>NC_071998.2:41372339-42748589 GCF_028885655.2 Pongo abelii
ACATGCAGCTAAATGGAATAGGAAAAGACACTGCAGTGGACTGTTGGTCCATTAGTTTGCTCGGGCATCTTGTTTTACTAAGGAGCCCTCTAATGGTTTCTCGGCAATAATTACTATCTCTCTTCTTCATGCTATTCAACATGACAGGCACTTGCTGAAGTCGCAGCTAATATATTTGCACTCTTAACTGGCCCCAGTGCCGCGTATCCTTGAGCATGTTTGGCTAAGAAATGAATGATAGCTATGTTTTTTTCTTTGAGAAAATTTTTCTAATGTAGAAGACAGTCGTTTTATTTTGGGTACTAAGCAGGCGTGTGGCATAACATGAGTGCTTGTGAAAAAAATTGATGCATTAGCTGTGGACTGCCCCATTGCATGTCTCCTGTATACAAGTTGATGATACTGAAACGGGAAAAACTTTTATGGGCTGTTTTACTTATATAATGATAACTTCAGACTTGAGCCAGAACCACAGAGAAGGAGAAGTTTACATAGAAATGAACCTTCACGCAGCTGTTTTGAAGCTATACAAGTGAGGGATTATCCCTTTGTTTCAATTAATTAACTTACAGTTGAGAGGCAGTTTTATTTTTTCTGTGTGTGTGTGTGTGTTTTTTTTTTTTTTTTAATTTAAGGGTGTCTTATAATAAAATTTCAGCTTTTTTTGGCATGGCTTTCTCACTCCTTTGTAAAGTGTGGTCAGTTTTGCTTATAGCTGTATTGCTTTTTAAAAGTCACTTGAAACTTCTAGGATAAGTATTTGAGGTTTAATTGAATGAGCTTGTTTGCTAAAGTACAGCATTTAAAGGTGACAAATGGGGCTGGCCACGGTGGCTTACGCCTGTAATCCCAGCACTTTGGGAGGCCGAGGTGGGTAGATCACAAGGTCACGAGTTCAAGACCAGCCTGGCCAAGATGGTGAAACCCCATCTCTACTAAAAAAAAAGATAGAAAAATTAACCGGGCGCGTCCCAGCTACTCGGGAGGCTGAAACAGGAGAATCACTTGAACCCAGGGGGCAGAGGTTGCAGTGAGCAAGATCACGCCACTGTACTCCAGCCTGGGCAACAGGGTGAGACTCTGTCTCAAAATAAATAAATAAATAAATAAAAATAAAGGTGATGAATGTATTGATTATCAATAGTACTATCATTATTATTTTTGCTAAAGTCTTTGGGAGATTTGAAGGTCACAAAAAGACTTACGTGTGAAAAAGGAGGAAGAAATCAGAAATATGGAGAATTGTGTAGGGGATATACTTTGGATTTTGAAGTCTTGTTTAGAAGTGTATATACTTGTGGGGCAATAATTACAATCATTTTGGGTTCTTTTTTCATCTAGTCAGGTTGAAGATGTCATTTTGTGTAATCTTTCTTTTGGGAGGAATGAAAAAACATTAGCAACAACTTAATTTTTGGTTATTATTTTTCCCTTTTGCTTCTAAAACATGGAGTTGCCTGATAGAATAGCTTCCCTTTTTTTTCTGCATCGGAAAGGAGAGAAAGACAACTATCTTAGAAACATATTTAAAGCACATGATGAAAAAGAAGAGGTTTTTAAAAACTGTTGAAAATACATTTTCTTTGTGCCAGGTACCAGATGTTGATGTTGGCAGTGCCTAAGAAAGTCACAGGGCATTTAAAATCACTAGGCTGTAGGGAGTAAAATTCCAGGTCTCTTGCACTGAAAATTATTTAAAAATTGTGTTTACTTAGTGATAAGTAGTACAAGACTACTTTTTCTATGAATTCCTCTTAAATAGGTACCTTAGAAATACATGATCAATGAAATTGCCAGAAAAAAAAAAGTTCCAGTGCCTTTTAGCATTACAAAAGTAGTGCTTTTACTCGTTAAGTAACTGGTTGCATTTAAGTCTCTATTTTTTTTTGATATGAAAAGAATATCCCCTTAACTTTGTTAGACAGGATTTGCCTTACTTTTGAGCTATCCATTTCAAATTAGAGAGGACAGACGCTGTGCTCCTTGGTTATATATTATGCAAACAGACATGTATATGGTACTTAGTATTTCGTTTCTTCTAGAAGTGTAATTTGAGAAGGAAATAAGACCTTTTTTCCATCCACCTGCCACCCCATTCTGCATAGTTTCTTTTTCTTTTCTTTTCTTTTCTTTTCTTTTTTTTTTTTTGAGGTGGAGTCTTGCTCTGTCACCCAGGCTGGTGTGCAACGGCGCAATCTTGGCTCACGGCAATGTCTGCCTCCCAAGCTCAAGTGATTCTCCTGCCTCAGCCTCCCGAGTAGCCGGGACTACAGGCGCCTGCTACCATGCCCGGCTAATTTTTGTATTTTTAGTAGAGATGGGGTTTCCCCATGTTGTCCAGGCTGGTCTCGAACTCCTGATCTCAGGTGATCTGCTCACCTGTGCCTGTCAAAGTGCTGGGATTACAGGCATGAGCCACTGTGCCCAGCCTCTACATAGTTTCTTCTCTGTGTGAGCCAAAGTTCTTTTTCTCAATGATAAGATAATTAGGGTTAATAGTTTCAGTGCAAAAATAGGATTTTGGACGGTAAAAAAGTTCTGAAAAAACAAATTCTGACAAGGTTACCGCTTATATTCACTATAGATTATTGTTTCTTCTGGTTTTGTGGGTGTTGCAGTAGAAGGACTTGGGTGATTACCTTACTGGGCTTTTCCAGAGGATTTTCATGCATTTTTGATGTAGTTGGCATCAAGATTTTACTGGGGAAATTTGAGTTAGTTCTGTAAATACAGTGGGATTAATTTTTTTCTGGGCTATTTTGCCTTTCTTGTTATTGCCTGAAGAAAGTAAATGCTTTCTGATGCCAAGATGGGCAGATTACTTGAGGTCAGGAGTTCAAGACCAGCCTGGCCAACATAGCGAAACCCTGTCTCTACTAAAAATACAAAAATTAGCCAGGTGTTGTGGCAGGTGCCGGTAATCCCAGCTATTTGGGAGGCTGAGGCAGGAGAATGGCTTGAATCTGGGAGGTGGAGGTTGCAGTGAGCTGAGATCGTGCCACTGCACTCCAGTTTGGGTGAAAGAATGAGACTCCATATCAAAAATAAATAAATAAATAAAATAGAAAGTAAATACTTACTGCAGAAAAGGAAACAATGTTGGAAATAGGTCAATATTATCAGTTGTTGCCTCTGGAGTTATGACTAATTTCTGCTTCTTTATACTTTGTTACATTTTCTATATTTTCTACAGCTAGAGCGTATTACTTGTAGAATCAGAAAAAAAAGGAAAATAATGTGCATTATAACTGATTTTGACATGCCTAAGGAGACAAGCACTGGCCATTCAAATTGCAGATCCCAGAACCTTGGTTCTGAGCTATAAAAACTACAGGCTTGTTGATGTTTGTATGACTCTCAGAGCCCCCTGACATTTGGATAGATAGGAAGTGGTGTATTTAGCTGTGGGCCACCTTCCCATGGGGTTTGCTGGTGACCAAAGTCAGCAATTGTGTTTACAGCTTAAGTGGCAGAAAGGGCTATTGTTGCCATTACTTGTGCGTGATTGTTTACCTTCTACTCTTTGTGGGCATATGTTTATTATATTTATATTGCCCATTCAGTGTAGTTGTGCAATGGAAATGGACTTACAGGGTTGGTGGGGAGCATAGGGGAATAATTTCAGAATTTCCTCTATAATTTCTACGTAGTTTAGTGGAGAATGAAAAATTTACCTGCCTGCTGTCTGAATGGCACTTGGTAAAGTCCTTAATGTAGTTTTGAATGTTAATTCTGGTTGGAGGAATTCCTTTAAATCATAAGATACTACCATACTTGAAAAAATTACTTAGAAGTCTAGTGTTTGGAGTCAAGAGACTGCTTTGTCACTTTGATCTTAGGGTTAGTACTTTTAACTTCTGAACATTGTCATGCTTGTCTGCAAAATGGGGATACAAATAATATTTTCCTTTAGGGTAGTTGTAGGGACATGTGAAAATCTTTTGTAAATCCATATATATTTAATTTATTGACTAAGCTAATCTTGACAAATTACCTAAATTAGAATGGAGGTGATTTGGATAAAGTCCCTGAGTTCACAGCCTAGAGCCAAATTGCATTTGTCCATTCTACTTGGAAGGGGGGACATCAAAGATACATGGTTTTAATCTTAGTTTCGTGAGAGGCTGTGCCTACTCGAATCCCCATAGCTTCCATTAAAAAACTTGAAAATAGTTCATTTTCTCTTCCTAATTACTTGGCAGAAATTTAGAATAGAAAGAGAGAAACTAGTAACAACCAACTTTTCCTTCACACTTCCAGATCAACAAAAGGGATTCTTGGGTCCTAGAGACCAAAGAATCAGCAGGAATGCCCAGGGTGAACTGTTGGATTGCAGAGCCTAGCTGGTAATTACTTTCACTGAGCTAAAACATTAACTTAATACATGGGATCAGAGCCAGATGAAAATCAGATTTGGATCTCTTCCTTTCCTGTGGATATCCCATACTTTCCTTCTGAAGGCAGTCTTCTCTTGGTGGGATAGGCCTGCTTCCTTTTCTGGGACATGGCATGGATTTTCATGCCACACTGGTAGACTGGAGTTGTATCATTTGTTGCCCTGGGCAACTTTTGGTGGGGACATGTGACTGCTTAGGTCTGCTGGCTTTCTAGGGTGGCAAGAAACCCCAGTTTCTTTTAAGACTTTTCAGCTGGATACCAGATATTGACAGACTCAATCTCATCTTGGTGTTCAAATTTTAAGTAGCCAAACTTTAGCTTTTGGACTTGTGTGACACTCTTACTAGATGCATACCTAGCCTCCAGCTAGGTGATATTGTGTCGTCCTTAAGAGGCCAACGAGGTTTCGTTTTAAAAGCTATCTCATGTTGATTGTTAATAACTTCCTAGTGTGTTGTGCTGTGAAAGATGATGAAGTCATAATGAGATTCACTGGCATGATTGTTTAGTGAGGTGTGTTGCCATGGATTGGGAGGAGCATATATGTGTTTTCAGAGGGATGTCAAATCTATAGTACAGGGGAGCTCATTTAATCTACAGTGCCCCCAACCTCAACCTTTCCATTGTATAGTGGAGAAGTTGGATATCTAGAAAGATGAAGCTATTTCCAACTTATTAGAGCCAAGTGTGGACTTGAACTCAAGTTTTCTGAGTTCAACTTGCTTGTTACTTTTTGGGGATAATAGTAGTAGCTACCTTATGGGATTTGGAGAAGGTTAAGTAAAAAAAAATCTATATTAAGCTTTAGGAATAGTGACAGACACTGAGAAAGATGTAGTAAATGAAAGCTGCCATTATTGTCATCATCATCATTTTTACTTTTATCATTCCTGTTGCACTTTATTACTACCAACACCGTATTTTGTAAGGTAGTCAGGTAGCTACCTTAACAAAAGCTACCTTTTGTTTTGTGCTATATTGTAGAAGCCCCACTTTTGCTAACAGACTGAAGCAAGTATTCAACTTGCGACAATTTAAGGAAAATTTGACAGTGTTTGACCTTGTATAGAGACCCACAAAAGGCATTAGTTGAAGACAATTAAATGGTAGTTAGCAATCCTAATTTTGGATTTTTGTACATTTGTGTGTGTTTATAGATTATGTTTCCCATTTATAAAGATTTGTCACATACGATTCTACTCAAGTACATTCTCTTGAAACAGCAGGAATTCTATGGAATCATTTCTTTCTTCCTTTCCTTTCCTCTTTCCTTTCTTTCCTTTCTTTCTTTTCTTTTCTTTCTTTCTTTTTTTTTCTGAGACGGAGTCTCACTCTGTCGCCCAGGCTGGAGTGCAGTGACGTGATCTCAGCTCACTGCAAGCTCCGCCTCCTGGGTTCACACCATTCTCCTGCCTCTCATGATTTCTTATTAAGCAGTCTCCTATACTTCCTTGCTTCCTGAGACTTCTTCATTAAATTTGTACTATTTCAAATGTTTTAAATTTCCTAGTCCTGTCAGCACAGGGCTTTAAGTTGGAAGACATCAGTTGTGAAATCTATCAGGGTGTAGTTATTTAAAGGACTAGACTTTTGTGAAATTTTTAATTATATGGGATTATACTTATGCTATATTAATTGAAAAGAAATGGATGTAAAACTATATAAAGTACTTAAGAAAGAAGCCAAGTTAATTGTGCCTTGGTTAGATAGTGAATGGTTAATGCCGTTTTGTGTCATACTGGCTCTGTCTCTGTTTTATGTGTACCTGCTGTCTCACCAACAGTGTTCCTTAGTAGAAGGAGTGTGGGCTTTGAAGTGAGATGGGTTTGGGGCTTCACTCCATTGCCTTCATTTAAGAGCTTTGAGGCTGCATAAATTGTCTCTCTGAGCCTTAGTTCTCATTAGACTTGGATGCTCTCTCCTTTGCAAGGTTTCTTTATCCTGAAAGTGGCTTGCTCTTGGAGGTGCTTAGTAAATGTTAGCTCTTTTTCTCTTCCTAACCATGACCTTTACCTCCCATCCTCTTTCCCTGGCATTCTGCAAGGATTAGTTCAGGGATTAAAGCAACTTGGAAACGTTTTAGTTTCATACTATCATTTTTAGTGGTTTGCCTTTTAAATCATCTCTTTACTGTAAAAGTCTTGGTTCCTATAAATCTCACACCCTTGGGAACCAAACTCATGACAATCATAAAGTGTCTTACTTCAAAGGATAAGAAAACCAAGCAAACCAAAATCATGATATCCTCTCTGGAGCAGTGTGTGTGAGCCTGGGATCAGCCTGGGAATGTTGGTTAATGGTGTCACCATCCTCCTCTCGCTGGCAGTGATGTGGAGGGTGTGGAGAGGACATGGGCTGAGCTAGGGTTTATAATTGCATGGCCGTCTGGCCTTCCTTGAGCATTCTTTCCCTTCCAGGATTCCTGTAATTGTCATCAGATGGCTCAGTCTCCCAAATGTTTCCGGTATTGCAATGACTTCTGGAGTGTGTTTAAAAAAAAAAAAGCCAGAATTAGCAGTTAGCAGTCATCATTTGTTTGTGTCAGTTCTGTTGTGTGTAGAGGCGTGCAGATTGGGCATCTCTGGACTATAGAAAGACCAGTCACATGTGGAGTTCTCTTTACTATCTTGTGTTAAACCTTCCTACTTCCTTTGCTTATTCTTTTCCACCTACACTGCTTTAAAGGACTCCCTGAAAAAAAAGTGAGAAAAGATGCAGGCAGTCTTCCTGTTTTCAACTCTAGTCAGCCTTCTTTTTAGTCTCATTATTCTGGAAACTTTAGAGGATTGCATCTTTCTTGGATCTGCTAAAGGCCTAGGGAGGTTGAGAGTTGGACTGGATAGTGAGTGAACCCTGTGAAGAATGATTCCAAGTCTTGGGCTGTTCATGGGCATGGAGGAGGAGAGAGTATTTGTATTTTCCTTTATCATAAGCTTATTACTAAAGGCCCAAATATAGGAATATATCTTGCATGGGTTTTTCTTTTTTCCCCCATCAGATAAGCTGTTGTAATTTGAGCCTGACACTTCTTTTTGAGGAAGGGGAAAATTGTCTAAATGAAAAAGGACAGCTAATTTTTTGAACAAATCTGGAGTGATTGAGAGGTCTAAACCCCCGAAAGTGTAAAATTGAAGAGAACTAATACGATTTATTTTGCTTCATGGTGTTAGCTGAGGAATTGTGTTTTTTAAAAGCCCCTTTGATTTACTGGCTCTTACTCACCTAATGAGTGAAGTATTATAGTTCATTGCATTCTGGTGCCTTTGTTTGTCTAATGGTGGAGTGTTTTTCTTAAGTTACTGGGACCCAGGCCTAGATGGTGATAATGACTGTAGTGCATCTTTACAAAAAACAGCCCTTTTACAGTTGTCATATGGATCTTTTAGAATAATTGAGGTAAATTTTAATGCCAACCCTGTTAATAATGATGTCTGTCCCACCTCTCTCTTCCCAGGTGTCTGGGGGTGGGGGTTGGAAACAGGAGAGCCTTGGTCTTAATGAACAGACAGGAGATATCTCAAGATTAATGTGAAAAAAGCTCAGTCATGATAATTGCATTCCCCTCAGCAGTGATTGGTTTACGAGCAGTCATGTGATTAAGTTCTGACCAATACTTTGTAAGAGGAAGTCTGCTGGGGGACGGTAGTGAGAGTTTCCCATCTGGAATAAAAAACACATCACTGCTTGAAATGTAGCTGAGAAGCTTACAGAGGAGATGGACCTTCTTGGCCAGCCTGAGGACAATACCTTGCAGTGAGAAAGGCAGAGCCATGTCACTGATACCCAGCACTGGGTGCTACCTCTCATTTCTTGTTTTATAACCTATAACTAAGTCACACAATCCACTGTATATCATTTAAATAATTTTCTATTTCAAGATGTGAAAGGCAAGGCCCGGCGCGGTGGCTCACGCCTATAATCCCAGCACTTTGGGAGGCCGAGATGGGAGGATCACGAGGTCAGGAGATCGAGATCATCCTGGCTAACACGGTGAAACCCCATCTCTACTAAAAATACAAAAAAAAAAAAACAAAAACAAAAAAACCCCAAAAAACTAGCTGCGTGTGGTGGCGGGCGCCTGCAGTCCCAGCTACTCGGGAGGCTGAGGCAGGAGAATGGCGTGAACCTGGGAGGCGGAGCTTGCAATGAGCCCAGATCACGCCACTGCACTCCAGCCTGGGGGACAGAGTGAGACTCCCTCTCAAAAAAAAAAAAAAAAAAAAAAGATATAAAAGGCAAGTACCCCTTTGGGTGGGATCAAAATCTAGAATTGACCAGGCATAGTGGCACCCACCTGTAATCCCAGCCACTTGGGAGGCTGCAGCAGGAGAATCCCTTGAGGCCAGCCTGGGTAATGATGTAGTGAGACCCTGTCAAAAAAAAAAAAAGGACAAAAGAAAACTAGAATTGATCCTTCCCAAAGAAAATGTTCACTGGCTTGTTAAGTCATATCCTAACCATGTCATTTTCACCACTGGCAGAACCTTGATGAAAGGTGTGATGGGGTAAATACATTCGTGTTTGGTTTGTATGGTTTGTATTAATTTAATTTGTTTCTGCTGTTTATAGTTGGATTTTCTTTGCTTAGGTAACTTATTTCGGCTTTGGATTGTTATGATGGATAATAAGAGAAAAAAGTGTAAAGTGTTGAGAAATAGTCTTAAAAAACATTGTATTGTTGGAGCAGTTACTCAGTTTTCACAGTATTCCTTTTGGCAATTGGGTTTGTTTTGGTGTCTGACTTTGTTGACAATCCTGTTGTTATATTAAAGCTGTTTCTTGCAGTATATTTTCCCTTTTAGTTAAGAAAACTCACTTTATTTCCTAAGATGAATTATAATTAGGACTATTTGGTATTGAGAATCTTTTCTCACTTAATACCCCTAATGAGATACAAATGTTCTAAATGTATCCTTATGAGTAGATTATATTTAGAGAGGAATCCACTTATTTTAGTTAACTAATCCCTTTGCTTTTGTATCATACATCCTTATTAGGCTCTCATGTTCCTATTCCATATGGAATTCTTGTGAAATCAGACCTCAGCAAACAATGTTATTAGCTTTCAGGGTCAGTGTTACTGAAAATGTCAATGAAGTTTGTTGGTTTTACATACCTTGTTTTTATAGCACTCTAGCTTTTTTATACACTTAATGATAAATACGAATTCTTTCCCTCTTCTTGCAAAGTAAACTTTATTTCTTAGTTGGTTCCCCCCCTGGTATTTATGCTTCTACTCACTAGAATTAAAGGAATTGAATGTATTTGAACTATTCTTTTGGCCCCTTCTGCAGACTGGGAATGGTCTTTCTAGCTTCTCAGATCTCTGCATATTGTGCATCCTTGTTCTTTTGCCAGAAACCTGAAAATTTCCCAGCAGAACTAACTGGCAATGATCTTTGAATTATAGTGAATCAGGTTTGCCTGGCTTCTAGGAGTCAATATTATACCCTCTCAATGACTGTATCCTTCTTTCTGAGGAAAGCAGATAAGTTAGTGATGAAGCTTTGAAGAACTTCACTTATGGAGTTACACTTTGTGAGTTCAAATCCTGACTTCACTGCTTACAGGTTGCATGCTTTTGGACAAGTTATTTGACTTCTTTATGCTTTGGTATTCTGCAAAACGGGGATTATAATGCGACTGATCATTTAGGTTGTCATGAGGATTGTAAGTGAAAATTTGTAAAATGTTCTTAAAATAGTTCCTGGTGCATACTGAGTGTATAGTTGGTATGATGGTATCTAGTTGAATTTTTTTTTTTTTTTTTGGAGGGTCAAGGTCTTGTTCTATCACCCAGGCTGGAGTACAGTGGCATGATCTTGGCTCCTTGCAAGTTCCGTGTCCTGGGCTAAAGGGATCCCTCCACTTTCACCTCCCAAGTAGTTGGGACCACAGGCACGAGCAACCACACCTGGCTAATTTTTGTATTTTGATATAGATGGAGTTTTGCCATGCTGCCCAGGCTGGTCTCTAACTTCTGGGCTTAAGTGATCCACCTGCCTCGGCTTCCCAAAGTGCTGGGGTTACAGGTGTGAGCCGCCGTGCCTGGCCTCTAGTTGAATTTTTAAAAGTACTTTTTAATCTGTTTTCTCTTTTGGTCCTCACACCACCCTGTGAAGAGGTAGTAGTATTACTTATTTTATAGGGCAAGTCATAGAAACACAGTGTCAGTATGTGACTTTGTTACTAGTGACAGTGTTCGAATTATAATCTAGATTTCTCCTCTCATCTGTTATAGTTGACTGTGAATTGGGTCTTTAAGAAGTTGCTGTGATTCTGTGATGTTATCAGTCAGAAGGTGTAATGGGAAGGGCATCAATCTCTGTTTCTTAAATTTGGCCCAGTGGTGAGCCAGTTCATTCTAAAATTATTTGTATTTGCTAAATGTGGATATTTCTCACTTTGCATGATTTTAATATGCACAATTTTCAGTTGCCATGGTTAACTAAATAATACTAGTCCCTCAACACAGTCCAAGTTTCAGGTATCATGTTATATTAACTATAATTGTGGCCGGGCATGGTGGCTCACGCCTGTAATCATAGCACTTTGGGAGGCCGAGGCAGGCAGATCACGAGGTCAGGAGATCGAGACCACCCTGGCTAACATGGTGAAACCCCGTCTCTACTAAAAATACAAAAAATTAGCCAGGCATGGTGGCGGGTGCCTGTAGTCCCAGCTACTCGGGAGGCTGAGGCAGGAGAATGGTGTGAACCTGGGAGGTGGAGCTTACAGTGAGCCGAGATTGCGCCACTGCACTCCAGCCTGGGCGACAATGCGAGACTCTGTCTCAAAAAAAAAAAAAAAAAAAAAAAAAAAAAAAATTATAATTGTATAAAATTCCATACAGTAGCACTTCCTGTTATTTTGTTCATCAGTGGACAGCAAAGCATGTAGTCGTGTTGCCTTCTTGTCTCCCAGTGATAGACCCATGTAGCATTTCATAAAAATGGATAATTAAAGGGGAGGATTGTCAAACAAAGATCAAAGTGCATCAAATAAATGAAGTGTTAAAATTGGAGTAAAATTTTAGCTAATTGTAAACAGGATTCTAAAAAAAAAAAAAAAAAAAAAAAAAAAAACTTACTAAGGGAATGTCAGCTCAGCCAGTGTTCTAGAGGCTCTATATATGCAGCTAGGAGCACTTAGTGAAGGATAACTAACGTATCAAAGTCAGTTACGAAGTGGTTGTGATGAAAAGGATGAAGATGTAACAGAGGAAAGATGCTGGCAAAAAAAATCATATGAAAGGAACTCTCACAGATATTGTATAACTGTGAAAACACAAAGGATAAAATGTTGGAAGCAAGTCTGAACTTAGAAAGAAGTATACCTATCTGCCAAGGCATGGAAAAGATGCTTGTTTAGAATTGTAAATTAGCAATGAGAATAAGGCATTCCCATTGAAACTACTATTGACACAGTTTTTTATAAATAAATAAAACAATTCTCAGAGTTTCTCATGTTTTAAAGTACTAAATAAATATACTTTTCATTTTCCTACACATTTATAGTTGATAGTAAGACAGTTTTTACTGTTTTGACAAAAAAATTAAAGGTCATAGAACAATCATAATATTTCTGTTGATTATTAAAATCATTTCATGGCCAGGCATGGTGGCTCACGCCTGTAATCCCAGCACTTTGGGAGGCCGAGGCGGGCGGATCACGAGGTCAGGAGATCGAGACCATCCTGGCTAACATGGTGAAACGCTGTCTCTCCTAAAAATACAAAAAAATTAGCCAGGCATGGTGGCGGGCGCTTGTAGTCCCAGCTACTTGGGAGGCTGAGGCAGGAGAAGTGCATGAACCCGGGAGGTGGAGCTTGCAGTGAGCCGAGATCGCGCCACTGCACCCCAGCCTGGGTGACAGAGCGAGACTACATCTCAAAAAAAAAAAAAAAAAATCATTTCACATCATTTCAGCGTGCGTGATCACTTTTGTGGTATTGCATTATCATGCAGAGTGAGGGCTACCTGTATTTATTGAGCCAAGTAGGCACTCTTGTAAGTGATGAGGATATACCAACAAAGTAGACAGCCCAAACCTGCCTTTAAGAAGCATTTATTCCAATAAAGGCTTATTGAATGTCTGCAGTGTGCCAGGCAGCATATACACATGTGAATGAATAGTAGTTCGTTTCTCAGAGAATTTGGATCTTAGTTGACTGGTGAGAGACAAGACCATTATACTATAACATATGCTTATAACATGTATAATATATTTCTGTGAATGAAATAATAATGAAACACCAGGCATTATAAGAGCCAAGAGGACACCTATCAAACACATAGCCTGAGTGTATGAGAGGTGTGAGAGGCAGGGAGACGTGCCTGGAGGACTTACGAATTAATCTGGAAAAGCTGCGTTGAAGAAGGGTACAGTGGTGAGATGCTTCTGCATGGAAAGCATCTGCATGGAAAGCACAGGACATTTTAAAAAGTTGAGTGTTGTTGAAGTGTGTAGGGTAAGATATGGGCCAGATCAGGAATGCCATGGAACTTGTAGGCAATGGGGAGGGTCTATAGTGTTTTTCCCTAGTTTCTTTTAAATTAAGGTATATTTTTTACACAGTAAAATGGACCCATTTTATTATATTATTTGGTGTGTTTGATATAAGTGCGATGGCCACCATGACAATCAAGACGAAGAACATTTATATTACTCCCCAAAATCCCTCAGTGCTCCTGAGTGACTAACTCCTCCCACCCCCAGTCCCTAGCAACCACTGATGTTTTCTTCCCCTGTAGTTTTGTGTTTCTCAAAATGTCATGTAAATGGACTCATGCAGTATGTAGTCCTTTAATTCTGTCTCTTTCCTTTAGCATAATACTTCTGAGATTGATCTATGTTGTTGTATGTAAGAACCTTTGGGTTTTAAGCAGAATTATCGTGAGATTTGATTGGAGGATGGATTTGAGAGGAGCAAGACTAGAGACTTTGATTGTATTACAATTTAACCACGTGCTAATGGAGTAGAGGGAATAGAGATGCCAAGGAGGAGCTTGGTTTGAGGTAGGAGGTGGAATTCGTTTCAACCAAGGTGGGGAATCTAGAAGGAAAAACAGGTGGGAAAGAGGAGGCCCTGCATATTGGACCTGTTGAGGCTGAGGAGTGTGGGATTGTCCTGCAAGTCAACCTTGGCAGGGTGTGAGGCATATGAAGGAGTTGCTTTCTCTCCTGCCTTATCCTCTGATCTTTGCCAGGATCAGATTTGCTAGGCCCTGATCTTGTTAATTAAAGGACTCCCTTTTCTCTTTATCCTACCATATCACCACCAAGAATTTGCTCCCAAGGCCTTGCTTTGGATTGTGGACTGTCATTGAATCAAATTGTCATGTTTAAAAGGAATGACCTTTTTTTTTTGAGAAGGAGTGTCGCTCTGTCGCCCAGGCTGGAGTGCAGTGGCGTCATCTCGGCTCACTGCAAGCTCCGCCTCCTGGGTTCACGCCATTCTCCTGCCTTAGCCTCCCGAGTAGCTGGGATTACAGGCACCTACCACCACGCCCGGCTAATTTTTTGTATTTTTAATAGCGGTGGGGTTTCACCATGTTAGCCAGGATGGTCTTGATCTCCTGACCTTGTGATTCGCCCACCTTGGTCTCCCAAAGTGCTGGGATTACAGGCGTGATCCACCGCGCCCGGCCCAGGAATGACCTCTTTATGGAGTATCATCAGCCAAGTCAGTTCATCTGCGGTTACCCATTGTTTTTCACTGGTAACGTAAAAATATCTGCAGAGATAGCTATGGTTTGCTTGGTCTGTGGAACTGGAAGTCAGAGAGTTCAGTTGTCACAAATCCAGGCTGGGGATTCTCTTCTATAAAGATCCTGGACATACTTTCCACCAGAAGGAGTTTTCTGGAACTCTATGTTTGAGGGTACTACATTTGAACCAGTTTGAACCAAATGTGATGGAATTAGTGATGAAGGGACATAATATTACCCATATTTAGGATGTGGCTGACTCATCTTTTGTGCTATGATTCAGTGATTCTAATTCAGTAAGGGTTCTGAAGCTGCATCCTGGCTAAGGAAGTAATTCTGTGCTTGATTAATATTGTCTAAGGGCAGGGCGCGTTGGCTCATGCCTCTAATCCTGGCAGTTTGGGACGCTGAACCAGGAGGATCACCTGAAGCAAGAAGTTCAAGACCAGCCCGGGCAACAAAGTGAGACCCTCATCTCTACAAAGAAGAGAGAAAATATTGTCTACCTCTTGCCTAGGAGGGGAAGCATTGTAGGAAGCGGTGGCCAGAGTAGTTACCCTCTTTAGGTGATTCACCACAAAAATACACTCAAAAGGTACCGGATATAGAATAAGCCCACTACCATAACTTCAGCTAACAGATCATTTCATCATCAGGATAGTTCCATGATGTAAAGCATGTTATTCTTGTCTCTTACAAGTGAGGAAATTGAGGCACAGAGAGGTCAAGTAACTTGCCCAGTGACAGACAGCTAATTCTGGCAGAGCTGGGATTTAAACTCAGGCAGTGTGGCACCAGAGTCCATACTCTTTCATGCACATCATGCTGTTTTCAGAATTCTAGAATGCTAGCACCAGGCCGACTTAGGAAAATTATTTTGTTTCCCCATTCTTCATTTTACAGCTAATAGGAGTAAAGTCTAGAGAGGGCTCTGAGATGACTCACTCAAGATCACAGGTGATGGTGGAGGAAGAACTAGTTTCCCCCTGCCCAGGGTTTCTGTCACTCTTGGAAGTTTTGTACCTTTGTCTTGGTTGCTTGTCAGTTTCACATCAGTGAAGAGAGATGTTGCTGAAATAGGCAGACTGGCAAAATTGGTGTTTAATTCCATTCTTTACTTTGGCCTCAGCTCTCTCTTGCCTGGGAATGTACTAATTGGCTCTCTTGCTGTCCCCTCTGCCATTTATTATTTTCAAGGGAGCCTGGAATCACTGTTACTCGTCTCTAGCCTGTCCTGTTTAATCACTGATTGTCAGATCTTTTGCTCCTTCCAGTCCCTTCCCACTAACAAGTAGGAGAGAGGAGAATCTGCCCAACCATGTGGGTTTGGGGTGAGTTTTGGGATGGGGGAGGGGAATTAGACTGTTTCAGGGTGGGAGTTATTGTGCCGCAGATCAATGACCTTCCCTTGAGGATGCCAGTCTTTGTGGTTTTGCTCTTTCTGCCCTACCTGTATCACAGTCATCCTGTGGGTTCCCAGCAGGACTCTGCCCCCCACATTTGGGGCAGGGCCTCTCCCCCTTTCTGCAGTTGGGGTTCAGAGCTAGAGAGGGAGTTCTGATGAAGTTTGCTTGCCCCACCCATGCTTTCTCATGGAACCCTGATTATATGGTATCCGGGACAGAAAAGGGTTTCCATTTCATATCTGTTGTAACTTTATTTTGAAGAGCCACCGTTTGGGGGATAAAGTAATTTTCTTTAATATTTGTTGATCTTTCTTTTAAAGTCTCGTGTGTAAGCTTATTCAGGTAGAGACTGACTTTTTTTTCCCTCCTTTTCTTCTATACTGGGTCTTTGTATGTAAAATTTTAAGTCCTGTTCTAGTCTTCTTCCACCTACCCAGGAATGAAGTTGAATATTAATGCACCATGGTCACCATTCTCCAATGGCTCAGTCTTTCTCCACATTTTCTATAATTAAGACTGTCCTTCCCAATTTCAACTCAAAATACCTGAAAAGACTCCTTGTTTAGTTAAGAGAAAGCAAATTTCCCCAGGTAAGTTCCCATATGTTTTCTGTAAAAACTAGCACACACTTTCTTTGTATTTTACCTCTGTCAAATGAGATTCTTAGAAGAGTAATCAGCCAGTCTAAGCCACTCCACTCTTTTCACTTATATTTTCATGAGTAATTTTAACTCTTTGGGTGCTGTCCAGGAAAGTTTACTGTTGCTTCTCACAAGGGAAGGTGTCTGTGGTTCCCGAGACTACCCTCTTCCTACCTTCCTTTCAGCTTCCTCAGAGGACCAGCGAGCTCCGGTTCTTCTAAATAGGTGCACAGGCCCAGAGGCGGATTTTCCTTCAAGGCCCTGGGAAAAGGCCCCAGCAATGTGTTCACATTGCCATTTGTTTTTGTCAAGTTTTTGTGTATTTTTATTTTTGCATACTTTTTTTTTTTTGGAGACAGCATCTGGCTCTGTTGCCCAGGCTGGAGTGCAATAGTGCAAGCTTGGTTCACTGATTTACTCGAGAATGGATGCGCCCAGCCTGCTTCCATTCTTTTCGTAAATAAATACATAGGCTGGGCATGGTGGCTCATCCCAGCACTTTGGGAGGCCGAGGCGGGCGATCACCTAAGGTCAGGAGTTTGAGACCAGCCTGGCCAACATGGTGAAACCTTGTCTCTACTAAAAAAAAAAAAAAAAAAAAAAAAGAAGCCGGGTGTAGTGGTGCAGGTGTGGTGGTGCAGGACTGTAGGCCCAGCAACTCAGGAGGCTGAGGCAGGAGAATTGCTTGAACCTGGGAGGTAGAGGTTGCAGTTAGGCAATAACAAGCCACTGCACTCCAACCTGGGTGGCAGAGCAAAACTCCGTCTCAACTAAAAAAAAGAAATACATAGCAAGAATTTCCATCACCTTAAGTAGTCACCTGATCCCCTTACTTTCCCCCTGGCCTCAGTTTTTGCAGTGGTGATATCTGTGAAATGGAGAACAACTGTTCATCCACACTATTAAACAGGAGGTAAAGGCCCTCGCACAAACCTGCCCAGTGGGATACTTTAAGGCTTGGGCAGTCTTGTCTTGCACTGCAATGAGAGCATAAATGTGGACACATATTAACCTCGCCTAGTGGGTAGTTGGGTTCAGCACAGGTGGGTCTAAAGTTCCCGTTCTTTTCTACAAAGTGCAAACACATTCCCTTTCCAAAAGGTACACTGGAAGCTGTCTTTATAAAATGCTTTGTAGCATAAGCACATACAGAGAATACTGTATTAATACTGTATTAATCAGCTTCTATAAGTGTCCATTCTCTGGGTCTCACAGGCTTAAAAACTTCAATGATCGTCATCTTATTTCTTCTTCCACTCTTGTCATTTACCAAGTCCTAGAAGTAGATTGTTTTAGTTTACATTGCCTTCTGGAACAGTCCCCTCCTTAAAAGAAAAAGTCTCATTATTGTTGCTCCACAGTTGGAGGGCAGGGGAGTGGTTTATACTGTGAGTTCACATCACTCTTTTAACTCCTTTTCATTCCCACTGACCTACTATAGGCTTGTTGCAGTACCTGCCCACTTTGCCTTTAGACTTTCTCTAGGATACTCTAGTCATTGAGATTGGAGGCTTTTAAAAACACCTCTGACTTTGTCAGTGCTCAGCCCCAAAACTTCATTTATTGCAGACTCTCTGTATTCAGAAGTAAGCTCTTACCTCTGTGCTCAGTATCCCTCTTTGAGTGTAGGCTTGCTTACCTTTCTACCTCCATCTCTTTCTGACACTCTTTTGATATTGTGTCCTATCCATATTGTTTCCCAGGAATACCTCTTATTTTGCAGTCTTTTTCTTAAGGCACTTATTACTTTGTCCCTTGTGGGACAATTATTTGTACATTTGTATAGCGCTCCAAACTAGATTTAGAAATTCTTGAAAATACTTTATTTACTTTTAGTAGTGGTAGTATAGTAGTAGTAGTGGTAACTAGTTAAAAAAGTAGCACCAGACTACTGCAAAGACCTTAGGGCAACATCCCCTGAATACTCTGAACCCTAATTATCTGTTTGCACAGCTGTCTTCCCTGCTACATTGTGAGCAACTCCAGGGCTGGGACTGCGCTCCCAGAATCTCCAGTGCTACAGCAGTGTGGCAGGAAAGTCTTTTTGACTAAAAAGATAGTCATGTTTGTTTCTTATTCATGTGATGCTTTCCTCCATTCCTTGAATAGGAATTTTTTTTCTTGTTTTAAACAGAAATTTTGTCTTTTTCCCAAATTCACTGGAAAAATCGGATGCTATTCCACTGTTAATTGAGGTGTCACTAATTACTTTGCTTGAAATTTTAATTATTTTAAAATCTTCCAACATTTTAATATATGTATCAAAATATTTTAAAAATATAAAAGAATTTTAAAATTTATATTTGGAAAATTTACCAATACACCTTTGGCTAATTGGGTTGTCAGCCAAAGGTGAGGGATGATTGATCTAGTTTAAATACAGCTTTGAGATTTCATTGGAATTACTTAAAAAAAAAAAACATTTCTAGACAGCATGGAATAAAGGTGAATATAATAGTGGTTTAAATGAAGTAGAGGTATAATTTGTGAATTAATTTTTGAGATTGTTATAGAGATACTGTGATCAAGTGCTAAGTCAATAATGTAAAGCAGTGCATATCATTTGAAGCTTTTATCAGCTGTTCCCAAATATATCTTAAAGCTAAATCAATATTAAAACTGTCCTAAATAGTAAAATTGTTTAATCATTGGACAACCTGAGCTTTATGTAAATTTGTAGACTCTTGAAACTTGTCGTATGCAGAAGAGTAAGCGTAGCTATAACATAAGCATAAACCATTATGATTTGCATAATTTATCTCTTCAGCATAAATATTGTACTTGTAGAGTAACATTTTTGTCCTGGAAATCAGATTTTGGTTGTCTGAGTATTTGTGGGACTGGAGGAGGTTTTAGGTTTATGTTTGTGTTTAGATTAAATTTGAATGGTGAGTTAAGATTTATGGTGAGCAGTGTGCAGAATGTTTTATTTACTTTTTCAGAGCTTATGAATAAAAGCAACATCTGAATCTGATCTTTGGGAACCAAGTTCAGGAAATGTGGTATAATCTATTTTAATTGTCTCCCTTAATTTCAACTTACTTCTGTTTATTTGCAAATTGTGTATTTAAGACATTAACATATTTAATACCCTGTTATTGGATATATTTAACTTTCTACTAGCTTCATGCTTTCAGAGTTTTGAACTCTGAAAACACAAGCAGCATTAAGACCTCTTTTGCTTAAAGTACTGAGTGATTACACTCCGATGTTTTCATTATGTGAAACACCCCGGCTTTACTTCAGAGTAAATGCTTCTAAGAATTAGGCATGCTTAGCTTCTAAGGTAGACTATTCACTTACTCACTCATTCATTATACATTCACTTTTTCCAAAAATGAATATTCCATGTTCATACTATGTGCTAGGAATGATAGTGGATATAGTAGTGAAAAAAGGGAGACGTTTCTGGCCTTCAGAGTATCTTAGAGTCTGGTAGGGGAGGAGAATACGAAACCAGGCAACCACAGTACCATGTACTATGATAAATGGTGTGGAATCCCTAAGCCCAGAGTTCCATCGGCACATATGTGAGTGGTGCCCAAAGACTTCCTGGAGGAAGTGACACCTCTGCCTCTTTATTCTTCAGAGTCAGCCAGAGGAACGGGTCTAGGAGGGGTTGCTACAAATGCTCCTGGCACAAAGAACACCATTGGTAAAAGTCCAGAGAAAATAGAGAAGTCAGCACATTAGACTAGTGTGTAAAAACTTTAGGCAACTAGAACTCAAATAACTGGAACTCTCATTTTGGCTCAGAAAAATTTTCCTCTGCATTTTACTTGATGAGGAGATGAAAAATGACTACAAACTTAACTGATTTCTTACCCCGACAGAAATACTCATTTATTCTAAAAAAAATTTAATTATACAAAATTATTATTATTATTATCATCATTATTATTTTTTTTTTTGAGACAGAGTCTCGCTCTATCACCAGGCTGGAGTGCAGTGGCACAATCTCGGCTGACTGAAACCTCTGCCTCCCAGGTTCAAGCGATTCTCCTGCCTCAGTCTCCCGAGTAGCTGGGACTACAGGTGCACGCCACCACACCCAGATAATTTTTGTATTTTTAGTAGAGATGGGGTTTCCCCATGTTGGCCAGGCTGGTCTCGATATCCTGAGCTTGTGATCTGCCCCCCTTGGCCTCCCAAAGTGTTGAGATTACAGGCGTGAGCCACCATGCCTGGCCTATACAAAATTATTAAAAGTTGAAAGTCATAATAATATTATATAGATAATCTTACTTGTCATTTTGTAACTATCCTTACCAGTTTTCTCCTTTCCATCTTTGGTTTTATAAAATTGAGATGATATCAAATATGCTATTTTGTAACTGATATTTTACAGTTAACGGAAAAAACACATTAATTTTGTTCATATCATTGGAAATATTTGTAAAATATCAATTTTAATGGCTGTATAATATTCTGTCATCAACTATTATTCATTTATACATCATTTATTATGTATTTTCCAATATACTTATATTGGAAAAGTAGATTGTCTCTAACTTCTTGCTGTTTTAAAAATTCTGCCACGAATGTGTTTGTATTGAAACATTTAATTAAATCTTTCATATTTCCTTTCAGCACTTTGGGAGGCCAGGGTGGGCAGATTGCCTGAGCTTAGGAGTTCGCGACCAGCATGGGCAACACGGCGAAACCCCGTCTCTACTAAAATACAAAAAACAAGCTGTGCCTGGTGGCTTGCGCCTGTAGTCCCAGCTGCTCGGGTGGCTGAGGCAGGAGAATTGCTTGAACCTGGTAGGTGGAGGTTGCAGTGAGCCACGACTGTGCCACTGCACTCCAGCCTGGGCAACAGAGCGAGACTCCGTCTTAAAAAAAAAAAAAAGTAATAATAAAGTTATAGCCTTTCTTCTATGCCCCTGGCTTTTTTGGTAGGTATGCATTGTCTGCCACCTGCCTCCAATATCAGTCCAGCCCTGGTAACATGAGGTCTTGAATCCAGATCTTCAGACCTTTGGTGCAAATTTGAAAATGAATCTTTATTGTATCTGTTCAAGTAAAAGCATATCAGCTGAACAAAATGTTATGTGGCTGGACACAAAACTGAAGGGTAATGTCGTTTTGCATTAATAAAAACATGAAACAATTAGATCCCATGTTTTTAGAGTGCCCACTCTAAAAAAAAGAAGTCCCTGGATAAAGCGTTTTATCTGGAGATAGCTTGTCTCTCTCTCTTCTTTTTTTTTTTTAAACAAAGGAATTATATCTTATAGAGAATGTTCTGTAAGTGCATGATTAAGTACTCTTTTTGGTTAGTGAACTGGAATAGATCTGTTATTAAATAAATACCTCTGTAGAGTTAAGAATCAAAAGAAAACTGGAATTGTTTCTTAGGTAAACTTTTTTTTCTTAAAGATGTCAAGGATGTTTCCCACATAACAAGGTATTCTGTCTTAATACTAGAAGCCACTTGGTTTACAGGGGTTTTATTTTTTGCAGATTTTTTGCTCTTCTGGGGCTGAAGTCCTGTTTTCATCTGTTTATCCTGTGTTTGCCTTACTGTCCAGTACATCATAGATAATCAATAAGTATAAAAAAACCCTAATACTTTTTAAAAAGCTTTATTGAAATGTAATTCACATAATATACAATTCACCTACTTAAGATTTTTTTTTTTTTTTAAGGTGGAGTCTTGCCTTGTCGCCAGGCTGGAGTGTAGTGGTGTGATCTCGGCTCACTGCAGCCTCGGCCTCCTGGGTTCAGGCGATTCCCTTGCCTCAGTCTCCCGAGTAGCTAGGACTACAGGCGCCCGCCACCATGCCCAGATAATTTTTTGTATTTTTAGTAGAGACGGGGTTTCCCCATGTTGGCCAGGATGGTCTTGGTCTCCTGACCTCATGATCTGCCAGCCTCGGCCTCCCACAGTGCTGGGATTACAGGCGTGAGCCACCGCGCCCAGCCAAGATGTTTTTATTAGTTTCAGTAGTTTTTTGTTTTGTTTTGTTTTGTTTTTTGAGACAGAGTCTCGCTCTGTCACCCAGGCTGGAGTGTAGTGGCGCGATCTCGGCTCATTGCAAGCTCCGCCTCCCGGGTTCGCGCCATTCTCCTGCTTCAGCCTCCCGAGTAGCTGGGGCTACAGGCACCCATAACCGCGCCCGGCTAATTTTTTGTATTTTTAGTAGAGACGAGGTTTCACCGTGTTAGCCAGGATGGTCTCGATCTCCTGACCTCGTGATCTGCCCGCCACGGCCTCCCAAAGTGCTGGGTGGGATCACAGGCGTGAGCCCCCGCGCCCGGCCAGTTTCAGTAGTTTTTAGTATATTGTCTAACTATCACTACAATCAATTTTAAAACGTTTTTATTACCTCAGAAAAGAAACCCCATACCCTTTACCTTTCACCTTCCTGGCCCCCGCCAACACTGCCATTCCTCCAGCCATAGGCAGCCACCATAATCTACTTTTTCTCTATGGACTGCCTCTTCTGGACATTTCATACAAATGGAATTATACTATATGTGGTACTTTGTAACTGGCTTCTTCTACGTATATTTTCAAGGTTCATCCATGTTATGCCATATATCAATATTTTATTATTTTCTTTGCCTCTTAATATTTCATTGTATGGATAGGTCACAGTTTTATTTATCCGTCAGTTGGTCAATCAAATACTGTTAAATATGTAAATCAGCTTGGGTGGTTGCGCCCTGTAAAGGCAAAAATGAAGGTAGAACTGAAGTTGTGGTACCCTAAATTGGAAATGCCTTCAGAGCTTGTTAGTGGTTAAGGTATATATAAATATGTTTAGAATTAAGCTTATATGTTGTTGGGTATAAGATAATAGCACATCAATCAGTAGGATCTTGTCAGTTTTACCTCTTGGATGCTTAAATCTGCTTTCTTCTACTTACCTCTGGTAACTATCTAATCAAACCTTTTTTTTTTTTTTTTTGAGAGAGGGTCTCTCTGTCACCCAGGCTGGAGTGCAGTAGTGTGATACTGGCTCACTGCAACCTCCACCTTCTGGGCTCAAGCTGTCCTCCTACCTCAGCCTCCTAAGTAGCTGGAATTACAGGTGCACGCCACCATGCTTGGCTGGTTTTTTTTTTTTTTTTTTTACAATTTTTGTAGAGATGGAGTAACCCAGGTTGGTCTTGAACTCCTGAACGCAAGCAATCTGCCCTCCTTAGCCTCCCAAAGTGCTGGGATTACAGGCACGAGCCTGACATCTAATTAACATCTTTTGTTTGAACATTGCATTACCACTGCCATCCCCAAAAGAAGACAAAAGGAGCATTTCTAAAAATATCATTCTCTCTTAGGGGTCAGAAGTCTTTAACATAACCTGCTTGGCTGCCTTCACATCAGACCTTTGCTGCCTTTCCCCTTCCTCTGCCCTCCTATTCTTTAATACTTGTTTTGTATTTAATAGAGGGTAATGGAGTCCTTTCTGAAGTTGTTTGGGCATCCGAGATTTCAGCTTATACCACTTTGAGAACTATGCATTAAGGATCTCGTTTGAAACCTTGTGCAGTGGAAAGAGCTCAGGCTTGGAAGTCTGGTAAACTAGGTATAGGCTCTGCGGTCCAATGTGCACTAGAAGTGTACTTGTTCCTTTTGAGCCTTTTATCTGCAAAATACAGATGCTACCTTGCAAGTTATTGTGAAAGAGAAATAATGTGAAAGTATCTGACACGTAATATGTGCTTAATAGATTGTCCTTTCTATTTCTTATTTGGATTATTGTTTTGAATGTAGTGGCTTAGGTCATCACTTTTTTTTGGCTGAAAAGGATTTATATATATTATGATGATTGTTGGTAGTTCAGGGGTTTTTTCTTCCAAAGTTTGTATCTTTGTCTCAGAATCCTGTTTTCATGAAGACTCTGGAATTTTGTCACTGCTCTAATACCTCTGCCAGGCAGCAGCACTCCTTTGGGTCTCTACCAATAGAGAACATCATTTATTGCCTTAAAAAGAAAGTATTTGTGTGAATGTATCTTTACAATATCCTCATTATGAGAGTAATTGTAGTATTTGTGTGTATGTATCTTTACAGTTTCCTCCTTACGAGAGTCATTGTTTTTCATTTATAAAATAGGAAAATGCAGAAAATAGAGAAAAGGGGAGGAGAAAATAAAATTCATTTGCCATTTAGTCACCTACTATGGCCATTCTAGTTTATACTTTTCTAGTCTTTATTCTATACACATCTACATACTATGTGTTAATGTGGCTTTGGAAGTAGAAGTTAGATCATAGTATGTGTTTTGTTTAATTGCTGTTTTCTCATTGCCAGTGTAGATATTTTCAGTGTTTAGTAACATGGAATGTATATAATTTTTTTCCAGTCTCAGAGAATTCCATTGTATGGGAGTACCATACTTATTGTCACCACTTCTCTTTGGGAGGACGCTTAGGTTGTATCCAATTTTTTGTTATTATAAACAGTGCTTGCTTTGATTTTACAGTCATGCGTGATTCTGACATGCTTTTTACATCCTAACAGTTCTTTTTTTTTTTTTTTGAGATGGAGTCTTGCCCTGTCACCCAGGCTGGAGTGCAGTGGGGCAATCTCCGCTCACTGCAAGCTCCGCCTCCTGGGTTCACGTCATTCTCGTGCCTCAGCCTCCCGAGTAGCTGGGACTACAGGCACCCGCCACCACGCCTGGTTAATTGTTTGTATTTTTAGTGGAGACGGGGTTTCACTGTGTAAGCCGGGATGGTCTCGCTCTCCTGACCTCATGATCTGCCCACTTTGGCCTCCCAAAGTGCTGGGATTATAGGCGTGAGCCACCGTGTCTGGCCCCTAACAGTTCTTATGAAATAATTTCCCTGAGGTTTGATGATAGATTCAATTCAAATTTGCTCCTCATGTTTTTCACAGGTCTTTTGAATATTACAACTCGTGTGGCAGAATGTCCCTGTTTCTCTCCTTTTTGCTCTTCATCTGGTACTAGTTTTCTAATCTGTTCATACCCCCACATCCATTTACCTTGGCTAAGACTCTTCTTGCCTTTGTCTGCCCCAAACCATTGTCCTATCGTTTATTTATTTATTTATTTACTTTTATTTTTAAATTAATAATTTTTTTTTTGAGACAGGAGTCTCATTCTGTCACCCAGGCTGGAGTGTAGTGGCATCATCTTGGCTCACTGCAACCTCCGCCTCCTAGGTTCAAGTGATTCTCTTGCCTCAACCTCCTGAGTAGCTGGGATTACAGGCATGTGCCACCATGCCCTGCTAATTTTTTTTTTTTTTAGTAGAGATGGGGTTTCGCCATGTTGACCAGGCTGGTCTCGAACTCCTGACCTCAGGTGATCCGCCCACCTTGGCCTCCCAAAGTGCTGGGATTACAGGTGTGAGCCACCATGCCTGGCTGCCACTGTGCTATCTTTTAAATAATGATTCCTTCATATTAGTTTCTTTCAATTGACCCTTATTATTAACTTCATTAATTTGTTTCCTTTATGTTGCCTATCACATCACCTCAAATTTGGAATTACTTAAGTGTTTAATTTTTTAAATTATTCTGAAAGAGAGTGCTTGCGTTCTTCCAAATAACAGAATTAGTTGAGTGGTTTGTATTCTGCATTACAATTAAAATTACATCTTTACAATTAATTGGCTGTTGCTCTAAATTGGGATATTTCTGAAGTTATTTTAAATCCAGGACTGTTTTTCTTTCCTTTGTGTCTGTTTGTTGCCTACAGCTAGTTGATTATATCCTTAAGGAGTACTAGCCATTTTAAATAATTTTAATATGAATTTAAATAAATCACGGTGGCTGGGCGCTGTGGGTCACACCTGTAATCCTAGCACTTTTGGAGGTCGAGGTGGGCAGCTTGCCTGAGCTCAGAAGTTCAAGGCCAGCCTGGGCAACATGGTGAAACCCTGTCTCTACTAAAAATACAAAAATAGCAGGGCATGGTGGTGGACTCCGGTAATCCCAGCTACTTGGGAGACGGAGAGAGGAGAATCGCTTGAACCCAGGAGGCGAAGGTTGCAGTGAGCCGAGATGGTTCCATTGCACTCCAGCCTGGGCAACAAGAGCGAAACTCCCTCTTAAAAAAATATAAATCAGTAAGTCATGGTGTATATTCTAAAGCCATAGTTATAAACTTGAGGGGTAGGTAATATGGAGAAGTTTCCTGCAGGTCCCTGTGGCTGAAAGTCAGCGTAGAAGTGCCTGTCCTGGTCGGGGTTCCACTTCTGGTCTCAGTCCTGCTGAGGCAGCGACTGCGTTAGGCAGGTAGGTTTTAGTTTTGGACACAGTGGCCCACCGCTGCTGTACATTGCAGGATTATTTCAGTTCAAAATAAACTGATTGCTGAGCTCCTCTGCAGCCTTTGTGTTGCAAGGACTCCAGTTTGTGGAGGCCCAGCACCACCAGCCTCATTGAGGACACTGACAAAAAATACTTGGTCCTGCTTCAAGATGGAAGGACACTTAATAGACTTAAGAAGTATTGATCAATTTGTACTTGGAAAATGAGAGTGACACACCCCTCCAGCAAGTATCCATTGAAGAAATCCTAGAAGACCAAAGTGTGGACCAGCAGACCAGGCTGGAAGCAGAGGAACTGAAAGTTCAGGCCCACTGGGATCAAGGTCTTTCCATTCCTTGAGCAGATACTCTTGATGAGTATTAAGTCCTCTGCTCAGAAGCTATTGCTCTTGAAGAATAAGGGCTGTCACTGAATGAAACTGATAACCTGGTCACCTCACACATTTGACCAGAGTGTAGTGTTTCCGAAAAATCATTTTTAGTTTTAATTCTAACACACATACAACATGAAGAAATCATGTGAGTTTTTTTTTTTTTTTTAAAATAACAAAATCAGTGTTTAAAGAAACAGTGATATGGACTCCTTCACTGTGGAGCCAGCAGCTACTTCTGTATATTGCTCTTCTTATCCCAAATTAGAGTTTATAGGGGACATTCTTCATTTACTTATAAATAAAATATAAATCTCAAAAGATGCCATGAATCTCAAAAAGCGATTAAACTTGAGCATGCATCAGTATCACTTGCTTGTCTTGTGTAATCACAGATTGCTGGGCCCCTACCCCCAGGTCTTTTGATTCTGTAGTGGTCAGGGTCTGATAATTTGCATTCCTGACCAAGTTCCTGGATGATGCTGTTGCTGGTGCTTGTGAGACACTACTTTGAAAACAGCTGTTCTAAAGGAACCTAGAAATAATGCTTGGATTATCTGTATTCCTTGTAATTACGTGTATTTTTTCTCTACTGTTGTACATGACAGATATAACTGAGCATATTTTAGTAAAAGCAAAAACAAATAAAAAACGCTTCATTGGCAAAATACAAGAGGGTCACTGGATAACAGACATACAGTCTTTTGTGGGATAGGCCAGCAGATAAGGCATCCAGAGGCTTAAAGCACTCAGGGTCCTGGGTTGTTCAGCCCAAAACAGGTTTCCTTAAATATTTTGTAGCCTTAGTTTTTTTTGTAGAAAAATGGCGACTGCTACCAGATCTCTCTGGACCCTTTAGCTCCTAAATCTGTAGTCAGATATTCAGTATGTTTAAACAGGCTTACAATATTGCAAATATGTTGATTAAGAAATGCTTGTATGTTTTTAGTAAATGTTCAGAGTAATTTAATAAAAGCCTTATTTATAAGTTTTATCACAATGGAGATTTAAAAGTTGGATGAGGAAATAAACATTGAAATCATAGATATTCCAAATGTCTTTCGAAGCCTGAGCTACAGCACAAGCTATGGTCTGTATGTCAGGCCTGATAGGATGTAAGGTTGAGCCTAGAAAAAAGGAGGTAGTTACAGAAATTTTTAAATGGGATCGAAACTGTCAATGGATGCATTTGGTTCATCAGATCCAGATTTAGTTCGATGTGCATTTCTGGTTCCTTATCAGATGTAACGAATAGTAGTTGTACTTATTAGTATACTGGCAATTTAGGCCGGACACGGTGGCTCATGGCTGTAATCCCAGCACTTTGGGAGGCTGAGGTGGGGCCGATCACTTGAGGTCAGGCGTTCGAGACCAGCCTGGCCAATATGGTGAAACCCTGTCTCTACTAAAAATAAAAAAATTAGCCGGGTGTGGTGGCGGGTACCTGTAATCTCAGCTACTTGGGAGGATAAGGCATGAGACTCCCTTGAGCCTGGGAGACAAAGGTTGCAGTGATCCGAGATCGTGACGCTGTACTCCAGCCTGGGCAATAGAGTGAGACTGTCTTTAAAAACAAAACAAAACAACAACAACAAAAAATACTGTCAATTTGGACCTTTGGGCTTGAAGTTTTTTCTATTTGACAGCTGAGATTGGGGGCGTGGGATAATACCATCTGCAACTTGTTGGCAAGCACATTATTTGTATTCGAATAGAAAGGACATACTGTTAGAAAATGCACAAGAGGAAAAAGGCTTTTGTAGAGGTCATTTGGCATGTATGTGTATGAAAGGTGAGGCTACAGCAACACTCAGCAGCTGATAAGACCATACACAGTGTAAGATGAATGGAAAGTTTCCTCCAAGCACCTTGGGCTCTCATGTAAAGACTTGGTAAAAAGGTTGCTGATGCTTCATTTACTGTAGTGACAAGCCCCTTTATCTCAGCGGCTGTCAATGTGAGTTGGAATTTCAAATCTTTTTAGGAAGTCTTTTGGACCATTTTAAAATTATTATTATTGCACTGTCCCTCACCCTTTTTTTTTTCCTTCTGATTGCATGACATGTGTAGTCCTCTTTTCTTGTCAGCAATTAGGAGGAAAATCTCAACAGAATGAGAAAACCTTATGACGCTGGAAAGATTTGCCTGAAGTGTTCCCATGTAAGCAGTGGGAATGGACATACACTGAAAGAGAGAGGGGAAAAAAGGCTTTTTGTTGAGAGTGACAGGCAGGCAGGATGAGCAAAGTTTAACCTAAATCCTTTCATTGATATTGCAAAGTCATAAGCCTTCATATGACACTGCCACATTCAACTCACTGTATGATCTGGAGTTCAGTAGCTTGTACCATAGTGCATGTGTGTGTACAGTGTAAACATTTTATGAACTGCAGTGTCTGATCCATCCGTCTGTCTGGGCAAGAGTGTCCCTTGATAGTAAAAAGAACAGCAATCAGGACAGAATTGGTCAATGCGGCATGTCTAATAGTGGGAAGATATTTGAAGGACTCGCTATAGACACAGTAGTCTCTCTAAATAGCCTCTTTGCACCCGGAGTCTTATTGCAAACAGGTTCATTAAGGAGAGACATTCTGACACACAGCATCACAGTAATGAAAGTAGCTCTGTTTTTCTAATATTGTATCTTGCCACTTCAGTTAGGCTGCTAGTACAAGATTTCCCTTGTGTTGTTGTATATTTCTCCAGAAAAAGAATCAGTCTTCATAGAATATACAATTATTTTGTACGGGAATGTATAACTCCTACCTAAGATCCAGTCTTCCCTGTTTATGTGCACTAGTGCAAAAATAATTGGCAAACACATCTTCCAGACCAAAAGATTCCAGCACCTTCAGTTTGTTGGGCTTGAAGACGTTGAACCAGTTATAATAAACTTTAAAAAAATGTGTAATGTTCAAAATGGATTTGTGATCAATCATAAAAGACAAAAAAAATTAGTACAGTTTCCCATGAGGTGTGAGGTTTTTTTCCCTAGGTTTTAGCCAACTTCATATAGTATCAGTTCAAAGGGGGGGAAAATGCAAAAGGTTTTCATCTACTAAGCTTTACATATAACTACTATATGATGACTTAAGCTATTGGATTTTCTGCCTGTTAATGTACAGCATGAACATTATGAACAAGGAAAAAAAGGTTATATTGGTTTAAAAGTGGATATGGAAAATTTAATGTGCTCAAGTGGGAACAATGGCATATTAAAAAAAAACACTCATGACACAGATCTAATAATTCACTTGCCCCTGTAGGAGAAGGGTATCAGCTCTGATACTGGCTCACAGTTTATTTTTATATACACCCCTGGTCCCTGCAGTATACCCCGTGTGTGGGTTCCAGAGAAAAGAAAGAAAATAACCTGTAGGGAAATCAGCCTGGAAACCTTTCATTAAATACATTGTACTTTGTATTGTGTCGTTCACAGACTCTTCAAGAAATAAAGGAAAAACCTGTTATCAGTCTGCATGTGTAAAATATTATATTTGAATACTATCATTTGTTTTAAGATTAAGGCTGAGGCTGCAGACATATTAGTTATTATTCACTTACATCTGGTAGATAATGCAACAGGGATTTAAAAATTCTTTTTCCATTTATAGTCCCTGCCATCCTCCCACCTACCATGAACTGTAAAGATACTACTTTAACTTAAAACTGTGCTTGCTAAAATATTTCAATGTTGGAAATGTTGCCTCTTTATAGAGGATTAGGGTTGTGAGGGTAATAAAATCAGTCTTAAATTTCTTGGCAGAGTTTATCTGTAATTTAGCAAAAGATGCCTTTCTAGGGAAAATTGAAGAAAGTGTTAAATACATTCTTTTATGAGAAAAAATATAAATGGTAAGAGTGTAACTGTGAATAGTGACACCTTTATCAAGTTGAATGTCCTTTGGAGTGAGGCTTTGTCTTGTCATTATAGTTAATGTATTGCTGTTGGTGGGCTTTTAAAATCTGTAAACGTCTTATCTTTTTTGCTGACTATTCATGCAGGATATGCTAGGCAAGCCAACTGTGACACATACTCTGCCTATACTTGTGGCTGCCTCTTGGATGAAAATGAACACATATCTTAAAACCAAACCTTGGGTGCCATATAGCAGTATTTAATGAACTTCTGGGATTGCAGACAGTAAGAGCTGAGTTTTGATCTCACATACCTGGGAACACATTGTCCTACACAGTCTGTTGAAAGATTTATTATTTCTGAAGTAGCTTGTGTTAAAAACCTTGTTTTAAGTATAGAGGGTTGTAAGCCTATCAGTCTCACCAAATTGATACCTTTTTTCACATCTGTTAGACTCAGTGCCACCTCTTGTCCTGAGGACAGATACAGCACGTTCCACTCCAAATTAGGTATCCTTGCTAAGAATTCTTTTTTTGGGGGTCAGAGTCTCGTTCTGTCACCCAGGCTGGAGAGCAGTGGTGTGATCTTGGCTCACTGCAACCTCTGTCTCCTGGGTTCAAGCGATTCTCGTGCCTCAGCCTCCCGAGTAGCTGGGATTACAGGCCTGTGGCACCATGCTCGGCTAATTTTGTGTTTTTAGTAGAGATGGGGTTTCGCCATGTTGGCCAGGCTGGTCGTGAACGCCTGGCCTCAAGTAATCCACCTGCCTCGGCCTCCCAATCTGCTGGGATTATAGGTGTGAGCCACCGAGCCCAGCCCTTTTCTTTTTGTGACAGGGTCTTGCTTTGTCGCTGAGGCTGGAGTGCAGTGGCATGATCTTGCTATCTTGGCTCACTGCAGCCTTCACCTCCTGGGGTTCAAGCAATTCTCCCACCTCAGCCCCTGAGTAGCTGGGTCTACAGGCGTGCACTACCATGCCTGGCTAATTTTTGTATTTTTTGTAGAGATGGGGTTTTACCATGTTGCCCAGGCTGGAAAAAAAAATTTTTGAATGACTTAAGGGTATGGTTTTTGAGAAATAGGGGTGTGCTGTTAGATGTAGAACTTCTCACGTGAAACAGCCCCTGGGTGATTGGTTACCATAGTCATTGTGGGTAAACTCCTGATTTGGAAGTAGTTGCTCCAGTATTCATATGGGTCATTTTGGTTCCTTTCTGGCTTCAGAAGCCTGTCAATTGAGTTCTTAAGCCACAGACCAAGTTAATTTAGAGATGTCGATGTCAGTAATTTACCTTCTGATTGTCAGTGAGTTATTTAAGAAGTATCTTACTATTTTTCTAAGGTGAATGAGCTTTGGGGAGAGGTTTTTCATAACGACCATCTCTGTTTTACCTGAATAGAAAGAGCACAATCAGCCCATATCTGTGACTACACAGGGTTGGCCCTGATCTTAGGGTGGCAGTGGATGAGCATCCACTGTCAACTCTCCAGTATCTCTGGGTGTTCAGTCCCTCGCATTCTGAGATTTGGCCCATACCTTCCAGATTAGCATTGCGCTGTGGGACTATGTTAGTTTCCTCTGCTGTTGAACTGCTTTAGGAAGAAAAGACCTCCTTGTTTCTGGCGGTGACTGCTGGGCCTGACATTCATTTTGGGTCAAGTAATTCATTGAGCAAAACCGTAGGCTGTAGGTTAGGTATACAGCTTCTCCTCCCCATAGGGTTTGTGTAAATTTCCCAAGGCCTGGGAAATTTCTCTGTAATTCCAGAGGGCTCCACTTATCCCAGAGCACCCACGTAGAGCCTGAAAATGCCACAGGTTGGTCTATACTTCACAGCATCAGGGTTTTCTCACGTTCGCAAGCTTCAATGACAAGCTCCACCCACATGAATCTTGTAAGTGGTGGCAGTGCTTGCTTTTATCCAGTGCTTATTGTGTGCCAGGCATTCTGCTAGATGCTTTACATCCATCATCATTTGCTCTTTACATTAAGCTAGGGACTTGGAGACTACTTACCTCATTTTGTAGATGAGGAAGCTGTGTGACTAGTAAGGGGCAAGCAGCACTGGGATTTTTAGATCCAAGCCTGGTCTCATTCCCAGGTCCATGGCCTTTGACATCACATCCTTTAAGCTGCATGGCCTCCCTAACCTCCACTCTCCTTTCCGTTGGCTCTCATGCCTGTACAATGATTACGTCCCTGATTTGGGGTCCTGTCACGTGACCCCCATCACTTATTAACCAGTTGACACTGTTAGTCTTTTCACTGACTGAGTGGCATTTTCCCTGTCAGTAAAATGGGAGAGAATGATCCTTCTTCTTTAACCTGTCTCTGTTATTTATTAGACACCTATTTTATGCTGGGCACTGTGCTAGAACTTCCAGTACAGCAGTGACACGAACAGACGTGGTCCCTGCTCACGAAGCCTGCAGACCTGTAGGCATGGCAAGACACTTAAACAAAAAGTGCACTTAGTTTTGTGCTATATGTCTGAATCATATATAGTTGTTAAGGCCCAGGAACTTTGACTTCAAGTTTAAGCTGCAGCCTCAACAGGCACCATGCTTTTCTAGGGTCCTATTTGTAATTCTTATAGAAGACCCGTTGCTTTCTTTTATATTGCCTACTGATGGATCTTTTTACCTAATCCTTGTTACCTAAACCTTTTCCCCTAATGTTCCCCATTTCAGGTCTCTGGAAGTCAGAAACCTGGAAGTTCTGCCCCCTACCTACTTCTCAGCTTCTTCTTCCCCTCTTCTATTCTCCTGCCGCTGTCTGCGCCATTTGTCTGTTTCTTAAGGTTTCCTGCTCTGCTTTCTGTCTTTCTCTCATTTCTGAACCCTGTTTAAATTCAACCCTTGATTTAATAAGATCTTAGTCCAGTCTCCATTATTTCAAGTCATATATCGCTTTTGAAAAATTTTCTTTTTAAGCGCTTATCCTAATTTTGCATTTGTTTATGTAGGCAGTTTTTCTGTTTCTCCAATTAGACTAAAAGTTCCTTGAGGGTAGGGACCACTCTCTGTCTCTCTGGTATCTCTGGTATCTATCCCAGCTGCTTGTCTGTTTTCAAATACTTACTGAGTTAGGTTGGATTCCACCCCCCTCATTCTCTTCTCTGGATCAGCTCTTTCTCTTTCATCTCTTTGCCTAGCATTTTCATTTATTCTACTTACATGTGCATTTGGTCTGTAAAATTGAACATATCCCAAACTAAACACATCTCCCCAACTCTGCATTTTTCCTTATTTCCAATTCTTGTTAAATGTCTCCGTTGCCATTACCCAAACCCTGTTTGCCTCAGTTTCTTGTAACACTCCCGTTTTCTCACCATCTTCTGAGTAGGAAGATTGATTTAAGGAAAGATTCCTTGGCATCTCCCATAACTTCCCTACCTTCACTGCCACTACTTGGTGGCTGTTACTGACTTCTGTGTCTAAACTGCATAACCTGGCCTGTCATGGTGGTTCACGCCGGTAATCCCAGCACTTTGGGAGGCTGAGGTGGGTGGATCACGTGAGGTCAGGAGTTTTAAGACCAGCCTAGCCAACATGGTGAAACCCCAACTTTACTAAAAATACAAAAATTAGCCAGGCGTGGTGTGGGCGCCTATAATCCCAGCTACTCGAGAGACTGAGGCAGGAGAATCGCTTGAACCCAGGAGGTGGAGGTTGCAGTGAGCCAAGATTGTGCCACTTCACTCCAGCCTGGGTGAAAGAACAAAACTTCATCTCAAAAAAAAAAAAAAAAAAAAAATTGCATAACCTGCCTCTTCACCTCTTGCCCTGATAGATTTGAACATGTCGGATCTTAAAAGTCTTTGATAGCTACTGAAGTATTCACTAGTGAAATAATGTCATGTTTTGGATTTTCTTTAAAATTATCTAGTGGAGGAGGGAGGTAAAGGGGATTTTGGGAGGTGAAACAAGATTGACCATGTGCTGATAATTGTTGAAGTTAGGTAGTGAGACTCACAGAGCGGCTATTATACTGTTTACATTTGTATAATACATGTTTGAAAACCTCAATAATAAAAATTTGAAATAAAACACAGCAAATTTGGGCTTTACACTGTCTATAGATAATATATGAACCTCTTGGCAGAGCATACAACCCTCTCATACTTTTTCCCCAATGCCTCATTTGGCTTCTAATCTCCCTCAACTCTGTATACAGGCTGACTCTACTCTGAAGCCATTTCTGTCCTCAGCATTGATCTCCGGAAAGGCTCAGCTCTACAAAAAAAATCCTCCCTGGCCTAATTTACTAGCCTGATTTGAGTTTTCTCTCCCATATCCCTTAGCACGTACCGCCCTTAGGGGCCTATCACATTGTATGTAATTGTTTCCTTGTGTCTCTCTGAGCACTGACCCCCAGCCAGTTTTATCCTATTACTGAGGACTGCCCAAACTGAGAAGGTTCTCCCCAGCCTGCCAATATTTCAGTTTAATACTCATTGCATGCCTACTGAGTGTTGGGCACTTGATGAATACTTGAGATTTAATTGACTGGTTGCTTCTGGTCTATAATATGGAGAGAGTCTACCATCTGGCTTTCTGGGCTGACCTTGGCTGTAGATTTCATCCCTCTCCCTCACTCTTACGATCTTCCTAGATTCTCCTTTGGGAATGAAGTATATAATGTTCAGAGATGCTTAGGTAGACTATGCTATGTAAGGTAGCCAGATAGTGATTAGCATGTCAAAACCCTTTGTCCAGTCTCTTCTTAATGGTGACTTTAAAAATTGTTAGGCTCTGTATTTACACTTGTTAAGTCCCTCTTTCCTCTCTTTGGTTCATCTTTACTCCATAAAAGTGGGTGGGGGAGTTGTTTTTTTGTGTGGGGAGAGCAGCCTCCAGCCAGCTTTTTGCGAGAGCCCACTCTAAAGCCCCTACACTAGACTCTTCAGGAAAAGCAAAGTAACCTTCCCAAACCATTTAATTCATTTCACTTATTTCTGGCCATTTGATGATTCCAAACTCCAACAGGACCTGTAGCCCAGAGGTAAAAGTAGAAGATGTTTAAAAGATTTGAGGAATGAACTAATTTTTGTGGTCTGGAGAAGTAAGGACCAAGGTATGAGTTAATCACTGTTTTCAAACACATGAAATTATTTTGCATGGAAGGTAGTACCAGCTGTTAGCCATTTGAGTGAAAATAAACAAAAGGACTTAGATTGCAGCTGGAGAGATTTTAGTTAGATAGAAATTTTTCATTAAGTGGTTCTGGGTGGGAACTGGGTTCCCATCCCAGTAGATTGTTGATTTAGGTCCAGATTGGAGGGCAGTGGGGCAGATTTGAGGAATTTAAGCATCCTGAAAATCAGTCCTCATGATTAAAAAATCAGCAGCTGCGAATGCTCTTCGTGTTCAGAGCTACAGAATGAGGATTCCCCTCATCCCTCCCACCTTCCCCCAAGTTGAAAGAAATTAACCTCAATTAAAGGAAATAGTGATGGATGGTTACAGAGATAAGTATGATATATCACACAGGAAAAACTACATTAAAAGAACATTAAAGTTGAGACAGAAAGCACTAAAAGTGAAGAAATTCACAGTTAAGGTTGAAAAGTGATATTGTTTACATCTCTGCTAATATGTAGACCTAACAGGATGCATTAAGCAATTATGAGTGCTGGGCGCGGTGGCTCACGCCTGTAATCCCAGCACTTTGGGAGGCCAAGGTGGGCGGATCACGAGGTCAGGAGATCGAGACCATCCTGGCTAACATGGTGAAATCCCGTCTCTACTAAAAATACAAAAAAAATTAGCCAGGCGTGGTGGCGAGCGCCTGTAGTCCCAGCTATTCCGGAGGCTGAGGCAGGAGAATGGCGTGAACCTGGGAGGCAGAGCTTGCAGTGAGCCGAGATCGCGCCACTGCACTCCAGCCTGGGCGACAGAGCTAGACTCTGTCTCAGAAAAAAAAAAAAGAAATTATGAGTATGCCCTGTTGTGCTAAGAAGTAAGTTTTTTGACTTGACATACTAAGCTTAATACACAGTTTCATTGCCCGGCTTTAATTAAGGCATCATTCGTGACTGATTATAGCCCATGGAAAAAAACCTGTTACTTTTACCAAAAGAGTTTGGGGTTGGTTTTAAAATTTAGCTTTGGAGGGGACCAGGTGGTGATTCTGTGACTGTGCATTTCATTACCTAACATATTTCAGCTTTTCTAAAGTCAAATTATTTCAGCTTTTCTAAAGTCAAATATTTCTATTTAAAAGGCACTAGTTTTGACTAAAATGTTAATAATAACAGATATAATATTGAGTAATACTGTTTCCATCTGTACAGAAAGCAAAATTTAGCTTTTATCCCTTCATTTCAGGGGTGGAGTTTTGCTTCTCCAAAATAGATCTAAAATCTTATGTGTATATTTTAAGCAAATTATTATTGCATTTTAGGAGTCTTAGCCAGAATAAAATCCAATTACATTTTCAATTCATAAAATTACATTGTGACCCCAGAAAACATCCTCTAATTGCTTAAGTTTTTACCTAATAAGACTCTGTGTATGTTTACCATATTAGAGACAAAAATCCCTCAAATGGGTCTAGAATACTAAATATTTGTGTACGATAGAGTATGGATAGTACAAACGTCAGTCCTTAGCTGCTTCATCCCTTGTCTGACTCTAAAGAGTTGTTACTTCTTCCTAAACCAAGAGCCAAGATGGAAGATATAACCTTCCAAAAAATCAGAGTATATGCCACAGTGGGTTTCGTATCCTTACAGAAGATGTTCTCTCTCTCCTTCTTTCTTCTTCCTTCCCTTCTTCCCCATCCCTCCTCCCTCCTTCCCTCCTTCTTTCCCTCCCTCTCATTTATTTTTGGGATAATTTTGATGTCTTTCATTGACCATAAGCTTATTGTGAAGAACAAATTCACTTTATCAAATTTAGCTACCAAATCTTAAAATTTGATTTTTAAAGTAGAAAGATAATTGCTTCTTATTTAAAAAAAACCCGACAAATAAGTAAAGTTTTGTCAATTTGTATAATTCCACATTAATGAACTAGTACATGGGTTAAAATGTTATATTAGTAATTTCAAGAAAGGAAATGTGAGCTATAATTATTATATGTTTTCTATTTTTGTTACATTTAAGGTGAGTCTTGTAAAAGGGCCAATGAAATTGCCTTAAGTAAAATGATTATTAACCAATACAATTTTTGGCATATTGACCTGGGTAATATTAATTTGGGTACATGACAGGATATATACTCGTGGTCTCTTGTCACAGATTTTTAGGTTGAGTTACTTACCAGATGAATGAGTTTGTGTTTCCAATTAATTTTTTTAAAGTTCAGAAGGCCAAAAATTCAGAGACAGATTTGAAAATAAAAATGAAATTGAGGTCACTTTTTTTCTAGTGGCTACTTTGGTATACCGTGCATAGACTCTGTTTCTTAATACAGAAAATACAATCTCTATGCCTGTTTGGAGTTTCAAATGTAATATAAATGTCATGTATCATCATAAGTATGCAAACATGTTTTAAAACACAGAATTGTATGGAAGCAATTACTGGCAGTGAGTGAGCTACACACCCCAAGGGTGGGTTGGGGCCAAAAAAATTAAAGTTCCTAAACAGAATTACTTTTGTGTGGGTGGGAAAGCGAGAGCAAGGTTAACTTTTATTAGGAACCAATCCCAGCTCTTATTTTAATTCTCGTTACATACTTGGTAACTCAAATAAATAAGTAGTAAAGGGACATTAAGGGACTTTGTGTTAGGATTAGTTTTTCCCCCCACTTGCTATAGTCTTCCAGTAGGGAGTGATTAGTGTACAGCAGGAGGGCCTGGTGGACTCCAGTGCATATATAGCTCTGTAGTTTTCAAACACTAGGTCTTGGTTAAAGATGATGTTGCCACCCTTTGTGACATGGTACTTGAGCATTCTTTTGCTGGGTGTGTTGTGTTCATTTTTAGCAGAATGAATGGGATGTAGGAAGGTTAGATTTTATCACTATAAAGTAACATGCTATGTAGTTTTTTGCCACTCACCACTAGCCTGGAGAAGACCTGAATGATAGGTTCTCCCTCTTGATGCCTTCATGCTGTATGTTTTATTTGTTTTCTAACTTCATATAAAATCACTATCATCTGAAGGTGATGATGTTTTTTTTTGTTTTTTTGAGACAGGGTCTTGCTCTGTCACTCAGGCTGGAGTGCAGTGGTGTGAACATCGCTCACTGCAGCCTCAACCTCCTGGGCTCAAGTGATCCTTCTGCCTCAGCTTCCCATGTAGCTGGGACCACAGGTGCATGTCACTACGGCTGGCTAAGTTTTTGTTTTTTTGTAGAGATGGGGTTTTGTCATGTTTCCCAGGCTGGTCATGAACTCCTGGGCTCAGGCGATACTCCTGCCTTGGCCTCCAAAAATGCTGGGAATATATGCATGAGCCACCATGCCTAACCCTGAAGGTGATTTTGCATTGTACTATTTTGTGGGGGTGTGGACCACAAAAATGGAGGGGAATGGAATTGCTCTCTATAAAAATAAATTTATCTTCTGACATTTTCTGGAGCCCTTTGCTAACAAAGTTTAAATGGATCTTTTTTCTAAAGCCCTTGTCACCATAACCTCTCAGCTAGAGAGCCGTTTTGGGTTCAACTGCAGGTTGAGCTGAGCGACCATCTAAGCAGCACAGGGACTAGCAGCCCCTTAACTGTGATCAGAACATCACTGTATTGATGAGTGAGGCTTGGTCAAGTCACTTAACCTTTCTTCCTTGATTTTCTATTATGTACACTGGAAATGATAGTATCTGCCTTTGATCTCATAGGGATGCTTCAGTCCATTAAAGTCATTAAAGCACTTTAAGTAAGGTATAAGGCACTAGATGCAAGGCCTCTTCATTATTGTTATCATTACTGTTATTTTATTACAGTGCTATATACAAAGGGGGTACTTTTTAATGCTAAACAGTTATCTCAGAATATGTTCTGTGGAATCCAGAAGTTGACAGAGGACCTTAAGTGGTCAGGTTATCTTTCTCTTTCTTCTTGAAGCCAGGGTCTGTTCCTCGTTGTCTCTATCTGTTACTTCGGAGAACAAATAGCAAAACCAGGAACACAAAAATTAAAATAGAAAATTGAGACAAATGGGGTAGCTGTAGTCTACTTCGTGTTATTTCCTGGGAGCTGCTGTTGGTGTTGGTTTTCCTAAAGTGGGAAGTTCATTGTGCCTCTCTGGATACTGATCTCCCCTTTCTGTAACGTGCACATCCAGGGGTTTTGAAGTGGATTGTGGGCTTTGATTCATTCCCACTTGCAACTTTCATTTTCTTTGTTTTTTCGACATACCGTTTTACTAGGAAAGAGAAAAACATTTGGGGGCAGGGTGGTTAAAGATCTCTGGATGTCTTTGGATAGTGTTCAAAGGCATTTTGTACAAGATGATTGTATTTCCTACATCAGCCCCTTCTGGCATTTCATCTCAAATACTTCCTCCCTCACACCTCATAAAAAATTCCAGAAGGTGATGTACTTCCATATGGCCTTGGATGGCACCAACTTGATGATGTCCATGAAAAAATAGAGGATCGACGCTCACCTTCCAGAGTGAAGAGTTTGCTTCCTGGAGCATGGGTTCTTTTGATCTCACAAATATCACTATTCTAAAGTAACCTACCCTGTCCTTTATCTTAACATTCTGAAACTGATATTGGTGACTCTATTGGTTCTTCTTGGCTAAAAAGTTTTGCTACTTTCCATGTTCATTCTTTTTAATTTTTGTTACTTTATCATGATAAATTTTACTTCTGTTACCTTATTTATAGACTGATTACTCTCCTCCACCATTTACATGTAACTTGGTAGCATTTTCAATTTCATCAGCTACAGAGCACTAATTCCTCAAACATGGGCCTTTGTAGTTAAGTGGAACTTAAGACAGTTGAGTGTCATGGTCTGAAATGTAAGTTATTTCTGTTGATCAAAAATATTATTTAAGGGAGCCCTGGAATAATTATGAGTACTGAATAATTAAGCCATAAATAAATATAGATTGGTAAAGACATCCATCATTTATTATTTGGTTTTCCAACTTCCATAACTAGAATCCTGAACTTACAAGTATGTTGCTTTATAAATTAAATAGAATGGTTTGCTTTTCTGACTCCCTCTCCCCGCAAAAGCGTAAGAGTCTAACAATGGATTTTCTGGTATTGATTTGTTTGTTTGGAAAATCTTAGATTATATCATAGCTTTGTATTTTAGAATCACTTTCTTGAAGAGGAAGAATACAATTATATGAAATTGGGATTGTTGTGGAAAATCAGAGACATATGTTTGCTATAGGTATAATATTAGTCTTTCAGCATCAAGAGTAAAACAAATGGAATTACCTCTGAAATTGCAGCTAACTATTGTTACCTGTATACCAGAAATATTTTTTCTTCTTTTCATACCACATGTGAAAACTTGTTGTTGTTGTTGTTGTTGTTGTTTTGTTTTGAGACGGTCTTACTCTGTCTTCCAGGCTGGAGTGCAGTGGCGCAATCATGGCTCACTGCAACCTTAACCTCCCAGGCTCAAGTGAGCTTCCTGCCTTAGCCTCCCAAGTAGCTGGGACCACAGGCATGTGCCACCACTCCCAGCTAATTTTTGTATTTTTTTTTTTGTAGAGACGGAGCCGCTCTGTGTTTTACAGGCTGGTCTTGAACTCTTGGGCTGAAGCAATCCTCCTGCCTTAGCCTCCCAAAGAGCTGGAATTACAGGTGTGAGCCATTGTACCTGGCCCTGAAAATTCTTAAGTGGGGATAAGGGATAACAGAACTTCTTGGTTCAATGTTACTAACTTTTCTTCTTTCTTTCTTTCTTTTTTTAAAGAAATGCTGCAGCACTCATTATTTTTTCCCCTGCTTCCCTCTCCTCCCCAAATTTCCTGTCAGCAACTTTGTTTTCTGTTCATTAGAATTCAAACACAATTTAAATTAATTTCCCATGCCACCTTCTCTGTGGTTAGGTACACCTTTGGTGAGTTCACAAATGACTCATTGGACTATGATGATTTTTGTTGATTTCTTACATGGTCCAACTGGGTTATCCTTAGAGATGCCTTAGAACCAGTGGAGGTGTTGGCTGTAGGAATAGATGGACTTAAAGCAGATTACTGGGGATCTCCTGGTATTCATATCCCTGTAGTTGCTAACCAGGCTTGGATTTATCCTGGATTGGACCTTTTTTTCACTATCAGGGCCTAAGGAGCCTTTTTAGGCATTTTATCCAACCTCCTCCCAGCCAGGCCCTCATTACATCCTAAGAATAAGATTTTGTCTGGCAGGGTTGAACTTTAAAGGACCATAAACCATTGTAATATCTAAATTTTTTCACCTCTATTGAAAATGCATGATTTAGACCCAATATATGGATGTACAAATTATTAAATGACTTAGCTATTTATATTCCACCCAATAGTGTGGGTACATTTTTCTGAGAGTTGCTGAACAGCAGTGGTATTTTGAAAAATACTACTCACCTTGAGGAGGTTACATTGAATTTGTCTTTTTTTGGCTTAGTTTTAAAATGAAGCTGATTACTTGGTGGTATACTTAGATGGTCTTTGTTAGGACCCTCTCCTGTCCTGCCTTCCCCCATGGAAGTATCATTATAGATATTTCCTACACATTCTCACTGCAAATAAAATTCAGAAAATACTTAGCTCGGAAGAGTTTCTGTCTCTGGCCCTGCGCGGTGGCTCATGCCTGTAATCCCAGCACTTTGGTAGGCCGAGGTGGGCGGATCACGAGGTCAGGAGATCCAGACCATCCTGGCTAACGCGGTGAAACCCCGTCTCTACTAAAAATACAAAAAATTAGCCGGGCGTGGTGGCGGGTGCCTGTAGTCCCAGCTACTCGGGAGGCTGAGGCAGGAGAATGGCGTGAACCCGGGAGGTGGAGCTTGCAGTGAGCCGAGATCGCGCCACTACACTCTAGTCTGGGTGACAGAGCGAGACTTTGTCTCAAAAAAAAAAAAAAAATAGTTTATGTCTCCAAAAATTAAGGTATTCTATGATATTTATGTGACTTCTACCTTCAGTTGTGATTGTAGAATGCCTTCACAGATTTAAAATAGATACCAATAAAACGGAATTATATATAAATGGCATGGTTAAGAATGATTGTTCTCTTGATTTGTTTTCAAGCTATGTTTAGTATTCCTTTTTTCTTCTATGTATTTTGAGGGATTTAACACTGAGTCATATAGATAGTGTTAATTTTCATTTCAGTTTATAAACTTCTATCAAGACGATAAGATTTCAGCGTAAAAAAAATTAAGGAAAATATATTTGGTGGTTTTCCTCCTCCTGAAATCTTAAAAGTTACCATACTTTCCATTAAAGTCCTCTCTAATATCTGTACAGAAAACATACTGTTCTTGAATAAAACAAAATTAATTTGTGGTCCTTCTGTGGAAAAAGACCCTTATCATAGCAAAGTACAAAAATAGTAAAAGCAATTAATGAAATAAGCCTCAATTCCAATTGCCTAGATTTTTGTGTGAAATCATATCTTTCTTATTACAGAAGTGTGAGATTATAGCCAGCTGTTGGAGTAGTAACTTGTAATCCATTTCTCTATGTTGCTTTTTGGTGTGAAGTGAAAATGATTACCATGAAGTTAAGTGTTATAACCTACTTTAAATGAATTAGTTTCTTGGAATTTATTACTGGTAAAAATCAGAACAAATTTCCTTAGGAATCTGTGTTTATACCAAAAACATGAACTTTGACCGTAGAATACTGTTCCCATTCAAATGAAAGATAATTTAAATAATATTTTTTAAAAGGTTGATTTAATTTTACATCTGTGAGTATAAATACAACCAGTTGATTCTTCAAAGATTTTTGATTGTGATAATAAGATTGATGGATATATTGTGCCTTAGCCTTATATTAAATTGGCAGATTTTTAAATACCGGATAATTAGAAATGCTATTAATTCTCAGCGTAGAATGCTAACCTAACATTTTTGTATGTCTTGTGCGGTCAATAGAATAATGGCCACCCAAGCATGACCAGCTTTTAAGAACTTGTGAATATATATCTTACATAAGAAACAGGACTTTGGGCTGGGCGCGGTGGCTCATGCCTGTAATGTCAGCACCTTGGGAGGCCGAGGCGGGCAGATCATGAGGTCAAGAGTTTGAGAACTGCCTGGCCAATATGGTGAAATCCTGTCTCTACTACAAATACAAAAATGAGCCAGGTGTGGTGGTGTGCACCTGTAGTCCCAGCTACTTGGGAAGCTGAGGCAGGAGAATCTGGGAGGCAGAGGTTGCAGTGAGTCAAGATGGCACCACTGCACTCCAGCCTGGGCGACAGAGTGAAACTCCATCTCAAAAAAAAAAAAAGGGAAGACAAGGGACTTTGCAAATGCGGCTAATGTTAAGGACCTTGAGATGAGGGAGATAATCCTGGATTTTCTAGGTGGACCCAGTCTAATCACATGAATCATTAAAAGCTGAGAACTTTTCCCAGCTGTGGTCAGAGAGAGAGGACCATGGAAGAATAGTAAGAGAGCTCTAACATTGCTGGCTTTGAAGATGGGTCATCTGGGCCCTAAGCTAAGGAATACTGGTGGCGGACAGAAGCTGAGAAATACAAGGAAGCAGAGTCTCCTTTTGAGTCTCTTAAATGGATGGCAGCCCTGCTGATATCTTGACTTTAGCCCAGTGAGACCTGTCAGGCTTCTGACCAATATAACTGTAAGATAAGAACTTTGTGTTTTAAGCCACTAAATTAGTGGTAATTTTTTAGGGTAGACATAGAAAACTAATATACCTTGCTTTGTGTTTGTAATTTGTTGAATAAAATTATCACCAAACTCTCTAAATACTGTAAAGCAACAAAAAGCTATTTGCTTGCATATAAAATTGTAATTTATAAGACTTCATTATAATGGATTGTTACAATTAATTTTGCTTTTAAATAACGATGAACTTGATGCAACCTTGCAAATATGCTTTTTTTTTTTTTAAAAATCAAGGGTTGCTTTGCTACTATTGTACCAGGAATATAGTAGGCAGTCAATAATTGTTGGAAACAGTAAAATTACATAGTCAACATTTTCATTAGCTATTGTTAATGTTGTTGTTAACAATGGAGTTTTGAGAAAGGGGCTTAAGGAAATGTAGGAATGTAACTGTGTTAGGTCTTAAGAAGTATCTCCAAACTTTTGACAGATATTTCTCACATTTCTATTTCTGTCATGTTCGACAGTTGTCAAGAAATTGCTCAAGGGTTTATTGGACTCAAGCGCCAGGGCATGAGTGAGTTTATCTCTGTCTTGATAAGCTAGACACTGGTGATAGCCAGAAAGTAGTGGTGATGGGGAGTTCTGATTCTTCAGATAATCGTTTCCTATCTAGTTAGAAAATGACAGGATTCAAGATGTTGTACCATATAGCAAGATATTTAAGATCACTGTAAATATGTATAATAAATTAGGTAAATCTACATGCTTTTAAATAGCTTTTAAGCTGCTTGTCTACTTTCATGGCTAGTATGTTGGAACATTCAATCAGAAGTATTTATTGAGTCTGTCTGTACTAGGCACTGGGGATATAGGTTCAAAGAGCCCTACCATCATGGTGCTTATTGACCCATAAGGAAGATAGAAATTAAATAATTACCAGTGTTGGAAAGTAGTACAGGGTGCTTTAGGAATAGGTAATTACCTTCTCGGGTCTATTTTTATTTATTTATTTTTAAAATTTATTTTATTATTATTATACTTTAAGTTTTAGGGTACATGTGCACAACGTGCAGGTTAGTTACATATGTATACATGTCTCGCTCTGTTGCCCAGGCTGGAGTGCAGTGGTGTGATCTTGGCTCACTGCAAGCTCTGCCTCCCGGTTTCAGGCCATTCTCCTGCCTCAGCCTCCTGAGTAGCTGGGACTACAGGCACCCGCCACCATGCCCGGTTAATTTTTTTTGTATTTTTAGTAGAGACAGAGTTTCACTGTGTTAGCCAGGATAGTTTCGATCTCCTGACCTTGTGATTTCCCCGCCTCGGCCTCCCAAAGTGATGGGATTATAGGCGTGAGCCACTGTGCCCGGCCTAGGTCTAGTTTAAGAAACCATTTCTGAAGGCAAGGGAAGAGGTTCAGGAATGAGGAAAGAAAAAAGCTTTAAAGCAAAGAAAGAATGTCTGGAGCAGAGAAAATCTGGGATCACTGTGAGAAGGTGATAAGGTGGTTAGGTTGGCAGAGATCAAATCTTACAGGGTCCACTTAAATGATTTTGGAACCTCAGCTGCAGTTTGAAGAATGTATTGGAAGGGAGAAAAAGGTGACTCCAAGAAGCTGAGGTAGGAGGCTGTTTGAACTGTCAAAATATGAGTCTGTACCAGAGTAATAGAGAGAGGAATGGAGGATAGATCCAGAGATACTTAGGAGATAAACTAGAAAGATTTGGAGATTGACTGCATGTGGGGTGTCAGGGGGCAGGGAGAGGTAGTTGGGGAAATAAAATAATCATGCCAACAAAAAAGACATATTATCCACAGCGAAGAGAGAGAGAATATAATTTATTATTGAGTAGGCATAAAAAGATTTTGCAGGTATGTAAGATATCTCAAAAGTGGCTATGAAGTTGGGGACAAAATCACAGTTAATACAGAACATCAGAAGAAAGTATATTCTTAATAACTTCTCATCCCTTTGAGAGACAAAGAAAGGGTTGTCCCTTGTGATAGTCTTCTGTACATCTCATGAGAGACACTTGAGTTAATCCCAGAGGTTTGTTTTTCACATATCTAGAGTTGGTTTGGCACATGACTTAGACGTATCTCTACACTGTAAAAACTGGAGACTGAACTTAATCCTTAGAGAGATTTATCTCTGTTCCAAAGGTTAGAGTAAGGACTCAGATTCACGATGTCTCCAAGGAAACACTCCTAAGAAAAGCGGAGAAGGATAAAATGGTCTTTTATAAATGGAGAAAATCATTTTCCAAGCCCTCAATAGCAGATGGTACCATTTACTGAGGTGGGCAGCGCTGGAGGAGGAGCAGATTTGAGGAGTAATAAGACAGACACTTGGGAAGATGTCAAGTTTGAAGTTTCTATTAGACACTGCCCCGGAAATGACAGGAGTGCATTCATAGTGGAGAAGGGAGATCTAGGCTAAATACAGACATTTACTAGCCGTCAACAGGTAGTACTGAACCCTGGGAATGTACTGGGTGGCTTAGGGACATGGAACGGTGGGATGGGGAAGAAAGGATGGGAGGTCATCTCTTTTGTTATATAGTCACATAGTTAGCATAGGGATATTACCCTAATGGTTAAGCGCAGCAGTGGTCGACATTTTCATCTTTTGACTACTTTTCCTGGATAATGTAGCTAAAAGTTTACATCACCTACTTTTGTAATCTAGACTCCTGCCCTTTTCTGTTAATAGGGTATGTTCTGAGGTGGTTTCCCCCCACAGCCTCCTTTCCTTTTGTTCACTGATTATGCATTCTCTTCAGTCCCCTGGGTCTCCTGTGGACTGTTTTCCTGCACCCAGTGTGCTTCTGCCTCCCTCCATTTGAGGCTATGTGTCTTCTCATGCTGTCTTGCTCTCTCTTTTTGAACTGTTGCTTATTTGGAAATATTTTCAGTTATTTCCACACATAACTTTTAGATGTTTATACCTTTTTACAGAGTCAGGTATCCTTTTTCTGGTGTATTTATTTGGTCTGGAATGTGTCAGGTTTTGAGGCCACAGCACAGATGCTTTGCTCTCCCATGAGTGTGGGCAATATGCGGAGAATGGCTTTGTGTGGATTGGAAGTGGAGGTGAAGGGGGAAGTATCTTGTTGGGAAGAAATACCTGACTGTGGCCCTCAAGTCCTTGTTGGGTGGATGCATTTAATAATGATCTTAGTGAATCAGTTGCTGCATATTGAAAACAAGATGGCTGGGGCTGGGTGCGGTGGCTCACACCTCTAATCCCAGCACTTTGGGAGGCTGAGGCGGGCAGATCACCTGAGGTGAGGAGTTCGAGAGCAGCCAGGCCAAGATGATGAAACCCCATCTCTACTGAAATTACAAATATTAGCTGGGCGTGGTGGTGGATGCCTGTAATCCCAGCTACTCAGGAGGCTGAGACAGGAGAATCGCTTGAACCTGGGAGGTGGAGCTTGCAGTGAGTGGAGATTGTGCCACTGCACTACAGCCTGGGCGACAGAGCAAGACTCTGTCTCAAGAAAAAAGAAAAAAACAGAAAAGAAAAAGAGATGGCTATTTGAACCTATAACTGAACCTATAATTGGAAAATGAAATATGGGGTGAGGGAAAGACCCTCTCATTTGTATTTACAAAAATATTTTGATCTGGATTAAAATAGCAGTGACCTTTGCTCTTTATTATATTGGACAGGTCAGTTTGCAAGTTTGTTGGGTTGGGGGCAGCTTTTCTGAATCAGACTCATATACTGATAAATTCTGCACTTGGTGGAGGAGGCAAAGGTTCTTATCCAGAGACACTTTAGGGAACTGGGGTTTGGCAAGTAGGAAAACAGGTAGAAATGGCACTCAGGGACATTTCATTTTGTGATGACTGACTGTGAGCTGAAGATAAATACATAAGAAAGGTAGGCAGTGATGCCTTGGACAAAGATTTTATCAACTGGCAGTGTGAAATATTCTGTAGACTAACAGTTCTAATGAGTTTATCTTAGACAGTCTGAGAGTGTCGGTTAATAATTTACCCTTTCTGAGAGACAGAGGCAGCAATTACAGGCTGTAAGCGGGCACTCTGAGGCTTCTCGCTTTGCTGGAGCCCATCTGGGCTGGAGCCATGGACCCCATTGGTTGTGACACAAGTACGAAGTGTCTGCACTTTGGCATATGGAAGCTTCAGAGCACTCAGTAAGGCACAGACATTCAGTGTGATTCACTTCAAGTGATATCTAAAGTAATGGATTACTGTAACTACCCATCTGCTCCACATCAAAAAGAATAGAACTCTGTATAGATATTTTTAAAGTTTATTTTGAAGTAGGATGGTGTTGTATATGGAAGAGAGGGTGGTGGTGGAAAAATAGTTTATTTTAAAGAAATATTTATGAAGCTTCAGAGAAGGGACAAACTGGGCTTGCTGATTGATACCTGGAATATGCTTTTACTGTCTAACAAAATATTGGATCCAGCTGTACATGTAAGACTTACCCGTTGGCAGTGTGATTGATACTGTTAAAAACTTGAGTCTTTTTACCCCTTGCCATACAATTTGCTTTGATGCAATAGTGAACACAACTCCACTGTAGATTTAAGTATTATTTATGTGAATTTTATTTCCCTGTTTAGTCACTGAATCACATTGTAGTGTTGGCATGGTAAGTTTTGTAATTTGCTTTCCCGTGTGAAGAGTGCTTTTCTTGAACCAAATGTTGACTTCTGCATACTTTTAAAAGTTAGGCTTTATGTCATTACAAAGATTTACAGTTATTTAATAATGATTTATTGCAGTAATTTATTCTGCCAGCTGTGGCACATTTTCACTGGAATTTGTAAATCAAATTTATATAGAAATTTACCAGGACATGCATTTCAGGATTTAATAGAATATACTCTAAAATCTTTTTGAAGAATGTAGTTTTATGCTTACACATTTAGGATTAAGCTTTACCTTAACAGCCATTGTTACTATTCAAACTGCTGTGTTTGTCCCACAGTCATTGAAAAGAAGAGTCAATGAGATCTGTTAAAATACACAGTTTCAGGTCATCCACTTTGTTTCCAGACCTTTAGTGTCATGTTATATTTGACCTGGGATATTCATATGATGTTGAGGGACATGGAAACATCCTGACATTAGGCTCTGTGCAGTTCTTTAAATTTTTAATCATATTAAACTATGCATCCAGAATCATAACTGAGAGTGAATGTAGTGCACTGTATTCATTTAGAAACCCTAAGTGTCAGATTTTCTCTCCCTTTTTCAAAACTTACTGGCTAATAACCATGTGGAATACATTTAGCATTGGCTGTGCCAGCTCACACTCCTGTAGCTTCTTTGGAATGCACAAATATGGCAAGTTATTGTATTCTTTCTTATTTCAAAAAAGATTGTTGCGATTTTGTTTACTTGATGATATATATGTTTCTAGAGAGAGAATAGAATAAAAAGAAAACTATACAGATTATTTTATAACTTGTGTCATTAAAAAAATCTAGCAATTTGAGAGGCTGTATTTAAAATGTGTGATTGCCAAGTAATTTGTAAGAATGATTTGTTCTCTAAGACTGGATAAGAATTTTACTTCTAAGATTAAACTACTAGTTCACAGCTTCAGTCAGCTGGTTATTTTGTGTACAACAGCATGAAATGTCTCATTTGACTTACTACTGCCCCCCAAACACATTGACTTAATTGATCAGTTGTTGTAATATTGTGAAGATACAGTCTAAATGTGCCTTGAAGCTAAACTTTCAGGTTATAGTTAATTGTATTTAAAGCAGTGGGCTTTGGACTATCTAAAAAGGAAGTGAAAGCATTTGCAAATATTGTAGCCTTTAATTTTTCATAATAGTTTGTGTTTATTATTATTATTATTATTATTCAAGCACTAGTAAAACATAGCTTAACAAAACAAAATGAGCCAAAACAGCTTACCATCTGAAATGTAAACCCAGTTTATCGTCGGATCTCTTATTTTTTAAAAGACGTAATTTCTTAAAAGAAATTATTAGAACAGTTAATTTTGTCTTCAGCTAGGAGTTCAAGTTACCGTACATAAAAAACTGGATCTTTATCTTATTAAGATGAAAATATTTTTTTTTCTTTGAGAGTCTTGCTCTGTTGTCCAGGCTGGAGTGCAGTGGTGTGATCTGGCCTCGCTGCAACCTCTGCCTCCCGGATTCAAGCAATTCTCTTGCCTCAGCCTCCCGAGTAGCTGAGATTACAGGCGCCCGCCACCATGCCCGACTAATTTTTGTATTTTAGTAGAGATGGGGTTTCACCATGTTGGCGAGGCTGGTCTTGAATTCCTGACCTCAAGTGATAAAACTGCCTCGGCCTCCAAAGTGCTGAGATTACAGGCGTGAGCCACTGCGCCCGGCTGAAAATAATTGTTAAAAATCTTTAAATATATATATATATTATTGTGCTGGGGACAGCAGCTTTATATTTCTAGAACAATTGTAATAACTTTTTATATGATTTATGACTCTTCACAGTGTTTGATATTTACTTTTATTGTGAGAAAAATTAATCTGCAATGCAAGGGAAGTCGAGAGATAGGGAGATTTCTTGAAAGGGAGCAAAGATAAGACTTTTTCTTGAGAGAGTTCATTGCTGATTTCTTAGATGTGATGCTATGTTTTCCTTGAAAGCATGTAACATTTGTGTGCTGAATGGATCATGGAGAACGCATGAACTCCTTAGTTTACATTTACTCATCCAGTACTCTAGTGCTCACAATATACTAGGGTTTTTTTTTTAAAAAAACCATTTTCAATGCAATTTAAGAGAATATTTTAGAATTAAGTTTTCACAGTTTTGTAGTTTTTTTTATTTCACAGTTTTGTAGTTTTTTTTAGACTTCAGTGATGTTTTAAATGTTTTCCTTGTGCTTACCTGGAAAAGCTTTTTAAATGATACCAATTTGGAATGTTAAAAAAAGGTATAATTCTGGGATGACAGATATATTTAATCTTGTGGGTGAATTTAGACTGATGGTTGGTGAATGCTTTGAGAGTCTGAGGTGGGCCAGAGAAAAAAGACACAACTCTGTACTTGGTTAGCAATGCCTGCCATTGCCGCTGAGGTACCAGTCAATGGAAGCATCTCCTGAATTCATCTCCCTAGCCCAGAAACTTCTGTGTTACTGTAATCATTCGTTTATTCATCTTGTGTTCATTCATTCACCCAATTTTTTCAACATTTCTGAATATGTAGCAGCATGCCAAGCATGGTAGGAATATAGTGGTGAAGCAGGCATGAATTTGCTTTCAAGCCTTGGTGAGTGGGAGGCTTAATCGTTCATTAACAAAGAGTTGAAAACAGGGTGGCAGCGGTTTTGGCAAGAATGTGTTACGGTCTAATTCAGAGATACTGAACTTGGGACCTAAGTAAGAAGGATATTCTATTGTAGAAATCTGGCAGATTCTAGAGTTTGTTTGAGAGCTCTCTTGCATTTGCTCAATGGGTATGCCAGGCATTCTGGAGGGATGCCCATTCCCATCTGACAGGTTAGATGATCCCCTGGTCAAATGTATAGATGATGTCCAACATCTCCATAATGCAAGGCAAAAGTAGGTTCTGTAAGGGGAATGACATGACATTAGTTTAGAGATGAGTGGTAAAGCCATGTGCTGTTGGGTGTGATGCCAGTCAGTAGTAGATGGTAGAGAATTGAAGATAGAGCATAATTTTAGTGTTCAGCCATTTTTAATTTCAGAAAATATTTTTAGGTAGAAATATTTTAACTGTATGGTACATGTATTGGTACAAATATAAATATCAAATTATATTTCTGCCTTCACCATTTTTTCCAGCTAGAAATCTTATAATTATCTTTAGCTTCTTTTCCCTTAGAGCTAAAATTATTTTAGGCATCAGTTCTCGTAGATTCTTTAAAACAGAAAACAAAACTCTAAATTGTTAATTTATTTCTCACAATTACCTAGTTTAGGCCCTCATGCTCTGTGATGGGCTGTCCATTTCCTATTAGTGTCTACTATAGTTTCAAGTGTAAATGCATGCAGTATAAATGAATATAAAACTGATAAAATTCCTCGTTCTTAGAGCTTATGTTCTAGGGGAATATTTGAATACAAACAAATCCCCTAATTTAATACTTCTGTTTTCTGCTGCATTCACCATTCCTAGATGAAACATAACTTCTGTTACTTAACTATTGTGTTCAGAAATTTGAAGTCCAAATTTCAAGGCCTCTACAGTTTGCCTGTATATATGCTTTCTAATCTCATGTCTTATTAATTAATATCTTTCATCTATCCAAGGAACAGTTCCTTACACTTTTTTTTTTTTTTTTAAAGCACAGGATCTCTTTCTCTTGCCTAGGCTGGAGAGCAGTGGCACGATCATGGCTCACTGCAGCCTCAGCCTCCCAGGCTCAAGCAATCCTCCCACCTCGGCCTCCTGAGTAGTTGGGACCACAGGCATGTGCCACCACACCTGGCTAATTTTAAATTTTTTTGTAGCGATGGGATCTCACTCTATTACCCAGGCTGATCTTAAACAACCGGGTTGACTTTCCCGCCTTGGTCTCCCAAGGTGCTGGGATTATTATACTTTTATTCGTGCTTCCCCCACCCATTTGGAATGTTCTCTTCTCTTTGCCTTTTGATATTCTCCTTAGTCTAAGAATCTTGGCTCAAATTGCTCTTTTAACCAAATAACGTATGCTCCTGGATGTATTATAACTAACAACACATGTACTGATTTGTAGACTTCTACTTTTGTAAGAGTGGTTATTTACATCTTTTATTTAACTTGTACATTTACATATAGTCTCTCCAGCTATCCTGTAAATGATGTGAAATTAGAGGACTTTGTTTTAAATATTCATACTGGGCTAATATGAGCACAGTTGAAAAGCAGGCGGGAACTGTGCTTTGAGCATCCTGGAGAATGAAACAAAGCTTACAAGCTTACATACTGAATTTCTAAGATAGTCATTCCCCCATATATTGCTTAGAACCTGAAAATTCCAAAACTCTCTGGTTTTCAGGGCCATCATTATATATTAATTTTTTTATTTTGTTAATTTCATATATATATATAGTATAAAAAGTGAAAAAAAAGTACAGAGGCTTACACAGAGAAAACAAATGGTCCATTGCTTTTTTTTTTTTTTTTTTGAGACGGTTTCGCTCTGTTGCCCAGGCTGGAGTGCATTGGCCTGATCTCGCCTCACTGCAATCTCCATCTCCTGGGTCCTAGCAATTCTCTTGCCTCAGCCTCCTGAGTAGCTGGGACTACAGGCGGCTGCTACCAAGCCTGGCTAATTTTTGTATTTTTAGTGGAGATGGGGTTTCACCATGTTGGCCAGTCTGATCTCTAACTTCTGACCTCAAGTGATCCACCCACCACGGCCTCCCAAAGTGCTGGGATACAGGCATGAGCCACCGCACCCAGCCAAATTCTCCTTTTTTTCTGTTTACCAGATTCCTTCTTTTTAAATTTTTAAGACAGTGTCTCACTCTGTTGCCCAGGCTGGAGTGCAGTGGCACGCTCAGGACTCACTGTAGCCTCGACCACCCCGGGCTCAGGTGACCCTCCCACCTCAGCCTCTGGAGTAGCTGGGACCATTGGCACGTACCACCACGCCCAACTAATTTTTGTATTTTTTGTAGAGATGGGTTTTGCCATATTGCCCAGGCTGGTCTTGAACTCCTAGGCTCAAACAATCTTCCTGCCTCGGCCTCCCAAAGTGCTGGGATTACAAGCGTGAGCCATCACACCCAGACTTATTTGCCAGATCCTTAAAGGTATTTCTAGCAATAGCTTAGCCCCGTTTTAGAAGTATTTGTTACCTCCTCAGTTTTTCTTTTCTACTCTATCTTTCTCCTGTTTTTCTCTTTCTCCATAAATGATAGTACACAGTATTTACTGTTCTGCATCTTGCCTTTTACTCGTGTTTTGTTTGGAGATGTTGTTTATCTGTACTTACAGTTTTTTTTTCCATTCTTCTTAATGACTACTTAATATTCCATTGGAAAGACTCATAGTAAAATAAAATAGCAAATTCTAGAACTGGGAAGAAGGCAAATATTAGGCAAACAATTAATAATTACAACTAACTATGAAAGGATAAAATGATAGATAGTTGAATTTAAAAAAACAGAGCATTCCCAGAGCTCCTCTTTCCCATGCCAAGTCAAATAGGAGACCCTAAGCACTTAGAAGCCTAAAGATATTACCAGATATTAATTGATGTTTAATTATCAAGAAAGATATGTCCTGCTTAAAACAGGGTAATAGGCAGCACCTTTTCAGAAAATTCTTGTCTAAAATGGTAGAAACCTGGAGAGGCAATGCTGGATATTTGGATGAGCACATATTTTGAAATCAGACCAACTTGGTCTTGAATTCCCAGTTTGACACTTAATATAAGACTTCGGCCAAGTGACTAAACTCTCTTAGCTTCGATTTCCTTATTGGTAAAATGAGAATAATAATACTTATCTCAGAGGACCTGTGAAGAATGAATGAAAAAATATTTTATGTTTTGCATAGTACCTGGCACACAACAGGTGCTCAATAAATATAAAGTTCCATCTCCTTGACTCTGTGCCCTTCCAGAATGATTAATTTCCTAAGAGCTCTGGATGCTGAGATTTTACTGTAATTGTATCTTTTATAAAACTTACAGTGTCTTGTACGTAGTAAGAAGTCCACATTTATGTGTAGATTTATTCTGTAACTCTTAAGAGTCTGGCTTGGTTTTCTTGAAACTTTTCATGAAATTTCTCAAATCTCTGGAAGCGGGTACAAGGACAAATTTTAGGTACCCTGTGAAGATGCCTAACTTGGCCAAATGTGAACATCTCAAGCAGTGGTTGTGCTTGTAAAATTTTAATAATCTGTACTTTCGTAGTATACTTTGTATTTCTTTGCGTGGTGTGATATTTTGTATATTTTAAAAATGGAATAATTTCAGATGTTTTAATATCTGTTAGGTGGAAAGTATAATTCTTTTTCAATTACATGGATTATTATTATTATTTTTTTTTTTTGAGATGGAGTCTCGCTCTGTCGCCCAGGCTGGAATGCAGTGGTGCTATCTATCTTTGCTCACTGCAAGCTCTGCCTCCAGGGTTCACGCCATTCTCCTGCCTCAGCCTCCCAAGTAGCTGGGATTACAGGCGCCTGCCACCACGCCTGGCTAATTTTTTGTATTTTTAGTAGAGACAGGTTTCATCGTGTTAATCCAGGATGGTCTCGATCCCCTGACCTCGTGATCCGCCTGCCTCGGCCTCCCAAAGTGCTGGGATTGCAGGTGTGAGCCACACTGCCCCTGGCCAAATTTTAAGTTTAGGCCAGGCGAGGTTGCTCACGCCTGCAATCCCAGCACTTTGGGAGGCTGAGGAGGGCAGATCATTTGAGGCCAAGAGTTCGAGACCAGTCTGCCAACATGGTGAAACCCTGTCTCTACTAAAAATAGAAAAATTAGCCGGGCGTGGTGGCACATGGTTGTAATCCCAGCAACTCTGGAGGCTGAGGCTCGAGAATCCCTGGAACCCAGGAGGCAGAGGTTGCAGTTAGCAGAGATTGGACAATGGCACTCCAGCCTTGGTGACAGCAAGACCCTGTCTCAAAAAGCAAACAAAAAACAAAAACGAGTTTAATAAGGTTCATAGGGTTAAATGTGGGGGACTCTGACACTGATTGCAGTCAGGTTCAACATGGCCAATATGAAGTCAACTGGCTTGTAAGTTTCCTAAAAATTTAATAGTCAGTTCTCACAAGTTGCAAAGAGTAAATCTGGTACACTACTAGATTATCAACCTCCTGGGTGACTGCTTTGAGCTCCGGTGTAAACACAGTTAGGAGAACCAATTCATGAAATATGGTCCAGGCTTTGCTACCAGTTTATTCTTTGACTTTGCCTCAGTTTCCTTGATTGTATAGTAAAGCAATGGGATTAGATCTGTTTCCTAAAATTTTTTTGGTATGACCTTACAATTCTGTGTGTGTCAGGCTGCAGAAGCCAAGGGGCCCAGGCTTTATACTACTTGTCTCATATATTCACAATATCAATATTTTTTTCTTTTCAAAAAAGGTCTCCCCTAGTTAAAGCAAATATATTTGAGAACCACTGTTACTGAAAAAGTAGCTGTCTCAAAGCCCATGTCTGTACTTGCAGCAGGGCCCCTGATACAGTCACATGTAATGGGTTTACTTATTCCTTATATATATACTACAATAAACAATCTAGGGTTTAGGAAAACGCAAAAGTAATGGAATGCAATTCAGTGTTATTTTTATCAGAGACAGGCATAATAGAAAACATTTTGGTACTTGATACTTTATTTAAGTATGACTTTCATTTATGTGTGAATGAACTCTCCATATATGCTAATGGATGCTTGTAGGCCAGGCATCATGAACTTAGATGGCAATAGTGGCCAGGCAAGTAAAGGAATTGCAAGAACCTGGTAGGGTATAAAATGAAAGTACGTGCTGCAGGGAGTAGTTTCTACTCCTCCCTTGCTGATTGTTGTCAGGAAGGAACATACGTTTCTGTTACCATATCTTTAATTCTTTAATGCCTCACCTTTTGCCTCTCCCTGCCCATTCCCTCAGCAGCTGAATATCCATATTTTAATTTAAAATTTCTTGTGTTTTACATGTTGGTCATTAATTAAACATATGCACACTCATACACACTCACTTAGGAGGAGCCAAGCAAAACACATCTGAAGCCAAACTTGGCCTGTGGTCTTCTACTTTGAAATTTCTTTTCACACACATACCTACGCAGCAACTGATATTTTAGTACTTGTATGCTAGGCGCTTGGCTACCCCTTTTGCACTAATAAAAATGTTTAACCTTCACAACAATTCTGTGAACAGGTACTTTTATTTCCACTTTAGAGATGAACTTTGGATAAGTAACTTGCCAAGATCGCACAATTAGTAAAATGTTCTGCAGTTATTCAAACCCAAGAAATTGCGCTGCAGAACTCTGACACTTAACCACTTGGCAAAATTGATTTCCTGGATATGTTTCTTCTATAGATGCTCTAAGCACACACACAAAATGTAAATAACACTATAAAGGATAAAGAGAAATTGTTTCCTGTTAGTTCTTTCATGTACATGTATTTGCATATGTGGGCATGATGTGATAAAGCACTGAAATGCTATAAGCTTTCACATTTTACACAGTTCTTCTGATAAAGCTCAGTGAGACCAGTGTAAAAATTTCACAGGGAGTTTGTATTTCTCCTTGCCACAAACTAGATATCCTGAGCTTTGGGGCCAACGTTGTCTGTGTCCAAGGGCAAAAGTTCTCTTTCTTCTCATTGTCATATTTAAACCCCACCCATGGAAATGCTCCAAGTCCTGAGTGATGATCACTTCCTCTGGGCAAGGGTATGAAGAATAAAAGTAAATCTAGCAGGAGGAGTAAATCCCAGAAGACAGAGATAAGTACTTGAGGTCAGAGACTACGTCTTTTATAGTTTGTCTACATACCAAACTCATTAATATGAATAATCATCTTAGCAGTAGTGGTTGTAGTAGCAAAACTAATACAAGAAACCAGTCTTCTCCTATATTTTTACATTAGCATTCATTATTTGTAGGATTTGGGAGGTCTTTTTGAGAAAGTGATGTGAAACTAAGTCTCTCCCACGTTTTTCCTTTAGTTCCACTTTTTCATACTGACATAAAATATTTTTCAACCTTAAAAACTGCAGTCTGGGCCAGGCGCGGTGGCTCACGCCTGTAATCCCAGCACTTTGGGAGGCCGAGGCAGGTGGATCACAAGGTCAGGGGATCGAGACCATCCTGGCTAACACGGTGAAAACCCATCTCTACTAAAAATATAAAAAAAATTAGCCGGGCGTGGTGGCAGGCGCCTGTAGTCCCAGCTACTCAGGAGGCTGAGGTAGGAGAATGGCATGAACCCAGGAGGCGGAGCTTGCAGTGAGCAGAGATCGCACCACTGCACTCCAGCCTGGGTGACAGAGCGAGACTCCGTCTCCAAACAAACAAACAAACAAACAAACTGCAGTCTGTAGGAATAAAAGTATAAGATGGTAGGGGAAAAAAACCGAGAATAGTGTGAACAAAATCTATGTATTTATCCATTTAGGTTTTTCCCCTGGGGTATTTTGGAATACCCTTTGACACCATAAGCCTCTTTATGGTTTACGCACTTGGTATGGAATGAGGGAGAAAAAAGGAGCCAGTCCATCTGGCAGTATTCCTCTCAACACCCTATACCCATCATGTGAATGGAAAGAACCCCAAACCTTCATTTTCAGAACTGTATCTCAGCCTCTGGCTCCTGAAGAAAACCAGTGTGGTTCAGATGTGGGATGGGAAGAGTGGTTTGCATTGGCATCAGCCCTGCGGGTGCTTTGGGGCTGGAGCACACACAGCTGTGGGTTACAGATGCTTGCTCTCCGGTATTAATGTGGCCAACATGTGAAACCATGACACCCACAATACTACACAAAGGTCCACGCCTCTGATAGTTTGAGAAATAACTCCTTTTGAAGAAATTCCTTTTTGAAGGGCTGGAATACATTCTAGAATGGAAAGTCCTCTTTCAGAGGGGTAGAACCAGGAAAGAGATGCCTTATAATGTTGGACAGAGCACAGGGTGTCTGTAGGCTTAGGAGCTTTAACCAAACATGGGAAAAAAAAGTAAAAAGTCTGCTCTAAACCTTAGATTAATAAATTTGAAATTCTGTGCTATGCATGTAGCAGAAAGCTTGTACACTCAAGTCATCGTGTAGTTTCTTTGGAGATGTCAAATGCAAACCATTGTTGGTGGTTGTCATCTGGCCTGACTCAGGGTGTGTTAGAAATGTTTCCACCGATTTTTATTTCCCTGAGCTGTCTCCAAGGATGGTAGAACCAGAGGAATCTATACACAAGAGAAAAGAAATGAGCATGGGTTCTTTGTAATTTAATAAACTAGGACTCTTTTCAGGGTGTGGGGATTTTGTCCTTTCTCACTCATGATGCCCATGCTTCCTTCTGACAGTACACTTGAGAGAGCTATTTCCATCCCCCATTCAGTTAGTGAGACAGTTTTCTCATTCAGGTACAATTTGCAGTGAAATAGTAGCTTATAAGTATCCAGAAGTTAGTTTATTGACTCTTATTGCACTTCTGAGCACCTAATAAATAATTTATTAGTCTGATGGATATGTGGCTACCTAACTATGGGGCATGAAATATGCACTGTTTTTCTAATATACTGTAGGGAGACCTGTTTATAAAGTATTTAGTATTGGTTTTATAATGCACTGTTGACAACAGGAGACCACGAAGCTCAAAGATCAATCTCATTTTGGCCCACAGTATTAATGCTGCTTGATAAAGCTCTATGACAGGTCACTTAGATAGTGGTCTTCACAGAAAGGACTCTGTTAGGAAGGCAGGCTGTAGGGGCTGCCAGTACAGTAGATGAATATCTTTGTCTGTGTCCCTAAGGTGACTCTGGCGGTTGCTAATGTTGGCCAGGTGATGGAACCCATCATTTCACTGCTCTCCAGAGGGATTCTGGACTAGAAGTGCTGAGTTCTGCTAATGCACACCTTGCTAATTGGACAGAAAGCTGGTGTGACTTTGGACCACAACTGCAGTTCTGGAGACAGAAATCAGGCAATAAGGAGTGGAACTTGGCTCTCTTCAGCTTTGTCTTATGTTTATTAATGAAGTGAAATTATTCCACATCTTTTATGCCTTTGTTCAAATCACATAGGTGACGTAGCATAAAGTATTTTGATTTTTGTTGGCTTTGGGGAATTTCCTAGCCAGAAATAAATTCATAGACATTAGAACACTACATACTAAACACTTCGAATTTGGGAAAACCTAAACAAAGACTAAGTAATTTCATCTAAAATCAATTCTCAGTGTTTTACTCTTATTTTCTTCATAAGAACTATATACTATGAGAATGCTGCATAATGACAATGATTTATAACATACTGTTGCCCATCAAGGTATATGTGTTGTTGTCATTTTGTTTTTTTTTTTTCTGAGATGGAGCCTCACTCTGTCACCCAGGCTGGAGTGCAGTGGCGTGATCTCAGCTCACTGCAACCTCCACCTCCCGAATTCAAGCGATTCTTGTGCTCAGCCTCCCAAGTAGCTGGAACTACAGGTGTGTACCACCACACCTGGCTAATTTTTGTATTTTCAGTAGAGATGGGGTTTCACCACGTTGGCCAGGCTGGTCTTGAACTCCTGACCTCGGGTGATCCACCTGCCTTGTCCTCCCAAAGTGCTGGGATTACAGGCGTGAGCCACCACACCTGGCATGGTGTATGTTTTAGAGCAAGGTATTTTTCTCTTTGTGTCGAGAACTCCTTGCTGGTTCTAAGTATTTCACTTCCCAAACTAGGAACTCTGAGCTATACTTTCTTGGACCCAGTCAGCTTGTTTATTATTTCTCACGCTTTTGTGGGAACCCAGACTGAGTTCTACTGTTTGCCATTTCTGTTACTCATTTCTTACTGATTCAGAGTTTCATTTTTTTTTTTTTTTTTGAGATGGAGTTTCGTTGTTGTTGCCCAGGCTGGAGTGCAGTGGCGTGATCTCGGCTCACCGCAACCTCCGCCTCCCAGGTTCAAGCAATTCTCCTGCTTCAGCCTTCTGAGTAGTTGGGATTACAGGCATGCACCACCATACCCAGCTAATTTTGTATTTTTAGTAGAAACGGGGTTTCTCCATGTTGGTCAGGCTTGTCTCGAACTCCTGACCTCAGGTGATCGCCCACTTCAGCCTCCCAAAGTGCTGGGATTATAGCAGAGTTTCATTTTACCCTTTCCAGTTGGACCTAATGTTTTCTTCCTTCTAGTACTCCTCGATTCCTTCCTATCAGGTCTCCCTTAGCAGATAGCCCCATGTTTAACTTTTCTCAGATGATTATTTTGTTCATGTAGCTGTTGTTTATTGAGCACCCTGTTAGACCCTGAATTAGCAAAGATAAATTCTTTTTTAAGAAGTGTACAGTTTAGTGGAAGAGACTGGTAATAAATTGGTTTTCTAACATGAGCAGTTTTAATATATGTATTTCTTAACCGCAGATTTTGTTTCTGTATCTCTTACCTTTGGTTTCTGAGGGAAAAAAAGGGTTTCTTTTTTCTCCCTCCAGGGGCACCCTTTTCATTTGTGCTCTTGATCATATTCTCTCCTCGGACCCTTTCATACCATTTTCCCTCTGGCTTAGATCTTCAATATCCTTTTCTCTGTTGGCTTCATCCCTTTTGCCTGTGATAGTCTCTTTTTTCCCTGTAGTGAAAAACAAACTGCCAACTTATGAACACAACCTGGCCGAGCTCCTCTAACTTTTCAGATCACATTTCTCTTACTTGTTTTCTTTGCAGAATTTCTCCAAAGAATGTTTTATCTTTTCTGCCTCTTTGTCTTCACAATTTGCTTACTTCTTAACTCCTCTGCAATATGGATTCTGTATACCTATCAATCTACAAAGACATTCACTCTTATGACACAAAGCCTAATAAAATATTTTAGCCACAAATATACATGAATGGTATGTTGAACACTCATTGACCCGAGTTTAGGAACTAATAATGTACAAACACATCTGAAGACTAGAGTTACCATTTAAATTATACTGTGTCAGTCACTGTCAATCTCCCTATCTGCCTTTCCCCATTTTCCATCCTTAAGCACTATTCTGATTTTGGTATTTATTATTCCCATGCCTTTTGGTTTGCTCTTACTGTATTTGCCTCTACTTACTATTTCACTTGGTTATAACCATACCCTAAATATAAGTCTTGTTGTTCTAGATCATTTAAAACTCTCAAGCATCCTATCTTCTGTCAACTGTTTTCCCTTATCATGTGGAACGTTGGACAATCACGATGCTCCTGTTAACGTTGTTCCTTCTGTCTTTTCCCCTAATAACCATGGATATCCCCTGAGATACTAACCTTGGCCACTTGTTTTATCTCTTGTTTCAGGTCTGTGTAGATGGCTGCTGGATGTGATAACTTCAGTATCAATCTGTTTTCTAACATTTCCAGTTGCCTGGTTATCTGCATGATCTGCTGTTCCCCCCATACTAAACTTGCTATATATTCTCACAAACGAGTTCATCCCCCTTTCTGTTGATAATGCTACCACTTTCCTGTGCTCTGACTATTAGAACTTTAGTGTCCTTGTTGACACTTCTCATTTGTTACAGTCATTCTGGTCCCCGTGATTTTATCTTCACAGTATCTTCTGTATCTTGTCCTTTTTTTTTTTCTCCAGCCGTATTGCCAGTAATTTACCCAGATTATTGATTGATTGATTGAGATGGAGTTTTGCTCTTGTTGCCCAGGCTGGAGTGCAATGGCACAATCTCCGCTCACTGCAGCCTCTGCGTCTTGGGTTCAAGTGATTCCTCTGCCTCAGCTTCCCAAGTAGTTGGGACTACAGGCATGCACCACTACACCTGGCTAACTTTTTTTGTATTTTTAGTAGAGACGGGGTTTCACCATTTTGGCCAGGATGGTCTCAAACTCCTGACCTCAGATGATCTGCCTGCCTCGGCCTTCCACAGTTTTGGGATTACAGGCGTGAGCCACCGTGCCCGGCCTAGTTTAATGTCTTCCTAATTGGACCCTGCTTTTGTCTTTTCACACTTCAGTCCATCTGTCATACTGTTGCCAGATAAATCTTCTTGGAGCAAAATAATGATCAGATGTTACTGCTGTTGAGAGGCTTTTGGTAGTTTGGACTGTTGGTAGATAACAGGCTAAATAGCAACTCTTCGTAGTGGAGTATAGGGCCCTTACTTTTATAATAGTTCCTATCAACCACTGCATCCATTTCATTGATTGTTCTTCTATGTACATCTTCCCTTATGTTCCAGTCAAACTGTATTACTTCTCTAGGAATATAATCAACGCTCAGTGTGAGAGTGCCTCGGTGTAGAAGCTTTTTTTTTTTTTTTTTTTTTTTTTTAAAAACCATACTGGCTGGAAGGGATCTCTTAAGTTGTATGGAATTCTGCTCTTGTTTCTTTTCCTATTCTGTTTTTGTTAAGGTTGTTTTGTTCATGGCTTATCTCCTGTACTAGACTGTAAACTTGTGAGCAAGGAGTATGTCTTAACTTTCGTGTTCTCCACAGCTTCTTGTACTTGGCAAGGGAGCACGGCGGGGGGCTGGGGCGGGTGGATGGGGGGAGTGATTAGTATTCCCTAACAGCAGTTAAAAGTGTCATATTAAGTGGAAGAAAAGGGAGTAAGAAATTGAGCTAGGCAGGTCAAAAGTGTATCCATTATCAATCAGCAAATTATTCAGTTATTCCCACTTTGTTACTTTAGTTCTCACCAAAGTTTACTTAGCTGTTGGCTACTATCAGCCTTAGAAACTATTAACTCTTAAAAAATGTGTTTAGTTGGTCATTGGTGTGTTATATTTGCAATTTCTTAAAAAAAAAGTTTTGATGTACTCAGTGCTTTTAAGTAATACTGTTTGGGCATATGTAATTTCCTTTCCCAATCTCTCAATAGGCACACCTTGGGCCCACCCCACCTCCACATAGCCTTAATTACAAATCAGAGGACAGGCTTAGTGAGCAAGACTGGCCAGCATATTTCAAGGTCCCATGTTGTGGGGTTGATACATCTCAAATTGAGGTATGTTGGTTTTTTTTTTCCCCTTTAAGTTACTTGGACACACCTGCATGCTTTGATTACCTAGTTAAGATATATCTCTCACCTATTCCTTCTGCCACTCTTTTACTGTCTTTCATACTCATCCTCATTCTGTGAAACTCAGGTATTTATTTGCTTCCTAACACTTCTTGCCTCTGAAGAAATCATTGAAAGTAGATTTAATGATGGTTATTTGAATGATTTTGAATGTGATAAAGTATCTGCCTTCTATTGTTTCTCTCCCTACCTGCACTTACTTCTCTTTTCCTTTTTCTATTCTTTCTTTCCTATTGTTCTAGGGCTAGTTTATTGTTATCACTATTTTTAATAATAATACTATATTAATAGTGTTAGTAGTAAACTTTTAAAACTGAAGTTTAACATACTTACAGAAAAGTGCACAAATAAAAGTGTACAGCCTGATAAATTTTACACAGTGAATATACCCAGGACCACAAACTAGATGGAGATACATAACACTACCTGAACCCCAAAAGTGTCCCTTAGCCCAGCCACTATTCTCCATCAAAGGCAATCACTATGCAGATCTTCTAAGGGACCTGTTAAGTCTTCGTATTTTTAACTTGCCATTAATAGGTTTCTGGCATCTTTTGGGTTTCTTAATTTGGAACAATCTCTAAGTTCATGAACATTTGTTCTGTTTCAACATTTTTCGATTTAAATATGTATGTATATAAATAGTCTCTATCAAGGCCAGTAGATTGCTTGAGAGTAGGAGTTCCCAGACTTGCCTGGGCAACACAGCGAGACCCCATCTTTAAAAAAAAAAAAAGCCAGGCGCGGTGGCTCACGCCTGTAATCCCAGCACTTTGGGAGGCTGAAGTGGGTGGATCACGAGGTCAGGAAATCAAGATCATTTTGGCTAACATGGTGAAACCCCGTCTCTACTAAAAATACAAAAAATTAGCAGGGTGTGGTGGCGGGCGCCTGTAGTCTCAGCTACTTGGGAGGCTGAGGCAGGAGAATGGCGTGAGCCTGGGAGGCGGAGCTTGCAGTGAGCCAAGATTGCGCCACTGCACTCCAGCCTGGGCAACATAGCGAGACTGTCTTAAAAAAAAAAAAAAAAAAAAAAAAAAAAAAAAAAAAAGCTAGGTGTAGTGGCTGAGGTGGGAGGGTTGCTTGAGGCCAGGAGTTTGAGGTTCCAGTGAGCAATGATTGTGCACTGCACTCTAGCCTGGGCGATAGAGCAAGATCGTATCTCTTAAAAAATAATAGGCCGAGCTGGGCATGGTGGCTCTTGCCTGTAATCCCAGCACTTTGGGAGACTGAGGCAGGTGGATCTCCTGAAGTTGGGAGTTCGAGACCAGTCTCACCAACATGGAGAAACCTTGTCTCTACTAAAAATACAAAATTAGCCGGGCATGGAGGTGCATGCCTGTAATCTCAGCTACTCAGGAGGCTGGGGCAGGAGAATTGCTTGAATCTGGGAGGCGGAGGTTGTGTTGAACCGAGATGGTGCCGTTGCACTCCAGCCTGCACAACAAGAGTGAAAGAGCTAGGCAGGCCGAAAGTGTATCCATTATGCATCTCAAAAAGAAAAAAAAATAATAGGTTGGGCCCAGTGGCTCATACCTGTAATCCCAGCACTTTGGGAGGCTGAGAGAGGTAGATCACGAGGTCAGGAGTTCGAGACTAGCCTGACCAATATGTTGAAACCCCGGCTCTATTAAAAATACAAAAATTACCCAGGCGTGGTGGTGTGCACCTGTAATCTCAGCTACTGAGGAGGCTGAGGTAGGAGAATCGCTTGAATCTGAGAGGCGGAGATTGCAGTGAGCCAAGATTGCACCACTGCACTCCAGCCTGGGTGACAAAGCAAGACTCTGTCTCAAAAAAAAAAAAAGAAATAATCATCATAATAAACAATAATAATAATAATAATAAATAGTCTCTGTTTCTATAAAAATTTTTGAAACTTTAAGTTTACTGGGATTTTATTTTTTAAGTTTATTTGTTAGGTTTGTAAATTGCATATGAAGGAGTATCATTTTTAGTGTTGCTTTTTCCTGTGTAATTCTAAAGGCAGTGTTGAGTTTTTCAATAATTTTGTAAGGTACTGAGCTCTGCCTTGCAATATGGTTTTCTTTTTTCTTTCTTTTTTTTTTTTTGGAAACAGAGTGGAGTGCAGTGGCGGGATCTTGGGTCACTGCAAGCTCTGCCTCCCAGGTTCAAGTGATTCTCCTGCCTCAGCCTCCCAAGTAGCTGGGATTACAGGCATGCACCACCATGCTTGGCTAATTTTTGTATTTTTAGTAGAGATGGGATTTTGCCATGTTGGCCATACTGGTCTTAAACTCCTGTCCTCAAGTGATCCACCCGCCTTGGCCTCCCAAAGTGCTGGGATTACAGGTGTGAGCCACCACGCCTGGCCTGCAACATGATTTTCTTGGATGTTGGTGGTGAATCTCAATCTTCTTTTCTGACAGTAATTTAAACCATTATTATGACACCTTTACTGAGGCTGCAAGCTTCTTGGTCCACAGACTTTAGAAGGAAGTAAATAAAGAAATTAACATTATCTTGGCTGGGCATGGTGGCTCACGCCTGTAATCCCAGCACTTTGGGAGGCAAGGCGGGCAGATCACTTGAGGCCAGGAGTTCAAGACCAGCCTGGCCTGGTCAGGGTTTGGTGAAACCCCGTCTCTACCAAAAAATACAAAAATTAGCTGGGGGTGGTGATGCACGCCTGTAATCCCAGCTACTGGGTAGGCTGAGGCAGGAGAATTGCTTGAACCCAGGAGGTGGAGCTTGCAGTAACCCGAGATCACGGCACTGCACTCCAGCCTAGAAGACAGAGTGAGATCCTGTCTCAAAACAAAAACAAAAAACAAAGAAATTAACATTACCTTTATAATTCTTGCAACTTTCATGTTCATGTTAATTTCCCGTTGTGTGTGCCCCCAGCCTGTTTTTTTTTTTTTTTTTTTTTAAATTCATGTAAGTAAAGCCATCACTGGTTCTTTCCTTCTAGATTTTCTCATAAAACATTGAATATAGGTTTGGTAAAAAGAAGCCACTGTTACTGTTTGGACTTGAGAGAAGATTAATAAAGTCACTTTTCTTTTTTTAAACCAAAACAAGGTAGGTAAAATGTTTGACCTTTTGTAGGCACAATATTCATGCTGACCTCAGCTGCTTTTATTATCCGCAAATATCTTAAGTCTATGGATTCATCATTTCCCTAACATTTTGTAAACTACCTCATCTACCATACCCTACTCAAATCCTTTTATTTTAAAATTTTTGCAGTGCATCAAGGGATTATGGCTTTTGGATATTTCCTTGATGTGTTTCTATGAAACTGAGCCCCTGATTAGGCTGTCAGCAGATACTGTATTACATTGATTGTTTCAGTTGGTATAGACACACGTGTCAGCTAGAGCAGTTTCTCCCTTTTGCTGAGAAGGGTGAAGCTTTTAGATAATATTTAGTTATGGAGGATGTTTGTGCCACTGTTTAAAGTGATTTGACCCTGGGTCCTGCTCCAACCTTATGTTAGAAGGCCTATTTTCCTCTATTGGTCTAAGGGCATGTAATGAAGTCTTCAGTACACAAGCTTTCTCCCTCCCTGTAGGTGAGTGGTTATTATTTTTTCTTTTGTCACGGGCTTGGATATCATGTTCTTATGTGTAAACACTGGACCATATAGTACTCACAATACTTTGGCAAAAACCAGCTGAAAACTGAAGGCATGCCTTCATGTCTTATTTCCAACTTGGACCATGATCTTGCCCCTTGAAATCTTCGGGCTGTTTTGATGAAGCCTTCTGTATGTTGAAATGCCCAGTCAAGGTGGCCAGAACCATCTGGAGAAGGTAGAGTTGTAAATATGAAGTAACATGTATAATTCTAATGGACCCTTATAATGAGAGAGGGGCCAGTGATTGAGGCTGGCAATCAGAGATGACACAAGCTTTTTCCTTCCTATTTGAATCTGTAAAGACCCTTAAGAGCACTTTGAATTTGTTCGTCTATAAGCTGTTAACCCAAGTTCATGTCCTAGGTTTTTAAGAGAATAAGCAATAGAATATAGGTGTTTCCAAAGAGGAAGACGTATAGAAGCAGATAGGTGTATAGTTCATTCATTCACATATAGGCACTAGGTTAGATCCAGTAGTTGGCATGCCTGCATCAACATGTTAATCGGAATTAAAGGCTGCTACATTTAGGCTTGGCTAGATCATCTATAAGTTGTAACCCAAAAGAGAATTGTTAACTAGGAAAGTAGCTGTCCAGGTTCCTTAAAGTTTAAATACAGGGATCCAACTAGTATTCTCCAAAATTTTTCAGGAATATCAGACTTTACTGCTGTGGAACACTTGGCTGTTTTAAGAGGAGTGTTTCATCTCTCATAAGGATGGTAATGAAAGGAAATTAGGAGCCAGTGGGAGAGTGCAGGGACTTAGGTGTAAAGGATGGGTGAATCTTTTTTTTTTTTTTAGATGGAGTTTCGCTCTTTTTGCCCAGGCTGGAGTGCAGTGGCGTGATCTCAGCTCACTGCAACTTCCACCTCCCAAGTTCAACCGATTCTTTTGCCTCAGCCTCCTGAGTAGCTGGGATTACCGGTGCCTGCCACCACGCCTGGCTAATGATAGGTGAATCTTAATTGTGAAGATGAGTACCTTTATGAGTAGAGATGGCTTCATATCAGAACTTTATCTTACAAGCTACTCTTTACTCTTCCTCTTTCTCCCCACTCCATGCCAATAGAGTTAATGTAAGCATAGTAGAGTAATATTTCATCTTTGTGCGTGTAGTTTTTTTTTTGGGTGGGAGGAGGTGAACTTTTTACTGTCTTTCCATCAATTTACATATGTGAGTCCAGGGAAAACAGGCAGCTTAAATTACGATATAATTTTTTACAAAGGGAAAAACCTGAACTGAAATTATTGTTTTACTTCTTTTCTATTCATTTCTTTACAGTGAGTCAAAAATTTTTTCCCCTTAACTTCACATAGAAAATGAAACTTTACACAATAAAGTAGGATGGCAGGTTTCACAAGGGAAAAAAGTTGCTGTCAACTTCTTTCCTCAGGAATATGGAAATTTGGGTGGATTATCTGTTCAGAAGAGGTTTCCTTTATTACTTCTTTTTTCACTTAAGACATCTGTTAACATTTCACACAGCCCAACAGATGTTGGAAAGCAAGTCCCATACTTTGCTCTCAAGAAAAATGACATTTCCTCAGTTGGTTCCCCCACTTCTGTGACTGAGTCCAGCCTGCTGCATAATTTGCATATATTAAGTTATATACCTTAATGCCATATGAATTTGTATCTTCAGCATTATTTTTTATATGGTAAAGTCTGATTTGATTAGAAACTAGTTTACATGTTGCTGTAGAATTAAGAGAGGGCAAAACATTTTAAAACTCTACTTCGAGAATGGCAACCTGATTCCACATATAAGATTGGATAGCCAGTTTTTCACATTTTTTTCTATAAAATAAATGAATTACAAAAGCTTGAGTTGTTTCGCCATAAGGAAGTGCTGATTGTCATGCGATGTGGAGCGTCGTTTTTATTATTTTGGCAAGAACAGGGACAGTTTTGTCTTGACAAACCATTAGATGAATACCAGCGTGTGTCACATGAAAAACCACTGATCTTTAACCCAGCTCTGTACTTAACCAAGCCTTGAAAATGAATAGTGAATAAAAGAAGAGCAAAGGCAGAGCACATTACAGATTATAGAATCTGTTAACAGTTGCTGAACTCAACCCAGGGAATTACAGGTATTGTTCTGTGAACCAGGAGAAGTTCTAGAGATGCTTGTTAAATTGTATACAAAAACTACACATTTATTTTATATTTGTGCAGGATTTACATTGTTGGAGACAGAAAAAATAAAAATCCTAGAGTACTTTCTCAGTGCAGTAAATGTATGCTTTTATCCTAAAATCATATATATTTACATAGAACTCAATGAGGTTTTTTTTTGCCTGCAGTTACATAACTTATTTTATGAAAGCAATGTGCTTTTAAAGAAATTAAGTAGAAAGAAGAAAATATAGGTTATATCCCCTTCCCCTCAAAGAAAACACCCTACAAACATACATGCAAAACAAAATTCTTTGCTCACTTGTGTTTTCATGTATTCATTGTGGCTGATTTTTTACACCAACATAGGTTTTTTCTTTTCTTTCTTTTTTTTTTTTTTTTACAGGAAATGGAGGGAAAAACCCAAAACCCACCATAATACTCAGGTACTGAAAAGATCAGTAACATTTTAAACAGTTGGTTGTGGGAATTATTGCTTACAGAGCTAACAAGAAAGAACACACTTTTTTACCCTGCTGGTGGAATTGCATTGTGCCTCCCTATAGTCTTGTTATTCCACACTAACTGAAATGCAAATTTTTTGTAACTAATTGGATCTCATTGAGGGTACATGCACAGTGTGTAGTTATATGCAAAAAGGTTTTAAAAAGTAAAATTTTCCTGCAATTACAACTTTTAATTACTATCCAAAACATGGCACCTATAGCACAGGTTTAGAATATATATGTCTGACTTTTTTACAGATTACTCAAAAACATGAGCTATGAAATGCTTAATAAGGTGTCAGCTTGAAAGTTACAGGGAAAATGTTTAATTACGGCAATCTATAAATTGAATTTTACTATAGTTATATGAAAATAAAGATTTCTTTTTAAGTTTAGGATTTAGTGTATTAGAGCCAGTATATGAAAGGCATGTTATAGTGCATTCCTTTTCTTGAAAGATTTTAAACGTTAAAACATCATCAACATCAGAAATCACTTTCAGAGCCATTGTCTTTTTTTTCCCTTCAGTTCTCCAATCTATTTTACCATTGTAAAATGCTTTTGAGTTTCTTACTTTGTGTAAGTATATTTCTACTTATGTGGTGTGGTGTGGGGGGAGGTATTCACATTCACACAATGTCTTTAACTTGGATGCAGTGAAACCTAGTTTGGTGGACTTCATAATTTCCATGGTCCATCTCTCACTATCAGTAAATGTGGGAAAGCCAACAGATGGCCTTTAAGTACTTCTGATTCTTTAACCTGAAATACTCAGAATCAGCAGCAAAAAGCAATTATTGTGGAAGTGATACTTGTCTTCTTCCTTCTAGTTTTAAATAATTTTCGTATAAATGATTCCAGAGAGTTATTCCGTAATTGTCAGACCATGTAGCCAGTGAAAAAAACTCAGAAGACATATTTGTGCCTTGTAGGTGTATTTTTTTATACCTGTGTCTGTAAAACGATACAGATGTCCCACTTGCTAGATAGAAATTATCCTAACGTCAAATGTTCTACACAGTATGTTATATGTGGAAGTTCAGATCATGTATCTTGGGGATTTATAGAGGGGTCAAATGTTCTTTTCAAATATTTATTTTAAAATGAGTGTTAGAGAAACTTAAAATCTTATTTATTATTGAGTCTGGATTAATTGTTGTCTCTTTTTGTAACAAAGCTTGTCCTCTTTGTAAACTTGTGTTACACAGTAGTTAAGATTTTGTTTGAGCAAATCCATTTAGCAGGTGCAGTACTGTATATTTATGAAAAAAATATTTTTTAAAACTTAGAAAGATATCCTGCTGTTTTTAAGGCTTGTTTTGTGGCAGTAACATGTTATATTGCAGACCTGTTTCAGCCAGGGCCACCTCAGTCCATGATATCTGAAGGAGCTCAGTTTGCCTATACTGGGTAGCATTTTGTCAGAAGACTGCTGGCTAGGCAGACTAGATTTGGATGTATTAGCTAGTCAGCCTAATAACCCTGTACAGACTGTATTGATTTTCTAGGAGAGAGTTTATGAACTAAATAAACTTGGGGTTGGTGTCTTAATAAACTGCATCTCTCAGTCTGTCACATTTAGTTACGGAGCTGTGCAGTTTAGGGGGAAAAAAGGCTAATTCTGTTACAGATTGTTCACAGCAGGGTCTCCAAATTAGCCCTTTGTTTTGTAATGCCACCTTGCTTGGGCTCGCTTTGAGCACATTTCTCAGTTTTGCCCTAATGAGTTGCAACACTGATAATGTGGCTGATGATCTTTCATTGATTTCACTATCACTTGCTTGTCTGGTAATTGATCCGTTGCTGAGCCTCTAGTTAATTATATCGGCTTTGACATGGCCCGGTCCACGGGGAATTTCAAGTCTTGCAGAATAACAGTTTTAATAAAAGAGTCTATTACTGCAGGTGCTTGCTGCTGCATGCCAGTTGATTTTTGTGTTGTTAGTGTGTGTGTGGGGTGGTGGGGAGGATACCTGGGAAAGAAGAGGACTGCAGGACTGAGAAAAAATGGGGTGGGGGCTAGAAAAAGAGGAAGAGGGAGTAAAGGAGGGGGAGAAAGAGACAAGGAGAGGGCGAATGAGAGGCGAGAGAGAACACACAGGCAAAAACACACAGGCAAAGCGATACAACAGAGCCTGAGTGGAAGGAGGAGAAAGCTTGCTATTGACAGTGTCCTTAAGCCTCCCACAAATAACAGCCATTAGTGGGAAGGTCAGGAGCTGAGCAGGCAGCTTGACTGAGGCACTGAGTGCCACTTCAGAAATCAAGAGGCTAGCAAATTTTAGAGGGAGTTTAAGTGGGTAATAGCTAGCAGTAAAGGTACAGTCACTGTTGACAATTGACTCGTAGGGGATTTTCCTGTCCTCCCCCCAGCAAGAATATTTTTATTGACCACAGGTGGACTTAATATATTTTAAGGCAACAATTCTTTGGGTTCTTGTTTGTTTCCTCTCAGATATTGAATTTGCTTCTTTTGAGACTTTTTTGTGCTTAATGGTGGTGAACTGGAGGGAAGTTTAACAGAAAAGCTTTCAGGAGATGTCGGTTCTAGAGGGGAAGGCACATTTGTGTCAACATAGTGTACGTTTTCTCATCTTTTCTCATTGTCCACTAATGACACAGAGCTGCCATTGAAGCTCTTTTCTGTTTCTTTTGTTGTTCCAGAGAGTAAGGTTTATTGTTATTCTTGAGTTAAGGAGGAGCAAGGAGAGTGGTACATTTGTCCTCGATATTTGTAGGTGGTTGAAGATTAATGTTCCTTACATTTTAAGTTTAGGAAGGATGGCTTTTTCCTGCTGACTACTTTTATGAGATGGCATGAATTTAGCTTTCCATTTTGAAGTTACTGTTTATGTACAGTGCATTTTGTTCAGTGCTGCTTTTCCATAAATAAGGCAGACAAATACTATCTAATAAATAGGTGAATAGTTTTAAGACTTGTTTAATTAAAAATATGACATGTTATCAAGGGTGTATTTAATCAGGCAGGAAAACGTTATAGAATTTTCCAAAGAGATCTTGAATAAAAAATGGAGTTTTTATATTCATTACTTTTTGCCTGAAATGGGACAGGCTTTTTTGTTTATCTTTTTCTTTTCTTACGATTTGAAAGGATATGGCAGATGCTTCATCTAGGAACTTTAACAAAGGATTTTTTTCTACTTTTGAGCTTTAAGAAAAGGTACACTTTTTTCCTTTGCCATTCAGTTTCTCATTAGCTAACAGGCAGTTTAGTAATTAATAGCCTGAGGTACTAGATATTAAATAGTATATATTTATATTTGGCAAATGTTTATTGTGCATCTTCTATGTTATAAAAACTGCTAGGCTTATTTACTTAACTCTTCAGAGTATAAGGTCACATCTCTATGTATGTTATTTAGGAGTTTCTATGTGGTTATAAATAGCCCAGCACATACGATATGACTTTCAGGAGCTAACATTTAGACCATAACTGAGCCAACTTTACATTCTCTTACAGCTGAATATTTTACTTTCTTCAGTGTAATTAAAAAAAATTTAAGGATCACAGTTTTACAAATGTTAAAGCAAAGACTGGTGTCAGATATTATGTGTTATATCAGAAAGCATTGTTGAGAAAAATTCCCGGGGAAGGGCCCTAGCTTCCCCTCGCCCTGTGCACAGTGATTGTGGTGCTGCCTGGAGTGTGCATAAGTGTGTATCTATCTGTATATCTGGAGAGGGGTTAGTGCAGGGTGTCATTTGGTGCCTGACAGTGGAACAGTGCAGTTGACTCTTAGCTCTGCTATCCAATGACATGCAGTGGCTGAGAGTTTGAAGCTGATGGTTGGGTCTCCAGTGCCGTCTGCACACCTGACAGGCAGCTGTTAAACTGAGCAAAGGCAAGCTTGGGGAGTCACAATCTATGCATAAATGATAGGGATATCTGTGCAGAAGGTGCGAAAGAAGCTCTGACCCCCTCCCTCCCCCAAATCTCCCCTTCCCAAATGAAATGCACAGTTCAGCCAGCTTCTTAACTACACTACACTCCTGCTACTGGCTGCCAAGAGGCTCAAAAAATCCACCTTCACTTTTCAGTCAGAAGAGGCAGAAGTGGATGTGAGAGAAAGAGAGACACAGAGAGACAGAGAGCCAAAGAGGGCAAGAGACTTGACTTTAAGAGACTCCTGTACTGACAACTCCATGCAGTTCGGAACCAGAACGACTACGGCTGAACCAGGGTTCATGGGGACATGGCAAAACGCTGATACTAACCTCTTATTCAGAATGTCCCAACAGGTAAGTTACTTTCTTTCTTGATTTTTTTTTTCTTTTTTTAGGAAACCTTGAATTGTTATGGGCACTTTTGTTTCTGGTGTTTTTCTTTCTAAATATTTTTTAAAATGTGGTCACTTCCTAGTTAGGCTCTATTTTGTCATAACTGTGTTACTGGAATGTGCAGGGTTACTTCATGGTTTCCCTAAGGGCGTCTTAAAAGAAAAAGGGGAAAGGATACTGAAGTAAAAGAAAGCAGAGACATTTTTGAAAAGTTTCACAGTACAGTCTGGGTCAGGGGAAGACTTAATTTATTTCTTTGTTTTCTGTTGAGAATGAAAGAAGCCACCACCCAACAAATGTATCTTTCTATCAATGTGAATCACTTCGTCCAAAGTGTTTGCTCTCTCGGAGTAGGTTCCGCAACCTAAAAAACAGTCATCAAATCTGGGGCCCCTCAGAACGGCCCTACTGACTTCATGTGGCTGGAGGCAGCTTCGTTCAGACCTGAGAAGAGAGACGAGGCTGTGCAGGCTTGGCTGCGGGCGCCGAGGGTTGCTGGAGGAGTCGGCGTGCGTGGCGGGCTGTGCTGCTCGGTCCTCGCTCCTCCGCTCCGCTCCTCCTTGCCAGCCAGCCCTCTGCGCCCGCCCCTGCATTCCCTTCGCCGGCTCCGGCCCGCTCTCCCGCCCGCCCGCCGGCCGGCCCGCCGGCGCACTCACTCGGGCGCAGCCTCGGCGTCTTCCACAGAGCCGCTCCTCCGTCCCGGCCGCGCTGGAGGCGTTCGGCTTGCTGGCTCTGCTGGGAAAGCCGACGTGGTAGCGCGAGGCCATCGGTTACTGATAATTAATCACCGGAGCCGGCGGCTCGTACCATGCGCTCCGTGATACGCGCCCTGTGCGCCGGGCTCCTCTTGCACAATTGCTGGCTCCTTGGCTCCGCGGGGGAGCGAGGGTGAGAGGAAGCGAAGGGGACACAACCCAGAAACTTTCATCTTGGATTGTGCTCAAGTGAGGGAGGGAAGTTCCCTGGTGCCTCCCTCCTAGACACGTCTTGCTTTTCCAAAGCCTACACCAAACCCACACAAAGCAAGTTAGTTTGATATTATCATCCACACAGCACAAAAGTACTATTGACAAATATACTTGGATTTTAAGTTGATGGCGGTTATTAAGAAATATTGTGCCACTCAGAGGAAAAAAATACTGCAACTGCTTTCTTTTTTTTTTTTTTAAAAAAAACCCTTTTGTTTGTAAGAGTTCACGAAAATTAAATACTTCGAGTTAGATATTTAAAGTTGTTGATAATAAAAAAAAAAAGAAAACAATTTGCCAGGCTATAAACTACTACAAGTTTAGAAATACATTTGCAAGCGATAATACCTACAACCAGGGTTTTGTAGCATTTAGCTAGAGAACAGTTTTAGCACACAATTCTAGATAGGATAAATGCATTTGAATAAGGTGTATTTTGACATATCCTGTAGAGGGACCCTGATTACTGCTGATACAGTAAGCTGGGATTTAAATGCAATCAACATAAACCCAATAAGTAACTCTTCATGTGCAGTTTCCCATTCTTTCAAGTGAAAAGTTCATTTCCACACAGAGATGCTCCTTGTCACTGCAGAGTGCTGTGAGAGGTGTTTTCCGCGACGCATCCCTGCCTGGGTGGCTCTCTCATGTTGGAATGCAGTGTTTTCGCTAACCTTAGTACCAAATAACTTGTGCTTCACTTTTAAAACTAGATGTCACCTTCAGGATTTTCCTTGAGTTAGTGGAGGTCGTGTGTGTGTGTGTGTGTGTGTGTGTGTGTTAGAAGGGAAGATTGGCTTACGTCTCCCTCTAGCTAGAAAAGAGTTAATAAAACCAGATAGAGATAATGATCAATTGATAAATGGCTATTGAGCCACATAGGTGGTGTTAGATTGCTTATTTGGCACTAGCCCATTTCCAAGTAGACTTGAATCTAAGGAGATTTTGTCATGGAAAACATTTTAACTAAAAAACAAATAAAAGTAATATAAATGATGGGTCAGAATTAGGAAAATTTATGATGTCTTTGATCCAGCTGTCTGACTGTGTGGATATTTTGTGTGTACCTGTGTGTGCATATATGTGTAATGGTGAGCATCAGTGATTATATGGAGAGAATAGAAATATAGGGAACTAATTTATGCTTAATGGATGCTATTAAAACTGTATAATATTATGCTATTTATGAAATAGAGTAGTACAACAAAGGGAGAGAAATCACAGTTTTAAATACGTTTTCTTTTTTTATGGTTTTGATGTAGTTAGCAATCACTCCTATCCCCCCAACCCACCCTTTTCTGTCATGGTCACTGAATGTTTACCTCTTGTGCATTTTTGGAAAGCATGTAAAAGAGGATATGAGCTTTCTTTTTTTTTCTCTTCAAGGTGATATTTTAGTTTGTATAAATATTACATAACTTAAGTTCAAACTATGTGAATGAAAGTATGTGTGCTGTTCATATTTAATATGTTTGTTTTTCTTACCTATAGTTCATCAGCAATGCTGATTCAGCACGTGTGTGTGTGTGTGAGAGAGAGAGAGAGAGAGAGAGACTTACTGAAATTATATCTCTGATATCTCTTGAAGCCAGCCATTTAAACAAGTATTACTTTGAATATATACAGTTACGCTAGCTTTTGTTACAGGTAAAAGTTTGTCCAGTTTAATCAAATATGTAGAATTCTGTACATCTCATTGCTGAGGCATAAAGAGGTTTCTCTAGATTGTGATTATTTTATTTCTAAGTAAAATTTACTTAGCTTATGAAATGAATAAAATTTATTGGGTTATTTTTCTTTTAAAGTTTTCTTTAATAGTATAAAAACTAATATTCTCCTGATTATTTATTTAGACGTTTGAAAAGTCTGACTAGTAGGGCTGCTATAAAAGGTTTCAAAACTGAGTTACAGGTAATTTACCACCAGTATTTAACTATAGAGAAACTTGTGGGAAATGTCTCATGAATACTGAAATTTAATAATCTAGTTCTATGTGTTCTATTAGTAAACTAGGAAGTAGGGATACAAAAATCTTTGTCTTTTGTTTCATATGAGCAAAATTAGATCTGCTTAAATGTACATCTTTCATTCTGTCTGATAGTAACAAATAATCACAATCTGAAGCCAATTTAGATTTAGTGGGATGAAGTATGTGCCCCTAAAGTTCAAGTGAAGACTATTTGACTACATTTTCCTGTGCCTGTACATTTTTTCTTCTATACTGAAGTATGATTTTCTCAAATTATTTCTATGTATATAGCTGAGTATTTGAGAACCTTAAAGGGTATGACACTTGTGTAAAGGGAGTTCTTCTTTGGATCAGTTTGATCAGTGACAGGTGGAGAAAGAACCTTATTTTTGCCTATTTTAGTTTCACAAGGTACTGTTAGAAGCAAAAAATGAGGCTTGCTTTTCAAAGTTTTTTTTTAAATCACACTTGAGGAGGCAGTTCTTCTATTTGTATAAATATTTTGTGCATTTGAGAGAATAGTAAATAAAATTCTTGTAGCTATCTCAAGGGATGTAATAGTCTAGTCTATTGAAAAATCTTTTCAGAAAGGAAACCATAAAGGTAAATAGCTATAGCCCACATTTAATGTGTTACTAGAGACATTTACCTTTTATTATTGGTGAGGTATATTTAACCTGTTTCAAATAAAATGTAGATCCCTTAATAAGGTCTTTTTTCATACTTGAGTGAAATACTAAGTTAGGATTATAAATGACTCTCTGCATCATTATGTAGTAATTTAGGATTCACCCGATGATGTAACAAAATTAGCAACATAATTTCATTGTGAAACTGTGTCTTATTAAAGAACAACTGTCTGACATTCTCTTACAGTTGCTTTATTTAACTTCATGCAAATATTATTAGTAGTGACATTTTTCTATTGTGCATTAGATTCTCTCATTAGCATGATGTGTTAGTTATCACCAGAGAAATCATTTTCTAGATAGGTGAGGGGCAAACCAAGAAAGCTAAAAATTAAATCAACGATTTACATTAATACCAGAGCATCTGCTCACCAGAGATATGACAGAGTAAAAGCAAACTTTCTTACTAGTATAAAAATCTAGCACCTTTCAGAGAAATGATAAATAAAATATATTATAAGAAATGTATAATAACATTGCTAGAATCCATTTAAAACAGTGCTGAATATAAATTTTCCTCAAGAAATCTTTTTTTTCTATTCATATAGGCCAACAATCTCAGTTTCTGGAATCTATATTTTTAAATGAAAATGGTTTTGTTCCCCCCCCCATTTTTTTGAGTATTTACTCACTAGTCATTTAAAAGGCATATATATATAGTATTACGAGTCAGACGCCTAATTGTACATTGTGGTTTGGGTCTTCTTTATAGTTCATACAATGCATTTTTATTCTAAACTCTGTCCCACTCAAATAGACATCCCTTTTTACATAGGATGTATATTCTTATTTAATCAAAGCCCTGAGTAAAGCAGCTGATAGTTAATGGTCTTTGAAAACGACTTTCATTGCCAGGCATCATCCATCCCTAGCTTGCTTTCTGCAGTTTTCTCCATTTTTACTCCCTTCCTTACAGTTAGTATGTTTGGATGATCTTGTCTTACTAAAAAAGGATTAAATTGACTAAACTTGTGGTCTTAATGCTAAAATAAATATTTATATTATATTAAGAGGCATGCAGTTTTAGCCTGTTGAATTACTAGGCTACGACCTCCTATTTAGGCCCCTCTTAATTTGAGTGGTAATATGTTTTATTTTTAACAATAGACATATATTCAAATATAATTCTCAGTATATTTTCTGATAATGTAACACTAAAGTAGGAATAATTGGGTATTTGTATTTGTTAAGATACAAATTGTAGCATAGAGACAGGTGCTTGGTTTGTCCTAAACTTTAAAGGTCTGTGGATAACATGCAGACTTCACGTAAGAGATACCGTCTCATTTGTAATGCAGTGGGAAAGTAATAGTTTATATATATGGTATTCTGTGTACATGTAAACGTTAATGCAAATAAAGCATGCACAAACATTCTCAGATGTGTATTTTGTATATGTTAAAAATCTGTGCACAAATTTGGAGTTTATTTTCAACATGATTCATTTAAATGAATTTGAACACAGTAGGTGATCGTTTTGAAATTATTTAATTTTCTCACCTTTCTGTCATCTGCAAACAGGTCTATTATGTTTGTGTGATTTGTAAAGCCTTTTGCTAAGGTGAGCCAAGTAACTGCAGTTGAAAAATAAATCCCTCTAAGGTGTAGATATCTTATCTATAATTGTAGGTATTTTTTTATAATTATATTTATGAGTGTATATTCACATTCACTGATAAATCCAATTATTCATGTGTAGCTTTATGGAAATCTGATTAATGCAGTGACAGGACAGATTTGGGCTACCACAGCAGCACATCTTCCCATTCCCATGTCAGGGTTAAGAGCCGCGGCAAATCCTCCCTAACTAATTAGATGCTGAGTAAGGCATCTCTGAGAAGTTGGGGCAGAAGTGAATGGGTCACAACCAAGGCAGGATTGCAAGGACTCCAGTGATAGTGAAAGCATTCAAGTTTGCCAGGTCGTTGTGACACAGGGAGCTGATTCCAAAGGAACAGTCCGTTACAGATAGTGAGCTGGCGTCATCCACTTGAATGAAAAACACAAATTCTAGTGCCTCCCTCCCTCTACCTTGTATGCATTACACACACTCACTTAAAAAAAGTTGCATTGGGCGTCTGCCGTCATCTATCTGCAAAGCTTTTGAGAGGATTTTCCTTATAAACGTGAATAGCTAATGATTCTGTATCGCCCAAGAGATATTTTCTAAACTTGGCACTCTAGACTAGCACATATATCAAAAGGAAAGAGGAAAAGAAATTGGAATTTGCTTTTACCTTGTGTCCATAATTTGAACCTTAGTGTTTGAATCGATCTAGGAATTAACTCCTTTTTCCCCACAGAGTGCTGTCAGAGAACTTTGTGGTTGTAGAGAAAACAGAGTGAATCGGGTAGGTTGACTTTTTCAGTGAGAGAAATTTTCTGTGGGATTCCCTGCTTGTTATTGTCCAAAGAACATGGAATATAATGGTTCCAAGATTTCCTTTCACGTGAGGTTTGGAGCCTGGTTTGTTATGCGTGTAGAAATAATTCGCCATTTGAAAATCCTCTTGTACCTTTGGTGGTATGCTTTTGTGGTCTGTTTATGGTGCTGCTCAGTGACCACCCTTCTCCAGACCTTGGTCAGAAGATTGTTTGGGGGTCCTAGGAAATGATGGATCTCACTGCTGTCTGCCAAAGCTGATGCCATTTTTTATTTCCAGAAAAGCAGCTGGCTTCTACATTTTGCTGGGTGATCTTCATCTACTGAAGGACTCCGGAGACAGGGAGAAAGGCAGTCAAAGACCCTTTCAAGAAACTGACATCTATTTTTAAGCTTTAGAGAAACAAAGGAAAAGAGACATAATTCAGGAACAACAGCCTTTATATCCTCACATAGAAACAAAACATTGGGTAATAGAGGGAATGTTTTCCTATAAGAAAAACTGGTAAAGATGCAGGAAAAATAAGATGAAAAAAATCTGCTAAGCAGCTCAAGGTCTAAGAAGTTTTAAAATGTGCAGACGACATCCCAGAAACGATGTCTGGGGCCATGACATCCAGGGTCCCCACATTTCCTCCTCATTGAGCCTGACCTGTACTGCCATCTTCCTCCCCAGGCTTAAAGGAAGTTTAACGAATAGGAAAAATAAAAGTATTGATTATTTTTAAATTTGTACATTCCCTGTAGGAAGCCTCGCAGATTTCACAGTGTGCATTCAAACCCTCAGGTGAAAAATTTATGACTGGAGTTCATTTGGGTGAAGACAGTGTGCAGTGTCGTTCTGTTCAAATGCTGTATGTAGCATTTCATGCCACAAAGTGCAGAGATCAGGAGAAGAGAGGAATCGCTGTATGTTTTCTTCATTCACAGAGCTTTCTTCAATGGAAATGCTTGTGGAAAAACAACACGTTACTCAAACTGGCTAGCTTAGGAACCAAATTCTCAGCTTATTAATCATCATTCCAATTAAAAAAAAGAATTGATCCTTTAACAACAAAATAATATCCTTTTGTTTTTCTTTAATTAAGCCCATCAGTTTTTCATTTCTCTCTGTGAAGAAAATGAAAATAATCTTGAACAGTAGGAAGTTACTCATTGAAACAACTGATTCTCTTGAGCATATCTGACGTCTTATTTACTCAATACTTTTGAACTGTAATGTTATTTCGCTACTGTCTTTAGGGTTTATGTGTCATTGAGTGGTGTTGATTTATAAATCTCATTCCTATTTGGTTGGCAGAAATTTACTTAATGACCTAAATACAAGGTTATTCTGTTCCTATTTCCTTTCTCATAGAGGTAATTTCTTTCTCACTTTATTCTCTTTTCTTCTCATCTCTCTTATTCTGAATTTCTCCTTACTTTCACTGGCCCTTTTTGCCTTAATAGAAGAGAATTGAAATGCACCTGAAACGTAGCAGTAATTGAATAAATACCCTTTTGCCAATACATCATTCTGGCAGAGGCATGAAAGAGAGGTGCCACCCTCAGGTGTGGTCCTCTGTGAGTGCTGACAGGACTGTCCCGAGTGTTGCTGTAGAAGGGTTCTTTAAGTAAGGGCATGATAAAAACGTGTAACCAGGGGCCCCGGCTTATCATTCAGAGGTGCTGAAAGGCAGCTTAATTTGATCCTTAGCCTGTATAAGAAAGTACTTAGATGAAGAGAGATTTTGCTTTCCTTTTTTCTTCTTTTAAAAACCTAGTTCTTGGACTTATTATTTTGTGCAGTTAGACTTCTACACGAGCTTATTTCCCCAGAAGAAGGAAAAGATACCAAGGGCAGTGCAGTAGGTTGAAGGGATGACTCTTTCAGACAAACTGCAGCTAGTAAGAGTTAGCGGAAACATTTAAAAAAGGACTTGAAATGATGGTAGGACCAGTATTAATGGATGGTATTATGAAATTAAAATTTAAAGCGTGCAGTATACATAACACATGAGGAGGATTCACTCTTGTTTTGTATTTAATAAATTTTAACCCATTGTCTCACAAGGTGTAGAGATTGTTAAAATTGACAAGACTGAAACATATTCTGTATGGGAAAGACATAGCTTTCAGTATTGTGCCTGCTGTGCTTTTTTGAGACTGTCATGAATTTTTCAACTTTATTAAGGTGTCTTTTAGTGGCTATTGGTTCTCTAGACAGTTCTTCAGAACTCACATTTTATGATCGGAGTACCTGAACTGGGTGTCTGAAAAGGAAGATAACAGGTTAGTGAATGTTTTACATGACAACAAGTAATTGCTTTCAGCTGGCTTAACATAATAACAAAACTAATATTAAAATGAGAATCTCCATTAGAGGAGTTTAATAATTTTTTTTCCCTTTCCATTAACATTTAAATCAAGAAGAATTTCATTGATTTAAATCATTAGGGTGGCTATTTGGGACACCTGATCAGGCATAGATTAAGAAAGCTGCCCACTACTGTGCCCTCTGCCAGTGCTGGAGGTCAGTGGACATGGCTGGGATGTCACCTGCAAGATATGGGGAGTAATTATACACTGAGCATATTCATGAGAGTGTCCCTGAGTGAGAATGCCTGCAAACATTCTCATTGTTGACCTCATGCCAGAACCTAACTTGGAGTCAGCGAGGTTAACTGCTGTTTAATATTGCTTTTCCTTTATTCTTTCTTTTTTAGGTATAAATATTAGAGTACCAGAAAGAACCAAAACCAAAGTCTGGCTGTAAACTTTGTGGAAGGACTTACTGTCTTGAAAGTACTAAAAATCCCATATTGCCACATTATGGTAGTGCATTTATATGTAATGCGTAGACATGCAGAAAGTGTATGCCTGCTTCGTTGGTTGGCTGGTGACAATTAGGTGACTTAATTCTATGTATGTTGAGGACTTGCTAATGACTTCCTCAGAGGCAGTGAGCATGTGGATGGCTTTCCCCAAAGAGGCATCCTCCATCCTAAGAATCTTGTTGTAATTATTCCTTGTACTATGCTATATAGCCTTTTTTCTTTCCTGACTATAGCTTTTTGGTGAAACTCAGTGTCATTCATTGGAAAATAGCATGATGGTTTCTTATTTTGTGAATTGCCATTTTCAACAAGTGGGAGAGTACAGCTTACTTCAAATAAATTAGAATTACGCTAGGATAGAGACACCAGGATGAGTCTCTCTGACTAAAATTTCAGATGTCTCATAATTTCCCTTTCTAGCCACTTTGCTTTGTTCTCTTGGACAACTTTGGAAAGTAATCATGGGACTGAATGGAGCTTAAAATATGTTACCAGTCCTATTATTACTAAATACTGTTCATTGTGGAGAAGAGTTTTTTCATTTTTACTTTATTTTTGTCATCTATTATAATGTAAGGAAGGGATAAGAAGAATTCAAACTCCAACATCTGGGAGAGAGCTTGTTTCAGTAGCCAGCCGGGAAGCCAGAAAACTGGCGTCATACAGGTGAGATGTGTTATGGGAATAAGGGCCTTGTGCATTTAATGAACCCCGCCTGCTTGTCAGCTTGGTTTTTCATGTACCATTGTTGTTCAAGTAAGAAAAAGAGAGTGTTCACAGCCTGTGGTGAGATTAGAGTAATGAAAATGAAGTGTTAATCTGTTGATAGGAAGCACATCCCATATCCTGCATCCCGGGCCACATTCATGCGTGTATAATATATTCCAGGTTTTCTCATGACCAGAAAAGCTTGGATGTTCATTATATTGAAAACATCCTTTTAGTAAAAGTGAGAAGTTGGTTGTTTTAACTTGTGTAGACAGTTATTTTAAATAATTTCTTAATAAACCAACTGCTGCTTGCTTACCTTCTGAGTATTCTGATAATCACTCCTGTATGTGCCAGCAGTCCTGTACTTTTGATCTTTTAAATTTTTTTTACAACTGCAGAATGCCGAAATGAGCTTCAGTATAAGCCTACTTTGAGATATTCTTTTCTAGAAAGCAGTGATTAATAGAAGGAGTTAAGTGACAGTAATGCTTTTCTCTCCATAAAACACAGATTAACTAAAATATCCATTATCTCACACTTTTTCATCTTAAAACAATTAAGTAGAAACAAAAATTTGTAAATTGTGAGTCTTCCAGAACTGCTTTACACATCTGCAGTCAGCTGCCATGATGTGAACCTGAGGAGACCAGCTTAAAGCTTTGGTCATCATGGGAGGGAATTGTGTGTTTCATAAAATTCCCTTTCTAAGATGATATAAAAGGCAAATTAACATGAGTGTAATGAAGTATATACTTTCCTTAGAATCTTTGTTTTAATTTTTGTTTTTTTTAATCATTTTACTCAGTAATTATTTGAGAAATTTCCATTTTTTTTCCCTAAAGCTATATACTTAAAAAAGAAAGAAAGTAAGTTTAGTTTTGGATTACAACAAGGCATTTTAAAGAAAGTAATGTGAACACTGGTTCAGTCCCCTTTATATGCAGGTCATCCTGTAAGATCATATCTTTCAGATGCATCCTAAGAAATGGTTTGAAGAAAAGTGTGAAAGGGGTGGGAAGAGATAAATTTAACAACTGAGTTCCAGGTGTCTATTTCTAATTGCTCAAATTTCAATCATAATGGAAATTAAGGAAAAATGTTTCCCATAAGAAATACACTGTCATTCAGGCCTAAGACTGCCTTTATGGAGTTCATGTTTACGGTATTTTCTTTTTTTTCTATTCACCTAGGAGTTAAGGAATGCTGCAGTATGATCATTATGATTTTGTGAACTGTTTACTTAAAGTTGTGCAAGTTGCTAAGAATCAAGAGAATTTGGGGATTAAAGTCCGATTGTGAAGTAAATTTGGCATATGTTCAGGGATTACATTCTTCAGGTAAAAATGGAAGAAAAATGCTTCCTGTCGGAAGGAAACACCTTAAAAAGTAATCTTTCGAGCATGTGGTGCAATGATGAAACATAATGTAAAAACACTATACTATAGTTGATCTAAATTAGTTGGCATATGACTGGTCATAGCCTACGTACTACAGTTTGCATGATACGTAAGCATTTCTGTACTGTAGTAATACGTCGGAGATAGCCTGTTTCTGATATAGTTGGATGAAATGAAAAGGTCGTTTCTTCCCTCTGCTAAATAGGGTATTTTTAATTTGTTTTTAAAATCCATTAATAGGTAGAAATGCTGTGTCGTTGTGATTGATTGGGAATAATGAAATGTAAAAGATATTCTCCTTGCAATTGCTTTCATTAAAAAAAAAGTAGATATAAAGAAGTACATGGTGACTGTGTCATAGACATGTGCTTTTAGGTAATAATCATTTGTAAAGAAATATGCCATGACTTTTTGGGTCATTTGAACCCATAATAATGTCTATTTAATGTAAGTATAAATGTCAGATGGTGGCATACATGTGGAGTCAGTAAAGATGAATATTTGCTGTGATAATATTCATGCATCTTAAATGTTGACTTTTAAAATTTACCTTGAAGACATATCCTATTTTCATATTACAGTACATTTTCACTTAAGTACATGATAGCTCTAGAAAGGAAGTGTGGAAGTGTTAACATGTGAAGGAACAAAATCTGAGTAATACTTTGACATGAGCATCTATTTTGGGCTTCAGAGAAATAGGTGGCTGATTGAAAACCAATGTAAAGATTGTTGAACCACTCTGTAAGGCTGGGTCATCAGTTCTGGATTTACTATTTTAAAAAACGTTTAATTATGAAAATGAGTTTCCTTTGGTTTGCACGAATGTTTCATTGAAATGAAACTTGCTTCCCATTGTCTTATATTCTGTAAACTTGTGAAATACGTATTTTTAAATCTCTGTTCTGAGAACACCCTCTTCTTTTTTTCCCATAAACTCTAGAGTAGTATGACATTTTAAGGAGTAGGAGTTGTCTAAAAGGGCCATGTGGAGGTAACAAAAATTAAACAAGTAGAGTGAGTCTAGTGGGGACTGTGGTGGACCAGAAAGCTCATGTCTCAACCACAGTGAGGTAGCTGCTCCTTGGTTCCAGCCAATTGTTACCAGGTGGGAATGCAGGCCCAGTTTGCCAGATCCACTGCTGCTGCTTTTTAATGATAAGCCAAAAATCGAGATTTTTATGTGAAATCTCCTGATTTTGAAATCTTGGCAACCTATTCAAATATTTTAAAAACTGTGTGGTCTAAACAAAACTCATCTTCAGGCTACATTCAGCCCTCTGGCTGCCAGATAGAAACCTCTGTTTTAGATAATATTTTAATGGATGAAGATAATAGTTTCATTGCATGTGATCATTCATCTTGGGAATTCCCCACTAGGATGAACCAAATTCTTCATTTTTTCCCCTGTAATTAGAAAAAAAGTTTAGTAAATATATTTCTGGTGCTGATAGTTTTGATGCATAGCTTTTCTCCTTATGACCCACATTTAAAGAAAAATCACCTGTGTGGGCAAAACAAAAAAATAGTCAAATAATTTAAATAAAGGTAGAAGTGTAAGGATTTTAAAATAGTAAAAGATTTCTGAATTCTGAAAATAATCCCATGATTTGTGTAAGTAATTGATGTAGATGAAAAGCTGAATTCAACTATAAAAAGCTTTTCATCTCACCTTAAAGCGGTAGATTCTTGGCCCTGAATCTTTGTGGGATTGCTATAATTTACCAAGCAATTGATTATGATGTTACAAGGAGGAGATGGACCACAAGGGGGAAAATTTCCCCCTACTAATTCGTGCAAGGCCAATATTTATACGTGATTCAAGAAAACATTATTTATATTGTATAAGATGAGGTTTAAAATGCCTGTCTATATTTTTTGAAGGGTCTCTTTAAAAGAAATTATCTATTCATAATTGAAATTCTCTAGGCAAATCAGATATCAACATTTTCAACAGAACAGGTAATTAATTGGTTTGAATTTCAAATTGAAGGTCATCCTGTTATTGATTTTCGTGGGAAAAGGAAACAAGAACATCCTGTTAAAATCATCTGCAAATGGGGCCTAGGTATATCTAGGCTCTTTCTAGGGTCTTGTTTAATAGCATCACTGAACAGTGTCAGAAACCAATCAGAAGGGAGCCATTTCTGTTTTAAACATAACAAGTTGTTGGTTTGCTTCCAAAACTTCAGAGAAGAACTCAACTGGAGAAAAGACCAGAGATTAACAGTTTGTGTTAGAGTAAGTCAGATATTTCAAATCAAGTGCTGGTGCAGCTTGTAAGGAAACATCTATAAATGTGTCAGAATGATGCTGGTATGCCATGTTCAAGAAGTTCAGCATCAACACAGCTGTGACTTAACGCTTTCAGAAACCTTTCAACTGGGAATTAGATAAAGTATCTTTAATACAAGGGGAGGGAACCACTGAAGTAAAAGAGGTAGCGAATAATGGAGGATAAAAGAATATACCCCTTTAGATGCTGTTAACTTTTATAAAATAACATTTGTGCTTTGTGTTTGCTAGATAGTTTTATTGTTACATATGCTGGGCTATTTCAAAGCATTCATTTCTCTCCTCTGCCGTGTTTAAACTTTTTGAGAATGGTGTAATGTAAAGGTAACACAGACGAAGTGGGTGGCAGACATTTTGCCTTTCTACAGTAAACTGAAATTAGTATCGTTTTGGTGGTTGAGGGGAGACAAGGTGTGGTTCTGTGGCCCAGGCTGGAACACAGTGGTGAGATCTGGGCTCATGGCCAGCCTCCACCTCTCCCACGCAGGCGCAAGCGGTCCTCTTACCTCAGTCTCTGGAGTACCTGGAATATAGATACACGCCACCATGCCTAGGTGATTTTTGTATTTTTTGTAGAGATAGGGTTTTGCCATATTGCCCAGGCTGGGCTTGAACTCCTGAGCTCAAGCAATCTGCCCACCTCGGCCTCCCAAAGTGCTGGGATTAGAAGCATGAGGGCACCACGCCCAGCCAAAATTGAGTAAGTATTTTAATTTTAGCTGCATTAACTAGGTTGGAAACTGAATGCAGCTTCTTCTTATGGTTCAAAGTAAAATTCTTAATAATAAACAAAAAGGGTGGGGGAAAGCCTTCCATTCTAAATACCCTGGAGCTGTTAGTGCAGTTATTTCTAAATTGACATACTTTTGTATAGGCATGACAGTGGCACCAACCATCTACATTAAGCCTTAACATTCCACAGAGCCATTTCAAGTTTATTATGAGCTTCAAAGCCTGCACATCCCTAAGAGAATATCAAGTTTAAGCATGTCACTTCGCCATAGTCACAGTTAACTTTCTTGGGAAAAAAAAAAAAAAAAGTGCCTTTTCCTAGGCTGGTTTTCTACAGGTTATCCTTGAAAAATTTCCCAGTTCAGTACAGTTATTTTTCTTAACCATTGTTTCTGCCCCCTTGAGTTCTGTAGATTTATCCTGTTGGTGATGGTTGGAAACTACCTCCAAATAAAAGTAGTATTGGTCACAATTTGTTTAAAGGTCTATGACTATGTCAGTATCCCTTTGCAGCTTTATTCCTAGGGCTCAAGACATTGATCCCATTTTACCCATTTCCACTTGGGTTTCCATTGCAGTCCTTAAAAAAAATGTAGCTGGGGAGAAAAGGAACATGTAAAACTGTAAAACTGGTAATGCTGTCCTAGTACATGACAATTTCCCACCATGGAAGTCTCCATGGGGAAGACGATGGGCCTGCTCAGCCTGATCTTACCGTACACTCTTCTCTTCTTAGGGAAAGGAATTCCCCATTTCCTGAATGTGAAACGCCTACCCTTTTGGAGCCTCCTAGTCTTTAGTTCCTACCTCAGTTAATAAACCATCCCTGTCTATGCCTTGCATCTCAGAGATGGAATTTGACGGACTAGTCAGCGTTGCAAAGGTCACCCTAAAAGCTATTGGCAGAATACACTGCCCTTTGTTGCTCAGTGATGATAATGCTACTGTAGCAGTTAACTGGATGTATTAGACTTAGCTACTTTTCCAGAATACCAAATTATCTATTTATTTATTTTAAACACCTGATAAAATGCCCATTCACAAGCTGTCTCAAATGTATTTCAAAAAGGATCTTAATGATAGTGAAATATCAGTGCTTTGGCCTCAGAAGAGATAATCTGTGCAGTGTGTGTGTCCGTTGTGTTGTTTTGCTTCCATGAAAATACTTCTAAAATTATACTCATCTTTTAGTGTTTCTGTTGTCTGAAACTAATCATGTTCCAACAAGTTCGAAAATCCAAGGTGTTAAAAAACAGTTTTATTTACATTTTGTCTTCTGTTAGTGCGATAATGCTCTAAGATGTTATGAATTGCTTTATTTTGGAAAAAATCTTACAAAGCTTCATTTCCTTTCCCATTATTTCCCACCAATATAAAATGTGGAAATAGCATTTTTGGCTTTAGGTTATAACTTTACACATAGTGTAAAAGTGGATTTCACCATCTTGTTATATCTTTAAATCTACTCACAATTTACTTACTGAAATTATATTCAGTATTTATTACTGCTTAAATTATATTCAGAATTATAGAAGAACAAATAATCAATGATCATGCTACTTGAAGTGGGGGAGCTATACTTGACATAGTTTTGTGTTTTGCATGTGTAAACTGATTTTGTGACACCACAGTGCAGTCTTGATATAATTTTTTGTACACAGGTAACATTTTTGTCTTGGTTCTCACCTAAATAAAACTGAGTAATGATCCACGGTGCTAAGGTGTTTGTGACTTTCACTAATTATTTTCACTTATCCATGTATTTTGTACTAATTACTTTCCTAAATGATTTGCCACGTTCTCTTCTATCCTGTAGTTCTGTTTTGTCCTAATCAGATTGGGTGAGCGATTAGGGATTTAAAATTACTACTACTTTGGGCTCAAAATGAGTAAGTGAAGACTCAGAGAAATACCTTTAATTTGCCTTTTAGTATTTTTGAATAAAGCAGACTCTGTCCTGCCTTCCTTTCATGCATGTATTCATTGTTTCTTACTGAGCTAGACAAGCACATTTAAAGTAGAATATATTCCTTCTCTCCAGAATAATAGAATGAAATCAGTGATCAAGTACTTTTTCATTTCAGTAATTCAACAATCAATGGGAACAAAACAAAATGAGTTAGGATAGAATAGTTTGCATTAAGCTCAGACATGGAATAATATTTGAAAACAAAGTATCACTATAGTTTTGTGCTGTAGGTTCTTCCTGACGTAAGTGATTGTTGAAAGGACTTTCTCTAGTTTAGAGGTATATTTATCTTCAAACAATAATCACTTCATGCTGTTCCCTTTTTTTCCTAGTTGACCCATTCTCCAGACCTTTCAAAAACTTTTTAAGTGGATGTAAATTCCGTTTTAATTAGAGCAGTGCAGTCTAATACTGCAACTAGCGAGAAATGGAAGAAACATGCTGGAAGTTAATACAACCCAAATCAACCATAGCCAGATCATTCCCCTGATCTTTGTAACAACCCCCCTTCCCCACCTCCACAATTAAGTGACCCTGTTGTTCTGTAGTTTCAACAAGACATTTAAGGTTCATTTAAAAAAATGATCATCCTTTACAGGATTCTTTGCTCTTGCATTTCTCTTTCTTTCTTCCCTTTGCCACATAGCTGTCACTGGTATAGGAGAAAGATTGGGGGGAGGGGAGGAGGAGGAAGCCCTGCTCAAATCGTGTCACGTAGCACTAATTCATCTGCTCTCATTAGAGGGAGCGAGGGACAGCAGTGATGGCCAAGAGCTGCACTCCACACATGACACACGAACAGTTTGGGGAATAGAAAATTGCTTTCTCAGGAAGCCCAGCCAATTAAGGACTTGACCATATTGAATGTCAAGTGTTAATTTAGGTTTTTCTTCATTTTCCCAGTAGTAATGCGGGTCCTGTGATGAGCAAATACATGTCAAGTAAAAGTTGATTGCATGAAGGACCTGGGTATTATATGTCACTGACAAGTCACAAATGTACTGAAGTCTTTTAACCCCTTAGGTGAGTTGGGAGGGGGAGGGGAGAATGGGATTAATGGTACCATAATGATAAGAATAGATACTTTCTGTGGGGGTAGCTTGGATGGGACAGACAGGAATGGTAATTCATGCAAAAACTGGGGATAGAACAAATCCTACTCTGAGGGCATAAATAGAGACCCTTGAAAAGCATACATGCATATATATAATTCCCACTGCAAACACACTGCCCAGAATGTATGTTCAGTCTCCTAAGATTTTATGAAAAGGGAAAATAGTGTACTCTGTGGTCATGAACCAGGAAATTCCTTATTAATTATCTCATTTGAAAGAAAGAAAACATTCATTAAATAATTACACTGTTTTGGATATTTTAGCCCTTTAACTCAATGCTACTGTAATATTTCTGTCTATTTACTTATAATTTCAGTCTCTAATATTTATTTTCAATGGACTCTGTGTGATACATGTCATAGGAAAGATGCAAAGCATAAGACTGAAAGAATGTTTGTTTTCTGTCTTGAATATCTCTGTAAGGTGTTGTTTAACCAATAGAAACTGGTGGAAGGTCCATCATTGTCATTCATTTCTTTTTGTGCCCAGGTGTAGGAGGGAAGAGATTCAAGCTTCAGCAAGTGAAGTAACTTTTTTTTTAAACGTTGAACGTTGCCCATCATGTTTAGCATCTCATTTCCATTCACCAGCATTCATTTACATATGAATGTCTTGAAAATAAGAGAATGTCTGTTTCTGTTGCAATTGTACATGTAGCAAATAAAAATGCCCCCAGTTTAGAATACTGCTGTGTGTAGTCTGGGCAATCTTAAACTCAGAAGTTATTCGTAATTGGGCCTTGTTTTTCCTTTATACCTATAACCACTTTTCCCCTTCATATCTTTGAAGACATAATCTTAATTAAAACATTTTCTTGAAACCTACTCTCTTCTATTTATTCCAAAATTTTAACACACTTGCCTTTGTATGTTGACAATGCTTAAACTTTGAAAATTTAAGTCTGATAATACTTCAATTTTGGCAACAAAACTTACTAACGTAGTCTTTCTCTGTCTCTCCCACAGGTTAGAAACTGTGCAACCATTATATTAAAAGTTAACTAAATTTCATTAAGGAATAATTAGGAAACAATTCCAAGAATTTGATGTTTAATAAAATAGGTTTTTCTTGAGAAAGAAATAGTCCCTCTAATGAGACTCCTGAATGCTGAGCTGGAATCTGAGTTCTTTAACATCTCTCCTCCCTGTCTCAAAACTAACCAAACAAAATCCGCTTAACTCTCTCTTCCCTTCCTATTTTGATAAGCTCTGTGGAACTGTGGTGGCATTGCAAGTGTACTGTTTAATTAAAATCCAGTTGTCAGCAGGCTTTCTTCCGCTGGGTGTGCTGAGAGACTTAAGTAAGTTTCCATAAAGTAAATTCTGACGATGGCAGCCTGGGTTGCTGATTCAAGTTATTCCTTCTCTTCTGTGTCACTTTTGACGGATGGTACCTAATGCAATCAACCACAGGCCGAGAAAGCCTTTTCTTTGGTTGCTTTAGTAACTGGACCAGGAGTTCCCCTCCTCCCTTCATCTCCCCTTCAGTGGCTTGCTCACTCCTTGCTGCCACCCCCACCAACACTTCAGCCCAAATAGGAAAGCGGAAAGAACAGCAGAACTACCTAGGACTGGCTGACAGGCTTTCCCTAAACCTCCATTTCCCAGTGGTAAAGCCGAAGCTGCCTCCCTTTGCGTGCGTTTTTGATAAATTTAAGAAGTCAAATCGCTGACACAGATAGATAATCCAAGTGTATAGGGTGAAGAGTTATAAATTAACACATTATTCCCTCTTAATGTGAAATACTTGAGAATGCATTTTCTCAGTCCCCTGACATCTACCCAGTGAGGGCTCACATTGTACTTTTCAAGTGGCATTGATTTGTTAAAGCGCTGAATTAGCATCTCAGGCCAGCTGCCTGATCCACTGTTTTGTTGTGGGGCTCCAGCTCCTCCTCTCTGCCAGCAATCCCTTTTTTCCTTCGGTCTTCCTTTTCTTTTTCTCTCCCTTTCCCTACTGACTCTCTCTGCTCTTTTCCATTTTGCTCCTCCCTATCTCATTCTTATTTCTTTTTCTCTCTCACCCCGCCCTTCCTGTGGCTTGCTTTTCTCAGTCTGGTTTTCCTCCCACACCATCTCTTTGCTTTTCCTTCCTTCTCTCTTTGTCCATACACATCTTGTCCTTTCTCATCTCTGAGTGAGTTTTCCCTCACTCAGGGTTACAGTCTGTCAACTGCCTTTGCTTGCATGTGCATGTTGTATGTGTGTGTTGAGGAGGGGGTTGATTTAGCCAATCTCTTGACTCCAAATGAATCCCTGCAGAGAAGAATAAATTAACATAGGCCTGTTTGCACATGGATGTCCCGTTTTTAATAGAAGTTCATGAGAAAAATTTCACCTCTTTTGCTTTCTAGAAATTAAAAGGTAACTTACAGAACTTTAAAACTCTTATTTCTAAATGCTATTTAACACAGTAAAGTTTTCTTTTGGCTCAAGGAAAATGGAAATCACAGCTGGTTATCACAGATTTGATCTACTCACATTGTACCCGCCAAAATAAATTAACATTTCTAGAAAACTTTGGGCAACTTTTTGAATTTCAGTGAACTTACTGATACGACATTTTTTCTTTAGCAGGTTCTGTATTGTTCTGATTCCGCTTATTTGTACTGGTACAATTTCATAGAAAATAGTTTTCATCGTGGTATTTGTAGCATGCTCTGATTTCCTAATATGTGATGCATCGCTATACCATAGTAGTGAATACTTAGATTATAAAATTACTTTGGCCAGGCATGGTGGCTCACACCTGTAATCCTAGCACTTTGGGACGCGAAGGTGGGCAGATCACCTGAGGTCAGGGATTCCAGACTAGCTTGGCCAACATGGTGAAACCGTGTCTCTCCTAAAAATGTAAAAATTAGCCGGGTGTGGTGGCACATGCTTGTAGTCCCAGCTACTCAGGAGGCTGAGGCAGGAGACTCGCTTGAACCTGGGAGGTGGAGGTTGCAGTGAACTGAAACCATGCCACTGCACTCCAGCCTGGGCAGCAGAGTGAGACTCCATCTCAAAAATAATAATACTACTACTACTAATAATAATTACTTGGCAACTTGTTTAGGAATAAAATGAGATTGCTTATCCTTCTTTTAGTGATGTATCCCAAAGTTCCAGAGGTCTTCAGAGGAGATGTATTACCATGGAGAGGGTTACACATACTGCAGGTGCAACTTCACAGACCTCTTTTCATAGGCCCCGGTTCATCCTTTGAATATTGGTCCAAGATACTTTGGTGTCACTGTGTTGATTAACTTGATATAAGAAGAAAAGTATATCTGTTTGGACTAAAATAGAGATTAACCTCTGTAATTTTAATCTCATGGCATCACTTGATTCTTCCTTCAATTTTACTGGGTTTCACTCTACTAACTTCACACTAGTAACATCAAAATTGGAATTTGAATATGCACATTGATAATAAACCAGATTACTTGAAAAAAATCAAATGTCTATTGCTGTGTTTTTTTTTTCTGAGGCGGAGTCTTGCTCTGTTGCCCAAACTGGAGTGCAGTGGCATGATCTCAGCTCACTGCAAGCTCCGCCTCCCGGGTTCACACCAGTCTCCTGCCTCAGCCTCCCGAGTAGCTGGGACTACAGGCACCCGCCATCACGCCCAGCTAATTTTTTGTATTTTTAGTAGAGGCGAGGTTTCACCCTGTTAGCCAGGATGGTCTTGATCTCCTGACCTCGTGATCCGCCCGCCTCAGCCTCCCAAAGTGCTGGGATTACAGGCGTGAGCCTCCGCGCCCAGCCTTATTGCTGTATTTTATATAGATTAAACTGACAATTTGATTTCAGCATTTACAATTTGAAATGGAAGTGTTTCACATAGGTTTTGGTAACCTTTGCTTCTGAGTTGGATTGATTCTTCCCTCCCCCCAGTCAAGTATAATTCCTTTTTTTTTTTTTAAATTAATTGCTGTCCTCCTGTCATGAATTAGCATGGCTTGGCTAAGGTGAAGGGATTAGAATGACTTTTCAAGGCATAATAATGTCTGTTTAAAGGAAAGAAAAAGAAAAAAGTCTTTTAACTAGGGCTTAAGACTAATTCCAGCTACTAAGGAGACAAAAATTACTCTAAAGAAGACAATTTGGTTTTATTTTATATGTGCATGTTAACTTGCTTTGAGATCATCATTTTGTATTTTAGGGTATTCTCTTAGATGAAGTAAGATGTTCTTCATTTGTTGCTGAAAGGGGACATGGCCTCACTCCAGGAGATTAAAGCTGGAACACCTTCTGCCTTCTGTAGGGGTAATCACAGCTCACCTGGCTGTAGCTCAAGGTCAGGGCAAAAAGAGGGGACTTTGTGCTTTTTGGAATTGCCTATGACTACAGTAGAGAAGAGGAATAATAAAACAATTGGACAAGATTGAAAGTGAATGTGCATCATATGAAGATAGTTAATAAGATGAATGATCAGAAAAAGACAATCTGGAAGACATCCTTCAGTGGTAGGAGAATTGGTGGTAGAAGAAAAAAGGGGTATTTTGGGGTGCAAAACTATGACCTTTGTTAACTTGCAAAAATTAATACTGTTGTGATTGGTTATAAAGGGCTACACGAGAACAGTTTTAAAATTAATAAAAAGATTTGTAAACATTTAGTATGATTTTAATTTTTCATTTGGTATACACTTTTTAAAATAGTTCCTTGTCAGTTATGTTGCTTGGAAGGCAGAACTCTCTGCACAAGCAATAAGTCAATAAATCCAGTTTTTTGATCTAATATTGTTGCTTGTTTGTTTTATAATAATATCTTAGCATGTAAATAAAAATAGTTAAGTGTAGGTGTTTTAGGATTCCATCCCTTTGAATTTTTCTCTAAACTTCTCTGGAGAAATAGGAATTGTTTCCGGCTTTGTGTTTTGTAAATCTAAATTGAATGTCACTTAAATGTGAAAGAACTGACACCTTTGATACGTAGTCCCCATACCAAATCATTTTGTCAGTAATAATAACATAATTATCAATGCAAATGTAAAGTTTGTTTTTTAAAAAGTCCAAAACAAACAAAGGAGGGAAAAAAAACCCAAGCCACAGTATCATACAACTCAAGGAAAAAGCATCCCTACATTTAAACAGAAGACTTTCTATAGTAGCAGTAATAATAAGAAAGAACCTTTGGCGTCTGCCCAAGAGCCTGTTGAGAGGGAGCAGCAAATGGCCTGCGCAGTGTGTGGCTCTGCAGAAGTTCCAGGGTGACACATGCCTCACAAGCTGGTCACAATGCAAGGGGTCAGGGGTCATGTTCAAGAGCAGGGTGTTGCTGGATAAGGCTGAGGAAGCAGAGGTGGCCCCTCTGTGCTCAGTGTGTGGGTCTGTGTACTCCTTTCCCGTCAAAGCTGGCCCAGCGCGGCCAAAAAAGCGGTTCCTTGGCAGGGTTTAATGGCAGGATGATGTAGTCTGTTGTGACTAGTGCATTCCTTTCAGGTTAAACTAGGGAAATGGCATTGTGTTAAAATTCCAAGTCGCATGAATGTTTTATTGCCACAGTGCATTTAGCCCTCCAGGGGAGTGTGTGTGGCGGCTGGTGGGGGTGGGGGTGGGGGTGACTTAGAGACTCAGGAACTATCAGAAGAACACTTCCCTTGGAAAATTTTACCCACTAGCATGAAGCTGATTTGCTGTGATGGTCACTTAGAAGGGTTTCGCTTTTTCCTAAACTGTGGCTGTTTAAAGTCTTGGAGTCTGGACAATTAACAGCTGAAGAAAATATGACAAGACACACGCAAAGAGGTTGGGAGATAGAGAGGAGGAGTGCGCCAGAAAGGAGCTGAGCTGCCTTCTTGTGTAAACTGCCTGAGAGCGGGCCCCCTCCCCTGGCCTCCGTCCCTGTCCCCCCTTCCCCAAGGCTGTGTTCTGCTGTCTGCCCGAAGGCCAGGACTGATCTGTTAACCTTGCACCACTGGCTGGGAGGCCGCTGCAGCTCATGGTACTGTATGTTACCATTACTACTCCCTCATTCTTTTTCACTGGCATTTAAAAAAAAAAAAACAAAACAAAAACCATTTCTCTGTAATAACGGTTTATATTAGTCAGAGGGATACGATTTTGGAATGCAGAAGATCTGACTTTAAAACAAAACAAACTTTAGAATGGTACTTTTTTTTTTTTTCCTTTTTGGCATTTAGAAGGGCTAAATCCAACCATGCTAATTAAATTGCAGCCAAAGGTTTTCAGTGTGATTTAAAATCAGGAGTTCTGGAAATGGAGCAGTTGAAAGATGCAAGTCATTTGGGCTGTGGAATCTTATAAAGGGACTTTGTTGTGAAACCACACGAGCATCTTCAGGTTTTTAGGATATTTTCAGTCTTTGCATTTGTCTCAGTTATATCCATTTTGCAGATTGCCCCCAACCCCTGTCCTTCCTTAGGGAAAACTCTAGCCGTCTCATTCACTGTTGGAGTTGTTTTAGGCTTACAGTTACTGAGGGTGTGTATGATTTGACTTCAGTTGTAATTGTGTGCGTTACATATAACATTTGAACTGACTCAAGTTAATTTATAACAGATTAAAGTGTGGATGTGTGGAACAGCTTTCTGATTTTGCAGTGTGCCTTTATAAAATATTCATGTGTCTGATTTTTCCCCCAATGTATAGGAGAAATATGTATTATCCTAAGATGACCTAAGAAAGGATGTATTAATAATAGTTTGAATTTTACTTTTAGACTGCATTTCTCTTCAATTTCAAACCTTAATTCTTTGTTTTCATGTTCCTGTTCAGATGTTATTTTTCTCTTCCTTAATAATACATATATACTTGTATGTGTGTGTGAGTGTGTGCACATTTTAATAACTGCCAAATAGTTATAAGAAAAAACTTGGAGAGCTGCTAAGTTAGTTTTCCATTGATACATTATCAGTCAGAAAGTCATGTAACAAAAATTCAACTCAAGAATATAGCACAGAAAAGTAAACTATGAGTGGACCCGTGTGCCCTATTTATAGAGTTTTAAGTACATGATTTATACGTTTTATAAAACAATGATTTTGTCAAGATAGACCCTTGAGTTTAATCTGACTAATGGTGTTTGTATGATGGCTTGTTCTTTTTAAACATATTGACATTATTTATAGGAAGTCTTAAATCAATAAGCGATCAGCTCCATAGGAAAATCAAGCTGTATTTATGGACTGGGCACTTCAAAGTTTAGGTGAATTCATTAGATATTTTTTTCTTACATTCCAGAGAATACCCACTTCAATAATTATTTCTTTTTATTCTATTTGATCTAGTAACATGATGATAGTTTTTTTTGGTGATTTGTTTTTTAGTAAATTTTAAAATGCGATTTTTCAGGAGAATATTGCTCTGTGCTGGATTTTTATTTCTTTTACTTAACAGCCAATTTTAAAGTTAATTATTTTATTTAAATACTAGAAAAAGTAGTTAATGTTGCCAAATTCAGGAGAAAAATCTATCAATTAACATTTAGATTATCTAAAATTATATTTGTTTTCCTAATGATAGAAGCACTTTTTTTAAACTGTAAAAAGGATGTTGTAGTTGTGTTCAGCCCTTTCCAATTTGATTTATTAAAAGTTTCCTTTCATAATCCAAGAGGGGAAGAGTGGAATTACTCCAGTATCACATCTCTCTAATAAGAAAATTTCAGCTGATTTAGGAATCTTTTCCCCATAAAAGTAAAATTTTCTTAAAAAATATCATCACTTCTTCTTTTAGTGTTTTCCTGTTCCCATTGTGCCAGGCACAATGGTTTGGCTTTGAAAACTTGGTGGAATAGTGAAAAAATGGGTGTTGTTTCAGATTCTAATGCTGCTATATGTTAGCCTTGTGACTTTGGATAAGTGACTTTATCCCTGACCTTTATTTTCTTCACTTTTAAAATGGGGAAAAGGACATTTAGCTTACGGATTGTCAGTAAAATGAAATGAGACAACACACTTGAAGTTCCAGTACATAGTAGATACTTAATAAACCTTTGCTCATCCTCCTTTGGCCTACTCTGTGGCTTATTCTCCAGTTTTTATCCCTTGGGAAGCTTGAATTTTTAGGAATAGTAGTGTAGGATGGTAGGGGAATAAGTTTAAATAAAATGTTTTAATTTCTTCATTTATCTCTAGGAAAGGCGATATTAGGCCATCAGCAGATGTCTTTTTTTTTTTTTTTTAAGTAAAGAAACTCTGGCGTTATTTATTAGTCTACATTTTTACCACTCTGCAAAATTTTCATTAGGTTGATCTTTGTGTATGTCAGAGTGATGCTATTATTTCTGTGTTACCAGTTTTGGTACAGGTAGATTAGAAGTAAAGTTGGCCGATTCTGTTGGATCCTGTTTACTTTTGTGTAATCCGTTCTAATCATTTGCTTGAATTAAAGCTTCCTGCCTTATAGTCATTAGCATTTGATAGTGGATCTTGAAACTTGATTTTACAAGTTAGACTCCAGCGTCTTTCCCTGGTTTTGTGAAAATCTACTTATAATCATGGAACTAAGACCATGCTAAAGCTTCGAGTGTTTACACCTCTGTAGAATTAAACAAAACAGCAGCAGTCAACATACATGTATCTGGGCAATACTTTATCTTCATTTAGAGTCTTGCAGAATGCCTAAAGGGTAGTTAAGGACTTAGGAACTATTTGTTGAGCAAAATAATGTGCTTCTTTTTATTGTTTTTTAGCCCAGGATTATGTTTTCATAAAAAATAATTGTGTTCCCATGTGAAGTACATTAATATTATTGTAGATGGTTTTTTTTTTTTTTTTTTTTTTTTTTTTGGAGAGTCTTGTTCTGTCACCCAGGCTGGAGTGCAATGGCGTGATCTTGGCTCACTGCAGCCTCCGCCTCCCAGGTTCAAGTGATTCTCCTGCCTCAGCCTGCTGAGTAGCTTGGATTACAGGTGCCCGCCACCACGCCTGGCTAATTTTTGTATTTTCAGTAGGGACGGGGTTTCACCTTGTTGGCCAGGCTAGTCTTGAACTCTTCGCCTAAAGCGATCTGCCCGCCTCAGCCTCCCAAAGTGCTGGGATTACAGGTGTGAGCCACCACACCTGCCTGTAGATGGTCTTTAATTAGTATTGCTATTTTGCTTAATATCTAACTTCTTTTAGCCTGCCAAAGTTTGAACATACGGCATCTTAAGATCTAAAATAAATATTTGACTTAGTGTTTACTTTGGCTTGTTAGTAAGCATAAACAAATGAAAATTGTTAACTAATAACTTTATTGCTACCTTTTAGCACACATAGTTTGCTAGGGATGGTAGTCATGATATTTACGCTTACAAAAGCATTCATGGAAGGCACCCATATTTTCATCTTACAGATGAAGAAATCAAGGCCTAACATTTGTAATCCAGCAAAGTTGATTCCAAATCCCTTGCTTTCCCCCTTGCTGCATTCTTCATATATCATTTAAGCTAGCTATTTAAAAAGAAAAAAGAAAGTTAGTTGTAGAAACCACTGGTTTTATTTCCTTTCAAATTAAATTTTACGAGGAAGTCAATATGTAAAACTGATAAAAATCAGAGCTCTTCTAGATGAAAAGAGATAGAGCCAGAGTCCCATCTTTTAGGGCTCTCCTAGGGATCCCTGGAATACTTGATGAGAAAGTGTTAGCCTAATACCCCCACACCCCAGAAAATGGGGCCTAGTGAAACTCTTCAGTTTCCCCATCTGGGACTTGAAGGTTTTGTTTATCTTGCGCTTGGCGATGTTATAACGTGGAATTCACAGGAAAAGCTAATCAGTATAATTTTATTTATTATTTATTAATTTGTTCTTGAGACAGAGTCTGGCTAGAGTGCATGGGCACGATCTCAGGTTCAAGAGAGTCTCATGTCTCAGCCTCCCAAATAGCTGGGATTACAGGTGTGTGCCACCACGCCCAGTTAATTTTTTTCTTTTGTATTTTTAGCAGGGATGGGGTTTCACCATGTTAGCCAGGCTGGTTTTGAACTCTGGACTTCAAGTGATCCATCTGCCTCAGCCTCCCAAAGTGCTGGGATTACAGGCATGAGCCACTGCACCTGACTGCTAATCAGTATAATTTTAAAAGTCTATGAAAGACTGTGGGGTAAATACCACTGCAAAAAAAAATTACAAGCCAGGTTGCTGGCACGCACCTGTAGTCCCAGCTGCTTGGGAGGCTGAGTCAGGAGGATTGCTTGAGCCGAGGAGTTTTGAGTCCAGCTTGCGCAACACAGACAAGGTGTTGCTTTGTTGCCTGGGATGGAGTGCAGTGGTGTGATCATAGCTCACTGCAGCCTCTAATTCCTGGGCTCGCATGATCCTCAGCCTCCAGAATAGCTGGGACTATAGTTGTGCTACACCAAGGCTGGCTAATTTTTTGTAGATATGGGGTCTTGCTATCAAGACCTCAAGCAGTCCTCCTCCCTCGGCTTCCCAAAGCGCTGGGATTACAGGCATGAGCAACCATGTTTGGCCTCATTGTAAATGTTAATTTTCAGGGTATAAATTTTGTTTCATCCGTAGCAATGAAGTAATTTTACTGCGGAACGAGTCTGAAAAAACTAAGTCACAGTTTTATGTCTAACTGAAGTCTGTGTCTATAGACTCTACTTCATTTTGAAGGTTAAAGTTTGGGTGCTGTATATCACATTGTAGCATATTTATTAAAAGACATATACATATCATACAGGCATATGTGTGTAAACATAAGGATGGAGAAGATAAAGTGGATCAACTTAACTGGGAAAATAATGTCAAAATCACTATTTTAAATAAATTGCTTGTAAAACAAATTAACTGCCATGATAATTCTGTAATATCTTTATAAACCAGAAATTACAGGTTTTCTCACCAGATAAATTTACATTGGGAATTTATATAGCTCTTTATTAGAAATATAATGTCTCTTTCATGAATATAGTGAGAAAAGTCCAGGCTTTTTAGCTAGATTTATCTGCATTTGAACTGATCTGTTTCCTATGTGACTTTGTAAAAGTTATATAACCTCTTTGAATCTTAGTTACTTCATTTATAAAATGGGGCTTAGAAGTAAATGATGCCTGTGAATTCTGGCACAGAGAAGGTTAGTTAGACCAATTTCTTCTTCTGTCTGTTACTATTGTAGTTTGCTGGTCTTATGCAGTTTGCACTTGGTATCTGTTTATCAACAGTGCCACAGTGTTCTTTATGCTTGCATCATGTACATACTTGGCCTTTTCAATTACTAGTTTAAAAAATACTTGTGTCACTCTTGCAGAAGTCTTACTTTTGCAGAAGAAAATGAGGGTGGAGAGAAATCTCTTCTTTCTTACTCTTCACTGAGAATCAGTCACTGAGCAGCATAATTCTAAAATCTTATGTGGCTTTTGGGTACTTTATGAACCTTTTTATGGTAACCCAGAAGCAAGGCACTGATTGAATTAATACATTTCCATCAAGGGACTATTCTGTTAGCCTGTCTTCCTCCTCCTAACCCATGCATGCGTCTATAAGGGACTTTTTTGTTGCATTATTTAGGTTGCCACATATAGTGGGGATGACAGTTTATAGATGTGCAGGTTATTGGTAAGCCTTATAGCCTTTCTGTTTTTTAAAACAAAGGGAAAGGGAAAAAAAATAAAAAAAAACAAAACAGCAACAACAAAATCACTACCCAAACCAAAAATAACTTAAAAATACCATCTTAGCTTTCTGGAAAACCCAGTGCTTTATAAAATGTAGAATCTAAACTTTGCGTACTGATTTTAATTTTTAATAGTTTTAAAACTTTTAAATACAACTTCTGTAAAAAGGATATGTGTTCATTGGGCAGATCTGATTAAGAAAACCTCAAAGAGAGAAAACTGCCTGAAGGGCTATCACCAAGGAACTGTTAATGTATTTTTAGTCATCTTTCTTCATTTACAAGTACCTACCAATGTATGAATAGGTAGTAGTTTCATAAAGGGATGATGTTACATGTATATGTGACTTTTAAAAAATGCATTGTTATCCTCAGTATCTTTCCACGTCCGTAAATATAGATATTCATCATGGCTTTTTTTTTTTGAGATGGAGTTTCGCTCTTGTCGCCCAGGCTGGAGGGCAGTGGTGCAATCTTGGCTCACCGCAACCTCTGTCTCCCGGGTTCAAGCGATTCTCCTGCCTCAGCCTCCCGAGTAGCTGGGATTACAGGCATGCGCCACCACGCCCAGCTAATTTTTTTGTACTTTTTGTAGAGGTGGAGTTTCTCCATGTTGGTCAGGCTGATCTCGAACTCCTGATCTCAGGTGATCCTCCCGCCTCGGCTTCCCAAAGTGCTGGGTTTACAGGCGTGAGCCACCGTGCCCGGCCCTCATCATGACTTTTAATGGATTCTTAGCTTGCCATTGTATCATAGTTTATTTAATGAGTTCTTGGTTTGTAGATTTTTTTTTAAAAATAAACAGTAGTGCTTAAATATGAACATCCTTGCTTGCACTTGTATGCCTGTTTCCTAAAGGTGAAGACTTAGATGTGATACTGCTAGGGAAGGCAGCATAATTTTGCACAGCTTAAGAGAGAGATTGGCAAATCTGTTCTGTGCAGGGCCAGATGGTAAATAGGTAGATGTATGGTTTCTGTAGTAATTATTGAAGTTTGTTTTTGTAGGACCAAGCCCCTGTGTATGTAAAGGAATAGGCAGGGCCCTATTTCAATAAAACTTTATTTACAAAAGTAGGCAGCAGGATAGCATTTGGCCCACAGGCTCGTTTGCCTACCCTGGACTTGAAACTAAGTAGAAACTAATTTGGGATGAAAATTTATCCCTAGTTTGCTGTAAACTGCTTTTACAGTTTCTTAGAAATGTGTTCCTATCTCAGGGCAATGTAATGGGCTGATGACTTTCTTTCCAGGTATGTGGCAATCAATACTTAATTTTAAAGAACTTATTAAAGGAGCTTCTCATACCGGCCCGTACTCCTGAAGCCTAGTAAATTTTAAACTAAGAGGTTATATATACCAGTATATATTTTTATCATTCTATACTTTTTTTTTTGGAAATAGAGTCTCACTTGTTGCCTAGGCTGGAGTGCAGTGGCAATCTCGGCTCACTGCCACCTCCATCTCCCAGGTTTAAGCAATTCTTGTGCCTCTTAGCCTCCCAACTAGCTGGGATTACAGGCATGTGCCACCACACCCAGCCTTTTAAAATATTTTAGTAGAGTTGGGGTTTTGCTGTGTTGGCCAGGCTGGTCTTGATCTGGCCTCAAGCAGTCCACCTGCCTCAGCCTCCCAAAGTGCTAGAATTACAGGCGTGAGCCACCGCGCCCTGCCACATCGTATACTTTAGATTTTAGCATATGTTGACAACTTGTTGGGCAAGGAACAACCTCTTTAATTAATTAATTAATTTTATTTTTGTATATTTTGAGGTGGAGTCTCACTCTGTCGCCTAGGTTGGAGTTCAGTGGCGCAATCTCGGCCCACTACCTGGTTCAAGCGATTCTCCTGCCTAAGCCTCCTGAGTAGCTGGGACTATGGGCACGTGCCACCACGCCCAGCTAATTTTTGTAGTGTAGTAGAGGCGGGGTTTCACCATATTAGCCAGGCTGGTCTCGAACTCCTGACCTTGTGATCCACCTGCCTCGGCCTCCCAGAGTGCTGGGATTACAGGCATGAGCCACTGTGCACGGCAAACTCTTTATATTGCAGGGCAGATGGGTATTTCCCTCTTTCTAGAAGGTTGCTTAGTTGGAGTCATGTTCTAGAGATATTCAGAAGTAAGCTGAAAGGAAAGTCCAATAAGAGGAGAAGAATCATTTCAGCAGAAATATACCACGGATCAACAGGGTGACACTGAGTTAGTTACTGAACCTTAATAGGCTAAATTATACTCAAAAAAGTGCTCTGTGCATAAATAATAACCTTTTTGCATCTTGAGTTTCTATAAAACAGGAATTATTGGCCTCTACTTGCCTTACGGGTATTTGTTGAGGATCTGCTGGAATAATGAAATAGTTAAAATCACTCTGTTTGCAACATTGTGTCACTGGTGCCCTTATGAATTTTAAGATATTTATTTATTATTCAGTATGTATTCGTTGACTATCTGCTATGTGTAAAGCAGTATGGCAAGTGCTATTGGGAAATACAAAGAGAAATAAGTTAGTTCTTGATCCTAAGGAGAGAAAAACATGTTTAAGGTTCAAGGCCATGTAGTGCTTAGAGCCCTAAGGAACATAGAGCACTTGGGACGATGAGATCCCTTTCATCCAAAGGTATCAGGAAATTTCATGGAAGAAGTGGCATCAGGAAATAGGGACATTTTCAAAGGGAGAATACAGGCGAGGGTATTCCAAAAAGAGCAGCATGAGAACTATTTCAGGTTAGGAAAGTCCAAATCAGTATGCAAGAGACATAAAATATTCTAATTAGAGTGTCTATCAAGCATTTTTCATGAAGAAGGAGGAGAAGATAAAGCTGGAAAGGCAGGTTAGAGCTAGATTGTAGAGGGCCTGGAAAGAACTGTAATTGGTAATTGGTGGGGAGCTATAAACATGATCTAGGAGAATGTGTTCGACAATTGGAGGGGTGGTGTATAGCACTAGTTGGCAAATATGGAATGATAAAGTTGGGATTATTGCTAAAGGGTTATTGCAGAGGTCTGAGCATGTACTTGTTAGAAATATTCTGGAAGGTGTGTGGGGGACAGCTGAGGGGATTGAAAGGGCAGAATGGACAGGCTATCAGAACTGACTGGGTTTAGGAAATAAGGAGAAGGCTTTTAATAGTGATGTATAGTTCTGAGTCTTTGTTAATGGGATTATGGTAATAACATTGAAAAATATAGCAAAATCCAGGGAAAGCTGTAGTAAAGAAAGGAGACCAGTGAACCTATTTGCTTTGCTTGTTTAGCTCGAGATGTTAACTGGACACTTAGAAAAATCTAGTGAGAGTTTGAAAATGCAGGACTGAAATTCACATGAGAGGTAAGGGTTAGGGATTTAGGAGCCCTGTTCACACAGAGGTATGTGATAGCTGAAACTTGAGAAGAGCTTCACATCACTTAACGAGAATGCGTGTAAGAGAGAAAATGCGGCCACATGATGTGGCTCATGCCTGTAATCCCAGTACTTTGGGAGGCCGCAGCAGGAGGATCACTTGAGGCCAGCAGTTCAAGACCAGCCTGGGTAACTTAGCAAGACCCCCATTTTTATCAAAAAAAAAAAAAAGAAAGAAAAAGAAAAAAATTTAGCTGAAAAGAATCACTTCTCAGCTAAATTGCAGGGCACATGGGTATTTTCCCCCTTCTAGGAGGTTGCTTACTTGGAGTCATGTTCTAGAGATATTCAGAAGTAAACTGAAAGGAAAGTCTAGGAGTTTAAGGTTGCAGCGAGTCACAAATGCACATCACTGTATCCCAGTCTGGGTGACAGAGCAAGACCCTGTCTCAAAAATAAAAATAAAGAAAAAGAAAATGGTATTATTTTAAGTATTACTTGCCATTGGGTAAGTCAATTACATAAGTAGCTCTGTCTTTTTGTGAGGCAACTAATACCAAAAGAAAAGCAAAAAAGAAAGTCTCATGTATTTTACCATTTATAAAGTATTCTGTTGTCCACTAAGCTTCTCTTCTTAGCTTCTAAAGCTACTAGGTTTCAGAGTAAAGTATGTTCAGTTTGGGAAAAAAATATTTTTATAGGACCTCCAAGGAAAATATAACTCCCTTTGACTTTATCTTCTCTCCACTTCCTGAGAACCTTAGTAACAAAGATGTTACTGGTAGGACGGGTTTACATTCACTTTTTACCTGTCTGATACAGACTACTACAGCTTTTCATCTCCCCTAGTTCTCACCCCAGTTGAGATCCATGCATTTGGGATGGGGGTGGGGGGTATCCCTTAGAAATCAACTTTGTATGCGTTTGCACATTTTTCTCTTTTTAGTCTGGGGTCCTCAGCAGGCTTGGAGGGGGAATTGTGTAGTACACAGTATGACTTATGTTTGACTTGGGAAAATTTTTCCTGTATGGAACAGCAGGACTGAATCTGCTTTCTCATTTCCTTTCTTCTTTTAACATTATCTATGTTCAAGCTTTGCATGCAAAGAAAACTGTTGATTCATTGATCTTCGACATGCTGCATTATGAGCCTTGGCAGAAGGTAAAGGCTCCCCTGGCTCCCCTGTTTAGAGCAGCCGGAATTCTTCTGGTCTGTTGGTACCATCTGTGGCCTTCCTTCAGGCTCAGTTTTCATAGTAAGTCTAACTCATGTCAAATGGGGCAAGGTGCTAGTCCAGAGTAATTTGCATCTCTAGCCAACCACTGTGCTTTTACTCTAGTACTAAATGCCCATTGTATTTGTCTCTTAAACTGTGTATGCTACTTAAACTTTTTTTTTTTAATCATAATTGGTTTAATGTAGGTGGTTCAATGAGTAGTTTGTGAAGTTGAATTTTTGGGAACTAATATTTGCTCTTTCCCTTTCTGATGCCACAACACATTCTTGTATCCTGTTTCATTCAAATTCACTATTCTGCTTTTTTTACATACGTTTTTCAATCACCCTTTTCCCTTTGGTGTTGTTTAGCGAGGGAGGAAACCCTTTCAATTTGTTCCATTTTTGTGCCTCTGATGAAGTAAGAGCAACTCAAATGGGTGTATTTTCTTCCTAAGTAAACTCTTTTCTAAAAAAAGTGCCACACCCTCCCCCCAAAATAAAGCATTCAGTAGCTTGATGGTGATTACTTGAAGGCAGTCTCTTTCCTCATTAGAGGTAAATACATCTTCACTCTTGATTGCCGCAGAAAGGTAGGTACAGGAGCTGAGTGGAGCAAACCCAGTGGCTGAGTTCAAGTTGCCCTGGATCATTTTAAAGTGCTTTTCATGTAAATGCTACAGTTAATGTCTGTCCCCACATAATTTCTTTCTAATGTTTGCAGCAGATGTGAAGTTGGCCTTACCACTGCTCAAGTTGCTTGCTCATTTTGGCTTTTTCTCATAAGCTTTTCCTTTCCTGGCTTCCTTTCTTTTCTTGACAGAGTGAGATGTTGGGAGATAAGGATTTTGTGCCTTGGTGTATGCTCCTTCTTCTTTCTCTCCATTGTTTTAAGTTATATCGTTTCTAAAACTAAGTTATGATCTATAGAGCTTTTGCCTTATGGTTCCTTTTTGGTTTTCTAGTTTACATGGGCTAGGGAGCCTCAAACTTTAATGCTCATCAGCATCACGTGGAGGGCTTGTAAACACAGGTGAGGGACTCCACCTCCAGTTTCTGTCACAGTGGGTCTCAGGTGGGGCATGCAAATGAGTTTCAGACATGCTCTCAGGTGATGATCACAGTAATCTTTGGCCAAGAAGCGTGCCTTGGGCACTGACCGAGACTATTGGTCTTGTCTGTCAGTGTGCTGCCCACCCCCAGAAGGTTGGGTTCTTCAGATTTTATTCATGCACGTTCTCTGGAAACTCTTTACTTTTTAATAATTTATAGGACAGGCTGCTAGCATAAGAGAACTCAGAAAATTACCTTATATTTTAATTGTGAAAGGGTTGGTTGCAGGAGGGGCAGATGTGCTGCTTCTTGCCACTCTCACCCCCTCATCCCCCAGTGAAGTCTCTTTTTTTTTTTTTTGAGACTGTCTTACTGTGTTGCCCAGGCTGGAGTGCAGTGGTGCGATCTCGGCTCACTGCAACCTCTGCCTCCCAGGTTCAAGCGATTCTCCTGCCTCAGCCCCAAGTAGCTGGGATTACAGGCGCCCGCCACCATACCCAGCTAATTTTTGTATTTTTAGTAGAGACAGGGTTTCTCCATGTCAGCCAGGCTAGTCTCGAACTCCTGACCTCAGGTAATCCACCCACCTTGGCCCCCCTAAGTGCTGGAATTACAGGCATGAGCCACCACACCCAGCACCCAGTGAAGTCTTTAACAGTAAGTCCCTCTGAGCTGAGAGCGATCTTTTCAGTCATTCTAAACACAGCATCACTCTAGGAAGCCTTCTAAAAGATGATTGAGTTGGCCCTTGGTCCCTGAGTGAAACCAAGTGACTCTGTCTCTTTTTAGTTTCCCCAGTTGCTTATAATATTCCTTTGACCCTTGTGGCTTGCTTTCCTTTCCCCTATGCGGCTTCCATTGTGGTCTCAAAGTTCTCAGCCCTCAATGGATTGGTATGCCATGGTGCTGCTTTTGTGGGCTGGGGGCAAAGTAGCATTTACAGATATACTGTGTACCTACTGAATCCTTAGGTGCTTTACATGTGTCATCTCATTCAACCTTGCCAACCCTGCACAATAAATGTAAGTATCCTCATTTTACAGGTGCAGGAAACAAGGCTCTGAGATAAGTAACTGAGCAACTTTACAAGATATTGCAGTAGAGATTTAAACAGAGATCTAATTGCAAAGCTAGAACTCTTTCAGTATTACCTGTCTTTAAGATAGCTGGAGTTGAGCGTTGAGGATAGAAAGTAAGTTAACCTGGGTGTGGCATACTTGAAATTGCATTTAATGTCAACTGTCAGAGTTGGCAATGTATTTGCCCATAAGCAACAACCTGTGGTGTTCAATTTCCAAAATAATGTATTAAAAGAATGATTGCAAACCAATAGAAAATAATAGAATTCTGTATCTTTTTTTCTTAAATATAAGAAGCCGCTGGGTGTGGTGGCTCACGCCTGTAATCCCAACACTTTGGGATGCCAAGGTGGGCAGATCTCACTTTAGGTCAGGAGTTCAAGACCAGCCTGGCCAATGTGGAGAAACCCCATCTCTACTAAAAGTACAAAAATTAGCCAGGCATGGTGGCAGGCACCTGTAATCCCAGCTACTCGGGAGGCTGAGGCAGGAGAATCACTTGAACCCGGGAGGCAGAGGTTGCAGTGAGCCGAGATTGTGCCACTGCACTCCAGCCTGGGTGACAGAGTGAGACTCCATCTTTAAAAAAAAAAAAAAAAAAAAGGCTGGGCACAGTGGTTCATGCCTGTAATCCCAGCACTGTGGGAGGCCGAGGCGGGCAGATCATGAGGTCAGGAGATCGAGACCATCCTGGCTAACATGGTGAAACCCCATCTCTATTAAAAATACAAAAAATTAGCTGGGCGTGGTGGTGGGTGCCTGTAGTCCCAGCTACTCAGGAGGCTGAGGCAGAAGAATCGCTTGAACCCAGGAGGCATAGCTTGCAGTGAGCCAAGATCGCACCACTGTGTTCCAGCCTGGGTGACAGAACGAGACCCTGTTTCAAAAAAAAGAACCCATCTGTGGATCTGGTACAAGTGACTTCATTCTCATTTTCTCCAATGCTAAAACCCAGGTAAAACAAGAATTGCAGGAAGTACGTGAAATCTGTCCAATAGTAGGATGTTTTTTGAGTAAAGCACTAGCGAAGTCATTGAGAGAACTTTGTCTTAATTTCACTTCTATCCATTTTTATCAAATGTAGAGGGAGACCATAGTGATAGGCCTCAGTTTTCTCATTTAGAAATAAAAGGAGTATAATGGAAATTTCTCCCCTTCCTTACTTGTCTGATGTGGGAATTAATAAATATTATGTGTAAAGCCCTTTGAGCACTCTGGAAGAAAGATTCTATGTAATTTTAGCATTATTCATGGTCCATTAAGCTCCTCAGGGTGTCACCAGGGAAGAGGGATTTTTACCTTTTATCCCGTATTTCACAGTATAAAAACAAGGTATTTTTGTTGTTGTTTGTGGCTGTGAAAAATCTCCTGTAATTGTACCTGCAGAGGTTGCTCCTATCACAGAGCCCAGGGCACTGTTCTTTGGCAGCTCACCCCAGAGGATCAGCTCCTGAGGAAGAGCAAGAGTGAACCTTAGTGAAATAGCTCCTGGCACCTGTGAGGACATTGTGCCTGCTCCACCCCCTACCCTGGCATCCCCCCCACCTCCATCATCTTCTGTGTCTCTCAACCTGTTGCATAACAGAATCACATACTGATTGACTCTTTTCCATTGTCTTTTATCTTATGCTGATCCTATAGTTCATTGCTCTGAGATGACTCCAGAGGAGATCTGTGTCTCCTTCAGGCACTGGCATCTGTCCTATCCAGTTCTTCTCCTATAAAATATCTCCCATCCTTATCATGTTCCTATTGATACAACTCTGCATCTGAGGACTCTATAACAATGAATGTATTTCTGGTCTTTCCATATTTGAAAATGGATAAGTGCTGTGTTGTATTTATTTATTTGAGACAGGGTTTCACTCTGTCACTCAGGCTGGATAATAAATACTGTGTTGTTAGTATGTATGTATGCATGTATGTATGTATGTATGTATGTATGTATGTATTTGAGACAGGGTTTCACTCTGTCACCCAGGCTGGAGTGCAGTGGCACACTTATAGCCCCTTTTAACTTTGAACTCTTGGGCTTAAGTAATCCTTCTAGGATTACAGGCACATGTCACCACACCCAGCTAATTTTTCTTTCATTATTACTTTTCTCTCTGTGTTGCCCAGGCTGGTCTAGAACTCCTGATCTCCTGCCTTGACCTCCCTAAGTGCTAGGATTACATGTGTGATCCACCACATCCAGCTTGACACTGTTTTGATTTACGAGTTGCTTTCTGATCAGTGAGCAGTGGGTTCCTTCTTTGGCCTTAGGTTCTATATTCTTGGGCCTTCTGAGTCTTAGTCTGGGGTCCCATGGTAGAGAAAGTTTAGGCCCAGAATTTTGTCTCCTACTTAAATTGTAGGCTGAAAAATGAAGATATAATTTAACTGCATACCCTGCCACGTAGCTCACCTTCCTGTGTTTCTGCTTTTGTATTCATTTATTTTGCAGCAGTGTGTTTAGCGTGCATCTTCATCTTTACAGTGTTGGATAATTTGTTTATTTCTTTATCTGCTCTTTCTCACAGGGACTCCTGGTGAGCTTATTGTCAAATCTATTTCACTTAATGGTCTTCCTGAACTCTTTGTGTTATCTGAGTGATTTTTCCTCTTGCCGCTTGGCATTGTATAACCACTGAAATTAGGCTGGAGTGCTATTGGGTCTTCCTTTTGGCTTGGAATCCGGCAGTGCTTGTACCTAGCCATGTCTCTGAGGAGCACTCTGATGGGGCTTTATTTCTGTTTATCTCTCTCCCTCTTTTTTTTTTTTTTTTTAAACTTACGTTGTATATCATTCTTTTCCAAGGTCTTTGTCCCTTCAACACTGCCAGATTGAAGCCACCAAAACACATACACTTCAGAACTGATCTGGGCTTGGGGCCAGCTTGACTGAGGAGACTGGAGCTCACGTGGAAGTTAGTTTGTTTATTTAGGCTGTGACTTTCATAGTGTCTATCAGGCAGATGCCTACCTGCATGTTTAATATTTAAAAGTAAAATGGAAATTTCAAGTCGACCCTGGCTCTGCAGGAGGCATCCCTGACTATGAGCCCTTTTCTTTGTAACATGATTCTTTTCTCAAGTTATCATTTCTGTGCCTTTTTCTTTTTTCCTTTGTCCCCTTCCTACCACCGATGTTTCACAGCCATTCATCTTCAAATATTTTCAACGGTAGCTCCCATTTACAACCTGGAGCTTTTTATGTCTTCTTTTCAGAAGTCTGGTCCCTAACAGTTTTTTTTTTGTGATCTCAGTAAACAAAGAACGTGTGTGTGTGTGTGTATGGGGGCGGGGGGGGGGGGGTTATGTGTGTAGGAAGCCTGCCATATTTCCTCCCTGCCCCACAGAAAATGTGTTTTCTGGAAGCCCTTTTGACACTGAAGTGAATGCCCACTGGCCCTCCCTTGTTGAATTCTCCTGAGGGGAGAGAGAGAGGCCTTTATACTTGTTGTCATATCTTTTGTTTCTGCTGATTATACACAAAGTAAGTTGTAAATAGCTCTCTCACACACCATGATTCCTTCAAGGTATGTATGTACAGGAGAGTAGATATGTACTCAGCCTCCACTTGCCCTGGGGATTTCAGAGGGTCCCTTTCAAGGCCTCTGACTTCCTGTTACAGTACTAAGATAATGAAATTTACATCAGTGGTAGACAGTTATTCCATAATTAAACCTGTGGCATAATGTTTAGAAATATTAGCTGAACAGTTCACCATTTTTTTGTTTTTAAGTTAAATGATTTTTATTACTTTTAAAGCAACATATACAATCATACAAAAAGAATAAAAGTTAAGTACCTGTAATCTTAATCACTGTGAACATTTTGGAAAATCTTTGTAGAACTTTGTACTATATAGTATGTCATTAAAACAGGCACTAGGTACTAGCACAGAGGAAAAGTGGATAAAATGGAATTCCCCAAATCAGTTTAAAATTTATATTAAATAATGGTTAGGCACACCCCATATTTTATTATCCTAATTTACAATAGAGTAATAATAGGGGTTAGACAATTGATATCTGATTTTTCTTCAATCATTTTTTGATTGCTTATGGCTGGCTAACTTCTGAGGCTTCTAAATCAAAAGGTGGAATGAGATGTGCTAAATTACAACTAATTAGGTTATCAACTTTTATCTCTTTTGTATCTTCCTTAGTACATTTTGATGAATTAAGAAAGAGATATGGTTTGCCTTTCCGTGTTGAAAAATTTCCCTAACTGATGACGCTGATTGTGGTGGATAGGGTGAGAGTGTAGTGTATTTTTAGACCATGAACCGTTCAGTGAACTTCATGAACCAATTTTGATTTGAATCTTGTTCCTCATTTTTTAGAATATGGGAGTCAACTTTCAAAGATTCTTATGGATATATTTTTCTGCTCAGAAATCCTAGCACTCTAAGTTTGAAAGTGTACCCACTTCCCTACTAGTTCCTTTTTGTGATTATGATTGTTGAAACATACTGGTAGTTTGCCACCATTTCCTCCCAACTTACTCACAGACCTTTATGTTTTCTCTTAGAAACTGTGTATTTCTAAGTGTCTCAAGTTGTAATTGCATGTAATTGTAGTTGTTTAACTTTCTCCTTCCCTCTTGAGGATGTTTATAAAGTGCATTCTGTGACTGTGACGATAAAAAGAACTAGAAACTTAGTGTTTGTGACGTGGTCAAATAATCTTAAGGTAAGTAGCAGTTTGTTTTGTGTATGTGAGATCGGGTGAGGTTTACACTTAATTTGCAATATATGGCTTACTGAATCTGCCTTAGTTAAGTCCCATTTATTGAGGTTTTATAAGAAGGTTTTGGGGGGATTCATTTTGATTTGGAATATTGTCAGGTTAATTTTTTTCTTTTCCCTTCTATTGCTCCCTGGGGAGAATAACTGTTGCAGAACTCATTAGTGGCCTTCCATATGTCAGCTGAGGGGTAGAATCAGCATTATTTCTATGTGTGACACAACACAAATGCACAGTGTCCCCGCTCTTCTCCCTGCTGCATTTCTTTCTTATTCCTCAGTTAAGAGGATAAATTCCCTTTTTTGTTGCTTATGTTGTCCTAGACCAAGGAGCAGGTAGCAGGTCTTGATTTCTGTTAGCGCCTTTTTCCTTTGCTGTCTTCTTTGTAATTTCTTTCATATGAAACATCAACAAATACCTCTAGAATGGATGCCACTAAATGTAGTTATTACATGTTTTTTTTTTTTTAAATTAACTTCTTGGAAATGTATTCTTAATCTTTTATTTCTTTCTCATTTCTTAAGTTTGAATCCAGGTTTTGCAACTTAATAACATGTGACTCTGAGCTAGTTATTTACCTACTCTAAGCCTCAGTTTTTTCGTTTGTAGACTGGAGATGCTCATACTCCGTAGGAGTGTTGAGAGGAAAATGAGGGTTAATCTACACGTAAGGTGCCCCACATAGTGACTGGCGCATTGGCCTCCACGTGTGAAACTCTTAGGTAAAGAGTGGTTATAAACTTCAAAGACAGATGACAGTCTGTCCATTTCACCTTATGAGCCTAGTGAAGAGGAATAAAAGACTTGAAAAGAATGAGAGAACTGGACCTAAAAATGTTTGAAGCGTTGACTGAGTGCGTTTTTTTTTTCTTTTCTTTCCAGTGATATTCACTAGTGAACTTGGAAAGTGGAGTGTACTGAACGTTGTTTAAGTTTGGACGCTTGTACTGATTTTTGGGTGAAAAGAAAGAGGGAAGCACCTTTTAAGCTAGCATGCATGGCTGAAAACTGATGTCTGAACAAAGCAAATTGATTAGCACAAATGATCTTAATTGGAGTTTTAAAAAAGTCAAAGAAAACAAAACAGAAGAGTGCTTTGATAGGGAAAGAAGACAAAGGTGAGATGATGCTTAGTTGATGTATTGAGTTTAGGGACATATAGATATATGATTAGTGTGAGTAGTATAAGTATGGAAATAATGGGGAACAATTAGAAATTTTTAAAAAGCAGAAAACATGTTTAGGTGGAATCTAAAACCTTGTTTAATCTTAAAAAAATCTGAAATGAAATAAGCAAGGGACAGTAGGCAGTATTTAGGGACGATATTGACTAATTATAATTGCTTAGTTTTAAAAAGAGATCTTAGTGGCTTTCAGTGTAGAATTTTAGATATAGAGAAACATTCATTAAGTTTTAACCTTTTTTTTATTATTAGGACAGATAAATATAACAGGGTTTTTAAGCTTAAAGATAACATGTTTAAATGAGTAACTATTAATAATAAATATTGATAAATAGAAGTCTGCCTGTGCTAGCCTACACCAGGAACAGAAAAAACAAATTTGAACAAATATTTTAAGAATGTAAAGGAACTTAGGCATTGTTGAATGTATTTTTTTTAAATTCCTACGTAAGAAAATTAAAGGAAAGAGGAAAAGAACAAATTTATGTTACCAATGTGAAACAGAAATTATCTATTTAAGTCTTTTCCCCTCCCTGCATTTCCTTCCTTCTGTCTCCCTCCGCCTGTCCGTGGATATTTATTAGGTGCCTACTGTGTGCTACATGCTGTGAATACAAGGAGGAACAAAATTTATGTTGCTTTTTTCTTCTTGGAATTTACCTGCTGGTAGTTAATAAACTTTGTTATATGGTATTCACTATATATTTGACATACTAAGTGTCACATACATGTCAAGCCATGATGACCTGTTATAGACCCGCAGTTGGGATTTCCTCTCTCTGCCTGGGTCAAGTGTGACTGTGTGCAGTTCTCAGCAGCCTCCATACATAGCATCTAATGTGGCTGTATTCCCTCAGGTTCCATTGGCATGTACTGGCAAAGTGCTGGGGGCAGACTTCTGCCCAAACCTGGAGGAGCCAGACCACAGGCTGGAAGTCCAGGTTGGAGTCTTAACTGTTTTCTCAGCTGGGGGTGCTGTGACAGAAACAGTGGTCCTGGAAAGCCATTTGGGTATATCAGCGTCATCAGGAAAAGACAACCATTGAGATAGGTGTAAAGAGGGACCAGTGTAGCGTATGTGCAGCCAAAGGTCCTTTTCAGGATGCGTTGTCTGTAACTGTAGATCATTTGTTTGTTCAGTCAAGAAATATATACATACTGTAGTAAGTACATGGTCTCTGAAGGTTGACTACCTAGAGTTGATACAAGTTGCTGTGAGACCTTTGGCAAGTCACTTAATTTAAGTGAACCTTAGTTTTCTCATCTATAAGATGGAGATTTACCACACAAGGTGATGATGAGAATTTGAAGGACCTGACATATATTCAGCAGTTAGTACAGGACCTGGCACATAACAGGTACCCAGTAAATATTAGCTTTCATCTTCTAAGACTTTTGGGATTTATGTGAGTAAGTCATGTTTCCTACAATATGGTCTCCCAGCTCAGGAGAACAGCAGCCATTCAACTGGGTGCTTTATAAGAAAAGTAGGACTTAATGAAATATCTTCTGTCTTCATGGGTTGGAAGATATGTCTTGTGGTGTAATAGGAGTATATCAGCAAAGTACATTTTTTTTTTTTGGTAAAACTGTTGGATTGAAATTCAGTTTGTTTTGTGTGGTCTTGAGGCATTAGAAGTGATTTGGTGTATTGCAAATTAAAAATGTAAATGTGACATTTTGGCTAAAGGCATGCCTCCATTTCTATGTACATAATAATATTTAAGGAATGTGTGTGCCAATGCAAAGATGCAGGCTGAAGTTTCAACATGGGTAGCATTCCCTAGCATGAGGAAACTCATACTTTTTTTTTAGTACCTCCATTTGGCCTTATTTTCTAAATTTTCAGGCTTATAAGATGAGCATAGTGAGCTCAGTTTTAAAACATTTTTACTGATTTAGAACCACAAATGAGAAAAGAGAACCATTTAAAAAATGGACTTCTACTCAGTGAGAATGAGGGTAGAAGTGGTGGTAGGAGGAGGTTTCAGTTTTTATGGTACCGAAGGGTATGCCATCTCTAGCACACCTGCTCTTGGCCTAGGGAAGACCACCTGAGCTCTGCTGTGCCCCAAACTGGTACTGTCTGGGTGGTGTATGGCTGTGATATAACAGAAAAGCAGGTGGGACACATGAGACATGATCATGTATTTCCTAGTTCTAGAAAGCTAACAGCTTGTGTGTGACACGCAAATGCAGAGTGATGGAAGACTTTTTGTGGAGAGTAGTCTGATCCTTGACCTTTTTTGGGTAGGACGAGTGATGTTCTTCAAACACATCACCTGGAATGGTCTGTCATGGGTGATTGTTGGAAATCTGTTTTTAAACCTTGAATTACAGTGAAAAGAAAAATGGGTTTTGCAGATGTGAGTGTGTAAAATAAAACTGGAAAAAAAAAACCTATTGAGTACATTGACATACTACAGGAGAAAATGTAGAAAATGTTATATTTACAGGTTAAAGTAACATTCTGGTTGTAGATGAACCAGATTGTGGGGTTGATAGTTCAGCAAGGACCTTGCAAAGAAGACCAAGTTCCTGGACAAAGTAATGAAAGTGATATTATTGGATATTCCTCATTGTGGATCATCATTTTGGTGGACTGCGTGGAAGGATTGAATCTGTTAAAAGATGATCAACTATGGAGAGTTAGTCAAGTAGCTGGGACCACTTGAAGCATTTCTCCCTCTCTTCTTTTTCCTCTGCCTTCCTAAATGTGGCTTCTTCTGCACATTTTAGAAATACCTAGTACATATGCATGTTATATCCGCCATAATAAACTTGATGCTTAATATACTTTTCACCAGCTATCTATTTCAGGACTATTTTTTAGCTTAGACTGCTTTCATTCTTGCCATGGCATGTGTCCTAGTCCTTTTTAAATTTTTTCCTAGAGAATGAGCCATTTCTTATTGTTCAGCATAGCTTTATACTCTAGGGAACTCACTATAGGACTTGCCAGTCATCTCCTTTTCCTGCTTGTATCATAGGCTTTCCCCCAGGGCTAGGCATTATCATCACTAGAGGATATGCTCATTGGCCTCTTGAGTCTGAGAATAACCTCCCGTACACCTCAATTTAGGAGCAACGGTTTGTTTATATTCTTTCTTAGAAAGGATTTTTGTTTAGACATACAGCCCTCAAATCTGGTTTACTTTTATATTTTAGCTGACATAAGTGGAGCCCCTTTCTGCTCTTTCATGACTGGTGGAGCCCCTTTCCGCTCTTTGCCTTCTTCCTTTTAAACCTTTGCCTTTTATTCCTAAAATTTCAGATTTCTTAGCAGCTTTATTTTTCAATAATCCCAAGATCCCCTACTGTGGTCAATGAATGTATCTTTGGTTTTGAATGACTGTCAACTTTCAAGTCTGTGCCTGACTTGACTTTTGCAAGGACTTCTGCTGTGTTTTGTGTTAATATTGCTTGATTCAGAAAAATAACTGGAAATCAAGATTTTGATTCTCTAACTTTATTTACTTTCCCCAGTGGCTTTTGAAGTGGGTACTCCAGTTTGGGAGGTTAACTGATGAACAGCAGCAAAGAATTCCACTCTTACGCAATCATCTTCTAAGAAATGGTTATTCTAATTTAGGCTCTCCTTAATTGCTGATATTTTACTTTTATCAGAGAAAAGTTACTTTGTTAGTTCAGTTGTGCCTCATCATGTATTAAGTTGTTACATTTAGCTCAGCACAGTTCTTTTCTTGGTTGGGAATTCAGGATGTGAGGTTTGACTCGGTATTTTTCACCACTGAAGTGCTTAAAAAATTAGAGTAAATAATGAACCGATATTTCAGTACTAGATTAGACACAATTTACTGTGATGTTTTATAAACCACAGGCTCCTTTCTTATGTGAATGTGTGAAGGATCTCTTTTTTTTTCCAGACATACTGGGGTGCAAGTGTAAATTTCCATAAAATTTAAATGAGGTGCTTCCTGTAATTAATGAACAATTGTGGCTGCTCTCTGGTCTGCATTGTAATTAACCGTGATCAGGCTTGTTTAGTGATGACACTGTTCCTGTAATAATTTGACAAGCTACTGTGAATTTGCCAGGTTATTAAACAACCTGCAGCATTCACTTCTGGAATCACGGGGATGAGCTCGGCTGCTGCTGCTAGTTAAATGCAGCATAAGGGTGAACCAAAAGCTGCTCATCGAAGTCTGTCGATCACTATGAACAGATTTAAATTCCTATGATGTTGGAGAAGTTAATTAATTTTGTATAGGGTGTCTTGAAACTTTTTATTACATGATAAACCTACTGGGGCAAAGCTGGTCATGTTTATGAACTCACAATGAAGCCAGCAAATTCTCTATATTTTTTAACACCAGTATGAACTAAACAAAATCTGAAGTTCCCCTTACCACCTTATTAAATGAGTATAATTTATTTTTTAAAAAAGGTTGTTTCCTTCACAGATAGATCCACAAGATCCCCCCAAATAAAAGTTCACTCTCTCTCTTTTTTTCTGTTCCAAATAGATGACCTTGTAAGTCGTGTTGCAGGTAGAGCAGTCTAAGTGGACCAGTAGCCTTATATCCTTGGTCACCAGCGCACCGGTCCCCCAACCCCCTCTTTCAGGTTAAGATCTGTTCAAAACGTTACTGTCTAGTTACTGTGGTGTCTTTCATTCAGATTCTGTTTATTGACTAAACCGCAAGGATTCCTGCCCAAAGTACCAGGCGGTCTATGCTTGACTGATTTTGATTTTCTAACATCAGCCCTGGGGTTTATTTGAAAAATGTACATACACTGCAGCTTTAACAAGTCAAGTGACTGCATGTTTTTGACCGTGGAGTAGAGTATATCTGAAGATCATTAAATTTAGTGGGGGAAGGGAGGGGTAGAGAATAAGTGTAGTAGTCATTGTACCATTGCAGAGTGAGTGTGTGTGTGTGTTTGTGTGTGTGACACATGGTTTTTGTCTTTTCATCTTCTCCAAGAGCCAGAAAGTTTCCTGCAGTTCTCTTTCCAGCTATTGACAAATGATTGCCAGATGTGAGATCTTTGCAGTGCTCTTTCCCTCAGCAAACCTGCAGCGATGGGATATTTGATTCTCCCTTGCCCATTTCATCTCCTTTCCACATCTGCCAGGGACACACAAGCAATACATCCCTACATGAGAGTTTAAAGTTTATTCAGCTCCTTTTTCCCCTCCGATAAAATGTTTGGAGACAACAGAATGAGGTCCATATGACTCTCTCCTGACTTCACTGTATGAAATTAATTGTTTATTTTACTTATCTACCTCTCAGTAATTGAAGTATTTCATTTTAGTTTCGGTCCATGGAAAATTTGACGTAACTCTGGGAGTGCTAAGAGTTTCCTATTGTCTGCTTGCTGCAAATGTGCCACCATCTCAGCTTCCCTTTGAGTGCCTCAATTCTGATAAAAACTAGACTGTTGGTTTCACAGGACTTCCCAGTAAAGTAATTTTAATCAACAGCTGTCAAAATATTAAGTGTGGAGTGTCTGGTAAAATTCAGTAGTCATTTAGAATTTAAAAAGCCACCTAAGAGGGAGAAAATTCAACTTATTTGGTTTGATTGGTTTACTCTGTGTTTGTGTCCATTGTCAAAATTGATATGGATGAGGCTCTAGTTTTAATCACAAGTAGCTTAAAAAAGAGAAAGTACACTGAGTTTCAGAGGAATCTGAAGTTAGCCTGTGTAGGCCACACACGTAATCACTAACATGCACAGAAGCCTTTTGCATCTGCTTGGAATCTGTATTGATACTGATTTTTTTTTTCTCATCTCAGTTTGAAAATATTTTCCAAAATGCCCTTATAGCTCATGTTCATACTATCGGGTGGGCTGACACAGGTGGCCTGTCTGTTTTCCTATTACACTTTTTGGCAAATGGAAAGGCCTCTTATTCCCTGAATAAGATCAACGTTTTTTTTTTTAAACATTTAAAAAATAATCCATAAAATGTCTGCCACATGTTCTCTAGTTTATGGAAATGTTTTCCAAATTAGACTTGTGGAATTGGTTTCTTATTGTAAAAGTATTAGTGTGTTTACTATTTCTGCTACCTTCTTAGCTACCTGTGATTATGTGAATTTATATTTTTATATGAAATTTAAATGAGAAATATAATTATTATTTCTGAATTCCCGTACTGAGGAAAATTTTTTTGTTATTAAAGGAGGTAAGTGATTATACCCACATCAGAATCAACATAGAAAAAGTGTGAAGCCTGTTTTTCAATATTTTCTTTAAAAAATTAACAAAACGACAAACAAAGCTAACAACAACAATAACAAAAGCCCCTGAAAAGATTAAATCCTCCTAAACCTAAGTAAATGGTGGAAAACCATTTACCACAAGTTGCCAAAATGTTCTATGTTTCTGTTGGAAGTTTTTAGTGAATAGGATAGAAGATGATCGCAGTTGAACATGAGGACAGTGATTTCAAACTGTTTACCCTTAAAAACAAGATGAAGATCATGATGGAGGGGTTAAGTTTAAATAACACTCCCCCATGCAAAACAAAATTACTAAGAACCAAACAAATCCCTGTGGAAAAGTTTGTATGATTATTGTTCTGACTTCCCTGAGGACTGACGCCACGGTAGGCACTCAGTGGATACCAGTGGTGGAAGGTGGAGGCAAAGAGCCCTTTTATAAAACAACAAGGTTAGGAACTCCTCTGGCAGGAGCCAAGTTCCTCCGAGTTTAGATCACTTCACATAATTTGCCCTCGCTAATGCATTTGCTGGTTTCTCATGCCTTCCTGCCTTTTCCTCTCCATGGTTACTCTGGGAGGCAGAGAGGTGCTAAGCAATGGAGGTGTCATCCGGCCCACGCACCTAGGGAACGTCCTTCAGAGGACGACTTGTCACCAGCCGTCAAAGAAGAGAGTGGCTTTGTGGTCTCCGAACATCTGGCAGCGCTGCACAGGAAGCTGAGGGGGTGTCATTAATTGTGATGAAATAATTTAAACCATCAGGAATAAATGAGGCTGTTAAGCTAAGTTCAGATTCCATTTGCCATGCACATGTGTCTAGCAGCCTGTGTGCAGTTAAAAAAAATTGAATTATATTAGCTCATGAGTAGAAGTGAAACAGATACTGTAAATGAAACAAGTTGCTGTATAGTGATGACATCGTGTTGAACCATTTCACAGAGTTACAGTTTGTAGGATCACTATATCAAAAGTGGTATATTATTTAATGAATTTTTATATTATAAAACATTCCTATGGTATGGAATATAGTAAGGACCAGTGGTTTATGGGTAGGTAGAGAGGATGCGTAGGTGGATGGGTAGAAAGAAGCAAGCCACCAGGTAAAGGTGCAGTGAGGTGGGTGGGAGGTGTTTTGCCAGGCTGAATTGAGGCACAGTGTACCTTTCTATAGAGTCTGGCTGTGATTACAATATTAGGTGCCCTTGCTCTGTGTACATAGTGCAGCTTGGAGGACAATTTCTCTCTGATGACCAACTACGAATGTTCCTGTGAGAGCTTCTGACACTTTGGGCACATCCATGTTGTTTTCTTGCTATTAAAAACAACTATCTTGGGCGATAGAATATTACTCCTCAAGCAAGGGAACATATTTATAAGGCTTTGCACAATCAGTGAACACTGATTTCGATTGTAATTTTCAGGCACTATGGAAGGAGACATCTCCAATTTCTTTACAAAGGAAAAACTTGGGTTTGGAATGTCAGGACAACTGCGAGGTTGTGTGCACTAAACGGATCAATGGTGTGTAGGTTCCAAAGTATATTTGTAAAATGAAAGCCATTCCTTTACACACAAGTGAAGCTTTCAAAGTTGAACTTTTATGTAAAAACAATCATGGAAATTTGAAAAAAAAGAGAGAGAGAGACTGTTACTGTTTAGGTACAGAAAGAATTTTTAAAAAATTACTGGAGAGGTAATCCCTCTGTCAGAAAACAGATACATGGCTAGGCGCAGTGGCTCACGCCTGTAATCCCAGCACTTTGGGAGGTGGGCGGATTGCCTGAGCTCAGGAGCTCAAGACCAGCCTGGGCAACATGGTGAAACCCTGTCTCTAATAAAAAAATACAGAAAATTAGCCTGGCATGGTGGCGTGTGCCTGTAATCCCAGCTATTTGGAGGCTGAGGCATGAGAATTGGGAGGTGGAGGCTGCAGTGAGCCGAGATTGCACCACTGAACTCCAGCCTGGGTGGTAGAGCAAGACTGTCTCAAAAAAAGAAAAAAAAAAAGAAAGAAAACAGATACAGGTGATGGTCTGGAACTTCGGCAAGCTTTGGACAAGAGTTGTTTTGCTAAAAATATTTTATCTCCCTCACCCCTTCATCCCTCCCTTATCTTATTGCCTTTCTTATTCACTGTCACGTGCTGCCTTTTTTCTTCCTCCTCTCTCTCCATTTTCTCTTTTCCTTTCCATTATTCTCACTTTTATTTTGCATCCTCTCATTTTTGTTACAATTGATTCTCATCCTCTACCGTCATAGAAAGTGAGGTGCAATTCCGTTTTCATTTATAATGTTGGTTTTCCTGCTACCAGTTAAAAGATTGATATCTACAATTACTTAGTTTGTAAAATTATAAAATTTAGGTTGTATTTTTACATAAAGTTGTGTGACCATTGGCGAATTTTTTAAAAGAAAGCAATTGAACCTTGATTAAGCTTTTTAAAAGGAATGCAGAACACTCATTGAGTTATCCTCTTCCCTGGACCAGAATAAAATTGTTATTGGTGAAAGTCAGCTAGAAGTTTGCAGCTCTGGGTTACCCTCTCTCTTCTTACTCCGGGCACAGGAGGAAGACATTCAGGTTGAAACACTTGTGTTTCCCTTAACTTTAGACGTGTTTGAAGTTGAATAGAATGACCAGTAGTCAGGATATTGCTACTGTGTGTGTGTGTGTGTGTGTGTGTGTGTCTGAGACAAAGTCTGTCTTTGTCCCACAGGCTGGAGTGCAGTGGCGTGATCTTGGCTCACTGCAACCTCCACCTCCCAGGTTCAAGCGATTCTCCTGCCTCAGCCTCCCGAGTAGCTGGGACTACGGGCATTCACCACCATGTCCAGTTAATTTTTGTATATTTAGTAGAGACGGGGTTTCACCATGTTGGCTGGGCTGGTCTCGAACTCTTGATCTCAAGTAATCTGCCAGCCTCAGCCACCCAAAGTGCTGGGATTACAGGTATGAGCCACCATGCCTGGCCATGTGTGTTTTTATCTTTATATTTTATTTTAATTGATGGATAGTATAGAAAGATGAGTTCTTCAGCCTATCTCTTGGCACTGTTGGACAGATTGAAGGAGATTGTGCCTGTGTATTAGCTTTTGGCTAATAGTGAATGCATTGTTGTTACTGTGTAAATTACTTTTACTAGCTTTTACTAGCAGATAAAAATTAGAATTTTTTTTCTGAAATTTTCACATATCTTGAAAAATTAAATGTTATTCACCTAAAAACAGTTTTATAATTTTTCCCTAAAATAAGAAATCTAAAGTGAACACAGAAAATTTTGGAACAAGATAACTGTGTTTTTCTTTTTATCTTTCTTAATTCGCATTCTGTAATACATCTGTTTCTCAAAACAAATAAGAAAATGATAATATATTCAACAATGACTTGTGCTTTCTTTCAGAAGTGTGTTAGTAAATATTTACAGGGGAAAAAAAACAGTTCGTGAACTTGCTTTTTTTTTCCTCCTCCCTTGTTCTTACTTGGGTGTGGTGTGAACTGGATGCCCCTAGATATTTTCGAGACCTTGTTTATTCTGCTGCTGCTGTTAACTTATCATCTGCTTAGGCAGCATTAAATTTGTGAATTCCTGTGTTTCAGGTTCTGTGTTTCGGATACATTGTGGATTAAGTAAACTTTGGTTGAATGGCCTGAGAACCTAACTATATTTCTGCATTCTCTCTCAATACCAGTATTTCTGTGAGAGAATGTTACCTAGATTTTGGACAACCAACTTAACATACACTGTTCATGTTGGCAACTGCCAGTATTAATGTAAGAAGTATTAAATAAGATGCTTATGTTTATGTACGTTCCTAAGCCATAGCAGCTTCATAGAAGAAGGAAAAAATAGAGAAAAACAAAATATTTTAATTCTTGGCTTAAATAGAATTACGTGTTTGTGTTTGGGTGTATGCCTATGGATGGATTTTGTATGTACATACACACATGTCATATATATATGTATATATCCATATTTTTATATGAGAATAGCTAGTGATGTTCTGTTCAAATATTTTGTTGGAGTTAGTCATAATTAATAATTTAAGAGCACATATTCCCCCCTACATGTACACAAAAGAAAAAGAAAAATTCTTTTGTTTGAGTAGATAATGGAATCTCAATTTGTGTTTTCAATTCTTTAGGATCAGTATTTTTTCATGTGTTTTCGAAATTAAAAGCTGGAATTGATTGATTGATTGAGATGGAGTCTCGCTTTGTCACTCAGGCTGGAGCGCAGTGGTGAAATCTTGGCTCACTGCAATCTCTGCCTCCCGGGTTCAAGAGATTCTCCTGCCTCAGCCTCCTGAGTAGCTGAGATTACAAGCGTGCACCACCACACCTGGCTAATTTTTGTCTTTTAAAATACGAAATTTCACATGGGTAGCTGAGATTCACCATGTTGGCCAGGCTGGTCTCAAACTCTTGATCTCAAGTGATCGATCTGCCTCGGCTTCCCTTGTGAGCCACCGAGCCCGGCCAAAGCTGGAAATTACTTAAGTTATGTAACCTAATATCTTTACAGATTTGGAAACTAAGGCAGAGAACTTTTAAGACTTAACCAAAATCATGTAGTTAGTAACACACTCTTCATTGCTGATGTGTCAGAGTCTTTAAGATACAATTTACTAGGTTTTATTCCTTTAGAGTTTAACAAGTATTATATAGCAGTATTCTAAATTTTTTCTTTTCATCGATAATTAGACCAGGCACAGTGGCTCATGCCTTTAATCCCAGCATTTTGGAAGGTGGGCGAGGTGGGCCTATCACTTGAGCCCGGGAGTTTAAGACCAGTGTGGACAACATGGCAAAAGGCTGGTTCTACTAAAAATAAAAATACAAAAATTAGCTGGGTGTGGTGACATGTGCTTGTAGTCCCAGCTATTCTGAAGGCTGAGGCAGGAGCATCACTTGAGCCCGGAGGCAGAGGTTGTGGTGAGTCGATATCACATTACAACAACACCACTGAACTCCAGCCTGGGTGACACAGTGAGACTTAAAAAAAAAAAATTAATTTAGTCCTTGTTTTGTATAATCCAAGTGGACGTAAATAAAGGATGTAAATATCAGTTAGACCTCAGTAAAGGTGAGGGAAAGGTGAAGAAGAATGCAAGGAGGCTACATTTTTAGGCATTGTAGTAGTTGTCTTGGCAGATTTCCCTATGAAAATAGGAGATCTTCCTGCACTGTGTGTGAAATGTGCTGACTTGATGCTAAGAAATGGAATATTTGGGTCTTGCTTTTATTTTTTCCCTTCTACTTTTCTAGTGTCAGTTAGTTTAGAATTTGGGTGTTGCTCAAATGCTGATTCTTAAACTTCAAGAATCGGAAATATTCCCATCTAATAATCTGTTTCAAAACTGCCATTATAGACAACTGAATAGTGGAATTGCCCAAGAACATAAAAGTGTTAAATCTTTACTGTTCATTGAGTGCCAGTGGAGAGCTTCAAGGAGCATATACGCAGACCAAGTCCCCTTGAAATCAATGTTATATAAACCATCTTTAAGTGCCTTCTTGCGTATGGTACTATGTTTGCATCTTATAAGAAGTGAGCTGAATAGATAGGGTCTTTGCCCTCTAGGAGTTTATAATCAAAAACAGATGATATAGCTGACATCTGTTATTGTATTAAAGTCCTACAAATAAACATCGATTAGATCCATAAATAAAAGTTTGATATCAAAGACAAGTAAAAACCTTTTTGCTTGCCTGATTAAATAAGTAAACACACATCTTCATCCCTACACTGAGACTATCCATGCAAGTTGTAAAGTGACTAAACTAAAATAATCATGACACTAGGATACTCCTTTAGATTGTTATTTTTTTAGGGGTTTTAAAAGAGTGCTGACATTAATGTGACGTCACTGATGGTGTATTATAAGTGGGTCTGGATTCAGGGATGTTTTTGTCTTTCTGGCTAGGAATTTGGGATGAAATTAATTTTCCTCCATCTCTTGAATTTCTTTATTTCTAACTATTCAATGGTAGTACTTGCTGTTGTAAACCAGCATTCTAGAGGACAGTTTAAAAATTTTATCCAGACCCTCACTGTGATTAGAAATCATATATTTTTAAAATTAGCTGTCCCTTAAGCCTCTGGGAACTGCACTAAAACAAAGATGAGGGTATAAAATTGATGCTGTAATGAGATGAACTTATATATCTAAAAGGCTTTGAGTGGAATATTAGTCCGAAAAGGCAGGTTCAGAACTTTGGAATGAACAGTTCTAGTTGTACATTTGAGTAAAGCTATACCAACTAAAATTAAATGTAAAATGTTGGCAAGAGAGATAGGTATTGAGTTTGATAAAATATTTTCTTTCTGCATGCTTCAATTTTAGTGCAAGGTATTATAACAGTCACTTCATTTTTTAAGTGTAGGGGAACTAAAACAGCAACGTTGGGGAGACTAAACATGAACCCATCTCAGAGTTCAACATATTAAAAAAATGGCTGTCCCTACTGCAGTGTAGGTGTCTGGCTGTGTAAATTAAAGCATGTGGATGCAGAAATTAATTAGAACAGTCAAAGATATAAATCAAACTTATTTGGTACACTGATGAAATGAGCATTGTTTATAAGATTATCTTGTTATTTAATCTATTCTGTATAAACCTGGCTGGTTAGCCTTATGAAGTAATAATACAATTAATGTGATGTGATGATGGTATACTTTTTCTTGGTACAGGCCTGATCCTGCAGATCTTTCTTGACTAGGACTTGTGTATATAGAAGACCATAAGAACTGGAAATTTTAATTAGCAAGAATGCCTCCACCTCTCAGTTGTGTGTGTGTGTGTGTGTGTGTTTTAAATCTCAGAATGTTCCCTGGGAGTTTTATTCTTTTTGAACCATTCATCTACTCACCCTGGAAAAATGAACTGCTTTCAGATGTTATTTCCTCAAAACTGTGCAAAGTTTATTATAAGAGCTACCTACTGTCTTCTAGCTAATACTGTGCTATGCTACTGGGTCTCAAATAAAGAGAAAGTTTTACTTATAAATGAAACCATTAGGAATTTCTTGAATAAACAAAGGTTTTTCTCCCTTTGATATGCAAAGGAATTTTGTTTGTAATTATTAGTCATATAAGTCTATGTCTAATACATGCAAGCATCATTCGTTATCTTTTATATGAGAATGCACTCCTGTCACCTAAAGAGCAGAAAACAGATACACTAAGACAAAACAAAATAAAAAACCCCCCAAAAACTAAACAGGGATTCCAGCTTGTAGGAAAATTGTCAGCGTCATTATTTACTATTTGATTCAGGATTTTTGCTTCGTGTTGTTTACCCTGCTTTCTTTCCTTGTCTCTATTCCTTTGACTCTGTGAAGTTGGTTTCTTTATGTCCTCAAATGAGAACTTTGTTTTTGGAAAGTTAAAGATGTAGATTTTATTTACCTCGCTCTTAGATTGCTTCACTACTCCATGGTGTTCTCTTACTCTTTAACAGAATTTGGCGACAGTGTCCAATAAAGTAACTAATAAATTGTAGGAAAAAAATGTCACAGTAATCTCTCTTGTAAAACCTTTTATGAATGGAGCCTGATGGCTGGAGTTTGTTGTTCCTACTTAATCTCATAAAGAGAATGGATTTAGAACAGTGTTCTTTTAGGATTATGCATAGGGTGATTATGAGTGTGATATGATAAAATCGTACTTATGATTTCATTTTGTCCTGAACAGTTAGGATTTTTTGCTCTGGATTGGTCTATAGTTGATGTTAAACATTTTCTTTTTTTTTTTGAGATGGAGTCTTGCTCTGTCACCCAGGCTGGAGTGCAGTGGCACGATCTCTGCTCACTGCAAACTCTGCCTCCTGGGTTCACGCCATTCTCCTGCCTCAGCCTCCCGAGTAGCTGGGCTACAGGTGCCCGCCACCATACCCAGCTAATTTTTTGTATTTTTAGTAGAGACAGGGTTTCACGATGTTAGCCAGGATGGTCTGGATCTCCTGACCTCGTGATCCGCCCGCCTCGGCCTCCCAAAGTGCTGGGATTACAGGCATGAGCCACCGCGCCTGGCCAGTGTTAAACATTTTCAATTTGACATGTCAGATATTTGGATGTATTATTTTAAAGATCTTTTGTCTCATCTTCATAGGAGTGTCCCAGATCTCCCTGCTTCACCTGTGATTATCTGTGATGCCATAGCAACACCCCTTGCTGTTAGCAGAGTATGTATTATTTCTGTGGTTTTGTGAATCAGTAACCACTAAAAGATTTGTGACCAATCACCCATGAATGATTTGTTCAGAGTTTGCTTAATGAGAGAAACTGTGGTGTAAGACAACCTCACAATGTATGTACAGGTATATTTTCACTGTTACACTTGGCTCTGTTCTAGATTATGCAACTGGGATTTTCAGTCATTGTTGAGCTATGTAGATATATTTGGTGGAGTTTGGGTCTGTTTTCTGTAAGCCTTTCAGAACAGTACTTGTCAAACCAGTGTTAAAACCGGGATCTGCTGACTGGAGCTCAGGCATATGGTGAAACAAGATGCCTTCTGGGTTGAAGAGGTGACTAACAGTGGGCCAACTGCTCTCCTTTACTTGCCAACCAGAGCCTGCTTCTCAAATCTCATGAGAGGCAGGCTTCAATGAGCTGAGTAAACAGTATGAGCTGTGTGTCCAGTTTCTATTTTGGAAGTGATGCATAGGACCAGAGCTGATGAGAAACTCTGGGATATAGTCTAATTTTCTGTCAAACAGAACCCCTGGTGGTAAAGGTAAAGGCTGATTTGGGGTAAAGGCACTGTACAGAGATTCTCTCCTGAGTTTGGCTTTTCCATGGGCTGCCTGTTCTTTTGGATGTGAAAGACTAGATGTGTTCTCCAGCCTTTCTGCACTTCCCTAGTTCTTTTCTTTTTACCACTTATCCTTTCCTTTTTCCTGTGAGTTATTTCAGTGTTTCACCTTTTCCTTCATTTTGATACAATCAGATATTATTTTATCCATACATTTTAGGATGTCTTTTAGGAGGAGCCGATGTAATGTGGGCTCTTATGTAAACAGTTGAGAGAGTGACTTGCGTGAAGGCATTTTGTTTAGGGAGGATCCTAGAGTACAAATGAAGGACCAGGGAAAACCAACACAAAGATGAATTACTGAGATGATCAGTGCCACAACTGATGGGTTCTCATTCTCACTGAGGCCTTCTGAGGAAGTATTTAACCATTGGCTCTCATTTCCATTGATCCGTATGGCCGTCTGAGCATGAACTTCCCACACTTTTGGCTTGTGCATGTGCGTCTTCAAGTTGTCAGGAAGCATGACTCAGGTGGGGCAAGCTCAGGGGAAGGTGCTAATTAGCGATCAGTGGGGGAAGTTGGTTCATGCAGCTAGAATAAGAGATGTGACAGAGAGGATTTTTAAGTAGTCCAAGGAACCCATACATTGTTTTTGGTTTTGGTCTAAAAGCATAGAGAGCTCTGGAGTATTTGCTGTTCTGAATTTCTCTTTTCTTATATTTATTGTAGTGTACTTCTCAGGTGAGTTCAGGTATACCTTTACCATCACTTTGTTACTTGAAGGGATTGTTTGCATTTCCTTTAATAATTTTATCTTACCTCTTGGAACATTGGTCATTCACCATTAGGACCAGAATGATCTAGAATAGGTAATGCATTTCCCTTTTATTAACACAACTCTACTGCTTTATCCACACTAAAGCATAAAACATTTATATCCTATGTCCTTGATTTTGGAGTGGGAGAAAGTTGTCAGCTATTCAGCCACTCTTAATATTCTTCTTGAATTGGCTGGATACAGTGGCTCATGCTTGTAATCCCAGCACTTTGGGAGGCAGAGGTGGGAAGATGACTTGAGCCCAGAAGTTCAAGGTAACAGTGAACTATGATCGCGCCCTGAATTCCAGCCTGGGTGACAGAGCGAGACCTTGTCTCTAATATATTTTATTTATGTTTATATTCTATATATATTCTAAATTGAGTTATTTAGCAGAATTCTGCCACAGGGTAATTTGGCTCTTTCAGATGTTCAAAAGTAGACCCAAATCTTTACTGGAATTTTCCAATGGTCCTAGGAACCCCAATAGGTATAGTTAATGCTTCTATTAAACCATGACATATGGTAGATTAGTGAAGATTTAGAGAAGAGTGTAAGGAAAAACTAAAAATAGTACCCAGTGGGATTGAAACATTATGCATGCTTTCAGTACTTATTTGATAGAAGAATCTGTTTCAGAAACCAACTTCTAACAAAAGCAGTTGAATTACACAATTATTATATGTTTTTAAATTGTAGTTACATATTTTTACTGGAGTCATGGTCCACAAATTATAAGGTTAACTATTATCATGGATCATGCAGAGGAGATGAAACCACATCAAAGTTTCCTACCATCCACTCTAAGCTGCAGTTCAAGTTTCTAACACGTTTTGCTTCTTATAAGTGGATGAGCTGATCTTCATTTCTTTTTCTGTGGTATCTGATTTATTTCTGGTTGTTTCTGTTTAAAGAAATATGTACTGCTTATAGGAATGATAATTTAAGCAGGTGGAGAAGAAGTAGTTCTCTATTTGTGCAGGTAGATGGAAGGAACACCTTGCAAATGCATAACATAGTATCTCACATACTTTAATTCCCTCAATAAGTTATTGTATTTTAAAGGTAAAAGACCAGAACAGAGAAACAACAGAGGGCCTGATTCTACTAAGAATTTATAACTGTTATAAGATCCTCAGCCAATTGGGAGTTGCTGTCTAGTGAGATGTGCATCTGATGTGCTATTTTGCTCCAATTCACAATAGCCAGTACTGTTTCAATAAAGGAAAAATTTAGTTTACTCTGCTAGAACTTTCTCTTGATCTGAGGGAGTTGGATAGTTGGATTATTTGAGGTTAACATACCTTAGCACCTTTAGGGCAAAATGTAACCTAGAGGTGTGATAGAATATGCCATCTAGAGGATAAGGAGTTTTAGATTATAAGGAAAATTACTCCCTTAGTGGGCTCTTCAGGAACAATGTTTTTTCTTGTGGTTGGTCACTTTCAGTATATGGCAGTTGCTTTCCATTATATTCTGAGGCTCCAATCAATCTGTACAGTATTATGCAACTTATAGTTACATTATAACCAAAATATGTCAAATGTGGTTTCTGAGTGGCTGATTTACAGTAAGTCTTCCTCAGTCCCCAAAGTGGGTATTATGACTAATTTAAACTTTCATACACCAAAGCAGTTTTTTTCATATGAAAATCGTGTGTCTTGTGTGGGGGGGGAGGTGGGGTCTGTAGAGACAGAAGGAACAGTAAAGCACTGCGTCGACTTACTCACATACAGATTGATCCATTGTCATCTCCTTTGCATCTCATGGATTGTTGTGAATTATTTGCTCACCCTGGGAGAGACGTGCTCTGAATTATAATAATTTAAAATCTGTGAATCTATTAAAACCATATTTGTAGCTCTAAAAAAATTGATATTCACTGGGCAGTTTGCCCAACAAGAGAAAGTCAAAGAGATTACACACTTACCCTAGGTAACAGCAACCACCCTGCCAATTCTTCCTTTGAAAGAATACAGCAGACCCAAATTATACATCTGTGGATAAGGGGAGACAAGAAAAGAACTCAATATATCAAAATCAGGAAGTAAATTCCACAATAATGGCTACAATAATGTTTCAAGATGGTATTTTAGCATAGGCCTAGTCATTGAACTAATCATAGCTTAGAGGGGTTTAAAATTGTTTAAAGTACATCCTGACGTTGTTAAGTATGTTTACCACTCACTTGAAATCAGAATATTCACTCATGTATGGTATACCCTGAGATCATATAGGAGAATGACAATGACTGCATTGTTTGATGGAAAAAGTGAGGCCCATAGTGTCACAGTGGTCTTCCGATTTCTCATCTAAAGGTCTTTTCATAGGATACTTAATTAACACATCGAGCTCCTGCAGTATGCCAGGGGCTGGCAGTGTAAAGATGCATAAGAAGAAGCTAGGTGCAGTGGTTTGTGGCTATAGTCTCAGCTACTCAGGAGGCTGAGGCAGGAGGATCTCTTCCAGACTAGCCTGGGCAACACAGTGAGGTCTCCCAGTGAGGTCTCCTTTCTTTAGAAGAAAAACAAGGTGCATAAAAATAAGCTGGTGTTTCCATGGGAGCTTCACTAAATGTGATCTTCCCGAAGGACAGGTTTAGTCCTGTTCATCTTTCAGGTCTCAGTACTTACCATTGGGCCTGGCACTTAGTAGGAACGTACCTAATAATTGCTTGATGTGATAAATGCCAATCTTTGTGCCATGGAATCACAGAGGACAGGAAAACCAAGGAAGAATTTAAAAAGGGGATGGAGTTTTAGTTGAGTTCTTGAATAGTGTTTTGGGGTGCAAATAGAATGGAGAATAGGTAAGCCCGCCTAAAAGATGCTCTCCTTGAGGGCAAGAATAAAGTTGTGTTGATCTTTGTATATGCTTGTATCCAGCATAGTGCCCCATACATAGTAGGTCCTCAAAACATATGCTATATTGTTTTCTATATATAAACTTGAACTATACCTTTCTTAACTTTCATATTACGAATGTGGTAAATGTTTTGGTTTCAAAACATTTCTTGTTTGATTATATCTAAATAATTTATGCTAGAGAGAAAAATGCTGTCAAAAGGCTATCTCATTTAATTTAATTATGTCAATAAGAAGTTGAAAGTATTATTTGCTCAGATAATCCTCACTTTCTGATAATTGGAAATCAGCTTTCTTGGGCTGTTGAGGATGACTACCTCAAATTACTACATTTGGCACTAAGTAGAGAGTCTCACTGTTAATTTTCAATTAACTACAATGTTGATTATCTTGTCAGTAACAATGCTTTAGTTGTTTTTACCACCTAATCTCAGTTGAGGACATCATGGAACCAACAGGAGCTTGATTGTGGATTTTACTCTTTTATAGGCCGGTTAGATTCGCAAAAGGAAAAACTCCTTGAATAAACATAGACAGCACTGCAAATTTTGGTTAGCTGTTAAATAAATGGATGCTATTATTACAAAAGAGGACTTGGCTAAAGAAGCTAGATCATCGCATCTCATTACCATTTGGATAAACAACCAAAGCATGTATTCTAGTGACAGTACTTTTATAACATCAGCTTGTGTGTGTGTGTGTGTGTGTGTGTGTGTGTGAGTGATGTGTGCTTTTCTGAAATTAGTATTTAGCTTTTTAGTGGAAATAGGAAGCCTACAGTGTTCTTTATTGGTTTTAAATTTTTTCAGAGTGTAATATCACTCTAGTACTAGTTCATAACTATTTGAATTTATCTGTGAATTTTTTAACTGTAGACTGAATCAGAAAAAAATCAAAATATATCAGGCAAACAAAATGTTCAGGTTGAAAAATGCTAATTACATTTAAGTGAATTAGCACTTCCTCAAAGCATGAAAAATTTGTTAAGAATATATTGCTTCAAAATGTGTGTGCATCTGGCTTTGTATAGATTAGTGTAGATTACATTTCAGATGGGCGGCAAAACAGATATATTTGCTGTTTAGATACCATGTTTAAACCAGGAAAACAGGTCTGCTGGATGTGTGTTGAAGTGTTTAGCTCCAGAATCACCCAATGAGTCTCAGTAATGAAAGCTGACCTATGGTTTCTTGAAAGGTGTTTTTACTTAATTGCCAAGATAGCTTAGATGTTGTTTACTGTGTTGTCGGTTGCATTGTAGCATTTAGATAATTGATAGTATTGGTCAGTAACCTTTCTGTGCATGTGTTTTTAAGCTGTTGTTTCTCTCTTTTAATGAAGCACGTTAAATATCTTTAATGCCACCTACCTGCTTTATTGGAGGATTCATGATGTTGAGAAAAACCAGATAAAATTTCTCTATAGAGTTATAGGAGAGAACATTTGCAGCAGACATAGCAGAGACCAAGGGAGTGCCAACATTACCGGAGTGAAGAAAACAGAAAATTGAAGATGAGACCAAAATCAGATAGATAGAGATGCCCTCTGGCAAACTATAGCTCTGGAGGAAAGTATGTTAGAAGGTAGCTCTTCATAGAAAAAAAAATGTATTTTATGGGAAAAATATTCTAAAAAACCCACATGATCTCTTATTTATTGAAATATGAATTCAAATTTTACACAAGAAATAACTCATTGAAAGGAGTTGTCAATGAAGTAGTTATTAAAATTACTGTGTTTTAACAAATAAATATCTGCATTGAAATGGCACAAGAAAAAAAATGGGGATAATTTACCAGATAAAATTTTAAAGATAGTTTCTCTAATATTTTTAATCCTAGAAGTCCTTATTGTAAGTATGACTGAAAAACTAATCATGGAAATATGTGTTTTTTTCAATTAGTTACTGATGATTTACTAGGAAAAGTTCAACAGGTAGGAAGTATTTGTTTACAGATCGTTTAGGATTATAATTTTTAAAAAATCAAATGCCTACTTACTAAGGATTAGGTTTGTAATGATACTAACTGCAGTGTGCCTAGATCTGTGCAGTTCCAGGGCTTGGTTTCAGAGGAAATATATTTTGTTCTGATTAGAAAGTTAACTTGCATTATGCATTTTCATATCTCTAAATCAGTCTTGACTATAAATTCATGATGCTAGTCAAATACTAAACACACTTTCATGCTTAGTAGCATAAAATAGTGTCAAATGGTAAAATAAGATGGTAAGAACTGATCAACCTCAAAGAATTTACAGGTCTAGTTTAGGAAATTTGCTGTGATTTCTTTCTTTTCTTTTCTTTTTTCTTTGTCTCTCTCTCATTCTTTCTTTTTCTTTTCTTTTCTTTTTCTTTCTTTCTTTTTTTTTGAGACAGAGGTTCACTCTTATTGCCCAGGCTGGAATACAGTGGCACGGTCTCAGCTCACTGCAACCTCCACCTCCTGGGTTCAAGCAGTTCTCCTGCCTCAGCCTCTTGAGTAGCTGGGATTACAGGCATGCACCGCTACGCCTGGCTAATTTTTTGTATTTTTTAGTAGAAACGGGGTTTCACCTTGTTTTTCAGGCTGGTCTCAAACTCCTGACCTCAGGTGATCCACCCATCTTGGACTTCCAAAATCCTGGGATTACAGGCGTGAGCCACTGCACCCAGCTGAAAGTTGCTATGATTTCTAAGGTACTTCCTTAATTTATAAAGAGGTTACAGGTCTAGTTTAGGATAGTTGCTGTGATGTCTAAGGCACTTCCCTGCTTCTGCCATGAAGCATTGTGCTAATGCTGCCTATACCCTGCCTATTCTGAATTTAAGATTCACAGTATTCTGAATCTAAGAATAGGCAGGGTGTAGGCAGCATCAGCACAATGCTTCATGGTATAGATGAAGCATTCTGGTGCTCATATTTCACGTGGACATGAACTCTGAGAGTTTATCCCAGAGCAGAACAGCGTTTTCAGCTGAGGACAACAAAACCTTCTCCTTACTGGGTCTCTTGTAGATCCCCTGTTTTTTTTTTTTTTTTTTTTTTTTTTCCTGAATGCCCTTATTGCCCCTGCTTTTATTTTCCTTTCATTTTTATGAATCTGTCATTGATAAGCATCCTACCCAACACCAGACCAGATTAGGAAACAGGCAGTTTACAGGAATTTTTACTGCATAGAAACCCTGAAGTTGTAGTTGCTTCCTACAAGGCCAGAAATTCTCTTCAGTGTCCCCAGATAGTCTCAGCTAAAAGGAGAGAGGCCTTGAGCAAAAACTTGGTATAGGTTTATGAGTCAAGACCATGGTTGGATGCAATTGTAGTGGAATTTCTCTGGATAGGAAAGTTCTGGACTCATGAACTTGTGGTTGGGAGGGGTAGTGAGAGTCAGACGTTCTGGGCAAAGTGCAGCATTAGGGAAGATTTAGCATGCTTCTGAGCAACAAAATGTGTAGATGCCAGCCAGGGAAGGACTGGCATGGAGAGGAGGGACAACCTTGGGACTCTGAAGTATGTTTAGGAAATCAATAACATGGAGCATTCCCTATCAAATTCAGTGTTTGAGACGAAATGAATACTGTTGTCACAAGTCCAGAGTGTCTTTTTCTTGTGGTGGTATTTCCCTTTACATTGGGAAACAGGAGGAATAAAGGCCTATTTTTTCGAGAAGCAGGATAAAGGTGGAAATGAGGATTAATGGAGGGTTCAGTTTTCATAACTAATCTCTAATAATAATGGCAAGTTAGTTGAGTTAGCCCTTTTCTTGCGAGGGGCTTACCTCCTCCCTTGTTTTGGACCATACATTTAATATAGCAGGACTTTATAGGTAGACTCTAGGCAAATTTCTATAGGTTTAACAGTACATTTATTCAAGGAAGAAATTACTTATTAAGGCAAAAATTTATTTGGAAAAATCTGTTTTCATGTGTCTGCTTTCAGATTTGTTTCTTTCTTATTAAGTAAGGAAATAATATTCACACCTGACTCTTTAAAATTTTGTTCAGTGGATTAGATATCCCAGCAGGCACATTTGAATTGACGCTATTGGACATTATTACTCTTTTTAAGATTTTTGAAATGCTCTTTTGTGTTTTTTAGCTGTGTAAAGTCACCAGAATGCAGTTACAGAAATACATAATTTTAGAGCAAATATTCTAAGAACTAGAGTATTAGTACCAAGAATATCATAATATTAGAGGTCATGAAGTTCAGTCCCTTCTTTTTATAGTATAGTCCAGAGTCACAGAGCTGGAATACATAACCTTCTTGGTAAATTAGAAAGAACCCATATTTGTGTTAGTTTGAAAACAGAGTGGGCCAGGCATGGTAGCTCACACCTGTAATCCCAGCACTTTGGGAGGCCGAGGCCAGTGGATCATGAGGTTAGGAGTTTGAGACCAGCCCCAAGATGGTGAAACCCTGTCTCTACTAAAAATACAAAAATTAGCCAGTCATGGTGGCAGGCGCCTGTAATCAGCCCAGCTACTCGGGCGGCTGAGGCAGGAGAATGGCTTGAACACAGGAGGTGGAGGTTGCAGTGAGCCGGGATTGTACCACTGCACTCTAGCCTGGGTGACAGGGCAAGACTCCATCTCAAAAAAAAAAAAAGAGAGAGAGAGAGTAAACAGTGGAGTGCCTATGGATCACTGGAATTGAGTGAGCAAGTGGGGGAGGTGTTAGGGATGTTATTGATGAAATCACTTGGCTGTATACTGAAGCAGATGAGATAATCAAAAAGGGTATAACCAGAATAGACTGTAACCTCCTTGAGGGCAGATCATAAGCTTTCCTTTTTATATTGCTACTACTGTTTAAGGCACTTACTGCAGGTAATAGCAACTTTAAAAGCATTTGTTTAAAATTATAATAAAAACACATTGATTTAGTAACCTTTTAAGAATGGTGTTTCTAGAGAAGGAAGAAGTAGAAAGTCTCCCTGATTTTATGCCATCAAATATTCATTCTTTTTTCTGTTTTAGGTAGGATATTTTCTCTTGTTTTATTTTATTTTTTGAGACAGAGTCTCGCTCTGTCACCCAGGCTGGAGTGCAGTGGCCTGATCTCAGCTCACTGCAACCTCCACCTCCTGGGTTTAAATGATTCTCCTGCCTCAGCCTCCTGAGTAGCTAAGACTACAGGCATGCACCACCATGTTCAGCTAATCTTTGTAAGTTTAGTGGAGACGAGGTTTCACCATATTGGCCAGGCTGGTCTTGAACTCTTGACCTCAGGTGATGCACCTGCCTCAGTCTCCCAAAGTGCTGGAATTACAGACATGAGCCACTACGCTCGGCCCGGGTATTTTCTCTTGTGATGAGTTAAAATCTGGCCAATTACCTCTGACCATGCCCCATTGTAATCAGTATTTATTTTAAGGTATGACTCCTAGAATTTAAATAAAGTATTGGTGATGTGGTGTAATTAGTGTAGAGTAGAATGAGACCTTGCCCTGTTGTACACTTCATAGTTTGTTGTGTTTACTTTTTTGAGCCATATGCTCTAGAATGTTTTAAATACGTAGCATCACATCATCTACCATTTAGAGGACCAGAATATCTATTCTGAGTACACAAAGTAGACTCATGAACTAATATGTGAATGTTTTCCCCTCTTTAGGAGAAATATTGAGAGTTTAATAGCTTGAGTAGAAATTTCCTTTTGAATGGTTAACCAAACTGGTATCACTTTGTAGGGTCCTAAATCCCAATCTGCTTTTCTAGGGAAACATGTTGGCAGCTGTTTGAAATAACTAGCGGTTTAAAGACAATTGTTAGCGTGGTTTTCTACACACTTAAAGCTTAGACCTGCTCTGTTACTTGTCTTTGATGCTAAGGAGTTGTCTAACTAGTTGAGTTAAATAATTTCAGATTAGTTTTATGCATTAAATGGTTTGGTTTTATTTTTAAAAATCTCTGTTATTATTTAATTCTGTAGTAGACATTTACAAAATAATTTTTCTTATGTGTATTTACATGGACATTAAAAACATCTTGAGAAATTAATTTTATTGATGTTTTTAAGTTCAAGAATGCTCTCACAACAAATCACACACACACAACACATGTAGTCTTTAGAAGCAGACATGAAAATAAGATCATTAGATGTTCATGGCTGCTTTAGTAGGAGTCTCCAAAGCAATAGAAATATTAATATATTGAAACTCTGATGGAGGGAATCCCTGAGTCCAGAGAGGAAACTGATGACACTAAACTTTAATGGCCTCTAAAATTATGAGACAAAGGACTCTGGAGTCTTCTATAATACGTACCCTAGCTTTGTTTTCATCTCTGGGGAACTAACATACAGCTATATAGTATACTGATCACTTCCTCATATACTATTGAAGTCAGTCTCCAAGTAAACTTGTGATTTAGTAAGGGCAGGTGGTACCTGCTGTTTTATAAATGAGGAAACTGGTTGAGAGAGTTTATGTGGTTTATCCAAGTAAGTTCAAACAGTTAATAAGGACTAGCTATAGTAAGACTTAAAACCTAGGGTTTTTTTTGTTAGAAGATGAGTATATTACCCATTACATCTGTTCTTCTGATGATACGGGAATGAGGTAAGGGCTCACACCTTCTTTCTCTCTAGGAATGAAGAAAGGAACCCCTAGGTTGTAAAATCAGTTTTACCACATGACATTGGGAAGGTTAATTACTTTTCTTGAGCCTCAGTTTCCTTACATTTAAAATGGGAATAATGGTATATACACCTTAGAATATTTAGGATTAAGTTAGATCATCTACAGTCATCCTTCAGTATCTGTAGAGAATTGGTTCCAGGACCTCCCTCAAATACCAAAATTTGAGGACAGTTTAGTTCCTTATAAATGGCATTACTATGCATATAATCTATGTTCATCCTCCCGTACACTTGAAATCATCTCTATATTACTTACAATACATAATACAATATAAAATGTAAATACTATGTAAATAATTGGTATACTGTATTGATTTTTAAATTACTATTATTTTTATTGTTGTGTTATTTTTATTTTTATTTTTTTCTGAATATTTTCAATCTGCAGTTGGTTGAATTCATGGATGCAGAACCCACAGATACAGAGGGCTGATTGTATAGCAGTCATATTGGCTGGCACATTCTGTGGAAACTTAGTTTTTCCCCCTTTTTGTCCTTTGTCTTTTTCTGCTATCCAGTAAAGTTTGGCTTTGTTTGTGAAGGCTAATTTTAGTCGGTGCTAATGGATACCTTAGGCAGCTTGTGTTCTGCTAAAGAGTAGGAGGTGCACACATAAACAAAGAACTAATACAAAGGGGTATGTATTTTTTTTTTTTTTTTTTTTTTTATGAGACAGAGTTTTGCTCTTATGGCCCAGTCTGGAGTGCAGTGGTGCGGTCTCAGCTCACTGCAACTTCTGCCTCCCAGGTTCAAGCTATTCTCCTTCCTCAGCCTCCCTAGTAGCTGGGATTACAGGCACGTGCCACCACGCCCGGCTAATTTTGTATTTTTAGTAGAGACAGAGTTTCTCCATGTTGGACAGGCTAGTCCTGAACTCCCAACCTCAGGTGATCCGCCCGCCTCGGCCTCCCAAAGTGCTGGGATTACAGGCTTGAGTCACCGCGCCCGGCCCCAAAGATGTGTAATTTTCAAGGGGAAGTCCAAGACATTGTAGGCAAGGGATGCAAAGTGCTAGTAAATAGTACAATTGGAGAACAGCTAATTATGGGGTCACTAGTGTGGGTAAAACCTATTTGGGAGTGAGATGTTAGATTTGTAAAATATTTTGCAGGGAATAATTTGGCTGAATTCAAATATTAACTGAACATATAATTCTGTTTCAGGCATCTATTTGGTTGCTGGAGGTACAGTGGTGACTCTAACAAAGTCCTTTCCCCTTGGAGATTATATTCTAGTGGAGAAGACAAACAGTAAACAACAGATAAAATAGGGAGTATAATAAGGGCTATGAAGAAAAAAGCAGAGAATAAGGGGATGGGAAGTGAGGCTAGAGAGGAGCCTGTTATTCTACATGGTGTGGCCAAGAAAGGCAACGCTGAGGAGATGACAGTTGAGCAGACAACTGAATAAAATGAGAGAGCAAGCCCTGCACAGATCAAGGGAAGAATATTCTAGCAGAGAGAACAACAATGACAAAGACCCTGATGCAGAAACAAGCTTGGTAATTTTTTTTTTTTTTTTTTTTTGAGATGGAGTCTCGCTCTGTCACCAGGCTGGAGTGCAGTGGCACAATCTCGGCTCACTTCAATTTCCACCTCCTGGGTTCAAGCGATTCTCCTGCCTCAGCCTCCTGAGTAGCTGGGATTACAGGCGTGCACCACCACACACAGCTAATTTTTGTATTTTTAGTAGAGATGGAGTTTCACCATGTTGCCCAGGATGGTCTCAATCTCCTGACCTCCTGATCCGCCCACCTCGGCCTCCCAAAGTGCTGTGATTACACATGAGCCACTGTGCCCGCCACAAGCTTGGGATTTTGAGAAGCAGCATGGCTGCCAGTGAACAGGGGTCCTGAAATTGCAGAAGGGCACAATGAAACGGAGAGCCCTTTTACATGGCGATACAATAGAATTTGACTGTAATACTATTGTCAGGGCCTTCTGCATTAAGTCAGTGCATGTGTGTGCATTCACATGTCCCCTCTTCCATCCATCTGCCATTTACCCACACCTGTCCGTCTATCCATCCATTCAGCCATTCAGCAAATATTTATTGAGTACCTCTCTTAAGTTAGCCACTATTCTAGGATCTAGCTCTCAAATGAATTCATGCTTAAGTTTAATCACATTCAAAGAAAGAGACAATTGTGATGGTCAATAGTTTGTGTATCGGCCTAATGTATTTTTCTGATCCTAGTTGATGATTTTAAGACAATGTAAACTGTCACCTTAAAATCTTTTGTGTCCTTCAGCCATTGCTTTTTAGAGGGAAAAGAGTGTAAGAGAAAAAAGTTTGGTGGGGGGTGTGGGCGTAAGAAAGAGTGCCTTCAACATCTGGGTAAAGAGAGCACGGGTTATTTGGTAGTTGGATTGTCTGTTCTGGGATAGTTGGTAAATTAGCTGTGAGACAAAGTACAGTCTTTCCTTAAGAGACAGACCAAGTTGTTTATTGATGCTGGGGAGGAAAAGGGCTGGGCACATGCTTATAAGACCTATGATCTTTCCCAGAATTTGGAAGGATAAGAGAATTGTTAAGAATTTGACGTTGGAACTGTTCCCTCTAATTGTGGCTTAGACCATTTGATGGGAAAAAAATATTAAGGAATCCAGGAGGTGATATGCTGAACAATATGGGGACTATTCACGGTGAAAACAAGCATTTACCCAAGCATTTGACCAGGGTAATGTGTGTTTTAGTTTCACGTAGTAGAAACTGAAGTGGCTTTGTTTCACAGTGGCATTTAGGAACATTGACTAAAATATACCGGGCTGTTTAAAGTTATGTTTTCTTTTTTTCCCCTCTCCCTTACAGTACTCCCCCTGACTCCAAATTCTCCCTTCAACCTTATAGCTGTCTGTTTCCATGTTTTGAGATTACTGCAAAAACACTTAATAACACACATATGAAAATTTTTGTAAATGTCTAAATAGTTTAACAATGAAAAATTTCACTCACTCTACATATATTACTGATTTGGAGAATTTCTAAATTGCTGCACAGTTTTATTGCAATGTAGAGATGCCCCCATTCCCTTGCAAATTAGTAAATTAGGATCTCCTTCTACCTCTGAGTGCTCTGGATGCCATCCTTTCTCTTGCCCCGAAATTCTGGCCTATTATTGAACTTCTGTTTATTCTACTTAGGGGGTTGGTTCCTTTAAAAGTGTATTATTACATATATTAAACATAAGAATTTTAGAAAATCAGAGATTACAAAAAGCAGGAACATCATCTGTAACCCTAACTGCCTGCCCTAAGATCAACACACCTATGTATCTCAAGTAGCCCCTACAAATTATGCTTCAGGTGACCTCATAGTATGATATATAATATTGATATGATGTAATGTCATTGATGCATTTGTGTATTTATATGTTTGATATAATGAACAGCCTTCTATCATCTTTAGCGTCTGCACATTATTCCATTATATGGATAAAACAATTCTCCCAGAGTTTATTTCTAATTCTTTCCTATTATTAATACACGATAAGCCTCTTTCTGGTCCAAGCTCATTCCCTTCAGCCTACTGATGGCCAAGTCACACCTCTGTTTCCATCTGGCAGTCTCTTTCTCTCAACTTTCATTCAGAACTCAGCCTTTAGAAAGAGGATATAAAAAATTTGTTTCCTCTTCTGCCTTAGCCTCCCACAGTCTAGCTTCTGTTTCTTGTCTTCTCCACAACAACAGCTCTGGAGCGCTGACCTCTCATCTGAAGCATATTGTAGAAGCGTTTCTGTTTTTTTTACTTATTTCTCTGTGACATTTGATGCCACTGACCACTTTTGCTCCTCCTTTAAGTCTTTGGATTTTCTAACTCTTCATTGTTCCAGTTCAATCTTTATTTTTCTGACTCCTTGTTTTCTAGTTCATCTTTTGTATCCTTTTAAACATAAATTTTTTCCAGGTATTCTATACTGGGTTTTCACCTGCACACTTGGGGTAGTTGTACTCATTCCCATTATTTTAAGTTTCTGCAGATTTGATGATAACTGCCCACCTATTTCTCCAACCCAGGCTTCTCTGTAGGGCTCCATGTTTGTATGGAGCTCTCTTGGTTGATCCACTTCGAAACTAAGCCAATCAGAAGCTAAATTTTTAGTGTCTACCCTTGCCCCGCTATAGTCAGCCTCCACCGTTCTTTAAATAGCATCACCATCTGGCTAGAAACCAGAAAGTCAGCTTAGACTCGTCCTCCCTAGCTCATACCTCCTTCCCCAATTTGAAATGACAACTGACTTCTGTTTCCCGGTTCATAATTCTGCATCCCCAGTGCCTCTAATCTTGTTAAGATTCCCTCTGTGAGGAGTTGTTTTGAATGGGTATAAATTTACAGTTATATAAGATGAATAAGTCCCAGAGATCTCCTGTACAACATATTACCTACAGTTAACAATATGATATTGTGCACTTAGAAATTTGTTAAGACGGTACTTCTCATGTTAAGCATTCATACCACAAAACAAAACCAAATAAAACCCTAAAGGTCTACAGGGAAGCTTTTGGAGATGATGAATATGTTTATTATTCTGGTTGTGGTGATGGTAGCATGAATGCATACATATATCCAAACTCACCAAATTGTAGACATTAACTTTGTGTGTTTTTTTGTATACCAGTTATACCTCAGCAAATCTTGAGGTGAGGGAGCCTTCCATTATTTCTTGATTTCAGACTCCACTTTCAACATTCTTGAGGCTGTCTCTCCTAGTGGTACTGTGAATTCTGTCCCTCCCCACCCCTGAATCCTACCATCAGTTCTCCTGGTGCATCGAATGAGACAGAAACTCCTCAGCATGGGTGGCCCCATTGTCGTCCCTTTGCCCTTTCTTGTAACCACTTTTCTTGTCTCCTGCTTTTACGGGTGAGTACGGTTCTCCCTTTCCTCCATTCTCGGGGTAGAATTAAGCACACTCTCTTCTGTGTTCCCTGAGCACCTACACACAGGGTTTCTCAGCCTTGGAACTGGTAACATTTTGTGTTGGGTAATTCTTTGTGCTACATTGTGGGATATTCAGCAGCTTCTTGACCTCTACTCATAGCTACCAGTAACTGTCCTCCACACTCAGTTGTGACAACCAAAAGTGTCTGCAGACATTCCCAGTGTTTCTTGGGTGACAAACCTCCCCTGTTAAGAACACTGCCTTGTATGTGCCTCTTCTGAAGTACTTACAATGCGTGGCAAATATGTCCACACGTGTCCATCTTCATTCTGTCAGAGGTCAGTACATCTGTGGCTTCTAGAACAGTACTGAGATCAGTGTGGCCCCCAGTCAGCACGTGTTCTTTGCTGCCTGACTGTGCATGCCAGGACAGTCGTTCGCTGCTGCTCTAGACAAACGAGAAAGGAAAGTGAGCAATTGTGGAGAATTTTGCCATTTGGAACAGTTTGATAGTTTGATAACAGGCTTTGCTTTGTAATAAGTGAATTCAAGGAAAATATTCTATAATAGGCACATGAGGGAAGTTGTATAATATCTTTTGTTAGAATTATTTCAAAAAGAGACTTGATTTTTTAAAAGTCTGATTCATTCATTTAATTAATTTGTCAATAATGCTTGAATTTTGTTTCGTGCTAGGGACTTTATTTATTCCTGGATGAAATAGTCCTGCCTTTTTATGGCCTTTTAGACTTTTCAGATAGATAGTCAAGGAGGAACTGTAATACAGTGAGATAAAATAAGTCGCTGCAGCGGAGATTTCCAGGATAGTTACCTGAGTCTCATACTGTCGGCAGATGCGGCCTGCGGGTGTGTATGGGGGCAAATTCCAAGTAATCTTAATACATTGATGCTTTGTAGGATTTAGCGATAAGCAGTGTCCCCCCTATATTTGCTTTTATTCATCTTTATTTTAGTGAATTTGGAGAATTTGTGTTTTAAGATACTGGCTCAAAATTAGCATGGTCATGAAGCATTTGATACTTCCTTTATGCTGTATCTTAATGATTTTCCCTCCCCCAGTTTTTCCCTCCTTTACTTGAATTTCTGTAATATGAAGCATAATGTGGCAAGGATTCTGATCTCATGGCCTAGTCTGTCTGCAGAGGTGTATGTGAGTGAGACCCCTTTTAATCATTCGTATAATGATTGGTGGCTCCCTGTTGTTAAACCACAGTTATTGATCCATCATCGCTGAAGTACATGGTTGAAGGAACTGGTGCTGTCAGGCATTGATTGACTAGGAAGGAAGTGTAGAGCTATTCTAACTCACTTTTATTTTCATCAGCAACAGTTACAGTAGAGACTTGTGCAAGACCTCCATGATGGAACATCATTTTTCCTGCATTAAGAGGTGTCTGATGTGACTGAAATTGCTGGGATAACTCAAACTGCTGCATTTAAAATATTTAGAACAGAATACACTGTCCGAAACCTTCTTATCTGACTTGGCTAATGGTTCAGGCTCTGGAAAATAAATTTGGGGGCATGGGGGATGGGTAAAAAAAGAACAGATCTAGTATAAAATTGTTCCAAAGCAAATTGAGCAATCTATATGTTAATATTTTACTGAAGAAATAGATCTACACAAATTAACTCAGACAAAACAAGTGTGTTTTTGTGTAAGTTAAATTGTTTAATGGCTGTTCAAATAATTAAGTTCAAGTCATAATTAATAGCTGTCTTTTGGTACTGTTGTTATGTTTTAGTCTGTTTCAGGAGGATTTGGGACCTGCATGCCCAAATATTTTAGATAAGGATAAAAACTGAAGATAGTAAAGATAATTATTAAAAGTGCCTCTCTTTCATTAGCACAACTTACGTACATTTTAACATCTGAGATGAGCATTGTTTATTTTAATGGACTCTTTAATAATGCTTATGTTATGCCCTGAACTCTAGTTAGAATGAAAATGAGCAAGAACAACAAAAATAAATGGTGTTGGGGTTCGGCAGAGGAAAGATGGGAGGAGTGCATTAAGAGAGTGAAACCAAAAGAGAGGACAAAAAATACAATTTCTACTGTAGTTGCCTAAGAGCCTGTGCTTTTGTCCCTCTCTCTGAATGTTTTATTTTTGCTATAATTACAGCATCTTGCCTGCACTTTGTCCCTCTGATCCTTTGTTAAAGCCCAGATCACTCTGTGCAGACTGCGCTTGTAGGTGTGATTTATTGAGTGACAAGTAGCTGTAGGGTAGAACACCCGCCTCTGTACCTGAGTAAAGTATTAGACATCACAGAGCTGGGGCAGGCAGGAGGGGGGCCGAGGAAGGGGTGGGGGAGGCGAAAAGCAAAGAGCAGTAACACAGCAGCTCCTGGATACAGATCAGACAAGAGGTTCTGCCACAAATCACCTAGAAACATGTCAGACGCTGCATGTTTGTTGTTTTACACTGAGGGCACAGCCGTAGTCCAAAAGTATTGATTCTTTTCTTTGTACAGAGACAGAGACTGTCAGACCTAGCAGGCTGACCTTGGTATGGTGCAGACAACTATTCCCCACCCTGCCGACCAGATGAACCCCACAGGAACAGCCGAGGCAAGATATGCCAATGTCCACTTCACAGGCACAGAGAGAAACCGATGCCTGCTGAAACGGCTCCTTCTGTTTCCCAAACACTTCCCCCGCCGGGCCCCCAGAGTGCTCCTTGTGACAGAAAATTGGAGGCAGGATTCTTGGAGGGAGCGTGTGTGCTTTTTTGTGTGTGTCTTAAAACACACAAAAAGAAGCCCTTTTTATTTCATTTGTCTGTGAGATAAACTGAAGGATGTCTGGGCAATAGTGTATATATGTTCATTTTGTATTTAAGGAGGCAAGAGGAGATAGTTTATTTTCTGTTTGTACATATCGAAGGGGAGATTTCTGTGTGTGGGCACTTACATTTGTGAGTGTGTGTGTTTCCCCTCTTCTCTATTTCAAAAGCTTTGGTGAGATGGGGAAGAGTAATCAACTGTCACACTTAATTGATCTGCAGTTATTTTAAAAGTTGTTTAAGAGTAAAACTACACAGACCCATTTATCCATATGAATCTGCAGTTCTCTTTATAGTCTTAAAATCCACTGTACTCAAGTCATTTTGCAGCATTTAAAAAGTTCATTTATTCTGAAAATCAGGTAATTTTAAACTAAAAATACTAGTTTGTAATTTGGAAATCATCTAATATAAACAGAAACATATAACCATCACCATTTTGAAATCAAGAGTTCAGAACTTGATCCCATAAACCATTAGGGAGTAGGGCCCACAGGGTGCCCTTGAGGAAGTATACCCTATCTCCTGTTGGGCTTGGTGTGTCAAGACTTCGGTTTGCCAGAAATGCTTGCCTCCAAGTAGAAGGTGTTTCAGTTACTCTTTGCTGAAGCTGAGTGTTTTATTTGGACTAACAATAACAGGGAGGATGCCTTTCTCCCTTTCACTTTCAGGAATGTTGTTGCATGCACAACTCCTGCGCGTAAGATTGAGCTGTCCATGAGGAAAACTTCAGTAGATTTCAGATTTGCCCAAAGGAAAATATGAGGCACATTGATGGGGAAGAAAAGTGATGACATCATGTGCACTTAGGGTGTAAAACCTCTCCTTTAAAAATGAGGTTTCTCTTTTTCAAGTAAAATAATGCAGACAGGTTCAATGTATGTAATACTATATTGCATTTGTATAATTCACCTTAAATCTTTTATTAAAATGAATTTTTTAAAAAGTAGACCACTGAAGATAAAAATAACAAGGCATCTTGAATTCTTTATTCACTTTCATGAAAAGCCCCATTATTTTCTACATCTCCATTTTCACATTCATCCTATTTGTTTAAGTGACTGGTTTGGCAACCAAAAAGAAAATCCAATGGTTAAAAAAAATCATTTGTTTTATAGTTTTTACTTGTTTTTAAAGTATGAGATCTCTGTGTAGTATTGAGTTTTGTGGATTCCTGAGAGAAAAAAAAATTCTAATAAAAGTGCTATTATCTGAAAACAATGACTCAGTTAATTATTTTGGTTTCTTATGTTGATTCTAAATATTTCTTGTTCTCTTTGTTGGGTCTTTATGTCTCATCCAAAACAGATTTACATTTTGAGGGTAGAAACAGCTGAGCAACTCTGCCTTTGGGTATTAACAAAATAAGCAAACTATTTAGGATATGTCAGTGTCTTTACAAAAGGATATTCCACTTATAAAATGGGAGCTGAGGAACGCATATGCTGTGTAAGAAATACCATCTAAGAAAAATAATGCATAGAATAGGTTAGGAATGGTTTAAGATCTGAACACTCAGGATTAGTATTTCTTAACACTCTATTTTTTATTTTAATATATACATGCTAATCGTCTTTCTCTCTTCTCCGTATATGTTATACTCACTTGATTTACTACTGAAATTATATTGCTTTCGAAAGTGTCAGTTGAGTTATCCCTTGCCTTGTTAGTATCATGTTTGATTTCTTGGACAGAGACATAAATCACTATCTAATATGCAGGTCTTTTGAAGACGCACCCAAGGTTTATTGCCAGTAACAGACTAGTGGCCTTATGTGGACTTTCCATGAATAAAACAGATTGATGAGCCATTTTATAGTATCGCAAGCTGTGTTATAAATACATCACCCTTTTCAGTAATTTAACGTGAGGAACAGCCTAATGAGCTCCCAGCCATGATCAGCCAGAGCTGGGAGTTTTGTTTAGCTTCTAGGACAAGTGACTGGTGGAGGGTAAGAAACCCAAACCCTGTAGTGTTTTCCCCAGTTCTGTGACAAAATCTTGTAATATGAATCATTTGAAGTAATAGTAAAGTAAAGATGCATTTAGAATCTGTCAGAGTAATAACGGCAAATGTAAAGTGTGTCTGATTTTGCTTATAGCTGAAATCTAAGGTTAAGATGATAGGCTTTTTAAGTTACTTGTTTTTCTTTTACTGATGGAAGTCGTCAATAAAATTGAATCAACAGATTATCATTTTGAAATATACATGATGTAATATCTACCTGATAGCTTGGAAAAGGAACAGGTAGATATAGTTAAAACATCGTAACGGTCTCTTTTGAAAGTATAGCTTAAGATGACCATTGTTTCTGTATTCAAGCCTTCTCTTTTGCACAGCTTACAACACTTTACCTTTATTTTTTCATTAATCCTTAAAATATCCCTGTGGAATAGGATGAGTGGGTGGCATCTTAGGGTAAACAGTTACTATGCTTTCTGGTGAGGAAACTGAGGCATATAGAAATGGTTGTTTTTGAAGAGTTATCTGACTAGAAAGAAAAGCAAGATAAAATTAATTTTTAGAAGTGAAAAATATTTTGCATTATGTATAGCACGTGTCAATATTTAGAAAACTTACACAAACATAACTTTGTGGACCTATAATTTTCTAAAAGTTTGGAAAGTAGGCGACACTTAGGATTGGAAAAGGCATAGCTTTGTGAATAATTTTTTTGCTACCTGGAAGCTGCAATATATTTTGAGCTAGAAGCTTCTATAAGATATTTCCCTTTTCCGAATGCAATTGATTATGCTATACTGCATAATACTACATTTACCTATATATAATCCAGTTAAAACTGTATTACATATTTATAGAAGTCAGACTTTGGTCTGAAATGCCATTATTTATAAACACAAATCAGTGAGTAATTAGTCTACTGTGTAAAAAAAATAAAAAATTTTTTGAAATAATCTTTTCTACTGTGAAAACAGCCAGGCAGTTTGGTGGACTCTGTTACTCATACATCAGACGGGAATTACCTTGAGTGTACAGGGAAGAATGAAGAACTGAAAAGCTTTAATTGTCTTTAAAGAATAGGTAAAAACAGAATATTTTACCACTAAGGCATGAACACATCAGTGATGCCCTAACCAGTTGAGCTCAGTCCTGCCTACACTGAGACACAATGCACTTTCAATTTAAAAATACAGCTAATTTAAATGGAATGGTCCTATTTATGCCCTAAGTTCCTTATTAAAAATGGTCGACAAGTAAAATTCCATTTAAGAATATCTGCAGACAGTCAATATTGTTTTGAATTTTAAAGAGTTCCTGTGTCTTGTGAATGACATTATGTCTTTAATATTCTGTATTCAGGGCAGAGTCCTTTTGAAACCAACTGTGCATTTATCTCCATTTTTGCTTTCTTGGTCTTTGCCTTCCTCTGCCATGCACCTGGGGTTGAGTGCTGACTGCAGGTCTAAGCTTATCAGATTGGATGAACCTCTTCGGTGTCTCCATTTTGGAAAATGTGGGTGAGCATTTAATGTTCCCCTAGCCCACACTTTCAAAATGCAAGATTACAGAAGATTTATGAAGGCCTGTGTGTCTCCATAGCTCTGTTCTTTGGGGTACCTCTGAAGTTTACCACTGAGCGAATGATCTTGGCAGATTAGTATAGGCTGAGCCAAAGCTTGTGCTATCATTTATGGTTCTATAGCATTGGCCTCTCAAACAAATGAAGTTTATTGACGTATCATCTGGAACAAAATTTTGGCTAATTCATAATTTATACATCAGAAATAGATGCCTTTCTCTTATAGATTGTGCCACTTGAAGATAAAATAAGATTTTAAGATTAAAAGAAACAGAGGCCTGTAGAAGTGGCTTTTCAAGCTTGTAGTCATTGATAGTTTTTTAATCCCTAAACAAAACAAAACAAAGGAAGACAGAATATACTTTTCCCTCTCCCATACTTCCCTTTTCTGTCTCTAATTGTAAGCTCTTGTGCACCGGTGCTCCTACTTTTCCTCTGAGTTTAGTGATAGTTCATAAGAAAAGCATTAGGCTTATGGAAAGAAAGATCTGTCGCCAGTGGACTTGATTCTTCCTTGTGATTTGTAGGGGTCTGAGAAAGCAGTCTTCCAGGTCTTCTCTTCTCAAGGACTCTGGGAAAGTCTTGTTCAAAACTAATGGTTCTTAAAGAATTGGTCAGCTGCAGACCACTGGCCTCTCAGAACACTGGGTGGTTCAGGTAGATAGCACATGCTGCTTTGCAACTCCAAGATGCAGTGGGTGTGCTGGGGCCCATGAGTCCGTCCTGGAAAACCTTTGGAAATTCTGTGTTAGTCAGGCTCATTCTCTTTTTCACTGGATGTGCACACAGATTTTTGTAGAAATCATTTTATATCCCAGTAGTGTACAAAGCATGGGATGATACATGCATTCACACACTTACATATCAAAGATACACTTCTATGTTTTTGTCTTTCATACAGAGTCTAAGGGGACTAAGTCGTTATGCTATTTTAGCACATAAAGATATCATTGGTTTTAACTCAAAGTGATTGACTCTAACTGTATTTTTATCATAGTTTGAGTACCTCATACTTGTTAACTGCCCTTATGTGCATGGTCACCTTTAGAGGGCATAATTCTGCTAAAAAACTATTCCTAATGAATTGCAAATGGAGATGAGTTAAGTAAGCTGTGTTAATTATGTCATTTGCAAGACTGTCTCGTGTGGAATTGGTCAAGAGACTGGAAACTGCTTGTCAAATGTTTCTCTTAACTAATGTGATAGTTTGTGGTTTGCAGGTGACACAATTCACGTAACTTATTTGATGGAGCCTCATTAACCACCCCTTAGTTTGCCTTAGCAAAATTATGTTATTAAACATGTCATGATAAGTTCTGTCCTCATTACTTTGCATTCAGCACAGTGAATAGTGTTTGTCTTGTGACACCTCTCCCAGGTCCTTAGTCTTCGAGGAAGCCAAAGGAATTCCATGTTCAGAATTGTGTTTTTAAGCTGATTTCCAGCATTACACACATCTCTCTCGTCTTGGCTAATAGAACCTGGATGTGTTCTCAATCACTGCTATCACCATGCAGTCCTTATTTAGCCCTCTGTCATTTCTCCTCAGAGTTTGGTGTGCTGATGTTCTACTGTCTTAAATAGAAACCCAAAGAATCTCTGAACCGTATAGTTTTAGTTAAAAACAGCCAAGTGTATGGCAGTAGTAACTGTGACAATAATTGCAATAGTGGAGCAGTTTTCCTTTTTCATAGCATCTGCTTCATCTAGGAAATCTTCACATTAGCAGCAGAGCATTTATCTCTCTAGTGAATAATTTTTATGTTTGCCTATGTTTGTTGCTTATTGCTGAGAAACTTCATATGTCTTTTTTTAAACACACACACACACACGCACACACATTTTATTGAGTACATTGGTGACTCTCTGTAATTTTGTCTTCAAAGGGACCAGTCTCAGAGATACTTTACAGTGATTGCCTTTTAGTATTTAGTTTCTGTCACTTAATTTTTTCCGGTGGTGGGAATTCATTTTTGTTAATAATGTATAAAATTTTTCAAAATTGGGAGATGGTTGAATAAGATTAGAAATATAGTTCATGGCCATGGAATAGACTAGCTAATCCACAAGTGAATTGGAATGGCATATTGATCTAAATGTATAAGATACCTTTATTAAAGCTGCCTAAGAGGATCATATTTAATATTTATTTTCTAGTGAGCAGTATTTTACTTACTAAATTGATGGGAATACACATATTGATGAATCTCTTATATTTTACTTGAAAAATTCTGTTGAAGGCTACTTTATCCTTTAACCTGATAAACCCTTTCTCTCCCTCATTCTCAAAAATCTCATCATGTTGCACTTGGATCAAGCTTCTTCATAAAGTCATTATCATCTTAGACTTTTCCCAGAAGCATCACCCTAGGGGAAAAATGATTGTGTAATAGAAAAACTCTCTCTGCATTCTATGCATTGACCATTCATTATCTCCAATTTGGCTACCCTTTGACCTCCTTTCCCTGAGCCACATAGCTATCCAGGTCGGCCTCTGTCAAAGTCTGTCTAAGGATGTTATTCTTCCTGTGGTCTCCCTTTTTCTTTCCACCTTCTACCGGCCCCCACCCGTACCACACACATTCCACCAATTCTCTGTGCAGACTTGACATCAGATTCCACCCCAATCCTTGTTATGTAACCTACCACCTACCCCTTTTTGGCAAGGGACACCCGAGTCAGCAAGTTGCAACAAAGAGTGGAGTTAATTGGAACATGTGCTGTGCTCAAATCTCAACAAAGAAGGGCTGATAGACATCAGGAAAACACAACCATATGTAGATGTTTGCTTGAGGAATATGAGTGTACATGGGAAATATCATCTACAACCAGGTTGCATTTAAATAAAATCAACGATCATTCTCCTCTTTGTCTTCCGACACCCCTTTCCCCGACATGTAATACTTTTAACTTGCTCTCTCATGTCTGCTCATGGGTGGGCATGGTCTGCTAAACTGACAAATGAAACAGATCTGTCTGTGATACTTCATATGGGGAACCTCATGTAACTTACGCCTGGGACTCAGCTATTGGTGACATCCCAGTGGACCCTCTATGGATTCCCAGCTGTTATAATATGTCTCATACCTTTTGTGACCTTTTCTTCTATTTTTGCATCCCTTTTAGAAATTTAGGATTTTTAAAATTTAACCTCTAATTTCTTAAACATGAGTACAATTTACACAGAATAAAATAGACCCATTTTAAGTGTATAGTTTATGAGTTGTGACAGATGTGTATACTCATATTAAACTATCGCCCCAACCAAAGTACATATCATTTTCTTTACCCCATAATGTTCCCTTATGCCTTTTCCAGTTAATCTCCTTTCCCCTAAGGCAACCATTATTTTGATTTGTCACAATAGATTCATTTTACCTGTTCAAGAACTTTATATAAATTGGATCATACAGTATGTACTATGTTGTATCTGGCTTTTTTTTGTTTGTTTTTCTCATATTGTTGTGTGTATTAGTAGTTTGTGTCTTCTTTATTACCAAGTAATATTTCACTGTAAACAACAGCCATTTAAAAAATGAATATTTAGACATATTTTATGAGTTGTTTCTATATAGTGGAAACATCTTAAAATTGCAGCAGCTCTTGAGTTTAACAAATAGTTGACTGTCATCAGACTTTCACTTTTTTACTACTTCCCTGCCCAAGGGTTCTGGAATTCCCCAGCTGTGGGCTGAATGCCCATCCCAAATTCTCAGGCTTCTGGGTATTCTTGGTTCACATCCTGAACTTCAGAAGGAATGGTGACCTCCAATTCACTGAGATGGTTTAGAACATCTTAAAACTTTTGCTATCCTCACTTATGTTGTGAAACTGTTTTGCTAACTGGAAGGTAGACGTGTTTCTGTGTACAAGTGAGGATTCTGAAACAATACGAAGGCCTTTTCAGAACTCTGTGGAATGACCTGAAAGGAACTTTGTCTTTGAGAGTCTCCTGATGTGTATTTTCGATAATGTATCCTGCACTCAGTGTTTTTCTCTGTAGGTTTTGAAGGTTTCAGAAGTCCCAGAATCGTTCTGGACCTGAGTTGCTACTTGAGAGGATCTTGCAATCCCGCTGGTCTCTAGATACCTTTAGGACAGAAGTGCTGGGTGATTAGGTTAATAATACTTATTCTTTATTAAACTATTTAACCATTGTAAGCAATAGGCTAAGAATTTATGTACATTAATTTATATATAATCTAACTCCTGTTTATGTTAATACTGTTATTATTCCCACTTGCTAGCTGAGGAAACTAAGCCTAAATAACTTACCCATGGTTATACAACTCTTGTACTGTGATGGGACAAGGATGTGATTCCAGATCTGACATCCAGTCCTACCAACATTCTATTCTAAGTCCCACAAATACTTTCTGGACATCTCCTCCCAAGTATAAAATAGGCAGTGTGGTAATGTAAATGTGTTTAGTATTGGGTATAAAATATCCAGTGTAATATAATTGTTAAGCTATTGAATATTATGAAAAGTATAAAAATGTGACGTGAACTGGAGCCTCTAACTGCGTTGAATTCTTTTCATTTAAGGGTCTTAGAACATGTGAAAAGGCAGAAAATAATAATTTTTTATAAAGAATGGTAGTAGTAAGAACTGTTGTGCACATTTTGAGGATGAAGATTTTGAGACAAGATTCTTTAACTTTTCCACAGCAATACAGAGTTGGAAGAAACCTAGACAGTCTCCCTGTGCCTCTTCCTCTACTCTTTCAAATCTTCTTTTTCTCTTATCCAAGCCAAGGTTCAAGGAACATTATTAATTGTTATCTTTTTTACCTGCAAGTCATAGACAAGGACTAGATAAATTCTTGTATGTGTTAAGAGTTTACCTAAGAGACTATTATGACAGCAGTCAGGAATGATTTCTTTAAAATATGTAAATGTAGCGTCTTCATTATGGCTTAGATTTACAATGCTGATGACTTTGTGAAGCAGAGAAAGTTGAAGAATTAGGGGCTGCTTTACAAAGTGTACTTTGGAACAGTTTCTAGTTTCTTTCAAACTTTGAATTGGAAGAGAAAAAGCAAAATAAGTACCTAAATCAACACTAGCCAAAAGAAAAGAAAGGGAAAGAGAAAAGAAACCTGCACAAGGCAGCAGCTACTCTCCATTGGGAAGCTCATCCCCTCCTTGAGAGTTGCTGGACTGGCTGTACGATGTTTGATATGTGCTACTTATTTACTGTCTTTCTGTTTCTCTCTTGATGCTCTTGGGCTGACACTGTGTTAACTGTCTTATGCCACTGATTACATCTTTCCTTTCATCTTTGTTATGAATAGTTTAAAGGATAAATTGTGATTTTCTATAAACACAGTACATAAGCTTAAAGAAAAAGACGAACATTTTAGAGAATTTGGGATTATTCAGAATCCCTATGACTATAAATGACTTAGCATATCTAGAATGCACCGAGTTGATTTATTTTTTTCTATTAATAGTCATCAGGATTAGATAGTACCAGCTTTAATTTTAAGTTTTGTTGCCTGTGAAGTTTATTTTCAATGCTCAATACCATCCAAGAGAGAATCTTTTTTAAAAAATTTTAATCAAAACATATGTAAGGTACATGGAACCTAAGGGATCCCTTGATTCAACCTTGTCATTTCTCTGTTCATCTTGCAATAACTTGAGGGGGCCACCTAAGGTTATTCTAGAGATCTAGATTCTTTTCCTCTTCTTGCCCCTTGACTCCATTGATAAATTGAGAATGAAAATATCTCTCTGGAATATCTTTTGATTTGGTATGTATAGGAAACTTTGATATCATTTTAGAAAGGCAGAATAGAAATAAAAGATATTTCAAAGTCTTTTGATGTAGGTTACCATTTGTAAATCTGTGAATCTCTGCTTTGACTTCCTGAAAGGTTATCAGAAAGCTCTTCTAAGGTTCTCTTGGGGTACTTATTACAGGCGTATAGGTGTAGCCCTACCCCATTCCACACCTCCCATAGGTTCTTCTGAAAGTTTATTGTGTTAAGAGAACTCAAGATTTTTAACACTGGCTACTTGTTCCTATTGTTCTTGAGGAAAATTGTGCTAAAGACAGCTATTTGAAGATTTCTTTAATATAAAATCTTTAATCTTAAACCATGCTGAGGAAGGTCAGTTTGGGGCAGAAAAAGAGCCATGTATTTGTCCCATTTACTCCAGAAGAAGCTAAAAATGATTTTTGAATAGCAGCTACCCTTATAAGTACCAAGAAACATCAGATGTGATTGCTGCTCTTCACATGCTTAGAATATAATTTCTCCATATGTTTTCATGCAAAAAAAGCAAAGAATTCTAGAATTAAAAATAAGAGGGACCTAAGATCATATATAGTGCAGCACCTAAGATCCTATACCATAACCAGTGTAATAAAAGTTGAATCTTTGCTAGAGGGGGCTATGCGTGGATATTTTTTTCACTTTCCATAGGTGATTCAAATGTATAGCCAAGGTTGAAAACCAGGAATGTGGATTCCAGACCAGCCTTTCTTACTTATGTTTGGGGTTGTTGAGACTTACAGAAGGTAAAATTATCCTGTGAGTAGATAACTAATTATTTGAGACCCAAGTTCTGGTCTCCCAGAATTTGGTACCTCATTTTTTTTTTTTTTTTTTTTTGAGACAGAGTCTTGCTCTGTCACCCAGGCTGGAGTGCATTGTTGTGATCCTGGCTCACTGCAACCTCCAGCTCCCAGGTTCAAGCGATTCTCCTGCCTCAGCCTCCCGAGTAGCTGGGATTATAGGTATGCACCACCATGCCCGGCCAGCCTCATATGTTTTAATCCCAAATTAATGCTAGCTCTATATAGAAAAGACAGGTCTGTGATCATTATTCATTTGTGTAGTTTTCTTTCTACTATGATAATCATAGCTCAGTTTAGGGAGCACTTACTGTTGGCCAGGCACCATGACAGCAGTTTTACAGGGTTGCTTTCTTAATTAAGCGTACTCATATTCCCGTTTCACAAATGAGGAAACAGGCCCAAAGAGAAAGTAACTTGTCTACATTTTTAGAGCAAGAGTAAGTGGAGGTGCTGGAATTGGAACCCTGATAGTTAGATTCCAGAACTGTGACTCTTGAACTACTTAACTGTACCTTCTCCTAGAAGGATTTGATTATTGCTTTTCATTCCAAAACAAAGTTTTGTGTAGACTATTTAAGCCATAGGGACTGTAGACTGTATTTTGAAAGCCAGAATTAAGAAAACAAAAAATGTGGCCCCAAGGCACTCACTGTTTTTCTTCCTTGATTCTTGAATCTTAAGAGAGCATGGGGTATTAGTGATGACAGTCTTCCTACTGCCAAATGGACGGTTGGCCACTAGTTGTAGATTTGCTTCAAAGATTTTGTGTCCTCAGAAGTGAAAGAAAAATTTTAGTGAGGCGCATGCTGTGGGAAGGGTGGTTTGGTCAGTGGTTTTGTAGTATGGTTTGTGTTGTTTTCTCAGTGTGGAGAAAATAAGGAAAGCTATATAGTAAGGAAGAATATGTTAAAGTATGTACTGTACCTTTCAAAGAAGAGTCCAGGATGCGTAGCAATACTAGTGCCACCTGAAAGAACTTTGGAGATGTTTCTTAGGTCAGAATGAAAAGCCGTTGCAGTATTGCCTAAAATAGAATTTATAAAACAGAACGCTATTGAGACTTGTTAATGTTTACAGATACTGTTTTCTTTCTCCTTTTCCTTAAAAAATCCTTATGTGCTCACTTTAAAGTATAAAAGTAAACAACAAAACTTGTATTATATTAGGTGTAATTTCAAGGATAAGGAAGTGGAAGGAGCATGTTGGCAAGGTAATTTTCTAGTATCAGATGAGTGTTTTAGAAGAAGGGTCACTACTTATTTTGGCTTATAGAACATGATGGTAAATCAGATGATAAATGTTGCTTAATAACTTACTACATTGGGTGTTTACTTAATTGCGAAGGAAAAATCTTTAACCAGTACGTTAGTAGATATTTGCCTGTGACTTTTAATTAAATGTTAACAGCAAACAGAAAAATGGCCATTCCATTAAATAGCATCATCTTACATGGTATTTTGATTATTTCTTGGCATGTTCCCAAAAAAGGGAATTCTCATGTGGGAATGATGGCTGTAGCTTAGAGAGAGAGTTTACATATTTGATTACATATTTGATACATATTTAACATGGCCATATCTTTGTATATATGCTTTATTTCGTTTAATCCATATACCCTCATTGAAATGTAACATTTATTTGGACTAGAAGTTTTGGAATCTTAGCTGGAACCACTGATTTCAGACACTTATGTGATAGCAGGATTGTTTAGTCCAATATGTAATTTGCATCCGAATACTTTATTAATCTAGAAATTTTTAGTGGTGAAATTAAGTTATCTTTTGAAACAGTCTAGCAAATTAGACTAAACAGGAAATTAATTAAATAGAGGCAACAGATTGGGATAGTAAACCTATTTGTAATATTAATAATAGCTCACTTTAAAATATCTGAGAAAGTGCCTCAGCAAATTTATTTGGTGTAGATTTTTATGTTTCCCAGACATGGGAAAGGGAAGGTTCTTGAAGGAGAGAAGAAATGTCCCACTCACCTGACCACTTCCTTTCTGTTATAATTTAAGATCTTTTCCATGATTTTATTTTAATCTTCTCACTGACTTTTTCAATGATTTGCAATCTGAAGTATTTTGAAAAATTATCATACTGTGCATACTATACATAGTGTGATTACTTTTGTGCAGTGATTTAAAAAAGTAATCAGTGGTCTTTGAGAATGAACTTTTCTGGTAATGATTTCTACAACATAGAACAAAGTCTTCATTCTTTGTATTTTCCAGTAGTTACTTTATCCAGTAATTCTCATGCATTTCTCTGTGAGCATTTCTAAGGTCTTGTTCTGAGGGTCCAATTTCCTATATTCACATCCTGGCACATCCGTAAATGCTCACAGTGATGGTATCTTAACTCTTTCTAGAGCTGTGAACGTACTGCTCCTTGAGTTCTTAGACACCTCTCTTTCTAAAGTAACAGGATCCTAGTGTTAGTTTCACTGTAAGAACTGAAATCCAGAGTCTGGATGTCCTGTGACCACAAGGGGCAGAGCCAGGTCTTGGTTGCAGCTGTTCTGATGCCCAGTTTGGACTCTTCCCTGGCTAGCCTGTTACGCTGCAAGCTAAAGTTTACAAATTTGATGCCTCCTGTTGGGGTATTTCTGAAGGGTGTATAGGGTTATAAAACACTCTTAAAATACATGCCTAAGGTCATGCTTAATGTATATGGCAAACCATCCCTCACAGTTTCTTGCATAAACTTGAATATGTTCTACATGTTTTCTCAGCCTAATAGAATGACCGCTTAATTGAGTTGTATAATTTGAAATGTTGAAGTGCAATAAGAAAAGGAGGACTCTCTGCTTTCTTTGGAAACTTATTAACCAGTAAATGAAAATTTAGTTGAAAACTAGTAGTTAATAATTGCCATTTTCTAACATGAAAGGATTTTATCCCTCACGTGTTTTGTTAAACATTGTAAAAGTGTCAAAATTAGCTGAACTCCCGTGTATTTGTATTTAATATAATCTGTTTAGATGATCTGGATATGAAATGTGATAGGAATGATGGTTGTAGCTTAGAGAGAAAGAGAGAGAGAGATTGAGACCCTCTCTGAATATTTGGTTTCCGGATTTAATTACCAATGCACTTATTTTATTACTCTTGGCTTTTGTAGTCTGAAGACTTTGTTTTCTTCTTTTGCTTAATTTCCTTAACCTGAAATGTGACTTGGCAAAATTAAGGACAGAGGTGTATCAAATTCTTTGCTAGTCTCTATTTTTTTTTAAGGAAGAAGAGATTTGTATTACTATGTTTTATTTATAATCTTTAGAAGAGCTATAATAGAAATGGGTTCATACATCTGTAAAAATCAAAATCACTCTTAAAAAATCTCTCAAACTGTCTGTCACTAATGGGGGAAAAATATAATCCACTTTGGAGATTTTTTTTTTTTTTAATGAGACAGGGTCTCACTCTGTTGCCCAGGCTAGAATGTAGTGGTGCGATCACAGCTCACCGAAGCCTTGAACTCCTGGGCTTACATAGTCCTCCTGCTTCAGCCTTCCAAGTAGCTAGGATGGTAGGCATGCATCACCACACCTGGCTAAGTATTAAAAAAAATTTTTGTAGAGATGGAGGTCTTGCTATGTTGCTGAGGCTGGTCTGAAACTCTTGGGCTCAAGTGGTCTTCCTGCCTCAGCCTCTCAAAGCACTGGGATTACAGGCATGAGCCACTGTGCCTGACTTGAGATTTTTTTTTTCCTGTGTTTTCACGTGTGTTATTGTAAGGTTCATTTGGTTTTGTTGTTATTGTTGTTAATAAGGACATAAAAAAATTTGATATGAGAATTAACGAAGAGGGCACTGACTAACATAAAAACAATAGAAAAGAGAATATAGTGGTAGCATTCAACAGTGGTGTATTGAGATTGCAATTATTTCTTAAAACTTGAAATCATTTTTGAAATACATATGTTAGACCTATGTCTACAGAAATAAACATGCCAGACACTGAGCTTTTCTTCTTCTAGATGTTGGTAATTAGTAAGCAAATGCTAAAATTTAATATTAATATAAAATGACCAGATTTTTTCCATTGCTTAACAGAGACCAATAATAACATTGTTATGAATATAAATTTTCATTATTTCTGTTATTGAACTAAAATTTGGTTTTGATAAAATGTCTCCTGAAGTGTCATCCAAGAATACTTTATTAATTTCTGTTTTTAAAAAATAAGTACAGTAATTTTTTTGATAACCTCAAACTTACTAAGTTCACTTTGAGGAAAAGTTTCTTTTGAGGGAAAATAGCCTATTACACATGACATCCTTTTTCTTCTTATGAGAGTTTCTTAAACCTTGGACTTTTAAAATGTATTTTCAAATCAATAATAATTGAATCGTTATTCTTACATTACATTGCTATGCTAGACATTATTACTTTCTAATTATTATCTTTAACTTTTGCAATTTATATTATCATTGTGTTTAGATGTTACATTCCCTACTGAGAATCATAAATCCTATCCAGTGGTTTTAAGTGAGGCAATTTATGTGCATTTAGAAAGAGAGTCAATTTTACTCATTTAAAATAAATGGAGAGAAGGAAACATTAAAAATAGTATTATCCTGTTCTATTTGGAGTTTGCTATTTTCTGTTTAGTATATTTTCATAGATGAAGGGTTTTTTTTTTTCTTTTAAAGGGTGTCTGTCTCTAGGACTACAGTTTTATGAGTGGAATGTTGCATAATATGTGATAATGTGACCTATATGTAAGGGTTTTTACAGGTAATTAGAGCCATACAGGCCATTTGAGGGGTACAGGCAAGAACCTGAGCCTGAAGAATCGTGTGTAGGAAAAATCCTTGTAATCTTAAGACTTCTTTTGGGTGTTTAACTTATTAAAATATCTTAATTATTAAACATTCTTAATGCTGGACAGTTAGGAGAATATTAAAAAATATAAAATTATTTTTATCCAAGTTTTCTGTTTTATCCAATAATCAGTAATGATCTGCCTTGATTCTTCAAAGTACTATTGATGAATTTCATTTGAGTTGATTTAGAAACAACTTTGTTGATGAAAAGTTTGCTTATGTATGTATTTTCAACATTTTTATGTCTATGCACTTGGTTTCAGATGAGATAGGAAATGGAAATAACAAAACACTCTTAGAAAATCTTGTTTCTGTAGACGGCTCAACCTTGCCAGAAACCACGAGGCAGTGGAAATATCACGAGAAAGCTTGTTCCTACAAGACTCCCAGACTGATTACCAGACCAAAGAAGTTCCCAGAAATTTAGCTTGAAGCAATCATTTAAAATTTAGGAGGCGGATCCAATCCTGCTCAGAGTCATCCATTGCTAATTATAGTTGCCTATGATGTCCCAGTGATTTTGTTATCAGCCACACCTAAGTATATTTCTGATTTTTTGCATGTTCCCTCCAAAATATATTCTTGCTGGGCACTTAAAATCTGTTTATTTCACTGTATGTATATTATACCACAATACTGTTCACATTTTGAATCTATGCATTTTTTTTTCTTTGCCTGGTGTATCTTGTTCAACCTTGATGAAACAGATGGCTTTTTTTCTTTTAATCTAGTTTCATTTGTATCTTAAAATTTCTAGTAGCTGGGGCACTCTCCTCACCCAGGTGAGGCCTGCTTCACCCTACAGGTGTGTTAGATGCATGGTTGTATGTACACATCTTTGAAATCGTGAGGCTGCTGCCTTTTAGAAAAGTTACTGTTTTTGTTTTTTTTTAAATAAATATTTTGGCCAGCCTCAGAAATTTAGTAATGGCTTTGAACACTTGGAATTAGCGTGATAAAGCCAGAGTTTATTATGTACTGTTGTGATTTAAATCACACACTGGTTATTTTGGGGAGTTAGAGCAGTCTATTTGACACAGACAGGTCTTCCCTGGCGGAGGCTTGCCCCTGCATGTTCTGGATAGATGGCTTTGATGTTGGGTGAACATCACAACTTGAACTGCTGTGTTTACACTGTAAGAATGCTTGCTGAATCTCTCACTGCATCTCTCACATAATTCCAACTTCACTTTAGTTCTGAATACATGAACAGTGAAGGGGGCAGTTTCCTTTTAAATTTTGCTTGTCAGTTAGGCACTTTAAGAGTCTTATTTCTTTATGTGATTTCCTGTAAGAGCTCATATATGGGGATTGTTACTGAGTAATTTTGAACACAAAATTAATTCTGTACCCTTTAATGTGGCTAATAAGAGCCATAAGGGTATGGTAGGAAAAGAAGATAAGAAGATAGAGAAAAAAAAATTGCCTCTTTCTATATGGCAAGAAGAAGAAAAAAAAAAAAAGTCAAGAGCACTTGTCTTTGAACCACAGCAGGGTTTACTCTTAAGGGTCTTCTAGCTTGTTTTTCCCATTAGCTAGGAAAGCAATATGGGAGCTTAAAAAATATATATATATATATATATATATTTGAAAAAAATATATGTATATATTTAAATATATATATATTTGAAAAATATATGTATATATTTAAATATATATATATTTAAATCATGGAATAATATAGGACAAATGATTTAAATTGAATCTAGATTTTACATGAACACTCTTCTAGTTTATTAGTTAAATAAATGCTGTAGTTCCAAATAACATCCCACCTGTTTGACTTGTTTGAGGATCTGGTGAGATGCAGAATTCCAGTAGCTTGGCTAAAAAAGGAAGAAATAAAAGATAGAATAACCTGGAAGTTCTCCACTTCCCTTCAGGTATTTTCTTGTTCTTTAGATTTGGAATCTGTTACTGGATTCTTCTTTCATCCATGCTTCATGGTATGTAGATATGTAGGCATTATACAAAAAGCTTATCTAGCTGGGTGTGGCAGCTCACACCTGTAATCCTAGCACTTTGGGAGGCCGAGGTAGGAGGATGCATGAGCTCAGGAGTTCAAGACCACCCTAGGCAACATAGTGAGACCTTATCTCTACAAAAAATTAAAAAATTAGCTGGGTGTGGTTGCCTACTCTTATAGTCCCAGCTACTTGGGAGGTTGAGGTGAGAGGATCGCTTGAGTCCAGGAGTTTGAAGCTGCAGTGAGCTGTGATTATGCCACTGCACTCCAGTTTGGGTGACAGAACAAGACCCTGTCTCCAAAAAAAAAGAAAGTCTTCATCTAAAAACTTGCATCTTCTAGAACCATGAACTATAGATGGTCAGACCTTCTTATTTTTATGTTAGCAGATTTTTTTTCTGTAGATAATTTTTCAGCATTATGATTATATGACCAATATGCCAATGTAGTTTCACATTTTAGCCTTTGAGTCTGCTGGTTCACTCATCTTAACAGTCTCCATATTCTAAAATTCTAGAGTAGTCCAAGGAACATTCCTAAGATTATTTTGCCATTTGCTTTGTGCAGATTTTGAGTCTTTTTCTATCTTAAGTTTAAATTGTTTCCAGTTTCTGAATATTAATAAAACAAACAAACCAACCCTCTTAATGTATCCCCTGTTCTACACATTCTCTTACTTTTTGGGAACTCTTTTGTCCCCTGCCCTCACCACCATCCTACCCTTTGCCACATGGAGTGTGGGATGTATTGTTTGTTAGGTTTTAAATAAGCAAATTTGCCTTCTCTGTGTTGAAGAAACCTTTACTTTTAAAAACTGATTATGGCCTTTAGGCACCAAATCTTAAACATTTCTGTGGCTTATCTGTTGAGTTTATTATAGATCGTATCTAGAAATATATTTAGCTTGTTTGAGTTGCCAACAAAAGTTGGCCAAGAAATCTGTATAATAGAATTGTCTGTCCAATTTTGAAATATGACTTCAAATTATATCTTTTGCATACACACAAAAATCTGCAGTATTAATTTGAGCTCTGTCCTAATCACAATTATTTTTTGTTACTTTCCAGTAAAATAGGTTTTTCTTGTAAATTTTTGACATAAACACCAGACTACATTTATTAAAATGAGAAAATACTTGCTGTTATCAAAGTATTCCAAAGTATTATAAAATATTAAATAAAGTTAGAGTTTGTGGCACATTGACTAACAAATTTTATCTGACAGAGACCAAGAAAAAAATACATAAAATTATAAAGTAAATAAACAAAATCAGTAATTTCCACAAACAAGTATGTTTATGCAGGAGCACTGTTAACCTACTAGTGTTCAGAGTAATTTCTGAATCAAGATAATTTCTGATGGTGTCTTTTAAAGAATCTAGTTATCTTGTAACTAATATGACATGGGATAAAATTAATCTCTTTTTAACTACAGTGAGAAAATTTAAAAGCCTTGGCTTCATAAATACCTGAACAGACAAATTGCTGAAATGATGCAGCAAAGACTGCAAGAGAAACTGCAAAAGATACCCCAAGTTATGTTTGTTATTAAGCATAGGTTATTTTGAAAATAGGTTTCCATATGGAGTATACGGTATGTAATTTATACAGACCACATTACTAATAGATTCTATCAAGTGGCACTGAACTCAAGCTACAATGTCTATAATGGAACATGTAAGGAAATTGCTGATGTTATTGGGTTGGATTAAAAGAAAAAAAAAATACCTTTATTAGTATGTGTTCCCCCTCCCCTCAGTGTACACTGCTTCTTGGGCTCAGACTTTGGGGTTTAAGAATGAGGTATTTGGGCCAGGAACAGTTGCTCACGCCTGTAATCCCAGCATTTTGGGAGGCTGAGGCGGGTGGATCACAAGGTCAGGAGATTGAGACCATCCTGGCTAACACAATGAAACCCCGTCTCTACTAAAAATACAAAAAATTAGCCAGGCATGGTGGCGGGCGCCTGTAGTCCCAGCTACTCGGGAGGCTGAGGCAGGAGAATGGTGTGAATCTGGGAGGCGGAGCTTGCAGTGAGCAGAGATTGCGCCACTGCACTCCAGCCTGGGTGACAGAATGAGACTCCGTCTCAAAAAAAAAAAAAAAAAAAAAAAAGAATAAGATATTTGAAGGTCTAATTATAGGATAAATTTGGTGAGTAAGAGGTTACTCTTAATAACAATAATCATATTTGGTTTACCTATTTGTCACCAGACAGTATCCAGACTTCAAGTGACTAATGGTGACAACTGTATTTTGAGAAATTTGGAAAATCACATAAGCTGTTGGTGATACTTTCAAATCAGAATGTTTTAAATAAGGGACAAGGTAAAGCAAGCTCAGAACTTAATAATAGAGGAATAAATACAGTATATTGAAGGAAAAAATACATTGACATTTGCAAAGAGAAAGATGCTGTTTCTATAGCATACCTAAGTCCATTGAATTTGCACAGTGGACAAATTGCAATTGGGGAATATTATTCATATAAATAGTCCTGTCAGAACACGAGATGAGTAGAGTCTTGTGGAACAGTTTGTTTAGAGGAGAAGTACTAGTTAGGAATCACTTGTATTAGCTGGTAAGCATCAAGAGAAACGCTTGGATAGGGTAGTTTAATAAACAGTGTCAGCACATTTAAATGGATTGTGACACTTTTATCTTTTGCTAAATAGCCTAGAGTAAGCATTATTTTAGCATGTTATCAAAAATAATTTTAACATATTTGGCACCCACTGAAATTCTGACTTACCCGTTAGGGTATGTTTTTGGTAATTCAGAACAGATTGATTGAAGAATCCTCTTTAAAAGTTGCATTTTAGATGTTTTCTTTGGGTGGTTCTTGTAGCCATCACAGAAATAAACATACCTTAGTTTGCAAACTGCTATTTACTTGGATCTGAATAAGAAACATTGTCACGATGTTACGATATACTGTATTTCCGGATACCTTAACAATTATTGGATAAACACAATGAAGATGGAAAATATTGTAGAAATGATGATATTATAAAAACTTTTGAATGGTTTTAGTTGAAAACAAACCAAGAATATATTAGTATAGACATAATTGCAAAGTAGAGCTACCGCACTACCAAAAAAAGTTATTTGAGGTAGTTGCTGGAAGCAGAATTTTCACGGTTAGAAATGCTTAAAGAGAGGCTCTTTTAAGTAGGAAAGAATGTGAGACTTTAGTTATTGTAACAGTAGGCTTCAGAGTAGCCATAAATGAAGTTTAGCTGGAGTAAGACTAACAGGGTTTTAATCTGTTGTTTTTCTAGTTAAGGCTTTTTAATAACATTTATGTATGTCCTTGTTCATTTGTGCACTGGGACAGACTAGAACCTTGGGCTCCCCATTTTGTTCTTTGGTACAGGGCCATCGTATTTCAGTAAATAGAGAGTTTTTTCTCTTCTTAGACGTCTAAACAATGGCAATAATTTATAACTAACTGCTCTTCGTTATGTTGCAGAGGCAAATTGCGCAGAAAATTATGGATAATTTTTAAAAGATGAAATACAGGTGGCTCATCTAAAACAGACTCCAATTAAAACCACATTGTATTAAATAGAGCCTGCTTTAGATAGGCTCCTCTTCATGCTAAATATGAATGAAGCAACAATTTTAGATATAATAGCTGGTATCTGGATTTTAATATGATCAGTTCTCATGCTTTGGGGCCCAAATATTGCCAGCTGGTATTAAGAAACCTACTCTCCTATAAAACTCGATTATATTGTTTTCCCTAAGAGTATTGCTTTAGGAATTATTGAGAAAGTGGCTTTTACAGGGTATAGACTTTTGCATAAAAGTTGGTGCTAAAATTTGACTCATCAAAATTTGCATCACACTCTTGCATCTGGAATTTTACCAAATGGTGTTAAATTAGACATTGAGATGGGTGTCTCATTCAGAGATATGGCAGTCTGTACTCAGTGTAATGGGTGAGCAAAGATGTGTTCTAGACCTAAGTGTATGCTGTCTGCATTATGGCTTATATAAAATGGCCATATCTGTTACTTTATCAAGAGAATAAGTTTTCTGAGTTTTGGTTGGTCTGATATGCTAATATCTGCAATTAGCAGAGCCTTGACAAATTGTTCTCTTTAATTAATAGTTCATCAGTTTGGTGGAATGTGACCTGATAAAATGATTTGGGAATATGGTGCTTTTACATACACAGATTTTTTTCTTTTTTCCATTTTAGTCTTTCTTAGCCGTCAGACTCCAGAAGACGTACAAGGCTATGCCAGTTTTTTTGTTTGTGCTTTTAAAGAAATTATTACCGAATGTGGGGGATCCACGGAAAGTGAACTCCTGGAGGGACAGAGGAGGAGCAAGACTGTCTGATCCTGAGATCTTAGTGCCTAAAACATAGAAGGGGTTCAGTAAATACTTGTTTGAAATAAAAATAACGATTAAAAAAAGGAGGGAATAGTTCCTACCATCATATGCAAGATGACATGGGTAGTCCTGACTCTTCAGGAGTAAGGAGACTGAGCATTCTCACTGCTGAATTAGGTGAAGGGAAACTTAGAATCTCTTTAAAAGGGACAAACAAGACCCTACATGACTGGACCTGCCCCTTTCTCTGTCTACCATTCTTGTCATTTCTTGCCTCAGCCTTATTGCCCCAGCAACACAGATCAGCTGGTAGTTCTTTGCCGATTCTGTGCTATTTCCTATCGTGGAACATTCTCCCATGTTGTTCTCCCTAGTCCTTATCTTGCCTGGTTGGCTACTAAACTTATATTTAAGCTTCATTATGTTCTGTCTTTTTTTCTGAAGTTGTTCTAAAGCCCTACCTGAGTTGGTGCCTTCTTCTGTTTCTCTGGAAAGCTCTGTGTGTTTCTACTCTTCTGCACAACGTGATAAATTATTTGAATTTTCTCCTTCACTAGATGGTTTTTATGTCAAGACGCTTTTCCTTATATTTGTTCAAATCCAGACATTGGACACGATGATAGGCCACGGAAATCAGTTAATAAGTATTTGACAAATGAGTGTTCATACCAGCCCTCTCAGGTGCAGAATGAAAAACTTTGAATGCTGCTTTAATAATAAATCTTCTTGATTATTGGCTGTGATTCTAAGTCCCTTATTACAAGAGTATGGTTATTAATCTAGTTATTTCTGCCATGTTTCAATGTGGATAAGCATATTTAACAGATTCGCTCTGTTGCATTGATCCTGTGATGGTATTATATACTACGCCAGTGCCCTGGACTGTGTGCTACAGGGCAGCCTCTAGACTTTGGGATTAAGTAATGGTGATTTGGTGGGGGTATGGGTTCTTATGGGAGTGTTTTGGCAATTAAGTGCTATTTAAAGGTATTATTTTTGTTAGAAAGATAAAGATTTAGATCTGTGGTTCATTAATTATGTAAAAGTTGAATTAGCAAAGGCTAGTTTCTGGCTCAAATTATGAAAGAATACTCTTGGGAAACTGGGTATCGGGGAGAGGATAAGTAAATTTGGTATTTGTCTTGAGATTTTATAGAGAACACACACGTACCCCATAAATGTAGTTTTAAAGAATTGTTCAAAGTAAATCAATTTTTGATTTTAAGAAAAGCTCCAGGCCAGACATGGTGGTTCATGCCTATAATCTCACCACTTTGGGAGGCCTAGGTGGGCAGATCACCTGAGGTCAGGAGTTCGAGACCAGCCTGACCAACGTGGAGAAACCCCATCTCTACTAAAAATACAAAATTAGCTGGGCGTGGTGGCGCATGCCTGTAATCCCAGCTACTCGGGAGGCTGAGGCAGGAGAATCGCTTGAACCCGGGAGGCGGAGGTTGCAGTGAGCCGAGATCGTGCCGTTGCCCTCCAGCCTGGCCAACAAGAGTGAAACTCTGTTTCAAAAAAAAAAAAAAAAAAAAGAGAGAAAAGCTCCACATTTTTAAATAATACACAGGTTTTGCAGTGTAACTACTGGTGAGGACCAGAAATGTAGTTACTAGATTTCTTAAAAATAAAATTTGTCACATTGCTTAAAAAAAAGGAAAAGAAGTACACTTATTTTTCCTATATGTAGTTTATACATGCTAAATAAATAAAGTTTAGAAAATGGAATTTAACAAGAGTAAAAGCATTGCCAATAGTTCCTCCCACGCAGGTGTTAATCATTTTTTGTTTTCACTTTTGTATTCATTTTAAAAATAGAGGATCATACTGCGTACACTGCTTTGTAAGCTGCTTTTTGCTTATCAATATTTTGTAACTATCTTTCCATGTTATTAATAACTGAGTTTTAATGCTTTTATCATAATTTAATCATAATTTTGGCTCAGCCATATTAGCTCTTTCTTGATAGATTTTACTGTGTAATTTAATAATACAGTTTTGGACTTTTCCCACTTAGGACTAGTATTCTTTATTAGATTTAACATGAACTAAGTGCTATAAATGAGTCAATATTCTTTTAAAATTATATGTCTGTTTATCAGTGTACTGTTTCAAGTCTATGTATTTGTTAGGTCTGTTCTTCAGGCTTGAACATAGGCATACCTCCTTTTATTGCACTTGGCTTTACTGCACTCTGCAGATACTCCATTTCTTTTACAAATTGAAGCAGTGGCAGAGTTTGAAAGAATTGACTCCAATTTTGAAAGAAGTCCTAGTGTGGATAACATGCTATCAAAAGCATCAATGCTACAGAGAACTCTTTTCTGAATGGAAGAGTCAATTGATGCGGCAAACCGTCTATTTTATGAGTAGACATCACAGCCACCCATCTTCATCAACCACCACCCTGATCAATCAGCAGCCATCAACATCTAGGCAAGACCCTCTGCCAGCAAAAAGATTACAGCTCACTGAAGGCTCAGATGACTGTTAGCATTTTTTAGCAATAAAGTATTTTAAATGTATGTATGCTGTTTTTTTAAGATATAATGCTATTGCACACTTAATAGACTACAGCATCGAATAAACAAATTTTATATGCACTGGGAAACCAAAAAAAATTATGTGACTCGGTTTATGTGGTGGTTTGGAACGGAACCTGAATTCCTCCGATGTTTGCCTGCAGATGCTCATCCTTTACTCTTTCCCCACTACTGTTGGTGCTCCCAGTTCTGCTGTCTGCCTTTATCCAATCGTAAGGCTCAATGTGATTTCTAGATTCACCCTAAGTACTTGCCCTTGACCAGCCCAGCACTGAACTCCCCCAAACACACAAACATTAAAGTTCATTTAGAAAGAGTGAATTTTAGGAAGAAACCACAGAGGCCAAGATCTTCTCTAATTAATGTAGTGAGTCTTCTGAATGTAGTGAGTCTTCTGGCAATTTTTTGAGTATTACATTGATAGCTCATTCAAAACAAAAATTCTTCACACAACTATGGTATAAATAAAAAGATGTGATGTTAATATAACTTTTGGATTAGATTATTGCCGAATCAAGCATCTTTACAACATTTTAGTTTAGAGTAATGTGTTTGGCTAAATTAGGCAATAAAAGTAAACATAAAAGGTAAACCTTCCCGATTAGTCCTTACATTTGACTTCTCTGTATGTAAAACACTCACAAAAACCAAAAATAATTTCACTACTCTGTATTTATTTTTCTGATTGAGACTTTGGAAAAGTCAAGAATGACAACGGTAGGTATTTCTTTTTTGCAGAACAAGCCTGAGATGGTACTTAGGTGCTTACATACAAGCTACTGATCACTTAATGACATTTAAAAATTTTTAATTAGTTATTGCCTTCAGACACTACAGAAGTTTAAAAATCCTACTGTTTCCACTTAAATTTCTAGACCAATGCTGTTGGACTTTCTTTCCCTTTGACAGCAATGATTATCCAGTTGAATGTTGTTTCACAGAAAGGAAAAGTGCATTTGTGTAAAAATATCTGGGGCTTGCCAGGGAATTTTTTTCAGAATGCTTTGTGGTTACAAATGAAGCTTATTGTTGTATAAATGGCAAGTTTAAAATCATAGAACTTTTTTGCAGTAGCTCATGGCATGAGTTGATAATCTGCGAATTGCTCTGCGTGTGTGTTTGTGTGTGTTCGCATGCATGCCTCAGCCCATCTGTAAATAGCTGGATCCTGTGCCGTTCCTCCCCCCGTTTCCCACCTCACTTATTTAGATACATAAATATGACACTTTTAAATCTAAGGCAAACCCCAAAAGATGCATATGGAAGGCTGGATGTGGGAGAGAGGTGTTTTCCTTTAATTGACCTCTCACGGCGTTCCACTTGATAAAGTGACAACACTTTCTGAAAACTTAAGGTTTTTGAATGTGTGGATTTTCTCCCTACCTCTGTAATTTCTGAAACTTTCTCTAAACAAGATGGCTGGCACATTCTGGGGACAGAGCAGAGACACAGAACAGAGACAAAGCCGCCCTGAGAAGGCAGACACACTTATATTGCTTGTGGTTTTTCAGTACAGCTGCTTTCAGATGGGCCGGCTTGTTCTAAGCTGGTCCCACTGCCAAAGCAAGACTGTCACACAGCTGGTAGTACTTACTGTACTTGCGGGAAAGTATGTGATTCATTAGTTGGAACCGTATGTTTTTCACCAGTTCTGGTCATGTTTTTGTTAGGATGTGGTAAAAACATAAGCAGGGGGTGAAGGGACAATGGAAACATGTGACTTCTTAAGGATTGGCCTGAACCCGTTATTAGCTAAATTGTACACCTTAAAATGTCCTTTGTACCTCATAAGACAAATGACTTAATTTTTTATTCCTCAGTTGAGGTCATTTAGTCATAAGTGGTAAAAATTATCAACACTGAGCTCTTTTTCTCTTTTTACTTTCTGTAAAGTATTATGATCCGTTTAAACCCCAAATTATAATATGAAGGGAAGTCATGCAAGTAAAAGACATTAATTTGCTGAAAAATGCCCATGACGGGTGAAGAACTTTAACTGGAGTGAACTCTTGCTACTGATAAAATATGAGTGTGGTATTACAGCTCATAAGAAACACTTCTAATACCACAGGATGCGAGGAGAACAATAAATGGGAGTTTCTTTGTCTACACATGATCAAGCAGACTCAAGTTGTATGGCTGGAGGATTGAGAGACTAGTGTTTTAAGTAATTTTGGTGTCATTAATGGGTATCTCTGTAATGCTCAATCCTGGTATTGTGCAGCACCGCTGGTGTGAGCTGCATTGAATATTGGCCTGTTATCAGCAGGTTTTTGAGCTTGTGAATATTTTACAACTGCACAGGCCGAACCATATTTTTTGGAAAATGAATGCCATTGCTGCTGTGTTGTGTTCTCCTTACATAGGAATATGCTTTGACATTTGCTTGCTTCTGCTTCATTCTGACACTGGAGTTGTTTTACTTTTGTCTCTACTCCCATAACCTGCTATTGAGACAGGTGGTATTTTCAAAGTCTAAGTAAAATATTGGCAGATTATGCCTCTACCCGCAGACTCTATTTTCAACTGTTCCCTTCTAAAGTTCTGCACCATTCATGCCTCACTACATACACTCCAGCAGTTGCTGGAATCTGCAGAATTAGAACCAGGTCTGTCTCTGACAATTAGCTCAACTGGCTGCAGGATAAATAAAGGAATGCGCTCAGGGGCTGTAGTCTGTGACACAGTTTAACAGAGCGTAAAAAGGTGCATCTGTTCTATGCCCAGATTCAGTCGCCTCACTGTCACTGCGAAGTTATCGACACGGAGACATGCCCGTGCTGTTTGGTAAACAAGCGGCAGGTATTAAATTAACTGGGCTGTGAGTGTGCAAAAGTGCTGCTTAATAAAAGCCCTGCTATCTTGGCTCACTGCTGGGTCACAGGCAGTTGCTAGAGCATCTAGTAAGATGACTCGTGGCACTGAATACTTCAACACCCTGTCCTCACTTCCTTCCAGAGGGGACCATTGACATTTGAGAGCCTGATTAGAGAAGGGAAAAAAGGAGAAAGAAAAGAGAATACAGGGTGTGTGTGTGTGTGTGTTTGCCTTTTACGTTTCGTAGGCTAGGCAAGAAGGAGATGAGGGCTAGCACCCCAGAGCCAGGTTTTAGTTTAAATTGGGCTTCTGAATCCAATACTAAATTGCAGCCAGGTCTCTGTTTTTGTTTTTGTTTATTTTCTCTGCCTTTCTGTCTCACCCTCCTCATGACTGCTACTTGATTTGAGGTTGAAATAATGAGGGGATAACTGAGAGATGAAAGTTCTGCTCTGTCTGCCTGCACTGGGTAGGCACCATGCATCTTGAAAATGTACTTGTAGGAAAAAACATTTTGACTTTTATTATATTCTTTAAGCATTTATTGCCTTTGCATTTAATATTTTTAATGAAAAACTCACATTTTAAAGACTTTCTGCTTTCATTCAGCAATGTCATGATTTTTGAAGTTTGTTTTCCCTTCAGCTTCAGGAATGCTTTACAGAGGGTCATGTGTGGTTGCCTTGTTGAATTGTTCCTCACTTTTGTGGTCTTATCTTTGAGGAGTCCTCTTTAGATATACCAAGGTCTGTAGGCAAACATTACAAGACAATTTTCAGTACACACGTCTGTGCTAAAGAGACTGGTATTTCTGAAGGTTTCCTGCTCCCCTCCAAGTTGTGTTTCTTTTAAGGGCCCCAACTAGCTCCTCATCCATTAGAAGATGATGTAATGCTAATGGTATCTAGCTCCACACAGCTTGGACCAAAAATGATTCCAGTTGGCTGTATTTGAATGTGAATGACCAGAAGGTGCTAGACATTCTCCACTGTAATTGCAAGTGCTTACCTTGGAAATCTCTCTTTTGGTTGTAGAGGTCCTTTGGTCCTCATACTGGAGATCATACCGCCATACATGCATTCCTACTGTCCAGACCCATCTTTATTGTTGGCTGTCTTTATATAGTGATGTCTAGGTGGAGGAGTGGGATGCCCAGGGTCAGGGATAGGGAGGGTGGAGAGGAAGCAGCGTTTCTCATTGTTTGCTCAGAAAGGAAAGTATCCCACTATCTAGAGAGTTAGTGATGCCTCAGAATCTCTTTATCTTTGTAACCTCTTTTCTGTATGAAGTTTAATAAGCCAGCTGTGCAGTTTTTAAAACGCCAGTGGATTCCGCTTTTCACTTGGACCGCCCCCCCGCCTTTTGCTCTGAGCATTCACTCCCTGTTTCCTTATTTCCCCCGTTCTCTTTTCCTTTATCTCAGGGGAGTTCCCTGAGTAGCAAGACTGAAAAAGAGCTGAGGTTTATGTTAGAAGAAATTAAGGTTAATGATCATTGGCTCATTTTCATATTCTGTGGGTGTGGATGGAGGAGTAATCAGTGCAGGTGGCCCTGCCAGTTGGGAGTTTTTCTTTGTCATCAAGAAAATAAGGAGAGTGCAGGGATTGAATTACCACAACTATTTCAGGACTAAACATATTTCATTTCCCGATCGGGTCTGGTTTAAGGACACAAAGCTGACATTAATTTTATCCAAAGAAAGCACAGCATTTTTTTTTTTTTGTTTCATAATTTGACTGAATGCATAGGGTAGATGCATGTTCAAATTTAATTCTAGTATAATCTTACAAATAATTCTCTGAAAAGCAAAGGGGTTTTGATTCAGTTTGACAGTTTATGTTTCTGTGCCCAATTACCACTTGGTTATTGAATGTTAAAAAGCTGCTTTCTAAAATGTGCACTCCGACTGCACCAATTGGCTTCCCAGCTGCCTGCTATTACATGCGAGGTGCTCTCTTCTAACTTTTTAAAGGATGTACACAGTTGAAGTAGTTATGTTTAGCTAGCAAAGGAAGTGGGGGATTTGGTTAGGAAGTGCTTGCTGGCCTTGAAAAACTATCGTGTGTGCATTCTCATTTCAGCCACATAAAGATCATTCTTTAAATAAATACTTGTTGGATTAAAAAAACCTTAAATGCTCCGATAAACTAGAGAAATAACTTTGATGTTTTTTAAAAGCATGACTTCCATTTGAATCAATTTTTTAAAGTTTTCAATATGCTTTTAATACCACTGATGTAACTTTCTACACGTGAGGTATTCTGATTCCATACTTGGAAAAAGAAGATTTACAAGTTGACCAGAGACAATAAAAGTCATTGAGGAAGAGTGTCAACACTTGCCATGCATGGTAGGTTTTGCTTTCTTAGCGGAATGCAGCAGATGACTCAAGTGACCTGATCTGTTTTTAAAGCACAAGGTTTATTTGGCTGTTACAGTGTGAGTATAATATTAATGATACTAATGTAAAATTAACTTTTATGTTGTGTGAGCAGTTTTTCTTGTTTCCCCCTTTAAAATTGCAGATATTTCCTTGTGCATCTATCTGGTGTTGTTGCCATAGTGAACATTTATATAACTTTGTTTAAGCCATGAAAAGTTTGGTATAATCGGGTAGTTAGGCAAGTCCACGTGAAGGTGATTTTTGGTTTTCGTAGCCCTGTGGTATGAGTCCACATACAGTTGAATATTCATTATATGGCCATTAATATAAATACTTCGTCTGGCTTATTAATAACACATGAAGAGACTATGCCCAAACATTCAAAGGGCAAGAATGTTTTAGTGGTTTCTGGAAGCTCCTTGCTGTGAAGAAATAAGACTTTTAAAAAACATTGTAGTTTAGAGTTTTGAAGTAGCACTTTAAAATATTTTAAAATACATTTGGTATATCTTAAGAAATTCTTGACTAGGCTAAAACTTAATATTGAACGAAGTGATCTTTTGAGATCAATATGATTTCCAAGTTTGACATTTAAGCAAATCATGTTCTCTGTTTTAAGAAACGTTAAACAAGGAGACAAAAATACACAATGAATCAGTTTCTAAGGTAACATTATTTCCTAACTTCTGCTTTGCTTTTTACTGAATCCTTTTACCTTTCCTGCTACTGATAGATCTCAAAACTGGCCTCACTGGGTTTTCCCAAAGGCTTTTGGAAAGATCCATTTACTTTATGACCCACATACATCTGGTATTAGAGCAACTATGAATTAATCCAGCCTCACTTTAGTATTTATCTGTTATGCATTAGGAATATTTAAAAAGCAAATAATTTAAACTAATGTTTTTCTTGCATGTAAGTTAGATCCTTAAAATCAGCTATACATCATATTAACTTGAAATTTTTAAATAGTCGGCTGAATTGCTTTACAAAGTGTAGTTGTTTAAGCCATTCTGTTGGTTTTCTCTGCAGGCTCCTTAGCTTTGACAATACTGTTCTACCCCTTCACTTGCATCTACTTGTTAGTGCTTTTTACTTTGGTCTTTTCATTTCTTTAGAAAGTTCTTCCTTTTGGATACATAGAATATAGCATCATTTATTGATCTGTCTTTTCCGCTACCTTTGTATTAGAATTTTAAACACATCATGACAGGAAATAATTCAATCTGGTACAATGTGCCCTCTCTCTCCTAGTTTTTAAGTCCTGAGTCTTGTATGCCGCACTTTCAATCTCTGGTGGCTAACCTGACTACTTTCTGTCTCGTTTACTGGAATACATCCATAAAGCAAGGATACATGTGTGTCTTACATGTCCAACAACGTATTCCAACAAAGGCTTTCAGTGAGCCAGGGTGTGTGGCTTAGTTTCACCATCATTTTGGTAAAAATACATGTATTAAACAGATACTGAATTTCTGACTTGCATTTAATCTTCTCCTCCTGTTTTATGTTTTCTTTCTTTGATTCAGACAGCAAACTGATTCAAATCTTCAGTATAATCTATAAAACCAAAGGTTTATTATTATTAGGGTACCCAGAGAATAAAGTTGTTCATGGTTTTTTAACAGTAGAGAAATAAAAATAATAAGGTTTTTTTTTAGTATATAATTAATTAAGCACTTAAATTGTCAACCTGAAATTGTTGTTCTTTACATGCGTTTCCCTTAGCCCTTTGTAATTACCTAACACTGCCAGTTAGTGCCAGTTGTGGGAGCAACAGGCTTCTAAAAATACCCTCCTCCTGGCCTGGCCACCCACCTAAGAACCATGTGAAGAGGTGTTTCGTGAATTATCACAAAGTTAGGTATAACTGATGCAATCTGTGCAGCTATTTCTGTCAAAAATTGTGCCTCCAAGAGGGATCAGCTACATTATATCTTGTAATTTCAGATACACTTTCTTGGATTTAGTGAAAAAACCTTCTCTGAGGCTTTGGTAACCTTCTGACCAAATGGATTGCAATCAAGTGTACCTGTGATAGTGAGCTTGAATTCACAAAACAAGCAACGCCATTCATTGCTTTGTTAATCCACATCCACTTAAGGCATAGATATTCTTTATTTGATATGTCATCTTGGGTTATTCATCATGATTAGTAAGTTTGTCTACATTAAAAATATTACACAAATCCTTCTGAAAAATTTTAGTCTCAAAGTCATCAGAGGGAGCTATAGGTTCTTAAATTAATTGACTAATGAATAAAACCTGTTTTCCTATTGGCTGTTCTTCACTGCTTCTTTTAGAGTGGGCGCAGATGAAAATGAATCATGGAGTTTAGGAATGAAAGTCTGAAAAATAACTAGATAAAATTTTATAATTTGGGGAGCTATAAAATTTAGAATCCGTGTCCTTGATTTTCATCCCTCTCATTTGGAAATGATGAAGCTCAGGAGGTTAAGAAGACCATGGTCATCACAACCAACAAGAGATTGAAATGGACAAGAATCCTAGTGTCCAGACCAATACTGTGCAGTAGAAAAAATTCTGCAAACCACATATGCAATTTAAAATTTTCTAGTAGCCACACTACAAAAGTAAAAAGAAACAGGTGAAATTGATTTTAATAATGTATTTCATTTGACCCAGTATATCAAAAATTATGATTTCCATGTATAATAAATATAAAAAATACATAATCATTATGAGTGTTTATCGAGACATATTCTTTTCTTTTTTCATTCTGAGCCTTCAAAGTTCAGTGAATTTTACACTTTCAGCATGTCTCAACTTGGACTAGCCACATTTCACATGGTCAGTACCACATGTGGCTAATGGCTACCATATTGGATGGCTTAGGTCTAGACACCAGTCCAATTTTCTTTCCACCACAACAGTGTAGTAGCTTTTAAAGGGTTGACTTGGATTTTCAAAGTCTTATTTTGGTTAATTTAGGAGAACTGGTGTCTTTGATATACAAGTGACAAAGTAACTGAAATCCTATATGTCATTATAATAGAAACACATTGCTCTAGAATCATCTTTCTCATTAACATTTTTGATTCCTTGGCAAATGCTTATTAATACTTCAAGTAAATATTTTCAAGTTTCTTGTAGACTTTTTTCCTTCATCACTTTACTCCCTGTGAAGCCATACTGTCTCAGTTTTGCTAACCACAGACACATTACAGGCAGTGTTGTGGGAGAAGAAAAAGTTTCCCTCTGTTTCTCCTTTTGGAGGTTGAAGGCAGTATACCCTGGTGCTGCCCTGGACTGAGGCTGTCCACCATCTGTGTAAGGAATTCACAATCCCAGACAAAAGAAATTGGCAAAGTCTTCCCTCTGTCTGCTCTCCAGATCCTCAAGATAGCCATAAAACACCTGGACAAAATCAGCAGGTGATGGCAAGGGAAAAAGAATGATCAGTCACAGGCGTTGTTGAATCCTTTGAACATTACTTATGGCCTGGACATTGCTGTCACCAGGCACAGTTTGATCTTGGGTGAGTTTTCCGGAAGAGCTTTATTCCCTGGCTCTGTGACAACAGTGGAACCAGATAACATTGTGGATAGAGGAGAGAAGTGGAAAGTCGAGGTTTCCCTGCCTTAAGGTATAGCAGTTCCAGGTGGTGTTACTTCTGTGTGTGTAAGAACATCCTACAGAAATAAGTCATATCACCAGATGCATAAAGTGTGCTTTTTAGATCAGTGTTCTTACTGTAATCCTGCTGAAGGAGTTTAAATATTCACTCATCTACTTATAATTTATAAATTGTTTTCAGAATGATCAGTCAGCATTGTTCATATGCTATTTTTTAAATGTAGTTTAAAATCTGTTTTCTGCACTTAGACTGAAAAAAGGGAGTTGGCACTATGGTATTCATAGGCTTTTACAAATCTTTTCTTATGGTGGCTCTACATAAGAAACTTTTCTACATACTCATTTTGTGTCACATGGTTTGCTTCCATATCTTTTGTTTTGATGCTGTATGTGGAAGTTTCAGTAGCTACTAAGTCATCATTTGGGTTGTCTGAAATTTTTATAATGATATAAGATGGTGGCAGAATTGCATATCATGAAGACTGATAGGGAAGGGGCACGTTTTTAATGCATCAGGAATTTAGCCACGAAGAAATCACACTTTTGCCAGTAAAAGCTCCGAGCAAAGTCCGTTAGTTGTTGCCTCTTTGTCAGTCAGTAAGAGAGTTTAATACAGTGGTATTTAGCTTTCTTCGCTGCTGCCAGTTTTAAGGGTCATATTTTAGCTCTGATCTTTATTTCCAGTGAGAGGGCTAAACCAAAGCAGAAGCAGCACTATTTAACTCGGAATTCAGAATGATTTTCTCTCTCCCTTTGGCTCTGTCTACAAATGTAGCCCTTTTTCATATCAATGGCGTCAAGCTTCATTGAATTTAGCTCTGTCTTGTTAAGTACATTAATGCTGTGTTCTGTCATTCATTACATGAGAATTAGTTGTCTATTACAAAGTGGGGGTTTTTGTTTGGAGCCTGATCTTCATGGGAAGAAGGCCATACATGGCTTAATTTCCTGAGTGCATTGAATGCTGGACTTGTTTATCTGTGACTTGTATATCCACTGAAAGCATCATGCAAAATGTTGATTCTACCGTTGGGAGGCCCACTGTGTTTTAAGCAGGGAAACTTAAAAGAGAAGAAAGAACACTTACCACCTTTCTTTTTTAAAATCCCCTTTCCCCCATGCATTTTGTCACATTTTTTAGTGATCTATACAGCGCCCTTAGAGTGTGTTACAGAAAGTGTTAATATCTTAGAGCAGCAGTAATAATAATCCTTTTACTCAGGGTAATCATGTGCTAATCCTCTGGTAAGTCAAAAGTATTAGATCATTTGAAATTCATTGTGTCAGCTCAGTTGAAATAACTGGTATGGTGCTATAAACATTTAGAGAAAGGGAGTCTTTGAACCCAAATAATAATGTCAAATAGTTTGTTAGTGTTACATGTTCATGTTTAAGGGTTTCATAAGCTCAACCCATGGACAAGAGCATTTCAGTTTACATCAGTGTGTAATATATTATTTTAACTGAAGGTTTATTTTTATTTTGTTATTTGGGGAAAGTTTCTTTTCCTCTGGCACTTGTGGACTGGATTTTTATGGTACAGTTTTCACTCTGCAATCACAGGAAGCCTGCTGTGCCAGAAGGGTGCTTTTTGGTGTTTTTTTTTTTGTTTTTTGTTTTTAAAGAAAACTATTTTTGTTTTTCTAAAGCATTATGTTGGGTTTGAATTTTCTCCTTGCTCCCTTCTTTCGTATTTTTGAGAAAAACATTGATGGTATACATATTTATTTTTCTGTGAATATTTTAACCAGGAATTTTGGCTTCATGTTTCCCTTTTTCTCCTGAACAGAGCCACCCCTTCCTTGGAATTTTTATAATTCTCTTGAATTATTCTCTTTCCCTCTCTCACTCTTAAGTCCCCAGGTGATAGAGAGCCCTTAGATTCTTTGTTTTAGTGATCTTTGCACCCAGCATACCTTAGGTGTTCAATAAAGAATACTTTGAATTGCTTCACTTATAGAAATGCTGGTAAATTTGGTGACTTAGCTAAAGTTGTTCCCATGTCAGAAAATGAATATTTTTGGTGACAAATCATTTTCATTTCTTCTTTCCTGATAGTCGTTTGAGTTTTAGAAGGGCACCTTTTCTTAGAGCTTCAGGACTGTTTGAGCTGCAACTGTTGTTCTCCACCTTTATGAAACCACTCAGCTGTTGACAAAGCTGGTGTTAGAGCTTCAGAGAGCATCAGCACAATTAATTGGTTTTCTGAGGATGCATAACTTAAGTAATTGTGCAATCAAGGCTCATGTGGAAAGGATGAGTATCTGTCCTTTCTGGACCTCTTGTTATCACTCCTTGTTTCCACCTGATCTTTGATTCATAGTTTTGGAGAACTTGTAGATTCTCTTATCCTAGGATGTATTAAGTACTGTAATGTGAAGTCCTACTCCTCTTTTTTGAAGAATTAAATTTACAGATCTTGCTGCTGATTGCATTCTGTAAATAAGGGGAGAGCTCTGAACAATATGTTTGATGTTGTGTCCCTAGTCCGTGGCCATGCTCGATACAGCTTTCTTCCTCCTGGCGTCCTCCCATGAACAGATTCTGTTAATGAGAAGGTTCATCATCTAAAAAGCAGTCCACAGGATAGCTTTCTCTATGCTGTTATAGAATGAACTGAAATCTATGTAGAATAGCTCTAGAGCTAAAATTTGGCTAGAGAGAAGAGGTGTTAAATGCAACCTGAGCTTTTTTTTTCAGGGATAACCCAGCTCAGAGAATAAGGTATCCAGATGATCTGGTTTAAGTCACAGAGACAGTGTAGCCAACCAGTCCCCAAGGCACTGGCCTCACTGAGAGGGTAGCTAGCATTCCACTGGGTATGGGATCAGGGATTATTGATGGCATTGTTACAAGTCTGTCAATGAGGGCACGTAGAATAGGTAGCCCCAAAAGTTGCTTTTAGTCACCGTAAAGTGGCGCTCCATTTTAGAGTTCAGTCCAGGCATGGCCTTAATACCATTGCTGGGAAAGGGCAGCATGTCACAGTGACAGAGAACATGGACTGTGGAGCCAGGCTGCTTAGGTTTGAATCCTGTTTCCACCACTTGTACTGTCTCTGTGATACTGGACAGGTTTCTGAAGTGTCTGTGCACCCAAGTTCATCATCAGTGAAATGGGATAATACCTACTTCCTGCATAGTTGAAGATAATTGTGAGGATTTAATGAATGTATGGTGCCTAGAACAGTGCCTGAAACATAATAAATGCTGCATACATGTTTATGTAGTAAAATAAAACTGAGTGCTGAGAGCTGCTGATGCTTCAGAAAACCATTAGTGAAACCTAACCCCTGGAACCTGACCCTTCATTAAGGCCCCAAGGTTTTACTAAACTTTGTGCCTGCCACAAAAACCATAGTTACATAGTTACATGTGCCTTGTATAGAAGCTCCTATAGATAATCTTGTTTTTTTTTTTTTTTCTCCATCCTGTACGTAAAATTTGGAGGAGCTGGCTCTACAGGGCTTTGTGGGGATTCTCTTGGGTGACAGTGTAGCTGAGGAAACTCTACTTTGAACTAAAAATAGGGCCATTTTCATAATTCTTTTCATATTCTGCTTTGTTTTCTTTGGGTGATACATTCTTTCTCAGGTATAATTTGTCATAGAATGATGTTTTCAATTGTATTTTTTTGTAACCAAAGTGATTAATTTGCAATTTACATGTGGCTAAGAAGATATATCTGATAATCAAGTTTAGTTCAAAAGTAGGTTTTTTGTTTGTTTGTTTGTTCTATAATAAGTACCTCATTTTGATTGCAGGGCCAAGGTTAAAGTGGACTTGACAGTAAACTGAAATTTACATTTATCGATGATGATCATGACCCCATATCAATTTCTGTGTTCTCAAATGCATTATATGGTTGTCTGAATAGTTACTCCAGATTGCCAACACTGTGATTTAAGCCTTTAACAAATTACCTGTTGTAATTCACAAAACTGGGTTTCATATTATCTGTGGCAACTATTTTTTTTTAAAGATTCCTCAAAGATGTAATAATACTTGCACAAGTGGCAACTAGGACAGAATGGTTCAAAACAGGAGGAAAGAACATACTATGAAATGCTATAGAGAGCCACTTACAAAAATTCCCACGTGTCAGTAGAACTTCCTTCCTTCCTTCCTTCCTTCCTTCCTTCCTTCCTTCCTCCCCTCCTTCCTCCCCTCCTTCCTCCCCTCCCCTCCCCTCCCCTCCCATCCCTGTCTTCCTGCCCTCCTTCCTTTCCCCCTTCCTTTCTTTCTTTCATTCATTAATTTTTAATTTTTTTTTTTTTTTTGAGAGAGGATCTCACTCTGTTGCCCAGGCTGAAGTGAAGTGCCACAATCTCAGCTCCCTGTAGCCTTGATCTCCTGGGCTCAAGTAGAGATTCTCCCACCTCAGCCTCCCAAGTAGCTGAGACCATGGGGCCGGCTAATTTTTAAAATTTTTTTTGTAGAGACAGGGTCTTGCAATATTGCCCACACTGGTCTTGAACTCCTGGGCTCAAGCGATCCACCTGCCTGGGCTTCCCAAAGTGCTGGGATTACAGGTGTGAGCTACCATGTCTGGCCTCTTTTATTTTATTTGTGAGACAGGGTCTCTCTCCGTCACCCAGGCTGGAGTGCAGTGGTGTGATCATGGCTCACTGTAGTCTCAACATCCGAGGCTCAAGCAATCCTGCTGCCTCAGCCTCCCAAGGAGCTGGGACTATAGGTATGCACTACCAGGCCCACCTAATTTATTTATTTTTTATTTTGTAGAGACAGGGTCTTACTTTGTTGCCCAGGCTGATCTCGAACTCCTGGACTCAAATGATTATCCCACCCCAGCCTCCCAAAGTGCTGAGATTATAGGTGTGAGCTATCATGCCTGGCCCAGAACATTTTCAATATGGTTATGGAAACATTATTAACTGGACACGGTTGCTTGATTTTGCAGCTTAATTGGAGTTATCTTGATGTAATGGAATTGAACAAATGTGACCATTGAGCTCTCAGACTTGGTTTTGAATTCCACTTTTTCCATTGACCAGCTATGAGGCCTTAGTCAAGTTCCTTAATCTCCTTGACCCTTGGTCTCCTTATCTGTAAAATGGCGATATAATAGTACCGATCATGCTCAATTGTCATGAAAATTAAATTAATTCATGCATGTGAAGTATTTACATTATAGAGGAAGAAAAATTTATTTTCCTTCCACTCGTCTAAGTTCTTGGCTGCCAACTCTGTAACAAAAGACAAATTAACAAAGAAAAGCATACAAATTTATTTAATATAAATTTTATGTGACACATTTCCTTCATAAGGAAATGAAGACTTGAAGAAACAATTAAAACTGAATGTTTTTATAGGTTCCATGAAGAATGGACAGTCCTGGAAAAACGTGATAAGACAAAAAAGAGTATGTGCTAAGAGTAGTAAACCGAAGGAAACTTAGCAAGGCCTACTTATTGAGATTCCTCTTGATGTCCTTCCATTTTCAGATATACAGATGCTTTTTTCCTCTGGGTTTTGGGAAGGGCACCTCCCACATGACAATCTTATGGCCTGCTTCTGGGGAAAAGGATGGGGAAATGTCAGAGAGTCCTTGCATATATCATCTCTCAAAACTCTTAATCTTATTCAATATGTCAAGGTGCCATATTTTGGGGTAGCATGTCCTGAGCTCCATCAACATTAATGTAAACATATTTAGCCTAATGCCTGGCACATATCAAGAGCTTGAGAAATGCTGACTCTAAATTTATGACATCTAGGAAGATGTGGGGCAGAATTGTAAACTTACCTGCTAAATTACCTATGAGCTGCCCACCATTCGTTAATTATGGCAATAATAATGGGTTTATCATGCTGTATCCTCACTCTTGCAAGCAGTGTTCCTTGTGCTTAGCAGTCAGTGTTGCCTAATTTGGGGCATGCTGGTGTGTCTGCAGACTGTTTTTGTATGTGGAAAGGTAATTGGCCTGCTTGGCTTTTTTTTTTTTTTAAAGAGACAGAATCTCACTGTGTCGTCCATGCTGGAATACAGTGGCCCGATGACAGCTAACTGCAGCCTTCACCTCCAGAGATCAAGTAATCTTTCCACCTCGACTTCCCAAGTAGTTGGGGCCACAGGCATGTGCCACCACACCCAGCTATTTTATTTTTATTTTTATTTTTTTGTAGAGACAGGGCTTCCCTGTGTTGCTGAGGCTGGTCTTGAATTCCTGAGCTCAAGGGATCCTCCTGCTTCAGCCTCTCAAAGTGCTGAAATTACAGGCATGAGCCACCACTCCTGGCCATTTTTTTTAACTTCATGAATGTAGCTCTTCCATATCACCTTACTGTAATAAAAGGGAACAATACCCCAGAAACCTTTCTTTTAAATAGTACCTGGAAACTCTAACCTTGCTTTCTTTTTATTTAGAGAAAAGGTGCATTTTACCATAATAGTGAAGCCATTTACATGGATTAGGTGGAGTTTTTTGGATTGTTTTTCAAGAAAAAATAAAGTTTTTCCAAGTGGTTTTGTTGGCTTTTAAAACAAAAGCAATCACAGTGAACTGAATGTGTTTCTCTTTTGAAGCATACATGTATTGATTGCTAACTCTGTGCTAGGTACTGTCTTGGATTTCGGAGGCTGTGATGAGTAAGACCCCATCCTTGCTAATAAGGTCTTTATGACATTAATATTATAGAAAGATTTCTAAGTTTTGGCCAATGGCCAACTATTTCTACTAGAAGTTCATCCATTGATCTCAGGGTGTACCCCTACATCTGTTGCTTTTGTATTTTTTCTTGAGGCTTGTGACAGTGAAATTTAACATTTTTGCGTTTCAATCCCAAGCGTTAATTTCTGGTTAATTTCATTCCCAAGCGTTAATATATAGGACATGCTGTAATTTGGTTTTGAGCTTTGTTTCATTAGGTTTGGCTCCAAGGACACACAAACCAGAAAACTGAACTTATTTTCATTCCTTTCTTTTGAGGCTGTTTTCCATATGGTACTGCTCATCTCCCTCTTGTGACTGTTACCTTTCTTTTGTAATCGAGTTGTTGCATGATGTCATGGAGACAATTAATTGAAAATACACTGCCTGTCTGGAATCAGAGACAACTCAGAAAATTTTGCAGTCTTCCATGACATGCCCAGTGACAACTGTGTTTGTCACTATTTCTTCTGGGAAATCCCAGGGAATTGTGATAGTCCGCTGTCCTGGTTACCCAGGATTTCTCACTTAAAGCTGAATTGGTGGTTGGATTCAAGGATGCAGGGGTGCCCAAATTATGGTAAGAGGTCTAAGAGGCTCCTCCTTACATTTACCTGTTGTCACTCAGGAAAAGTAGCAGGGGGATCTTCTTGTGCACAATCTCAGTAATTGAAAAATGAAGGTAGTAGCTGAGCTCCTTTTCAGAAGAGGTACAGGTGTTGGCGTTTGTTATAAATACCTATTCTGAGAAGCCTGCACAGGAGTAGTGGGGAATACTCCATAACCTGCTGTCCCCAGTGATTTTCAATAACATGTGGCATTTGGGGCCACCTTTCCTTTTGACTTTGTCTTTTACATTTAAAATTTATTAAAGCAACATTTTTCTGGGTTGCAAGCACAAAACGGATTTTTTTCCTAGGAGTTTTGCATATTTCTTGTTATTTCTTTAACACAGTACGTTTTCCTTCCCTTGTGTGATCTGCATTTTAAAATTGGAAAAGTACACTGGGTATTTGCATATTCAGACTGGCACAATAGGCATACAGGCTCTAATAATTAGTCATATGCTTGGAAATTGTCAGTGTTCCCCATGGTTCACAAATTTAAAATAAAACTCACTGCTATCTTTTATTTTAATCCAATTTATTTTTCAGACTACCTTTCTAACCTTATAGTCCTAGGTATTCTCTTTGCTATAACTCTTATGTTTTTTGAACAAGCCCCATGCTGCTTTACCTCCATACCATTGGCAGTACTTGTCCATCTTCTTGGATGATCTTCTTTCCCCATCTTGGCTTGTTGAAATCGCTTAAATAGGTTTGTCATAAGTGATGATGGTCCAGCACTGAGCTAGGAGATATGTGTGGGTGCCAAGTAAAACAAGACATGGTCTCTGACCTTGAGGACCTTTGAGTCCAGTGCCTCTTGAAAGCCTATCCATCTTCCAAACCACTTCCTTCACTAAGCTTTTTCTCATTACCTCAATAGAAGTAGTCTGTCTCCCCTGAACCCTAAAGCATTTTGTTTATGCCTGTCTTGTCACATTGATCACATTCCACTTTATAATATAGTTATTTGTGGTCAGGTTTATCTCCCTACTCAGTTGTAAATTCCTCAAGGACATATTTATGTTTACATGTCAGGGTTTAGAATTCTGTTTTCTACATAGTAGGTGTTTGATAAATATTTATTGAATTGATGGGGCCACAAGAATAAAAATCCATGCTAAGAATTGGTGAGGGGATCTTGTCATATAATATTTTGTATTTCTTATTCAGTACAGTTAAGGGAATTTAATTTTCAAATTCTACTCTAATATAAGGATGGAAAATAGAAATATGAATGCATAGTTCTCTAAGATTGGTATGAGAAAGTGGCTGGGGAAGTGGTGGGTGTGTGAGACTGTTTCATGTGTACAGTATTGTATCATGAGGCAGATACTTAATTTCAGGAAACAGCCTAATGAATATGAACACTTGGAAAATTAGTTGCCCATTCTATTAATTGTTTATTTGTGAATGAAAGGGGCTAGTCAGGCTGGAGGATTGCATGGTTTCTGGAAGTCAGTATACTAAACTATCTCCAGATGTGGCGAGAAAGAAAGACGTCCACATTTTATTGCGTATAACACTTTGTTGCGCAATTCACAATTTGAGCTTAGAGGTTTGTTTTTTTTTTTTTTGCTTCTGTTTTCTAGTTATTTTAGTGTTAGATCTCTGTTCTCTCTTCTACCTCTTACAAATTAACTAATAGAATAATTTAAAGGAAACATTTAGTAATGTGCTTTTATTGAACTTAGGTGGTCTAGTTAGAAGAAAGAGACTAGGTTATTTTTATATGGAGGAATATTTTTTCTTCCTCGAGTTATTTATTTCGTTTGGAGACATTTATATGATAAATTTACTTGTATATGAATTTTGAAAATTTTGTTAAATCAAGAATTGTTCCTTTACTCTGCAGGTAGAATATTTTAAAATTGAGCTTAATCATTATTCCAGAGAATTTGATAAACACATTTAGTGAAACTTGGATGGCATAGCCTTACAAGCTGGTCTTACAAGTTATTATTTAATGGCTGAATGCTAACAGACTGCATGTCTTGCTTTATCAGAGTATAAAGTGAGACCTTTTTTTTACCTTGAATTTTTTTTTGTTGTTCTTTATGCAGTCATTTAAACAATAGCTCTGGCATCACTTGATTGTGTTATTAGCCTCACCTTTTCAGCAACAAGTATTCTAAATTCCTATCTTGGGAGCTGCTTGGGAACCTGGATTTTTATATGATAACCAGTCAAAAAATAACATAAGATTGATGTCCAGGGTTGGATTTTTATGTGTCATTTAAAAATGGAATTTGTGCCACAGTTCACTTTACAGCTGTTTTCCAGATAATTCAAAATACTAGAAAAATCCATCTGGTCCTTTAGAAAACTATCCTGTGAGCCTTTCCCTTCATGTGCAGGTTATAGAAGAAACTCTGGCTGGATGCTTTGGTGACTAATTTAAAGTATCTGGCAGGACGATTGATAGTGCCTTTCCTTTGTGTTGTAACAAATATATTTCGGCTGCAGTTTATTAACATAATTCAGCACAACCACAGACATATTGTACATATTAAAGCATAGAATTAGAACCATTTTTTGCACATCGCAGTCTTCTCTTGCTTGCACTTTTTTTTTGACAAGGATCTGGATAATTGCTTCAACAAATGAACTGCTGTGTTCAGTCTGTTTCTATAATTTCATAAATTGTTTTCATGCAAAACCAAGCAAGCTTTCACTGAGTTAACATAAGGAACCACAGTGTAATTACAGGAGCTGTATTATTAAAAAGTATGACAGCAGTGGCAGCCTAACTGACAGCTACTTTCTCCTTGCTTTATCATGACAAATTAAAAAACTCTTAAGTGCCAGGGAGCAACAGAATTTGCTGTATACACATCATCTTGAAAATGGGTATGCACTCATGACTAATTATTTTATGTGTGTATGATGTTGTACCCCTGGAAAGACTCCATGTACCTAATGATCTTCTGAGTGTTGCCTTTCTTCAACTGTGAAGCATGGAAAGGTGAAATACCATGTATGAGAATGAGAGTTAAGTTACCACAGGGTAGATGACATTTTAAAAGCAGATAGGAGTTTTTTAAGATCTACTTTGTATTTTCTTCATTGATTGCGTTTAAATTCTGTTGGGCCAACTGATCAGAGACTACCTATCTCTGTTTCAATTCATACACCCTTATAACCCTGATAAATTATAGTAATTTAAATATTTTGTCAGTTTATCACTCCTTCAAACTTGTATCTGTAGTCTGCTTTCTTGTCGTACATACATTGTTGGGAACCTCGGATTCCTTCTGGGAGTATTTAAGGAAAGATGTTACTCACTGGCCCTTCCTTTCAAGTTTTACTGAATTTAATTATAGTGGTGCATGTGGCAGGCATGAAAACCATTAGATGAGCAAAGGGGGCTCCCAAATGCCACTCTATGAGCATAATTTAAAATGCTTCAGATTCAGCAATCCTCCTTCAGTTGCGTTATTAGGTACATTGCCTTGTACTGTTATCCTTCTGGTTGTAGTTACATGGTGCGCCCAATTTTTTGCCACCTCTTTTCCTTTCCCTCATCACTGCATTGTGTGATATCTATATTATGTTGCTGGGCCTTTCCTTTAGAATTTGTGGAAATAATGGTATATTTATCCATAATATGGATGAGATACAAATGATTTGGTATTAAGGGACAGAAGTGATTTGCCTTCTTAAGAGCTTGTGATTATCAGACAGAAGATGGCAGAGAAGAATAAGAGCAAACCAAAGCCAAACCTATTTCTTCTATTCTCAATTCAGTCAAAACAGAGGATACCAAGAGACAGGAGTCCTGAGAGGAGGGGGTACCAAGGGAAAGGTAAGAAGGGCTGGTAAGGGATTCAAGACATACTGGAGACAAGGGGGAAGAGCAACAGTTTTGTCAAAAGAAAAAGATCAGTGATCTTTCTGGAAGTCCAGCAGAGAAGACCTTTCTTGAGATTAGTTTAAATTAAGAACTAGAATAGAAATATGTCCCATAGATAAATTCCATAAAGCACACACCTAGGATTCTGCTGTCCAGGTGCCTGAATAGTTTGTGGCCATCTTCTACATACCTTTATTACCTGTAACATAAGGAAGCATAGGAAATACAAGGATGAAGTTTAGTCTTCTGCTTAGCAGGCTGGACACAGTTTTAGCAGTTATTTCTATATGCTCATATTTAGCTTGTTTTCCAGCTGAGCTCCAATTTTTGTTGTCCTGGAGCAGCTCAAGCTTTCACCTTTGGGCCTTTAGATTCCTATCTCAGTTCATCTCCATGAAGCAAGACTAGGTTGGTGCGCCTTCTCTTCATATCATAACACCCTATGGTTTACCCCCACTCTGTTGGAAATTGCTTATTTACTTTCCTTGCAGCTCAAGCTTCTTGAGGATACTGTGGGTTTTATACTATGTATACAATCCCCGGCACAGAGTAGGCATTCACAAAATACTTATTGAAGTAATGATTTCATGTCTGAGACTTTTGTTATAAAAGCTCTCTGAGCCTTTGAATAGTGGCTCCGAAAGGTCCCCTGGGGTGCACTTTTCTCTAGGCAATCAGTGATCAGAGTTAGCCAAGCCTGCTCTATCCCCTTTCATTCAAACAGCCCATGTTGTGCATCTTTCACAAGGCTGTGTTCTAGGCGCCAAAGAAACACAGAAAAATCCCAAGATCCTTTCCTGTACAGGAGACTGAACTTAGGTTGGCAAGGTATGATGTTTAGGAACCTTAAGTACATAATAAAAACATTATAAAATATGGAAACCTAGAGCTTTGAAGAAATGTTGAGCATATTGAAACTTATGCATGTAATGGAAGAGGAAGTGGAGTTTGACTTTTGCCTCTTTCAAGTTTGCATGCTTCTGCCAGGCTTGGAAGCAGTACCTCTGTTTTTCAGATCTCACTGACTCCCTGTCAGGTTATCTTTTCATGACATCAACCTATCTATTAAGTAATTAGGGCATATTTTAACATGTAAAGTGTATGTCTGGGAGCCATATGTTTTGGAAATGTACAGTGTGCCCCTGTGGTCCCAGGTACTTGGGAGGCTGAGGCAGGAAGATCCCTTGAGCCCAGGAGTTCAAGGCTGCAGTGAGGTATGATCTTGCCACTGAGTCCAGCCTGAGTGACAGAACAAGAGTCTGTCTCTTTAAAAAAAAGTTTTAAAAATTGATTATTTTTAAATGCTTATTTTGTGTAAGAATTAATAATCATAATGAACTTTTTTTTTCTTTTAGTTTTAAGGAGCAGGGAGTTTAATAGACAAGAAAGAAGGGGGAAGAAAGAAAAAAGAAGCTGCCCTGTACAGAGACAGAGGGAGGAGGAATAAACGTTTTTATTTACCATTTACTCTGTGTCTGTCACTGTGCTTAGCTTTTTAAGCAAAATATTTCTAATGTGTACAAAATCGCTGTGTGAAAAGTAGTACCATTCGATTGTTACAAGTGAGGAATTGGGGTCTCAGAGAAAATAATTAACTTAAACATAGGAAGTAGGAAGTACCCCTAAGGAATCTTTTTCTGCTCATGGAAAGTAGAGGATAAGGGTAGATTTAGTGAATCACAAGCTTTCTACTCTTTTTGAGCCTGCCCTCCCCTGACGTAAATTTGATGTCTCAAATTTCTTGAAGGCTTTATTTAAACAGTGCTTTGTGGTCCCTTCTGGCAGTGTGACTGGTGCTTGTACCATGGGGGTTTCTGGATACCTGGAACTCCATATTGGTCATAAGAGTAAGTTGGGGATCCTGGGAACCCTGTCTTACTCATTACAAACTGTGTTCACACATTAATGTTTCAGGAGAGTCAAATTTATTTTGCCTGTTTTGTGTTTTTAAAAAAGAGATCAATTTTGTTAATCTATAAATTAGGTCACTAGAGTTGGAACTACAGTATTAAGGGGCCTTCCATCTGGAAGTCTTAACTGCCTAGACAGGGTAGGAAAACATCACCTTAGATTTCAAAAAGACTTAAAATGAACCTCATCTGAAAATGAAAGCATCTGTGTAGCATATACAAATACATTAGCACACTATGCTATGTTCAAGTAGAGTTGTTAATTTCTCTGTGTATTATTTTAAACGAGATTGGTAAAGTAGGAAAACCAAAACATTTTTTTGCTTTGAAAATTTATTCTGTAAGAATATAATAAAATTGTTTACGTACCCTAAAGCATAGCCGTTATCAAAACTCTTTTCTTTAGATGTGTTTAGTTTAACCACCTGCCAAAAGGACCACTGAGTTTAAATGGTTACAACCAAGTTTACGAGTGTGGACTTGGTCCTATGTTTCTTTTAAATGCTGCTTCATAGGACCACCCCTTTTTTCTACATTCCCTAATTATTTTCTCCATCTCTCTTTGTTTTCTGTTTTTTTCTTTCTCTGAGGTTTTGCATTGCTTTTATCAAAACGAATCCCCTTTTTAAAACTGAATACTGCAGCACACTGTGGATCACGCATGTAATCTCAGCACTTTGGGAGGCCGAGACAAAATGATTGCCTGAGAACAGGAGTTTGAGATCAGCCTGGGCAACATGGCGAGACTCTGTTTCTATAATTTTTTTTTTTTTAAAGTCAGCCAACTGTGGTGGCACACTCCTGTGGTTCCAGCTACTTGGGAGGCTGAGACAGGAAGATAGCCCGAGCTCAGGAGGTTGAGGCTGCAGTGAGCTGTGGTCACACCACTGCACTCCAGCCTGGGTGACAGAGTGAGACCCTGCCTCAATGAATGTGTTAGTCTGTTTAGAAGCAAGTCACACTTTATGTGGATGGCCGCAGGCCAAAAGAGCTTGTGCAGAGAAATTCCTGTTTTTAAAAACCATCAGATCGCCGGCCAGGCGTGGTGGCTCACGCCTGTAATCCCATCACTTTGGGAGGCCCAGGTGAGTGGATCACCTGAAGTCAGGAGTTTGAGACCAGCCTGGCCAACGTGGCAAAACCTCGTCTCTACTAAAAATACAAAAATTAGCTGGGCATGGTGGCAGGCGCCTATAATCCCAGCTACTCGGGAGGCTGAGGCTGGAGAATTGCTTGAGGCTGGGGCTGGAGAATTGCTTGAACCTGGGGGGTGGATATTGCAGTGAGCTGAGATTGCACCACTTCACTCCAGCCTGGGGGAAAGAGTGAAACTCTGTCCCCCCTCCAAAAAAAAAAAAAAAAAAAAAAAGCCATCAGATCTTGTGAGACCCATTCACTATCAAGAGAATAGCATGGGAAAGACCCGCCCTGATGATTCAGCCATCTCCCACTGGGTCTGTCCCACAACATGTGGGAATTATGGGAGCTGCAAGATGAGATTTGGTTGGGGACACAGAGCCAAACCATATAAATAAATTAATTAATAAAATCGAATACCTATATATTTCTCCCCTCTAATCCATTCCTCACAGTCTCTGATGGAGTGAACTCTCTTTTTTTCTTTATTATTAACTTTTAAAGCTAATCCTTTAAAAAATATTTTTTCTATTCTCTCAAGTTTTTGTCTTTTATACATGTTTGAATTAAGTCATTGTTCTACATATACATGTAAGCTAGTTTATAAATACTGTAATTACTTCTCTTACTTAGGACTCAAATGTTGCTCATAATTGAAATTGTAAGCCCTTATTTTCTGTTCTAGCAGCAGGTACTCTAAATGGCTTGTTTAAAAAAAGTTCTTGACTGGGTGTGGTGGGTCACGCTTGTAATCCCAGCACTTTGGGAGGCCAAGGTGAGTGGGTCACTTGAGGCCAGGGGTTTGAAAAGCTTAGCCAGGCATGGTGGTGTGCACCTGTAGTCCCAGCTACTTGGGAGGCTGAGGTGGGAGGATCACCTGAGCCTGGGAAGGTTGAGGTTACAGTGAGCCGTGGTTGTGCCACTCTGCTCCAGCCTGGGTGACAGAACAAGGCCGTGTCTAAAAAAAAAAAAAAAAAAAAAAAGAATTCTTGAAAGGTTGGACTCTTTATTAGTTATCACTAATTATGTCACAGACTCTGAACTCTAAGAATGCTCGTTTTCGTGACTCTGGTCTCTGTTGTGCTTTAATAAACTTCCATTTCATATTTTCTGAAGCTCTCGCTTTGAGTTCTTTCTTTGGCAATAAGAAAAGCTTCCATTCAGCCCATCTTAAATGTGGAAAACAGTTTTATGTAGCACTTGTTACTTAACAGTAGTCATGGGACTTAAAGAAAAATGTTGAAGCTTAGAGGTGGTAAAGCATAGCGGTTTAGAGAGTAGGTAGTGAAGTTGACCGGAAGTCCTGGCTCTGCCTTGGCAAAGGTAGTTAATGTCTGTGCTTTGTTGTTGTTTTTATCTGTAAAATTCAGATAATGATAGCGTGATACCCTCCTAAGAGGGAAAAGTCAGGATAAGCTGAATTTGTCTATTCAGAGTGTTTAGAACACTGCTTGATAGTAAGTGCGTGAGAAGTGTTGCCAGTATTTTTAAACTTAACTTTGCAGATAATATATGAAATATGCAAATAAGTAAAAATATATACTTGAAAACATGAAATCTTTAGGATAATTTCCTCTTTTCATTCTCTACTAATTTATTGTTGGTGAATTAGATAGAGGTCACAATCTAGTCATGTGTTTTACAGAAAGTAGTTACAATGTTGTGTTCCTTTTGAAATATTGACTTATTCTTTGGCATGTATGAGGGGACATCACATGAACTCATTGTTGAAAAAGATGTGTCCGTTAAGAAAGTTGGTGCTCTATTTGTGTAATTCCGGAGAGTGGAGGGATTTGTTTGATACAGTAGCCTTATTAGCTTTACTAAAACAAACACACAAAGACTGACACCCACAAGTATTTTTGTCTTGTTTTACAAGGTCTGGTTTCTTTATTGAGGTAAAATTCACATAGCATAAAAATTCATCATTTTTAACCTTTTCTTCTTTTTTTTTTCTTGAGATGGAATCTCTCTCTGTTGCCCAGGCTGGAGTGTAGTGGCGCGATCTCGGCTCACTGCAACCTCATCTCCTGGGTTCAAGTGATTCTCCTGCCTAAGCCTCCGAGTAGCTGGGATTATGGGCGCCCACCACCACGCCTGGCTAATTGTTTCTTTTTTTTTTTGTATTTTTAGTAGAGCTGCGGTTTTGCCATGTTGGCCAGGCTGGTCTCAAACTCCTGACCTAAGGTAATCCACCCAGTTCATTGTCCCTAAGTGCTGGGGTTACAGGCATGAGCCACCATGCCCAGCCCATTTTAACCATTTTAAAGTATGTAATTCAGTGGCTTTTAGCGTAGGTTTAGCATAGTTTTGTAGCCATCTATCTCTCAAGATCTTTTTAATTGAAAAGGATTTATATTTAAAGTTTTATGAATTTTGCTTTGCATTTAAATTATGTCATGCAGCTTTTCTAAAATAAACATAGCAGTTCTGTGTTTCACAAAATTAAACAAAAGTTGGCATTTAATTAATATGAATGGGGCATTGCTTCTCTTTTATAAAGTGTTTTTTAAAAAATCTCTCACAGAGAGAGAGAGAAAGAGGTTCTAATTAAGATAGGGCCCAGATGTTTGCTTTGTATTGGTTTGTATTATACTTCTGTTGACTAAGCAGGTAATTGTTAGTGGTTTTAAAATTGTGAACTAATTAGAGCAATATGAAGAGAATTGAACATCTATCTTGCCAACATCCAGATCAAATAAAATTTAGACTTTTATTATTATTTATCTAGGATGTTATTGAGTATACAAACTCATATAAAGTTTTATTTACTAGAGTTTATGTTCTTTTGTATCTTTTTGATTTGAAGAAAGAAAAAAATGGACAATTTATATGAAATTTCTAGCATTTTAAGCAGTACCGTGACAGAATGTTTTTTATAAAATATTTAATTTTTAAGAGAATATTTGAGAGAGGTTTGAAAATATACCTAAACGGAAAAAAAATTAAAGAAAAGTGTATATTTTTCTGGGCATTAATAAAATCAGCCATGGTTATGAGCAGAAATACTAACAGCAGGTTTGGGATGTTGATAGTGAAGCTTACCTAAAAGTCTTAAGTTAAAAATTTTAAGTTATTGCCAGATTTCATGGCACTTGCAACCTCCTTTTTAGTTTTGCCTAAAGTGAAGCATCTTAGACCAGAAAGGATGCTCTAATTGTTGAGTCTTTATTATGGCATTTGAGAGCTGCTTATTGCTGATAAATAATGTTTATGTACATATATGTTTAGCGTCTCGAAATTATTTTCTTCAATGGAGCAATTTTGCACACAGACAAAAAAATTGTGACTTTTGGTGTGTGATGTTAGGGTGAACCTGATTGTTAAAAGTTTAACAAATATTTGCATTGGTAGCAGTTAATGTGTATTAAATGTTTATTTTTAAAGTCATATGTTTTAAATAATATGAAAAATGTAATTTTAACTGGTTACAAGTTTTCTTGTATAACATTAGCATTCTACCTGACACTGAGTAGAAGTAAATTTTGATTTTAGCTCTGTAACCATATAAATATAATGCTGGATTAAAGCCTTTGGCCCTGACTTATCTACAAATGTGTGAACATTTCTGTTTGCAGTGCCTGACTTCATTGCTTCCTGGACCAAGGAAGGATTACTTTTGCTTCTTGATAGATTTAACCTAATCTATTACTGGTTTGACAATTGGAGGCATAAAGGGTAACCATCAGCATCTTTTCAAAGCATGTAATGCTACTTGGAGAACAATATTCCAGTAAGGAAATTTCTTGTTTTCAGAAATTCCCAAACATTCAGTGGATAACTCATAGAATGCTTTTAATATATACAGTAAGATGGCATCTTCTATTTCTAAAGTATTTAGTTTATCATTTTATTAGTCAAAGAATACTATAGAAAAGAGCAGCAGATGAAATGAGGGTTTGGCAGCATCAAATGATAAAAATCCATCTTCCTGGATGCAGTTAAAACAGAAATGTAAAAATGTTCCCATCTGTCTAAGCCATCAGTTTCTGATACAGTCCCTGGAGGAAGTGGCTGAAAAGTCATTTCCACCTAATGGGTTGTTAGGTTGCTTCTGTACAGTAAGTTGGTGGTTGCAGCCCACTTCCTCTAAGACAAAGGTCCATGTCTCTCAAACTCCATCACAACTGACACTAATTGGCATTGCTCTCGGCCCAGGGCTGTGAAAGCAGGCCTGAGTGGGCATAGAATGGGGAGCACTGAGGGGGCATGTGGCACCACTGAAAAGACATTGTAGATTTTTCTAGTATACCACATTAAGGTTTTTGTTTTCTGACCCCTGTTCGTGCAGTTTATATCATTTTTACACTGTCATCTGGCTTGGGAAAAATTTGTCCAAAGCCCCATTGGTGAACACCATGTCATTAGAAAGTATTTTCACCTTACCTAATGTTGGGACTTCCAAATACTAAGTTACCTATGAAAATCTCTATGAAGTAATTAAGATGATTAGTAGTAAATACAATAAATAAGTAGACATTTTTACCTCACATTTTTACACATCTAATAAACTAACATTTTGTTTTCCTTTTTTCTTAAATAAGAAACCAGAAGAGGGCATATTAGTCTTTCAAAAATCAGTTGGGGAGCCACTTGGCCCAGTTCAGTTACAATTACCATAAATTAGGCAAAGAACCTGCTTTGTATTCATAAGGGTCAGGAGTGAAGGATTTAGTTCCTGCAAGGGGGTTAGAATGACAAAAATTACGAAAGCAGAATGGTACCCTCCTCTGAACAACTTTTAACTAGGTCAAAGCTTGATTGCTGTATATGGCTCCATACTTTGACGATTATGTAGAAGACAGGGAAGAGAAACATTACTGAGCACTTATTATATTGGAGGGGTTGTGCTGGGTGCTTTCCGGAACATTATCTTTTAAACTTTAGAGATATTACCAGACTCCTGGTTATAGAAAAGTGTGACTGCAGTTACGGCCAGTTGTAGGCAATCTCTCTACTTTCCTAAATGCATATTGAAAAATTAGTGAGTGGTGGCAATGGGGAGGAAGGGAATTACTAAGGGAATTGATTAGTCATATTAATCATGTATATCTTTTCCCTGCATCCATTTAAAATGAAAATGGATAACCATTTAGGTACCCAGACCCTGCCCTCCCTGGCTTCCTCTTCCCCTCTCCATCATTTTCAGGCTCAGGAGTGTGTAGTAGGATCTTGCTTCAACAGTTGGCTTGGACTCAGCTCCCTCTGAGAAGCTCTGCTTTCAAATCTTGGAAAAGCTCATGAGGCCCTCCTCAGGAAACTGCTTACTTCTCTCGCCAGTGTCCCAAGGGATTAGAAACAAGTTTGGGATTTCGCTTTACCCTTGAAGTCCTTTAAACAGAGCATCTTCTTGCATTTGTGTCTATTCGTTTAGTTCTCAGCACAGTTCCCTGCCTCTTACAGTACCACAAGTGTTAACAATATAGGGCCAGGAGTAGGGTGAGCCAAATGAGGTGCCCAAGGTACAAAATTTGAGGAGGCACTTCTTCTCGGGTTGTGCAAGTGGACTGGAAGTTGTGATTCCCCGATTCTGGAGTGTGGTCCTGGATATCTGTACTTCTGTAAAGCACCACAGATGATTCTGACATACACCTGTTCTTTTTTATATTTAATAGGTAAGAGTTTTCTTTTGCTTTGCTTAAGGAAGTGGAAACATTTGGTTCATAGCTAAAGAAGATGAGATTGTGCTGTGGAACCTTGTTTCGCAGCATGTGATAAATCTCACGTTTAATTTACAGACTCCTCTTGCCCCTTCTAAGATGTTTAAATAATAAAAGATGTATCATCACCATTTTCTGTGATCCCAAATTAAAGCAAGAGGCACTTTCACATTGAAGGTGTTATTAGCACATATTTTACATTTCTACTCTTTGTTGTGCATTATTATTTCAGATGTAAGGTAGCATACCTGACAACTGTGTACAGAGATTCTCAGGTTACTAACTCAGGTGTAATTCCTTCATACACAAACTAACTTTATTCATTTATAACACTACCACTTTATATTACTTCTAACACCAGAAGATTCTCGCCACCCACTGCACCCCCACATCATTACCTTTTTAAAATAAAACAAGTAGGTTGATTTGGGGGAGGGAGAGTTACTATTTTAACTAATTGAAACACGAAATTGAAATATTAAATATAGGTAAACATTAAAAATGATGTTTTTCAGCTAGAATATGGATAGGTGAGGAAGCATGTATACCTTAACTTTAAAATTTGTTATTTTCTGATTAAGGAATAAAATGCTGAATTTGTCAATAGACTGGCAATCTAAAGAAAATAATACTGTACAAATACACACCCACTTAAAATTGTACTACGTCTGCTTTACTTTTTTCGGAGACATACCATCTGGCAGCTGTGTCTCTGTGTTAAACAACTTGAGCACAGGTAATATATTTGACAATTAAAATAATAGCCTCGCATTTACTGGATATGATCAAACATAAAGTATTAAAGCATGCTTATCATCAACTCTATGGATATTCAGATAATGTTTCAGAGAAAAATCATATTGAATTGTGCTTTCCTGATCTATTTATGATTCACTCAAGTAGAACACACTAATTGTGCAAATAGGGCAGGAAACAGCCATCTCACAAACTTACGAGGTACTTTACAGAAATCCAACTGATGTTCAGTGTCATAAATAGCAGTATTTGTGGTCATCAATGTAGGGCCCCTCTTGGATTATTTAAAGGACATACCGTAGTCTAGATATAGGTTTCTTATATATCAGGGTTTTAAATATGAGTGAGTGATACAGTAAAACTGTTGGTTGCCCCTGTTTTCCTTTATCATTCTTCATAGACCAGCAAAGCTGGTTTGTGTGTATTTGCTCATCCGATAATATATTGGCTTGTCCTATGGTGCTTGTATTGAAGAATTGGAAGCACCACAACACATGGGCATGCGCTGTTATCAATTTATCAATGAAAAATGCAGATGTATGAAAGTATTAAGCATATCTTAATATATTACTTTTTTTTGAGATGGAGACTCGCTCTTTCGCCTAGGTGGGAGTGCAGTGGCGTGATCTCGGTTCACTGCAACCTCTGCCTCTGGGTTCAAGTGATTCTCCTGCCTCAGTCTCCCGAGTAGCTGGGATTATAGGCATGTGCCACCACGCCTGGCTAATTTTTGTATTTTTAATAGAGATGGAGATTCACCGTGTTGGCCAGGCTGGTGTTGACCTTCCGACCTCAGGTGATTCACCTACCACGGCCTCCCAAAGTGCTGGGATTACAGGCGTGAGCCACCGCTCCTGGCCTCAAACTGCTTTTTACCTTTACTTAAAGACAAGTTGAGGGAACCATTCATTTGAAGAAGGTGTTAGAAGGGTGTGTGTTTTTGTTATGACACGTTTTTGTACCTAGGCTTCCGTTCACAGCCATCTCTGCCTTGCAGCAAGAGAGAGTATTGAATTTCTACTCTTTCCTTTTGATCCTATGAAAGTTGTAAGTCTCTGTAGTATATAAGTTATGACCTAACTCTCCAAATTACTTGAATATGGTTGACATTAAGCTCATATTCCAAGTCACTTTGCTCCACAGTTCAGTTATTTGTGGGCAGAAAGCATATTTGTTTATGAGGGAGCAGGAAGTGTATTTGTTTATGTTTTTATATTTCATAATTTCTAGCATTGTCTTTGGAGTAGTCAAGTCTTAGCAAATGAAGGGATGAATGCTTTGTGATAGGCTACATACATTTTAATGTTCAATTGTTTTTACATGGGTGAATGGATATTGGAGAGACTAAAGTTTTACATGTCTTTGAAGTGTACTTTTGTTGTTAATTTATTCATATTTAAGGCACAACCCTATTTAGTGTTTTGTGCAAGAACCAACTTTAAGGAAATAGAAGTGAAAAATACATATTTCGATGTTTGGCTTTTTCAAAAACACAAAGCATCTCATTTAATTTCCAGGTAGAAGGAATAGGTATTGCCCAGGATATATACACTGCCTGTGAGCCAGTGCCCGCCTCTTAAGCTGTGATGAGTCTGTTTTCCTATTTTGGGTTTCAGGTACAGTATAGTAAAAGTAGCCTTTGGTGGTAGAGATGAGAATGGTGGAGGGGAACATATTCTTTTCTATAATGACAGGGAGATCTAAGGTTAGAATGTTACTAGCGTTGCCTGGAAGAATAGTAAGGCATGTGGACTTAGAAGAAGGTACTTATTTCTAGTGTTTCCAGAGCGTCTCTTCCCCATAGTGGTGAGTTCATTCTGCCACAGCCAAGCCTACCAGGAATGATTATCTTTTGTCTCTCTTATGTGAAGTTGGATGACTAAGGCAGTGATTTCTGAACAGCAACTTTTGCATATTCTGCTAGTAAATACATGCTAGATATTTCATGTGAATTTTATAGTTTCTATTTTTAGAAAGTTGTCCCTGGAATTTGTAGATAATACTCAGTAATAGACATTTTAGCAACTTCATCACTTTTATTTTTTAATTCATGTAATTTTACAAAAGTTATGTCCACTTAAAAGCTTTATCTGCTTTTATTTTTTTCCCTAGTCAGATCATACTTAGAAAACCTGAGGTTAACATAAATTATATATTGATAGCCTCTTAGCAGTCTAGCAGATTTCAATTTCTTAGAAAGTTGTTATGGAACCAGAAATTTGACAGATAAATGTAAAGTGTCTAGCACGTGATGTGAATAGTAACAAAGATTTTATTTCATTTCTATCAATTATGCTACTATTATGAATATTACAGTATATGGTTCTTACTCTTCAGGCATGCACATAGGGTCTCTTTCGTCAAGAAGCACATATACCTGCACTGAGAGACAAATTACTGATTTGCAGTCCTTAATTATTTAATGAGAAGTTTCGGTGAGATCCCAATATATAGATTTAAATCTTCAAAACTGCCCCGAAAACCAGGCACGGAATGAAAGAATATCATCTTTATACGATAAATAAATAAATTATATTTAAAATAGATAAATTTATATTTTAAATCACCACTAGCTTTGTACAAACAGGAGCAGATTTATTTTGTACACTTAAGATTATGGGGGAAATGACATAAAAGCTCATGCAGGTAAAGCTTATGCCTTCTCATGTGTAAAACAAATATCTAAATATATGTCTATTTGTGTCCACATACAGAGTTAAAGGACACTTTTCCATGAAATAACACATTCCTTTAGAATTGCTGTAGATTTTCATAATTTTTTAAAAACATTTCTATTGTAACCTACATCAAAAGGGCAGCCAGCGTTTTTTTTGTCTGACTATACATATGCATTATAAAAAAGTGAGTCTACTGTAATTACCAGTTTGCAGAGCAAATTCCTGCAGGGTTTGTACTCTCCCCATTAGTAAAAGAGATAAGTTGAAATGTATTAAAATTTCACTGTACAACTGGGAGTTTTTGTTCACAGTAAATGTGTTAATGTTTCTTCATTGCTTGACTGTTTGTGTTTAAATTTAGGCAGCATGCCCAACAGGGACAAAATTATAGGATAAAGCTATGTATAAAAGAAAATCCTTCAGAGAGCACCAATAAGGCTCTTTTTAAAAATAAGCAGTTACATATAATAGTACATGGCTGTAGCCACAGAGAAAAGTTTTATCTGTCTAGTTCAGAATTATTGGAATTTTTCTTTCTCTTGTGTAAAAGTTAAGAGGACCGAGCTTATGTCAATAGCTAATATACTTTGATGTAAAAACATCCATTATTTTATTCAGTGTCACTTCTATAAAAAGAAAAAGAAATGATTTCTTTTTGTTGTTCCTATGATGAAGAGAAGCTAATAGCATTTTGAGAGAGAGGTGATAGATCACATTTTCTTCCCGAGTAAAGGAATTCTTTCTTGTTAAGAATTCTAATTACAGCCTGTTATATTTTTGGAGTATTTTTATCTGCTTTTCTTCGTTGCCATGAACTTAGTAAATACAATTATTCATGTAGATAGGCTTATTTAAAAAAAATTAATCTACAACCACAATCACCTAGCGTGAATATGTAATGAAATTCACAAACACGGGATAAAGGCTCCTGTTTCTCTGCAGTCTAGAGAGGGCAGAAGTTGCAGTTATCTGAAAATGCTGGCTGTATAAGCTTTGGCCAGCCAGGGAATGAACTCTCCTCTTTCTCTTAAATGTTGAAAATATATTGTAGTTTTTGCTGTTTACCTTTTGTAGTTTCTTTTGCCTGCTTTTCTGTAAGTGAAAATGAAAGAATTTGCCAGTATCCATATTCTGTCCCAAATGTCTCCATAGATCCACAAACAAATGGTGTAAAGAGGTAAATATAAAATACAAATTTTCATTTTGCATTGTTGCTATCTTAGAAATCGGGTTTTGCAATTTACCTAGTGTGTGTAGATATCTGGAGGGGAGAGAGAGAAAAATATGAGTGTATATGTGTTTGTATTTTAGTTGTTTGTACATTCACGTACCTATAGGAAAACACAAAAAGCCCCTTGGATATTTCATACTGTATATTAGCTTTCCTTAAGAAAATATATTTTTTCCCTTAAATAGGTTGATCTCCCATGCCCCAAGATGTTTAATTTTTATTTCTTCCTCTACACTGTTCTTTAAAACATGAATTTTTAGCTGATAGACCTTGAAGTCCTTCAGAGCCATTACTTTCTTTTGGCTAATTTGTAGAAAGGCACCATATGAAAATTGGATTTTTGATCTGATGGAGTGATTCTTGAGTTCTTATGAACCATTTATAGTCTATCAAGTAAATCCTTCTTAGTTCACGGATTATTGACCCAGTGGACCATATTAGCTGCTTCGAAGCTGTTATAGCCCATTATGTTGATTCAGCTGACACACATGTGAACCCAGTCCACATGCCCAAGATGACATTAACATTGTTCTAGAAGACTTTTTTTTCTCCACAAGGCTTTCTATTTATTTATTAATTTTCAAGAGTTAGCTCAAAGTTCCTGACAACCATTACATAGGTCTCTTGCTTTGCTCAGTGATGTTGAAGCATTTGTTATTAGCTAGATAGTCTGTTTTTTCCTTTCTCTTTATGTCTGTTTTTAAAAACCATCTAATCTTTAAAAGAAAAAAGAGAATAATGTTTTTTTCAGCATACTAGCGCACATTTTACCTTCAGATTCTTACAGATTTCATAGAAATTTGTGGGGTTTCTCTGAGCATCTGAATTTAGCCCTTTGAATTTGAGAAAACCACCTTTCAGGAGAAATGGTAACATTGTATTTGTGTTTTTTAAAAATGTATTACCTGAGAGGTTTCACTTGAAAAATTCCAGTGACTCTAGCCACTGGTAAAATCAAGATATGCCTTCATTGATTTATATGAAGCGCTAATGAAGCCAGTCCAGGTCTCAGCACAGACCCCTGGGGAATCTATGACCTAACATAAATAACGTATAAGGGGGCACATAGACTGTTCATCATATCACTATTATTATTTGTAACAGGTATGATTCCTGTGCTGATACCTGCTTTTAGGTGAAGAAACATATTCTTTTATAATCAGAGATAATTATGATACACAGTTAGATGTACAATAGAAGGTATTAAAATGTTCGTTGAGATGTGTCGCTGATGGACAGTCCCAAGACAGGTATAAGTAAAATGCTCTAGAATAAACCAAGTGTTCCTGGGAATATCTTGTCTCACTGTTTTCAGATTTTGACATTTCTTAATATAACCATATAAAGACTATAAAATACTGTGCTGGGTCACTTTATTTAGAAGTGTACCACTTTTTGGCAGAAAATCCTAGTATATATGGTTAACTGCTTACTTAGCAGTTTCTCTCACTTTTCAAGTTGCTTAAACCTTTACCCATCCCTCTCCCTTTTTGTGTAGTTTTGTTCACATCTCCTATTTGGTTATAAGCTCCTATTGGAACTGAAAACATATCTGAGGAAATCTCATTGAGGAGGAGGGGAACAAGGGGGATTATCAGGCTCCTTTTCTCCCATGCCCAGGGTGAGTGGAAAGAACCCTGGATTAGTAGCTGTGGCCATTTAGGGACATCTCAGAGCCTCATTTTCTGCTGTTTGAAAAAATCTCTAATTTTAGGGATTTTGATGATTAAATACAAGAATGTATTTGAAGTATTATGCAAGCTTCATAGCACTGTACAAACATGGGATATTATTAGTCTTACAGGCTGTCTCAATTGGCCTCGGTAATCAGTTGTCATCTGAAATGTTAAATTCTAAAACATAACAACTTTTCTCCCCTGTTGCTTTACTGGGGTAAATTTTATCACAAACCTAGAGGAGTAAATTTAATTAAAAGGTCACCTACCTATGCTCTTGCTTAGGAAATGGATTGATTACAGTGCTTTGGCATTTGAAATAAGGTGGACAGCTCCTTTTATAAAGAGGGTAAAGATTTAGAGGAACTCCTTTCTTTAGAGAGCCCTTCACATTCCATCTGGGAAGGGAAAGATACTGACTTAGGATGAGGTGTTATATTTGGCACAACTTGGGACAACTTTTGTCTTACTTCTGTACGTCTTTGCTTGGTCACCAAAGTGTGGGATAATCATGCAAATCGATCGTTCTTTCTAGGATTGGAGGTGCTTTTGAAACATACCAGAATGTAAGCTTCATCTTGTCTTGCTTCTTGTTTAATGAGGAATAGTTTCTTTGTAAAGTGCTTAAAGGTTTATAAGTCTTTTTGCATCTCATTATAAATCCCGTCCTTATTCATGTCTTCTCTATCATATTATATTAGTAATTGTTTTCATGAATGCCACAGAGAAATGTAATCACATTACCATCTTTCAAATTGCATTAGTGAAAATGAATAAAATATATATCAATGGAATACAAAATTGCTGATTCAACATTAAGATGAAATGAGATTATTATTACTTAGCATCATCAGATATCAGAAGTGCTTTGCCTCCTTATATAAAGTTAGGTGTTCTGGTAAATATAGACTGAGTTAAAATGTGTGTTTTTCTTTTTTTAATGGCGAGCTAACCCTTTATTTTCAATTAGGTGATAGGTCTGTTCATGGAAGGACTATTTACTTTCTATTTATGTTATTACAGCTGCCTAAGTAGCCTGTAAAATTTGTAACTATACAGGCAATAAATGGAGTATCTTAAATGTTAGGTAAGAAAATAAAATGTTTTTGCCTAAATTGAAGTGCCTTTTCATTTCATGTTTCTTTAATATTACTAATTGCCTAACAAAATCGCATGTGTTATCATAGGCCTAATTTAATTGAAACACACACACACACGCACTCCAAAGCTTGCATATGCTTTGATGCCATAGAAGCATGGGTATTTTCCTTATATAATTGGCTATATCCCGCTGTTGATTTTTACTCTGAACTTCTAAATTATTTAAATGGGGTCTTTCTTATATTGATTGATAGTAAGTTGTGATAGTAGGTAATGACTATGGATGCTTATTGGATCTCTGTCTGGGAAAATTTATATGCCTGTGTGTGTCCCTTTCTCCCTGTTTGTATTTATATATTCACACAGTTGTAGAAACATTTACTCTCATATATAAACATATGCCCAGAAGTTTATGGTTTTCCCTCTTTGCCTACTCCCCCTAAGCCAAATTTGTATCTTGACTTTTGCTGAAATAATTTTTTTCATCACAGTAAATTGAGGATTTTTTTTTTTTGGTGGTATACATGACAGAATTCAGCATTGTCAATTTTTAACAAATTATCTTAGAATTTTTTTAATACTTAGATATTAATATTGCTGAGCATCATAACTGAGAAGTTTTGTTTTTGTTTTTGCTTTTGCTTTTTTGCCCCGCAAATATTTGAAAGATGTACTGGATTTTTCCGGATAGAAAAATGGCAGTGGATTTTTAAATGGATATATTAGGTTTTAATATTTTCAAAGTAGAAAGGATTTTCAAATATAAGCAGCAATAAAATTTCTTTGTTCACTGTCCGTGTGTTAACTCACTTAGCATTTGTGTATTGAAGACCTACTGGGCAAAAGATGTGCTGCATTATGTCTCCTGGGGAATGATATCTTATGGGATTAAATGGTTTTAACACCACTGAAAGAAAGTAGGTGGGGCAGTGGGATTCCTCCCACCTTTCCCTGTTTTAAACAGCTTGATTGAGATATGTTTCACTTACCATACATTCCACCCATTTAAAATACTCACTGTATTTTACTATGTTTATGGTTAGGTTCAGTTATCACTGAACATTTTTATCACCTCAAAAAGAAACTCCATGCCCTTTAGCTGTCACCCTAAGCCTCATCCCCCACAAGGCAGCCACTAATCTACTTTTTGTCATTACATATTTCCCTCTTCTGAACATTTCATCTGAATGGAATAATAATATTTGGTCTTTTATGACTGGCTCCTGCGACTCAGCTTAGTGTTTTTCATGTTCATTCATGTTGTAGTATGTATCCGTGGTTCATTCCTTTTTATGGCCAAATAAAATTTCATTATATTAATATACTGAATTTTGTTTATCCATTTGTCAGTGGATAGAGGGATAGCATTTTATAAAATGAGGTTTTAAATCTCCTGATTTTTAACATCGGTTGATGTTCGAAGGTCAACTTTTCCCAGTGAATCTCTTTCAATTATTTTGGATGTGTTTATTGTGAAGATGATGTATTTCTTTGGTCCATAACATTTTTCTCAAGGTTTTTTTTGCGGGGAGGGGAGAGGCGGTTAACCATCTTTAAATTGCCCAGCTTTTTGCCTTTTACCATGTTGCCCACAGTTTAAACCAATGGCACCTGGCCTTTTGGTGAGTCCAGCAAACCCAGGCTCTTGCGAATCTCCTGTCTCAGTCATAAGATCTAATCTGTTTTTTCGTTGAAAAGACACCAAGAAATTTCAGAACACATTAAGTACAACAAAATAATCATTTTTTACCAGCTTGCTATTTCTTCATATGACATTAAAAACAATTAGACAAATGTAAGGACCTTTCTTGGAATTGTTAATTAATTTTTAATTTTCTGGTTACCACCAAATAAGAGACATACTTTTAGGTATAATTTTCCATCATATGAATATTTGAGTAGATTTTTTTAAGGAGACAGAATAACTTCATTGTTTCTCATTTGCTGCTGTTACTATTACATTAGGAGTAGTGACATTTGCACTATGGTTTAACATGCTTGTGGACCCTTAACATTTATAATCAGCTTTATAATCACTGATAATCATAGCATGTAAATTCTGTGCGCATTGTTCATTCAGACTTAGATTTATGTATTTCTTTGTATAAATGGAGAAAACATACCCACCTTACTAAAACTATAGATTTATATTAATACTCTCATGGTCAGAATTAGATAGACTTTTTAGGTTGTTAATAAAGCTTTTTTGTGGGATGTTTAAAACTGTAGATCTTTTGACCCATGTTCTGTATCTTTCTGACTCACATCTTCCTTGTCTCCTTTTGGTATTTGGTTGCAAAACTCTTCAGTACAACAGGTGGATATTCTTTTACATTCATCATAGATGAGTTTTGTAATCAAGTACAAGTGAAATTCATATGTAGTCATGTAGTTCATGCTGGTCTTAAGTAAGCTTAGTAGTTGTCCACCGTGCAAGAAAAAATGCAGAATTTTTTCGCTCAAGCTGCATTGTGACGTGGCCAGTTAGGAAGCTGATTTCTTCTACCAAGGCAGTATTATATAAATTCTGAAAATTATACAGGGAGATATTTGCTGACTTAATCACCATTACTATCATGTGAGTTTTTTAGTCTTTGTGGCAATGTTTGAAGTACTGTCTTAGCATATCATACACAACCTATATAAAAGTGCTTGTTTCATCTTTTTGGTCATGTTTATAAGATCACTCTCTGCATCCACAATGCTAGCAAGGCATTAGTTTGTTTATTGCAGTGTATTCTATGGCAGTCCTGGAATAATTAGCTTTCAGATTCATTACAGATAATTTGCTATTCCAGATTTTCCTCCACTAGGATAGACGTCTTTTGTGTGTGTGTGTGAGATGAAGGTCTCACTCTTCCATCCAGGCAGGGAGTGCAGTGGTATGATCATGGCTTACTGCATCCTTGACCTCTCAGGCTCAAGCAATCCTCCCACCTCAGCCTCCAGCGTAGCTAGAACCACAGGTGCATGCCACCACGCCCAGCTAATTTTTCATATTTTTATAGAGACGAGGTTTCGCCATGTTGTCCGGGCTGGTTTTTGGCTCAAGCTATTTGCTCTCCTTGGCCTCCCAGATTGCTGGGATTACAGGCATGAGCCACTATTCCCTGCTAGGATAGAAATGTCTTTGAAGAACAAATTTTCTTTTTTTAAGCCAGGCACGGTGGCTCATGCCTGTAATCCTAGCACTTTGGGAGGCCGAGGCGGGTGGATCACATGAGGTCAAGAATTCAAGAACAGCCTGGCCAACATGGTGAAACCCTGTCTCTACTAAAAATAACAAAATTAGCCGGCCATGATGGTGGGCGCCTGAAATCTCAGCTACTTGGGAGGCTGAGGCAGGAGAATCTCTTGAACCTGGGAGGCGGAGGTTACAGCAAGCCAAGATTGTGCCATTGTACTCTAGCCTGGGCGACAAGACCAAAACTCTGTCTCAAAAAGAAAAATTTTAAAAAAGTTTCTTTTTTTCCCCCATTAGAGCCTTTTATTAATTATTGTGATGCATTTTCTTTTACCACTGTACATACTGGCTAATTTTTGTATTTTTTGTAGAGACCGGGTTTTGCCATGTTGCCCAGGCTGGTCTCGAACTCCTGGGCTCAAGGCATCCTGCTGCCTCAGCCTCCCAAAGTGCTGGGATTACAGGTTTAAGCCACCACACCTGAGTGGCTGCTTATGTTAATGACTAGCTTTTTCTATAATTTAATATTAATGTAGGTCATGTACTTAACTATTAAACATTTTAAAATAGTTTAAAATTTCATAATTCATATTGTAAATCTTGCTATACTCTCCAGAAATTAACAAGGGGAAAGAAGAGTTAAAAAGGTTTTTAGGGCCAGGCACTGTGGCTCACGCCTGTAATTCCAGCACTTTGAGAGGCCGAGGCGGGTGGATCATGAAGTCAGGAGTTCGAGACCAGCCTGACCAACATGGTGAAACCCTGTCTCTACTAAAAATATAAAAAATTAGCCGGGTGTGGTGGTGTGTGCATGTAATCTCAGCTACTCAAGAGGCTGAGGTGGGAGAATCACTTGAACCTGGGAGGCGGAGGTTGCAGTGAGCTGAGATTGCACCACTGTACTCCAGCCTGGGCGACAGAGTGAGAGTCTGTCTCAAAAAAACAAACCAAAACAAAACAAACAAACAAACAAAAAACAAAAAATGGCTTTTAGGCCAGGTGCGATGACTCACACCTGTAATCCCAGCACTTTGGGAGGCTGAGGCGGGCAAATCGCTTGAGCTTAGGAGTTTGAGACCAGTCTGGGCAACATGGTGAAACCCTGTCTCTACTAAAAATACAAAAATTAGCCAGATGTGGTGGTGTGCACCTGTAGTCCCAGCTACTTGGGAGGCTGAGGTGGGAGGATTGTTTGAGCCCAAGAGGCGGAGGTTGCAGTGAGCCGAGATTATGCCACTGCACTCCAGCCTGGGTAACAGAGCGAGATCTTGTCTCAGAAAAAAACAACAAAAATTTTTTTTTTAGTTATGTATGGGAGATTGGTGAAAGTTAATGAACCCATGAAGGGAGCTCCTTGTGAATAGTTGTTTTTGGTTTTGTGTGTGTGTGGAACACCAAAACCCAGAACCGGAATCAGCTTTTTCCACTCTCATTATGATTGGTCCTTCAGAATATGTGCTTTATGCTTCTGTTTGCCCAAAGGCCATATTTTGCCTTTTTAAATTTGTGTCAGATAACTGGGGTAAGTGTCCCCAAACAACCGCTAATAGGAGTTTTATCAGTTAGCCTTGTGTGTAGTTATTTTGTGAAGTACCCTATATATTTACTGAAGCAACAATTTGTGCTTTCCTGAGAAATATGATTTGGTCAGAAGATTGGGGTTCAATTCACATAAACTTGCAGAATTGGAACCAACTGTAGAGCTAGAGACCTCAGCTTTAGTGATAACAGAACCTATCCTCTGTATTAGAGCTTTGGAATGCATCCAAAATACTTTCAAATGTACTTTTATTTAATATTCAGATATAAAAGTGTTACTGACCAAACATTGATTAGTTTTTTTTACTAAATTATTCTGCTTTGTATATTTTAGATGTACTTTTGAATATGAATATTTATAATTATTTTTATTATAAGTTTTCTTTAGTTTTCTATAGGTAATGGAAATAAACTGAGTCATAATTGGGAGAGTTGTCTTCTTCTTCACTAGATCATTTAAGAGCCATGTAAAACACATAAACGTTTCTGAACCATAATAGTAAAACAGAAATAATAATCTGTGTGCCTACCTTAGAGGACTATAGTATGAATAATATGGTATTATGTATGTCAAAGTGTTCATTTATTTATTAAGACTAAATATGTGTTAAGCAATTTGCAAGGTGTTGGAGTAAAACAATACATTGGGAAGAATCATAAGAGAAAAACAATCATTTAAATATAATATGTGGAAAGTTTCTTGTGGCCATAAATGGTTGTCATTTATTGAGCTTTTCCTGTTGCCAGACAGGTTAGCACTTACTTTATGTTCATGATTTCATTTGAGTGTTTTGCCACTGTTGCAGTGTCATTGTTACTCTCATTTTACAGATCAGGAAACGGGCTCAGACAATCATGTATTTTTAAAGTGCCTTTTGAGCACCTGTTATTTGCCACTATACATTGAAAGCCCAACAGACATGTCTATCCTGCCCTCATGGAACTTAAATTCTAGAGGGGAAAACAGACCCATATCAGATAATCACACCAATAAATATAATATTCACAACCTGTACTAAGCATTATGACAGATCAATTATGATACAGGAGTCTAGTGGGGAACTTGTCTTGAATGGGAGACAGGGCAGCTGCCCTGGGAAATGAGTGGTACTTGAACTCCAAAGAATAAGTAGCAGTTAAGAACTTAAGCAGGACTTGGAAGGAGGGAAGCTAGAGAGCACGGTATTGGAGAAGTAGGGATTGAGAATTTGGATAGCAGAGGAGTCAGCTGTCCAACCAAAGAGAATGGACAGCCACTGTTTTTACTCTAGTAGGCAGAATCTGACAGGAGGGTGAAAATAACCTCAGTCAAGCAAATAACAATCAACTGTGTGGATCTCTTAAGAAGAGAGAATGTTCATGGAGATGGGGAGAGAAGAGAAATGTGTAGGTTAATTAGGAGACAGTTTGAATAGTCTAGAAAAAAAAAGACTGGAATTATGGTAGTAACAGTGAGAATAAAAGACAGGAAAGGAAGGGATACATAATCTTTGGAGGAAGGCAGAATATCAGTGAAAACTCTGCCCTATAACTTGCTGTGAATGGAATCATAGCTCAGGATTCTTAGCTCAACGTGTTGGTGCACGCCTGTAGTCCCAGCTACTGGGGAGGCTGAGGTGGGAGGATTGCTTGAACCTGAAAGGTTGAGGCTGCAGTGAGCCATGATCTCACTACTGTACTCCAGCCTGGGTGACAGGGCTAGACTCTGTCTCTTTGAAAAACAGAAAAAGAAAAGAAAAAAAAGATTCCTAGTCAGTGGGATGGAGAGTTGGTTCTGATTTCTAGATCTGTGACTTTACTAGTTGATTGACTTTAGGTAACTTAGTAAATTATCTCTACCTTAGTTTCCTCTGTGAAATAAAAGTAATAGTAGTAACAACTTTATGCTATTTTCTGAGAACTAAGAAGGCTGATGTTTGTAAACTCTCTAGCACAATGTCTGGAAAACGGAAGATATTCAATACATCTAGCTATTATTATAACAGGTAATAATTTACTATTGTAAATAAATAAATTAAAATCCTGAGGTTTGGTAGAGAAGGAATAATGAGTAGGAGATAGTCCTTCTCCAATCTGTGTAAGGGTTTCTTTTATGTTCTCAGTTAGGGTCTCTCCTCTAAACTCACTGCCCCCAAACCCCAAACTATCAAGTCCTTGAGCACAGGGACACTGCCATCCACTTCCCACCACTTAAGAGGCAGTGCCTGGCTCCACAGTGATGGTTTTTGCTTAGTGATGATATTTGAAGCTGTAGGAGGGCATGAAGTTGCCAAATTAAAGAATGAAGAGCTTGGCCATGGGAAACACCTGTATTTATTTACAGTAGAGAGAGAGAGAGAGAGGAGAGAGCAGTTGCTGCCAGAAAAACTAGGATAGTCAGTCTCTACAGCCCAGGAATGAAGGAGAGTTAGTGCAGCAAGCTGCATCAGAGTCTGGGAGGACAAGGAGACTAGAAAAAAGGACCAGATGGGATGAGAACGTTGCCTCTCAGAGAGACAGTTTCAGGCACGTGTGGGGCAGAATCTGGATTGTAGAGTTAAAATGTAGGTGGTGGTGAGGAAGTGGGAGCACTGGTTGCTGGGTGCATGGATTTCTCTTTCAAGAAGTCAATGGTAAAGGTAAGCAGAAGGAATAATTACTTTCAATAAGCTGCAGACTTAAGAAAATGTATGGTTGCTTTTATGGTTGTTCTTGGGGAGTTGGGATATGCTGATCATCTTCACTGCTGCCTCCATTCAGCTCATGTCTGAGAGCCTCCAACCCTCTTCTGGGCACTCGGAACAAGACCAAGCTGTATGTGGTAAATTCTATGAACGACAAACTTTGAAAATGCAGGTATGAAGAAAAGAGCAGACAGTTTCCAATAATGGAAATTGAGGAAAGAATTACAAGGCACCCTGGCACCCTTGTTAGGCTGGGTCCTGGAGGCCTGCTTTACCCAGACCTGAATACCAATCTCTGCATAGATAGGTGGGAACACTCTGACTGAACTCTCTGCTCCTTTCTGCATACCTGCATTTTCAAAGTGTGTAGTTCACAGAATATAACAGCTTAGTCTTGTCCCGAGTGCCCAGAAGAGGGTTGGAGGCACTCAGACATGAGCTGAATGGAGGCAGCCGTGAACATGCTCACAAGAATGAAAGCATATTCATTTCGACTCTTCCCAACTGTCTCCTTGTAATGCATGTACATTTTTGAGGCTTAACTGGTTTTGATAGTTTTATGATAATTTATGTTTTTTGCGTGTGGGTGAGTTGGCCAGTGATCACATTGGTTCTATTTTGTTGTGAATAAATAGTATGTCAAAGTTTTATGCTGTTTCAAAAATGTTATTTAGAATAAAACTTCCTTTGAAGCGGCAATAGTCTCTTACTCAAAATATTTATTTAGACCATATTGTTTAAATATATATAATTCCCTTAAGGGACAATTGTAGTCTATTTAAATCTGAATTTAAAACAAATAGACCTTCTGGAATTCATAGATATACAAAATGGATATTCTAGTGCTTAAGTGTTTATATACAAAAGGAGTTGAGGTGTTCCAGTGTTTGTATGTTTAGGTACAAAAAGAATAGAATTCATAAAAAGGAATGATGATCTAAAAAGTTGAATTCCCAAATGTACCAAATGTGTAAAGTTATTTAGGAAGACAAAATATTTGAATCATAAACTTGTTCAGAGTAAGTGAATGAATGATTCAACCAGTAAAAAAAAATAAATACTCATAAAAATAAAGCAAATCCACAGTCTCTTAATTTGTTCTGGTATGTAGACCAGAAAAATATGGCTGTAATTAAAGTTGATGAAAGTGTGCTTTAAAGACAATACAAAATTAGGATATTTTCATAAAATAAATATTATCAAATTAATGATTTAAATATTTGTGTCTTTTATGCTGGAGTTTATATAACTGTCCTTGAAATACCATCTAATTTTATTGGCCCTCCCTTGATTTTGGTAAAGCAGAGGTATTTTTTTAAAGCATTTATGAAAGCTTTTATTATTGCACTTCAAATTATATGAATGTTTTAATGTCAGCATAGTTCCTGTATCTGAATTTATAATTAGATAATTTATAAAGTTCTTGTTTTTAGTGGAAACGCTGTCCTCTAAGCTCTTTTTATTTTGGTCACAGTACAATCAAGTTTTGAGTTCATTAACTAATGAACATGTTATTTAAATAAACTATTTCTGACTTGGGATGTTCTGATATATTTCTCAGTTAACAAATTATTGAAATTTAAGAACTTCTAGAAGAAATGTTTCTCCTTATAGTCTACAAATTAATCACTTCTATATACAACAAAGTTTACAACCTAGCTACAATTGGACCATGTTTGGAAGACAGATCCTGAAATATCAGGGAGATTATACAATTAAATATTTCCCTAGTGCTAAATCGAAACACAAATTAAAGATGGGGGGTGAAGTATGAATGGAGTCTACAGTGAGGACTCCAAGATCTGAAACCAAATAGGGATCCATAGATTTAATGTTAATTAACAGAAGAGAAATATTTTACACTTGCCTGATCTAAAGTATAGGGAATGGTAAAAGCCCGCTCAGTCTTATTCTCTGTGAATGAAATTTGTCCCAGTCGTGTTAACAATATCCAAAATACTGCCTGTTACAAATGAGACAGTTTCTATAAAAATCCTAATGGTTCCAGAAATATGAGCATCTGGAGCTGTGTGAGTGAGCATGGCTTTCAGGCACAGAGCTGCAGTTTCAGGTATACCAATGCCCACCCCTCTACCCCAGAATCAGTAATCATTGATTGCATCTAAATCTGCAGAGAGATCTTTTCCTGGCAGTTCAAGTAGTTACAGTAGATTGTTAATCTGTGAATAATCAGACTAAATCCCGTCTGTCTTCAGAATTTCCATGCAAATTAGAATTAACTGTATGAGATAAATTTATTAACTGTAGTCCGGGAGCGTAGGTCAGCTTTAGCACAATTCTTAAACGTAGGTTTTTATTCATAAAAAGTTACACTTCATTTATGCTAATTTTCTATGGATTCATTTTATAATATTAACTGGTGAGATGGTTTTTTAAAGTGGTTATAAGGAAATGAAAGATTTTTAAGTGTGTTTTTCAGTTTTCTGCAATACAGGTGTACTGTTCCAGATATAAAATATTCACATAAATGATTTTTTCTGTTCCATGTCTGATCTAAAACCAAAATTTAAACTTATTTTCTTTCTTATGTCACTGTTGAAATAAGAGGAGGATTGTTTTGTATTTTTCAAAACAGGAACGAAAATGGAATTAATAAAAAATATTCAAGGAATTGGGATGTGATTAAATAATAACAGAAATATGTTAGGTCTTATTGAGCACAGGAGTGTCTTTAAAATATATTTGAGAGTTTAGCACAACATTTAATTGAAATTCAGCAGAAGAAAAGTAATATTCTAATAATAGTATTTGTGTGCCATATTTTACTTTCACAAACATTTCACTTGAATATTATTTTGTTACAATGTATTTTTTGCTTTATTGACGAGTGGAGAAATTTAAGTGGAAATATATATTAGCAGCAATATACTTTTTTCTTTTTTGGATTTGTGATGTCATAAATCCAGTATCTTATCGAATATGCAATCCTTTATTTTTATTCTAAGTTTGTAATTTAAAGGTTACTGTGAATGACCTAAAACATTGTATTAGTGAATGAGCTTTGTTTTCTTTACCTTTTTTAATAAGAGATTTTGGTGATATCTAAATTTATTTTTAAAACTCTCCAGGCCCCTACCATCATAAAGTCTTTAAAAATGGAAGTGGGCAATATTTATTGAAATGGTGGAAAGAGTATAGTATCTTTGAGCAGATGCTGACCTTTTTTTCCTCCTTTATTTTTCAGGCCATCCGTTGCACACTGGTAAACTGCACATGTGAATGTTTTCAGCCAGGGAAGATTAACCTGAGGACTTGCGATCAGTGTAAACATGGCTGGGTGGCACATGGTGAGGAAAATCTGGGCTTTTCTTCCCGTTCTTATTATGTTCATGTTCGTGTGTGTGTGTGTGTGTGTGTGTGTGTGTCTGTTTAGAGGAGTCACTGGCCTGGAGAAGAGAGAGGTCAGCTATGCTCCAAGTGTTAGTTAAGATTCAGCCTGCGGCTCTCAAACAGCATATTCTCAGCTCCAAGAAGCAGTGCTAGGCAAGCAGCTCTCAGCAGAAGGCCAAGATGTTTATAGGACAGTTGGGCTGTGGAGTTCTTACTGAGCATGGGCGCAGCCAGCAAGCACCAGGCCTGATGGAAACTCAAACATACCACAGTTGGCCTTTCAGGGCCTGGACCTCAGAGGGAAGCTGGCAAATCCTCCTTGCTTGAGAACTCCTCGATGACTGCTCACCCTTGTCGTATGTGCTAGGGGCTGAGCTTATCCTTCTAGATGTTAAATGTTGTATGGTCTCAGGTGGACGAGAGAGTGAACGGGAACATTATTTGGCTGGTATCTGAAAATATAACCTGTAAATACTCCCTTTCAGTGTGCATGGGGATTGGAGGTGGTCAACGTAGGTAGAGTGTGAGCTCTGTGTAGGTGTGTGCTGGGGTGGGGAGACCCCACGCGAAGGATATGAGTGTTGAGGGTTTTTGCCAGGTGCACAGAGCCGTTCTGTCAGTGTGCCCTGACTGAGCGTTCAGCATATTCCTGTGTATGGTTTATGTTTATTCTGTTTAAGTAAAAGGAGACTTGGAAATAAGCAGACTTTTTTTTTTTTCACCTCCCAGACTGTAGAATTTAAAAAGATAGGTAATGTTTATAAAAAGAAATCCTGGCTTGAGATTTTTTGACAGCCCCGGGTATTGCCTCTTAAGTGGACATATTCTTCATTCCCAAGTAGTGCCAAACATCCAGTGGGTTGTATTTTTATAAATGTCATGTTATTCTAGCAACATCTGAGGTAACAACACTGGGCCATGCCTTGAAATGCTTTTAATTTATCATGTACCTTGCTTGTGAGGGCGTGTGTGATGGAGTTGCGGGGACATTTCAGCCATGTTTCTGTGAGAGAGAGTACTCTGAGAGGAACACCTGGGAAGGGATATGTTTCCACCATGCAGCCACAATCCTGCAGTCCTTCATGCCCACAGCGCTTTCCTGCTTTATTAACAAGGCCCAAATCAGCAACAGTTCTCAGTCCAGTCTTGAACAACAGACGAGCTGCAGTTACTTCTGCAGTCTCTTTATGTTACTACATTCAATGATTTCGTCTCTTCGTATGTTATTTTGCTAGGGCTGCCATAACAAAATACCACAGGCTGGGTGGCTCAGAGAGCAGAAATTTATATCCTCAAAGCTCTGGAGGCTAGAATTCCAAGATCAAAGTGTTAGCAGGGTTGGTTTCATTCTGAGGCTTCTCCTCATTTGTAGATGGGCCCCTTACATGGTCTCTCCTCTGTGGGGGCACGCCCTCGTGTCTGCACCCTCCACCTCCCGGGTTCAAGCGGTTCTCCTTCCTCAGCCTTCTGAGTAGCTGGGATTACAGGCATGCGCCACCACTCCCAACTAATTTTTGTATTTTTAGTAGAGACGGGTTTTCACCAGGTTGGCCAGGCTGGTCTCGAACTCCCGACCTCATGATCTGCCTGCCTCGGCCTCCCAGAGTGCTGAGATTATAGGTGTGAGCCACTGTGCCCAGCCCTGGTGTCTTCTTGTGCATCCAAATTTCCTCTAATAAGGACACCAGTCAGATTGGATTAGGGCCCACCCTAAGGGCCTCATTTTAACTTAATCACCTCTTTAAATACCCTATATTCAAATATAGTCACATTCTGAGGTAGTAGGGGTTATGACTTCAACATAGTAATTTTAGGGGAACACAAGCCCACTACAGTTCCCAAATATCCTTTTTTTTTTCTCTGAAGAAGTATTGGTTTTGCTGGGTAATAGGTACAGAGCTTATATCCTAAACCCATCAGAATCATACAAATATTGGAGGCAGTATGGGTGTAGACTGTTCTGGGGTCAAATCCTGGCTCTGTCACTTCGTGTCATGTTAATATTGCTGGACTTCAGTTTTCTTGTCTGTAAAATAGGATTAATAGTACCTACTTTACAGTCTTATTATGAAAATTAAAGAGAAAATATATGAAGCCTTTCTAACTAATACATATTAAAAGTAAAATGGACAGTAGATGAGCACTAAAGGGGAGGCCAGTCATTAAACAAAGGGCGTTTCATTTATTCGCTCTCATTTTTGCCAAAGCCATCTTGTATTATCATTATCTATCTACTATGGTAGCCTTCTGAGTATAAAAGTTAACTGTGTCACCAGTTTGTTTTATCTGTTTAATGTCCATGTGCATATTACATTAGTAATGTAAAGGAAAAAACAATGTTTTTTCCTTCTTGAACAACATAAATTATTCCTGGCCAGTGATTGTTTCGAGGACTTTCTGAAGAATGTCATTTTTCACCCAACTTGAATAAGATGTTTTTGTTACACCAGACTGTGCTTTTTCTACTGTACCATTAAAAATTCTGTGTCTCTGGGATATTAATTTTGGTGTTTCTCAGACCTTAGCAAAATGTATTCTAATTCTTTCCCTTACAATTATCACCTTGACCTCTTTTTTCCCACAACAGGGAGATATCTGTGTACAGCTCAAAATACATACACCCAGGCATGTGAATCCCACACTCTCACCATTCATGAGGCCAAATACAGCAGTGAGGGGTTGGCCTCTAGCCTTGGAGTTGGCAGTGGGATGACAGCACCCACTCTTTTTGCCCCTAGCATTACAACTAATTGCTTCATTCCCTCTCTCTGCACAGAAACCCTGAAATCGTGTCTCTAATTACTTCTGCTCAGAGGTGAAACACAGCATTCTTTCCGGCTGCCTTATACTGTGCAGTGTCCTGGGTGTGGGGCAACGAGGAAGTGACTTGGGTTTTCTGGTGTGTAATTTTCCTCTGAAATGCGTGGAACAACAACAAAACTACCAAGATACATTGCCCAGAATGGTTTCATGGTAGCACTGAATGCATTCTACCTGTCATTATGTCAATAAAAAAATTTTTAATATCTGCTGCTAAAAAACAACCAAATGCCAAAATCATGTATTCTCTCTAAAACAGATTTTTAGAAATTTGTTGACCTCCTTTCTTGAATAAATTATCCTTGTTAACAGCATTTTCAGTTCATTCCTAAGATGTTGGATTTCATGGGTCATTATCTACCATATATATGCACGTATGTGTGTTTCTGTATATGTACACACACATAAACACACACACGTTCTCTCTGTTGACTTAAAGATTGCTTATTAAAGCTGCTTAAGTTGTTGACATTAGCTACTTTACAAAAATCTTTAGAAATGTGTTTTTAAAAAAATTAAAGGCTGGGTGTGGTGTGTCTGACAGCCTGTAATCCCAGCACTTTGTCAGGTTGAGACAGGTGGATCGCTTGAGCCCAGGAGTTCAAGACCAATCTGGGCAACATGGCAAAATCTTGTCTCTACAAAAAGTACAAAAATTAGGCCGGTGTGGTTGCATGTGCTCTTGGTCCCAACTACTTTGAAGGCTGGGGTGGGAGGTTTGATTGAGCCCAAGAGGTCCAGGCTGCAGTAAGCTGAGATCACGCCACCACATTCCAGTCTGGGTGACAGAGCAAGACTCTGTCTCAAAAATAAATAAATAAATAATAAATTAAAGAGTGATTAATTCATTATACTGCAACACCTGGGTTTTGAAATTATTAATACTTAGTGGGCTGTGTTACTTTTCACAGAGTATTTCCTTCAAATCCTTAGCACTATTGAGTTAAAGGGGGAAGGAATCTCAGAGCAGTTCTGAATATCAGTAGGTATTTCCCACTGTATTAATAAAGATTTCCTGCCTTACCACCACCCTGCCACATTAAGGAATCTTAGCTCTTTCACTCTGATAATAGAAAGCAGGGCTTATTGAATTTACTTAAACTTTTTTTTTTTTCTCTTGGTAAAAGATGGCCATACCTAGTCTGTAATAATTTAGTTGGTGGGCCAGAAATGGCTCAGAATTTCTAATTTTGTCAAGTCTCTGTAAAAGGACTCCAGTTTACTGCCACTACTTCACTGAAATACTATAAATGCTATATTTTTTACTTTCCCTTGTTTGCTTTATCTTCTTAGTGCGTTTCCTTCATTCACCTAAAATGATCTGAGTATGGCTTGAAAAACAATAACAACAAAAGTTTTTTAGAAGTTCAATTCTTTTTGGTTCAAAAGTGGCAAAATAAGATTAAGATACCAGGATAAGAGCAGTAATGGGCTCCTTTTCTGGTGATGTAATTTTTTTTCTCTTTTTACCCTTTGCCTCCACACTAGAGTAGCAATTTGGCGATTCACAGAATTCAGACTTCAGCCAAATATTTTACAGAATGTTAAAAATTAGCTGGTACAACTAGAATACACTCAGCATTGGGTACAGATTGGAGTGAGTCCTACTTACTATTCTGCCTTGAAGAATACCTGCTTCTAACGGGAAGCATTACCAATAGGAGTTTGCTGTCTTTGTGAAAAAAACAGGAGGCATGATGTAAAGGTTGAGGACTGCTGCACGAAACCATTTTTATTGTTTAATATTTGCAAGTTAGTTTTAATGTCCATAGTTTAGATGAAGACTTTATTTCTAAACCATTAAGATGAAGGTAAATAAAATAGTCAAAATAAGAAAACAAACTGAATTCTAAGGTGTTTTAGGAAATATTTAATGATAATCCAGTACAACTGGAAAATTGTTTTTATCCCATGATATTTGATTTGTGTATTTGATAAAAGAGGTGGGCAGATTTTACAAAGGTAATTCATTTAGAATTTTTTTTTTTTTAACTAGATCAGTAACTTTTTCTTCTGATGAAGCTCATTTGTTAAGACCATCTCTTTTTTGGAAAAAAACAACAAAAAAAATTTTTTTAATTCCACTGTTTCCTAGGTATGTGAGGTGAGCATTTGGCAAGAATATGAGACTTGATGAAGAAAAAATACATTTTATAGCTTAATGCACCCACAGCAGCTTTCTCTGTGCAAATTATTTTCTTTTTTTTCTTTGACTTTAAATGAAAGGATATACCATTCGAACAAGCTGCATGAATACTAGAATTTTCATTCACTTTCAAGAGATCTGAATTAATACCAGTGTTATTTCCTTTGGCTGAAGTCTGCCTGCAAGAATGCTTGTTGCACTGGAATTTTGAGACCTTTCTTTTATTATGTTCTGTAAATGTGATTTCCTTTTACTGCGTGCAGTTCATTTGAGGAAAAGATAGTTTTACATTATTACTTTAATTATTTACTAATTAAGCCAGCTTTTTTCCTGCCCATATTTTATCCAAACTCCTCTGATTTTGTTTTAATGTAAAGTAAGCAGACCTGGTCTACATCATCCAGATCATCAGTCAGTAGATACTTATTAAACCTATCTCATACATGAAGGATTGTGTCAGGTAGCCTTCAGTTCTTCCACGGGAAATGATGAGAAGCATAAAGTTAATTTAGTGTCATATACCAACCAGCTTTATGGTTTAATGTACTGTAAGACTTAATATGCATATAACCCATTAATTTCAAACCTTTCTTTTTTTGTATTCACTGGATATAATTTTTCTTTTTTTTTTCTCAGCATGGTTGAATTTGAATTTTCAGCTTGTACTTGATATGTCTTATCAGACCAGGGGTATTTATAGAGACCTTCACCCAAAGAGAAAATATAGAATTTTTGATTGAATCTGAATCTGAATAAACAATAAATGATTTTAAATATAAATATTACCGTGCAAATTTAGGTGAGAGTCCTTTATGTTTATTTGCTAAATCTGGCAAGCCCATACCTAAAAGAAAATCCTATTCAGACTCAATTTGCATAAATCCTAAATCAGGGCTATTGGTCATAAGCATCCTATAATCAAAAAGGTTTTGGGCTGGGCGTGGTGGCTCACGCCTGTAATCCCAGCACTTTGGGAGGCCAAGGCAGGTGGATCAGGAGGTCAGGAGATTGAGACCATCCTGGCCAACATGGTGAAACCCCGTCTCTACTAAAAATACAAAAATTAGCTGGGTATGGTGGCGTGTACCTGTAATCCCAGGTACTTGGGAGGCTGAAGCATGAGAATCGCTTAAACCCAGGAGGTGGAGGTTGCAGTGAGCCAAGATTGCGCCATTGCACTCCAGCACAGCGACAGAGCGAGACTCCGTCTCAAAAAAAAAAAAAAAAGAAAAAAAAAGCTTTTGATTATATCAGTCCTACATTTAGAATCATGAGATCTCAGTATTTTATTTACAAATTCCTCAAGTTTGTTGGAGGCGTGGTAGTTTGTAAGGACTTACAAGCAAGGCAGATCAAAACAAGTAATTTTTCATTTTGTCCTATGAAAGGTCACATGTCTTTATTATTTGTCCCAGTCTATGTTCTTATAAATTGTCTAAATATCTGTGAAAGTCGTTTGTTCCCAACTGGTAACTCTCTAATATTCTCCCTGACTTCAGTCCAAAACCTAGCATAACTAAAGTAGTCCAATCCTTTCCTTGCCAGCCTCTTTTCTTCCCTAGTCTTCTCTCCTTCCCACTCCAAATAGAAATTCTTTTATCATAAGAATAAAGCATGACATTTCTGTGATATCATGCTCATTCTGAGTGACTCCACAACAGTGTCCATATGATAATTTGTAAATGTGTCAAGATAAAGAGAGGAGACTAAAAAACAACTAAGTTTCGTCTGACAAAGGAAGATAATGTTCCCAATAAGCTCTGGCTTGGAGACTATCCCAACAAAAACAACATTTTCTTTCGTAGAAATTTTTTTCCAGAGGGGTGTTTAGGGTTTGGTGAACAGTAGCACAGGCACTAATTTGAGTCCTCAGGGGAAGGGAACTACATGCTTAGCAGTGGCAAAGTAAGAACCAGATCCTTAGGGGAAATGTTTCTAGGGCTTTGTTCAGAAACACAAGGATAGAAACACTATCGTCTTCTTCCCTTGGTGCACTCGTTTGGAAAAAGTGGAAGCTGGTGCAGTATCTGCTTAAAGAATTTGTCTTTCTAGTGGACTTAGTTTTTCCAGATTGTAAATAGTGAAACCCGGCTTTGCCTAGCTGCAAAATTCTCTTTTGCTCAGGGAAAACAGCTTTTAGCTGCCTCCTAGTTTTGGTGAGGCAGCTGGATTCTGGTCTCTCCATGAGCAAAGTCCTTGGACTTTTTTCTTCGTTTTAGAGAGTAAAAGCAAGGCCATTTTCCTGCCTGGCACAGGAGACTTTTTTGGGCTTGACCTGAGGGCACAGTGCCCTCTTCTGCTTCTCTCCTTTACTCCCTGATCACTGCTGATAAGCTCTAAAGGGAGGACATCCTCACAAATGCAAAGGTTTGGTGCTTGATTAATGGCAGTAAGTATTTTCTTATTGTGTGTCTGAGCAGCTTTTGATTTGTTTCTCAGCCTGCCCACCTTTCGGATGGTGCTTTGAACTCCTTAAATTTTCTTTAAACCCAGCACAAACAGTGCCTCCCCTTCAAAGTCCTGGGCTGTCTGCCTATTAGCTCCCCAGATTTTCTTTTTTTCCTAGCTCTTTTATTCAGATGGAACATGAAGTGAGGCTAGCAAGACCTGGCCTCAAGTGTAGTCACTGCTGGTCTGCTGGTAAGGAGTTTTGTGGGAGGGTGTTGAGAATGAAACACACAGAGCTGTATCCCGCTTCGGGTGAATGAATGGGAGGCAATATACAAAATAGGTAAGAATGTTGTTCTTGAATGAGACTGTTTACATTCACATCGCGGCTCTATCACCTACTGTAGGTAGAATCTTGCCAAGTTGTATAATCTCTCTGTTCTGTCATCTGTGAAATGTGAATGATGATAGCTCCTAGCTCATAGTGTTCTTCTAAGATTAAATGAGATAATCCAGATGCCTCACACATAGTAAACACTTAATAAGTGTTAGTTGCTGTTATCACTAAATTCCTATAAAAGTAAGACTTCAACACTGTGGACATGATAGACATGTTTTAGCAAAGTAGAGTGATTAAAAGTTGGGTGTGGCCAGGCCAGTGGTCAAATCCCTTCTCTGCCTTTTGTTAGTAATGCCTTCTCTAAGACTCAGTTATTTCATGGAGAAATTCAGATAATAATAGCAATGCATCTAAATAACACAGATTCATTTTGAGAGAGGATTACGTGAAAGAGTAGGGTTAGCCCAATATTCTGGCACAACAATTTTAGGAGCTAGTATTGTTATTGCTAAGTCAGTAAAATAATATTAAACATCAATATTAATGATAATATCTAGTGTCTCCCTTAAGGTACGAATGTGGAATGTGATGGGATGAAACTATTTCTCCTTCCAGGGAAGGTTATCTTCAGTATGCAGTTGCAGAGGTCAGGTCACCATTTCTTTTGGCTGTTGGACCAAGTGTTCCATAGGTGAAATTATTTTCCCCAGTGAATCCAGTATAGTTCCATACCTTCCATTTCCTCTAAAATGTCATTTGAGCGCTTATTTGAACACATTAAGGAATATTTTACACCAAAAGTCATTTTGAGAGTTGCACCAGTTAAAATAAATTATAGTAATATTTACCTGCTAAAAATCCAAAAGCTATAAGTAGGTGAATTTTAGGTAGGATTAAGGCTGCTTTTACCTATTTTCACACCTATCTTTTTGCATGTGAAGTGCTTCGATGGGCTCACCACTTTATCATTTTATTGCATTTTATTACATCATAAATTTTTATATCTTGCTAACGATCCTACAGGAAGCTTAATTGTTTATAGGAGCATCTTAATTAACCTGGAGTTCACCAGGTTAAGCAGAACACAAATTGAAGGGGTTATAAATGAAACACACTCAAGTCCTCTCCTTTTACTCAGGATAAACTAGGAGATTCGGCTGGGTCATAAGGACCCCATATGCCTCAGCAATATCATGTTGATCCTTTCAACCACTCTTCCTTCTCTATTGTGTCATAAATGGTGACTTCTAACTCCTCTCCTCTCTTTACTGAAGTGTGAAATTGCTGGATAAGTACAGTATTTCAAAGATAACTCTGAATTGCATTCTGGGAGCCCTAAAATGTTGTTTATACATCCCATTTCTTACCAGGTTTTGCCTTTGTAGATGTTTATATATCTTCAAAAGCTTCTTGAATTAATTTGTTATTAGTTCTCATATACCCAAAGAATTGTATAAGAAGTTCTTTAAGTATTACTTTAAGTATTACCAAAACTGGATAGACTTGTAACCAGTATTTGTTAAAAGGCCCAGTAGTGAGATTCCTCTCTCCGTTCAGCTGCTCCCTGGTACCCAGGGAAATCCCCACTTTGACCTCATGGGCCTCTTAGCCTTCTGTACAGTCAAGTGATGCTATAAATTTAAATGCAAACCCATCTAATTGAAAGGACAGTCTTAGGCTTTAGATTCTACTTGCCAAGAAATGTAAAGGCGACTCTAGACCTGGCTGTCCAATAAGGAAGCCACTGTTACGGCTTTCCTTGAAATGTGGCTAGTCCAAATTGAGATATGATGTAGGTATAAAGTGTACACCAAATTTTGGAGCTGTCATCTTATTTAAAAAAAGAAGGTAAAATAGTCATTAAGAGTTGTTCTTCCATATATTTTTGATTTATCGTGTCAAATATGTTTTTAAACGTCACTTTTTTACTGTTTTACTTGAAACTAGAAAAATTAAAATTCTATATCTTGGCTTGAATTATATTTCTTTCTTTCTTTTTTTTTTTTTGAGACAGGGTCTTGCTCTGTCACCCAGATGCAATGGCGCAATCTCATCTCATTGCAACTTCCCCTTCCTGGGTTCAAGCAATCCCCCCACCTCAGCCTCCTGAGTAGCTGGGACCACAGGTGTGCGCTACCACGCCCAGCTAATTTTTGTATTTTTTGTAGAGATAGGGTTTCGTCTTGTTGCCCAGGCTGGTCTCAAGCTCCTAGATGCAAATGATCATCCCGCATTGGCTCCCAAAGCACTGAGATTACAGCTGTGAGCCTCCATGCCCGGCCATAAATTATATTTCCATTAGACGTGGTAATTGTAGGCTCTAGGTATGAGAGAATATATTTGGAGAGCTAAAGCCTAGGTTAAAGTGGTTTGGTGGCAGAGTAGTTAGAATTAGTGTGAGAATCCTAACACCCTAAATCCAGGCTCTTGTCCCTTGACTCATCACTGTAAACTCTTTCCCAGTTTTTCGTACTTTGACGCTTGCTGCACTATTGATCCTGGCCAGTTTTTCCTGTGCCTTGTTCGTCAAGAAAGTGAGATTCCCACCCCTTTACTCCCCTCTCCACCACCCACTCCCCACCCCCGGAGCAATTGAGTGCTGCCTTCTTTATTTTCTCAACACACTTTGCTGAGACCAGAGGTTTCTGGGTAATACTGATCCTTCCACTAACTTGGAAAGCTCAGGAAGGACACTTCATCTTTGTGTGCTGGAACATACTGCAGCATCTCATGTAGTGCATGGAACAAAGGTTTATTGAAACTCTAAGCTTATGGAAAAGTCTCACTCAGATTCCTAATTGCCATTTGCTTTTCCAGCAGCCTCTTCCCATTTTAAGGTATAAGCACAGCCCACAAACACCTTGTCTTTATGCCCATTTGTGCATTTTTCTTTTCCAGTTCTCATTCTATTTTCACCTTTGCTGTTTCCCTCTGTCTTCAGACAACAAAATAAGTGAAAGGTAAGTGGGAGGTTTTAGTAGCCCAAATATCCAGGAAGTAAATTTTAGAGAAGTTAAATTTGTTTAATCATTAACAGATGTTGGTGTTTTTGTTTTATTCAGAAGATAAGATCTTGAGTGAAATACCTTCTGCTTTCCAGTTTTTTTATATTCCTTTGCCTGCAAAAATCTGAGGGTGAGACATTACCCACCCGCCTCCTTTTGGCTAATCGTGTTTTCCACTATCAGTAAAAATTAAAAAACAAATCAACCTCTAACATAAAAGAAAACACCTGTTTGGCTTGGAGAACTTGGCTAGGGAGGTCTTTTTTCTGACATGCCAAAAGCGACCATCACAAGGCCCCTTAAAAAAAAAGTCATTTTTTTTTCTATATTTCATGTGAGCATTGGCAGAAACTCTGACAAGCAGTTCTTCATATTTTATTATGTTCTTGTCTGCAGAATCTCTGTCAGGCAAAAACCTTGTCAGCGGAAAACCTGTCGTAGGATCAGAGGAGACAAAAACAGGTGTCACACAGGCAGTCAAAACTGAAGGAAAAAAAAGATTAGGCTAAAGAGAGAGAGGCAGACAATTACATTAATGCCATTGCTTTTATCTTATAGATGTGTGTTATTATCTCGGGGTGCTGAGTGCGCAATTGCCTCAAAGAAAAGTAGACAGGAGACAAGGGGAAACTTGATAGTTATTAACTGAAGAGGCAGTGTGTCAAAGCTGGATGGGGTTCAAAGTTTTGCAAAGGAAAAAAACTGCAGGCAGCAAGCAACGGCTGTGTGGTTCTGCTTTCGGCTACATAAACCGAATAGCTATCTAACATTTTCTACTTGGAAACAGATCATAGAAGGAAAAATTAATGAAAGATTTCATTTGGAGTTTTTGGGGGATAACATTTATCCTATATATATGTGAATGAATCATATAACCTTTTCTCTCTTACAAAATCTTGCTACAATGTGAGACGTGGTGAGGCATGAAGACAGGCATTTGTCAGTTCAGCTGTGTTGTTTGGATATATTTAAAACACCTATTATCAACACACTTTTAATTAAAAAAAGCTATTAAGAAGCCCTTTTACTAAGTGTGAACATCTGTATGTGCAAGCTGTAAATTAGGAGATCACATATGTGTGCCTCAGTCAGAGACTAAATGAATTTGGCAAGTGTTTTCTATTACTGGTTTTTAAATACAGTAAAATATCTCAAGGAAAAATTGCTACATTTTACAATTTGTATTGACTCTTTTGATTGTGCCCGTTGGTACTGATTAATTGAACTTATCTAATTAGAAATTTTCTAATTAGAAATTAGGGTTACTATCATGATCAAATTAGTAAACAGAATTCAAAGCACTAACCAGCATCTCCCCTCTGTTTCTTTGTTCACATTATTTCAGATGTCACTTTTTTTCTGAAAGTTTGCGCTCCAATTAAATATGTGTGATGGTATAAAATACTTTCGTTTTGCCAATGGTATAAATCCCAAAGGAGTTTTTGCCTTGTTGATAACTCATACATTTCAAACAGCCCACTAGTAGAGAATGGGATGGTAACTTTAGGTTTCCCTATCTGCTCAATGATATGTTGATCACATTAGTGGAAAAATCAGCAGATATTGCTTTAGTTCTTAACATTTTCTACTTGTGCATTTAAGATTTCGTTAAGTTAGACTTTTCCTAAGCCCTAGGACTGCCCTCTTAACCCGTTTTTATGAGCAAATCTTTACATAGGGTCTTTTTATCCCACCAGTTACTGATACAAAGCAGTTTGATACTTGATATATGCATTAAGCAAATCCAGCAGTCCAGAAGAAAACACACATCACTGCCAAAAGTGTGTGTGATAGCCTAGAGATTTTAAGTGATTACAGTGGGGAAAACAGATTGATTATAGATTTAGAATGAGATTTCAGCCTGAATTACTGGGGGAAGGAGGAAAAAATACTTGTGACACAAAGGTGACATTCATTTTTCTTTTTCAAGACTGAGTATAATAATTTCTTTCTTTTAGATATTTCCCTACCAGATGCTGGCTTTTTATATCATGACTCTCAATTTTGAAATATTTTTTCACATGTGATAGTTTAAAGCATATGTTTTATCAAATAGTAAATATGCCTTGCCTTTGCACTTTTTGCTTAATGAAATTCTTATATAGATATATGTTCCTTTAAGAAAATTAAGTCTTTAAAGTGAATAACTGGGGAGTAGGGTGATTATTTTCTTACAGAAGAATTCGTATTTTTGTTTAATAAAAGGATGTACATAGTTAATTCAGGTAGCAAATCTCAATAGTTACTTTTAAAATGAGATATGTTTTATAGTCAGTGTACTGTGTATTAAATCCATTGGTACATAAACTGAATAAAGCAGGGTTTGTGTAGCCAACTTTAAGCTGGCTGAGGCAACTGGAGATTGGATAGAACAGCAGTGGCAATAATAATAATTCCCAAACCTGGTTTCAGCAAGTAGATTCAATTACTAAATCTCTTCTTAGATATACGGTCAAATTTGCAGATAAAATTTTCTCTTTGCCTGTTACCACCTTCATGTGGAGTTGCTGCAAAAGAGCAAAGGCATGCCCCCAAAAGTGGGCCATGTAAGAAACAAGAAGCGGGAGAATAAGTATAACCAAGGACCTGTTTAATCTACTAGCCAGGAGAGAGAGCTTCTGAACAACCGAGTGGTGAAATACTTTTATGTGTGCCTCGGTCAGACTTTAATGCTTTTCACAGTCTGTTTTGAGGACTTTATTATGCATAAGGCCACAGAGGAAAATGCCAATCAGTTTGAAATATTGGCTGTATAGTCTCAAGTGGAGCTCAGTGTCTACCCTGGACTAATTGTGGGTGTTTGTATGCGTATGTATATCCACATACCCTGAAAGGTACATATCAACTGAGGTTGATTAAAATCTGTAGGACAGTGGGGCTTAATTGGAACTACTTTTGTCCCTCTTCCCTCCCTACAGTTTGGAATTACATTCATAATAAACCATGAGAGTATTTATACATTGTCCCTCATGTATTAAGAGATAAGAAAAAAAATCAAGGGCCAATCACATAATGTATATAAGGTATAGTAATGTAATGAGGATTTGTAGAGGTTCAGTGGAGTTTATTCATTTTAAAAAACACTGACACACTATTTGTTGAAGAAAAAAAATAAACCCTTTGTACATAAGGGTTGACAGTTTTTATCACCACACTTGGGGATCAGCTCTTTTAGCTACATACCATTCGTTTTCTTCTTCTCTTTAAAAAAAAAAAAAAAAAAAGCTCTAGAAGCAAGCCTTGGTATTAAATATCCTAATTAATTCAACCTTGACAGTTACAGTTAGAAAGTTGTGACTTAAATGGAACATGAGTTATTTTGTACTTAACTTGCTCCCAGTGACATAGTTCTTTCCCCCAGAAGTAGTGAATAAAATGTGCAGATCTAAATATCACTTCACGTCATAAGAAATTTTTCTCTTAATCACAATTGTTGCCTGCCTTCATGATCTCCTGATTCACTAAAAAGTTTTAATATGTCATCATTGCCCTTTATTAATATTCTCCCCAAGTGTTAAGGCTTTTATTAGGATCTAGCTTACAGTCTAAGAGTAGACTAAGCCTTTGCCTTGAGCCCTGATGCTCTTGCCTGGTGAGAGCTGAGCCTTATAATGGGAAAGGATTGATGTGATAATGATTCCAAAGGGCCCGTTTATGATGAAATTCTAAATACGCAAAATCCCATTAAACCTGTGGAAGTTCATGGGCTAGGTACATTGAAATGACATATCATTATATTGGGTATAGTGTGCTTATTATGAAGTGCGGTATAATTGAAAATTATTGGTCATATTAGCGAGAATGAAGAGCCACCACCCTCATAAATTCAGAGGTTATGGCCTGGACATTTGAGGTAGGAGTGGTAAAAATATTCTGTTTATAAATAATCAAAACTTTAAAATCTGACCCCAGAAATTGCTCCAATAAAAATCTCATCTCTAACAACTTTTAGAACTCTTAAAGTAATCGTGGAAAGAGTTTCATAAAAACAATCCCTAAAGACGGGTGTTAAATGTTAATCTATTGGAAATTAAAATAGTAGTCTAGGATCCAGAGCTCCTAAAAGCTGACCACTTGATGCTTGTAATTTGGAATTCTAAAGGGAGTTGAGGCAAGAGACCCAGAGTTCTCGAAACAATTAGCCTTGTAATTTAAGGCTCACTTGGTTTTCTCCCAAAATAAAAGAATAAGCCTTCTTTTTTAACTTGTGAAATTACTTCAAATTAGCATTAAAAATTTTAAAATATCCAGGGCAGGACTGAAAATTAGTGAAATAACGGGTTTCCATTTAGACCCTTTTCATACAGATTTTTAATTGTTTTATTCTACAAAGTAGATGGTTTTGAAAAATCATTGTACTTCACATACTTCTTATCTTATTGAATGGCTGTTAGCTTCACTCTGCCATGCCTGAGCAGCTAGATGGACTCCACTGGACCTCAGGACCTGAAATGAGCATATTCCTGTGGAAACCAACTAAGTCACTTGAATTTGACTTTTAAGGAAAGTTGTGTTTAAAAAAAGTTGTGGAAACTAAGAACTATAAACTATCACTGAGAGCCAATTTTGTAGGATCAGTGAAAAGCACTTTTATACTCTTACATTAAGAAAAAAAAGTATCTGAATATGTTCTTATTTCTGTGACCTTCACAGAAAATATTGGAAGTGAAGTCTGTAGAATTACAGGTTTACATTTATTTTAATTTATTTGAAGGTTTGAGGAGCAATTCCTGTTATTTAAAATAGAAATAAAAAATTGTTATTCACATTTCATGTGATAGATGTGTTCTTTTATAACTACCTCTCACCCACCCCCAGCACTATTTTATACATTTGAAAACTGAATTTTATAAAGGACATTACTTTGTTCTTTAAGTTAGCAGTATAGTTAAAAGTACATATTACTTTACATTTATTACCTATTTTGCATTATGTTTTATACTCATTTTACATTTATATTACATATATTAATGAAGCACAGAAATCCCAGGTGTTGTCCTTATGGCAATTCTGTTCCCACATAAATGAGTTTTCTTCATTCAGACTCAAGTGTCATTTTGGGGTCCTGTGGCTTAGCCACCATGTTCCTTTGGAAAACTATAGATCTTATCAAAATATTTATAGAAATTATATCCAGGCCTCAATTTCTCCTTTGTTTTATAGCCATAAAATTGCCAGTTTAGGCCTCTGTTTCTAGCATTTTAAGGAAATCCAAGTAAATTATGTCCCATCAGTAACCTCATTCACAGTTTAAGAAGCTTGTATTCTATGAAATTTTTTCCTTTTTTCCAATATCCTTATCTTGCAGTTAAAGCTTTTGCTTTTTCCAGATGAAATTCTGCATACTAAAAAGAGGTTAATTGACCCTTTGTTTGTTTTTCCTCCAGGCCTTTTACAAAAGAAAAATAATCCTTTCTTTATAGATGCTCTTCTTACAGTCTTACTGTGTGACTGTTCTCTGACCCCTTTCCAGGGTCTATACTACACCTTTTTCTATAGCTATAAGGCCATCAGTCTAGCATATTGATCACAAATCTAGTGATTTGTGCTACTATTGTGGATGATTTTCACAAAGTCTGTGTATTATGATTCAGTCTGTGTACCTTGCAATTAAGATTATTTTTCTTAACCATATTAGACTTCTATCCTGTTTTTCTACTAAAAGTGCATTGTAATCTCCCAAATAATACTTGACCTAGTAAGAAAGAAAATATGCCAAGTTTACTCAGGATTCCTGCTTAGCTAGCAGCGCCACCTTACCCTCCAAATTGCCTTAATTACCCACCTTCACTTATTCTGTGGGGGGGGGGATGCTGTCAAGAACAAAAGAAGCGTTGAGAAAGGGACATGGATGAAATTAAGAATTTGGTGGCATGGTGGAATCATACATTTACCCTTCCAGTGAAAATAGAATAATGGCTTTTTATTCTATTATATACACTTAACTGTGTTCATCCATCCAACAGTATGATTACTCAACACTCTTGAGTGATTTTGTTTCAGGTATGGTTGCGGCTCAAAATCAAGGTCTTGAGATAAGTAGGAACATAAGTGATCCCAGGAAATGGTAGAGTCCATTTCCTCTTATATGAGGGAGCCTCTCTAGGCTACATGGAAAAAGAAAATAGAATATAAATTGAAACGGGAAAGAAAAGGTAGTCAGAGGAGTTAATAAGAAAGAAGAAAGACACTTGAACAGCATTGAAAGTAAACGTTCTGAGAAAATACAGCTTTACAGATGGAACCTCACTTATCTCTCTGGCATCATCTTGGGCTCTTCTCTTGTTCATGTCCTGGCCGAATTGGCTTTGCCTGGAATACCCGACTCCCACTCCATTGAAATTATGTTCTCACATCACATACCCAGTTTGTAATTTTGTGTGTTAATGTGTGTGTTTGTTTCTTTTTTTTTTTTTTTGAGATGGGGCTCATTCTTTTGCTTAGGCTGGAGTGCAGTGGCGCAATCTTGGCTCACTGCAGCCTCAACCTCCCAGGCTCAAGTGATCCTCCCATCTCAGCCTCCCAAGGATCTGAGAGTATAGGTGTGCACCACAATACCTGGCTAATTTTTGTATTTTTTGTAGAGACAGGGTCTCACCATGTTGCTTAGGCTGATCTCAAACTCGAGCTCAAGTGACCCACCCGCCTCAGCCTCCCAAAGTGCTGGATTACAGGCATGAGCCACTGTGCCCTGCAGTGTAATTTTTAAAAGTCTGTTTTCTTCACTAGTGTATTAACTTCAAGTGGGCCCAAATCATAGCTGTTTTGTTCTTCACTGAATCTCTAAAACTTAGCATGGGACAGGAAATACACATTTAGTGACCAAATAGTAAAGTGCTACTAATATGTGAAAGTGCTGGGAACCTTACTTCGGGCAGACCAGAGGGCTCATGTCAGAGAGTTACTAGGCTGGAAAGTAAATCAGTCTGTCCAAGGTCTTCTGACCCAGGTTGAGGATTTTGTGTGTGGGTGAGAGAGAAGTGGGGCAGTTATGTGTGTGAAGAGGCTGGGGGCGTCATTGGAAATTTTGAACAGAGGAAAGACTAAGCAGTATTTTGAGAAGATTGACTTGGTTTTATTTAGCATATAATAGGCCAGTGAGAACAGAGAGAGACCAAATCAGTTAGGAGCCCTTGTAGTAATGAAGTTACGAAGGTCTAAAAGCCTGCTCTAAAATGGTTTAAATTAGACTAGAAAGAAGAAATTGATCCAGGAAAAACTGCAGTGGAAGAGTTTAAAGTGATTAAGGATGACGATGACCTACGGAAGCAAGGGAAAGTAGTCAGAGATAATTTTGAATGTTCTGGCTAGATAATGTTAAGGGAGACAACACCGCCACCAAGATAGAAACTTTTATCTACAGTATGACCTCAACTATATAAAGTTATGTATTGAAAAAAGTAGACGTAGATACATCAACATGTGGACAATCATTGTTTTGGGTGGTGGGATTATGGATAATTGTCTTTTTGTTTTCCTTTTTCTTGAATTTAGAACATTTTCTCAATAAGCACCTATGAGAAAATGATACACAAAAAAAGTCTGATTTCAAATATTTTGGCCTAGTTTCCTAGTTCTGCCTTTCACAGCAAAAGGAGTCAAGTATGTGTTTGGAGTTGAGCTTGGGCAGAGCTAAATTTAAAGGTTAGGGATCATCTGTGTATTGTAGGAATAGTTGGATTCCTAGGGGCAAATTATCACAGGAGGGCAGGTGGAGAGGCAGTTTGTCTGGAAACCTGATGTTTCCTCTGAATCTCGTTGATTTTGCCTCCAGATCTTCCAAACTGGAAAATCCCAGTCATTTTGTAGCTGTGCCTCATCTTCACTACAAGCATCTGTTTTTCCTCCTACTTCTTAGCTTGGTCTTGATTTTATGCTGTCTTCTCCTTTCTCCTTACGTTAAGATTGTGGTCTTCAAGTCACTGGCTTGCTTACACTTAAAATAATTTTGAAAACTAAGGACTACCCTAACATTCTCGTATGCTGAGTTACTTGCGAATATCTCACAGCAAGTAAGTGGCAGAGCTGGGATTAGACTCTGGCCCTAGAGACTCTGTCTTTAATCTGGAAGACAACGAGCACCTTTTAAAAACACTGGAAACATGAAATCGTTGCTTTCTGTCATTATTTTTTAACCTTAACTGTTGTTTCCACTCCTTTTCCCCCAAATAACATTACCATAAATGTTCACTGGAAAGTCTTTTATTACTCAACTTAACATGCATGCCTACAATTACAATTAATAAAATATCTAGAAATAGAAATTTTATTTTAAAAACTGTTATGACAGTGATAAAATCCAAGCAATATAAATATTACAAATTTTAACAATTTGTTAAACATAAAGTGGATTTTTGTTAGAAATGTATCTGTCAGTGAAGTATCTGCTGGTGAAATAGATGGCAGTATAAATTTTTTTCTTCTCAGATTAGTTCATGTATCCATGGATGAATAGTACTTATTACAAAAAAGAGAAAAGGTACCCTATCAGTTCTATTCCTAATTTTCATTTCTACAGCTGTAACTGCTGAGACATCTGTTCACGTGAATACATGGGACCTAGGAGGTTTGTTATCACATTGTCATTCATTTCTTAGAAGTCATTTCAAGTTATATGCCAAAAATTACACAGCACTTGATTGGTTTGCTAAAAGCAAAGAAATTGAAACCATCCTACGTATTACTCAGATACTGTTATAGTCATTTCTTTTTCAATTTATGGAAAAGAGCTTTAAGAAATTATATCAAATAATGATTTATAATTTTTTTTTTTGGTAGATACAGGGTTTTGCTCTGTTGGCCAGGCTGGTCTCGAACTCTTGGCCTCAAGTGATCTGTCCTCCTAGGCCTCCCAAAGTGCTGGGATTATAGGCATGAGCCACCGAGTCCTGCCCTATAAATTTAATTGTTAGTCTTCAGTTTAGAGGCATGTTGTTTATGCCTGTATACCCAGAAAAGATTGAGAAAATAAAAATACTGCATTAGTTTTTAATTCAAATAACTTCTGCAATTTTTTTTAACAAAATGCTTTTATCTTACTGTTGCAGACTTAGCTGTCATAATTGATGAAAATTTCCACCAGGTAGCCTAATTTGCAAATCCAATGATGTGGTCAAATGATCATATTTGATCAGTGAGGCTGACAAATCTGACTTAATTTTTATTAGAAAAAGCTGAGTTCACATTTCAGTTCAAATAAATGCACTTCGAGAAAACTTATAAAAACATATCAATAAGTTATGGAATGCATCTTTTATGATACATTACTAAAACAGTCCAGAATAAAATGTGGTGCTAGTAAAATTTATTTATTCAGCTTATAATAGACATGCTATTTCTCATTAGTTAATTAGTAATTATGTACTATAATATATAACTTATTTATGAAATGAGAAGTATGTTAGAAGTCATGATATCACTTTGATAAATACAGTTCCGTGTGTATCGCACAATTTAGTGTTGGACTTTAGGAAAAAATTAGGTAAGAGTAATATATAAAAATATTTATCAATTTTGCTAGGTATCATGACCAAACTGTTTTTATATGCTTAAGGAAAGAGGAACTTACATACTTGCTAAAAATTAAGTGCTTTGACATTTGGATTATAATTTATTCTGTTATTTTTATTAGCAGTATGTAGAAGGTATTCAAAATCTTTTAAGATGAAAATGATGATTGATGATAAATATTTTGCTATTATTTGATTATGTAGGCTATAACTACCTTACTAAATGATAAACATAGTTTCTGAAAGCAATTGGGTAAAATTTCTATCCACACCTTTTATTCAGTGTATTCTACAAATTTTGTAGGGACAGGAAAACATTCAAACTAAATTTAAAAGAGTGGGCATCACTTATATTTGCTTAGGGACTTTTCTTCCCAGGTAATGACGCCTCCTAGGGATGAATGAGTGTTGAGGATAGTTGAAAAGAATATCTTAGCTTTGAATATGTGGGGTTCGAGGAGGGAGACCATTTTCATTATTGGACACTCATGCTTTGCTCCCATAGGATGCTTTCTAAAGAGCAATACATTACTAAAATAGATAAGAATGTAAGAGGAGAGTTCATTATCATTGCCCATTTTACATGATGTCTGAATTCTGAACATTCCAGCATAGTCCTAAATCCTGTATGAGATCTAGCTACACTTTACTCATCTGTGTATAGTCAGGGAAATATGAGCCTTTATTAATTGTTTTTTTGTTTGTTTGTTTTTTTGAGACAGGGTCTCACTCTGTTGCTCAGGCTGGAGTGTAGTGGCTCAGTCACGGCTCACTGCAGCTTCGACCTCCGTGGGCTCAAGTGATCCTCCCACATCAGCCTCCCGAGTAGCTGGGACTACAGGCACGTGCCACCATGCTCAGCTAATTTTTGTATTTTTTGTAGAGATGAGGTTTCACCATGTTGCCCAGGCTGGTCTCGAACTCCTAGGCTCAAACAATCCACCTGGCTCAGCTTCCCAAAGTGCTGGAATTACAGGTGTGAGCCACCACAGCTGGCTTATTAATTCTTTTAATAATCAAATTGTGAATTATTTTAGCGCTTAGAAGAGTTTTACACCCTGGGCTAGTGTAACATGTAGAATATAAGCCAAGTATATACCTTTATTTTGTAAAGAAGGAAGGGTACAATTTTCAGAAGAGAAACAAGAATGGATAATCTTCATGTACTTGGAGGCCCATTCTCAAGTGGATCAGTTTTAGAGTAAATATGGAACTGCAAGATCTGGAAATTGGGTCCTTGTGTTTGCATACCTTATGGAAGGCCTTTTTATACCCCGAGCTTAGGCATACTGTACTGAGAAGTCCACTGAATTAAGTCATGTCCCAGTGGAGTAATGCAAAAATGCTCTGCTCTCTTCACTTGGCTCTAAGCCATCCCTCCCCCTGTTTCTATCTCTAATTTTCAGTGTGGTATGTGAGTGGGGGCATATGTGTCATAATCATCTGGGGCAATTTTCAAAGGCTGTGGTTTTGTTTTTTTTTTTTTTTTTTTGAGGCGGAGTTTCACTCTTGTTGCCCAGGCGGAGTGCAATAGCGCAGTCTTGGCTCACTGCCACCTCTGCCTCCCGGGTTCAAGAGATTCTCCTATCTCAGCCTCCTGAGTATCTGGGATTACAGGTGCCCACCACCACGCCCAGCTAATTTTTGTAGTTTTAGTAGAGATGTGGTTTCACTATATTGGCCAGGCTGGTCATAAACTCCTGACCTCTGGTGATCCCAAAGTGCTGGGCCTCCCAAAGTGCTGGGATTACAGGCATGAGCCACCACTCCCGGCCACAATTTTCAAAGTTAAAACAACCCTCTTACTTCTGAACTTTCCTACGTTAGTTGGTTATGGCTCTGTGGCCAAGGTTCATCCAGTACCTTCACCAGCCACTGTTCCTGCTGGACAGGTGTCATGTCTCCCATGTGACAACTATTGCTTTAATTAAATTTCTGCACTCTTATGAGAATTTTACGTCTAAAACTAAAAATCATTTTTATCTTTTAATCTTTTGCTGTTTAGAGATGGGGTCTCATTCTGTCACCCATGCTGGAGTACAGTGCAGGATCATAGCTCACTGCAGCCTGGAACTCCTGAGCTCAAGTGATCCTCCTGTCTCTGTTGCCTCAAGTAACTGGGACTATAGGCTTGCACTACCACACTTGTCCTTGCCTGGCTCATTAATTTTTTTTTTTTTTTTTTTTTTTTTTGTGGACATGGTTTCACTGTGTTGTCCAGGCAGATCTCCAATTCCTATCTTCAAGTGATCCTCCCATCTCAGCCTCCCAAAGCATTGAGATTTCAGGCATGAACCACCACACCTACCCATTTTCCTCTTATAAAATGTTTAATACTTTCCTAATCCTATTAACAAGAAATAAAATTATAAGCTTTCCACAGGTCTTTGCCTTTACAAATACAGCTCCTTACTTACAGTCTGCTAATCTGATCTTTTTGGACTAATTTCCAACTATTGTGCTGCAAGCGTTACATTCTTTAGATAGTTCCCTAACGTATACCCATTAATTCAGTGATTCTCAGAGTATGATCCTGGCCAGTAGCATCAGCATCTTCTGGAGACTTGTTAGAAATGCAGATTCTTGATGCCCAGACTCAGTGAATCAGAAACTCTGGGGGAGGTGGCCCAGCAGTCTGTTTTAACAGGTCCTCCACTTGATTCTGATGCACACAATGAGTGAGAATCACTGCCTTAGTTCCGTCTACCTACAGTACTCTCCTCCTCCTTTCTTGCCTGCTGACTTCCGAGTTAGGAGACTGCATTCCCGGCAGCACTGCCCTCTCTTCTGTGTCCCACAGTACTTTGTCAAATCTTTTTTATGGCATTTACGTTGCCTACATCTGTCTGCTTTTGAAGGTGGAAGCCACAACATAAATTACTTTTGCATCTGCATACAGCACGTACCTCAGAGATAAGTTAATAGGTGCTGGTGAATAAACGAATGTATGCATGAATGAAGGAGGAGAGCATTTTAGGAGGAGTGGTGATCAATAAGGTCAGCTGCCATGGAGAGACTGTGGAGAATAATGAAGGAAAAAAGCTATTGGATTTCACAGAAAGGCAGGTGTTGGTGACCTTTGAAATGCTTGCTTCAGCAGAGTGATGGGCAAGTAGCCCAGATTGCTGGTAGTTAGGGACTTCCGACATGATGAGGACTTGCAGGTTTCATATTGACTATTTATTCGAACATGTGGTGAAAACAGAATTTTCTTGAGTGAAGTTGCTAAGTGACCTTAGGCCAGTTACCTAACCTGATTGAGCCTATAATCTCAGAATAAGCAGTAATAATAATACTGTGTTTGTATGCTTTTTAATTGAAGGATTAAATGAGCTAATAGCCCCTAGAACAGGGATGTCCAATCTTTTGGCTTCCCTGGGCCACAGTGGAAGAAGAATTGGCTTGGGCCACACATAAAATACACTAACACACTAACGATAGCTGATAAGCTAAAAATAAATGGCAAAAAAAAAAATCTCATTTAAGAAAGTTTATGAATTTGTGTTGGGCCTCATTCAAAGCCGTCCTGAGCCGTGGTTTGGACAAATTTGCTCTAGAATGATGCCTGATATATAGTTGGTACTTGAAGGGTTATTTTCTTTATACTCTTCCTCACCATTATTTTTCCTTATTAATGCTATTGAAGGCATTCATCCCTCTTTGTAAATTCGTATAAGATGTGAAATTGTTTAGAATACTCTTCATTCCATTCATTGCAGAAATTGTGAATTGCATTCAGCCTGGAACTAACATACTTTTAGTTGAACACCGACCACTACTTTGAAATTGCTTTTTTTTTTTTTGAGACGGAGTCTTTCTCAGTCACCCAGGCTGGAGTGCAGTGGCACATTCTCAGCTCACTGCAACCTCTGCCTCCCGGGTTCAAGCGATTCTCCTGCTTCAGCCTCCTGAGTAGAGTAGCTGGGACTACAGGTGCGCGCCACCGTGCCTGGCCAATTTTTGTATTTTTAGTAGAGACGTGGTTTCACCATGTTGGCCAGGTTGGTCTCGAACTCCTGACCTCATGATCCGCCCGCCTCGGCCTCCCAAAGTGCTGAGATTACAGGCATGAGCCACCATACCTGACCTTGAAATTACTTTTTAATCAGCTAGAAAAGTACCTCAAAGGGTAGTTATAATAGAACTCTTTTAGTTCCAACTTACAGAATGTGACTTAGTAGACAGTGAGAAAATGGCAGAGCGGACAGAGAGAGGTAGTGGAGAGACAAGGAGAGACAGATTTTATTGGCTCATGTAACAGAAGATTCCAGGGATAGTACCAGCCTCAAAGCACTGCCAAATCTTCTCAATCAAACAATATTATCAGTACTAGATATTTGTCAGATCGTCTTGCAGCCTAGCTCTTCTTCATATGATTTGCATTCTCAAGCATATTCATTAGGTACAAATTTAGAGGAAAGAGAAGAAATTCCCAGTAGTTCTAAGTAAATTCCTGGATTCAATCGCACTGTCCAGACTTAGATCACTTGCCTATTCTTGAACCAGTTGTTATGGTCAGGGTGCTGGAGCAGACTGGTTTTCTAGGCCTGGCTAAGGAATACTCAGTTCTATGAAATACTGGTATTGTCTGAGTATGGTGGCTCATGCCTGTAATCCCAACACTTTGGGAGGCCGAGGCAGGTGGATCACTTGAGCCCAGAAGTTCGAGACCAGGCTGAACAACATGGGGAAACCCCATATCTACAAAAAAAATACAGAAAAATTAGCTGGGTATGGTGGCATGCACCTCTAGTCCTAGCTACTTGGGAGACTGAGTCCCAGGAGATGGAGGCTGTGGGGAGCCGTGATCCTGCCACTGCACTCCAGCCTGGGTCATAGAGTTAGAACCTGTCTCAAAAAAAAAACAAAAAAAACAAAAAAAAAAAACAGAAAAGAAAGAAATACTGGTGTTGAGTGTAAGGGACAAGTTCCCAAAAGGAAATGTAGCTTCTATTACCAGAGTGAAGGGGAGTGGACACAAATCAGGCAAAAAATTGATATCAACTCACTATAGAGAAAAGGGCTTTTCAAACTGTACTTAAGCAAGTTGAAGAGGAAAAGGGAGTAATACATGATTGGATGTTCTCTAACCCATGATTACTCCAGCTTCACCTAAAACAGCTTCACTTTTATATATTTTGTATATGCAACTTCTGGTTAGATTTCATTTGGAAATGAATTTTTTTTTTTTTAAATCCTGTGACAGAGTCTCACTCTGTCGCCCAGGCTAGAGTGCAGTGGTGCCATCTCGGCTCACTGCAACCTCTGCCTCCTGGGTTCAAGTGATTCTCTTGCCTCAGCCTTCCAAGTAGCTGGGACTACAGGCATGTGCCACCATGCCCGGCTAATTTTTGTGTTCTTAGTAAAGATAGGGTTTCTCCACGTTGGCCAGCCTGGTCTCAAACTCCTGACCTCGGGTGATTCGCCCACTGCAACCTCCCAAAGTGCTGGGATTACAGGTGTGAGCCACGGTGCCTGGCCTGAAAATGAATCTTGACAATACCATTGGTATGGGACACATCAGCAGATGGTTAGGCCCATAATATATTAAAGTAGGTGACATCTTTTCCCACTCCATCCTGATGAATGAGTTCTTGACCTACCTTTTCCACAGCCCCATTGGCCTAACTCATATTCCTAACCCTACAAGATCCAGACCTGACTCCTCCACAGTCAGATATGTGAAGATCATGAAATTAGGCAGCAGTCTAGTTCTCAGCTTACAGATTTTATGACACTTAAAAAAATCATCATGTATCATAGTTCCATGGGTACTTCCCCAAAAGTTGTCACAACTTGGTGACTCGATATGATCTAGTAATTGTAAAGCAGAAAATTTTGATATATTCCAGAAATTTGACAGATCATAATCTTTGATGATATGTTTATGCTGAAGTTTGCAAGTTAGGCAGTTTAATTTTTTTTTTTTTTTTGAGATGGAGTCTCGCTCTGTCGCCAGGCTGGAGTGCAGTGGCATGATCTTGGCTCATTGTAACCTCCACCTCCCAGGTTCAAGCAATTCTCCTGCCTCAGCCTCCTGAGTAACTGGGACTACAGGCGCGTGCCACCACGCCCAGCTAATTTTTGTATTTTTAGTAGAAACGGGGTTTCACCATATTGGCCAGGATGGTCTTGATCTCTTGACCTCGTGATCCGCCCGCCTCAGCCTCCCAAAGTGCTGGGATTACAGGTGTGAGCCACCATGCCTGGCTCAGTTTAATATTTTTTAAGTCTTCATCTGTGGCTCATCTCCTAGGTAACTGCTCCTAAACCACACTCTTAGAGCTTTTTTGTGATCTACTATTGACTTCCATTAAATATCTAGTCCGCCTTTTCATCATCCTCAGGGCCCAAACAAAGCTGGTGAGGTGTCTGTTTGTGTAAATAAAGTTTGTTTGTTTGTTTGTTTGTTTTTGGAGACAGGGTCTTACTCTTCTACCCAGGCTGAAGTGCAGTGGCACAGTCATTGCTCCACTGCAGCCTTGGGCCCCTAGGGCCCAAGCAGTCCTCCCCGCCCTCAGCCTCCCAAGTAGCTGGGACTACAGGTGTGCCTGCCTAATTTTTTATTTTTTTGTAGAGACAGGGTTTCAATGTGTTGCCTAAGTTGATCTCAAACTCTTGGGCTCAAGCAATTCTCCTGCCTTGACCTCCCAAAGTGCTGGGATTACAGGTGTGAGCCACTGCACCTGGCCTAAGTACAGTTTTATTGGAACATTGACACACCTAATAGTTTAAGTCTTATCTGTGTATGGCTGCTTTCTTGCTGTAACAGCAGAGGTGAATAGGTGTGAAAGAGAACGCATAACCCACAAACCTAAAATATTTAATGTCTGGCCATTATAGAATAAGTTGTTGACCTTTGCTCTGTATTTATGTGGTTTATAACAGTTTTTCTACTTTTTTCTTTTTTTTGAGACAGGGTCTCACTCTGTTGCCCAGGCTGGAGTACAGTGATACAATCGTGGCTCACTGCAGCCTGGATCTCCCCTGGGCTCAGATAATCCTCCTACTCCAGCATCCCGAGTAGCTGGGACCACAGGTGGGCGCCACCATGCCCAGCTAATTTTTCCATTTTTTGTAGAGGTGGGAGTTTCACCACATTGCCCAGGCCGGTCTTGAACTCTTGGCTTAGGCAATCTGCCGTCTCACCTCCCAAAGTGCTGGGATTACAGGTGTGAGCCACCTTGCCCAGCTGTATTCCTACTTACTAACATATGGTATACTTATGAAGAAGAATCAGCTAGTGTCCTTATAATATCCTCAGTCTCAGATGTTCTTGAAAGCCTATCTAGGGAAATATTTTTGTTCTTTCTGTGCTCTTTTAATTCTCTTTTCTTCTGTTCCCTTAACAGTTTAGTGCTCTTCATCTTTAAAACAACCAACCTTGGCCGGGTGTGGTGGCTCACGCCTGTAATCCCAGCACTTTGGGAGGCCGAGGCGGGCAGATCACGAGGTCAGGAGATCGAGACCATCCTGGCTAACACGGTGAAACTCCGTCTCTACTAAAAATACAGGACTGTTGTGGGGTGGGGGGAGGGGGGAGGGATAGCATTGGGAGATATACCTAATGCTAGATTATGAGTTAGTGGGTGCAGTGCACCAGCATGGCACATGTATACATATGTAACTAACCTGCACGTTGCGCACATGTACCATAAATCCTAAAGTATAATTAAAAAAAAAAAAAAATTAGCCAGGTGTGATGGCGGGCACCTGTAGTCCCAGCTAGTCTGGAGGCTGAGGCAGGAGAATGGTGTGAAACCGGGAGGTGGAGCTTGCAGTGAGCCGAGATCGCGCCACTGCACTCCAGCCTGGGCGACAGAGCGAGACTCCGTCTTAAAAAATAATAAAAAATAAAACAACCAAGCTTTTTTAATGAGTGGCAGGGAGAGTGATTGTGGTTTTTTTCACCTACAATTTGAACGTATTTGCACACACACCTGCATGTACTTAATGCAGACATGCAAGGTGCCAAGTACACACACAAAAATCAGGATTTTGTGTCATTTTATTTCCTTTCTACTGACTCCTGTCAGTTTCATATTTGCTGTTGTCATAGAAGTCTGTTTTGTAAAGAACTATCTGATACAGTTGAGGAGAGCTGATGAAGGGAAATGGAGGAGGAGCAGATCCCCCCCGATCTGGTCACTGGATTCTGTTAGCAGAGCAGCCACTTATCAGAAGGCTGAGTAGTTAAGTTGTACTTGAAGAAGAACAGGGGTAGTAATACCCCATCCCTGCTTTTTTGCAGTCTAAATGCCCTGTGGAGTAAGAGAAAACTTCAATCCCTAGGCTTGTGAATCCCTTATCTTTCCCAAACGTTAAATTAATTTTTAAGGCTATTTATTCAAAGTTGACTTAACCACTAGAATAGGGAAGATCAGACAAATCAGCTGCAAGAAATGAAGTATGAGAAAACCCGAACTCTTTGACAAAGTATTCCTGGGAGTAAATGTGTTGAATGAAGCCAGCGGGTAAATGATAAGGGCCTTTACGCTGTGGATGTAAGAAAGCAATTTATCAAGAGTACATGAACTCTCTAGTGACCACAAGTCAGGAGGAAATGAGAGTGGAGGAGGAGCCCTGAAAAAATACATATGAAATACTAAAAAATCTGTGTGCACGCACTTTTAAATCCCTCCATTATTATGCAGTAATATTGGTGTAGTAAAATAGAAGTTGCTGAGAATGCACTTGTAGTGTAGCCCATACCATTAGGGATAAGGTGTTAGGAAAAGCAGCTGAGAAAGGCCACACAGTAGTTTAGAATTTGCAGAAACCTTAGGTACATAACTTAGGTGTAGTTATGACTTGAGCCTAGATGTTGGCTGATACCCATTTGCCTGACTCATGAGGTTAGATGACCATCCTTCAGGCTTATGTGTTCATCTTGTTTAATTCCTAAATGGGCATATGCATATAATTCTGACAGTTTTGAATGCCTTTCGTGTTCTCTTAAGGAGTTTAGAGTGCCTCTCACTCGTTATCTCACTAATCTTTGCAGCATCTCTTTAAGCCCTACAGATAAGACAGCGTTATTGCTTGAGAAACTGAGGCAAAATGTAATTATATTATCAGCAATAGGGTGTGCAGTAACTCAGATATGGATGGGGACTAGAATTTATGACCTTATTTTGGCCTTTAGTTCTAGAGAAGAGATGGCGTTTCTTAAATTTGAGGAGAAAAAGCACCCAATTGTTGAAATTTTCATTTTATTAAAAGTGTTTACTCTGAGAATGGTCATCCTCAGCTTTTTCTACTGAGATAATACAGTTAGCTGAAATACACCAGAAATTCCCAAATGTTGGTTTGTCATTTGTTTCCATTTTCATCTATACCCTTAGAGCTATTAACAAAGTGACTTGTTATTTCTTTCTTTTTAAAATTATGACTTTAATTTTCTTTTTTATCCTGAATAACTTTCAGAAAACATGCCAGTGAACACAAAAGCTATCTAACAGGTGACTAATGAGAGAAATTGGGAGGACTAAGTTTTTGGATAACCCCCTATAGCTAATATGACTTGACTTAAATTACTAGCCCTCCACACAGATGTCAGCTTTCCTTATTCCCTCCAAATTAGGTCTTTCACCCCTATAATCTAAAGAACACTCTCTTCCTCCTCTTTAACCATTCAGGTATTATAAGGGATGAATCTTATTCAGAAAAATGATGTTGATTGAGCCTTCCCATATGGCATGAGTTAGGAATTGTTTTGTTTTGTTTTTGGTGGGGGGTAGGGGACACCATCGTCACTTGGGTTGAAACACAGTTCAGTTAACAAATCAATGAGGTTTTTAGCACCAGCCACGGTCATTTAAAAACATCCTCAGTGACTCTTTATCTTAAAGTTGAATGTGTTTTCTATTTGTTGTTGCCTGCAATTTATAAACACATCCAATTAAAAAAATAGGAAAGAAAAGGGGTAAAACAGAAAGGAGGTGTCAGAGAACTATTTTCTTTGCAAGATCTTGCTTAAACACCTATGGCGAACATTCATGTGTAGAAATGGAGCCCTGGTAACTTCCAGCAATATTTCTAACTCCTGTTCTCTCTCTTTATCTGTTTATTCCCAACACCCCCATCTCTGGAACTTTGGCGGGACCACCACAGCCTTGGATAAGCTCAGCACGCAGCACCTGTACCACCCCACCCAAGTGGAGATTGTGCAGTCCAACGTCGTGTTTGACATCAGCAGCCTGATGCTCTATGGGACACAAGCAGTGCCTGTGCGGCTAAAGATCCTGCTGGACCGTCTCTTCAGCGTCCTGAAGCAAGAGGAGGTACTGCACATATTGCACGGCCTTGGCTGGACTCTGCGGGACTATGTCCGAGGATACATCCTTCAGGTAGGGGGAAGACTTGAACGCCACCCGTGTCCGGGGCCGACTCTGGGTGGGGAAGGGTGAGAGTCCTTGGCAAACCTCTCAGGAAGGGCTGCACACCCTCCTCTGATTAAAGTGGTCATTTCAGCAGGCTTGTCAGGGAAGGGGAAAGGAGAGAGACAAAGCAGGCCACCATCGGGCCTCAGGGTGTGTTAGAAGGAAAACTTGGCCTCTTGACTTGCGTTACCTTTGTTTTCACCTTTTTGAATTCAACTCTTTCCCTACAACATGGGCTTTCTGGCTTCTCCAACAAGTCTTATTATAACCCTATTAAAAAGGAGGGCTCTTTGAGGCGGGTAATGGGTGTGTGAAAATCTGAGATTACCCTTCACTTGGGTTTATTAGGGCTTTTTCTCATACTCAGTTTGCAGGTACGGTGTTTTTCTTGGTTGTCTTTGTACCTAAAGGTACACATTTTACTATTTATTGTTTTTTCAGCCAACTCAAAGGTAGAACTATAATCCATATAAACTTATATAACCAGTAAACCCTCACATGATAGCCTTCAGATTTCTACATTCTGAAACACACAGACATGGTTTTAGATTTGGTCTTTGCAGAACCTGTTCTTCCAGCCTTGAGTGTCTCCTTTGTATCAATGGCACTTCTGACCTGGTAAGGGCTTTAAGAGTTTTCTGGGAGGCCCACAGCCTTCATGCCCCCATCTCCCATCCCTCTCTTTCTTCATCTCATTTTTGCAATGTGTCATGTGTCATTTGCATTGTATACTTTGCCTCTGAAATGTGTTTATGGCTATCTGTCTTCCTATAACCCTTGAGGGGTCAATGTTGAGAACAGCATTTTGGGAGACCCCAGGATCCAAAGAGGCTACACTGGATGATGAAGAAATACCCCTCTCGCCGAAGGAGATCTCACTTTGAGAAGTAGAATCTGAAGCAATTTTTCAAATTTCCCATGAGGATAATACCAGGAGCCATGACCCCTTCAAAAACAATTGGTTTTGGCTGTGCCAGCCTTGTATAGTGCTAGACATATCTCCACTGTTTATTCCCTGAGCTACTGTGTGTTACATGAAGGGCATTAGCTGCCAGCTTGGCATGTGAGGAGTGGGGAGCCTCAGTCTACCTCTCGTTTTAACCTGGCATCAGTACACACAGCTTCTTGTCATTTTCCTGTGTGGTACCTCCAGCTGTTAGCTGGGATAGGAGAGCAGTGGAAGGATAGTGAGTAGAAGTAGGGAAAGGAAGGGAGTTGGAATAACCTGTCTGCTCTCAGAATAGAATGGCATCTTAATTTAGTGAGAATCTCAACTGGGAAGACACAGAAAATTTGGCCCTCAAAAGATAAGATGATGGTGATAATAGTAGCAATTATATATTACGTTTTCAGTTTATAGAGAATGTTTACAAGCATTATCTCATTTGCCTCAGGATGGGGACATTTCAGTGGGTTAAAGTAGGAAGATAAGTCTTGGACGGTCAGGGGGCATGATGGGGAACAAGATCTAGGAGGAAGGGGCCAGGAAAAATAAATAAGGAACTGGTTTGACAATCCCTGCTTATACTGGCCCCAAGATGCATACAGTGCTACATCTTTCTACAGTCATTTCTACAGCATGCTTATTAATGTCTGTTTTGAGTGGATTTTACCCTACACAAAGAGAAAAACCTCTTACAGTTGTTTGTATGGAACTGTTAGCTTGGCTAACAGTCCTTTCTTTATTCCAAACCAACAAGTGTTTTGCCCCAATCTGGTACCATCTCTATTACCTCCACTATGCTGCTTATACTTCTGTCATTAATATTGTATTTCAGTTTCATGTGTATTTGTTGCCTAACATATTTACACCTGTATACCTACGCAGAGACACAAGCATATATACATTGTATCTTTCTGTCCAAACAAATAGGTATGTGCAGGGCTATGCTGGTTTGCCATTTTACCAAGCTCAGGTAGCACTTTGATAGCAGTAAACATAAAGCCTGATAATGTTTCTGTGTTACGGTCCTATTGTTCTGCCTTGGCCAGTGCCTGTTTTTTATTTTACTTGAAATAATTATTTAGATGTTAGTTTTTCCCCAACTTGTGAACATATCTCTAATGCAAGTATAAAAAATGTAAATGTACTCTGTAAATATAAATGTACTTTGTATGTGAGGGCCCAGTATTTAGCAGGGGTGTCAAATCTTTTGGCTTCCTGGGCCACATTGGAAGAAGAATTGTTTTGGGCCACACATAAAATATACTAACACTAACAATAGCTGATGAGCCTTAAAAAAAAGTCTCATAATGTTTTAAGAAAGTTTACAAATTTGTGTTGGGTCACATTCGGAGCCTTCATGGGCCCCATGCAGCCCCGTGGGCTGTGAGTTGGACAAGCTTGATTTAAAGATACAAAATTGCAAGAGAAATTAAGTTTGAGAGGAAAATTCAGTAAAACCAGGAACTAAAATTTATAAATCTCTTATTTTAGGGTGAAATACTGCATATAGAGAGCATTTTCATTTATTGTAATACTTAAATTATAATTAATTATTATTATTTTAATATAGATTTTGACAGTCTCAAATTTAATATAATGTTTCTCCATTCAGTCTAAAATTGACATTTTGAGAAAACTATAGATGATTTTTACATTAGAGGAGTTCTAGGTTTAGTTTCTGTCTTGTTTTATTGGTAGAATTGATGTAATATAGATTTTATTTAAATGATGGTTTTTGTCATTCAGCATTTATAATCTACTTGTTCTTTGTTAAAACAGTTCTCGGTTTGGAAAAAAAAGCAAATGGTCCCAGAACACCAAAACTGTTACCACTTATGTAGTGAGAAGATGCTTGTTTTGTTAAGAAAAAAGAGAGAGTCTGTAAAAGTAAACCCTTTCTTCTAAAGTAATGTTATTTGATAATTGGCCAATATTTTAAACATTGTATGTGGTAATGATAAGGTGTGCACAAATTACTTTGAATATAATTGTATATGGCGTTTTTGTAAAAGTAGGCTATAAAATGTGTATCTGAAGGCTGTGGAACCCCATAATGCTCTATTAGTGTACAAGTCATTTTATCTGGCTAAAACTCAATTGTCTTGTAGCCCTCAAGGCATCAATTTTAGCATTATTGCTCTCAACAACAGTATATTGAATATTATGTCAGTTAAAGGAGAATAATTATCAAGGCAGGTTAGGGTGGCTGTTAGTCTTACCACATATTGACTTGGTTAGCAGTTGGCTATAGATTGTGTTCCTGGGCAAATGAAGATGTACGGTAAGTTGAACTAGTCAAGCCAGGGTATTAATTTAACTCTCTGTGTGACAAAGCCTGCATCCTTTATGTGTACACAGCTACTCCTGCCTTCTGAGATACCTTTAAATGTGGAAGAATGACAGTTGTCTGATCTGATTTTGAATTTTTGGATGTAGGGGGAAGGGGGGAGCAGAACTTTCAAAACTATGTGGTTTATGAAGAGATTATTATTAGAAAAAGGGAGATGACAGTGATGCTACAGATAAATTTAAAAGGCTGGCACATCGGTCAAGGATCCTGTACTTTTTTTATAAAATTAATTTTCACCTATGTGAGTGTCTATATAATTCACAAGCTAGCCAGTTGGGTATAAAATGCATAACATAACTTGGACTACAACTACTTAAGAAGTCAGGTAATATATTAAGAACCCAGTATTCTCCTGTGTACTTATTAAAGTATTTATTCAGAAAGTACAGAAAGTTAGCTTTTAAGCATTTTCCAGAAAACAACAAAAATGGGAATATGCAATTAGATGCTAAAATCTAAATACAAAGGAGAATATGATGTTTTTTCTACTACTAAAGAATAATTCTGGCCAGGCATGGTAGCTCACGCCTGTAATCCCAGCACTTTTGGAGGCCAAGGCGGGCAGATCACTTGAGGTCAGGAGTTTGAGACCAGCCTGGCTCATATGGTGAAACCCTGTCTCTACTAAAATACAAAAATTAGCCGGGTATGGTGGCATGTGCCTGTTAACCCAGCTACTTGGGAAGCTGAGGTGGGAGAATTGCTTGAACCTGGGAAGCAGAGGTTGCAGTGAGCCAAGATTGTACCATTGCACTCCAGCCTGGGCATTGCAGTGAGACTCCATCTCAAAAGAAAAAAAAAAGAAGAAGAAGAAGAATTCTTAGTTCAGGTCTGTATCTCGTGATACATTTATTGACCATGAATGGAAGCAGTGGCCCCCTCTTTTGTCCTTTCCCCATTTTCCCCTCTGTCCTTGACCTAGGAAATAAGAATACAGGTGATTATCATTGTTGAATTTAGTCATTTAAAAATCAAGTTTTCATAGTCTCTTTCAGTTTGAACGTATAACTGACTTGCCTGGGCTCGTCCACCAGCCTGTCTGTGGAAATCTCCTCATTTGCAGGTGGGTCCTGCCAGAATTCAGAGAAGCAGTTGAGACACTCTGAATATTTAGCTGAGATGTCAACAGCCTTATAAGAAGAGTGGTATTGATGCCCCTCTCAACTCTCCTGTATCTTACCAGCACAATTGGTACATTAGAAGAGTGTTTCTCAAAGACAAATGGGGCCATCCGTCTTTTAGAGGTCCAGCTTTAGATTTGGGAGTAACTACATACTGGATCCTTCTCTTAAGCTTCATGATACTCATTAGTATAACACAGGCTCTGAGGAGGTCTAGGGTACGAGCCTGTGAGAGTAGGGAAGTAGCTTTCTCCAACCCTTCCCACTTCATAACCTCTTCCCTTCAAGCTCATTTGAAATACTTAGTTCCTGAACACACTCAGCTCTTCTCCCACATGAACTATTTGCATGTAAGGTTTCTTCTGCCTGGAATACCTTACTTGTGTCTCTGCGTGGGTAATTTCTTCTCTTTTAGGCATCAGCCAAAGTCTCACTTGCTTACAGAGGACCATCTTAGCCAATGTAGGTCTTTTCTAGTGTAGCTATATCTTAGGACTTTGTTTCCTTCAAACTCCTATCACAATTTAAAATCAGTCAATTAAGTCAACTGTTAAAATGTTTATTTTTCTGGCCTCCTCACTAGGGAACAACACAAATGCAGAGCGCTCAATAAGTATTTGTTAAGTGAATGGCTAAGGAAACCTGTTTAGCTTGGTATAGCTTGATGTTTCACCATGGAACTCATGGAATAGCCAGTAACTTCAGTTTGTCAAAAGGCCCTTAGTTTTTTCTCCAGGCTTCGTAAGGACTGACTGCTATAGCAGCAGCTGGGCTGTTGAGGGCAATAAGAAGAAAACTAAAGGCTCCCATGCCTTCTAGCTAGTGGTCTGTGTAGGGTAAGTGTTTTGTGGTATCCATGTGGTAGAAAACATCAATCTTAAGCAAACACTTGTATTTAAACAGCTCTTTGCGGAGCAAGTTCATGTAAGTTACCTCTTTTCCTCCTCTTACACCATCCTCTTATAGATGTTGCCAACGAATTAACATTTGGTATAGTTGAGGCTCAAATAAGTGACTTTCCCCTGATCACAGAAGTGTTAATTGGCACAGTTGATACACTGTAAGCTTCCTGAAGATAACACATGTCTCTTATTCATCACTGTAACTCGCTTCCCAGCACCAGCACCCAGGCTTATACATAAAAGGGTATATTAAATATTGGAAGGAGGATATTTTGAAGTTTGATTTGAATTCAGGTCTTTGACTCTATGGGTAATATTCGGATGTTTATTTTTTGTTTTTAAGGCTACCAGCCTGTCTTTCCAGAATGTAACATGTGAGAGTCTGTAGATGCAGAGTGGCATGATTTGGGGGAAGAGAGGAGGCCTGAGAGTCTGGAACTGACAGACTAACTTAAGATCTCTTATATTCAGTGGCACACCACATGTCTGACCTTAGGTAAAATTGGGTGAAATGGGTTCCTCTTTTGTGTTCCTTTTCTTGCCTATTTCCTGATACTCCATTTCGTTATCTTTACTTCTATTCGCTCTCATTTCTGTGACTAAAACCAGATCTGGTATTTATCCTTAACGCTTTATTGTAAATTCCGGTCTTTGACTTGGCCTTTCCAGGGATACATACCTTTTGTAGTTGAGCATAAAAACAAAGGTTTTCTACCTAGTTAGTAAGATTTCAGCTATACCATGTGCAGGGATTGGAAGAGAGATGAAGTAGTCTTTCCTGGGTTTATAAAAGCATTTCAAGTTGGATGGCAAAAGGGCTCTGGATATTGAGACAAGATTGGGTTAAATCTGGAAAACTTTGCCATTCTTAGTCATAGTTTCTTAATCTTCACAATTAAGATAACTCCCCATACCTCCCTAAAATTAAGATAACCTTCATGTCTCTACCTTTGAGTGGCTAAAAAGATGAAATAATATAGATGAAATGTATGTTGTGAACTCCTTCTCAATAAATTGGCATTTTTTCACTTATATCTATGTGTAAAGTTAACTCTGACTAATTATAACAGAGAAATATCAGTTGCTAAACATGTTTCTCTACAGATGCCAAATGCTTAAAAAAATAGGGAATGCATTTTAGGCATTAGTATCAATAAGATAAATTGCAGTTGTTTTAGTAAGTACATCCTGAAATACTACTAGTGGCATAACACAGCAGAAGTTTCTCTTTTCTCTGCAAGCCTAGTCTAGTGGTGAATGCTTTCCTTCCATAAGTGATTTGACAAGAGGTAAGTTAGGGCTATTGCTGTTTTATGGCTCTACGATTTTTTGGGATCATAGATTCCTCATCCAGGTGGCAACCCTGAGAGAAGGTGAAGGTTCTCTGTGGGATATTTTCATGGATGTGGCTCAGAAGTATAGTAGGGTGCTTCTTCTCCCATCACTGACCAGAACTTATTTGTAAATGAGGCCATGTGACTGAGAGGAGGAGCCGGGATGTATGGGCTTGGCAGGCACTCTCAGGGAAAATGAGTACAGGCCTGTGCTCCACTCATGTGTGGTGGAATAGCTATAATTATGCCTTCTTTTTATAGAGTTGGACCAGAAAAGCTTAATGCAGCAGAGTCATGTCGTGAAGGCAGATTCATGGGCTTGCATCCTGGCTTCAGTTCTTACCAGGCGCGTGAAAAAATTAGGCCCGTGTCTTTATTCACCTCAGTTCACTCACTTGTAAAACAGGGATAATAATAGTACTCATGGCTTTGATGTGAAGATAAAGTAGAATGGATTCACATAAAGCATTTAGTAGTGCCACTTGCTAAGTATCCAGGCAATACTAACTATTAATATGATAGTGAAAAAGATGATGATATAGACTATTACAGACTACTGCCAACCTGATGATTTTAGAACTTTGTTTCTATAAAGTAGCCTTAAATCCTGGATTTCACTGCGCGTCTTAGAGAAGAATCCCTTTCTAACCAGTAGAGAAAAAGAGCAGCTACTATTTAATTATCAATAAATAATACATACACATACACACGTATATCTGTATGTACATATGAACGTACTTGGATATAAATAAGAGGCAGGAGTATGCAGTAACAAAGACTTTGTACTTTAGAGTTGGACAGACTTGGTTGTGAATCTTGGTTTCACTTTTTGGTAGCTCTGTTAACCAGCAGAGAGAACATACTTGAACATCAGTTTCTTCATCTATAAAGGTTAAATCAAAGGATATTTTAAAAGTATGTAGTGCAATAACTAGCCCATAGTACTCTTATTAATATTAACCATTACTGCATTGTGAAGGTGTGTATTTTCATGTGTGCATTTTTTAAAGTAATGGTTTATTCTTTTTTTTTTTGAGGTGGAGTCTTGCTCTGTCTCCCAGGCTGGAGTGCAGTGGCATGATCTTGGCTCACTGCCACCCCCACCTCCTGGATTCAGGTGGTTCTCCTGCCTCAGCCTCCTAAATAGCTGGGATTACAGGTGTCTGCCACCACACCCAGCTAATTTTTGTATTTTTAGTGGAGATGGGGTTTTACCAACATTGGCCAGGCTGGTCTCAAACTCCTGACCTCAAGTGAACCACTCACCTCGGCCTCCCAAAATGCTGGGATTACAGGCATGAGCCACTGCACCCGGCCAAGTAATGGTTTATTCTGTATATGACACTGTCATTTTTATCACCTTTATATTTCCCTATTTTATCAACTCTTCCAATACTTTCCAAGCTCTGGCACAGAATGAATGATTACTTGATATATTTGTTTAAATGATTAGAATATCTAGGATTGCACCTTATCGCATAAAATAAAACATTTAAAACAGCCTTTGAAATAGGTATTATCTGACCTCACAGGTTTTTAGGAAATTTCTGGAGCAGAAAAATCAATGAATCTAGATATAAATTAATTTAGGTAATCCTTCAAATAGCAAAAAAAATTGATTTATTAGTATATATTGAGTATACAAGAGGAGCGCTCTCAGAAAACCAACACTCTAATGATGAAAAGTTGTATTTTATAAAACTACAAAAATATACAGATGACCCAGAAAATTGACATAAAGGGGGGATTATTTGACCCCAAGTAAAGATTGGATTATCAACACCATGACATAAGGAAGGTGTTATTGCATTATGTCACCAGTATGTGAATCTTTTTCAGGAAAGAAGGATCACATGTATGATTGGTCAGGATCTTCCTGTCTTTGGCAGGGATATACAAAAAATAGATGATTCAGAGCAGTGTATTGTATTTATAGTGTCTGTTTTCTAAAGTGCTTGGACCACTCTACAAACACTGTCCTGGCAAGTCTCCTAACCTCCCTATTAGAGAGATAGTTTCAGAGACTATTATCCTTGGTTTTAAAGTTACCGTGATGGGGAGGCCTCAGGCAGAGGCAAAGCTGGAAGTGGAATACAGGGATTTTGAATCCCTTGCCAAAGCTCTAACTATTTGAACGGCAATGAAAATAAACACCTTAGATCCAAGGACAAAGCTTGATGTTTTGTGCTCAGAGTTAAAATGAAAATATTCCTCCCTTTACTCTTGCAAAATAAAAATATATGGCTTACTAATTCCAGGATGGAATGCAGCAACTGCCGGAATAGGATTTGCGCCTGTGGGACATGAAGAGGCTTTTGCATTCCCCCAGGAGGAGCAGAAATGAGTCCACAGCTCACTGGCCAGTCTCCATTTGATAAGAATCAGTTCAGATTTACTTGAAATGGACATTGTCTGTGATGGCACTGATTAAATCATATAATCTGCTGAGCAGCACTCATACATCCTTCTTGTTGAATTTGAAGTAGAAAGCTCTGAGCTTTGGGTATAAACCTTAATTCTAGCACCAATTAACTCTTGAGCCATACAAAAAGCACAAAATTTCCATGAGCCGTATTTTCTTGATGGTACCTTCTTAAAGGAGCTTTCAGGATGAAGAGAATTAATATGTTAAATTCATAGTGGAGCTTAGTAAATTTAATTCCTTAAGTAGAATGATCTCCTAGTCCCCCCACCCTAACCCTTAAGTTTCTAGAGCAACGGGAGCTTTATGAGTCTTCCAGTTGCCCATATGTTTTATTTGAGCTACCGTGTCCTTTTCTAATATTTCCCCCAATTTGACAGAAGGTCCCAGTGGAAGATGAGGGGGACTGGTACAGGAATGAAATCCTCTGTGACTATAACGAGTCCTAGTCTACTATCTGTTTCTTTTGAGTGACTTACTTCAAGTGCTGGTATATGAAATCATGAAGGGCTGTGAAAAGTAGAAAATGAGGTAAGGATCTGTGTGGGTTTCTGGAAGCTTTTGCTAAACTCATACAGATGGGACAAATGCAAATAAAGATACATTTATTTGATTTCTGCATGATAGCTATATGTAATGCTGACAGAACTGGAAAACAAAATGTGGGCCAATACATTTGCTAGGAGAATGAATGACCATGCATGGTTAGGCCACATCTAGGCCTGATGATCTGAAGCTCTTCTTGATTTGTCTGATGTTTGCATATCACTACTTCTTTCTTAGGGAAGTCACTAGTGATTCTGATTGTTTACAGACTTGGCATTTGTTGCTGATAGCCTTAGATTTTAAAGACGTAGCTAACTAGCTAGTGATGTCATGAACAATTGTTTTAGAAACCTACCATTGTGGTCCTGTTGGTATCTAGGAAGTTTTTTCATTTGTTGGTGGCAACTGAGTGATCTGTTATGTCTACTTTTCCTCTCTCCCTGTCCCCTCCCCCATCTTCTTCTCTCCCTTTTCTTTCTCTCTTTTTTTCAGTCAAGGTAGACTTGAGATAGGGGACTTGCATGGCTACAGTAGATCATAATATATGAGGCCCCCCAAATAAGAGAGTGAAACATTGGCTGGGATGTATTTTCTGCTCGAACTCATGGTCATTTTTCTGTGTATTTCTTACCTATTAGCCCCTAGAAAAGCATTTTTCAAAGACTTTGAGAACCAAAGGTTCTCTCTGTAAGGAAATGTGTTAACCTGATTTCCTTGTTCTCATGTAATTTTCTCTCTTAGAGCCATAATAATAGTGTCAGAGGCAGCTTTCTAGTTAGTGTGAGTAATGTGGTTACTGTATTTTCTATTTTTATTTTAATGTGCTTTTCCTGCTGTGGATTTTTTTTCTTTCTTGATTTTAAAAACAGCAGTTGAGTAAATGTGGTTATTTGAAGACTGGCGTATATTGCATCTTCTCTGAGATGCAATTTCGAAGGAAGGCTCTGTGCACAATAGGCATTTTTTTTCAGATTCCTTAGTAGGATAAATAGGAGAATGTTTGGAACACAGATCAGTGACAATATTGGTTTATGGTCATGGTAGGTCAGGCTTCTTCAGAGAAACTGACAATGGAGTATCCCATAGGTTTTGTCTCTAGAGAATCTGTTAATATGAAGTCTGTTTATTTTATGGTGTGTTGATAAGAAAATTAGGTAACCAGGGAAGCAGCTTAAATTGCTGCATTCATTTGCCTCTTTTTAAGCGTGCACACACGTTGAGAAATTTTGAATTAACAACAACAAAATACACTTAAATTCCCCTGGAAAGAGTAATTAAGAGCTACTTGTCTCTGTGCTGTCATCTCTGCCAGAATTAGAGTTCCTGCTGAGTATATTCCATTAAGTCAGCCATCATTCCATCACCAGCAGGGATTGCTTTTCCATGTATTGACATGTGAGGGAATGTCTGTCTTGCAGTAGCCATGGGCTTGTGCCAGATTTTGAGATCCATAGAGGCAGTTCTGGGAGCTTTTCAATTCTGAATCAGGGTTCCAATTCATAATAGCTGAGCCAGGGAAACCGGGTTGAATCTGTGGCCAAAACCACGGTAAAAAACTTTTTCCCCCTTTCCCTTCTTGCAGTGCTTTATTGCTTTAAAATATGAGTGCCTCTGTCCATTGATTCTCTGGTGACTTTCCATTGGATTCAAATTGTGGTCTCTTAGGTGAAAAGGTCAGTGTGTTATTCATTCAGCCACACATCGATGGAGATTAACTGAGAGCAGTACAAGACATTTGGATCCTGCCAGACCTAGGGCACCTGAAGGAAGTTTATTTCTTTTCTCTCTAGCCTTTACTATGCCTGCTGCAGAAGAGGATGGCCCTGTCTTCTGGGAGTAGGGGAGGGTTTTGATTGGCTGTGTGTTAACTGCCTCAAATCCATGGCCATAGGGCGAGTAAGAACCCTGGAGAATCAAACATGTCATCTTTGTAGCATCACCTGATTTAGTGCTTTTCCTCAGGTCTGAGACGTCTCAGGGGGCCTTTTTCCCTTGCAGCACTGATCTTTCAATGAGGTGCTGGTGTCTGTCCTGAGCAATAACAAGGAAAAACCATGAAGTGTGAACAGCTCTTATTAGGGGGGTAAATGTCATTAGCGCCTTTGTAGCCTTCTCTGCAATCTGAATGCTCTTGTCAAAAGAGCGACTTACTGAAGCCTCCTTTAAAATCACATAAATGGAATTTAAGATGCTGAAGTTTTACATTTTAATTAAGCAAGGCCATTAACTCCCTTTACATATACATTTTTTTTGTAGCCAGTTATGCTTGTATGCCTTATAAGGCTGTTGAAAAATTATCCACAAAAATTATTTTAAGGATTTGAGAAATAGTTGGTTAACTTTAAATCAAAGTTTTAGATATAGAGACCCTATACTCATGTGCCCAACCATTGTAATATGCATATTGACGTATATGATAGGAGAAAACACTAGCATTTTGAGTTAATAAGTAGGTCAGTTTGGATTAATGGAAAGTTTGAAGCTTAGAGTGTTTAAATAATGATTTTATTCTTTTCAATACACAAGTGGAAATGTTTCTCCAGTCTAAATTCCCCCTAGTATTCTCCTGAAACAAAATTTTTATATGCAGATATTTGCTTCTTTTGCAAGTTTGAGAATTTCACAGTAACTTCTGGTTACCCTGGGTTGTGTCTTGCAGTTACCAAAAAAAAAAAAAAAAAAAAAAAAAATCACGTTAAGTAGTTGAATGGTTGCGGGGGTCAGATACAGAAAGAAAATTGTCTTTTTTTTACTATGCATAGTAATTTTTAATAAAAATGAATTGAGACATCTGGTTAAAACTTTGGGAGGTGCATCTAGAAAAGTTACAGGTGGTGAATAGAAGTTTGCTACACATTGCTGCTAATTTAAGATGTATAATTTGATATACTCTGTTTATTTAGTGTGTAGTCTTTAAAATATGATCCTCCATTCCTTTTCAAAATTCTAATTAGGTCACAGATTTTCCTTTCCCTTTCCTTTCCTTTCCTCTCCTCTCCTTTCCTTTCCTCTCCTCTCCTCTCCTCTCCCCTCCCCTCCCCTCCCCTCTCCTCTCCTTCCCTTTCCTTCCCTTTCCCTCTTTTTCCTACCCCTTCCTTCCTTACTCCCTTCCTTTCTCCCTCCCTCCTTCCCTCCCTCCCTTCTCTCTCTCTTTCTCTCTCTCTCTCCCTCCCTCCCTGCCTCTCTCCCTCCATCCGTCTCTCCCTCTGTTGTCCAGGCTCCAGTGCAGTGGCATGATCTTGGCTCAGTACAGCCTCCACCTCCCTGGCTCAAGTCATCCTCCCACCTCAGCCTCCCAAGCAGCTGTGACTATAGGTGTGTGCCACCAACCTGGCTATTTTTTTCACTTTTTAATTTTTTGTCGAAATGGGATTTTATTGTATTGCCCAGGCTGGTCTCAAACTCCTGACCTCAAGCCATCTGCCCACCTTGGCCTGCCAAAGTGTTGGGGTTACAGACGTGAGCCAACATGCCCAGTCATATTTATTTTTCCCCACAAATATTCTATTTGTTTTTTTCCCCCTGTTTTGAGGATTCAGGAAAATGTATTTATTCAAGAGATAACTGGTATATTACAAGTAGTAAACAGACAGACAACATGCCCCTCTGTTACAGCTTTCAGTTTAGTGGAAGTGATATATTACAAGTGGTAAACACACACACACCATGGTATATTACAAGTGGTAAACACACAGACACCATACCTCTCTGTTACAGCTTTCAGTTTAGTGGAAGTTGGTGACTCAGGCTAAATTAAGGGAAAGGAGAGATCATTGGGTATGTTTTCTAATGAAAACATAAGTATGATCTATAATTATTGCAGTCATGAATTATATGTAAATAGACTCTTTGGACATACTACCAATTTACTTGAAAAGTCAGTGCTTTAAGGAATTTTAAACATTTTTCAGCTGTCTTGGTTGTATTTTAATAATATTAATTCAAACTCTGCAATTAAATGACTGACTAATGTAAATTTCAACCCGGCCCCCACTTTTTGAATTAAAAACATTTATATTAGTTTCAGTTACTGAGATTTTGCTGTCCATTATGGAAAACCCACTTATTTATTAGATTATAGAAGGTAAGCAGCAAAAGATATATTTCCTTCCTATTCCTTAAAATGTTTCAACAAGTTAATGAAAACTTATTTTAAAATTTCCTTTTAGTGAGAAATCAAAGATGATCATTTTTAGCCCCATCAGGATCATTTTACAAAAACTGCCTGTGAAGTCACTCATTTAGAACGAGACGATCTCTGTGGAATTGCTGTTGCCAGTGCCACTTGGGGAGTAATTGGGCCAATTAAAATGTAGATGTTGTATATTAAGTTGTGGTGCCTGTTAAAATAGGGTACCAGATTTAGAATTAGTCTGTATTCCCTTTGTTAGTTTCCTTCACTCAGTACGTAGAATTTTAGTTCATCTGATAGCTTGACTGATAAGTAATATATGTATATAATTAAGAAGGTGATAGTCTAGTGCCAGTAGGTTCTTCTGAAAAGTAGTGTCCGATTAGTAAGACAGTGAGAAGAACCTTCAGGCAGTACCATCTGCTTTGTCCTCTCTTTCCTCTGTTCTACCTTACACCTGAATCCAGGCTGTTAATATAAATTTTGATTGCTAAGGTTCATATTTTAGGATAACTTTGACAAAGAGACGTCTGGAGTACCAAAATTATCAAAGAGGTAAACTTCTTCATAAATGTTTTTCAAGGCACCAGATGGAAGGAAGCTTTACTGTATTACATTTCCCATATGGAAAAGTATCTGGGACCTGAAAGGGGCACACCCTTAGAAGGAGAACCCTTCTTAAAAAGGAACTTTATAAAAGAATGCTATAGTATAGGGTTTTCATGTATGATTTATTCACTTGAGCATATTGCTTTGAAGGCCCAAACAGCATCCTGAGCATAAGTTGTGGTTTCCTAGACCTAAGGAGTGTCTGATAGTTTAAATTTCACAAACTTTTTAGATTTGCCTATGCCACAGGTCAAATATGCCTTGCTATGAGTCTGGTTGCCATTTATTTTAGTCAAGGTTTGGCTTTTGTTAAAATTGTTGCATTGGGTTTATGAAAGATAAATCTACCTTCTCGTACATGTGTTATTTTATATTAATAGAAAGTCAAGATGGTAGAATTTGAATACCATTGTGGTGGAAAAGGTAAGCATTATTTTTCTACAGTGTTCTTTCTTTCATTTTTGATATATATATTTTGTAATCATTTTCACTTGGTAAATATTACATAACTATTGAGGAGGGCTTGGGAGGATATGTGGTTCTTTTTTTGTTGTCCACTTTTTTTTACAGCAATAATATTTCTAAAAGAGTAATATGTGGTTTTTAAGAATACTTTTAAAAGATGTTTCAAATAATACTATAGTGTTTCGAGTGCGATTCAAGGAAACCGTATGTACTCATGCATTTAATAACATCAGACTTTTACAGTGTACATCAAAAGATAGTCCTCAAGAGGTGTATTCGCTTTGAAATGACATTCAGAAAATTAAAGCATATTTTCCTGCAGAATAAATGTATGAATGGTATAGACATCTTCTATCCAGGGTAGTTGAAAAACCTAAATAATTATGTTAAATCTGGAGCTTCTAGACATGTTTCAGGAATGTTTTTCTGCTTAGGATGACCTCTACAATATGCCATATAATTTTCACTTTATAGGGTTTATGAGCAGGATAGTAGTGAGATTTATAGATGCTAATATGTTAGTAACATCTTAAATATTTAGTTTTGATAAAAGTAATATACTAAATGGAAGGAATTGCCTGTATATAGCTGAACTAACCTTGAGGAGCATACAGTTCATGAGTAAAACAAACAGGTAATAAAAACTGCTTTTGTTTATAGAAATTTGGTTTAGGACAGAAACTAAAATTTGGCTTAGATAATGTTCCCAAAATTTTCTCTGATTTCCTTCCAAAATATATCTTTGGAAGAAAGAGCAAAAATATGAAGATTCATCTGAAAGATTATTATATTTTCTCTTTTCATTTAAAGTACAGTATTAGCTTGAGTTAGAATTCTATGAAATATTTATGGGATATATATACAAAGCTTTATTTAATGTTACAGTTATTGTAGACAGGGCTTAAATACAAGACTGAAGGAGAAGGGGAATTTTTTTTCTCCATGTCAAACAGGCTGTCCAATTTATGTTTATGAAAAGAAAGGGAAAAAAATAAAAACAAAAGGCTGTGTTTTTGTGAGTCTTAAATTGTGAGGCTAGAAATACATTTAGATAGAATAAAAACTCACATACCTCAGCTTATTAGTGATTGACTTTTGAGACCTTCTACAGAAAAGAATTTTGCTGAACTTCACAACAAGAAAGACCACATAGGGTATTTTAGACCACTTTTATTAAATTTAGTTAGCATTTTTAATTTTTCCACAATGTTGCATGCCTTTAACAAAGTCCATTCTGAAATATAGAATGGTCTATAAAAGATTTGGATGAGGTGTAGAAAGGTATACAAGAACCAGAGCACCAAGGGCATTTATTATTAGTTTAAAGAGTTTCATTTCACTAAAAACTGATTTTTTTAAAGTGAGTAAAGCATATATTAGTATATTAATAGTGGTTTAAATTCCCAGCATTTTATTATTTTTCACAAGTCTGTGGGTCAGCTGGGCATATCTGCAGTGAACTGGCATATTGACCTGGGGTTGGTTGGTCTAGGATGGCGCATTTACATATCTGGCTATTAGGTTGTTACTGGCTGTTGGTTGGGGCAATGGAGATAACTGGGCAATTTATCATGCATCCTTCAGCAGGTTAACTTGGGCTTGTTCACGTGCAGATAGTTGTAGGGTTCTTAAGGGGAGCAGAAGAGGGCAAGTCCAAGTGTGCAGGCACTTCTAAAGTGTCTACTTGCTTCATATTTGCTAGCATGCCATCAGCCAAAGCCAGTCACATTACAAAGCCCAGAGCTGGAGTGGCAGATGACTACTCCAGGACATGGATACCAAAGACATGAGCAATTTGGGGACCAGTACTATAATCTTTACTCACCTGATTTAGTGTCTTAGGAAGCTTCATTTGGTAGTGGTATCTATGTGGAATTAAGGAGTCCTGAGCCAGGATGTCTGGCTTGTAAGCAGTCACTGTAGTTCAAGCAGAAATAAGGCTGGCATTTAAGAGTAATGGCAGGGAGGATAAACAGCAGGGTTAGATAAAACCACTTGCTGACTAGATGCACTAGATGAGGGAGAAAAAAAGGTGCTCATAGGTTGATTCCAGGCTTCAAGGTTGGGTATATGGGAATCTAGGAAACTGGTAAGGTTGTAGACCTAACTATGTTTATAGTGAACATAGGACATTCATGCAACTTGCTAAACAATTTCTGTTCCTCTGTCCAGAAGTATTAATGTGAAAGAGATGGAATATATGAAATTCCTTTTTTGAAACTATTGCTTAAAAATTACGCCAGTGCTTTCTTTACCATCAGCCTTGCAAAGATGTGTAAATGACACTAAGTGTTTTCTCTCATCTTTTAAAAACATATGGGCAACGTTGCCATAAACAATAAACCCAAAAGTTTGGATTTCCTAGTTTCATTTCTCTGAACTGAGCAGCTACCTAGGATTTTTGGAAACTTAGTTTTATAGGTGATGAAGATTATTTTTATATGTAGAAATGTCAATTGTGACAAAAGTTAAAAATTTGGAAATCATTTTATTATCTAGAGATCTACAGAAAAAATAGGCAGATTTTTCTTTCCACCTAGATTTAATTTTAAGAATATGAATATTTGATTCATCCACACTTTCATCTTAACAGATACTGCTACATGTTTAACGAAAAGATTAGGATTTTTGAATGGTTTGCTATTTAGTTATGTTTCAGAGCGAAAGTATAAAAGTTTTGATTTTTTCTGCTATTTACTTTGTCATCTAGGTTAAACTCCTCCAAACTGTGAATGTTTTTTAAAGAAATCATATCTAGGTTATTTATGAAAATATACAAAAGCCATCTTCCTGCTAAGTAAATAGAAAACTAGTTTGATCCTGGTTTCTCTGTACTTCTTATAGATGGATGGAGAATCATTTTTTTGTTAAAGAGTATACCTACCTACAAAAGAAGATAAAGAGAGATACTTGGGGAGAAAGCAACTTAGTGCATTATTTGTTTCCAGAAGACAAACATGCAATTTATAATTTAAATTAAGATCAGGGTACATAAACTGTTAAGTATGATAAATGACAATGTATTTCAATTTTATATTATGTCAGTTTAGAGAGACGGATTAAGGGAAAGGGTAATGAAGGAGGAAGAGAGACACAGATTTTTAGAAATGATTTTCTCATGATTCTTTGTGATGTGATTTTGCAACCATGGTACAAATCAGAATTAGGTTGCACAGTTAGATGTCAATTCCTGCATTACTATTGTGTGATTCTCTCCTTCACGGGCAGTCTTATTTACTGTAAAACTAAAACAGGGAGACTTCCACAATGTTAGATCAAGGAAGAAAAACATAATTGATAATGGTAAGAAAGCGTAACAGTGCCAAAACTAGTAATCCTCAAAATTGCATCTTCTAATATCACATCTAGAGTTCTTTGCATTGAGTAATATTTCTCTTTAAATCATAACAGTAGTAATTCATTCAGGATAGGACTATTTTAAAAAGCACTTACACCATTATTGGTTTAGTTGATGGTCACAAAGTCTACCAGGGTTAGGTAGACGTGGATGTTTTTAAAAACGAATTTTAGGAGTCAGACATTTGTTGTAGTTACGTTGAAATCTGCGGTATTACTACTAAGAATGATTGTCTTAAAAGTTGATTTTTAGATTATGTTTCTCTCTAATAAAATTCACTTCTATAAAATTTTGCCTGCTGCTATAGGAAGACCTATAAAAACATACATTTTAACTCAGAAATATTTTTCCTGCCTAATTATCTCCTTGTTGGCATTTGCTATTTAGTTACATTGTGCTTCCTTTTTATATGTGATTTACAAATAGCAGTAATGTTGAAAAATGTAATGTTTGTTTTAAGTTTATAAACGACAGATTGAAGTAATGAGTTTGTGGATGTACCATGAAATACAAATAGGCAGATTTTTCTTCCTACCTAGATTTAGTTTTAAAATTATGAATATTTGATTCATCCTCATTTTCATCTTAACAGATACTGCTACATGTTTAACCAAAAGTAACTTATCCCTAAATTTTTCTTACATTTTAATATCTATAAGCTATCTTATTTTTATTAGCTTTGATTCAGAATTATTTCTCTTTTATGCTTTATTCCTTATTTGTATTTTTATCATAGATCAAATGACAGTTTTCAACAACACACAGATTTGTAATGGCTAGAATCTCATTTACTAATTTATTATAAAAACAGAATAATCTAGGCATTAAAAACCTGTGTGCCTGATACTTAATCTTTGTGTTTGTTTCCAGAGGCATGCAGGGTATTTCCTGTCCAAGACACAAACCATATATTTCATTTGTCATATCTAATGTTTTTCATATCCGGAAATCATGCTCCATGTTGTGTTTTACAAGACTTCATAAAAATAAGTGATCCAAATAAAATTTATAGTTAATTTTTCTGTCATAGCAAAATTATCTCTTTCTCTTCTTTTTCCCACAAGGGTACAGATGGGATTATAAAGTTTAAATGAGTGTATATTTACAAATAAAGTCTTAAGTTTTGAAACTAGACAGTCATTTATTATTTACACATTGCTAGCGGTGTGTTGGTAGCTTTACAATAGCTTTCTAAATGAAAACAAACCAACCAACCAACCAACCCTGATTTGCAAGTGTTTGCTGATTTCTCTGGTGAAAATATCCCATGATGGCTGATTTCAGCCTATCAACATGAGTCACTGAACATGGAGTTGGGAAGAGATACTTAGTCACACATTATTATACGGTATTTCCACCACACCAGACGTAAGTAGAAGCAAATAATCTTCAGAGCACAGATAATAGTAAAATGTAGTCAAATAATTATAAGAACATAGGTAATAGTAAAATGTCAAATAATTAGAAGTGATGAATTTTGAGTATCTATTATCATTGTTTTTAATTTTTTTCATTGCATGTTTCTAAAATTTAATTTTTAATGTCGTCTGTGTTTGAACCACCAACTCCCAAAATTTCTGAATGTTTAGCAATCAGCTCTCATAGGCTGGCATGAGCCAGCCCTAGCACACTACTGCACAAAACCATTTCTGGTGAATAGGAAGATAGGTTGTGGTCAGTGTCTATTGTAGGGAGAGGATGTCTTGTGTCTGTGTGCCCAGGGAGGAAAAGCAGCCATTTTCTGTTTCAGCTCACATTACTAAACACCACCTGGTCCCATAAATTTTGGTATTTATATTAATATAAGGCCTTGAATGATAGCAAAATACCAGAGTCTTTTAATAAAAGGACAGGGAAAATAAATATTTTCATTACAAAGATTACAAAAATAAAGATTTTTGTTACAAAATTATTCTTATTTTTCTTTTCCTGTATGTCTCTTGGCTATTGTATATCTCCCACTTGAACAATAAACAGATCCTATAGTCAGTGCTTCCTAATGCCACTCCAGTATCAAGGATAAGCTGCTTAAATAGTTTTACTCAACAGGATATATTGATAATTTATGTGTTAACAGAAAGTAGTAGGTGTGTTGTTACCAAAAAAAAAAATGAACTTAAATCTTTAAAAATTTAATATGCATTAGCAACTGAGATAATGAAATGAACAGCGTGTAGTTAAAGAATCTCATGCAACAAATGGCAGAATTTTAAGTGCATTTTGTCAAACTTCCCCATTTAAGAAGGGGGTGAGCTCCTTCCTATATTACTATTGGCAGCTTATCGGTGGTGTTAATCAAGCATTTTGAATAAAATAATATGTTAAAAAATATAATTGATTTCTTTGGGGAATACAGGAGATCTCTAGATAGATTCATTTAGATGGGTTGACAAAACTAATGGTGTGCATGATTAAGAAGAAAAATTTGACATATTTTGTGTATAACCCTTTGAGTATTAATTCTGACCAGATCACACTGTAAATAATGTTAACTGTCATAAAATAAACACAGCCGGGGTTTGCACCATATGTTTTATAATTATTTTGCAGCTTCTTTTTGTTTGTTTGTTTTTACTGAAAATAGAACCTACTGATAGCTCTGTGAAGTTATGTTTATATAAAAGTAAATTATACTTGTACGTTAACAAACTTGGCTTCACAGACTAGTGTCTCTAGGAGGTTTTTGTTTAAAAAAAAATTAAATGAAAGAAAAACTTCTCCCTCTCTCGCTTGGTGTTTTTTCTTTTTTTTTTTTTTTTTCCTATTCCCTCAGAAACGTCATCTCAAACAGAAATCTGCTGTAGCATCTTGTTGCTGCTTTCTTGTTTTTGCACATGTGAAGGAGAAGCCTTTGGAATGCCACCCAGAGGAGGGAAAAGCCTAACCACTGAACTCACAGAGAGTGTTTGGTTTAAGTAGCCCTGGAGTGGCCTTTCAGACTGAGGCTACTGTGGTCTTCTAGTTTGTTTTTGTTTTCTACCTTCTTACTTGCGAGTGTTTAACACTGCCAGAAATAAAGTCTCCCTTAGAACATTTAAGTAATTTTTAAAACTGTTATTATTTTCATAATCACCATCTCCTCTTGATCTCAGGGGAGGCTAGGCATCCTTGATTATCTTTAATAGAGCCTTGGAAACTGATAGTGCCAATGGGAGGTGGGTGGCAAGTTTCGTAATATGCCTACCTCCTCCTGCCCCCTCCCGGCTCATTGCTAAATATGTCTCTTGGCAGATCTGACAATATCCATAATTATCAGGCACCGTGAGCCCTGCTGCAGAGCTGCTTGTGCATGACACCTGTCCAGCTCATGCTCTTCTCCTGCATCTCCTCGTGCCTCGGCTTGCTGGCTGGCCGTGCGTCAGAGCAACAGTCTGCCGTTAGTGAACTCATTTCTCTTCTTGTCAGATTCTCAGACACCAGAAGTTCTGCCCACACAGCTTACAGCATACACCATGGTTTGTGGTGCAATCTTTCACATAGTGGGCATTTCATAAACTTTTGTGAACAAATGCAAAAGGTTAATGCAGATATTTCTCTCAGCATTATGGTTTACATTCCCCCTCTATGAAGTGCTTTTCCTGCTCTTGACAGATTTCTCAGCATAATATCATGTTTTCCATAAAAGTGGATCTTGATCATTGCCCTCTCTCCTAGACAGAGAAAAGCCTTGTCAATTTTTTTATGAGAGAGAGAATCCAGGGAACCCCAATTGGCTTTCATAGTGCTTAGCAATTCTCATGAAGTGGGTGAAATGTGGAGTGGAGAAATGTACAGTGATTTCTGGAACTTTTGTTCCAGAAGTTCGTAAGGTGAAGTTGTTGTTAACTAAATTTTGCAGGTATAATAAAACTTGAAGATGAAGCTATATTCAGGGAGAAAATCTGCAAAGAGAGGAATTTCGTAAAGGGCAGGGTGAACAGTAATGCCACTTCAGTAGTTCATGCCTGTGCATAGTCAACCTTAGAAAGGCTTTTTTAAAAAAACTAAACAAACAAACAAAAAAAACCACTTCACTTTTTTGGCCAGGTGTGGTGGCTCATGCACTTTGGGAGGCCGAAATGGGCAGACCACCTGAAGTCGGCAGTTCAAGACCAGACTGGCCAACATGATGAAAGTGAAACCCCATCTCTACTAAAAATACAAAAATTAGCTGGGCATGGTGGTCCGCACCTGTAATCCCAGCTACTTAGAAGCTGAGGCAGAAGAACCGGTTGAGCCTGGGAGGCAGAGGTTGTGGTGAGCCGTGATCATGCTACTGCTGTCCAGCCTGGACAACAGAGTGAGACTCCATCTCATAAATAAATAAAAAATTAAAATCTCAGTTTTGAATGAGAGGTCATAGATTTCAGTTTGGGGATTTATTTAGTGGAACAGTTGTCAGGTATTCATAGAAGGTTGGATTAAGGATGAAACTTTTCATCCTTAGAAACTACAGCAGTCTATTTAATGAATAGCATACTCAAAAATTATGACTTAATATTTTTATTATTTATAAAATTGTATTCCACTAGAACAACTAGTAATCATCTTCTATTATGCAGTTTTGACTAAACGCTTTTTCCACAACAGGGACCAGAATTAGGTAAGAAAATTTGGGAAAATGTCAAAATATATCAAAGCTTCCTTTTAAATATGTGTTACTGGTTTTTTATTATGAAAGTAATACAAAATTAATATAAAATTCAAACATTGCAGTAATGTGTAACGCAAAAATGAAAACTGTCCATGGCCCCTTTTTGTAGAGATAACAGTTCTCCATATGTTATCATTATCATGTATCTGTGGTACTAATTATGATTTTTAGTAAATGGATTCATTCTATGTATATTTTTCTTGTATCCTACTGTTTAAAAAATATATCTTGTGGTTGACCAAAAAATACCCACTTCCACTCAAAATATCCATGTCAAATCCCTGGAGCCTGTGAATGGTACCTTATTTGGAAAAAAGGGTTTTTGCAGATTTGATTAAGTCAAGGATTTTAAGATAAGGAGATAATCTTGGACTCTGTGGGTAGGCCCTAACTACCATCCTGTGTATCCTTGTAAGAAATTAGGAGATTACACACAGAGGAGAAGACATATGCAGAGGAGGAGGTGAGGTAAAGACGGCGGCAGAGCCTCCGGGAGCTAGGAGAGAGGCATGCAACAGATTATTTCCCAGAGCCTCTGAGTGGAACACAGCCCTACTCACACCTCAGTTGCAAACTTCTGGCCTCTGGAACAGAGAGAGAGAGTATGTTTCCATTGTTTTAAGCCACTACAGAGGTAGTCATTTGGTGTGGCAGCCCTAGGAAACTAATACAGGCCTCTTTCCATGTTAGTATAGAGAGATCTCACCCATTTTTTGAACCTCCATATGATTTCCCATTATGTGGATATACCATAATTTATTTAGTCACTTATTTAAAGACAGTTGGGTTGTTTTCAGTGTTTGGGCTTTTCAAACACTGTTGTAGGAAAAATCCTTATATGTGTTTATTACTGCGTATGTTTGTTTTTGTAGAATAAATATTTAGAAGTAGAATTGCCAGGTCATTAAGTAGGTACTTCTAAAACTATTGTATTTTGGGTAAATATGACATCTGCCACTTTGATAGCAATATTTATGCTCCTCTATCATGACTCTGGACCGTAAACAAAGTAGATAACTATAGAAACCATCTCATATATTAACATTTAGAAAATCAACAGTGGAAGTTGTTCCTCTCAACTCAGTGTTCTGAAAAGCCTGAAGGCTCAATATATACTGAGTTGAAAATCTATGAAAATAAATATCCTCAACAAGTTTTTATATTTTCGTTTCTCTAGGAACTGAAAATTTCTGTGACATACCTATTGTTTTCCCACCATGAAACAAGAGCTGTTAAAGAGATGACAAGAAAAAATAAGAGAAAAAGTTATATTCAAGAACTATTGTCATTTTAGAAAATAGTCATATATTATTAATGGAGTTTGTTAGTAACAATTATCTTAAGTAATAATTATTCAAAGTTGTAAAGACCAAACCTCTATTATTTCTTTGTCATGATTTTTCTTCTCATTTTGTCATTCTAACCCCACAGCTCTTCAATCTTTCCTCACTCCCAAGTCCATTTTACTGTTGATAATACAAGACGCATTTGGCATCTGTTCTGTTGTTAAAGCCCTCAGGAAAAATTATAAAGCTGTTCTTGCAAATTCATCATTATTGTTAAGAACCATAATTTACCTCATGGTTATCTCGTCCTTTTTCCACCTCTTACCTGAGCTCCAGGATGACATTGCCTTCCTGGGTGAGGCAGCGTTGCAGCATCTCGTGTCTCCCACCTTAATTTGTAGTGATGCGTTGCATTTGGGTGACAGGCAGTTGTTCGTGCTTGAATAACTCAGGATTTGAATTCTACAGTTTGTGGCATCCATGTAATACTTAGCAGTAGGTACAGCTGTTAACTATTCGCTTATAAATAATCTTTTTTGCCTCTCAACCTGTCTCCCAGGTAGTGTACCTGTCACCATTAATAACTCTTTAGCCGCTCCCTAGTGATTTGACCTATCAGTTGTCGTTCACAGAAAAGTGGTGCTCTGGCCTGCTATTGAAGCTTATGCAGTTTCTTTCAGCTCCTCAGTCACCCCAGCAGCCATATACTTGGAGGAAGTTGTGTTGGTGGGCTTCACAAGCAGGCAGCTGAACACCTCGTACAGTTTGAGAAAGGTGGCATTATGTTTTGAACAATAGATGATAAGACTCCCATTTAGACTGCAAAACAGTGCCACAGGGGTAGATGGGGGTCTGGGGGAGATAAGATGGGTGGTGAAGATGACCAACAGCAAATAAACATTCCTGTCTCTTTGATGCTAATTATCTCTTTGCACCTAATTATCTTGGCATCATCATCATCCTCTGATGTTTGCAAACTAAGGGTTGATGTGTTCGATCAGGTTAGTGAATCTGTCAGGTATGTCATTCTGCCTGTTTCTGAAGCTTAAGAATGAGAGGCCAGTAGCTATCATGCAGAAGATGTGAACTGCCCCCCAGTCCTTGTCCTTTAGCAGTGTGTCATTCCTCTGTTTGGACATGTGCTCTCTTGCTTCCTCTCTCTGTTCCTGAAGTGTGTTGCTTCCAACACTTCTCCAGATTAATTCCTATCTGCATTTAGGTCTCAACCTAGCCATCACTTTTTCAGGAAACTGCTACTGCTCTCTCTATTTGGCATTGACTGTACCAACTAAAATGCCCATATGGCAGTTTTCGTTTATTTCTTATTATGCTCTACAATAACTGCTTGTTTACTTGTCTTTTTCTCCTACTGGATTGTAAGTTTTTTGATGGATGATACATAGTGTTGTTTGCTATATCCACGTTCTGGGAGTGTCATAGAATCTCAATAAATTTATGTTAAGAGAATGAGAATTTATTTTTTATGAACTCACTTTCCATTGACATATCATGGTCATATCAATGGGGAGTTCAGGCAATAAATTATGGCATATATTGTCTACTGTATACTGTGCTGGCACCACGGGTTCAGATAGGAAAACATTTCAATTGCTTTTTACCCTTTTAGTGAGTGACTAATGGACATTTCTTTGTCTGAGGATATGTCTTGGCAGTAGAGGATTTCTTCAGACATGGCTCAGGAAATGGCTGAGAGTAAGGTGAATCACAAGGCAAAAAAAAAAAAAAAAAGGCATTAAACTATGTTGGGAAGTAATCCCAGCATTGGTGGACACACATTATGTTTTTAAAAATAAATCCTCTAAGGAGGTAAATGAGTTAGGTATTATGTTGGTTTGGTTTTCATTTGGAAAGGAATTTACCTTGTAAACGATCTTTGTTATCCTTATCTCACTGGGTGTAAGGAATTAGCAAATGATCACATTTTTAATACCCAGAAAAATACCATATTCTTTGCCACACAGATGTACATATATGCCACATATACATACATACGTGTGTATGTATGTGTTCCTTTATATATAACTAAACACAACAGCGATCTGAAAAGACCAAAAAGAGTAAGAAACTCAGCATTTTAGGGAGAACAAGAACAAAAACCCAGGATGAAGCATTTTAGTTTACTTTTATAAGGATAAGGACAGGTTATGTCTGTAGGAACTTATATACAGTATCTAGGAGATAGAATGATAAAATATATTAAGAAACAAAAAGTATTTAGTCATAAGTTCAAGGATAGACTCTTGATTGTGCTGTATCAAATACATTTTTAAAGTTAAAAGGTGTTCTAAAAAGGAATACATGCCTTTAGTAAAAAAAAAAATTATATAAAGGACTGTGGTTGAAAGTAAGTCCGATATTGGGGTATAGTTCTAGAAATAGTCTATGCGTATAAAACACAACATATCTTTCTGTGTGTTTGATAAAAATGGTGAAGGGGAATATAGTGAGCACATTATTCTGCACTTTTCATTTTTCACTTAATAATATATCTTGTAAACAACTTCATATCAGCACATAAAGAGCTACCTCATTCTTTTTTAACAGCCGCATTGTATGGATGTATCATAATTTATGTGCCTATTCCTTCATACACTGATAGACTAGGTGTTGAAACATATTTTTGATCTTCAGTATTCTGGTTGTTGATAGGGGATAAATGGTAGTACATTGCTTTTATTTGCATTTCTCTTAATGAGTAAGATTTACCATCCTTTTATGATTATCAGTCGTTTCTGTTTCCATTTTTTTTCTAAACGTCTTTTCAGGTTCTTTCTATATTTCTATTGCAATGTAAATCCTTTTCATTTTTAGCACCTTTTTGTATCTAAAAAGAATTAGCCCATAGTATATCTGTATTGTAAATAGTTGTTCATAGTTGGTTTTCAGCTCTTTACCTTGTTTTTGCTTTTGCTTTTCATTTGTTTTTGTTGCGTAGTTGGTTTTCTTTTTTTAAGTTTTGTGTGGTTTTACTATCTTTTGATTGACTTTTGATTCTTGAGTCTGGCTTAGAAAGATCTTCAAGTCCTTAAAACAATGTGAACTAGTTAATGTTATCTAGTTATCAATGTTATCTACTAGTATTTTATGTAGTATTTGTATTCAGTGAATTTCAATCTCCCTCCCTCCCCCCCTCCCCCGCTCTGGGTCTCTGTCTGTCACCCAGCTGGAGTGCAGTGGCGCTGTCACAGCTCACTACAGCTTTGACCTTTCAGGCTCAAGTGATCCTCCCACCTTAGCCTTCTGAGTGGCTAGGACTGCAGGTGGTGCCACCACACCCAGCTAATTTTTGTATTTTTTGTAGAGACAGGGTCAAACTATGTTGCCCAGGCTGGTCTTGAACTCCTGGCCTCAAATGATCTTCCTGCCTTGGCCTCCCAAAGTGCTGGGATTGCAGGCGTGAGCCACCGCATCTGGCCTGAATTTCAGTCTTACTGAATAAAATTTTTCAGCCAGGATTGTTATTTTCTTAAGGTAATAAATGTTGTTGTATAGAGCTTATTATTAATAAGATTTTTCATTCATCTATTTTTTCTTCCGCTGTATTGTTATTTTAATGACATTTATTTACACAGAGTATGTTAAACATGTTCAATAGATTATTATACATAGGAACATCAGAGACCTATTTAGCAAATAGACTAATTTAAGCTCTTAATATTTTTAGGTATAATCCTGAATGTGTATTTAGAATAAGAAATCACCCCAAAAAAAACCAGAAAATGGAAACAGGAATCAAGGAGATTTGGGCCCTTTCCTTCTAAATTTCCTTAGGGAACTTGTCAGAAATGCTTACCTAGAAATCTTGCCTGTTTGCACTCTGGCGTCTCCTTACCACCTAGGATGTTCTCTTACTCTGAAACTCCTAACGACCTAGGCAAATGAGAGACCTGAGCTGAAGCCCCATTCACTCTCAGGTTAAATCTGGTGTCTACTAGTAGCTCATACTGTACTTCATTACAGTTTCCTCAGTCATTAACACTGGTAGCAGTTTCAAAGGGGTCATAGTCAACTCTGTTGCTACTGGTTTCCTTGTCATTTTATTTAACTTTATTGTCTTTATTATAATTCACTCCTCTTACCATGCATGGTGTTCTCACCCCAAGTGCTCATTAGGTAGTAAAGAGGAAAAGGTGGAGATTGAAGCAGCTTATTTCACAGCATAATCTAATATAGTGTTGTTTTGTTTTTTGGGTGAAGCTAAAATCTGTTAGAGTTGTAAAATAGAACAGTTATTAAAATATTCTTTTTTGAGATGGAATTGTTGTCCAGGCTGGAGTGCAGTAGCACAATCTCAGCTCACTGCAATCTCTGCCTCCTGGATGATCTCAGTTCACTGCAATCTCTGCCTCCTGGGTTCAAGCAATTCTCTTGCCTCAGCCTCCCAAGTAGCTGGGATTACAGGCGCCTGCCACCACGCCTGGCTAATTTTTTGTATTTTTAGTAGAGACAGGGTTTCACCATGTTGGCCAGGCTGGTCTCAAACTATTGACCTCAGGTGATCCGCCCACCTCGGCCTCCAGTGTTGGGATTATAGGTGTGAGCCACCGCGCTGGGCCAAAAGATTCTTTTAATCTTTTTTGTATTCTTTTTCCAGAAAGTTTATACCTTTCTTCTCTTTAGTTATACTTTGAAGAGGGTTTAACAAGATTCACCTTCACAGTTGTTTTTCAAGGCAGCGTTAGGACCTGACATTAATTGTTTTGTTTTGTTTTGTTTTTTTTTGAAACGGGGTCTTGCTCCGTCGCCCAGGCTGGAGTGCAGTGGCACCATCTCGGCTCACTGCAAGCTCCGCCTCCCGGGTTCACGCCATTCTTCTGCCTCAGCCTCCTGAGTAGCTGGGACCACAGGCGCCTGCCACCCTGCCCGGCTAATTTTTTGTATTTTTAGTAGAGACAGGGTTTCATCGTGTTAGCCAGGATGGTCTCCATCTCCTGACTTTATGATCCGCCCGCCTCGGTCTCCCAAAATGCTGGGATTACAGGTGTGAGCCACCGCGCCTGGCCAGTTGTTTTATTTTAAAAACCCTTTCCATGTTACATTTGTGAACAGAGCCATTTTCATTGTTACTGCTTTGAAAACACACAAATATACACTGAAACTCGATACCTGTGTTTTCTCTTACCAGTTCTGCTTCCATGTTTCATTTTCACTGTTCTTATTCTTCTGATTGAGTGAATAATTAAATGATGACCTGAAAGATTGGTGGGAGTGAACTCTTGGAGCATCCAGCTTTCTTCATGGGGCTTAGACTGGCTTTTCTTTCCCATCATGGTTTTAGGCTTGATAGATGACTTTATACTTTTCTGGACAGCTGGGGGTTAAAACAGAGTGGTGGTTTTGATTTTTGGCATTTTTCAGCTGCTTCTCAGGAGAATATAAAGTGCCTGTGGAGCAGGTCCAAATCGGTGGATGTTTAAGAGAAGAGGGAAAAAATAGCTGAAGAACATTCTTCTGTGACTTAGTTGCCTTCTGTTGCATTAAATGGATGGAAAGGGGGAATAAGTGTTGTGCTTTATAGTTTTTAACATTAAAACTCTTTAAAAAAGCTTCAAACCTTAAAAAACATGAAATGACCTTCAGGCCTCTTGGCTCCCACTGTTCAGGTTATCAAGTCTCGGTCACACCCTCCCCCATCCCTGTAAAAAATCTAAAGAGAAGTGTGAAAAGCATCAGAAAGTCTTCTTTTGCCAGTTCAGCCTTTTAGTCGCTTGCCAGCACCTTCATCTCTTCATATGTCTCTAGCTAAGGTCTTACATGGAACAAAAACCCGACAGCAATGGAGACCAGATGCCGGTATTTCTTCTCTGTCACTTGGCTGCTGAGCAGATGGAATTTATATCAATTGGGCATGCTAGGAGGAAGAGGCCGTGGCAGCCAACATGTGGAACTGGGTCTGAGTGACATTTCTGCTAATGTTTTGTCCTTGTAGAACATTATGCTTCCTCTTTGCTTATGAGCTGTGGTTTTCCTGACTCAGACTAGGTTCCAGCTCCAGCTGGAATGGCTGTCGTTCTTCCCCTCTCCTCCTGCCCCCCTTTTCAGGGAGTGCTGGGAGCTAAGGAGGAGTAGTGGGGCCTGCACAATGGAGCTCTTTATTAAAATACCTGACATCTGCATGCAATGCACCAAAATCATCTCAGCTCAAGCAGAGGAATGTACTGGGCATTAGTAGTCACTTTTTGTCTGGTGCTGTGTGCTTGTTTGATTTATATAATGAGTGAGTGCCTCTGGCAAAAGAGGATGTTGAGCATATTATTGGAGGAAGGGAACTTTTTAATTTTTTCCAAGAACATTGTCACAGACAGGCCTAATACTCATACAAAAATATGAGTATTTAAAAACGGTTGCAGCTATCCCATGGATTTCTTGCTGTGGCTTAAAAAGTGTTACACCCCCCCTCCACTCCATTTAAGGTAAAATCAGAACTCAAAAATTCAATTTAACATGATATGGAGTTTTAATGTTGGTGACTACTGTTAGTAGGAAGTAGCACTTTTAAGGAATCTCATGTTACAAAGAATCTCTGGAAGGAAAACGTAAAATACATGTCAAAAAACCATAAAGGCACACACATAAAAAGAATTATTGGTGAGTCTTTAATTCCTGTCCCCTCCCTCAGAAGAGTACATTACTCTTTTCATACTGCAAGAAATAGATATATGTGCCAAATTATATTTTCTTCTCTAATGATGTAAACCATTCACATTTTACCTATTTATGGCAGGTATATGACAAATACTGCCATGCTAACACGTTATTTCATAAAGCACTGAAGTGTCATGACATTGCTGCTCACATTGCAAAATCAGCAACATTGTCCCCATTCCCACTTAGTCAGACCTTTTATTTCTGGTGGAAATTTAACTTAAGATTTTGGTTGGGTTGTGGGTAGATTCAGAGCACCAGGCAGGGGAGGTAGAGGGAGATAGAACTTCCACTATTTTTGTTCCTTTCTTTTGAAAAGCAGCTTCTGGCAGACCTTTCCTGGTCTCTTCCAAATATGTCGGCCATATCTGTCATATCTTGAGTCTTCTAGAAAACTCCCAGGGCAGGCTAGCCATTCTTTATCTTTAAGAATCCTAAATTCTGTCTCTTTATCACTTTTTTAAGTGATTCTCATGTCTGATGTATGTTCCTCTTATATCTTGCTCCATGGTGTGGGGATGGCCCCACAGTTCCCTTGGGATTGAAGTAAACCCATGTAAATTGATTAGAAGCTGGAGTAAAATACTAATATTGGTATGTCTGGAGAAAGACCCAAGTCAGTCATTCTTGGAGGAAATTCTTCAAAATCGCGTTGGATTTCTGTTTTTCTTTGCTATTTTTTTTAACCTATGCTTGTGCCATACCGAAGACAGGATTTCTTATTTATAAAGTCATTCAAGTGGCCTGATATAAGAAACCTATAGTAACACAGCATATACGCCCATAGCTTATGCAGGTACAGTGGAACCTGGAATCACAAAGTATAGTTACTCCTCACTGTGTGAACTTGTGCTCTCTGTACTCAGAAATGAAATAGATTCAGATAAATTACTTTGATTGGGCTGTTGGGATGAAAGGAGTCTTCCTTGGTCTACACCCTCTTATGTGCTGTTCAGAGAATGTCCTATCTCTTGCTCTCCAACTCTTGCTATCTATGCTATCATTGTCTAAACGCAGGAAGAAGACAGATTTAGATAGTGAAAAATGTCTGTGCATGCAACTACCTGCAATATTGCAGAGGAACAGGAATCTCATGCTCTCCATTCAGATTGTTCTTACACCAGTTCCTTTCCTTCTCCATTTTGTACTTAACCATTCTTGCTTTTCTTTTTGAATCTTTGGCTTCTTTCTTGTTCAAGGTTTTCTCCCTTGCTTCTCTCCCTTTCCCTCAAACTCACTCACATAATGAAGCACTGACCTTTGATGTTTCCTTTTCTGTGACCCTTATGACAAGAATGCTTCAAGCTGGAAGAGCCCAAGTGTCGGGATGGTGTTCAGCAGTGTGAGATGATTGTTTTACTCTTGCCTGAGAGTCACATCAAGAAGCATGGGAAAGGTTTCCTTGTAGGCCTCCTGGAACTACTGTGCATGTGCATTTAGCTGGAAGAGAAGGGAGCAGACATCATCCTGCAGAAGTCAGATTATGGTAGCCAAAATGTGTCGGTATCTGCCCATTAGAATTTCTCAAGAAGGATTCTTAAAGATAATTTGATTTGGTCCTTGGATTCTGGGCCTTGCCATGTTTGGCCCCAGGAACTATGGCACTGGTCCCTGCCAATGTCTATTGACTGTCTCATGGGTATGGTCATCTCTCCTCCACTGGGACATAGCTCCTTTAGTTCCACCTGGAAGGAGGCCAAACGCAGTCTTTGGTATTGTGTCAAAGTCTAATTCTTTCTCTTGCCAGCTGTATGACTTGAGCAAATTACTTAACCTCCATGAACCTCACTTTTCTCTTCTGTGAAATAGAAATGATAATGTCTACCTTACAGCGTTGCAGAAAAAAGTGGAGAGAATGGTAGTTAAATGCCTAGTACCTAAAGAGAACTCCACAAGTAGCAGCTATTTTTGTTGTCATTGTCTGCTAACAGCATGGCAGCCTTGGACAGCCTTTCCATCTAACCTCATGTTTCACTTGGTCAGCAGCAGCCCCAGGTTTAACTAGTGTGCTGCCTTTGAAGTCCACCCACTGCCATTAGGGCTCATTTGCCACTACAAAATGAGAAACTCTCCCAGAAGTGAGGGTTGTCTCTACCTGTCCGCAGGAACACATCTCTACATCCTAAGAGGTTATCTCCTAAATCTGCTAAGGTTGATTTGAGAAAAAATTCCTATCTTTTGGGACTTTACATTAGAATTTTCAGAATCCTTGTCTCTGGCCCTTGATCCCTTCAACTAGGGCTACGCCTCTTTCCAGCTCTAGACAAAATTTCTTCTGGAAGAACCACCCCCTCATACCTATCCCTCCCCTCTATTGCTCATGGAATGTACTGGGATTTATCATGCAAATGAAGGTCACACCTCCCAGAGACACAGTCCCTAGACACTACTCTGGGTTACATTTTAATGACAGCTGAGAAGGTAGAGCCGGTAAAGGAGGCATTCATCCCTGTTTAAAAGAAAACGAAGCACAGTGCTTACCTCTGTCTCTTTCTTAAAATTAATCTGACATTTCTGGCAAGCGCACCTTCTCTTCTCAGCATAAAGACATGCTGATAACACACTTGCTTTTTGTTTGTTTGTTTGACTCACCAAACTATATGATAAAGATATTTGTTTTCTGGTTTTATTAAAATATGACTTTAGGGCCGGGCTCAGTGGCTCACGTCTGTAATCCCTGCACTTGGGGAGGCTGAGGCAGGCGGATTGCCTGAGGTCAGGAGATCGAGACCAGCCTGACCAACATGATGAAACCCCGTCTCTACCAAAAATACAAACATTAGCCGGGCATGGTGTTGGGCACCTGTAGTCCCAGCTACTCAGGAGGCTGAGGCAGGAGACTCACTTGAACCCGGGAGGCAGAGGTTGCAGTGAGCCAAGATGGTGCTACTGCACTCCTGCCTGTGCAACAGAGCAAGACTCCGTCTCAAAAAATATATATATATATATGACTTTTGCACCGTTACGTCCCAAATCTCATGTAACAGAGACTTTAGTAGAATATGATTAATAATAGTAGGGGGGGGGCATGTTTTCTATTTTTATTTTATTATTATTATTATTTATTAAGTGTGTTATCAGCATGTCTTTATGCTGAGAAGAGAAGGTGTGCTTGCCAGAATTGTCAGATTAATTTTAAGAAAGAGACAGAGGTAAGCACTGTGCTTCGTTTTCTTTTAAACAGGGATGAATGCCTCCTTTACCGGCCCTACCTTCTCAGCCATCATTAAAATGTAACCCAGAGTAGTGTCTAGGGACTGTGTCTCTGGGAGGTGTGATCTTCATTTGCATGATAAATCCCAGTGCATTCCATGAGCAATAGAGGGGAGGGATAGGTATGAGGGGGTGGTAATAAACCTAAAAGGCATGTTTTCTATTTTTATTTTATTATTATTATTTTTAAAGACGTGATTTCGCCCTGTTACACAGGCTGGAGTGCAGTGGAGTACTCAATACAGCCTTGACCTCCTGGGTTTATGCAATCCTCCCACCTCAGCCTACTGAGTAGCTGGGACCACAGGTGCACACCGCCATGACCAGCTAATTTTGTATTTTTTATGTTTAATAGAGACAGGGTCTCCCTACGTTGCCCAGGTTGGTCTTGAACTCCTGGGCTAAGTGATCCTCCCGCCTTGGCCTCCCAAAGTACTAGGATTACATGCATGAGCAACCACATTCAGCTGTATTTTTAAATTTAGTTTTCATTATAATATTTTTATAAATAATTCAAGCTACACCGAAGTATATATAATAGAAAATGAATACACACATCTATTGTCCCTTCTTTCCAGATTTCACTCTCAAGATGCAACTCATAGGCCCAATAACCAGTCTGTGTTCCTTCCAGACCAGTAAGTTTTAAGGGATTTGGTAGAAACCCTGGCATGAGATATTTGTGCCAAGTGCCGTTTTGGATTGGTTTACACATCTGAAGTATGGCTGAGAATTCTGCAATTATCTAGTATATTAATCATCTTAGAAAACTTAGGACCCTATGACTTGTCCACCCTGCTTTAGAAATAAAAATGTATATGGTTACATCGAACCTACAATTTACTATGTTTATATAAACACCCCAGGCATATTTCCTTTCAAAAATGAAATGAATTACATGATTTTTTTTGTCTCCTTTAAGCTTTGGAGGAAGGAAGTAAACTAATGAACTTTATGCTATTGTAAATGTAATGCTTTGCATCATAGGACACCAGATCAGGTTTGTACATTTACTTAAGTTTGTGTGCACTTGTGTACGTGTGTGTGTGTTTGCAATTAATTTGTCAGGAAAATTCCAGCAAATAGGAATTATCCTCCCACTGCCCCTTCTTTCTGGCAAGTAATACTGTTTAAAACATATACTCATGATCAGAATTGGGCTAAAATATTTTATAGAGCTTTATTTATTTAATAAGATACCATGAAAGCCTTGATACTGTAAGGCAAATATTGCAGTGAATGCCAGTATTTCAGTATATAGTAGCATATCCTTGCCTTTCATTTTGTTAAGATTGACTAACATTTAATTGCCTTGCCTATGTTAAAAAAGGAAAGAAATTACCTTATAGGGATATGCAAGCTCCTGAGGTTTCACAGCTGTGAGCCCAGCCAAGTTGCCCTCCTCCATCTGGCTACTTCCCTCCTTAACACACAGAACCTTATACACAACAGTAAATAATCCTCAATAAATTTGAATCTTATCTCAATCTAAAGACACCACCATCATTATGGGGGAATGTTGTTAGTCTGCAAAACCTCAGTCAGTTTAGAACAACACAGCAGTATCCAAACTTTTTGGCTTCGTCTGGATATTGTTACTGCAAGTGTTGGTGCTGCATTCCTGGATGCCGTTTACAGAGTGATTTCTTAAACATTGGTTGTGTCACAGTGCAACTGACCAGTTTAAAGCCTTTTGCTATTTCGCTCACAATCAAAGAAACCAGAAACATCTAATTAACGTTTACCTCATTTAGAATTAGAATCACCTGATTATTTTACTACGTTTGGAATAAGAGATGCTTTTAATATGACAAATTTTAAAACTATCTGGATTAAAACGCCTTTTTATTTCTTCACTTTTTTATTAAGATAAAACTATAAATTAATAATTAGTCTCCTATTAGTCTTAAGAGATTTTTCAAATGACTTTGCGTTTTAAGATTAAAAAAGAAAAAAAAAAGAAGCACACGTTTAACTGAGTTTGTTTTGTGTGCTTGTTTGTATATTTAGACTGTGTGTACTAGAAAGAACCCGCTTTGGGATAGAAATAAAGACTCTTTGAGTTCTCACCCTGTATTCAGGGGATTTCTGGGTACCTATGTATGTAATTTGGACATTGATGATACATAAGTAATATATATCTCAGTTGATATCAGAAGGTCTCATGAGTTATCTTGAGAACTGCATAACTGTTATCCGTTGTAAACTCGCTTCTTTAGGTTAGTGTGGTTAGATTTTTTTTTTTAAGTTTCCGCATAATCGTTGGGGAATCTTAGCATTTAACTTGCATACGCATCTTACACTTCTAAGACCTGACATGGCATCACAAGAACATTACACCAGCCTCATCTTGGTAGGATTGAAAAAAAAAAAAACAAGAACAACACAAAGAAAATGCATGTTAATGTGGCTGAATATTCATTAGAACCCTGCGGCCTGGGGCTGGAAGCACAGTTAGGCTGTGTGTTTACCAGGCCACCCGAAAGGCAAGAGGGCATAAGGCACTTAGAAACAGTGGCTCAGCTCAAGCAGTGTTGTCTTTGAAAAGTTTTCATTTTCCCTTGAATCAGCTACAGTCTCTTACTTAAGGTCACTGCAGTTTGCAATCTTTGGCAGAAGACTTCTTCCTTTTTTGGTAGTGGCAGTCTGACTTTTTTTTTTTTTCCCTTTTGGAAGTGTTTTCCTCTCAAACTGCCATTATCTTCCAAACCTGTTTCATGTTATCATTGTCAGATGCCTCTTTTCTGAATTTCTTAGAACAAAATGCAATGAGATGAATATATATATATATCTCTTTTTTTAAGCATGGAATTGAAAGTCATATGGTTATGATTTGAGAATGTCAAGCTTAATTTTTTTTTCAGAGTTTTTTTTTAATTTTTTTTTTTTTTTTAAATCGTACCTTTTTCTCTGGGCAGTGAACTCACTGCAGAGACATCAAAGAGAATGTGTACTGGATCAAGGTGATTTTTTTTCGACCACATCATTGCCAGCTGTGGTGTTTATGATTAGAGACAGACGTTCCAGACACCTCGGAGTCCTCACTAAGCGTCAGATCTTTAACGGGATCCATCCCAACTGAGTGACACTAAACAGACAGCCAGAGGGGAGTTGGTGGGATAGAACAGGGAAGAGGGCGGGTGAGGGTGAGGGAGGCTTTGGTGCCGGGTGCATTCACCAGCCAAGCTCCGCTAATGCCAGGCTGCAGGCTGCCCAGAGGCCCCATAGCATTCCTTTCAGCACAGCTTTCATTAGCCAAGGGGATGACTAGAGCCCAGCAAACACAGTCATTGATCCTCTTCTCACTGGGCGCAGGGATGCAGTGTTCAGGTCACAGCCCAGTCGGCTTTGAAGCAACTCCATTTCAGACACTGACAGCCACAGACTGTTGGCTTCTTGGAGCTGACATGATTCCCTCTCGGATCTCCATGCTCTGCTCCATGCAGCTAATGATGTTGAATTCCCTCTGGATGTTGCTTCCACTTGCAATATTAACACTTGTTCAGTGGTCCTACTGATGCAAGAATTATGTAAATAGCCAACAGTACTGATAGCTGTGCATTAAAGGGAGTTCTCTTTCCTCCCTTCTGTTCCCTTCTGGATCAGTGTAACTGCCAGACAGTTTTGCCAGTTCCAGAAACCAGAATATATATCTGGAATCAGTAATCAGTGTGGTGGTTTGGAGTTCAATACTTGGGAATTTTTAAAATCAAGATGATCTGCTTATCCAGTGATTGCCATTAGCAATGAAGAAAGAAATGGTTTTGTTGACAACTACTTATTTCTCTCTCCATGTGAAAGTGTTTTTTTGTTTGTTTGTTTTTCAATTCTGTCATCATGGAGACGTGGATCCCTTGCTAACAACAGTTCCTGGTGACTATAGAAATTAAGACTCCTTAGAAGAAAAATGTTATTATTACAATTCAAAAAAGAAACAAATGTGCTCACCTGTTGGTGGGAGGAGAACTGAAATTTGCATGTCAACTGTAAACATCTGAGAGATAAATAAGAGAGGAAAGAAATTTTATGATACAGATAACAGATTGCTAGTACAGAGCTACTTTTTCAGAACCTCTCCTTTATTACCAGTATTTTTCCCCCCCTTTTTAAAAAAAATCTAAACAATTAGATGTCAGCATTGGGTGAAAAACACATAACAGAAGATTCTGGCTTTTGCTCATCATTCTGATCTTCCTGCTCTGCATACTGAAGCCGCACTTCCTTTTGTTGTCCTCCCAATGGAATTTCAGCCACTCAGACCAGTCAGGGGTGTGTTGGCAGCTATCCTCTTTGAGTGGTAGAGAGTACATTTCTTCTTTGCACAGAAGGAACATGAAAATTTGGTTTGAAACCTAGTAACTCTCAGGCTGCATGGTCTGGAGACAATAGAAGTATTTCATCCCTTGAAACCAGATGAATCTTGAGTAATCAGGTGAACCTGCCTTGCTGGCTGGTGGTGCTTCACTGAAGGGTTGGACCAGGGTGTGGAAAGGACTTTGGTGGTTCAGATTTCCACTGGAAAACTGACATCCTGCCATCTCAGAGAAGAAAGTGGCAGGAGATGTCCACACGTATAGATGATTCCTGCTTATCTGGCTAATAATATTCTTGCTAATATTTTTGAAAAGAAATTAGTTTTGGACATTCACGGAAGCTAACATTTAATCTCATAGGGCATAAACACGAGCGTAGGGTGGAATAACAGCCTAATGTTTTGAACCCCATGAATTTGCTAATCCATAGGAAGTTCCGTTAAGAAACTCCATAGTTCATCATTCATAGTATTTCACCTGTAGCTCTAATCCCCAGGCCCATGACTGCCCTTCTCTCTTCTGAGTTGTGTGTCAGTCTTCAACCTACGGTCCTTCCCAACTATGGACTCATGTACAACTCTGAATGAAACTAGCATCTTTCGAAGAAGAGTCTAGTTTTCTTCCTGGTCCTGTACCCCTCTGTGTTTCATTGTACTAGAGAAATTTCTTATTTATTAAGAACCTTTTCGGCTGGGCCCGGTGGCTCACACCTGTAATCCCAGCACTTTGGGAGGCCGAGGCGGGAGGATCACGAGGTCAGGAGATCAAGACCATCCTGGCTAACATGGTGAAACCCCGTCTCTACTAAAACTACAAAAAATTAGCTGGGCATGGTGGCAGGCACCTGTAGCCCCAGCTACTCGGGAGGCTGAGGCAGGAGAATGGTGTGAACCCAGGAGGCAGAGCTTGCAGTGAGCCGAGATGGTGCCACTGCACTCCAGCCTGGGTGACAGAGCGAGACTCTGTCTCAAAAAAAAAAAAAAAGAACCTTTTCTCATGTCTTAGACCTGTGTCTTCATAAAAGCTATTTACTTTATTAAAGTTTCCACATTTTGAGGGGAAAATAATATCCTATACCTTTCATTTGCATAAACACTTTATTTCATTATTATGTTTTTCTTTTCTTTTTTTTTAATTTCATTTGAGACAGAATCTCATTCTGTCACCCAGGCTGGAGTGCTCTGATGTGATCTCAGCTCACTGCAACCTCCCCGGGTTCAAGCGATTCTCATGTCTCAGCCTCCCAAGTAGCTGGGATTACAAATGTGCGCCAAAACACCCAGCTAATTTTTCTATTTTTACTGGAGGCAGGTTTCACCATGTTGGCCAGGCTGGTCTCGAAATCCTGGCCTCAAGTGATCTGCCCGCCTCAGCCTCCCAAAGTGCTTGGATTTCAGGCATAAGCCACCATGCCCAGCCACATCTCATTATTTTTTAAAAGTTTATGTTGTATGAAGAAAGTTATGCTTTATGCCACTGCTACCCTTCTCCAGGAAAACAACTAATTGATGTTTGAGATGATTGTTTTATTTGATGAAAAATTATACTTTTATATCAAAAAGATTCTCACTAGTTTTTTATAGAAACCCCTTAAAACATCAAAGTTTTATAGTGTACATAAAAGATGTGTTTGTCCACATACTAACCTTGCAAATAAATGTATAAAGTAAAACAACAAAGTAGTTTTATTGGATGTGCCTTTGTCATCATGCGACAAGTTAGTTCAGTTGGTTGTTTATTTAATTACATTGTGCTCAGGTTCTGTGTGTGTGTGTGTGTGTGTGTGTGTGCATGTGTTACTTTTATTGGTCTTCAGGACTGCTGTGTGTCAGCATTATCCCATTTTACAGGTTATGCCACGGAGGCAGAAATAAGCTCTCATTAGTTTGATTGTGAGTTATTGGCTTGAGGATTATTATGACTCATGATATTTTAGTGTCCTCAGTAACAATAACTTTTTAAATTGCTCAGAATTTTATTGACCACATGTTGAAATAGCATGATTTTTTAAAGTACTCAGTCCTTCTATTTGAGAGAATAGAATAATTTCATCAGTAATTTGATGATCGAACACCTTTTAATTTCCTCATCACTTCAAGGAAGGAAAAAATATTAATATTGAGGAGGGTAATGCTTGTGAGGCTTTCTTCAAATTATAAGACGTTTGTGTGTATTCACATGTGTGTACAATAGATTAATAGGTAAAATAGATCAATAGATTAATCGCTCGATTCAAACAAAAGTAGGTTTCACATAAATTTTTGATTCTATTGTATATATTTGCATTAGTATTATAAGTATCATAATGAGATTTTTACGGAGAGCACTTTTGATGGAATCTTAAATGAATGTTTTAATGTATTACTGGCTGGCACAGACACACAAGTACACAAATCCTTTAGTGTGATGGCCTTGTGCTTGTTTTGGGGAAGTAGTATTACTTCTATGATACAGGAAAAAATACCTTTGCTTACTTTATCGGCAAAAGGTCTTGATTCTTCTGCCCCTGGAGTTGGGTTAAGAGTATATTTATTAGCCAGGCACAGTGTGTCTCACGCCTGTAATCTCAGCACTTTGGGAGGCTGAGACCCATGGATTCCTTGAGCTCAGAAGTTCAAGACCTGCCTGGGCAACACGGCGAAACCCCGTCTCTATAAAAAATACAAAAATTAGCCAGGCATGGTGGCTTAACACCTGTAGTCCCAGCTACTTGGGAGAATGAGGTAGGAGGATCACTTGAGCCTGGGAGGTTGAGACTGCAGTGAGCTATGTTTGAGTCACTGCAGTCCAGCCTGGGTGACAAAGCAAGACCCTGCCTCAAAAAAAAAAAAAAAAAAAAAAAGTAAATGTATATTGCCAGGCATGGTGGCTCATGCCTGTGATCCCAGTGCTTTGGGAAAATGAGGTGGGACAATCCCTTGAGTCCAGAAGTTCAAGACCAGCCTGGGTAACATAGCAAGATCCTTTCTTTACAAAAAATTTAAAAACCAGCCAGACATGGTGTCAGGTGCCTGTAGTCTCACCTACTCAGGAGGCTGAGGTGGAAGGATCCTATGAGCCCAGGAGTTTGAGGCTGTGGTGAGGTATGATCGCACCACTGCATTCCAGCCTGGGTAACAGAACAAGACCTGTTTCTTAAAAAAAAAAGAAAAAAAAAAGTAAGTTTAGTGATCTCCATTAGCTTTTCTGAGAAAGCTTTCATATTAAACAAAAGCTAAGTGGCTATTAGTTCCAAGTTTTGCCTATCCTTCTCTCTGCCTTTTGTGGAACAAATGTGTGTTTCCTGACAGCGTTCAGGTATACGTGTAGGTCTGAAAAAGTATTTCAATGAGAATTGCATATTGAGGTCATCTGGAAGGAAATGTAACTTTTTGCCCATGTAGAATCTCGCAATCATTACTCAGATTAAAGACAAAGTGAAGCCAGCTAGCTCAGTTAAATTTTCAGTTCCCTCACTTTAGCACCAAATACCACCCTGGCAGTGAATCACCTGAGAGTTTCATCCATCACTCATTGATAAAATTTCATAACATTTGTAGGTCAATTTATTCCCCTGGAATTTCCTTTACACCTTACCTATCCTGTAATGTGCCATAGTCTGAGGAAGAGGAAATGATTGAAAAATCTGTAAAGGCTTATCTATTGATTTCTGACCTAGGAAAAAGAAATTAACCAAGTTTTAGATCTTGTATTTGAAGAGCTGGTGCAAATATATACAGCATGTAGCTATGTTGGGACTCAGTGAATTTCCCTGACTTTGTAGATTATACACCAAATGTAAGGGTAAGCGAAAGAAGAAAGAGTACGTGAAAGGAGGTCAGATACCTCTGTGCTTCCTGCCTTTTTATATCCTAATTGTATTACAGAGGGGTGTTAAGTGGATCTCCTTACTTTCTTTTCGTGACCAAGTAGGAGACTTTCCTTTTGGTAGCTATTGTGCACCTCTAGGAAAATCAGCAACTCGGCAGAAAGGAAACCAGGATGCAGGCCCTAGCAGGAGGCTGTCCACCCAGTGAGGAAGTTGGACATTTTCTCTTTTGTAGAGATGATTGATGATCTGTGGAAAAAGAACAGTGGGCACTGAGGCCAGCTTCTCTAAGACAGCTTGAGTGAATGTGTGGCTAGCGCTTCCTTGATTAGCAGAGGTCTCCCTGACCGTGGCAATGTGTTATGACTCATAGCACATTGTTCCTGAACAGTTTCTCCAACATCTGAGGTACAAACAGGTCTTTTAGCCATTTGCTAGACACCAGAAGAAAAAATGGTCTAACCAATGTAAGACCTGGAAACAGCCTAGAATCTTCAAAAATACTTGCACTCAAACTCACCTTAATTTTAGAACCCAAAATCTGGACAGAGAACCATGTCAGCTAACCATTACAGTTGAAAGTTCATGCAGGTGACCTCTGTTTCTTAGAAATCTACAAACAACCTCTACATGTTTCTTCTTTAGTATTTAAATGACTTTATAACTTGGAGCTTTGGAGATTCTTTTTAAAATAGCCAGTAATACTGCTTTCTTTGGCCAGATAACAATTTTCCTGCTTTCCTGAATAGAAATTTGACAGATTTTGGAACCTTATACTTTGATATGGAACTGAATAGATCTTTGAAGCCTTCAGAATTACTTTTACCCAGGTTAGTAACTTTGACTTACTCTCAGTTTAAACTGTTCCTTTTGCTATCCTGGTTTTCTGTAACTGGGATGGATATGCACAGAGGAGTCGGTTGTTTCTTCATACTGTTTTAGAAAACTTTGTGACGTGGTATGGATTCCCAGTATGTCTGATACCAGTGTTACTAGTGAAATTGACTGAGTAACATGTGTGCAAGGTCCTTACTCCCAACAGTTAGAGACATTTATGTGTTTCCTGTCCTCAAGGACTGTAGACAACAGCTGCCTTGCATGAAATGATTGTAGTACATTTACCAACATTTATATGCCAATAAGTAGAAATGTATATGTTAGAATTTGAGGATTTAAGTGTCGAGGTGATCTGTAAGAGAAGATACCAGAGCCAGGTGGCTTTCTTTGAATGACAGCTTCCTGGAGAAGGTGAGACTTGTGCCTAGATATCAAAGTTGCTGAAGATGAAGTGGACATTTGGGGTGAGTTTAAGATGTGCAAAACTTGGGCTGAACATGGTGGCTTACGGTTGTAATCTCAATGCTTTGGGAGGCTGAGGGAAGGAGTTTGAGGCCAGGAGTTCAAGACCAGCCTGGGCAACATAGTAAGACTCTGTCTTTATTAAAAATAATAATAATTAAAAAAACAGCCAGGTGTGATGACATGTACTTGTAGTCCCAGCTACTTGGGAGGCTGAGGCAGGAGGATTGCTTGGGCTCAGAAGTTCGAGGTTACAATGAGCTGATTGTACCACTGCACCCCAGCCTCAGTGACAGAGCAAGACAATGTCTCTAAAAAGAAAAAAAAAAAAGATGTGCAAAACATACACAGAGGAGGGAAAGAGTAGAGAAGTAGGCTGTTTTGTGGGCAGAAGGCAGAATATCCTGGATAGAAGAAAAGCAGATACTTGAAAAATTAACTTTGTGGGGGCTAGCATAGTATATGAAAATTTGGATTTGGGCCTCTGGGTATAAAGAGCCAAGAACCAATAAGAATTTTGACCTGCGTGGAACAATAGGATGAAAATTTTATGACCAAATAATTATTCTGGCCATAATAAATTCAGGTGTGAAGAAATTAGAGGAATTTTCTTCAGATATTCAAGCCAACATGTACATGCCAGAAATAAAACAGAATGGATAGTGGCTTGAACGTCTTATAGTGAGAGAATCAACAAGAATTATGATGTTTTTTACTGAGCATTAATAGTGAGAGATCGAAGGACTGTGTCTCTTTTGTTGCTTTGTATTATTAATTGCAAGATGTTGGTGATACAGTGTACCCAAGTATGTGGCAAGAATTCTACATACCAAAACCTGTTTAAGAGTTGACTGATGTGTTGGAAATGTCCACGATGATCAAGTCCAAGATGTCTTTGACCAGAAGTCCTGAGGACCTGTGGAGCAGAATAAGTAAGTCTCCTTTTAGGGTTTATAGCAGAATCTTAAAATTTGTTAGTATGTTGAATTATGGACAAAGAAGCAATGCGGACCTTTGTTGTAGTACTTAAACTTTATATGCTGTTGTTACCTGTTTTATCTCTCTCACTAGACTTCAAATTCCTTAGTGGCAGCGAAAGTATTTCTTGCTTATCTTCATATACTCTGTGCCTAGTAAAATGCTTGATAGGTCATCAATACTCAATGACTAAAATTTTCTGTAATTTGCATTCTCATTGGTAGTGAAGTATTATAATAATGAACTATTGTTATGTACTGTTGCATTTAACTCTATTTTGGAATGCTATCAATAGTTGGGCCGCTTTAAGTGAGTAGGAGAGTATTCTCAATTACATTTGGGTTTGTACTAGTGCTATGTGTAATTAAGGTTCATTTATTTATTACTAAGTGTTTATTATGGACCTACTATATGAGCAAGTTGTTGAATGGAAGCATATAAGAAGGAAATAGGCCGAGCGCGGTGGCTCACACCTGTAATCCCAGCACTTTGAGAGGCCAAGGCGGGCGGATCACGAGGTCAGGAGTTCAAGACCAACCTGGCCAACATAGTGAAACCCTGTCTCTACTAAAAATACAAAAATTAGCCAGGCATGGTGGTGTGTGCCTGTAGTCCCAGCTACTCAGGAGGCTGAGGCAGGAGTATCGCTTGAACCCGGGAGGTGGAGGTTGCAGTGAGCTGAAATTGTGTCACTGCTCTCCAGCTTGGGCAACAGAGTGAGACTTCGTCTCAAAAAACAAAAGAAAAAAAATTAGCTAGTTGTGGTGGCATGCGCCTGTAGCCTCAGCTACTTGGGAGGCTGAGGCAGGAGAATCGCTTGAACCCAGGAGGCGTAGCTTGAGCCAAGATCAAGCCACTGCACTCCACACTCCAGTATGGGCGACAGAATGAGACTCCGTCTCAAAAAAAAAAAAAAAAAAAAAGAAGCAAATAGACACCCTGCCCTCAAGAGGCTTGTAGACAAGAGAGAAAGATGAGATTTATCTATTAATAACTGCACTGTTTGGTAGAAAATACTATGTCCAATATGAGATGTCTAGATATAAAGTGCTGTAGAAGTTCTTGAAAGTAGGAAAGGTTCCTTTCATTCCAGAAGGTCAGGCGGGCTTTATAGAGAAGTGTAGGCTAGGCATGGTGGCTCACGCCTGTAATCCCAGCACTTTGGGAGGCCGAGGTAGGCAGATCACTGAGGTCAGGAGTTCAAGACCAGCCTGGTCAACCTGGTGAAACCTTGTCTCTTACTAAAAATACAAAAATTAGCTGGGCGTGGTGGCACATGCCTGTAATCCCAGCTATTTGGGAGGCTGAGGCAGGAGCATCACTTGAACCCAGGAGGCAGAGGAGGCAGTGAGCCCAGATCACACCACTGCACTCCAGCCTGGGTGACAAGAGCGAAACTCCAAACAAACAAACAAAAAAACCAAACAAACAGCCTGGCCAACATGGTGAAACCCCGTCTCAACTAAAAATACAAAAATTAGCTGGGCGTGGTGGTGGGTGACTAATCCCAGCTACTCGGGAGGCTGAGGCAGGAGAATCGTTTGAACCTGGGAGGCGGAGGTTGCAGTGAGCTGAGATCACACCATTGCATTCCAGCCTGGGCGACAAGGTGAGATTCCGTCAAAAAAAAAAAAAAAAAAAAGAGAGAGAGAGAAGTGTACTTTATCTGATCCAGTAAAGGTAGATAGAATTTCAACTTGCCAGATGACACAGGGTCAGAAAATCATGAGACCTATTTAGGAAACAGCAGATAATTTCACTTAAGCATGGGATTAAGAAGAGTCACAGGAAAGAAGCTAGTTATATCCAGGACTTTCCTTGACAAATAATGGTTGTCTTCCTGAAGGTCTTTTGAGGTCTCATCCAGAGCCGAGTGGGTGGCCTTCGTCTACTCTCACATAAGTATTTTTGTGACTTTTCTAAAAACTTGTTATGCCTGTAAAAAGTTTGTGGAAGTCAGTATTTTTTTTAACCTACACTTGACCATTAAAAAGGTAAAAACTTTTCTACAATTTCCATCCAAGTTTTAATGGGAAAAGTTTGCGATAGATTTTTAAAAGCTTTCATGGCCCAGTGTCTGTGCCAGTTTTGTCAACTGGCTTTTCAGAGTCCACTTCTTACTAAGTCTTTGGACTAAAAGTGAAAAGAGCTTCCAGAAAGCTACAATTATGCTTTTTATTTGAGGAAGTGTTTCTGGTTGCTGTACTCCAGAATTTTTGAAAGAGATTGTAAATGTGGTTAATGAGACTTTGTGTACCTGTGACTATCCTGCAAATGTGCTAAAATGAGACTCTGGCCTACAGCTTAAGAAACTGACTTGTTCTGCTTGGGGTGTTAATATTATTATGAATGCTAACATGAAATTCAAATGACCTGATTGAAGTTCTTAGCACTGTGATTAATGGATGAATTTAGGAGAGGGAACTATATATGATTTTTTTTTTTTTTTGGTCTTTAACTGTTACTGATAAGGACTCAGAACCTTTCTGATTCTCTTTTAAAAAGTTTTCTCTGTAAACTTAAAGCGCTATTTTCTTTTAGAACAGCTTTGGTGTTTCAAGCTTGAAATCTTTTCTCTTTAAATCCTGGCTGCATATTCGGCTCTCTCCCTCCAGGCAGAGTTTTCTCCAGACCTTGGTTGGCTCTGAATCCCAAGAGTTAAGACAGCCTAGCTTCTATAAATCAGGAGACAGCTTCATTATCAAAGTTATGTGTTTTCACCTTCATAGATAGCCAGTCCTAGTGTTGGTGCCTGGCCCTGCCTTATCGTGTAACCATCAGCACTGCATACTGGAATGTTCTTTGTTTGGATTATTTACTCCTTCTATAAACAAAGATTAGAACAAAAAATGTCAGTACTGGGCCCCAAGCAGTGGTGACTGTTACTGGAAAATTGCAGTGGCATAGTGTGGGATGTGATTTGCTACTCAGGCAGGGTAGCACTGACTTGATAGTTATAATTATTTCTGAGTTCTGTGCTGCATCTCTTTTATATATTTTATCTCATTTATTCTTCCCAATACCCCTAGAAGATAGGTTCTGTTCTTTCCGTTTTACAGATGAGGGAAACAAGGCTCAGAAAAGTTAGCAGTATTGCCTCAACTTATGTTGTAAGTGGCAGATAGTTGTGTTTCAAACCTGGACATTTGACTTCATAGTCTTCTCTTTTACCTACTACATGATAAAGAAATTCCAAAGACGACACTGTTTAAAATAATGTTACCTAGAATTTGAGCTTCTTGTAACCATTACATGGCCCCACAGTTTTGTGGGGTTTTTTGTTTTTTAAGAGATGAGGTCTTGCTGTGTTGCCCATGCTGGAGTGGAGTGGCTATTCACAGGTGCGGCCATGGCACACTACAACCTCGAACAGCTGGCCTCAAGTGATCCTGCCGCCTCAGCTTCCTCAGTAGCTGGGACTATAGGCATGTCCTACTGTGCCTGGCTGGTTCCACAGTTCTAATTTGTTTGTGCAGGATGAGAACACATTTTTAGTATTGAAACTTTTATTTATTTATTTCTAGTTTTTTACAGAAGATCTAGAGATAATGGAATTTATCAAATCTTGACTGATCTCCAGTATTTGGACGGTCTGTATCTTTCTTGCAGCTTTCAGGGTCTACTTTATTTAAGAGTTTACATTTTAATCTGAATTCAGGGAAAAAGCAAAGTTATTAACCAGTCTATTTTGGGAGTCAGTATGTCACAGAGGTTCATCAAGCATCTTGTATCATTTGGAATAGATATAATTGTGAAAGAGGAAGACAATTATTTCAGAATATGTGGACTTGGATTCTGGAATACATGTATTATTCCAAACTCTAAGAAGTTTGATTCTCAGTAAATGGTATGACTAACTACTTTTTTTGGAACATGATTACTTATCTTTATAAGCATTTTCACATACAGTGTAGGAAAATAATCCTTATTTCACAGATGAGGAAACTATGACTTAGAGAAATGGGTGCTGTTGCTAAGATGACATCTAGTAGGTGCACGTGATATGTTATTGCTTAAATTTGCCATATGGATTCCGACTTGCCTGTAGGTGCTGGGTATGTTTATAAGATCAGGGTATATTCATTTCTTGACTAGAATAAGTATGTTTTCTGATTCACTACAAGGTTATTTTTCTTATTGAACTATAATTCCTGGATAAAACCTCTTGAACTTAATAACTATCACCATAAATATGTTTAATGGGTTTATTGGCATGTTGAAAATTGTATTGTGTTGGCACATGAAGAGGCCCACATAATTGCTAAATAATGGTCCTTAAGGTATTTATAAAGGTGTTATTGATTTGTAGTTTGTATATCCATATATATTTATAACATTCTGGCGACAAATAAAAACTTGAATAAATATTGTCATGTCTGTGGATATCAGTGATAGTAAAAAGTTGAGATATGCCTTATTTAGGTCCACTCTTCCAGATTATCATTAATCAGATTTTTTTTGAGAGACTGCTTGACCCCATTTTCCTATTTCTTGAATTTGTCCTATCACCATATGATTAGAGACCTAGTTCTCAACCAGTGACTGTATTGCCTGATGTTGACTGAAACATGAATGTCCTTTCCCCTTTCCTCACTGCCTTTGGGCCCGTGTATTTTGTATTTCTGATTTAGAAAAAAAAATTCTTAGAAAAACAAAAATGAGTAAAAAAAAAAGTTAGATGGATTGTGAGGGCATGAATTAGGGTAGGCACAGGATTGTTAATTTGTCTCCTTCTGCACATCCGTGGTATAGTGTTTGGAGCTTGGCCCAGGAAGAATGATATTCTGCTTCGTTTTTTGACCCTCAAAATATCTTCGTTCTTGGTTATATCCAGAGTTCCTTAGAAATGATGTTTGTTGTAACATTTTGGGACAAAATTGTGGGAGGGGGCTGGAGGAGGGTGGTAAACCATATATATTACACTTTAAGAATGTTTTTCCTCTTATATTCTTTTCTGTTTTTCTTTCAAATACTCTCTGTAGCAAACTGTGCGCAATTTCTCTTCATGTGAAAATTTATCTCAGGGCAAGAGACAGTTCATTTAACTGTCACGAATTCATTTAACTTCCATGTGCTTTTGGAAAGTCTTCTTGGTACGCTTTCATTGATTGAGTTACAATCCCATAAATCTAGGGTATATTAGAATATGCTTGTTGTAGCTCTTCCTTTAGGTTACTTCATGAGGCCACATGAAACCACCTTCTGATATTTATGCCTTTGTTTTGCCCTCTGTGGGATTAACCCCATCTCCTCATCAAGTAAAAGCCTGTATACCAGTTCACAGACTTTCTTTTAAGCAGAATAAATCTTACTGTTGATACAATCTTTTGAAATGGAACATCTTTATATTTTTATGTAAAGTATGATTTTCCTGCAATTCTGGCTATGACTTTGTATAGCTTTCCTACATGATTCTATGGCCTCCTCAGACCTGTGGAAGACCTTGACTCTGAATCTGGGCAGACAGAAAGCTAAGTGCCAGAATGATATTCTTCAAGTAAGCCATTCACCCCAAGAAAAAGTAAGAGGGGGAAAAAAAGACAAAACAAGAGTGTCGAAATGTGTCTAAACTAGTGTCCCCAAGGGTATCCCAAAACCATTTATTCTATGGAATGTTAGTAACTGTTGTGCTTTAAAAGTTACAAAGCTCTGATAAGTTTGGGAAAGCCTGTGTTAAAAAAAAAAAATTAACCCAATCTTATATTCAAAACTTCTTAGAAACTTCTTTTTGTTGTTAGAGACAGAGTCTTGCTCTGTCGCCCAGGCTAGAATGCAGTGGCGTGACCATAGCTCACTGTGACCTTGAACTGAATTCAGGTGATCTTTCCAAGTAGCTAGGACTACAGGTGTGTGCCACCACGTCTGGCTAATTTTTCTTATTTTTTGTACAGGTAGGATCTTACCATGTTGCCCAGGCTAGTCTCAAACTCCTGCCCTCAAGTTATCCTCCCATCTCGACTTCCCAAAGAGCTAGGATTACAGCCATAAACCACTAGACCCCCACTCCTTCCATGCCAATCAAAAAAAGGATATGTTACATTTCCTAAACTCATTTACCTGAGGAGACCTTTTTCTTGGGACTGGCAGTCAAAAAAGCCCTTGCAAATTAGAAATGCATTTTAAATATGCAAGAAAATCGCAAAGTGTCTTGGTATTCCCCAGGCTTAGTCACTTATTCTCTGTTATTTAGCAATTCAACCAATGGAGTAGAGGCTGTAGTTTTCTGTGGGTGTCTTACCTACCCTATCAGAGGTCAGGGTAACACAGACCTTAGTTTCCTGACCTTCCTTTGAGTGTTGGTTACATTCGCTTTTTTAAAACCCACTTAGCCATTCATCCAGCCCCTAATGGGATCAGCATTTCCATCAAACCAATTGTGGACAGAGAGTTTTTAGGACCCTTATTTATGCTTCTTGGATTTTCTGTGTATCTCAGGATAAGTGAACTCTAGAGAAATACTCTATGTTATGCAGACTGTGGGAGACTGGAGTTTAGTTCTAAAAGCATGTATTAGGCTCTGCAAGAGCTACTTAACCCTAATGAAGTCATCTGACTCTAAGGTTTTATGTATCTTTCATCCTCCATTTGGACACCCAGCCATCTATCCATCCATCTCACTGAGTGGTTTTGAGGGTAAAATGTATGAAAAGTATTGAAAAGTTGTAAACTTTGAGAAGGTTATATAAAAAGCATTGGTATCATTATTATCATCAGTCAAGAGGTGTGTTGAGGAATGGTTTTCATTGCTGACTCATGAGATAAGTTACTTCCCTTGTTCCTCAAGATTTTTGGTGAAACTGATAAGCATTACTCATTCATATGAATAATAAAGATTCCCTTCAGGAGAATGTTTGAAAGGCTAATTAGATTTCTGTTATTGTATAATCATAATAACATTAGAGAGCACAGATATAATTTTAAGTGCTTTACTTATATTTGCTTATTTTGTTACCACACCAACTCTCTGTAGTAAGTATGATGACTAACTTTATTTTACAAAGAGGAAAACTAAGACACAGATCACTTAGGTAACTTGTTCAATATCATACAGTTATAAGTGGCAGAGCTGGGATTTGAACTCACACAGTCTAGCTCTGGAGTCCATGCTGTTAACCACTGTCTTAGTATGATTTATACCAGGATACTAGAAGACACACCACTGTCTTATACAGATTGGTTCAAATACTGATGGTTAGTTACTAGTTGTGAGACATTAGACAACCCAGTAACCACCTGTCTCATTCCTGCGAAAGGACTTTATTTAGGTATAAAGCACCAATAGAGAGTAGTAGTGTAATCTTAAAACAGAGTGATGGGTGTGTCCTATTTTGCCACTAGAAATGCTTTTTTCAAATCTGTATTTTAAAATGATTAAGTGATGATCATTATTTTCCCTCCCTTGTGCCTCCTGCTCCATCCACCCTGAAAAACTAAATTCTTTGGCCAAAATTTGCAAGCACATATAGAAGATTGGTTAGCATAACTCAGACTTGCATTTATGACCGTATGGGCAAGGACAAAGTAGACTCTGTAATTGTTTAGTCATATATGAACTATATATATACTTCCAGTGAGTGAAATGTTTTGTTCATTCTAGATATTTTTTTATTTATCTGTTTTGGGTTTGGAACCCTTAGACAATCAAAGAAAAAAAATGGTTTGTTCTTGCTATCAGCTTTCATATGGTTCCCGAGACAAGTGCTATACATTTAGAAAATTAAAAGGGTAAACATTAAATCAGAATGCAAGAGTTGGCAAGAAGTCAAATGAACTGGGTGCTCATTAAATGCCCAGGGTTTGGGGACAGGCAAGATTACTAAACACTGGAGCAGGCTTAATGAGACACATCAGACTTGAGTTGAGTTTGGTGGATGGGTAGGATTCTGAATGGTGAGGAGAATAGTCTTGAAAAGGGGTAGACGAGAGAAGGAATGTAGTGGAAACCAGGGTGGAGTCAGCATGCATGTGGCTAGAGACGTGTTTCAGCCAGTGGGCTGGGCTGCAGGAATTGAGGAGGAGTTGGGAGTAGCAGGCCACTAGGCTCAGAATCTGGGAGTTTGTGAATTCCCAGCTATGAAATGGGGCCCCATTTCATAGTCTGGGAATACTGAAGGCTTAAAGTGGAAGAATGAAATCCAGAAAGCTGAGTTCCAAGAGCCTTAGTATGATAGTAGTAAACTGAGTAGTTGGAATGAAGATTGATCATACTTTCTTAGCCAGGAGAACCAATTAGAAGGCTATTTAAGATATTTAGGGAGGGCCAGGTGCAGTAGCTCATGCCTGTAATCCCAGCACTTTGGGAGGCTGAGGCAGGCTTATCACTTGAGGTCAGGAGTTCAAGACCCTCCTGGCCAATATGGTGAAACCCCATCTCTACTAAAAATACAAAAAATTAGCCAGACAGGGTGGCAGGTGCCTGTAGTCCCAGCTACTTGGGAAGCTGAGGCATGAGAATTGCTTGAACCCAGGAGGCAGAAGTTACAGTGAGCCGAGATTGTGCCATTGCGCTCCAGCTTGGACAACAGAGTGAGACTCTGTCTCAAAAAAAAAAAAAGATATTTAGGGAGGAGCTATATTTGATGGCAGTGCAAATGGAAAGATAAGGGATGGGCTTGAGATACACCAGAGGAAGAATTGCTGTGATTTAGTGTAGTATAGTTAAAATGCCAGGTTATTTTATAGTAATATAATTAATATTTAATTAATTAACAGTAGATTAATACAAACTAATTTCTAAACATAGGCTCTGGAATCAGACTGCCTAAGTAAGCAGTAACCTCCACATTGACCTCAAAAAAGTAACTTAACTGACTGAGCCTCAGTTTTCTCATTTGTTAAATGAGAATAGTAATACCCACCTTGGAAGATTTACATAAGAATTAAGTGAGATTTAATTCTTATTTATATAAGAAAGTCCTTGGCGTGATGCCCAACAAATAGTAAGCGTGCAGTATATTTTAACTATAATCATTAGTGTCCATATTTTAAAATGGGAATTTGATTACATTGTGGTTTTTTTAAGTGCTGAACATACCTGTGCTTTTCTTATGGCAGGTATAGTAATTGTGTTAACTAATAAAACGGTTATTAAATATGTTCAATCTGTCTAGCATTTGTAGAGTTTCTGTTGTTTGTATTCACATTATTCTACTATTTGATATCCAGTAGCCCAGAGAAGATGGTGACAACCCCTGGCAGGGACACGCATCTCCTCTGTGGGCCACTGAGAACTGGACAATAGGATTTAGAATCAGTGGTAAAGGTGGACCTGGAAGCCAGGCTTCTTCATTGTTGGTAAAGGTCTGTTTCCCAATATCAGGCATCATAAATTAAGGTAGGAGACAGAAGAAAACATAGAATTTTTTTTGGTCTTTTTTTTTCTTGATTATAGATTTTATTTATTGTTTATTTTTCCATAAGTTATTAGGGTACAGGTGGTATTTGGTTACATGAGTAAGTTCTTTAGTGGTGATTTATGAGATTTTGGTGCACCCATCACGTGTATACACTACACCATATTTGTAGTCTTTTATCCCTTGCCCCCCTCCCACTCTTCCCCCTGAGTCCCCAAAGTCCGTTGTATCATTGCTAGGTGTTTGTGTCCTCATAGCTTAGCTCCCACATATCAGTGAGAACATACGATGTTTGGTTTTCCATTCCTAAGTTACTTCACTTAGGATAATAGTCTCCAATCTCATCTAGGTCACTGCAAATGCTGTTAATTCCTTCCTTTTTGTGGCTGCATAGTGTTCCATCATATATTCACACATATATATATATATGATGGAATATATATATATGATGGACTGTATATATGATGGAATATATATATGGTGGAATACACACACACGCACACACACACACACACACGCACACACACACACACACACACCAGTTTCTTTATCCACTCATTGATCGATGGGCATTTGGGTTGGTTCCACAATTTTGCAGTTGTGAATTGTGCTGCTGTAAACATGAGTGTGCAAGTATCTTGGAAAACAGAGAATTTCTTAAAGTCTCTTTATCTGTTCACAGATACGACTGGCTAACCTGCGTTTTTCTGTATAATTGTTCTTTCCAGGGTATATAGTATGTCCTATATGATGGTGGATGTTTTTAGCCCAACCTTTTTACCTGGTTAATTCCGACTTCACTCTCAACTTAAATGCCACCCAATCTAAATGACTTTTACCCTTTTTTCTTAGTCACCACATATTTTCTTTAGAGCAATTTTTATACTTTGTAGTCCTGTATTTGTTTACCTATTTGTTTATTTAGTACCCATCTCCCCCACCAAACTTTTAGGTCCATGAGAGCAGAGATCATTTCTGTTTTGTTATTTAGTGTGCTTGGTTTCTGGTATAATGTGTGGCATATAATAAGCAATCAATAAATAGGAATTTGAGAATGAATTCATGAATTAGAGAATATGTAATATTCAGACATATGTCAAGGGGCATGGTCTCTGCTTTTGCTGATAAAACCAACTTGGATTAACATTATTAAAACTTTCAGTGCTATACTTTCATCATCTAATATGGACAGAATAATAACTACCTACATCTACTTCACAGAAATGTTTTTAGGATAAATGAGATACTGAATACTGTTTTCTGCAATATCTAGAAATTAGGCCTACATCATAAACTGGGTATTTAGGGAACTTCCCTGTTCCATACTTTGAGATGACTAGGAAACCCCTTTGTGATATTAGAGCTCCAAAAAGGCTACCAGAGTGGCCGTGCACAATAGTGACCACAAGGGTGAACAGACTCTCTGAGCCCTTCCCCTTCCTGCCAGGCAATGCCTGACTCTGCAGAACATATGGATCACAGCCTAATGTGTGTGGAATTACTCTGCTATCTTCAGAAAAAGAGCATCATGCATATCTAATGCCATGTTGACGATGGTAGCAGTACTGCGGAGAGGCTGCTGATGTGATGATGGAACCAAAGTTGTGAGGTAAGAAGATACTTTAGAAGCAAACACCTTCCAGATCCTAGCCCTATAAACAGCAACTGGGTGTCTGGTAAATACAGCATCTGCTTGAATAGACATACTTGAATAAGGTTTTCTCACCATAGCCTGGGCTTCTAAAGAGCTTGGTAGAGTATTTTGATTGTTGAGATCATCCCCTCCCCATCTTTAAAAAGGATATGGATCTCCTACTCCTGATAAACATAAGAAAAAATATAAACCATAAATATTTATGTGATGAAAATTATCTTAAATATTTAAAGAAACTGCAGAGCATTGCTTAATCATCTTATTGAGAATCCTGGACTTAAACCTTAAATGTCTGTTCTTAGGCATGAAGGAATCAGGTTAAACTGCCTTAAAAATAAAGTGCCTCACAGTTGTATCATAAAATATCAACTGACATTAAGGTAATTGTGCTTAAGCACAACTTAGGGCTCTTTTGAATGTTTGTCATAGTCACAATAATGGTGCTATTTTTAATAGTCCAATCCTAGTTCTAAAGAAATAAACTATATTCTTTGTGCGTGTGTCCTAAACAGAATCATGACTAGGGAGAAAATGTAGACTCTGAGTTCTTTATCTTAGTAAAAGAAGCACAGAACCACATTAGATATGGGTTCTGGTATCATTATGGTGTTTTTGTTTTGTTTTCTTTTGTTTTGTTTTTTTGTTTTTAATGAAACATTCTAAAGGGCTGGGTGCAGTGGCTCATGCCTGTAATCCCAGCACTTTGGGAGGCTGAGGCGAGCAGATCACCTGAGGTCAGGAGTTAGAGACCAGCCTGTCCAACATGGCGAAACCCTGTCTCTACTAAAAATACAAAGATTAGCCGGGCATGGTGGTGGGCACCTGTAATCCCAGCTACTTGGGAGGCTGAGGCGGGAGAATCACTTGAACCCAGGAAGCAAGGTTGTAGTAAGCCAAGATTGTGCCATTGCACTTCAGCCTGGGCAACAAGAGTGAAACTCCATCTCAAAAAAAAAAAAAAAAAAAAAAAAGAAAGAAAAGAAAAAGAAACATTTTGTAGTAGGAGCCTGCATAGTCCAGGGTAGTGTAACACTCCTAAGAATCTCAGCCATTTCCTACATTAGGATCAGTTTTGCTGATCTGAGTCAAACTGATGTCTGAGTCTTCGTTAACCTTCAGGGAGTCACGAAATCAAGTGCAGATTTCTAAGCCCCAGCCACTGGGCCCTAGCAAGCTCATGTTGAGCCTTTATGAAATTAGAAAAGGTGTTCTTTCTGAGCGGATAAAGCCCAAACCAGAGCACATGGCTTGGCCGTGGTGAGCCAGGCCTGAACTACATTCAGCGCCACTTGCCACTTTGGTGGCACTTTGGGCAGTGCATACATTGAACACCCTGTCCCCAGAAGGACCAGACCCAAATCTCTAGCCAGAACGCAAGCACTGTTTACAGGCAACCCAGGAACCATGTTATTTTTCAGATTGACATTCACGTCACAATGCTGGTGCTTTTGAGTATGTGATCTGCTTAAGTCCACAGTGGTCTTTTGGCCTTTGAGCCCCAGATCCTCAGAGTTCATGGCATGATCTCACTATATGGAACAGAAAAGTGTTTCATTTTATGTTGAATGTAAATAATATCTGGGAATATTTGCTGTTGATTTTTTTGCTCTTGCTACCCTCTGTCATGTTAGGTCAAGAAAGCCAAGTAGGTTAAACTACAGCTGTCCTCTTTTAGTATCTGCTAATAATTTAGATAGAGGTTGATGATTTATCACCACCTTATTCAGGCTGTAATAATCTCCTATCCACTTGGATCTCTTCAGAACCTCTTAACTGATCTTCTCTCCTCCAACCTGTTCTTTACTCCAACTCATGGAAGGTCACACTTGCTAATGATACGTCATTGACATTCTCCTGGGTTGAAAGAAAATCCAAACTCTTTATTTTATTTTATTTTATTATACTTTAAGTTCTAGGGTACACGTGCACAATGTGCAAGTTTGTTACATAGGTATACATGTGCCACGTTAGTTTGCTGCACCCATCAACTCATCATTTACATTAGGTATTTCTCCTAATGCTATCCCTCCCCCAGCCCTCCACCCCACAACAGGCCCTGCTGTGTGATGTTCCCCTCCCTGTGTCCGTGTGTTCTCATGAAAATCCAAACTCTTCTACACGGCCTGCCAAATCTTGATCAAAACCTTACAGGACTTGCCAGGCCTACATGACCTGTCTCCTTTTCCTTTCATCTCTGACTGCATCTCCTCTCTCCCTCCTTCACTTGTTCAACTTTGGCCACACTGGCTTCTTCGCTGTTTCTTTTCCCTGAAAAATTTTGCCTTCACATCTCAAACCTTGACTCAGAACTCATCGCAATGACTCTTTCCCTGACTGCTGTATCTGAATTTTCAGCCTTTCCTCACCCACACCATTTCAGGTCCTCTTTCTCCACTTTGTCTTTTCCTCCTTAAAAATTATTTTCTGGCTGGGCTCAGTGGTTCATGCCTGTAATCCTAGCACTTTGGGAGGCCAAGGCAGGTGGATCATGAGTTCAAGAGATCGAGACCACCCTGGCCAACATGGTGAAACCCCATCTCTACTAAAAATATAAAAATTAGCTGGGTGTGGTGGCACAGGCCTGTAATCCTAGCTACTCAGGAGGCTGAGACAGGAGAATCGCTTGAATCCGGGAGGTATAGGTTGCAGTGAGCCGAGATTGTGCCACTGTACTCCAGCCTGGTGACAGAGCAAGACTCCGTCTCCAAAAAAAAAAAGAAAATTATTTTCTTACCTATTTCATATTTTATTTAGTGTTGTCTGTTTCTCTTCCACCAGGATTTAAGCTCCACCAGGGTAGGGGTTTGTCTGTTTTATTCACTGTTGTATCTCCAGTGCCTAGGACAAAAGCAAACATGCAGCATATGGTCAAGACCTATTAGTTGAGTGGAGGACTGAATGAACTTGGCCCCTGCCTGCCTCTCTACCCTCATGTGTCATCAAACTTCTTCATGTCCTACTTGCCGACATCTTTTCCATCTTTCTGCTCTCTCTAAACACGCCATGCCTTCCCCCACTCTCTGTGCCTTTCTACTTGCTGCTGCATCTATTTAGATGGTTCATCTTCACCTGCTTGGCTCTTCAGGCATGGCTCAGAAGTCACCTCTGCTAGAAGGTTTGCCTTGGCCCCCTGCTGTGCAAGTGGAGTTACCCTTTCCCAGCATGGGAGCAACCTGAATGCCTTACTTTTATCCTTTTGTCTAGCTCTTCCATTAAACCACATAAGCTCCTTGAGGGTCTTATTTGGATTTGTATTCTCAGTCTGTACATAGCACAGTATAGGCATGTCTTAAGTGTTTATTAACTGAAGAAAGGAGGGACAAAGGCCAGCATAGAACTGGAAGATTATTTCAGGATTTCATCCATCCTTAGTCTACCTAGTCTACCTACCATGTTGCCACGTTTATTATAGTAGGTGCTCAAGACAGCTCTGAATGAACGAGTTGTTTGTTCCCTCTTACACATACCCACCCCTAATTAAAAATTCAAATTATTTTTGTATCAATATTGTACTTTGAAAAGATCTTCTGAATTGATGGCTTCTAACTTCAGGTTGTTGGCCAGATCTGGATGTGGTCAAATAAGGTAGATGTAACTGTTTCCTGACTCTGAAACCTATCAGGATGCACTGGTTGGAAAATGGATAGAGCACCTTAGTGTATTTTCTGAGAAACACAAATCAGTGGTTTTGCTTACCTGTGTGTTGATAATGAGTGCTTTTTCTGCATGCGTACTTTGTTTCTTCGAAATAGGACTTACGTGAAAACAAAGTGGCTTAATCATTCAATTACAGTTTCCTCTATGAAATTTTTGAATAAAAATGAAGTAAAGCAGGGGAGCTCTAAGTCTGTTTCATACTCTGCAGTATGGATGATCACCAGGAAACAGTTTCTTAATGGCATCATAATATTCTGAATGTTATTTATACTAATGATCAAGAATTTCATCTTAGTGATGCCTGTAAAAAACTTAACCTACATGTTCAGTTGACTTAAGACACAACGTTTCACATTACCCAGACTGAAGACACACCATTTCAGATTACCCATAAAGATTTTAGCAGCAGTGTTCTGTGACTGATTTGTGATGATGCTTACTACTCATCATTAATTGAGTAGACTTGATGGATAGCTATAGAGAAAAAAAAAAAATGGGCAGGCCTTTGCCACCCTCGAAGGATGGAGCTTTTGGTATTTATTCGATGCATAACATGTATTCCTAAAAGACAAGAAATACATCATGTGATTTCTCAGTGGACCATACATCACAGCAGGAACACCTTTACAACCTGCCAGGTAAACACATATTAAAGTTAATTTTCAGAATGCTTTTGTTGCTTTAAAGAAATCGTATGCAGTAGAAAATCCCTCCTATTTTCACAACCAGGACCAATAGCCAGTTAATCAGTTGAAGTGGTGAATCTTTACCAAAACAAACAAACTACATGTTTTAAGCATTTTTAGCTGAAAATATAGAAATGTGCATTTTGAGATTAGCCAAGGCCTTTACTTAAGTATGGATGGTTGTGCTCATTAAAGTTCTGACTTTTTACATATACCACAACTGTAATGTATCACCAAGATTTTCACCTCTTACTGCTTTAAAGTGAACCTGGAACTTAGACATGAGTAGGTTGAGTGTATAATCATCCAATCCTCCAATATTTTGCATTTGTCTTGCCCACACCATGTGAAAGCAGGATTGTTTTTGTTTTTTTTTTAAGGGTGGGGAAAAAATAAAAACAAACATTGTCAGGACTCCCTAAAGCATTCAACTTAATTTTGATAGAATGAACTTTTTCTTTTACAATCGTATTTCACTGGTTTTTATAATATTTCATTAAATGATAAAATTGTATTTATAGATGAAACTGGCATAATCAGGTCTGAGAAAAAATAACTGATCCTTGATAAATTGATTTGTAAAAGCAGAAGTATGTGAGCATACCAGAGTGTAGTTTATTAGTTTTGTTTATTTAGCATGCTATGGACATCAATATATTTTAAACAAGAAAAACGATTTTGATTAATCTGGTAGCGTAAGCATACATGTAGTAGTAACTTTTTCTTTGTTTGTGTTTCTGTATAACTTAAAAAGAGATGAAACTAAACTGCAGTGAAATAGCCCTTAGAGACTGGTAATCCACCCCTAATGAGCGAGTGCACGTATGCACGTTGCACGTGAACAAGGTGTGATGCATATCTTCAGCTACTCACTTGACTTTTTCAGTTGGATAAATTTCCATCCTCCTTCATTGTAATATGGCCCAAACTAAATTCACTGTTTTCTTAAGCTTTCCTCCCATTTCCCAGGCTCTCTTAGAATTACTGCCATTTCCCCAGCTTTTAAGATATCCAATATAGCTAGAAAAAAATTATTTTGAAGGAATACTGGGTGTGCTGTAGGAGTTTTATGTGTGTTTTTTAAAATTATTTTGACCCTTACCTCTGATCCTCTGAAGTTTTGTCATTACCAGATCTTGTCATTTCTGAGAAATGCATGTTCCTCTTCATTTGAATGGCCTCCCCAGCGTGAGACCCTTTCCACCTGTTGAGTGTATCACTGCAGTGGAAGGATCTTACTTGATTAACAGCATTGCCTCCAGCCATTTGTATCCTTAAAGCTGTGGCAAGATCCTTTTTTCACAAATCCCATTCTCAGCAGTTCACTCTCCATTCAAGATTCTCAGTGGCTTTTCACTGACTGCAACATATAATGTAAAAATATTTGTCTTTGCTCTCGGTGCCTTGCTTAACATAGATCCATCCTCATTTCAGGTATCAGTCTCTATTCTTTTATGCCCTGTGGGAACCCACCACAATCACGTTGTCTGTCTGCGTCTCTGTCCTCTGGACTTGTGCTCCACCTCCACACCTCTGCTCATATGGAGCCATATGGTCTGTAGGATCTTAGGTCTTATATGCCACTGATTCAAGTCCTAAAAGTCCTTATTCAATTCTGCTTGACTCTCTTCCAAGTAACACTCCTCTGCAAACCTTTGAGCACCTAGAGATGAGGGACTGCTCATTCTGACACGAAACTAGCTGCACTGCATTTTATTGTTATGTAGTTCTGTTTATCTCCTCAACTCCAGACGAACCCCTTTGAAAGTTGGGACTCTCTCTTAAATGCTTCTCTTTTTGTAGCTTCTCTTCTTCAGGGAGGGTAGAATACTTTCAACCCAGCACAACTGTATGAAACACCTGATAGAGGAAACATAAGAATCACTAGGCCAGGGTCCCTTCCCTCTAGGTGCTCACAGTCTAATGGAAAACAGATGTGTCCTTAAACACACACATACACACACCCACACAAATACATACACGTCTGATATGAAGTGAGAAAACTCTAAAATTTGTACTAATAAAGGTGTGTATTAGATGAAAGTTTGGAGGAAGGTGAGTGATACGGTTTGGCTGTGTCCCCACCTAAATCTCAACTTGAATTGTTTCTCCCAGAATTCCCACGTGTTGTGGGAGGGACCCAGGGGGAGGTAATTGAATCATGGGGGCCGGTCTTTCCCGTGCTCTTCTCGTGATGGTGAATAAGTCTCTCGAGATCTGATGGATTTATCAGGGGTTTCCGCTTTTGCTTCTTCCTCATTTTCTCTTGCGGCTGCCATGTTAGAAGTGCCTCTCACCTCCCGCCATGATTCTGAGGCCTCCCCAGCCATGTGGAACTGTAAGTCCAATTAAACCTTTTTTTCTTTGCAGTCTCTGGTATGTCTTTATCAGCAGCATGAAAATGGACTAATACAGTGAGCTTTCACTCTAACAATGGGGAGAAAGGTCTTTGATTTGGAGGGGTTCCTACTTGAATTGTATTAAATTAGACATTTGCATTTGAGTGTTATTGGAAGAATAGAAAGATCCGCGTATTGTTTTCTTGCAGAAAAATTTTTCGAGGGAAGGAGAAACAGTATTGTTAAGTAAGAAGTAAGGAACTTAATAACTTGATCAAGTTCATGTAACTAATCAGTGGCCGATACACGAGGGCTCTTTTTCTACTGCCAGTAGTTTTGAGTAGTAAGTTCTGCTGCCTCCTCAAGTTTTGTTAACGTTCTTTTGAGTCACCTGAACATATGTATGAAATTTTTAGAGGGTAAGAAACTTTTTAGCCCCCCTTATGTAACACTCAAATCACTCAAGAATGTTTCCTTTTCAGAGTACTTCAAACCTGCCATGGAGTTAGCCTTTGGGGAGGAGAAAGGCAGGTAACATAAAATATCACCTGAGAGCCTTTGAAGATGGGTGACATGTTTTTTCTCCTTAGGATGTTAAATCACATGTCACCACATGTGTGCATGGAAATGAAAAATGTCAGAAACACATTTATGTAAACCTTGGATCATATTTGCATATACATTTCAACTCAGCCTTCCTACCCTGAGACCGGCAATGATTGAAGCTTTGTATTTTGTCTTTTTAAAGATTTCTCTAGTCCTAGGATTTTGCTGCGTGTTAAAACTATTATCTCAATGAAAGGTAAATTAGATAATAAACTATAAACCTATGCTGTCTAGCACAGTAGCCACTAGCCACGTGTCTATTTAAATTTAAATTAAATTAAAAATTGATTTCCTTAATTGCATAGCCACATTTCAAGTATTCCATACCAAATTGAGATGTGCAGTAAAGGTAAAATACCAGATTTTAAAGATGTATTACAAAAACCAAATTTAAAATACTAACAAATTTTTGTATTGGTAATATGTTGAACTGACAATATTTTGGATTGTTTTATTAAGTAAAATACATTATTAAAAGTTTTGCCTCTTTTGCTTTTTTATAATTGTTACTTAGAAACTTAAAATTACTACTGTGGATCACATATTTCTGTTTGACAACACTGACTTAGAAAGTTCATATGTTAATTTTTAATTCTATTGTCTTAGTGTATAGGTTTATACTGAATGAGCTTACTAGGCGTTTTGGAAAGCAGAATGATTAGCAATGACTGAAACATAATATAGATGATTTAATGATTCCTAACATTTTTTGCCTGTAATTTTTGCTGGGTCTACTAATCAGTTTTTTGGGTTTTTTTTTTTTTTGCTAAAAGAAGCCTTTATCTTTGTTCAAGCTGTCACCTTTTAAGACTTTTGGTTTTGATCTTGTTTAGACTTTAATCTTTGCTCCTTGATTGGCTAGTGACAGGCAAACTGAATGATCGGGATTAAGATTCAAATATTTCATGAATGCTTTCACTACAGCATTTCTTTTTATAGGAACTTACAGTCAATACAGTATATAAGGCAGTACTTAATCTGTCATATTTGCAGGCTAAGCCCTGAATTAGATATTTTAGTGCATGAAAAGATCTCCAGACTAAACCCATTCATTTGCTAATTAGAAAAAAATTTGTTTCCCACTAAAACATTTTACTCAGTAGTGTTTATGTAGAAATACTGTGAATATTCCTACAAAGTTGCTTAATTTATTTCTGTGAGTTCAAACTAGGTTCAGTATAATTTTTCCATTAGTGTAAGTATAGGCCTGCTAGTGTTATGTAAACCCTATTTAGCTGTTAGTACTGTTGTCACCCCTCTGATTACTTAAAGAGGTCTCTAGAGCAGAAAACAGGCTTCCTAACTTATGAGTTGTTAATATTTTATTTTTTATGTTATTTGGAATATCAAGGTATAGTAGGTTGGGGAGAAAAATCCTTTGTGAATTTGATAGAAAATTGGAAACCCAAGAAAAAGGCCATTGTTAAGGTTTTTGGCTAATCTCACCGAAATTGTCTGTAGTAACCCACACTGCCGTATAAGGAGAGGGGAAACGGTGCCTTTTTGCATGCTTTGGGGAATATGTAGTACAAAGATAAAGCAAAGAGCTCCAAAGATGGGGCCAAAAATAGTTGTATTGGGGTTTTTGCTGAATTGAATTGTACTGATGCCTGAATATTTTCCAGGATTGAACCCTCTCTTCTAAACTTAAATCTTAAATCTTGTCCTGTTTCACCATCTATGGTAAAATATCCATGGAAACAAAGTGGCTTCCTCATGGTTTGCTTACTGATGCTGCCTTAGGAAAGACCACACAGACATTCGAGGAAGAGAAAGAATATTTCATATGGCCGCTTTCCCTGTTAAGGGGGACCCAGGGAAATGTTTATTTCTGAATAGCTTACCTTCACTCCAAGAAATCGGCTTTTGGGCTTACATAGCAGTGAACATGTTACTGGAATCTTAAGAGTGACAAGAAATTATTGTTTCTGAAGATAGCTTGTCATTTTTTTCTCATAGGACTTGGCTGGGGTTCAGTGCTCTGTTTGGTCTTATTTGAATGGTATTTTATAAGTCAGACAAAATAATATTCAACTATTAATATTGTTCTGCTAAAACAGTTTAGAATAAAGATTTAATGTTCTCTTTTCAGTGAAGAGCTTGTGCCCACTGTGCAGGACTATAATAAAAGAGAAACAAATGAGGCAGCTCAAAGTTATGGCTCTCGGTGGCTTTTAGGTCTTTCATACATTTTTATAAAACATATATCAGAACTTCTGAATTGTTAAATTGGGTTATTTTTTAAGTGCATTTGTATTCAAATAAGGACCTGAGAGTAACACTGCACGTCCTGTTAGGTGTCACTGTTCAGAACTGCCCGCCCCCTCCGCCCCCGGCCGACAGACTTACTGCTGTTATTACATCCTCTGGTCTGTAGCTAGGAGAGGACGTTTGACCCCCACAAGACTGTGCTTCTAGTTGTTCTTCAAGTAAACTGACTCAGCCCCAGGCTTACTGTCTTGCCTTTAGGCAAACAGGTAACTTGAGTTACACATCTCTTTTCTCATCTGTAAAAGGGGAATATAGAAAGTGTCACTTCTGGATTTCCCAGTGGATTTAAAAGGCAAAAATGAGATTGACGACGTTTATGGCCAAGCATGGTGGCTCACAACTGTAATTTTGTTACTTTTTGAGGCCAAGATGGGAGGATTGCGTGATCCAAGAGACCAGGCTGGGCAACATAGCGAGACGTTATCTCTATAAAAAAAATTAGTCAGGCATGGTGTCATGTGCCTGTAGTCCCAGCTCCTCAGGAGGCTGAGGCAGGAGGATCGCTTGAGCCTAGGAGTTTGATGTTACAGTGAGCTGTGATCCCACCACTGCACTCCATCCTGGGCAACATAGTGAGACCCTGTCTCTACCAAAAAAAAAATTGTCTGTGAATCTCCCAAATTGCTACAGTTTAATAATTTGCATCCCTATAGAAACCCAGGAGAACTTTAGAGAACAGAAAGTAAACTTTAGTGCAAATATTTGAGAGCCTAATGTATCATTAAATGTTTCTGAGGAATATATGTTTGCTGAAAAGCTGAAAATTAGGGTTAGTGTAAGCATCACTCGTAATAATCTAATGAAGAGAATCTTGCAGATGACATTGTCCAGGCATAGTACTGGGAGGATAATAAAATGGGTTCGCATTTATTTGGGTGTCAGAAGATTAAGTACAGGGTGTGCTTCAGTATTAATTCTTCCTGCCACAGCCTAAAAATTTAACCAAATAAGGAACATCAAGTCCCACAAAACTAGGAATGATACTACTATTCTGATTTCAAGAAGTATAATTACTGTCCTCACACTTAGAAATGACCAGAATTTAATACCCAGGTCTTCATTTTCCTCTGACTTCATTTTCCTCTGGCTGAAACAAGAGTGACAGAGGCCAGGATCATCAGAGGCAGATGGATCGCTATGGCAGGTTGTTTTGACTCTACTAAGTTCTTTGCATTAAAACAACGTTCCTCAAATACATTAGCCTCCCAGCACAGGGGTGGAAACAACAAAGCAGGAAGCCTGCTGGAGCCTTTGGGGAAATCTTGAGTGCTTTGGGGTGATTTATTTTCAGAGGATTTGAACTAAGATCAGCTCAAGAGAAGATGGGAACATTCAGGATGGTGGGAAAGCAAAGTAACTGACTCCCTTTTCCTCTATAAATGGTCTCCTGGAAAGCCATCACAAGTAAATGTTTTATTCTACAGTACCTTGGGGATACAAATGGGGGATTGAGAGGGTTGTGGACTGCCTGGAACATGCTTTTTTCTTTCTGTCTTTTCTTTTTGAGACAGGGTCTCACTGTGTTGCCCAGGCTAGAGTGCAGTGGTGTGGTAATAGCTCACTATAGTCTTGCCCTCGTGGGCTCAAGCAATCCTCCCTTCCTCAACCTCCCAAGCAGCTGGAACTACAGGCACGCACCACCACGCTTGTCTGTTTTTAAAAATCTTTTTGTAGAGACAGGGTCTCACTATGTTGCTCAGGCTAGAATGTGCTTTTTAATTTTAATTTTTTGGTAAGCCCTAGCAACATGAAATGAGCCCAGTGGGGTGTAGGACCGGCCCTGACAGAGCCTATATGATGCCTTGACTGGGTTAATGCAAAGTTGGTCTCTTATTAAATTAAGCAGAAATTCCAGAAGGCTTGTGGCTGAGTGATGGATTTTGCCTCTAAAACCAGAATGACCCACAAAACAGGTTTTTGAGTAACAGATGCTTAATGAATATCCCTGACCCAACTTTATAAAAATGCAAACTGGGCTAGAATAGACTTAATCAGAGCAGGAGGAAAGCCCAAGTTAGTGGGAGATGAGTGGAAGTCTCGTGTACCCAACTGTGAAAGGGCTTCTTTTTCCAATTCGGAACAATTGTATTAGATGCTTATGAGGAATGGTCATTTAGATGGAAGCTGAACTCCCGTTCGTTTACTCAATGAAAACTAAATTGTTGGGCAGGTTCAGAGAAAAAAAATGGAAATAATGTGTGTGTGTGTGTGGAATTTCTCTGGAAGCACAGGAATGATATGCGCTTCTTTGTTAAGGGCATTATGAAACCACAGCAGTCCTCTTCTTGTACAGTGGTTGTAATTATAACCACAGGGATATTGTGTTCTCAAACAAACATTCAAGCTCCCTGATACCAGGTTGCCTGAAGCCAAGCTTCACATATGGATGTGTAAAACAATGCCTCTTAGTAATCTCCCCCATCACTTGTCATTGGTCTTCGCCTCTGACAGTGGAAATGTCTTTATAGTCTGTGCCTGACATATTGCTTTTGTTCATCTTAGGTTCATTATGTCTGTTTTAAACAATGAGAACATATAGGTCCTGGCACAGTGAAATGTAGCACCTGAAACTTAAGAGCTTGATAGGGTATACACATAAAGGCTGTCCTTCAGAAATTTCTTCATGATGCTATTGCATGCCATTGGAACAGTTGGAAAAAGGAAAATTAGAACCACTTGCATGCCAGCCAGCTCTGTTTTTAACACATGATTATTTTATTGGGGTGTACATTAATTAATCCTGAAATAAGATCCTGTGTGACTTTCAAAGTTGTTTTGAGTAGCTCAGAGTTTAAATATTTTAGTTTTACAACTCTGTTATGCTGGCAGCCAACAATGGTGTCTCAGTGAAGTCAGCATATGAGCCCTGCTTGTGATGACATCTGGAAAGCTTGTTTTATCTATAAGCACAGTTGTAGACAAATGAAAGCAGACAGATGTAAGGCTGGGGTGGCATCTTCGCCTCGAGCACTCTCTGGCTGTACATTTTCCAGTGTGTCAAAAACAAGGAGCTTTATTTCGGGGGTGGAATAAAAACATTCTGTCACATCCCTACACCAGCTACTGTGCTGCCTTTTCTGAGCTATAAGGTGTAAAACGGCATAGATTGTTCAAAATTTAACAAGAGAGACAGTTAGTAAGTAAACAGGAGAAAGTCAGTAGTCAGATAGAGGTGCCTGAGTTTGGAGGGGACATGACACCACGGCAAAAGCCCTGGGATCATTTTAAGAAGTTAATCACAACCACTTTCTCCTGGGAGAGCCAGAAAGAATAAAAGAGTTGGCAGGTGATTTGGAGTTCTGGGTAGATTTTTCTTTTGCCATTATCTTTATCAGCCAGGATTTATTAAGTACCCATGGCATATAGAAAAGTCTACAAAGTAATTTGGGTCAGTGGAGCAAAGAAAAGCTTTAGGACAGGGTCATGCTTGAAGATGAGTGCTTAGAAGCCTGAAAGTCCATGACATCTTCCATGGGTGGTTCTCAAGTCCTTTTGCTCAGCGACCATTCCTTAGGAAATTTTATACAAGGGCAGCTTGCCTTTTATCCCACTCCCTTTTTGCTGCTGTAGAAATAAGTGTCCCTCAAAATAATCTCTACATATGCATGTGTATTTGCTTGGATTTGAGTTAAAGCAGATGCTTTTCAAAGTTCTTGATCCTGCAATAGCAATAGAATTAGCTATATGGGGTATGAAATTAGTATTTTCATCTCTGGAGATTTATGGCTTCCTCCTAGTTCATGGCATATACTGTATATACCACTCTGTATACCATGTAATCATTGCTAATTATTGCTAAATAAGTTTTACCAAAACCTGGATATGGTCTTGTTTAGCATCTGCTTAAGGACTGGATTGCCCACCTGCAGCCAAAACCACATAGCTTTGTAGTATTCGAATCTTGTGTCTTGAAGAAACCATGCAGATACATGTAATTTGAGAGCAATGAAATAAAGGAAATGAAAGGAAGGGAGAATAGTATGTAAGGAAATGAAATATGGTCAGTTGCTTGTATCAGGACAGAAGTCTCTTGGTTTCAGCAGTGTCTTTTTCAGTGGCACAAGGTGGTAGAGAATATACTTTTCATTTTAGCAATCAAGTTACATTATGGTATTAACAGGGGAAAACAGAGTTTTTCATTTCCCCTCCCCTTCCCATCACACCATCATTAATCCTTTCAGAGTGCATGGTGTTGAGATCCACTGAGCCCTGGTAAGTGCCTTTGTGTATACAAAATGGCACTTTTTGTTTTACATGCTGTTGGATATGGTGGAGAAAATACATGTGTATTTGAAAATGGACAGCAAATTGCCATTTGTACCTGCAAAGACTAAATGGTCCAGACAGATGGATAGTTGGGGTGTTAGTCACACGTGAGTAGACTGATGGGCTGGCCACGGAAAGCCCCGGACCTTTGCATGACTTTTCACTTACAGCCATCTGAGTGGTTCAGTGACTCCGTGGCTGTTCTCTGAGACCCCATTCTGGTCCGGAGAGTCCTGGAGTCTGAAGTTTGTGATGATACAGAGGTTGATTCCTCTGAGTTTATTCATTTAAATTAGAAACACAGAGGGAAGGGAATCTTTTCTTGTGATCCCAGTTATTCCTGATAGAGAAGAAGTAGCAATTTTGTAAATTATCTGCCAGCTGTGGGGTTTGGAAGTAAGTAAGATTATATGTCTCATCATCTTTCTATGAGTATGTAGAAACGAGAGTCTTAGAATCAGTGTCTGCAATCACCTTCATCAGTGCTAACTTACAATTTAAACTGTCAAAATAGACTTTATTTCCTTCTTGTGTTGTTCAATATAAGAAGAGGGTTTTTTTTTTTTTTTTTGCCTATTAGTTTGAGTTTCTATAGATGAATATTTATAGTATTTTTTTAAAGGTTTCCCAACACTATTGGGTTGACACAATGGGATATAGTAGCCAACAGGGACCTTGCACTGATACCAATTTGATTTATTTATAAATTAAATTATTCTGCTAAATCTGCTGTAGTACTATTTAGTCATTTTGATTTAATCAGAAGTATCCTTTATGATGCAATCTGCTGGAAGACTGTGTTTGGCCAAGATTAAAATTATTCTTTTGGAAACATTAAAACACAATTATGGATCTATAATTTCCCCCATGGTGTCAGTGAACATTAGTTATTATTGACATATATTGGTCTTCTATTATTATTGTTAATATTATTATTACTGACAACAGTTTTTAGTATTTAGCATGTGCCACATACAGTGCTAAGGTTTTTATATGTGTTTGTAGCCAACATTTATTGAGTACTTATTCTATTACACATACTTTGGAACTCAGATTATCCACTATAATTCACATAATGATCCCATGAAGTTGGTACTAAGATTATAGTATTACCCTCATTTTGTCAACAAGGATGTAGGTTCAGAGAAATTAATTACCTTGTCTAAGATCACACATATTCTTTGCATATTGGACTGTATGTGTTTGTGTATAGGCATTAATTTCATTCTCAGTGTAGATCTATACTTTCTTTTCCAAATATATTATAACCACACTGTACCTTGTACATATAATTTTTACTCAGAAACTTAACAACTTGTTGGCTTTAAAAAATACTCATTGAAATTGAACATTGCTTCAGTTTCTGAAATGAAAATAACCAGTTCCTGAGTTAGCAGTAATATCAGCAATGGGATGGTAATGATTTAACAAATTGGATTTTCATCAGGCACAGGGTTGTTTTTGTTTGCTAGAGAGGCTGTGCAGCGTACTGAGAAGCCGAAAAGTGTGCAGTGCTAGGTTGCCAGAGTTTGAATCCCACTTCTACCACTTGTGAGGTCTTTGACTCTTTATGCCCCATGTTTCTTATTTTTAAAATGGAGATGATAATAAAAAAGTACCTATTTAATGGAGATGTTACATGTATCGAATGATGTTACATGTGTTGAATGATGTTACATGTGTTGAATGAACTTAGAATGGTACTTGCCACATAGTAAATACTGAATATTATAATAGCTGCTATACTTATTTCATGATAATAACTTTAGCTGATTCATGGGGGACCACAAGTAGCTTGCAAATAATTTTCAAGATTTTAGAAACATTTGGAAACTGAAAGGTAAGTATTCTTCCAAAGGTTAAGCTGTTACAGATAACATTTTACTATCTTTGTGCCGAGCTATTAAAATAAACATAAATAATCTAGCAAATATTTTACCCAACGTGCATAAAGAAAGAAGTTAGATCTTAAATGCAAGCAAAATTATGTTAGCCTAATTTAAGCACTTAAAATGTTTATTTATGTACTTTAAAAATGGGCGCTGACCCAGTGATATCAGGAACTTTCCCCCCAAAATTGTAAATTATAGGACCGTTATCTCATGCTGATCAATGATACATAAAAAAGACTCTTACAAGCAAATGTAATAAAATGTTAATTGTAGAATTTAGATGGTAGATACATAAGTGCTCACTATACAATTCATTCGACTTTTCTGTGTATTTGAAAATTTTAATAATAAAATATTGAAGAGGAAGACTCTTACACCTCCCTGTCACTGAAGGGAAAATGAACCTTTTTGAAACTTGAAAACTTTTCCTAGGTGTTGTATTCTTTGGCATGAGAGATAGCAGTTGAAGTGGTCTGAAACACACACATGAACACACCCTCTGAAATCCCATTTTAGTCAAAGTTGGGGATAAATTTCCAACCACCAACTTTTTCTTTTCTTTTTTTTTTTTTTTTTTTTTTGAGACAGAGCCTCGCTCTGTCGCCCAGGCTGGAGTACAGTGGCGCAGTGGGCTCACTGCAACCTCTGCCTCCCAGATTCAAGCAGTTCTCCCGCCTCAGACTCCCGAGTAGCTGGGATTACAGGCATGCGCCAACGCGCCTGGCTAATTTTTATTTTTTTGGTAGAGACAGGGTTTCACCATGTTGGCCAGGCTGGTCTCGAACTCCTGACCTCAGGTTATCTGCCCACTTCAGCCTTCCAAAGTGCTGGAATTACAGGCGTGAGCCACCGTGCCCAGCCCCAACCACCAAGTTTTTCTTTTTTGGAGTCCTCTTGGTTTTTGTGAATTGAAGTCCCATTTGCTTATTGGTCATCTGTTTAATATGAGGGTCATGCTTCTTTTCTTTAGTCTGAGTGGGAAGAGCTTTGAGAGATGAGAATGCAGGGAGCCACAAAATAGTTACTTCAATTTAGAGGTACTCTGACACACTGACATTCCTTTTTGACCTAGAAGAGTTTGCCAGCAGCTGTATGGTTAATATGGAGTTCACATTTTCTGAAGCTAATAAGCATCTGTACATTCTGTGATCTGTACTTACAACATCTAATGGTCCTTTCATCTTATAATTTGTGTTAAAAGATGTTTTTAAGCTGAATATTCTGTTACACTAACACTGTTCATTGAAGAATAAGATCAGAAATTAGGTTATAGATTACATCTAAAAAAAGGCAGTATTTTATAACCATGTGGAAGAAATATTAAGCTGAAAATGTTTGTATTTTGTGTCATTTATGTCATGTGCCTTTTTAAGAAAAAGTGCCTTTGCTCATTAACAGCAGAATTATGGTGATATTATCCCCTTCTTCACAGATCACTTCTGGGATCTTGCTTTTAATTCTGGGTACCACTGTGTATGAGGAGCATTGAGCAATTGAAATGTGATCACCAGTCATGACCAGGGTGGTGAAGGGTCTGCAGACTGACCACGGGGAAGCCATTGACAATGTTTGGGCTGGAGAAAAGCCTGCCAGAATGGAGTCCTCCTCCCCATCTGTAAGGGCTTCCACGTGGACCAGGAAGCAGATTGCTTTTGTTAATATCTCAGAGGACCGAAATTTATACGAAGGCAGATTTCAGCCCAGTGGAAGGAAAGACATAGAACAGTTAGAGCCACGACACAATGAAATGAACTACCTCAGACTGTGATGAGCCAGGTACAGCTGGGTTTTTTTTCCTGCCTGACTACTCCTGTCATCTGTTTGCAGGATATGGAAAGATACAGGAGCCAGCTCAAGTCTTTTTCTAAGGAGAAATTTTAGTTCCTAAGCACCTACAAAAAGACATGCTGAGAAGTTCAAATCGGGGGCCAGGTGCCCCCACCGGAGGAGAGTATCCCCTTTGTTCTATGAGTTGCTTCTAAAGTAGGAGCCCAAAGGAAGTTTCTCTCCAGGCCTATTCTGAGGATGCCTGTCCTTTTGAAAGCATTCAAGAGAAAACACCTCTTGATTCAGGATCATGATACAAAGAAATAGAGATATCAAATTTTTGATAAAAAAGAAAATTCTATAATGTTAAAGCTGAAATGAAATATAATTATATATTTTTCCCCATAAATATTTTTTAAACTTTTTTTAGGGTTATAAGGAAATAGTCTAGATATATTAAATGTCTAAATGAAGTTCTTAGCTTTTCAGCAAGAAGAAATAGCTAAAAATTTAAAGGCAGGAAGCTTACAAAACAGATCCACGAGAATAAGAGAAAAATAACTAATTCTTTTTTAAAAAATGTTTAAGTTTGACATTAATAAATGATTGTCTTAGTGAGACGGCTTTGGCTGTTGCTTAGACATTTTAAAATCTTGATTTGTTAAGAAAATCAAGGACTTTTTTTTTAATCTCCTTGTCACATTATTATCAAGGAAAGGTTTTCTTTAAAAGCCAATACTAGACCCTAAAGGTAATCAAAGAGTATTCTGAAGCTGCATGATACTTTTAAAATTTTCTCTTTTTAAAGACAGTGTGTTGCTCCATCACCCATGCTGGAGGGCAGTAGAGTGACCATTGCTCACTTAGGAACCTCCAGCTCCTGGCCTCAAGTGATCCTCCTGCCTCGGTTTCCCAAAGTGCTGGGATTACAGACCCAAATGATACTTTGGCTATTCTTCAGGGAGAGGTCTTTTCCTCTCTTGCTCCTTTTCTTCCTGTCCTCTCCTTTTCTACCCTGATGGAGCAACATGGTGGTTTGGGACACTTGTATTTAAGTTCTCATTGAATATCAGGGTTCCTCTTGAAGGCTCTTCTGGATCCTACATTACTTCTGACCCCTTCCCTGCTAATGTTCTTTCCCTACCACAAACACATGTAAAACCCACAAATTGGACAATTTTTGTATATTTCAAACCCCTTGCATCATTATGCTTTTTTCAAAAATACGATTTCAGGAATGATCACCTTGTAATATTAAATAGCTGTAGAAAATGACAGAAATTTGCCAGGTATAGGAAGACCATTGGATCACAGTAGATTAACTCAGCATTCAGTCATTTGACATGTATTTTTTGGGTGCCTACTATGTGCCAAAGCTGAGAGGTTCTAGAAGTTAAAATGGCGAGCTAGATAAACCTGTGGTCCCTGCTTTCTTGGAGCTTACAGACTAGGGGGAGGGGACAGTGTCAAACTGCCAGAGTTTTTTTTTTTTAAAAAAACAACACACACACACACGGGTTAAAAAGCAAGTTATCTAGGGCACTTCTGGAATCACTTCTTTGACAAAGTGAGCTTTGAGCAGACGTCTGAAGGATGAGTTGCAATTAATGAGGAAAACGGTGATGATGAGGGGTGAGATACTTGGAGAAGCATGGCCTGCTGAAAGAACTGGCCACGGCAACCTAAGGGGAGCACCTCAGGTGTGTGCAGGAGAAACTCCAGGGCAGTGTGGGAGCCTAGGTTTAGATGCGCATTCCCCCTCTTTGCTCTGCTGCTGTTTTTAATACTGCTTCCAGAACTTCCCTAGGATTATCTTCCACAGGGGAGTAGATAATGTTTTTATTGTAATGAATCATCATCCTCTGTTATTGCAAGTGATGAAGGCTTCTAGTAGCAGTGGAATTAGGAATGGCGTCAGTGGCTCAGCTCTTGATGGCAGATCTTTAGGGGGAAACCCTTTCAGTTTTAATGGTGGATAAAGCAAAACTCCTCATTCTCATCAGTTTCCCCTCTAGTCTGTCCTGGGTAGGGAGTTGATAGGAGATCTTTTGGACATGGGAATTGCTTCACTGTTGACACAAAGACATGGTGCATTTGATTAAATTAAATTAGGAGCATGTGTATGCTTGACAAAGTGAGCTAATGAAGGAAAATGCATCAAAAGGATTTATGGTGAATTGATTAAACTTTTTCTTTCCAGAAAAGCCTTCCGGCTTAAAGCTTGGAATTGTAAGGCTATCGGTGCTGCTAGGCCCTCTAGGTTCTCACTCGCCTTTACAGTAGGCAGTTTGGAGACTTTTCTTTGAGCAGCTGCTCCTTCTGTAGCATACTCTGTTGCAGGCAAAAGTATTCCCAACCTGAAATCTGAGTTGTATGGAGGAAAGGGGATAAAAGACACTATTTGATTTATTAATTTCTAGTGGATTAGAACTACAAATGTTTGCTATGTTTTTAATTTGAGAAGTAGAGAGAATCACAGCAGCTTTTAATTATGCATTTTGTGTAATGCAGCTCTGAATAGAGCAGAACAAAATTAAAATTGTGGATCAAATACTGAATCTGAGTGGATGCTTAAGTGAGCTGTAGCGTAATGCTAATGGTTTTGCGTCTTCCTGGCATTATGTCAATAATGGCTGTAATCACGTTAAGTAGACAGCCCATTAGCTTTTTCTTTGCAGCGGCATGCACCATGGCAACATAGTGTGAGTTTCTAAAATAACTTTTGACATTGTTTTAAAAAACATAGCCATGTTTAGGGTAAGAGGCAAGTATATATAACATGTGTACAGGTGAACACAGATGTGTTCACAAGGCTATGTTATATGTACAATAAGATCGTCTATTATATAGGCACATTAACCCCCGCTAACATTATGGCTTGGAAAAATCTAACCCAGTGTCCTTATCTTCATGAATTTAATAGATTCTCTGCTATTTTCACGAGAGTAAAGCCTTCCTGGAGTTCACCATGGTGTAAAGTCAGACCTACTTTCTGAATAGTGTTGTACCTAGAGTGTTGAAAAGCCTTTTAATATTTCCCTCCTTTGCTGCGATCTCATATGGCATGGCATCTTCCAGCTGTCCCGGTCTATGTAGTTCTTTCTGTGTTGAAGCTGGAACACAGAAGTCTGATTGAAGTTCTTTTGCTTTAATGCCATTTTCAGCACCTTTTGATAGAGAGCTCCCAAGATGAGCCCACCATGTGGTGTTCATCATGGGTTTTTTTAATGACTGGGAGATTAGAATTACTACGGTATGTGAATATTTCTTCTACAAATAACTCAGTTTTGGGATATTCTCTGAGTATTTAAACATTCTACCAATTTGATTTTTTTCAACGAAAGCTTCAAGTGCAATTAAAACACTTTGCGTTTTTCTATTACACTATATGAAGATAAACTAGGAGTCAGTAAGGCAATTTTCAAAACAAAGTGTTGCAGAGATACTTTATTCTCAGTATGTGTATTAATAACTTGACTCATCTTTCTCATCAAACCTTCTCCCCACCAGCACATACCTGGAGGACATCCAGGGTGCAATATTGAGGGTTCATCTCCCATGCTCTCCTCTTTGTCACCTCCTCTATTCAATTACGAAACAAAAGAAAAAAAAATGGTGCTGCCTCATCCATCTAAGTAAATACCATTGCCTCAGCCTTCTAAATAGCCCTTGAACACTTTTCTCCCTTCATTCAGGTCCTCATTGTCTCTTGCCTATTTTCACATCTAATGTTCCCAAGTGTTCTTCTTTCTGCTGTTTTATGAAATAATTTTTAAAAAACAACATATAGTGATTTGTATGTGGAGTTAATTTCTTTTTTCCTGGGATATGTTCTTTTCATTTAGGATGTATAATCCTAACTTTATTCAGTATGCAAGGATAAGTGACTTACTTAATTTTTACAGCTGATCACTGTGCATTCTGTTAGTGCAGTTAGAAATTACAGTTCTCTTAGAACTTTAAAGCAAATGCTACATCAGTCAAGATTGGGTATCTTTGGTATCAAAGACCCAGAGAATTTGGAGAAACATCACACAGCTTGAAAAGTTATTCAGACAAGCTATAATATCACATGACTGCCCCCTGAGTGGTAAGACATTGCCCAGTGGATCTGAAAACACTTTTAAGTACTTAATCATCATCATATCTTTTTTTTATTTTTTATTTCTTATTTATTTATTTTTGAGACAGAGTCTCGCTCTGTTGCCCAGGCTGGAGTGCAGTGACACGATCTCGGTTCACTGCAACCTCCGCCTCCTGGGTTCGAGTGATTCTCCTGCCTCAGCCTCCCAAGTAGCTGGGACCACAGGAATACACCACCACACCCGGCTAATTTTTGTAATTTTAGTAGAGACAGGGTTTCACCATATTGGTCAGGCTGGTCTCGAACTCCTAACCTCAGGTGATCCACCCGCCTCAGCCTCCCAAAGTGCTGGGATTACAGGCATGAGCCACCACGCCCGGTCCCATCATCATATCTTCATGAGACAGTCAGGAATGAAATTTGAATACTTTAAATTAGAACATGGAGAGGTGAGGTGACTGCCTAAGGTTGCTTTGACAGTGGTGAGGTTGGGATCAACGCTTTTATTTTTATATTTTAAAATGTACTTCCTCTTAGCCTTTTAATTCAGAAAAGTTAACTTTAGTTTCTTAAAGGAATTCATAAGTGCTACCTTATATCCCTGTATAGCAGTCTTACCTTTACAGAGCACTTTCAGGTTTGTTTCTTGTTAGAACCCCGTAAGGGAAAAAAGTAGGATCCCCTTCTGAAGATGAGAAATTTGAAGGATGGTCGGTTGTTAAAGAATCTGAATTCTTCTGACTCTTGGTCCATGGCATTCCACTGTATAATGCTAATGAAAATAGTTTCTTCTCTTCTGCAGAGATGTAAGATTCCACTGTGACAAGTGCCATTTTGTCTGCCCACACACTAGGGACACCTCATAGGGAAAGAAGTAAGAGCCGCCTGATTTGCTCTTCTTGTATCATGCTTAGCTCCAAAGTAGTCTCCCAGATATGTGTCCTTTTCCACTGTTTTCTCCTGTCTGTCTAGATGTGCCTTGAGACTCTGCCATAGTATCTACATACAGCTGCTGCCTCTCTGTAGATGACGCATGTCCATTTCCCTTGCTTCCACCTTCCTTCTGTACCAGTTACACATTTTCAAATGTCCACTGACTTCTGATGCCTGTTGACACGATCCACAAATCCATCTCAACATAACTAAAACTTAATTTTTTATATTTCACCCCTTTCATTAAGTAGCTGTTTCTCGTAACTTCCAACATTAACCTTTCATTTACTATTCATTGAGCCTCCAATGGCTGAATTTTCTGGTGCATCTCTTGGCATTTCTAAAGTTCCATAAAGCAGCACTTGCCTCTAAGAGATGTAAAAAGAAGAAGGATTATAAGAAGTGGACCATTCTTGGATTTTAGAAGTTTCACTGTGTTTGAAGGCTAAGAGGCTGGTTTAGGATTGAGTGAATAGGCGAGCCAGTCTGGAAGGAGTTGGAAGGTAACTGAGCCATGTGACCTCTTCTGAATTTTTATCCTTAAGGATTGCACAGCCTGTAGGGGAGAGTGGGTATATACAAGAACCTAGGTGAAGGTAAAGCTACCAGAACGTGTTTTGAAGCCTTAGATCTCAGTTTTTCCTAATTTCCATCATTCTCACTGACAAATGCAGGGCAGCACCTCATGTAAGCTTACTACCAGCTTTTCTATTTACCCCTGCAACTCTGTCTCACACTCACCGTTTCTCCGTCCTTTCTCCTAGGAAGTGAGAGGGGAAGGAGAAGTAAGATGAGAAAGCGGTGAGGTTATACACCTGTACTGTCCAGACTCCTTTCCCTTTGTGTCAGTGCAGGACAATATAGTGCTTGTGAGGCCTTTGGAATATATCCTTACAAATCTTAAGAAAATCATGTATTAGTTCGTTTTCATGCTGTTGATAAAGACATAACTGAAACTGGGAACAAAAAGAGGTTTAATTGGACTTACAGTTCCACATGACTGGGAAGCCCTCAGAATCATTGTGGAAGGTGAAAGGCACTTCTTACATGGCAGAGGCAAGAGAAAAAATGAGGAAGAAGCAAAAGCAAAAACCCCTGATAAACCCATCAAATCTTGTGAGACTTATTCACTATCGCAAGAATAGCATGGGAAAGACCCGCCCCCATGATTCAGTTACCTCCCCCTGGGTCCCTCCTACAACACGTGGGAATTCTGGGAGATACAACTCAAGTTGAGGTTTTGGTGGGGACACAGCCAAACCATATCATTCTGCCCCTGGGCCCTCCAAATCTCATGTCTTCACATTTCAAAACCAATCATGCCTTCTCAGCAGTCCCCCAAAGTCTTCACTCATTTCAGCATTAACCCAAAAGTCCACAGTCCAAAGTCTCATCTGAGACAAGGCAAGTCCCTTCCGCCTACAGGCCTGTAAAATCAAAAGCAAGCGGCTGGGTGCAGTGGCTCACGCTTGTAATCCCAGCACTTTGGGTGGCCAAGGCGGGCAGATCACGAGATCAGGAGTTTGAGACCAGCCTGGCCAACATAGTGAAACCCTGTCTCTACTAAAACTACAAAAATCAGCTGGGCATGGTGGTGTATGCCTGTAGTCCCAGCTACTTGGGAGGCTGAGTCAGGAGAATCGCTTGAACCCGGGAGGCGGGGGTTGCGGTGAGCCAAGATCGTGCCACTGCACTTCAGCCTGGGCAACAGAGTGAGACTCTATATTTAAAAAAAAAAAAAAAATCAAAAGCAAGCTAGTTACTTCCCAGATACAATGGAGGTACAGGTATTGGGTAAATACAGCCATTCCAAATGGGAGAAATTGGCCAAAACAGAGGGGTTACAGGGTCCATGCAAGTCTGAAATCCAGCAGGGCAGTCAAATTTTAAAGCTGCAGAATGATCTCCTTTGACTCCAGGTCTCACATCCACATCATGCTGATGTTAGAGGTGGGTTCCCATGGTCTTGGGCAGCTCCGCCCTTGTGGCTTTGTAGGGGACAACCTCCCTCTCGGCTGCTTTCATGGGCTGGCATTGAGTGTCTGTGTCTTTTCCAGGTGCATAGTACAAGTTGTCGGTGGATTTACCATTCTGCGGTCTAAAGGTCGGTGGCCCTCTTCTCACAACTCCATGAAGCAGTGCCCTAGCAGGGCCTCTGTGTGGGGTCTCCTATCCTGTGTTTCCCTTCTGCACTGCTGCAGCAGAGGTTCTCCATGAGGTCCCCGCCCCTGCAGCAAACTTTTGCCAGGGCATCCAGGTGTTTCCATACATCTTCTGAAATCTAGGCAGAGGTTCCAAAACTTCGATTCTTGACTTCTGTGCATCTGCGCACACAACACCATGTAGAAGCTGCTAAGGCTTAGGGCTTCCACCCTCTGAAGCCACAGCCCAAGCTGTATGTTGGCCCCTTTCAGCCACGGCTAGAGCAGCTGGAATACAGGGCACCAAGTTTCTAGGCTGCACACAGCATAGGGACCCTGGGCTCAGCCCATTAAACCACCTTTGCCTTCTGGGCCTCTGGGCCTGTGATGGGAGGGGCTGACAGGAAGTTCTCTGACGTGGCATGGAGACATTTTCCCCATGTTCTTGGGGATTAACATTAGGCTCCTTGCTACTTATGCAAATTTCTGCAGCTGGCTTGAAGTTCTCCCCAGAAAATGGGGTTTTCTTTTCTATCACATAGTTAGCCTGCAAATTTTTTAAACTTTTGTGCTCTGCTTCCCTTATAAAACTGAATGCCGGCTGGGCATGGTGGCTCATGCCTGTAATCCAAGCACTTTGGGAGGCCGAGGCGGGCGGATCATGAGGTCAGGAGATTGAGACCATCCTGGCTAACATGGTGAAACCCCATCTATACTAAAAATATAAAAAATTAGCTGGGCGTGGTGGTGGGCGCCTGTAGTCCCAGCTACTCAGGAGGCTGAGGCAGGAGAATGGCGTGAACCCGGGAGGCAGAGCTTGCAGTGAGCCAAGATCATGCCACTGCACTCCAGCCTGGGCAACAGAGCGAGACTCCATCTCAAAAAAAAAAAAAAAGAATGCCATTAACAGCATGCAAGTCTTGAGTGCTTTGCTGCTTAGAAATTTCTTCTGCCAGATAACCCTAAATCATCTCTCTCAAGTTCAGAGTTCCACAAATCTCTAGGGCAGGGGCAAGAAGCTGCCAGTCTCTTTGCTAAAACATAACAAAAGTCACCTTTGCTCCAGTTCCCTTCAAGTTCCTCATCTTCATCTGAGACCACCTCATCTGAATTTTATTGTCCATACTGCTATCAGCATTTTGGGCAAAGCCATTCAACATGTCTCTAGCAAGTTCCAAACTTCCACATTTTCCTGTCTGTCGAGCCCTCCAAACTGTTCCAGCCTCTGCCTGTTACCCAGTTCCTAAGTCGCTTCCACATTTTCGGGTATCTTTCCAGCAACGCCCCACTCTACTGGTACCAATTTACTGTATTAGTTTGTTTTCATGTTGCTGATAAAGACATACCAGAGACTAGGAACAAAAAGAGGTTTAATTGGACTTACAGTTCCCCATGGCTAAGGAGGCCTCAGAATCATGGTGAGAGGCGAAAGCCACTGCTTACATGGTGACAGCAAGAGAAAAAATGAGGAAGAAGCAAAAGCGGAAACCCCTGAAAAACCCATCAAATCTCGTGAGGCTTAATCACTATCACGAGAACAGCATGGGAAAGACCAGCCCCCATGATTCAGTTACCTCCCCCTGGGTCCTTCCTACAACATGTGGGAATTCTGGGAGATACTACTCAAGTTGAGATTTTGGTGGGGATACAGCCAAACCATATCAAATCATTAGTACTCTTTGAACATGCTCTTTTTCTGAGCTTCTTATTGCTGTAGGTGAAAGCAAGTTTTACTTCTTATAAACTAAAATTTAGTCATATACAGTACCTAGTTTGTTAGCAGTGTTTAAAATATAAAAAGCACACACAGGTATAAAATATAATGTTCCATAGCACATAAGCTGAAAAGCTCATAATTAATTTTAAAAATCTCAGATTTTAACTAGATATATTCATTCAGCAAGCATTTTCATTAGTTTTCTGTGAATATAAGAGTGAAAAGTTACTATCCCTGTTGTCATGCAAACTGACAATTACAATGCTATGTGATATTTTTATTATTGGGGATATGGACAACTAGAGGTATATGAGTATGCACCTCAGTGTCACATTTGGGCCTAGATACCTCGCCTGCCTTCTGTTAGCTGTGTCACCTTGAATAACACTTTTAAGCCCTCTAAACCTCAGCTTGGAGATGATAATAGTACCTCCCTTCTGGTGGTTGTTGGGGAAATTATTCAAGATACTGCATATAGGCCGGGTGTGGTGGCTCACGCCTGTAATCCCAGCACTTTGGGAGGCCGAGGTGGGATCATGAGGTCAAGAGATCAAGACCATTCTGGCCAACATGGTAAAACCTCGTCTCTACTAAAAATACAAAAAGTAGCCGGGCATGGTGGTGTGTGCCTGTAGTCCTAGGTATTCGGGAGGCTGAGGCGGGAGAATCGCTTGAACCTGGGAGGCAGAGGTTGCAGTGAGCCGAGATCATGCTGCTGTACTCCAGCCTGGTGACAGAGCGAGACTCCATCTCAAAAAAATAAAAAATAAAAAAAATAAAGATACTGCACATAAAATACCTAGCAGAATACTTGGTGGAAAACAAATGTTCAAAACATATTAGCTATTGTTATTGTAACATTAGTAAGGAAAGGAGTCTCTAAGTGTGTCTTGGGCAGTCAAGGAAGACTTTGCAAAAGAGGTAGGTAGCATTCAAAGTGATGCTCAAGAAATGAGAGTAGGGCCAGGCATGGTGGCTCATGCCTGTAATCCTAGCACTTTGGAGGGTCGGGGCAGGAAAATCACTTCAGCCCAGGAGGTCAAGGCTGCAGTGAGCCATGTTGGTGCCACTGTACTGCAGCCTGGGTGACAGAGTGAGAACCTGTCTCAAAAAAAAAAAAAAAAAGAAAGAAAGAAAGAAATGAGAGTAGGAGTTTTTCAGGAACACAGTAACAGAACAGCATCCACTCAAGGATAGAATTGGAAGAAGTGATAGCATGTTCCAGGATTTTGTGAATCAGTATTTCTGGAGCATAAGAACCTGGTCAGACACCGGATCATGAGAGACCTTGTTATCCAGAAGAAGGCATTTTAATTTCATACTCTGTACCAGTCATCTCCTAAGTGGAACTTTTTTTAGATAGCTAGTTTAGGCAGTTTATTGAGATATGTTAAGAAAGTGTTGAATTTCTGTTGATTTTTTTCCTTATCTTGTTATAATTTGTCTTATAATATTCATGTTATATGTGTAATATATTTATAAGGCATTAAATATTAGGATTGTAAGTACATGTATGTAATTTGAACATGATATTCAACCAGTATACAATTGTGGCCCAATAATTGTTTTTATGGCTGGTGTTTGTTCTAATCAGTAATGGCATGTTGGCATCTGTTCAGATTGATTGTTGCCTTGTTGCCTGGCCCTACCAGTTATTAACACTTTTTTTTTTTTTTTTTGAGATGGAGTCTCACTGTTGCCCAGGCTAGAGTGCAGTTGTGCAATCTCAGCTCATTGCAACCTTTGCCTTTTGGGTTCAAGCAATTCTCATGCCTCAGCCTCCACAGTAGCTGGGACTGACTACAGGCGCCTGCCACCACACCTGGCTAATTTTCGTATTTTTAGTAGAGTTGGGGTTTTGCCATGTTGGCCAGGCTGGTCTTGAACTCCCAACCTCAGATCATCCACCTGCCTCAGCCTCTCAAAGTGTTGGGATTACAGGCGTGAGCCACCAGGCCCAGCCTTATTAACACATTTCAATCTTACTCCTGTAAGTATACCAGAGTGGCACTGTGTGCTAATATTTTGTCACTGATCATGGGCCTGTTGACTACTCTTCTGGAAGACAGGGAGCCATTGCAGAATTGTGGGCAAGAGAGTGAAATGATTAAAAGTCATGTGTTAGAATTCACTGAATCATCCTGAGGGCTAAGTTAGCATTGAGAAAGGCCATAGGAGGAGCTATCACTTCCTGATTTATTTAGGTGTAAGCACATGGATCATAGTTCAGTCACAGACATCACCCATTTTGATGGAAGACTTATGAAAGAAGAACATGATTAGTTTTAACTTTTTCAGGATTAATAAGTAGAAAAGATAGGAGTTGAATTTTGAAAAAACCATTGCAGCACATCATATAATGATATAGTTACCATCTCTACTAAAAATACAAAAATTCACCAGGCGTGGTGGCAGGCACCTGTAGTCCCAGCTGCTATGGAGGCTGAGGCATGAGAATCGCTTGAACCCAAGACAAAAATTAAAGACTGTTCTTTCAAAATATTCTGAGAAGAAAGGAAAGTAGATATGTTTAGGAAAATATTTAATCTTATATTAAATATTTAATCTTAATATTTAAATATTAAGTATTTAAATGCTTAATACTAATGGAAAGTGACAAAGGAACACACGAAGTGGTTTACTTGCAGGATTCTTTATCAAGTAACTTCCAGCTATATCGTCCCTCTCCACAATGGAAAATGGTGGGGGAGACAGAACATATCATCAGTCTGCAAAGAGATGCCCCTCCCTCTCTTTGTTCTTTGTCTTCATGTATGATGTGCTAGTTATTTAATATTGTGTCTCTTTTGTGCTTCAGATCCTGAATGACCCCAGCTGAAGTTTCTTCCCTTCTTCCAGGCTTGTTTGATACTTAAATATTAAGTATTTAAATATTAAATATTAAATAATATGGGTAATATTTAATCTTAATCCTAATGACCTGAATGGCACAGACACTGTGCTCTTGGGGCAGATGTCCAGACATTGGCCTGTGTGCCATGCCAGTCCTGTGCAGATTATCTGAACATCAGCGTGGAGAGAAAATAAATAACTACATTTTTAACAATTATTTATTTATTTGAGGATCTTAAAGAGTTGTTAGCTATTATTAGGGTCTACTACTAGCCCCTCCCATTTTAAATCATTTATATTTGTCTTCTTTTTTTTTTTTTTTGAGACAGGTTCTTGCTCTGTCGCCTAGGCTGGAGTTCGGTGGCACGATCTTGGCTCACTGTAACCTCCGCCTTCCAGGTTCAAGCAATTCTCTTGTTTCGGCCTCCCAAGTAGTTGGGATTACAGATGTGCACCACCAAGCTCGGTCAATTTTTGTATTTTTAGTAGAGACAAGGTTTCACCATGTTGGCCCAGGTGGTCTCAAACACCTAACCTCAAGTGATCTGCCTGCCTTGGCCTCCCAAAGTGCTGGGATTACAGACGTGAGCCACTGGGCCTCACAAAGTGCTGGGGTTACAGACATGAACCACCGTGCCTGACCCTATTTTTGTTTTTTTCAGTTGTGAATTTTGTAGTTGGAGGAGGAATTAGAAAATAATTTCCTATCATTGTTAATATGTAACCGTCATTTGCAACAAATGGAAATTAATTCTAATTTTGTCAGTGTGGTGAGATAGCATCAAATATACCCTTCATTTGGATAGATAAGTCAAGAATTTGATACTTGTATGCTCACAGTGGCAAATTTTCAGCATAGTCATTTTTGTTAACTTTCCAAAATGTTGTCAGAACATGCTCTCATTCACTCTCATTCAATCTCCTGAAAGTTAACTTCTGTCTCATTTTCTGTGAGATGATCCATGTTTCCTGTTACACACACAGTCAGTACACTCTTAGTGTACTAGTCTCCCTGCACACCTTTCAGAACAACATTGCTTTCAGTAGTAAAAATGGAAAGAGAGAGGCCAGTGGAGTAATGTGAGGAAAGAAGGAAATGGGTGGGCTGCGGGGGAAATGATCAGTTCCCCAGAAATGGTCGGTTCTGGAGAAGGAAGAGGATAGTTCTAAAATTTGGGCATAAAACTAGGAAATCAAACAAGCCTGGAAGAAGGGAATAAACTTCAGCTGGGGTCATTCAGGATCTGGAGCACAAAAGAGACATAATATTAAATAACTAGAACATCATATACAAAAACAAAGAACAGAAAGAGGGAGGGGCATCTCTTTGTCAAAGGAGGACAATGTGAAGAAGACCAGGAACAAGCAGGAATGGAGAAAATGACCTGGTCTTTGGATCTCTGTTGCAGACTGATGATAGGTTCTGTCTACCCCACCATTTCCATTGTGGAAGAGGTATGATGTAGCTGGAAGAAACTTGACAAAGTGTCCTACAAGTAAAGCCTTTTGTGTGTGCCTTTGCCACTTTCCATTATGTGGAGTTTTTTCCTGGTGTTAGATGGGGCTTTTTTTCTCTTACTTTTCTTCAAACTTTGTCTTTTGGCTCTTCGTGTTAATCATTTTGCCAGCAGGAGGTACAAGATTTGGTTTTGGTTTCCATTTTACACCAGTTTACACTTAAAGGCAAAAATTTAATTCAAGCTTTGGAGAAGGTAGAGAAGGTATAGGCATAGGTGCTTTATCTCAATATAAAAGTTGGGGGCAGAATCTCAGGAGATGGCTCCTGAGCTGTTCTTAGATGTATCACTTTATTAATTCTTATAATAAAGCCAAATTGAATTGATGTCAGCATGTCATGTTCTAACTGGCTTTAATAACTTTTTTCTTTGGCTGGTGGATGGAGATGGTTTTGAGTTATAAAAAAATAAAGAACGTGAGTGAAGAAATCCTGGATTAGCTCAGAGACAGCAGGAGGATTTCTGAGAGAGTGGCCGAGGAAAAAGCAATCCATAGACTTGCCGATGGACACTCATTAAATGTTAATAGGAACTGCATGTGATGAAAGGCAGGCGGCTCTGAATTCATCTTGTAACTGTATGTCTACAACTGGAGGTGTGTGAATGAAATCAAGGAAAGGCATTAAAGAAATTATTTGTTAGGAAGCAGAAGCAAGGGTTTGTTTACTTTCATACTAAAGAGAACACTACCAGCATTTGTGAACTGCATGCACATGAGAAGTGAGCAGGCTTCCAGCTCAGTGGCAGGTGCAAGATGTTGTTAGAAACAAAATAACTCTTATACTTGAATAAATTCGCAAGAAGGTTGCGAGTCCCTGACATAGTAGGTATGTAAAGCCAAGTAGCTGACATCAAGGCCTGTTGCACTTTTGTAACCTCCTTGAATCACTGGAGCGAGCAGTCCCTGGCGATGTAGCGTGTCGCAGGGCTCTGTGCCTTGATAGGGAGTTGCACCTGTGATACCCGAAACCTCCTTACAAACTCCCCCCGCCCCACCCCCTACCACATTGTTGTCCTGGATCATTGGAATGCAGGCGCTGGATTGAAACGTTTATTCATAGCAGATTAAGATTCTAAGTATCTGTGAGGCCTCACTTAGGAGGCTCTTAGAGGATTAATAAAATATTTACAAAATAACCTATGCGATTGCTTCATTTTAAAGATATTTGGCTCTAATCACAGCATAAATCCTCATTCAAGTGGCTTCTCTGTTCTGTGAAGGAAGTTCTGTACTTGTTCTTCTGGAGAAGCAGAAACAGATTCCTGCCATACTTTAATTAAAAACATGGAAGCGCCTAGTTTCTCCACACGTGCACATTCTTGTTCTTACACACACAGCCTCAACAAACAGATCAACAGAGGGATATAAAATGATCATTTTTAAAAAAGACTTACTGATTCAAGTGAGCGGCATTCACATGTAAAATGTTCAGAAAATTTATTCTGTTATTTATGATAAAGAATCTTATCCCTGCATGTTTTACCTATAACCAAGAGAGCCTCAACTGATCAAAGTATAGTTTTCCTAGTAATTAAAAATGAATATTGATGTAATTAAAAATGTTATCCTTGAAAGTCTGTTATGGTACTTACTGTATACTATCTTGTCTGCCATCTTGGTAGATCAAGTTGTACAGTCATATTTCTAGATGTAGGATCAAGATTTCACTTAATCCTTGGGTTTATGCTAAGGCCACAAGTATCTGTTATCTATATGAACAGCCATTTATGGAGTGCCTGCCATATGCCTAGAATTCCGTGAGGCCTTTCACAAGTACTGCTGTGTCATTTAATTCAATCCTGATAATAACGCTAAAAATCAGGGATTTCTCATCTTGTTTTACACCTGGGTAACTGAGGCTTAGGGTAGTCAGTGCAGATCATAGTAAGTAAAAGACTTGGTGTTGAAGCACCGCTCTGTGACTCCATGCCTCATATAATAGAGGATTGCATTGTATTTTGTTTTGTTTTGGTTTGGGTTTTTTGATAGAATCTCACCCTGTCACATAGGCTAGAATGCAGTGGCATGATCTCGGCTCACTGCCACTTTGCCTCCCGAGTACAAGTGATTCTTGGGTCTCCGCCCCCTGAGTAACTGGGATTACAGGCTTGCACCATCACACCTGGCTAATTTTTGTATTTTTAGTAGAGACGGGGTTTCACCATGTTGGCCAGGCTGGTCTCGAACTCCTGGCCTCAAGCAGTCCACCCGCCTTGGCCTCCCACAGTGTTAGGATTACAGGCATGAGCCACTGTGCCCGGCCTTATTTTGTTTTGATTTTTTTTTTTCTGTTCCGTTTTACCTCCACTTATTTCCAAGAAGGGAGAATTTCAGGGTTGTTAGAGCCAGAGCTTAATCCTTTTTTCCTGATGGTCAGTGCTTTGTAATAACAGTGATCTTTTACTGAATTTCCCTTCAATGATGTACTATTGCTCTTGTTATCTTGCTGCCTTTTAAATTATGACTTCTCTATATTATAACTTAAAGTTGTTACTTTGAAAATTGTTATCAACTTTAATAAAATATGTATTGGATGACTTAAAATTTACCAGAAATCTGTATGAAAATAGTCTTTAGGGCAAACAAAAAATTACCTGACAATAGTCTACTCACTTGCACTTGCGCTTTCCCTGTCTAGGTAATAAGATGGAAATATTTTTACCTCTTCCATTTTCTTTCTCAAAGCCCTTTCAGAAAGGGATAATGTAGCTGGCAGCTGTGACCATAGGAAGTCTGTGAAATCTGTGGTTTATATATATGAAAAATATATGCCAAAATATATGCATTTACTATGATTTTTTTCTTTTTATTTGTTGATAAGGTGCATAAGCCCCAACTTTCCACTTGACTAACTTGTGATTAGTTGGGACGTCTTTGTTCTCTCCAATGTTGGATCTAAAAACCAGCCTCTGTCTTCACTGTATGGCAGTGCAGCTGCTGTTTGCATGCTGTTTTCTTTGTTGCTTTGTGTGTGGGTGCCTCAGGCCCAAGTCCTGAGTCCCCATTCTCCTGCCGTGCATTGCTTGTGTTTCTGTGGAGAATTGTAATGTTCTTGGATCAGGGACTTTTACAAATAGGTGTGTTCTTCCTAGTTGGCTTGGAGTGATCAAAGACCACCATGTTTCATTTTGCCCAGAGCCTTCGAATCCCACCCCCTATCGTCAGTAAAATCCTTTGCAGAGAGCTTTACCCTAAAGACACAGAAAACAAATGTAATACCTGTGACCCTAAGAGCATTACTTACAAAGGCCTGGAAATTCCCTGAATGCTGTTTATAAAGTACACCCTCAGTTGTGTTTCTTGTTTCTTTTCTAGCTACATGTGAGCATGAAACTCTTCTGGAGAGATGCAGGAAGGTCATGCTATAGGAGAACGTGATTGCACATGTTAGAATGCATGCTAGGACACAGGCCGATTCATGACACTGAATTCTGACTCATCCTAAGGGAGAGGAAATGCATGTATATGGGTGTGTTTTGCCTTCTATTTAACTCTATAATTGTTTTTTTTTCCCCCTTACAGAAGGATTTCTTCTTGATTAATGGTGTTATTCACAAGAGACTGTAGGGTTTCTGTACTTGCTTCACCCTTGTGAAGGGGAAGGAATGTGTTTTCTTTTGCCATGTCCCTCCTCAACAGGGGTGCTCTTATTAAAACCAGGAAACTAAACAGAAGGACGGTGCATGTATTTGCTCATTGTTCTCTCCTCACGCTGAACTTGAGCTGAAATGTAGTTTCAGGGCTTCATGTGTGCACTGAGTGATGGAGTAATTAAGTGAGGTAAATGCATGTGAAGTTCTTGTTCCCTTGGTGCCCAGCACATAGTGAGTGCTTAGTAAACAGTAGTTGTTACTTTGCATTGGAGCCAAATGTATATCACACCTCCCTTTCTGTAATACATATTTATGATGGCCCATTAGTTAAGTCTGAAGGTCAGTGTCTTCTTGCCATAGGGCTGTAGGAAATGTTTTTTGTACACTTCTACATGTAGTTGGTGGATTGTTTTTTAAAAATGCTACCTACATTGTTTTCCTCTTCCTAAATTCTCTCATGACTCTAGCAGATTGCTATAAATAAGTAGGATATGTCATATTTTTAGGCCAAGAATTGACAACCCATTTTCAGACAACAATGAAGATTTTCTACCCTATTTGAATACAAAATCAAACCCAAGATATTTGTTAATATCCCAATATTGATTTTTGTTATTAGAAGTAAATTCTAGAAGTAAATGTTGAAAAGGACCACAAAAGCTGCTTTTCCAGCCTCTACTGGACTAGCAGCCTCTTTTGGGAAATGATTAGTTGCATCTTCCATTAAATAACTTTTGATATATTAAATACTAATTTAATGGCTGCTCTCTAAAGGAAATGAAGCTAGCATGGTCCCTTGGTTTCCATGAGCCTTAATCTCATGTATTTGTTATTGCACAGTTTATAATGGTAGGGGTTTTCCCCCTTAGGACTGACTTTGTTTTCAGTAATGTTATTTTTTTTTTTAACTCAACCTAACTGGACACTGTAGAGGGCACTAATAAATCACACCTCTCTGTGCTCAGATAAAGACAGACATGCTACCTTTTTCTCCCACCTACCCACCCATTCCTGGATTGAGCAACAGAACTGAGCTTAAGGCCACCTAGACCCACCATCACAGAATCTCTCTTTATGTTGGATGGCAGTGGGGATGCAGATCTGAAACACTAGTGCATCTGAAACAACAGTGGGAAGGTGTGGAAAAAAGGGTTAGCAGGCCTGAGACTGCCCTCTTTAGAGAGGCCTGCTTGCCAGGTTGGCCCTTGGCTGGCATCCAGGAACTTGGATTTTGGGAGTATTCCCACCATTTTCTCACCTGATGAAAGAGTGGCTCATTGCTCCTACACTGTAAATAATATGCTTTATGCCGAACATGCGCTTTCCTTCTGGGAATCTGGAATTTTGGTCCATGGTAGGCAAAGCATGCCTACATGACCACTCCCACAAAAACTGTGGGCACTGAGTTGCAAATGAGCTTCCCTTGTAGACAGCACCTCACACCTGTTGTCACAATTTAATGCTGGAGAAATTACATGCATCCTATGTGACTCCTCTGGGAGCACCACTGGAAGTGTGCACTTGGTTTCCCCTGGAGTTTGCTCCATGCATGTTGCCCTGTGCTGATGTTGCTTTGTATCCCATCACTGTAGTGAGTCTTAGCTGTGTGTATGACCACGTGCTGAGTCCTATGAGTCTCACAATCCTGGGACTGATCTTAGGGACCTGGACCCCCAACACAGTAGTTAAAACTAACTTACATAAGATTCCATATGAGGAGAAAAGTCAGAAATTCAGAAGGTGTGCCTGAAAATTTTTTCTATTGACACCCCTTGTTCCATATGATCTTCTTCCTAAGTACTACTTCATTTTATCATTGAGTTTAGTCAGTGAATATTTTTGGAATATAATGTAATCAGGTAGGCATTTCTTGCATATTTACATATTATTGCAAATTCATTTATTGTTCTCTACTACCATTAGAACTGGGATAAAGGAGAGAGACATAACACAATGTTCATTCTCTTTTTGTCTCTCTCTCCCCACTACATATGCTCACATATTTTCCCTGCTTTCTACTATTGAATAATCAGAAACCAGTACTAACTAGAATTCTTCTTACTGATAAAGTGACAATTGACCCTCATATGGAAATTCTTTATGAGTTAACAAATTAAAATAAAAATTACCTGAAATTAGAGTTAAATTTTTTGATGTTTTTTACAATATTCCACCACTGTCCCACTTCTTGGATATTTACCTAGAATATGTCTTTCCCTACTCTACCAACAGATAATTTGCTAGAGTTTTTCATGTCTATCTCCATTTGCAAGGACTCTAGTTGCTTCCTTATCAGGACAAGAAAGAAGCAGAAGTGCTGCTAGGAAATATCCGCCAGAGCATTTGGGGAGAAAGTACAGGATAGAGACTGGATGCAGGAGTGGCTGCTGGCCACCAGTGACTTTACCTGCTGCTCTTGGCCTGGTAGGACTCTGATTTTTTTTTTTTTTTTGAGACGGAGTCTTGCTCTGTCTCCCAGGCTGGAATGCAGTGGCGCGATCTCGGCTCACTGCAAGCTCCATCCCCCAGGTTCATGCCATTCTCCTGCCTCAGCCTCCCAGGACTCTGATTTTTGTCTGCAAGTGTTCACCTCACATAAACTTTGCCTTTTTGATCTAGTGGGGTAACCTTCATGCCTTACTCCGAAGAAAATTGAACATAGAGAAAATAGAGCATGTGAATTTATAAGCAATGTCTATTTCAGACTCCATAAAAACAGATGCTGAAAGAAAGATGATTACATGACAAAAATGTTGCCTCCTGACTTGGTAGGTAATTACAAGTAAAAATGAAATGTTTTCCACCTTCTTTTCATTAGTGAAATTTTGACTACCTTGATAGGTAGTTGTTATGTAATAGTACCTTTTCTTCCTGTAATAGATATGATGAGTAAAGAACAAAGTCCTCCTGGTGATTTAGAAAATCAACTACTTGTTGATCCTAAGCAGTGGCTTGAGCTCTTTCATTGCACTGTAGTTCACAGAGAGAAGCAATTCACTAATTATAAAAGTTAGTACATTTGCAAGACAAGCTTTTTTATTCCATGGAACCATTATAGCCACAAATTTGGAAATAACAAATGCTGCTAGGTATGAAAAGTAAAATAAGTGAACGCCTTTTATATTTTATAACTTAGACTGCCTGAAGTTCCTTGTATAATTTTTTTTTTTTTTTTTTTTTGGAGATGGAGTTTTGCTCTTGTCTCCCAGGCTGGAGTGCAATGGTGCAATCTCGGCTCACTGCAACCTCCATCTCCTGGGTTCAAGCGATTCTCCTGCCTCAGCCTCCTGAGTAGCTGGGATTACAGGCATGTGCCACCATGCCCCACTAACTTTTTGTATTATTAGTAGAGACAGGGTTTCACCATGTTGGCCAGGCTGGTCTTAAACTCCTGACCTCGGGTGATCCACCTGCCTTGGCCTCCCAAAGTGCTGAGATTACAGGTGTGAACTATCACGCCTGGCCAATATTTCTTTTAAAATACGTTTTGTATCCATTCATTAACATTGTTTTATTTCTGTGCTTTCCCCTACTCCCCCATTCTGTGTATTTTCTTTTTGGTATAGGAGCGGAGCTCCATATTAAGAATTAAATGGATATATTCAAAATTAACTAGTCTCTCCTTTCATGTACCTATGTGTTTATTTTCTCTTGGCCATTTTAATCTTACCAAGTCTTCTGTAAAAGATGCTCTCTACCACTTCTCCCTCTGCCCCACCTGCAGATGCTGATATATCTCAAACTCTGGCCAGGACTCAACTACATATTGTTTTGGTTAAAGTATTTTAAATGTGCTAATATTCAGTTTCACCATTGGGCAATTCAGTTTTTGCCCACAATTGGAAATTGCCTCTAGTCTATAAGCTTTTAAATGTATATTCGTTTCTCGCATTTGCACCTGGGGCTTCCTTTCTCATACTTAGTCTCTAGTCCCTGCATTTCTTTTTCCTTCCAACTTGTTTTTCTGAGATAGCCCCTCTTTTTCTCTGTTGCCATTTATTTTTACATTTGAGGAAATTTAAGCTTTTGCCCTTAAAACTATAAACAATTCTCTAACAAATGAACTAAGAATCATAGGCCCAACCAAGGTCTTAAAATATTTTCGGAAAAATGAATATTTACTTGTATTAGAAAATATTCATATTCTTATTTCTGAGTATATCATATAAAACTTCTGGATATCTACATTTGCAAATGTGACTGCCTAATCAGACATTGAAAAACAGGTTTTAGGCTCACACTGGCTGTTTTTGTTTGTTTTATTTTTTAGTAAGGGTGTCGCTAAAGAAGGTAGTTGAGTTTACAGAAGTAACAAGTGGTTAGTTTTCGACAGAAACGAATTAGGTATAAGAACAGCATAATTCATAAAAATTGTGTTGTGTGGTTCACAATCCCAGCACTTTGGGAGAGTGAGGCAGGAGGATCACTTGAACTCAGGAGTTCAAGACCAGCCTGGGCAACATAATGAGATCCCATCTCTATACAACTAAAATAAAAAATTAGCTGGTCGTGGTGGCACATGCCTATAGTCCTAGCTACTCGAGAGGCTGAGGCAAGAGTATCACTTGAGCCAAGGAGTCAGGCTGAAGTGAGCTATGATCACACCACTGCACTCCAGCCTGGGCAACAGAGTGAGACCCTCTCTCTAAAATTAAAAAATAAAAATTGTATTATAAATGTGATGGTTTTAGTACCATCCAAGCTCTGCTTTAGGGATAGAAAGATGTGTGTTTTAGAGACCCTGTACTCAGCTGGTTATACTGTAAGGGGTTATCTGAGATTACATGTGGCACATAGATATAAAATAGAATGTGATGAATGTGATAAAAACCACAAAAAAAAAAAAAAAGCAGAATGGGACTTCTGAACAGATCACACAATTCAAGAGAGAGAGATAACATTTGATAGGTGGGCCACAAATGCTTCCCCAGCAGATTGATGACAGAATTCTAAGCAGAAGAGGTAGCATAAGCAAAATGTTGGTGGTGGGAGTATACAGTGTGTTCACTGAAAGCTAAATTTTCTAGTTCTGGTACAGTGTCAGAGTGTGTATGTGAGAACTAAGACATAAAAGGTAGATTGGGGCAGTTCTTGAATGACAGCATTAAAGAATTTATGCTTAAATCATTTAGCAAATGGGACCGTTGAGGTTTTGTTTGTTTTGTTTTGTTTGAGACGGAGTCTACTCTGTCACCCGGGAAAGTGGCATGATCTCAGCTCACTGCAACCTCTGCCTCTGGGGTTCAAGCAATTCTCCTGCCTCAGCTGAATATGGAAGTAGCTGGAACTTACAGGCATGAGCCACTGGGCCCGGCCGAGGTTTATTTTAAAGGGAGGAGTTGTAATGTGGTCAGAGGTGCACTTTAGAAAAAGCACCTTGACACCAGAATGTAGTCAGAATGTAAGTGGGGTGAAAGGAGTGAATGGGAACAATGAGCACCTATCAAAATAATCCAGTTAGGATGTAATGTGAGCTATTACTAAGCTTGGGAGAATAGGTACAAAGAGATAGGTATATGAAACTCTCTTAACTCTTCAGGCCTGGATTTCAGAAAAATAGTGGGAAATAAAGCAGGAGAGGACATTGATGGGGTTTGGATGGGTATGAGCAGGCAGGAGTGCCTTCTGTGAAGAGCATCTCAGTGGAGGGCTCGACTCAAACTGCTTGTTTGAATTCTGGCTTCGAAAATTACTCACTTCATGATCTTAGACAACTTTGGCGCACCTCAGTTTTCCCATCTGTTAAGTGGGTTTGATAATAGTATCTCAAGCCTGATTTGGGTATAGATGAACAGAATACGTATCTATTACCTAGCATCCTGCTTGGCTCATTGTCAGGCCTCAGCAAAGTGTAGGTACTAGTATTTGTCTTTCATTTTCTTTGCTCTAGCAGGTAGTTACTTTTAATCCCATTTCATATGTGAGGAGACCAAGGCACAGACTGCATTGTTTAAAGCCGTCCATTAGCCTCTGTGCCTTTATGTGTTCTAGGTTTGGGTTTAGTTTTGTTTTGTTTTCAGAATTCAGATAGAAGTTCTTTTTGAGCAACTGATTACATTGATCTGTAGGCCATATCCCTAAAGACATCCTTAGAGTTGAAGTTTTCCTTATAAAATAGATTGAACAGATGCAGAACAGAAATTAGACATTGCAGGAAGGAGGGGAAGACCAGAAGAGAATTCAGGAATTAATAAATGTAAAAAGTTATTTGCAGAAGATAAGATGAAGGAAGAAAGTATGCGCCCACACACATTTATAATTGTAATGGTTCTGCCAGGTGTGGTGGCTCACGCCTGTGATCCCAGCATTTTGGCAGGCCGAGGCGGGTGTATCACCTGAGGTCAGAAGTTCAAGACCAGCCTGTTCAACATGGTGAAACCCCGTCTCTACTGAATATACAAAAATTAGCCGGGCATGGCGGCGGGCGCCTATAATCCCAGGTACTTTGGAGAATTGCATGAACCTGGGAGGCGGAGGTTGCAGTGAGCCAAGATCGCGCCACTGCATTCCAGCCTGGGCGACAGAGCAAGACTGTCTAAAAAAAAATAATAATAATAATAATTGTTATGGTTCGTTATTTCTGTGTCTAATATTAAACTGGCTCATTTAATTCATTTATTCCCTCCATAAGCCTTTACAGGACTGCCAACTATATGAGAGACAGTGTTGCAGTTTGCTAATTTTTTGTACACTGGAATTTACCTTTGATCAAGAAAATGTACCACATAAAGGTAATCTCATTCCCAAAAGCATTTTCTAAGAATAATAGGTAACTTACTCGTACTTGCAGGGGAAAAAACAATGAAGATTAAATTTTAAAATATATGCATTTTGCAAAAAGTATCATTCTTAACTTGTTCTCCACCCCTAGCGTACCAGTAATGATGCTGCCTCCCTGCACCATTGGTCTTGGGGAACTAGTTTAGATTTTTAGGAAAAGCACTGGACCAGGTCAGGCCAGCTAGATTCTTGTCCCAAGTCAGCTACTTACACTTTAGCCTCCTGATCTTGAGCAAGATACTTACTTGTTAATTTCCTTCTATGTAAACACAAAACATGGCACTAGATGATTTCTAAGCTGCCTCCCAAGTCCTACATTCATAGCATTTACAAACTCTGTGAGCATTGACTCTTCTTGGCAGTGGGGATATCAAGGACAATAAACCCAAAATAAAGAGACCTACTTGACAGAGAAATATAAGCAGATCACTGAAATATAAGCAGATCACTGAAGGGGCAGGTCATTCTTAATGGGAGTGGGAAGGTGGAAGGAAAAAGATAGGAGAGGAAACATTTCATGGAGAGGTTAATTTCAGTTGGGCTTTGAAGTATGAAAATGGGCATTCCAGAAAGGCAGAGTGGTGCAGAAGTAGGTGAGATTTTGTAATGTTCAGGATCATTTATGGCAAGTAGGTCTTTGTAGCTGGAGCTTCAGAGGTCTTGGCAGGAGATGCTGTTAGAAATGTAGGTTGAGTCTATATTGAGGGGACTTCAGATGCCAGGTAAGAGGATTTATTATTTATTCTGTGTACAATAGGGAGCCATGAAAGGTTTGCTAAGAAGGGGATGACATATTCCCAACCTCATTTTTTTGAAATTTGATTAAAGTGTGTAGAAAGTGGATTAAAGTGAGTGGGGAAATCCTGCTATTTTCTTAATGGCTATCTTCATCTGTTAACTTATACCCAGGTACCTTTTGGCATTTATATTGATCCTTCCAGGATTGCCCCCATTTCTGTAACCAGCACCAATTTCACCAACTCAGTAAAATCCTGTTGGTGCTTACCTTCTTTGAGGTGGCACCATGAGTTTATCTCTCTTAATTGTCTCCCCTAAACACACATTATTTTCCCTAGGCTGCAAAGTAGATATATCATTAGCAAAGGTAAAAAGGCAATGAAATCCAGCCTTAAAAGATAAACAAAGTTAATGATTTAGAAATTCACTTTCTTCAGCTGTACATCCATAGATAGCCTAGATAGTTAAATAAATGAGGAAAGACTTTAACCCCTTAGTGGTTGTCACAGTGATGTCTGTCTTAACTGGCATCTCAGTCCCCTTAACTGCAAAGACTAAAAGAAAAGAGAATGGCACTTCCATTTTTGCCTGCAGCACCTGCTCGGTTGAAGTTGCATTGCTTTCATGCAGGACAGACACTGAGATTACTCTCTGGGGATCAGAACCCGAGGGGTTGTGCTTAGACTCCCTGGGCGAGGCCTGTCAACTCTGGCTTTCATGTTTCCCTTTCCTTTTGCTGCAGCTGTTTCTTCCAGCCTGTTCAGCAAGTGCACCAAGAGGTACTGTATGGTATACATGTTTCTACCAAACAGCTTTATCATCAGTGTTAGAAGCCTCTCTGTACAAACCTGTGGTTGTCATAAGGCGATTTGATGCAAGCTTTCTGCACGCCCAATTAATTGAGAGTTGAAAGCTATCCTTCAGATTGGTGTGGCCCTGTTACTTATGCTTGCCAGTTATCAGCCACCTTGGCTTCATATAGTGGAAGCATTTTGAATATTTTACATTTGAAAATGTTTTAAGATAATAAATGGCAGTCATCTCAGGATGCCAGATGTTTCTTCCTGTTCTCACACAAACATTTATTTACCTGATAATCTGCAGAATCATAGATTTCAGATTAAAAACAAATTCTTCTAAATTATGTGCAGTTGATGCAGTCTGTCTTTTTTAAATTATTATTTAAAGATGCTCATTTTGTCCTAATTTTCCCTGTAAATTTTATCAGAGCAGATGTGGTCACTGTGATGCAGCAGTGGCCTAAACTAATTTCACTGATGTAAACATTGTTAAACAATTTCAAATGCAACTTTGGAAACATTGTTTCTGAACCTGTTTAATAATGTTTAAAAATGCATCAATGAAATTGGCTTAGCCTGTGGCCTTTATTACATTATCTGTTCTCAATTACAAAGATTCTGTGTTTTATGTCTGGACTAGTTATAAGTCACTGAAAAAAATGATTCCAGCTGAAGAGTGTGGCTTATACCTAACCTGTTTAATTTGATTTAAAATTGATGAACCTTGGAAAATACTTCCAGAATGCCATATCAGCTATCAAAATAATAGGAAATGTATTCATGTCATCATATTGGCATTACAATTTGAGTTACCCCCGCCGCCCCGCCTTTAACTTTTATTCCCATTGCTTTTCACCTCCCACTCACCCCCATTTCCATTGTTGTGATTCCCCTACTAAATTCCAAGCTATCACCTCTGAAATGCAACATAAAACATTAAATATGTTTTTACTAATTGTGATCCGCTAAAATTTAAGCTCTGTGCCGAAGCTTTTTTATTTTTATTTCAGAAGTAGTATTTAAGTGATGACATGCAGTAATTTGTTCATTCTTCTGTCAGTATAATTTACAAGGCAATGGCAGATAAACATAGCAATACAAGATTCATTTACAGTGACACAATGGCAGATACACAGAGCAGAACCCTGCCTATGAGATAAAGTGGACTGAGTGACTTATGCAGTAATTAGGGGATAATTGTCATTAACCTCACAAACAGTAGTTTACCCATATTGTTTAAAAGGCTCCAGGATGCATAATGACAAGGTAATCTGTCAAAGCGCTAGGGGGAAATATTAATAAGATTTGTGCAAGCCTGGATAGAAAATATGCAGAAAGCGGCCACATTAAGCTAATTGGTGGATGAATATACACTTGTAAAAGTGCTTCTAATGGCACGTTTGCTGCTCTCCAAATGACTACCGTTAATGTGGAGAAGTGGGCTGCTTAGAAAGTCAGGACTGCTGGGACAAGAGGGTATTAAGGCACACAGACGCCATTATTACCTTGTGCTCTATAATGTACGCTTTCTCCTTTTATCCTTTTTCATTTTGAATTTCTGAGGTTTTGTTATAGTAACATATATTGATTGTTTACTCTGATTATTCTGTATTTGATCTATATTTCTTCAGTCAGCCACCAAACCCCAAACACCTCTCTTTTGTGGCCCAATAAAATATATAATCTCTACGTCGATAGTGGCTTATTAATATACAGAAACACAAACTTAATGCATATGTGGATTTATAATTATACACACATGTGTATGTGTGGGTGCCTTTTATAGGAACACATTTAATCTGAGCAATCAAAGAAAAGTAGATCCATCAACAGCCTTGTGTATGTGTTACAAGTAATAATGTGTTGTTCCCTGATGAATGCTAAAGCAGGAAATTAATCTTTGTGTTCTACGGCTATTCTTATACTCAGAAAAGAACAAAGTTAAATCTTCTAATACATCTTTCTGTTCAATCACACACTCAGTCCTCAGTGTGTTTTATGGAATACTCAATCCTCACTGTTTTATGGAATACTGCTCAGTGAGTGTTCCGTCCCTTTCTCCCCCTGCTCCCTCACATCCTAGTGAATATGTTAAAGTTCCTTGGGGTTGTTCAATCAGCTTCATTTGTAAAGTAATTCAAAGTATAATATGTGAAGGAGAATCATCCATTCAAGCTTTGGAAGTTCTATACCAATCTCAGTAATCTTGATTGTGCAGATGGAACCTCAAAGATTAGAGGTTGTAGCCTTGAATTGTTCAAGTTTTGGCCCTTACTTGATGTGTAAAATCACCATCATCATGTAAAAAAAATTTTTTGCGCCTATTTTTGCTGTTTTTCAGACATTGTGGGAAAGCGTATCTGGAAATCCCAGGGACTCTGGCATTTATGTTTAGAAATGTAAAGCCTCAACGAGTATTTAGATACTATCTACAAATTTAGTAGCAGAACTTTGGTTTATGCAAGGAGGGGTAAGCTAGAAAATGTAGACCTCAAAGCAAAAATGTCAGAGAGGGCTCTGGTGAGTTCTGTTTATTGTAAAGCAAGCAGATTTATAGCTGTCCTAAGACCAGGGATTTATCTTTATGTCTGAGTGGACAAGAAATCAAGGCCACTGCAGAGACTGTCCCTTTCTTTCCTCCTGTTTCTAGTGTTTTCCTTAAGGATCATAAACGGTTCTTTTGCTGTTCTAAACTATAAAATAAGTACCCTTTAAAATCTCCACTAGTTATCATCTCCACGTGAAGAATTATTAAAGGGTTTAATTGAGGTGAGGGTCTTGTATACAAATACTGCTAGTTTTTGGAGCTGCAAAGATTTCCGAAAGACTACAGATATTTGTTTACATAGTTTTATTGATATATAACATTTATTTTGTATCTTCAAGTTGCAGAATTTTCACAGACCCTACTGGTATGATTTGGGGGTTTCCAAGGCCTCTTAGGGACTCCTTGGGCAGTTTCCCTAGTTTTCAAGCAAAATTTTTACTTGAACTGATTGATGATTGAATTGACCAGGAGTCAAAATTAATCCAAAAGAATTAGTGACTCTAATCACATCACTGATAAGCAGCACCAGACAGAAACATCAGGGGAAACATCCAGAATATACGATAATACAGGAACTTTCAGATAAAGGCATACTGTCAATCATAAATACACATATTCTAAAAATACGTTGGTTACACAAGTTGGTTAAAAGTAAAAGGGTTTTAACATTTTAATTAAAGTGATTCCTGTGTTCAGATTCTAGGCATAAATAGTAGAATAATAGAATTGTAAAGCTGGGTTTTTAGTAAGGCTTACAAATTTTAATATGACTCTTCTTTACATGTGAACATTAATTTTATTTTCCTCTGAGGTTGAATTTGTGTATGTTATATTTAGCCTAATCAAGATACAAAATCTGCTTTAGCCTAAAGGTATAGGGCTAGATATTCTGTGCTTAAGTTAAGGACTCATAGGTAATTTGATTTTAAAGATTGGTATACTAGGAATATCAACTGGATGTAGTATTTTCTATTTTGAAACTTAAATGATTCCTAAGATATTCTTATTAAATATTATAATGTATTGTGTCTTTAAAAGTTTCTCAGGTTTGATTTACAGTGCAGCGAGGTAACTTGAAAAATACTTTGGAATCTTTGAAGTCCAATTCCAGACATTGCAGAAAGTAATTTACTCCTTTGAATTTTTTTTATATGGCAAAGCGAGGCACCTGCTTTATTTATTTGCAAACAAATGCCCATAGAGGAAATGCATATGGCTGGTTTTAAGCTAGACAAGCTAAAATTCCTCAGTACAAGGAAGAAATCCTGACAGGCCTTTAATAGAGCTTAGCTGGAGCTTCTATGATTAAATATGTTGTAACCCCAGAGTGATCTATCATAATCACTGTTTTTAAAATAAAAACGCTGTATACACTGTTACTGAAGAAAAAAGGCATAGTACTCTATGAATTACACATTCTTATCTGGTCCATAATCAAGAACATTCTGTAATAGTAAATTTTTTAAATCAAATGTCAAGCAATATGTTTTAAAAATCACAAGAACCACATGAAACCAGTGCCCTGGCATTTTGGTAATGTTATTTTGGTTAGAGAGGTGATCATTTTTTGGAGAGTATATTGTTCAACTTGTGAATACATTACTTCTCTTAAAAATATATCCTTTCCATTGTGAAAATTTTTTCAAATATGGATCAGAAAAAAATATAAATATTTGTATACTGGAAAATATATCAAAGCCACTACTTCAAAGTCACATAAAATTATCATGTTGCTTCTTCCTTCTAAAAACTAGAGTCAAGGGCCATGCTCCTCAAACTTCCACTTTTATCCAAGGAGAGGCATTCTTTGACTATGTACTTTTTTTTTTTGCCAGTAGTTTGATATACCTCACCTCATTATATCACCATTCGCTAAGTTGGAGCACTTTGAATGCTATAATAAGACTGATTTGTAATGAGAGTAATATATAATAAGAGTGAGCCAAGGTCAGTAGTTTCTGTATTCCTGTGTGTGTTTGTGTACGTGCACATGTGTGTAATGAGTAACTCCTTTAAAATATCAGTCTTTATATGCAGTCAGTGTTTACAGAAAGAAGATTTAATGTTAATGTTAGCATGTCAGCTAACAAAGACTAATAAGGTATTTATCTTGATGGGAACTTCTTTAATGCAGAGTTTTCTGAGAGCCCCAACATTCTAACTAATGGTGGATATTCCTGTAGCATTCATTTCCCCTTGGGCAGAGGAAGAATAGGAAGGATATTTCAAATCAAGTCCTTTATTATCTGGATGAACTGAATGTAGCATTAGCTGTGTAATCACAGCAAGCTGGTATAAACCTATCTCTAATGTTTGCATACTTACTTTATGACAAAGGCAGTTTGGGATGGATGAGGAAAGCATATTTGTTCACATAGATCAATGTTAACAAGTAAAGTCCAGTCTGAATTTTTATTTGGAAATCATTCTTTCTGCCCATGCCACACCCTGAAGACTCTCACTCATGGGGCATCCCTGTCCTAGAGAGGAGAGTAGGGATGTGATTGGTCAGCACTGTATTTTGAAGGTAAAGTGATGCTGTTGAGAAATTCTGCAAAATACAAATTTCCAAATCATGAAAATTGAGTAGGGCTTTCGTTATCCAAAACAAATGTTTATTTAAAAAAAAAAAAAGTTCTAATTTGAACCATTTGGTACAACCATGATATGAATGAGTATGTTTCATTCTGCCTACAAATATTACAGTTGTTCCAGCTGGCCTCCTAGAAACATTAGCCCAAAGTTCTGGAAAAGCACAGTCACATAAAAGAGCTTTGTGAGAGTAGAGAATGGTGTAATTTTGTTTACTTACACAAGCAAACTGCTTTGATGTATATTGTGTATACTAGCGGTGCATCTTTCTCCGTCAGTGCCCAGCAAGAAATATGTGTTTAATGTAAATCTGCTAAAACAAATAAACATGCCAAGTTTTTTTCCACATAATTTTAAGTGTTTCTCAGAAATTATCAAAACATTGCTTGAAAAATTTCCCTAAATGCTTCCCAGAATCTATTGTTTTCAATAAGAATTTTTTTTGTGTGGCCATTTTTATTCTTCTCCCCATCTTTCCTGCTCATTCTTACACACATGCAGGCACACAGACACACAACATTGATCCATGCACACTTTGGAAAGCCAAGTCTTATAAATTAGAGAGATAAACATAATCTAACAAAAAAGGGAAAAAATGACTCTGAAATAGTAGGGAGCAGTCAGATCAGTTAAACTTTTTGACTAAGAGTTTAAATATTGGCTTTAGAATGACAATTTAAGGTTGAAATATCTGCTATTACATATGGACCCATCTCAGTTACAAAACAGGTAAATAGGAGAATGAGAGAGAAGAGGACTGCACATATTATGTATAAGTGTTTTCTTCAGAACTGTTTGTAATGCTCAAAGGTTTCTCTTCCACAGAATATCTCCCTGAAACTCCTGCTTTCAGCACTCAGAGCCAGTTCTCTCCAACCCACGTGTGGGATCTAGGAGTTTTCCATTTGCTGACCCCTAGCTAGAAGTTTATCGAATGCCCCTGTTCATATTACCTGAGATAATGGTCTGAGCCCATCACTCACTCCTGAGGTGATCCAGAAGTTAGATGATGTATCTCCTAATTTCTGGGTCACATTCTGATACATGTCCACCTAACCAAGAGGTCAGCACAAAGGCAGGTGGAGGCAAGCAAAGGCGGATTATCAGTGTCTTGCAGAGTGTCTGCGAAGGTGTGTGTGCATAGCACATACCTGCTATATATTGGTGTTAGCTCTGTAGGGAGGCAGTCTCCATAGTTTTATGATTACACATCCCATTAGTAAAATATATGAGCATGTACCCCCATTTATATATATGTAAAGCTGTTTCTAAACTCTGTGTGGGGTGTGTGTGTGTGTGTGTGTGTGTGTGTGTGTGTGTGTGTGTGTGTATGAATGATATTAGCAAAAAATCACCTTTAGGTAAAAGTAAGTAGGAATTTTCATGTTGATTCACCATGTCACAGTGGATTGTCTTGCATACTCCACTAATAGGAGCAAATGGAAGCATGTGTGCCTGCAATTTGGCCGTGCTGTAATACAGGAGGAAAGGAGTAAGGTGGCTTATAAACAGTGGAAAGCTGTACATGTTGAGTTATGTGTGTGAGAATTCAAGCAATTTGCGTGATTTAATTTTTTGAATTAACTTCATTGAAATATACTTCCATACAATAAAATCCACCAATTTTAAGTGTGCAATCTATATGGCCATAGAAACCTCAGCACAATCATGGTGTACAACATTCTCACCACCCCAAAAGTTCCTTAGTGTTGCTTTGCACTCAGTCCCTTTTCCCCACCCTACGCCCCTGGCAACTACTAATCCACTTTCTGTTTCCATAATCTTACCTTTTCCAGAATTTCATATGCTTGGAACAGTAGCGTATGTATGTCTTTGGGTCTAACCTCTTTCATTCTTAGCATAATGCTTTTGAAGAGTCGTCCATGTTGTAGTCGGTAGCTTAGTTCTTTTTATTGTGCAGTACTATTCCATTGTATAGATATCTCACAATTTCTTTACCCCTAAGACTTGAACATCTAGAAAACCCGGTAAAATTTATGATTTAAGTTTTGCATAGCATTGTTTCATCAATTTTTAATTCAGCAACTACTGTTTCATTTTACCTAATGGAATACTTAAGCTAGGTAGGCTTGAAATTTGGTAATTTCTCTACTTTCTACCCAATTTGTTTCTCTTGCTTTGATATTTGAATTAACCCAGAAGGAAAAAGAATAGAAAAGTACAATAGGAAACTGGTTATGAAAATAAATTGCCAATGTGGTTATGATGAAATAATTTCTTAAGATAGCACACTGTGCCAATCTAGACATGAAAAAATAAACATATCTCACAAACCTCTGATTTTGTTTTAGGTAGTCAGCAGTCCCTACAGGTCAGTGTCATTTAATTAAAAGCTCTACAGTTATATCAAGGGGGGAAATACTTTTAGTTTTTAGCTAATCATTTTAGTATTTTCCTTTAAATTATACCTTAAACTTGACTGAAAATAAGTTCATATGATTGAATCTTTTATACTGTTTGCTTCTTGTTTTGCTTTTTTTTTTTTTTTTGGACAGAGTCTCATTCTGCAACCTTCACTTCCTGGGTTCAAGTGATTCTCATGCCTCAGCCTCCCGAGTAGCTGGGGTTAGAGGTGCCCTCTGCCACACCTGACTAATTTTTTTGTATTTTTAGTAGAGACGGGTTTTCACTGTGGTGGCCAGGCTGGTCTTGAATTCCTGACACCAAGTGATCCGCCTGCCTCTGCCTCCCAAACTGCTGGGATTACATGCATGAGTCACCGTGCCCGGCTGCTTATTTCTTAACAATTTGACTACTGGAGCAAATAGGCCTTAGATCTGTGCTGCATCCAGTGTTTCTTCCTCACTTCCATTCTTGGACAGAAAGAAAGCAGTTGTTTTCCTGTATGCTGTGATGTGAGTTGTAGCCTGCCATGAACACAGGTGGGCTCCTTGTTGGGCTGAGCTTGAGGTCCCTTGACAGTCTGATTATCCCAAAGCCCCTTATTTGGTTTCTCTTCCATCTTTTCACATCCGTTGCTTCCCTACTATCCCTCTTTCCCAATAAGAGAAACCAATCAACCTTATTTTACTTTGATTTTAAAACTATAAATCATTGAAGTGCTTTGATATGGAAAAGGACTCAGATAAAACCATTTAAACCATGCATTTGATCCTACAACAAAAAGTTTTAAAAAGTCACTTGGCAGAGCCATACAGGAACAGGGTGCCAGATTTCTACGAGTGATAATCACCAGTTCCAATGAAGTAACAAAAGGAAGTCTTTTTATTTCAAACGTGTAGATGTAAATATTTTAAGTCTTTTATACTTTTCCTGAACCCAGTAAAACTGGTTTATAAGTCTATATTATTTGGTGTTACTCATCTTTTAATTAACAGTATAGCCACTTATTTTCACAGGAAATCAACACTTATAATAATACCTTGCATTTAACTTAACAGGGTAAATCTTATTATCCTCATTTTGTCAATAACATTTTTCAACCTGAAGGGTTAAAAGTCACTGTACTCTGGTTACAAATGGGAAAACCTAAAAGAATTGACTTACCAACTACAAAATTGCAGGGAGGGCCAAGAGCTCAGTTATATACTCTGATGTTAACATATTATTCATGCATAAGACCAGTGGCCCAGCATGAGTTGGTTGGTAGTTGGGATCTTCATCCTGGCCTAACAGACTGAATTTTTGTTTTATTAGTGTTTATTCCATGATAATACCTAATTCTTTTTATAACTCCAATTTACTTTTGTAAAGTTTATTTGACAATTTATACTGTTTGCAAGGAGGACTAGTTTTTCCAGTACTTAAGTTAAATACAATAAAAATAAATTGACTAAAAAAAGTATCATGCCTTTAGTTGTTGCAGCAGTGTCCACTTGTCCCAAATTTTCCAAATGGTTACTTTTGTTCCAGATGAGTTAAAAAAAGAAAAAAGCCATCCAACTGACATTGGTCCATTTTTGAATAGCAATATAGACCATGCGTAGAGGTCGTTACGTTCACAGAAGAGTCTTAAACTAGTGTTTCAGAATCACAGCACCAAACCATACTTATTTCTATCACAAAGATCTTCAGAAAAAAAACTTGGCATTTCTTTTTTCCCTTTGATGCTTTCTAACTCCCTTCAACCAGGTTAGTCAAAGATACAGTAAAACTGCTAGCCGTTCTTAGCATCCAGCTTGCACACTTGTTAGGTTGTGTAAGATCAATTTGTTTCTTGTTGCAGTCTCTCCATTTATAAATGTGGTGAATTAGATAATCTTCATCAAATGGATAATGATTTTTTGTTTTTTGAGACAGTCTTGCTCTGTTGCTCAGGCTGGAGTGCAATGGCACTATCATGGTTCACTGCAGCTTCAGCCTCCTGGGTTCAAGCCATCCTTCCACCTCAGACTCCCAAGTAGCTAAAACTATAGGCGTGGACCACCACACTTGGTTAGTTTTTTAATTTTTGTAGAGACAGGGTCTTGCCATGTTGCCTAGGGCTTAAGCCATCTTCCCACCTTGGCCTTCCTAAATGTCGGGATTATAGGCATGAGCCACAACACTCAGCCAATGATGACTTCTTTGGAAAGGACACCTATGGCACTATCAAGGGGACTCTAGTTTGGTGTTATAGAGCCAAACTAGAACGGTGTCCCGTTCTTAAGTATATTTGTTTGCAAATATGCTTTGTTGTTTATCTGTGTAAGTATAAATTGCTGCTTCTATTACCACTATAAATGAAGCTTCTCTTTTATGATTCAGGAGCTAGCAAAGTTCTAAATCATGCTTACCTGGATCTCTTTCACCAGAAGCAAGTGGTTTAATGTAACAGACTCCATTTTAGCAGAGACAGCAACTAAGCGCTAGAAGACAATCTGAAAGGCAGTGGTTTTAGAAATAGTAGCGGGCATTGTGGTGGGCCAGGAGAAACCATATGGGACTGCTCTGTACTGTTGGGAGAAAGAAGATAAAAGGGTGATGAAAATGAGATGCCTCAGGTGGGACTGATCAGTTGCTATGGTTTCTGAGGTGCATTTTAATGCCAGAGGCTGCCAGTTGTATAAGTACATCATTGACATGTAGATTTAGGTACAGGCTACCTTGGAAGAACCTGGGGAAGATGTGACTGTACATTGCTCAGATTGGGGCTCAGCCTGAGAAATTAATCCGTAGTGAACGGCTCTGTAAAAGAACACTCAAGAGAGTAGATTTGATGGTACAAGAAAGATGGTATAGAAGAGGACATTATAGCACTCTAGAGAAAGACTTCCTCAGAAGTCCTGCTCTTTACTGTCACAAACTCAATGGGCTTACCTGGGGAATGGCATCATGGAATGACAGCCACTGAGTACTGTGGACACACTCTGAACTTAGAGTCAGAATTTTTGTGTTCAGCTCCTGGGCCTTCAGTTAGTATCTTGGCAACCTTAACAACCTATCTTAGCTTTCTTCTCCCCTGATTTCTCATCTGTTCTCTGAGCTCTGGAAGTTATGATAGGGGTCAAATGAGATAATCTATTTAAAGTCACAACTTATTTCTCTATTTACCTATAGCACCAACATTCTTCCATGTTACCCCTGTTCCAAAAGCAGAATGTGAACGATACCAACTGCTGTGAGCGAGGTTTTGAAAATGGCGGTGGCCGGACTTCAGGATTATCTGGGGTTGCCATGTGCCTGCACCCTTATATGACTGTTCTGAGCAGATAGTTGTATGAGAGTATTTGATCTGAAGGCCAATTCTATCTACATGATGAAGGAGGGACATCTGTGTTTGACAGTTTTCATAGGAATGGACACCCACATGCACGTACTCACACATATTCTTTATGTAAAATGGTAGGATGCTAGGAGTGAGCCTTACAAAGGGGGGCACGTAACTATAAGAGCTTTTTTAAAAAAGTAATTCAAGTAAATGACAAACACCCACTTAATCAAACTAGCTGTGATGATTCAGACCATAGGACAGTGTTTCAGAGAGAATTTTACATCCACAGGTTGAGGAGAGACTTTTCCCTTGCAAAAGCAGTACAGATCCCTTATGCCTCTCATCATGCTTCCCCTAGTGTAACGTCCTACATAAAGCACAGTGGCTGAAACTGGAAAATTCAGATGGGTATACTACTACTAACTAATCTAGAGACTTTATTCAAATGTTGCTAATTTTCCCACTAATGTCTTTTTTCTGGTCTAGGATCACACAATTATGTTTTATTAGTCCCCTCTAATCTGGAACCATTCTTTATTTTTTATAAATCTTTCCTGAACTTTACACTTTGAAGAGTACTATCTACTGTTTTGTAGAATGCCCCTCAATTTTGGTTTGCCTGATGATTTCTGTTGATTGAGTTGAGGTTGTAAATTTTTTACAATATATTTGTCCATTTTCATGTACTAACAAAGACATACCCAAGACTGGGTAATTTATAAAGGAAAGAGTTTTAATGGACTCATAATTCCTCATGGCTGGGGAGGCCCCACAATCATGGCAGAAGGCAAAGGAGGAGCAAAGTCACATCTTACATGGCAGCAGGCAAGAGCATGCGCAGGGGAACTCCCCTTTATAAAACCGTCAGATCTCATGAGACTTACTCACTGTCATAAGAACAGTACGGGAAAGACTCACCCCCATGATTCAACTAACTTCCACCAGCTCCCTCCCGTGACATTTGGGGATTATGGGAGCTACAATTCAAGATGAGATTTGGGTGGGGACACAGCCAAACCATATCATCAGAAGAATGCCACAAAAGTGATCTTGTGACCTTCTTAGTGTGTCCTAACAAGCGGAACATGATGGCGTGATTTCTACTCACGATGGTAACTTCGATCACCCTTTTAAGGTAGGGTCTGTTAGGTTTTCCCGCGATAATGTTATGATTTTCCCTTTGTAATTAATAAGTATCTTGTCATTTTGTTTTTAAGAAGATTCTATGCTTTCTTAAATTCATGGTCAGAGTTAGGGCAAGTGTCACTCACAGAGGGATACAAAGTGTGCTGTCCCAATGGGAAGAAATGGTGCCCTGGAAAGTGATGGAGTCATTATTTAAGTGTATGAATAGATTTCTCTCAATCCATGCTGAAATGGATCGCCTGACATTACATTGCAGGATTTTAAAGTCCTACCTCCAGGCAAATCTCATAGTTACTAGCAAAAATGAAAGTGTGAAATGCTTTTTAATGTATATTTAACAACACATAGTCTGGTGATTACTGATGTGTATTCTCTGTGGACTCCCTTTGCTATCAGAGGAGGAGGCTGAGAGACAACTTTTTACACATTTATTCTATCTAAATCCATCACATGTTTACTTTTTAAATATCTATGGCTGTTATTTATAACAAGATCATAAAAAGTCAAATACATTAAGTCTAACTCAAACTTTGAATCATAGGATTACAACCAATTTTCAAGAAAAGTACAATTACCTTTTATGAGTGATGTTTTTCTTACTCTTCCTTATGAAATTGCCTGCTATTAAATGATACTAAAATGTAGCCACTCAAAAAAAAAGATACAGCTTAGTAACAAGGTATGAGGGGTAGTGCTACTTTATTCATCTTTTTGATTCAGAAATTCACATAACTCCTATTTAAAGGAATTTTCATCATTGAATCCAGTGTCATGTCTGCTTATGTTGAAGAAGTAAATTTCACAAAAAGTACTTAATTGCTTCGTATAGTATCACTATTTAATAAGGACTAAGGTACCATTTTTTTTCATTTATATTGGATTTCACAGCAAGAGTTCACATCTTATACTAATATATGCTAAATAGTTGCATAGTATATAGATCATTGTTGTTAAAAAAGCAGTACTGAAGGCATTTTAGATCACAGAGCCCCAGTGGTCTACATTTTGTTTGCTTTGACATTATTAAACTCAATCTGTTTCTCTAACTCTGACTCTAATTACTACATTTGCATGGCAGAAAAGTTTGCTTTGTGGGTTGACTTTTATTAACAGTGCTTGCATGTTGTTTTCTGCTCTTGCTCTTAGTGTTTTATGAGCATACAGAGCACCTTCAGTTGCATTGAATAATTATGCACAATCAATAAGTTTTTGTGTTTGTCTTTGTTGTTTCTTTGATGTGGCCTCTAGGATGCTGCTGGCAAGGTGCTGGACCGCTGGGCCATCATGTCTCGAGAAGAGGAAATCATCACCCTTCAGCAGTTTCTGCGGTTTGGAGAAACCAAATCCATTGTGGAGCTGATGGCAATTCAGGAGAAAGAAGGGCAGGCTGTGGCTGTACCATCTTCAAAGACAGACTCAGATATAAGGACTTTCATTGAGAGCAATAATCGCACCAGGAGTCCCAGCCTCCTTGCTCACTTAGAGAACAGCAATCCTTCCAGCATTCATCACTTCGAAAACATCCCAAACAGCCTTGCATTTCTGCTTCCATTCCAGTACATAAACCCTGTCTCAGCACCACTGCTAGGGTTGCCTCCAAATGGGCTACTGTTAGAGCAACCAGGGTTGAGGCTGCGGGAACCCAGCCTTTCAACTCAGAATGAATATAATGAGAGCAGCGAATCCGAAGTTTCTCCCACACCTTATAAGAATGATCAAACACCCAACAGAAATGCCCTGACCAGCATTACTAATGTGGAGCCTAAAACCGAGCCAGCCTGTGTCTCTCCCATTCAGAATTCTGCCCCAGTCAGTGATCTAACCAAAACTGAACACCCAAAAAGCTCATTCCGGATTCATCGGATGAGAAGGATGGGGTCAGCCTCTAGGAAAGGAAGAGTGTTCTGTAATGCATGTGGGAAGACATTCTATGACAAAGGTACTCTCAAAATTCATTACAATGCTGTTCACCTGAAGATCAAACATCGATGCACCATTGAAGGTTGCAACATGGTCTTTAGCTCCCTCCGAAGTCGTAATCGCCACAGTGCAAACCCCAATCCTCGCCTTCACATGCCTATGCTAAGGAATAACCGAGATAAAGATTTAATTCGGGCCACCTCAGGAGCTGCCACCCCTGTCATAGCAAGTACAAAATCAAATCTGGCACTCACAAGTCCTGGCCGCCCCCCAATGGGTTTTACCACTCCCCCTCTAGACCCTGTCTTGCAAAATCCTCTCCCTAGCCAGCTGGTATTTTCTGGGCTAAAGACTGTACAACCAGTTCCTCCATTTTATAGAAGTTTACTTACTCCAGGGGAAATGGTGAGTCCTCCAACCTCCCTCCCAACCAGTCCCATCATTCCAACCAGTGGTACCTTAGAGCAGCACCCCCCGCCACCCTCTGAGCCAGTAGTGCCAGCAGTGATGATGGCCACCCATGAGCCCAGTGCTGACCTGGCACCCAAGAAAAAGCCCAGGAAGTCAAGCATGCCTGTGAAGATTGAGAAGGAAATTATTGATACCGCCGATGAATTTGATGATGAAGATGATGACCCCAATGATGGTGGAGCTGTGGTCAGTGACATGAGCCATGACAATCATTGTCACTCCCAAGAGGAGATGAGCCCAGGCATGTCTGTGAAGGACTTTTCTAAGCATAACAGGACCCGGTGCATTTCAAGGACTGAAATAAGGAGGGCCGACAGCATGACTTCTGAAGACCAAGAGCCTGAGCGGGACTATGAGAACGAGTCTGAGTCTTCGGAGCCCAAACTGGGTGAGGAATCCATGGAAGGGGACGAGCACATTCACAGTGAAGTGAGTGAAAAAGTCCTGATGAATAGTGAGAGGCCTGATGAGAACCACAGTGAGCCCTCTCACCAGGACGTCATCAAGGTGAAGGAAGAATTTACAGACCCCACTTACGACATGTTTTACATGAGCCAGTATGGACTGTACAATGGTGGGGGTGCCAGCATGGCCGCCTTGCATGAGAGCTTTACATCGTCTCTGAATTATGGCAGCCCTCAAAAGTTCTCCCCAGAAGGTGACCTGTGTTCTAGCCCAGACCCCAAAATCTGTTATGTGTGCAAGAAGAGTTTCAAAAGCTCCTACAGTGTGAAACTTCACTACAGGAACGTTCACTTGAAAGAGATGCACGTCTGCACAGTGGCTGGTTGCAATGCTGCATTCCCCTCTCGCCGAAGCCGAGACAGGTCAGTAAATCTCCATTGGCTGCTCCTGCTGGGGGTGGAGGGTGCCAGTTTTCAGTCAAGTTGGACTTCACACTAAAAGAAATCCAACTTAGATGTTTTTGATGCACTGTAAAGATTGTCCACAGTGATCACGTGATAACTAGGCTGCCATGCTCATGAAGGATTGTTGCAGTTGGTGCTTGTGATGATTAAGCATGCAGAATCATGTGCCATCTTACCCGTAATGCACGCCATTTTTCTCTGTGCTCTGTGTATACGTGTGTGTATGTGTTTTCATGCATCTAGGTGTGAATAAGTTAACTATGTACACGGTTCCCTGCTTCCCCGTGAACCTTCACTTAGAAGCCGCAGCTTCTGTTATATATATATTTATATATTTATATTTCTGCTTTGCCATGTGGCTTTTTAATTAAATCAATATATTATCTTCATACACACATATTTATCCAATATAGAAACAGAAATTTACGGATGGAAAGAACCATAGGTCCAGGACATCGAGACAGCCTGCATCTCCGTAGGTATAACCAGTAATGTTATCATTCCTTACATGAGTATTTAGTGTGTCCTTGAATTCTTTAAGAGTTGTGAAAATATCAGAAGGAAATGGGACAGATGTAATTGTTGATGTGGGAAAATGGTATGGTCATGTGGGTTTCTTTATCTGAACTTCATAATGTCTTTGAGCACATCTCTAAACTATAGTCTCCCATGGGGATTATGCACAGAAGGGGAGGCATGCGTATACTTTGAGGATCAGCACGAATATATTATGTCCAGCTTTAGATGACATCACACTCTTGCTATGTTGTTGCAGCTCTGAAACAGTTGGGCTTAAGCAGAAGCAGATGGTCCTAAACCTACAAGGTTCTTTATTAATCCTCAAGAAAATGCAATATAAATGGAATGTGTCAAGGTGGTCAGTGGCAGGATAGTGCGGTTATCCTGCATTTGTTCAGATAAGGTTGTGAGCAGATCATTTACATAATATACCACCAGCCCAACTCGGGTCACACAGCAGTTAGTTCTTCCCATTATATCAGATGTGGTTTTTGGTTCTACATTGTCTTTTAAAAATATTTTAGAGAAAATTTTATAACATAGTGGAAATCAATGGAAGAAACACATTAAAATTAACTGGAAAGTTTCTACAGAGCCACCACTAGTAAGCAGTAATTCTAGTGCTTGTCAATTGCATAGAGTTCTTTGGCAAAGTAACATTAAAAGTACCACTGAAAAGTAGTGTCCTGTCCCTGGAATATTCTGTTTTGTCTTCATATTTGGAGATCAATCCTTTTTAAAATAAAAGTTTGAAGAATATTTTTTTCCTTTCTACTGAGATAAAAGGGGGCCAATCTTTGAAAAGCAAAATATTTAGGAAAAATAAGTAACTTTCTTATACAACCCAAAACATGCTTTGAGGGGAAACCATTTTTTTAATGATTTTCCCACCCTCATTTACTTTGTTCTGTAAACATGGTTTATAGTCACAACGTTATTTCAGTTCCAAGTTATCATTGACAGTCCCAGGATGCATCAGATAAGATAGCTATATTTTGAATAATAAAATACTGTACCCACCCTCCCCCAAGTTGTGAGTAATATTCATTCTTTTAAATTTGAGATAGTACACTACTAAGAATGAGGTTAATGCATTGCATTTTTTTAAACAAAAATAAAAGACTCATGAAAACCTGCATAAAATATTTATGGAAATGGAGTGTTTGAAGACAAGCCAAAATTTAAACTTAATTGCATGAATTCCTATCACAGTTTTAGTTGGTTTGCTGAAAATATTGCACGTCATAGCACTGGAATAAATAGCCGTGAGACCAAAAGGCTACACACCCAATGTTTGAAGCCTTCATTTATGTAAAATTCCTAGAAAACGCAAGCGCTCGTATATTTATGTCTTAACACATAGGGAGGCACTGTTGAGGTACTGCTTATTGGTTTGTCTGAGGAAAAACATTTATTGATAGCAGGAAAATATTTCAGTCTTCATTTTTATTGTAGGAATCAGGATTTTAGTGAGTGACTAGCCATATATACGTTTAGACCCGCATCTAGGATGACGAGGATATTCTAGGTGGGAAGAAGAGTACAGATGTGCTCCCGGGATGTTCAGTCACACAGAAGATAGCAAGCTTCAGAAGACAGTTGATGTATTTCATTTGGCTGAAATCACAGTATGCCCAGTCTTTTTCATTTTGGAGCTTTGTCACATAAGATAAATTAAAAAGCAAATTGCAAACATTGTAGAATAAAACTTTTTTTTATTCTCACTTGAAATTTTGCTTTTTAACAATATGCAACTCTTTTGATCTTAGGTTAGAAACACACACGTTCTGACACTTTAATTTTGACATTATATTTTCTTAAGAAAAGTATTCATCTTGGTTGAGTCTATGACTTGAATTAATATAATGTAATGAGTTTAGCTACACCAAATAACCAGTGATGCCGTTGGGGTGCCTGCCTCTTCCTGCATCTCAGCAGAGTGAACTGTGAAACATAATTGTATTCCTGTTTTAGCCTTTGATTGTCATTTTGTCAATGAATGTCAACCTGTGATTTAATCTCGTTATTCACAAAGCCTCTTGGATTACATCTCTGATCTGTCTCTTAGACTTACTTTCTCCTGTCTCTTCACTTTTACTTCGTTAGTCACGAGAACCCCAGGAACTTTGTCTCCCTGTTTTTTTCCCTTTTAATTTGCTGCGAAGCTAAGACAAGTTTTCTTACCATTTTCTTGAGCCAACAGACCTTCTCAAACAGAAACCCTCCTTTGTCTTTAATCCTGCTGTCCTCAGGCCCATTTCTTTCCTCTCCCCAGAGTCTCAGTTTCATCCATCCTTGACTCCACAATGTCTTCCTTGTGCAAATAAAGCATTAGAGGGGATTTTGAGTGGGGGCTGAAGTGTGCAGGGCTATAGGGTTTCTAGGATTCCTGTCATAAAGCTAACAGAATTGCCCTCTTCCTTCTGTTTATAAAAGCAGACTTCTTCATGAATCGAACACCTTGGAGGAGTTTTACACAGGTCTGCCTGGGCTTCTTCCAAAGTGGTTATACATGAGGTAGTTGCATTTTTGGTCTCCAGATAGGCATGTTAGTAAGATGGGAAGTAGAAAGATGTTAAATACTGTGTTTTAGGTTTGGCAGTTAATTAGCAAAGATTTCCAAGTCTTTGTTTATGGTCCTTCTAGATTTTGTAAGATCAAGTTGAAGATTTTTCAAAAGCAAGAATGCTCTTTGTGTAAAGTGACACAGAGGAAGGGGAGAGACACAAGCAGGATTTGTTAGGGCTGAAGATTCCAAGCAACAGTGTCAAAGCTATTCTTTTCTATATAGTTGTAAATGAGTGTGTGTTTAACAAATTCAGAAGCCAAGAGGACCATTCCACACTGACAAAGAGCAAGCTAATACACACAAAGTCTGATTCATCTTTGTTACTAGGTAGCTGTTAGAATAATTTTTATTCTGAGTGATAGAAGTGAAATGTAAATAATTTTCTCCGTAAAGAACTCTGATGCTCTAAAGCAGGGGTCCCCAACCCCGGGGCTGCAGACTAGTACTGGTCCATGGGCTGTTAGGAACCAGGCTGCCCAGCAGGAGGTGGGTGGTGGGCAGGTGAGCATTACCGCCTGAGCTCCACCTCCTGTCAGTGGTGGCATTAGATTCTCACAGGAGTGCAAACCCTATTGTGAAATGTGCATGTGAGGGATCTAGGTTGCATACTCCTTATGAGAATCTAATGATAAATGTAACGTGCCTGAATCATTGAATCATCCCAAAACTTACCCCCCACTCACATCTGTGGAAAAATTGTCTTCCATGAAACTGGTCCCTGGTGCCAAAAAGGTTGGGGACTGCTGCTCTAAGGTGACTGCTAAAGTCTTCAAGTATATCCTGATAACAAGGTGTAGTGTTAGATTTTGAAAGTCTCTAAAGACCCTTTCCTCCTTGTTTATCCCTTGATCTGTCTGCTGCTGAGGTGCTGTTCTGTTAAGGAACAGGAGGCTGCCCCTCCATTACGAAGTATACATATGAAATCTTTCCTAGGAAGAGGAAACTCTAACTGGCCTGGAACCTGCTGTCTTCATATGGGACATTCTCTTGAAGACAGCATGATAGTCAGAATTAGCTGGGTGTAATTTACCTTTCATCATTTCTCATACTCTGACTTGATTTTTGATCCCCAGGAGCTGAGTGGCATAGGTCACCCATTTTGAAGGAAAGCCTATTTATAAGTTGCATTTGGTTTTTATTCAGGAAGAAAAACAACAAATACCCTCTGTTCTCTTTCCTAATATTCCTTATCATTTGCTCATATGTTAAAATCTATTTATATTTGTCTTAATGATTGGCAGTTCTAAAATTCCATCTAAAATGAAGACTTTGTACTCAGAAACTAGATGATCTGTATAGTAAGAAGTCATTGTCTCTTTTTCATCCTACATGAGTTTTACTATCTTTGTTCCTTTCTTCTTCTCAGTGTAGTGGCCAGTAGTTGTCAAGGTTTGTCTTAAATTTTATCTGAAAGGTAAGTATATATGTTTGATCTTCAAGTTGTAGAAAGATGATTTAGCCATATGAATAAATTTAAAGACCAAATTATATTTGCTGAGGGTGATTTATAAATAAATATGAGGCAACCATTGGTGTCAAGTGTGAACCTTCCATTTGATTGCTAGTTTAATCAGTCCACATCTAAATGTGGAAACTTCTCTATTCCTATGACGGAAGACATGTGTATTTGATTTATTAAAACCTGCTGATGTCTCCAGAACTAAATTTGTTCCTTTATAGGCCTCTGGGTAGCTGTAGCTAAAAAGCAGAAATGTATAGTTTTAGCTTGTCTGATTACCTGACTTCCAGCCCTGTACAGGTGTGCAGGAATAAATTAACATGAGCTACCTCTGATGAGCCACTGCATACATTAACAACAGAGGTGAAGATGCGAAAACATGTTACCTGCCTCCTGTTACCACCTTCTCAGCATAGCAACATCCATTTTTTCCATCATTCTCTATGTTTGGAAACTTATACAGAACTTTTTCTAGGGAGGGCTTTTCAGTAAATACACATGATTTCACCAGGCAATACCTCTAAGAAATGAGCCACTTAGCACCAATTCAAGATAACTATTAGTATATTTGCCCTAATATAATTAGCTGTCAAATACGATGTGGTAATCCCCTCCAAGTAAAAGAGGAGAACATTTTAAAGCATTAGCTGTTTCATTTCATTGACAATCAAGCCACAAGTCTCCATTTCTAAAATTCTCTTATAACGTGAAGTTGTGCAGGTCCTGTGACTTCTAAATGTTAAGGAAGAGGTTTTTTTTCCCTGCTACTCTATTTGGTTTCACAATAGAGCCAGATCAATAGACCTTTTGTACTTATCTTCCATTACTTTCCATCAGAAGCAAACACACAAAATAAATCCCCCTCCTGAGTAATTGCTAGTTGTGCCCTCCTCAAGCAAAACTTTGGTAGTAAGATAAACTTCAGTGTCATTCCTGTCCCTGGGGTTCTTTTTAGATACTGGGAGAAGAGCAATGAGCAAAACGGTCTCCTTGTATCATGGGGAGAGACTGTCAAGCCTAAAGTGAGCCTCGGATCTTCCTAATGACCTCCTGCTGGCCCAGCTGGATGCAAGACAAGCTCGTTTAAGCCTCTGCTGACCTTTCACTCCTCCACTACAAGAACCACACCAGTCATTTCCACCGTCTTCAGAACTGTGTACCAAATAGACCACAAAGCTCCATGGCTGACGAATGATTTCCTTTTCATGATGCAAAGAGATTTTTACAAATTTCTATTGATGAGAGTTAACATTAAGTCTCTTGTGGCATTATAACGTCTGTTGCACAAATACAATGCTTCTATATAACTCTTATTTTTACCTTCCTTATAAAGGAACAATCTACTGTTCTTGCCAGCATTATCTTGAAAATTCAGGCCAAAATATCTGAGCAGAATGCACATATTGAGTGCACCGGTGGTATTTTTCATGAAGAGACCACTTTGAAAGGGTCTTCCTGATTTCCACGTCCCTCAGAATCTATCTGACCTTCTCACAGACTTTATTGGTGTGAATCTTTCTTATATTTAACCATTTATTTGAGATGCTCATTTTTGTAGCCCATCTTTTCTTTTTAAAAAACGGGCTGTTTTCTACCCAGAAGAGGGTAGTAAGACTGTATGTGTATGTTAACATTCACTTGTATAACTCGGGTAAGTTCAGTTTTGTCTTAGATGAAAGGCTGCTATCAACTCTTTTGCTGTAAGTGATCATTCGTGGTTGTACTAAGAGGAAGGGATACCTTCTTTGCCTAAATTTCATAGTGAAGGTTTAGCCATGAAGCATTTTTTTTCTTTTTTTAAAGCCTTCTCAGAAATAATGTGCTTGCCATAAGACTCCCACAAGCTTCAAATAAATGAATGTGGCAGAATTGGAAAGAAGCTTGTCCTTGCCAAAAAATTGCAATGTCATAAAAGAGGGATTTGGGAACCTTGATTCTTTAGTACCAAGATATGTGTGTGAGGGAGAGTCAGGCAAGCTAAGACTGAGGAAGAAAGAATATTTTTTAGGAAAGGACAATTTTTCTTCAGTTATTTCACATAAAACTACACTTTTAAAATATACCTAGATTTTATGTCCTGATGCAAGCTGCTTGAATTAAAACAGGAGTTGTAAATTCCTGGTAAAAAGCTGTTATGCCTAAAGTGTTAGTGATCCTAACTCTAGTACTTTATAGAGTCTATTACTTCTTTTAGTAACTAGGGGGAAAAATGTTACCCACTTCTAGTTTAATTCTTTTTGTTGCTTGCTCTAATTTTGACTTTACCTTAGGAAAGAAAAAAAAAAAAAAGACAAGTGTTTCTAACAGAATATATGTAAGCGGTGCCTCAGTATTGCTATTGCATATATCAATCTGAATTATTACCAACCATTCAAAAATTGTGCTAACGTTCTAATCTAAATTCATCCACGTAATGTATATGTGTGTTTATACACAAACATCCACATAAATAAGAATATCAAAAGACAGATCATTCTTAATTGCCAGGATAGACATCTACATCTTGGAAAGTGATGTATGAAGTAACTTTATCACATTGATGGGAAATAAGGTTTCATAAGTAAAACAAGACCCATTTGGGCACCAAGAACAACAGACCTGCGGCTGGAAGCCCTGTAGGTCTGATGGGCAGCAGAGGGGAGCCGCTCTAACTCTGCTGCCTTTTTAGTCTGCTCTGTCACTGAGGGGGCACTGGTGGGTCAGTTCGCTCACTCGTAATTGTGTTTTACAGACTTCTAAAGCAATTGGCTCAGTCAGTCCCAATTCAATAAAAGTGGAGAGCAAGAGAGAGAGCACTTTTGTTCTATTTTTTACTTGAAATTATTTCATTCAGCAGTCTGTCTTTTTTATTACCAGGACTTGACATTAGCACTCCAAGCTATATTAGCATCCATTTCAGCAGTTCAGTAATGGTATTAAAAAAACACTTAACTTCAACGGTGAATGGTTGTATGACAGTACCATAAAAAATCCACATTAAAAAAAACTTATGTATTTGTCCCAGCAAATTATTTTTCACTTGTTTAACCACTTCAAAACTATATTCTCATGATGGGTATTCACGAGGACTTTCTTGTTCTCAGCAACAGCTAACAGTGGTGCTCGGTTGATTAGGGAACTAAGGAAAGAGCAAAGGGAAATCCAGTGAAGAGAGGGTAGGTAAAGATGCTGTTTACCCTGTAGTTAGATTACCTTCCATTCATCAGCGGAGATGGAATTGGCAACCTCAGAGCACCCAAGGTGAAATTCTTGGATCCTCATGCGTGACTGGGATTTGATTTTGAACCCAACACTCTCCAAACTTGGGAGCAAAGCCTAACTACTTTGGCACTGCAATGTGCTCATAAATGACTACATTAGTTTCTAAATTTTGATTAAACATTCAGTAATTAATCAATGGTAGACACGAAGCAGTTGGCAAGGTCCAGAGCTGCAAAATGTTTAAGACATAAAACATTACGAAGTAATTAGAATATGCTCCTTCAAGAGAAGGATTGCCTTCAATAAAGAAGTAAATGATAGCATCCTGTTTATTGTGGACGTAGGCAGCCAAAGCAATATGATAAACTGCTGGAGATACACATATCAGTAATCATCCACATTATTAGTGCCATTAATCATAATTCCAAAAATATGACAGCAGCAGCCAACTTTTTGACCAATTTTGCTTCTGCCTGTTGGCCATTATAACTTCACTAATAGACTGCAGAGCTCCTATGCGTGGCAGTTTGCATTGAGAATGGAAGGTTAATTATATTTGAGCTGCTGATTTCTTCTCTCCTTGGAAAAGGCTTAGCACTTTGACAATCCCAGGGGCTCACTGTTGTTAAATCAGTAAAAGTACTTTATTGAAATTTTCTTTGTTGGTCAGGAATGAGATGTTTCAAATGAGATATAAGCACCAGGCTGGAACAGTTGCTAATGCTTCTTGCTTCAAAGTGATCCTTGGGCAGCAAGATGAACTCAGTGGTTTCTTTAGATCACTTTGCTCTCTCATTTCTCGGGTAAAAAGTTCAGTGCTATATGGTGATACACCAGGAAATCACACAAGATTAGTGGTAGTCTCAACATGTATCTGTATGATTAGGATGTTGGGAGTGGTTAATAACATCAGAGGGAATAAGTACTTCTTTAATACAAAATCCTGCGTTTCAGACTCTGCCTGTGCAAATAAAAAGTAAAAAGAACTTCACAAAAATCATCCGTTTCTAAATATTAAAACGTTTAGTAGCATGCATGCATTGCTGGTTGGTTAAATGAAGTTTTCATGTTTTGGCTGGTAGTTTTGACATTTAATCAAAGTTGTAAATTAGATTATGCTCACTCTTTTTGTTCAGGTGTCTTTATTAGTTTCATTTTCAACACAGAATTCTAGATAAAGCCATAGCTAAATAATAGTATTGATTGTCCTACAAAATAGTGTCACCTCCTTGGGGAACTCATGCATCCTGAATGTTATCTTTTAAGAAGATCATAAATTAACCATTTTAGGCTGGGCATGGTGGCTCACACCTGTAATTCCAGCACTTTGGGAGGCTGAGGCAGGCAGATTGCTGGAGGCCAGGAGTTCAAGACCAGCCTGGCCAACATAGCAAAAACCCATCTATACTGACAAAAAAAAAAAGCTGGGCACGGTGGCACATGCCTGTAAAAATTAGCTGCTATTATTTTGGAAATATATCTTCTAAAATCTTCATATAAGTAAGACTATATAAAACAAGGAATGGAAAGCTTGAGGGTTAATTTGTCCAGTGTAAATATAAAACTCAAAGCTCAGATTTATTCTCAGTAAGTCCTTAAAAGATGCCAGGGCTCATGGCTTTGCTTTTTCTTACCCAACAATAGTAGTAAACTGAGCACCATATGAGCTGTCTGATTAAGAACACTTCCAAATGCTGTGAAAACATAATCCTGTTCACAGTGTAACACTCATCTCACATTACAGCGCAACAGGTACCTATTGAATAATCAGCACCGTTGAGAAGCCTCGATGTCTCAGATACAACTCAAAAGTAGAATGGTTAGGGAATGGGGCTGCTGGATATCAATTCTACACTTAACCTGTGCATCCAGCATACACATTTTCCATCTACCAATCTGCCTTCCCAAATGCCATCACTACATTAACATTTTTTATGCATTCCACAGCAATGACAAATTGTTTTCTAACTGTAGCGCCAGATTTAGTATGCGAAAGACATGTTTGCCTCTGCCAACAAACCAATAATTCTCACTAACGTCTTCAGAGTTACAACATTTATAAAGTTGCAAAGTGGAGTAAACAAACCATCTGTTTGGCTTTTCCATATATGTCATGCTTTCTTATTAGCATATTACGATTCATTTAGTAAACAAATTTGGTGATTTCGTTCACGTCAAAGTTAGATCGGAAGCTTGAAGATGATTAACATTCCTGGGGCAAGCACATTAATACATTGCTTCCCCTGCAAAGTTAAATGGCTTCTCAGGAGAATCGCCCCTTGTTGACAAGATGAGACTGTCAATTTTGTCTGCTTGCCACATTAGGGGCCATACGGGGATGGCAGGCTCTGAGAGAGGGGAGTCGTGTAGGCAGCATAATTCACTGTGAATTGAGAAAAGAAGTCTAATTCTGATAAATGGTCGACCCCAATACATCCTACCTGTTATTACAACAGACATGCCGTATCTGTGCAGTAAATTAGCTAAACCCCTAAAGAGTTTGGTGGGAGCTTATCTTCAAGTGAATAATTTGAATGTAGAGGAAACTGTCTGCGTGACTAGTATGGATGATTTGTTTTATATTGAAAGGGGTTGAAATGACTGAGTTTCATACTTTTAATTTGCAAGAATTTGCTAAGATTTTGTTTCTTGCATTTAATATGTACTTCCTTGCATTTGGGGCTTTTTGAGTGTTACCCACTAGAATTTCACATTGAATTTTCTTCCTGAGCTAGGGGATGGTTTTCAGATCTTTTGGACAGAATCTTTAAATAATAACCTGTAGAACAACTACTAATTTTACAGAAAGGTATGGTGTCAAAAGTATCATTTTGTGCACAGAGCCATAAGCATCCTATCGTTAATAAATGATAATACAAAAATGTTGAGGTAAGTGTAATAGATAGTATTTTAGCAATCCAGATAAGAAAAGGACTAATGAGAGGCAGAAGTTTTAATTTTTCATTTCTGTGAATTTTGATAGCAGGTTTACATTTCTACTCAAAAGTATTGTTGACTCAGTAGTCCTACAATATACTTAACCCTAGCATCTAGACTTACCCAGATTGGATATAAATTTATCTCTCTCCCATTCTCCCCATATACATATATGTACACACATACATACAGACAAATAGGGATGCATATGGTATGTATATATTATTTTGCTATGTATGTGCTATTATGATCATTCTGTACAATATCATTTGAGAATTTGCAAATGTGTGTGTTGAATGGCAGAGTTGAGCTGGAAAATAAAGGCAAAAACTAACCCAAAGTGGGGCCTCAATTATTTTTCACTTGAGGCATTCTAATTAATTATCAAGTATTTTGTTTCAATTCACTAAGTTCAGAATGGCTCAAATCTGATTAAGAATTAAGGCACTTCATGCAACCTATTCAGTCTCTGACTGCCACAGTCTTACTTTCTAATTTGGTCATGCAACTTGTTTGTTTTTTTTTTGTTTTTCATGTCTCCCCTGTATCTTAAAGCCAAGTTTAAAACCTCAAAACACTTTCTTTAGATAGTGTTTTTGTTTTTAGTTTTAATTTTTATGGTCCAGACATCACATTAAATCTAACTTAACGTGATGAGAAAGAGAAGTCCAAGGCAAGACTTGCTTTCTCTCTAAAGGGCATTTGCACTTACTTGACTACGTTTGATGAATTTCATGTCTTCTGTGGGTGCATGGTAAAGTTTTCATCAAAGGAACAGAAAAAGACTGGTAGTCCACTTTAGTCCAGTTAGAGTACTTCCACTCAGCATTTCAAAGAAGAAAGAAGTTTGGTTCTGCAGCACCCTCCCCTCAGTCCAAGCTTTTGTAACTTTTTGCTTTTAAGGGTGATACTGGTCTTTAACAAGCTTTTGGTAAATTCACAGTATAGAAAGAGTACAGAGGTTTAAAGGAAGCATTTGTAATTCCAAGCATAGCCCAAGTTACAGGGCTTTTTCAAGCCCTGATTTTGTGGCATTCCTTTATAACACTCTAGGGTATTAATAGCGTCAGAATCACCTTTTGTTGTGTCGCCACCACCTTTCCTTGGATATTCTGTTACATGAGTCCTACCTTGGGATCATTGCTTTCTTCCCTTCTACAGTGTATTTTGGGAAATACTTCTTGAAGACTCATGCATATTATTGATGGAAGGGAAACCAATGTACTTTTAAGTACCTCCTCTGTGCAAAGTATTCTACTTTATGTGCAGGACACATAAGATTGAATAAGATTTAGTTATGTTCTTGAAAGTGAACATCTGGGGCTAAGGTTTGGACCACTGCCTTACTGATTACCACTGCACTTCTTAAGACCAAATCCTTACCCCTTCTACCTGTGAACTCATTTTCTCTCTGCATTCCAGTCACTTTTTTTCTGTAAGAGGAACTTCATTCCATATATCTTTCTTGCCTTCCAAATCAAAGCAAGTAGAAACAACCTTTCTACTGTTCATGTTCTTATAGAATGTAGGAAGTTCTAATACAGTCTAGATTTTTGTTAATGAGTATTCTTCCCTCTTTCCTAGAGATAAATATTCAGAACACTAAATCTGTTTCTAGAAAAACCATCTCTATCACTGGAGAGCTCAAAATTGGTTCCTTATTGGATTCTTTGTTCCAGTTGTTACATACAACTGAGTATGGCTTCCTTTGCCAGGGAGTCCCCCTCCTGTTTCCAGCACTCTCTGGCCTTCCTCCCATTTTAGGGTCTTCTCTCGACATCTGATTATCAGTAGGTGAGAGTTCTTTATGTGTCTCTCCCATCTTTTCACCTCTTCAGTTTTGCTGATCCGGATAAACTTGTAATAGTCCTCAAATTGCTATTAACCCTAGGTCTTTGTATCTCATGAGGACAGTATTTTATGACAGCTAATGGTCTGGATTGACTGATTCAAGAGTCCAACAATAGGTCTTTGTCAAAATCAAGTGCTGTCTTTTGTCCCTTCTTTGAAGACTGAACCCTAACCTCTTGGGCAGGATCGGTACCCTCTAAAGAATTTTAGTCTGCTTTCCTTCTCGTGCTTTCCTTCCTTCCACCTTAGGAATACTGTGTGAGTTTGTGAGAAAATCTTCAAGCCCACTATCATGAGAGTGAACAGCAGACTTTCCTCAGTCCATCCTTCCCATCTCCACTTCAAGTGTTTTGCATATGGCATTTAGGAGGATTATTAAACAAAAATGAAATAGATTAGGAATTGAACGTAAAAGAATCAATTCTCTTGAATTGTGGTTGCATAATGGAAATCGACTACCATGAATGAACCCGTGTACTGAAGTTATGAAGAGCAGAGCTAATGCACTGCCATGAGTTCATCTTTATTATTGCATTACACCTGAATCAATTGATAAAGTAGCTTTTTTTTTTAAAGTGAGGGATGGCACTTAATTGAATAAAAGTCAATGTAATTATATTAGCAGAGGCCAACAGTACTGCTGACAGCGGAAAAGGGACACTGTTGAACAGAGTGCCAGAGCTGGTCTACACATTTCTGCACATTGTTTGGTTGACAGATATTGAGGGCTGGTACATCGTCTAATTAGATTACAGATTTCTACTGCTGTAAGTGAGAAATGAAGAGAAAATCTCTTCCTGGTAACATATTGGTGGAGATGTGTAATTTCACAAGTCATCTTAGGGAAGATGTGTCCATCTGGGTGATCAGTGTGTCCTTTTCTCAATGTTAATTTATTCTTCCTTATTCGGTGTGTCTTGATGCAACTGCTGTGTGTCTGGCTGCTGTTTTCTCAGCAGTGAACCTAGGAAGTGGTAACTGCAGATGTGTGAGAAGCAACAGAGTTCTAGATTACAGTCATCGCAAAATGTGTGCTCGTGAAATTAAGAAAGGGGGAGGGTGTTAAAAATAATAAACAGAGGGGTAGGATTTCATGAGCTGCTCATAGTTGGCAGATTGTTTTATCAATAGAATAATAGCGCATAGCGTAACTCTACTTCCACATTCTTGTAATAACTCTGGTGGTGTTGTGCCCACATGTCAGAGTAAAGACCTCACAGTAGGCATTTCCTGCACTTTGCTTAGCAACCTGCACTTGGAGTCATCTGCCATCTGACACCAAGAAAACGGGGAATTACTGTATCAGAGCAGGGACCGTGGGGACAACTTCTGTTTATCATTCACATACCCACACACTGCATGCATCTGTTTAGAACTCATTTGTGGATGATGATGCTGTGAATTTGGTTTCTGTTAATTTAATTTATGATTTTTGGATTATACAGCTGATCTGAAAATCATCAAGACAGCGTATGGGATGATCGCTTATGACAGAAAATAATTTTGTGATCAGAACGTTTTAAATCCCTATTTTATTGTTTAAGTTTTTCAAAACCAGATGTCTAGAATGTGAATTTGTTTTCTCTCTCTCTTTCTCTCTCTCTCTGTCTCTTATTCTTGCTTTCTTTTGTGATCGATTTAGCAAAAGATTAGAAAGCTGATCTTATTGTCACAAGGTAAGCTCAGCCTTCCTAAGTGCAGTTGGAGAGGGCTGCTGCCCTCTGCCCCTTAAAACCCAGAGTTCTGTATATTGTCTTGTGTGGAAAGGTGGAGAAGTCTTCCCCACCTTTCTTGTCTCTGAGGCACATACCTCTCAACCATCTCTAGGAAATATCACCCGTGTTTGTCACCAAATGGAATGACACATTTTGGTCTTCCATACTTTTAAGTGTAATTGGGAGGTCTGTTGAACTTTATATCAGCCATTTAGGTCATTTCTTTTATCACAATTACTTCTCCAAGCTGTAGAGCTTCCACCAGTATTGAGAAGCTTTTATTTATCTGTAGATATGTTAGTTTATTTTTTGGAAGGGTAACCTTCAATTTAGGTACTGTTGAACATGTGAGCCTTTGCAGGTGGAGAGAGGTATGTGCCCAAGGGCACTTTAAAAATAATGGGGGATATAAATACAAAGACAATGTTTCCAGATAGATGATAACATATCAGGCTTTGTAAATCATGATGTCCCTATGGATTCTCTGGGACAAATCCTGTCTTTTTATATATATATATAAATATGTATATGTATATACATACATACATACAAGCAAAGCACTCAGTGAGTAGAATAAAAGTTTTGCTTGTCTAAGAAGTATGGGTTCCAGTTGTTAAAATAAAGGAACCCTATGTTATTGTTGTGCTTGGTTTTTTTTGTACTTACTGTGTTTTAATTTTTGTACCTCTGGGTTTTTTTTCTGTTGTTCAGTGTGACTTTTTTTAAAAAGGTGGGTGGGTTTTATTTTTTAAAAAGTTTGTTTTTTGGTTTTTGTCTTAAAGAATTAAATTTTAAAGTAGAATTACTCAATGAAAATATTTTGGACACTAAAATGCACATACTTCTAAAAAGTAAATGTATTTTATTATTAGATTTAACTGGGATTCCCAAATCATTCTGAGAAAAGGCATTCGTGCTGTTAAAAGACAGTCTGTAACCCTATTTCAAATTGCTTAATCTGTTAAGCTATTGTTTTTCCTTAAAACTTGAAATGTGGAGGGTAGAGACGGAAGATTTCATTATTTTTTGAAGTTATATCTAAATTATCTAGACTACTTTTTTAAAAAATGAATTTTTTCCATACCTCAAAATACAGTGTGTGCTGTATAGAAAAGATGTTTATTTTTTCTTGTTTTTAGGTAAATTTAGACTATTCCATTTAGACAAGCAGAAAGTTTCTATTCTTTTTTCTTATTTAATATGTATTCTAAAATCTCTGCCATGAAATTCTCTGCAGCTGATGCTGCTACATAGTAAAACTAACAGGGTAATCATTGAGAAAAGGGTGCATGGGTTTGCATTCATCCTACCATTGACAGATTCTACTCTCTTATAAAAATAAGATAAAATAAATTAGATAAAAATAAATTAGATAAAAAAAAAGATAAAATAAATAAATAAAATAATATTTTATTTTATAAAAATAAAAATAATGTTAATGGAAAGCTCTCCTTAGTGCACCTCCCACCACCACCACTAACTCCCAGATCCTGAGGATATAGGGGAATGCTTGCTTTTATAATGGTGTAATTAGCAGTGAATGTGCTTATTTGATACCTAGTGAAAGCTGAATCAATTTTAAAATGCTTTCCTTTTTCTCACCCCTCCCCACCCCCATCCACCTACCCCCCCTTCCCTCTTGTTTTCCTAGACACAGTGCCAACATAAACCTACATCGTAAACTGTTGACCAAAGAACTCGATGACATGGGCCTGGACTCATCGCAGCCCTCCCTTAGCAAGGACCTCCGCGATGAATTTTTGGTGAAGATCTATGGTGCCCAGCACCCCATGGGGTTCGATGTCAGGGAAGACGCCTCCTCTCCTGCAGGGACTGAAGACTCCCACCTGAACGGGTATGGGAGAGGCATGGCGGAGGACTACATGGTCCTTGACTTGAGCACCACCTCCAGCCTCCAGTCCAGCAGCAGCATCCATTCCTCCAGAGAATCCGACGCAGGCAGCGATGAGGGGATTCTTCTCGATGACATTGACGGGGCGAGTGACAGTGGGGAGTCGGCACACAAGGCTGAGGCCCCTGCCCTCCCTGGCAGCCTAGGGGCTGAAGTTTCGGGATCTCTTATGTTCAGCAGCTTGTCTGGGAGCAATGGTGGGATCATGTGCAACATTTGCCACAAAATGTACAGCAACAAGGGGACCCTGAGAGTGCACTACAAAACTGTGCATTTGAGAGAAATGCACAAGTGCAAAGTCCCAGGTTGCAATATGATGTTTTCCTCTGTACGAAGCCGAAATCGGCACAGTCAGAACCCTAATCTCCACAAAAACATTCCCTTCACTTCAGTAGATTAGTCTCAGAATGGACACTACAAATGCCAGCTCTCACCAGATGGCCTACGTGTTTGAACTGCCATAGTCAGTGTGCGCTTATGTACTTGGTGTGTGTGTGTGTGTGTGTGTGTGTGTGTGTGCATTTATGTATGCTCTGTGGCTACATATACACACGTATTTCTTTGAGATAAACAAGATAAACACTAGGTGCTTTTGAATTTTTTTCACTTCCCTTTATAGTTTTGGGAAAGGAGTGGGATCTTTGATTTAAGGGTGAAAACAGAGTACCCCTTTAAACACACACACACACACACACACACACACACACACACACAGTGTGCAACTAGCCCCAGTTTTGACAGAATAATTCTTGGTCTTCCCCAAAGAGACAATTTGTTGTACCCATGACTGTTGCCTGCAAAAATAAAAGGGAAAAAAAAGAAAAAAGAAACAAAAAGGAACTTCTTATAGTTGTCTTTTGTGAACTTTAAGGTTTTGAAAGAATCTTCAATTAAAGCATGGCAGATTCACCTGTAAATATTTAGCCTTGAGGGGCCATTGATGTAAAACAATTGTATTGATGGTTGTTTAACTTTTTTGTTTAATTTTTACAGTTACATCCAGCTGTTAGATATGCAGGAAAAGATAGTTTGCTGGCTAGCTCTATTCATTTATGTTAGCATTAATGCACATTTAAAAAAAAAAAAAAAACCATGGTCTTGTTTTTACTACCTGTTAGATATAGTGATAAAGAGGTGCTGGCATGCTTTACAGCACAGATCTGATTTTTTAAAATGTCCTGTACTAGTACATAAATCCCGTCATGCACTTTTTTTCATACACTACAAGGGGATGTGTAATAACCATGCTTCTTTTTTATCCTTAAACTATTGCCATACTTCAGTAAGTGTCTTTTTTAAAAAAAATTCACTTGTATAAAAATGGTCTGGTCAGTATAGGGCACAGATGCCAAACAAAGTATTAGTGTTAACACAAAACTGCCAACTTTGCACAAGTTTCCAGAAAAGAAAATACAATTAGTCACTCAACATAACCACAGGCCAATTTGTTGGCCACCAGAAAACCGCTTTTTAAAAAAACACTTGGTGATTCTTTCAAGTGCCGAATGTTATTAGAATCAACATTGCATCTTTCTTGCTTATACGTTAAGTTACATAAAAGGAAAACAAAATTATGTGGTGTGAAACAGCCAAGGCATTTATTCTTCAGAGGCAGGATAATATTTCAGGATACAAAAGCCCAAATTACCCGCTACGGAACAAAGATGAATACAGTAAAAGAGTTGAACACTCATTTCCAAGGCCCTAACGCTTATCCTTTAAAAAGAAATCCTCTGAACTGGGTCGGTCTGTTGTATGGCTGTCTAATTTGTTGCAAATTCTGCAGTCGTACTATAATTCGGGCCTGTTTGGTAGACAAAATCAAAAGGCATTTAACAGCAGCAGTACTTGGAAGCTTTGAAAACATGTGCTAAACTTGAATGGAGCAACACTCCTTTCTGAAAAGCCAGAAGAAGGGGGTTTTAAAGTAGGATCTCTCAATGTTTAGTGTTTTGTGTTTCCCCACACGATTTGTCAGAGAGAAATGAAAGCAAGCCTGAAACCAAGCAATTGAGAGTGAGAAAGAGAAGAGAGACTATTCTCCAAACCTTTTTTGTTTTGTTTTGTTTCCGATGTTTACACATGTTGCCTGAGCTGGTTAACCACATCGGCAGCCTCAGCTACCACAACATACTGACTAAATGATGATATTTACTCAAGTTCAGTCTGCAGCCAAAACCATTAGGGTGTGCATTGCAGACTGTTTTGTTGTCTTTTTATTTTTCCTTTTTTTTTAAGTGGAGGGGAAAAGAAGAGATAAACAAGGAAAATTTTGTCAAACAGTACACAATAAAGAGAATGTATTTCTTTTTTGCATTTAATGGCCTCAGACATTTCTCTCATCAGTCTAAAAGTTAGAAATATCCCTTTGTTTTAACTTTTATGTCGTTTCCATTTTTCATGTTTTTGTGATTATTTTTTCTATGTTCACATCAGCATTCACTTCCGTTAAATTTGCCAAAGGAAACTGTTAATATGTTTCTGTTGTTATTATTATTCCTGTAGGATTTATTGTACCTCACAGTATTTATTGTTTCCCAAAATAAGCATCATTAGTTGGGGATTCAGTATTTTTATTTGTGAAAATTTCAGAAACAATAGATTCTTAAAGATAAGCTAGCTATGTCTAGGAGCTTTATCTTTTCACCTCCTTCAGAGGATGCTATGGGGTCCATTTTAATTCTTCGTTTGTTCTACAGGGAGGAAAGACCAAAAGTATCTGCAGTACAAAAGAAACTATATCAAACACTATGTTAAATGACGAGTGTTTATGGTAAAAAGCTGAGGAATTAGTAATAACCGTTTTTGTTTTCTTGTACTTTGAATTCCCCAAAGTCTTAATTGCTTTATTTTGGTGTTGTGTTAAATTGAACAGACAGAGATGTTTTCCTTTGTTTTATACCATATAAGACTCTGTACAGTATGTTTGTGAAAGATTGAACTAGAATAATGAAAGTTTGTTTGCAAACATTTTGGTCCTCTCAGCGTTCTCTGTATTGTGCTGTTGCCCCATTACCAAATGATTAGATTCAAAAAGGGTGGGAAAAGATTTTTAATATCCCAACAAAACATTATAGAAACTCTGGCTTTTGTAGTGTGCATAGACTACATGTAGTTTTATGAAAATAAATACACATTTTTATTTCAGCAACTTTGAAAAGTTACACTCAGTTGAGTTACTAGAACTCATCTTGTACAACAGCAATGTTTAGTTTGTTTAATTTAATGTCAAACAAAAGGTCAGATAGCCCTCGTGAGTGAATTACATAGCTGTCGGCAGGTACATGCACCAAGCTTAGAACAAATGTTTGTTACTTGCTGCAAACCAAGCTAATGTGTATAGCCAGTTAGAAAAAGTCCAGAAGTAATGAGATTCTAGAAGTAGAGTTTCCCTTGCTTGGAAACATGAATGTGTTCACCTGTGTTTTGTCAGAGAAATGGCAATAAGTCCTGGACAGCTGACACTTTTTAAGTATCTCCCCTATTTGCTACTACTTTTGTGCCTCAAGTGCCCAGTCGTTATGGTGGCCTTCTAAATGAGTAAATAACATTTTCCAATATAAAGCCTATTTGCTTAAAAGGGACGGGGGAGTGGATGGATGTAGTACATGCAATGGAAAATCATAAAATGTACAATTCTTCTGTTCTCAAAGTATTGCTCGTTCTTGAGTGTGTGGCTGAGTGTTATGTTTTGACTTAACTAGAATTCTAGTTAAGATGGTGATCCCACAGCTTATTTGCAAACAGGAAGGATAAAGAGATCAGCATTTTAGTCATTGAGCTCTTCATCTTTGCCCATTCCAACTCATTTGCTTTTTCATAGGAGTTTTTTGTTGTTACACAGTTTCTCTCAAGCCGCATGCATTCTATGCTGGCTGAAAATCAATAGTGATGTAGATGTTCATCCAACAAGCTTTTTCCCATGTGATTGGTTTTAGCCAGAGTTTATCACAGGTACAAAATTAGGCGGTATGACTGTGCATGTTCTCTAGCTGATGTTGAAACTTACTGTCTTGATCATTTAAAACTATGTTTTTGTAAATATCAGGTTTAGTGCGCTTTCGGGAATATCTGCATGCTATGGAAAGAGAGAGAAAAAGGATAGATAATAAGTAATTTGGTTTAAAAGTGTGATAAAAATCCTTGGCATTCTTTGTTCTGATATTAATTGTATTTAAATAAGTCAACCCAATGTAACTCATTCCAGATCTTAGTCCAGCTGCCCTGTTCAGCCTGATGCCTTTTAAAGGTTTAAAGGTTTAAAGGTGTTAATGTTTTCCTTTTCAACATGGCAAACATTTTTTAAAACCTTTTTGGCACAATGGTGCCACTGTCCTCATAGTGTTATTTCTTTGGTCATGAATTTTCAGGCCCTTCCAGTAAGAGGAGAAAGGCACTTAACTGGTACTGGTTAACAGCCCCATTAGTATACATTGCTCTAAGGAAAAAAAAGAAAAAGAAAAAAAACTTTGAATATATCAAGAATGAGCTGTTCCAGAGGCATTCTCCTCATTTTACTCAGGAGAAACTATGCACTAGGTTCCCACCAAATACAATGTGACCTTTTTTTCCCCTTTCTCTGTACACACCCCAGATGTGTGCCAAGCAAATGAGAATGAGGGCCGTTGACAATGAAAACATAAAGAAGCTAGTCACCAGATTGAGATGGACATGCTGCTAACTGCTGACAGCTTGACCTGAGCAGTCCTAACTTGTATCTGGTCTGTTAGCATTGGGTTAGATTGACTAACAGAGTAAATAAAATTCAACTGTCATAAGACACGCTACATCTGCTATCATCAAGAAACAAATCATCCAGAAGAAACTTTTTTTCATCCTGTGGTCACACCCTTTTCTTAAGAGCTTCTTTTTTAAAATTATGACAAATGAATTTCATTCTTTAAAATCACTTATCTTCTCCCAAACTTGAAATATTTAAATTAGGTTGTTTTGCTTTTCCCTCTCATTGTTTATTTTTTTTTGGGATGGATCTAAATGAGTAAGATGAGCAATAAAAGGTACCAAAAAGACTGGAGGGATCACAATGTTTTCATCAGAACTAAGTAGAGGGTCGGTTCCTGCCCTGGTTTTGGGGTAGCTAGAAAAGGAAATCGTGAATGTGCTGGAAATGTTGGCTCGAGAGAAAAGACTGGCATAGCTCTGCCTCGCAGTGGGTGAGAGCGTATTGATACTAGGGACCTGCAGAGTTCCCATGACCAGGTGAGTCGGCTCTGAGGAAGGGGTTAGGAAAGCAAGGACAGCTGCATGGAATAGCTGAAGTTCCTTTGGGGTCAGGAAGAGCCAACAATTGTGGGGTATGGTTGCTTTTGCTTTGTTTTTGAGTGGGAAGTCTTGCTGGAATCCCCTGAGAACCAAAAGATGCCAGGGGTCAGCGAGGCTATAGAAAAGGCCAGTGGTAACACCTCGTTTTCATCCTAACAGAGGAGTAGGTGCGAATGGCACCAGCATGGATCGTTCCTTTCTTGATCATTACTCGTGCTTGCCACTGTAGCAACACAACAAAGCCATGATTGTGATTAATACTAGGCTAAAGACCTTGATCAAAATGGGAGCTCATTTACTGTTCTATGAGGTATATAAGTAACTTCTCTTCATATTTTCCCTCAGAGATGAACCACGTGTGGTAGTCTTGTTTGCGTTAGTACTAAGGTCATGTTTGATCTGTCCCAGGTGAGTCACATATTTCCTGTAGCTGGAGTGTTGCTCACCATAAATGGTCATTTTCAAACAGTATTATGTAAATCCAGCTGTACGACTGACCAGTGAGTTATCTGTCATCACTGTTGCCCACATACCCGTCCTTCCTTGTGTAGTTTCATCATCCTCATCCTTCCCACATCTTGCGCAAAATGATTTTCTGTGGTCATTCGGCAATAACTGTATGTCACATACTGTCTTTTTGGCATTTGTTGAAAAATCCAAATGCTTAATAACAGAAGGTTAAAAAAAAACTAAGCGTTTTTACATGTACACTGAATTGGATCAGTATTATTGTTCATTATAATGCTATATATATTTTTTGGAGCAACATACTATAGTTGTCATAAAACTATCTTTATTCTTCTCCTCTAAAGTGTTGTTGTAAATTCATTTGACCTTTACTGCAGGAAAAAAAATCTTTTATATAGGGTATGAAGACAAGGCTCAGTTTGTAACAAATAGTGGACCATTACAAAAGAGGAAAGAAAAAAGCCAGGGCTGAGCAGCAAGAAGCTTCAGTTCAATTTCACCTCATATCTTTCTAATAACGTACTTGTCACTTTATTACCTTCCAGTAATGTGAATGCTGCTGACAAGACTGTCACACTAACAGCAGACAACACCCTCTCTGCTTCAGCCCAGCTCTCCTGGCTACTTATTGCCCTGGCCCTGAAGGGACACAAACTAATAGTGTGCTTTCCAGTTCAGCACTTGGCCATCAAATATAAAAGGATGCGTAATTGCCTGTTTATCCCCTTGTGAAGGAGAAATTGACTACAAGGGCTAGGCTTTCCCATAGAGTTCCCTGATGTACACACACATCCACAATCAGTCAGTCTCTCTCTCTCTCTCTCTCTCTCTCTCTCTCTCTCTCTCTCTCTCTCTCTCTCTCTCTCTCCTCTCTCTCCTCTCTCTCTCCTTCCCTCTTGTTCTCCCGTCCTAACATACAAGCACATACACACACCTACTGTGTCTGTGGGAAGCCAAAGGCTGCCTCTCGATGCCCTCTCCAGCTATTAAGTGGACAGTAACAAGATGACTTCTGAAATAAAGAGTCAGTAGAGAGACGCTGTCTGTGACAGCATCCTTTGCTTCTTTGAAAACTTAAGTGTTACAATTCCATTTTGAGAGTAATGGGTGTGGCCCTATAATTAGAGCAAATTTTCCTGCAAATCAGTGGCATAAGTAAGATTATATTGCCCCCTAATCTGTAGGGAAAAGATTAAAATATTTTTCTTCCCCTTCAAAAAGTGCACATGTTGTAAACTGGTTATGCACAGTGGTAATTTTTTTTTCTTATCCTTGGCATCAAACCATGGATCTAGATGTACAAATGTATCTTTCAATGACCCCTCCAAATCCATAGTGTAACATGATTAACTTTTGTCAAACTGGACTGACAATCTAAAAAAGATGGCATCAGGCTTTTGACTTTAATCATTAAAACAAGGACCACCCTATGAGTAAAAGGTAAATTCTCCACTTTGAAGAACTTTGGTAAGTGCAAGTACAGGGAGCTTTAGAAAATTGAGTGATGGGGACCAAAAGTACAAAGGAAGAATACATGAAAATGTTATATTCCAAAATGCCTTGAGCCCAAAGATTGGCTGCTATTTTTGTATATTGAAATACTCAAATGATGGTTGGAAAGTGACTAGTTAGTGACTAAATGAAGTGCAAAATCTATCAAGCGTCTTTCTGGAACTAGGGGATGCCATGCCTCCTTCCAGCCTTCCCGCAGCACATCTCAGAGAAGATAGTTGGTCCCATTACAAACAGTCACATTTCAGTAAGATATTAGCCAGGTAAGACACGTGCAGGTATTGGTATCATCTTCCATGTGAACTTTAGCAAGGAGATAACAGCAGCAGATTTAGGGATAGACAATGTAACAGGTCTATGTTGACAAATCTGCTAAATAATTTCATGAACCAGTCTGGGGACCGGGAAAAAAAGCACTTTGAGCAAGGACTCTTGGGTTAGAGCAAAGGCAATTAGTTGACATGATACTTCTTAAGTTCCTCAGTATGTATATGTTACAATCGTTTATCAGACATCTTAATAGAATCCTAATTGAAAAACCAGTTGCCAAAATTGCACAAGTTCTGCTCACCGATACTAGCTTTCTCCCCTTAACTCTAAAATAACAGGGATGCTTAAGGATGTTTGTAATAGTTTTTTTAATGCTTTGTTTCACTTTTTTAAAAAAGAATCTTTGAAGGGAGGGAAGAGCAGACAGAGGTATTTTAAGAAAAATGGAGAGAAGTAGATAGTATTGAAAGTATATTTCTTGAAGAGAGAGTATCTAAGTGCTATACCAAGATTTTATAAGGCTTCCTGTTGCCAAATGTGATGTTGAGATAATGCACGGCTAAGATGGCAAATCCATCAATTATTAACTGGCTCTGCCCACTTCTGTCATGGAATGCAAGGATTGAGAGGTGACTCTGGGGAGACCCTGGGTGTGTGAGAGAGCTCCATTCATCTGGCCCTGGATATGTTTCTCAAAAGAGAGGGAGAAAGTGCCAGTCCCTGCAAGGTGAACTGACCTGGCACGGTTTCAGTGGGAGCCTCACTGCCTGCCTTTTCCATGCTAGGAGACAAAGCATCCTCTACCCCATCTGTGAATCGGGGCTGTGGCCACTGCGAGAAGTATGATTCATGAGGTATGATGCTCTTGAGCTCCCAGACAATGTGCTGAGTTAATAGGTTCACTTCAGATGTATAAACCAAGGCTGTTTCTTTTTTTAAATCTAGTCCCCAATTTGGAGTATTTTTGCATGTTTTTGTACAGAGTAATCCATTCCTCTCATTGTGTATCTTAATCTCCTCTGACTTTTCTGACTTTTCCATTGTCTTTCTCAATCCCACCCTTTGCTCTTCGGATCTCACCAACCCCCCTTAAAAAAAAAATCGTGTTTGAGCAAGAAGGTAGAACACGCCCTCCCTCATCCTGGTTATAATCGCTTTGGAAACATGTGTTCTACGCTGTCCAGGGTTTACATAACGTGAATTAAGTGAATGAGATGTTCTAGTATTATATCTTAACCTGATAAGACTATCTAAGATTTCTAGTATATGGTGCATTTGCTTTCCTGTGCAAACTTTGGTTCAGCTGCCCTGCAGAGAATCTTACCATTTTCCTGCCAGTGCCAGTATAAAGAATGCAGGAGAGCTAAACATGGGTACATGAAGGTCAGAGGGGTGAGGACGGTCGAGAAATGGGGAGAAGACTTGGGCTTGAGACAACCTGGGCTTTTCATGTGTAGCTCACTCAGCAGTATGAGGGTGACTGACACACCAGTGGGTGGTTTCCAAATGAGGCAAATGCCCATTTCCCCGCTCCCCTCACACTCTGCCTGGCTTCTTCCATGAAGTCCTTGCTGCTTTTCTGCCTCCCCAAAGGTGAGGGGAAGGGGCTGGTTGGGGATCTGGGAAAGCCAGTTCTCTGTTCTCTCCTGCTGGTGATGGACTAGGTCTTTTAGAACTAGCAAGATCCCTCACACAGCTGGGAGAACACATACCTTTCTTACTCCAGACCCATTGGTGTGTCTCCAGTAACAAAATTATTGGACTCAGCCTTCATATTTGACAGCAAAAGTGGCCAAAGGGAACTGAAATATCTTGAAGAAAAGGAATTTTCACCAAGATATGTCCTCTCCCTCTCCCAGAGTTTAGCTGTTTATTCTTTTTTTGTGTGTATATTGTTCTCATCTGCATAAAACCAGTCTCTTCCAGTAAGCCTGCCGCAGAATCAAAGTCTGTACTACAAAAGGTAACTGCACCAAGGATGGGACAGTTTGCATCACCCTGATCTAATCATTGTGACGTTGGTAGCTTCCTAAATACTGTATGTACCTTGAACAAGGGTTTTATTTTTGTTTTGTTCTGTTTTTCTTTTTGTTTTTATTGGTAGTCTAAGGTAATTAAATTTTTTAATTTGCTATTACTTTGGTTGTATTTTCTGTACTATAACTGCCTACAGTATGTCTTTTGCATAAAATGCATAAGGGTTTGGGGATGTAAATGGAATTTTATTCATATTTTGTCCAAATACCTCTTGTAATTTGTATCAAAATTCTTGTACAATTTTTATATTAAAGATTTATCAGTCACTGATCTCTTCTTACCTTTTTGATTTCAAGAAACCTCCACACGCTCCGGTAGATCTTTACAAAATACACCGAACAGCCCTTCAGCTCACAGTGCAATTCACCTTATTTAAGCACACTCGTTGACGAACTCAGAGCCAAGCTGAACCACTATATTATTTAATAGATTTCTCAGGAAGACCAAGCTCATCTTTTGCTCAGATGGCAAAGCTGGGTCAGAGCTGCAGAGGTCCTGGCCACTCCCAATGGAGCACAGCAGACACTGCCCTCCGTCTTCCTCCCCACAGCTATCCCTTCAGGGATGCCTTTTCTGTGACTTTCCAGAAGTCTTTTTCCCAAAGCCTTTGCCCCTGCTCTTTTGAGGAAAAGAAGACTAAAGGAAGAACTTAGGTGTCTTTGCACCTGAGCTTTTCAAAAATAAATTTTCTTCCCAATCCTTTCAAATTTGTGGACAGCAGCCACCAGGATGATGACTTCATGTTTTTTCAGAATGAATGCTTGTCTTTCAGTTTATAGTCTCTTGGCAGCAGCTTTCCACAAATTGTCCTCGTTATAATCTAGAAATAAAACTGGCAGATGGAAAGATGTCATAATCAGCAACATTTCTTCCTCCTGTTGTCCTGCGTGGGGACTATGGGATGAAGCGTAGAGAAGGTGCGTTTTGGGAACCAAACGTTGGGCACACACGGGCATAAAGATGAGAACAGTAAACACTGGGGAGAGGAGGAGGGGCGCGAGGACTGAAAGGCTGCCTATTGGGTGCTGTGCTCACCACCTGGGTGATGGGACCATTCGTACCCCAAACCTCAGTGTCACACAATACACCCATCTCACAAAGCTGCACATGTTCACCCTGTATCTAAGATAAAAGTTGAAATTATATAAAAAGTGCTTTCGACTCACCAGTGTTTAATATCACCCCCACCTCTTGAACCAATCCAAGTTAAAAATTAGACTAACCAAGACTATAACTTTTGCTGAAATCTCCCCTTCAATTTAGTATTGTCTGTTCTCCATCTGCAGAGCCAGATCTGCTCACATCTCCCCAGGTTGTCCTACCCACCTCTCCAGTTTTCCCTGGCCTCTAACGCAGGCACCTAAGCTACCTGGACTCTAGAGCGATGCCCTGGCCCCAGGCCTCTGGACAGGCTGCCTGTACCCCTCAGGCCCCCAGTAAGGAGCTACCCAGGCTCAGGTATCACTGACTGACTGTCTCTCCCAAAGCATCAGGGATGCCAGCCACCTGGCCTTGATGGAGTCTCCCTCCTTGATTTCTCTGAGCACCCATAGATGGGTTTTCAGTGATGGCAAAAAAATGAAAGGTTAAGGAACTTTGGAAAAGTCAGCCTCCATTGAGGCATGTGGTTATTAGATGTCATGGATGTGTTAAGGCACTCCTGCAGGGAATCCAAGTATAATTATGATCTTTTCATCTGTCATAATAAGTCTGTAATCGGCAAGAATTCTCCCTCAAATAGCTCCTCTTTCTCCTTAGGAAAAAAAAAAAAGTTGTTTTAAATGCTATCAAATGATGGAAATACTCCTGTTCAGTGAAGAGGCACCCATGAAGACAGCTCTTGGCACAAAGCTAATCAAAACTGCCTGGGTTGTGGCAACTTGCTCTCCTGAGCCACTGGAAGGCTTGCCGCCTGCTACTTTGCCCTGTGTCAGTTGACAATATGACAGTAGATTAAGTGCTACTAATTTAATAAAGCTGCTCTGAGGCCAGAGCTGATCTATCAATGAAAACTAGAGAGGATCGCATTGGTGGGGGCTTGGGGAGGGGCAGCAGAGAATATTGAATTGCCTGAAGTAATACTGGGGGGGAAAATCTATTGATTCTCAGTGAGGAGCAGTTATTTTTAGTCACCTGACTCTTGGGCACCCAATCATTACCCATATTCATCAAAGCTGTATAATGAACAGAGGTATTGATTAACAGGAGTAGCTGAGGAGATTTCCCAACAGTGCTAGTTCACATTGATAGGTCTCCAATGGGAATACAGGCCATGCAGCCCTGGAACATAACTTATCATGTTCTAGGTCCTTCTGTTGATTTGATTTGGGCGGGGGCGGGGTGGGGAGGAACAGCCTTACACACAGTGCTACCCCTATGACCTTTCTCTGAAACCCTCTTTGGAAAGAAAAGAAAAAGCCCCACTCTCCGCAACAAGTACATAACCCTGCTCTAAGTTTTCTCTCTGTCCAGGCTGGCCATCCGACCTCATCTTTGATTGCTGTGTGTTATCTTGATTTACAGAAATTTGCTGGAAGCTGGGACATGCCAGTCAGAGCTTAGAGCCATCAGGCGTATGAAGCTTTCCCTCCCCTAAAGATCAACATATGGCTTCAGGAAATTATCGTGTTAGGCTAATTGCACCAAGTTGGCATGGTAGGAACATAATGAGTCCCGGTTTCAGCATGCTGACCCCAAACCCAGTGATGCCAGTGCATAGTAACTTTCCAAGCATTTTGCCTCGTGGCAGGAATCCTCATTGAGCTGCTGTTTGCAAAAGGCATTTGGTTGGATTTCTAGCATGCGCCCTGAACCTGCACTGCCGTGTTCCAATCATATGAGGGAGTTTGCTGTGCTGTTCACAGGAGCACTCGTCCTTCCAGAGAGCTAGTGGTGACCCAAATGCCATAACCATCAGAAGCCATGTGCTGCCTGACGGGCAACATGCTGCTTAAAATGCTGATATGTAACTAGAAACCATTAAACTCCAGGGGGAAAAAAGTAAAGGATTAAGACAAGGACAGCTGTAAAAAATAAAGCTCAAATGCATCATTAGAAACCAGAAATTCACAAAGTAAAACTGTCTGTCATCCCCACTGGTCTTAGCAACACTCGACTTGTATATTAATGACATAGTGCAGGAACTCTAAGTCACCCTTTAACCATGGAAGCAAGAGGGAAGTTTCTCTTTACTACAGCCTCTCCTAACTTGAGCCCGGGTTTTTGATAACGTTGAATTTTCTTTGCCTCAGAGTATCCTCACCAACCCGTCTTAATTTGTCTTACCTTGGTTAGCAGACTTTTTCTTCTTCAAGCACAGCCTCTCCCTTCAGCGCTGGGACTTTTATGAATGCCACCTTCAGCCTTGTCTTTACCTTTCTTTACTCTCTTCATCATCGTGTTCACTTCAATTTTTGTTTTCTTGGCTGTTATCATCTTTACAAAAAAAGTTCAATATATTTTTATCTTCCGGGGTTAGACTCTACCTTGACTTCTTTCTAAATGTAAGAGCTTACAGGAAAAAAAAAAAAAAAAATCAAGGGCTTCAAAAATTTTAAATCCAGAGTTCCGTACATTGCGTAGCAACTTCGAGTTTTTGGAATGCTCCAAAAAATGGTTATAAGCAATTGAATTTGGAGGTTATCAAGGTTTGGGGCATGTGCCATGTTATGTGATTTAAGATTATTAGCCACTTCCACCTTTTTAGAGAGATTCATTTTTACAAATATAAGTGCTATTAACAATTCAAAGCACTCTCATAATTCCCCTTCTTTGTTCTTACCCCATGATCTCAATTTCAATTTTTCTTATTTTTTTTCCATAAGTGGAGAATTTCCTTCCAAAGTTTCACAAAGTTATTTGCAGGCTCAAAACAAGACACTTATTTGATTATTTTCAGATGTCACATCAATTGTTCTTCAGCCGAAAGTAATCCTACAAGATGTTATGCTTTTATGCTTTCTGTTCTTTCAAAAACCACAAACCTGCGTGTTTGAAAATATCACTCTTTCCAAAGCCCTCGGCCTCACCCGCAGAGCTTGGAAGTAAGGATGGTTTCAGGCTTATATATGTACTTGCCTTCTCAAGGAAACAGCAAAACACAAAACCCACTCACTTTTCTTATATCAACTGTGAGCATAAATGGGGAGGAGAGGGGTGTGGGAAGCCAGTACGTTGTGAAATCCAGGAAGGTGAAATATAGGTGAAATCTAGGAAGCTGTGTCTCGGATGGGATTGTGTTCTAAATACCTTCAAGATGCAATGTTTCTCTTTCCCTCATAGTTTGTGGTACATAGTAGGCATTCAATTCATATTAATAGCATAACTGGGTGAGTGATTGGGGAATGGGGGTGGGAAGGTGGATGGAGTCATTTGTTAAATGCCAAAGTCAGAGCCAGGCTTAAAACGGGGTAAGCACACCCCATCTCTCTCACTGAACATAGCTTAAAACCCAGACAGATGCATGGGTCAGCCATTTGAGGGCTCTGAAAAGTAAACAGTAAGCAGAAGCACCAAGGACGATGACGAGGCTCCAAAGTCCCACCAAAATAGTGGCACTTTGCCATTTGTTCCCCTCCAGGATGCCCTGGGCCGAACTCATCAAAATCCAAAACCCGGAAGTAGGCATCAGGGTGTGATCAAAGAGGTCTCTAGAAGAAACCCTCTTCCAGTGGGAAAGAAAACAGCAAATGCTCAGAGAGAGAGGGAGAAATTTCCTATTTCTCTTTCTTTTTTCCCCATTTTCCTGTGCCTGCCCCAAACCCACATAAGAAGCAGTGGCAGCAGGAACCGTCAGGGGTGAAAACTCTGCAGGAGGGAATCCTTCTGCCCTAGTGGAGGAGCCATTGTCCCAAGAAGGTGGCAAATTCCCTTTTGCTTTTTATCTCCATCTGTCCTCCCACTGCTTGGCCCTGGAAGTGAGCACAGTGACAGTAGGTGCAGGGCAGAGCACCAGCCTTCTGGCTGGAGGACTGAAAAGGCCAGGCTGAAAAGTCCCAGGGAGACATGGAGAGGGAGGTCCTTGGGAAAGTGACCCCTTAGAGTTAGCAGTTCCTGAGCTTACCCCTGAGGAGCGCATGCACGGGGCTGACAGCACAGCACAGACATTGAGAAGTGTGTTATGGGATAGATGGCCAACTATGTCCCAAACTGGCTACTGGGTGGTGCACACATGGGACAGATCCAAACAGTGCTGCAACGATTTTGGACACTGAACTGATGATGGAACTATCACCCTCAGAAGGCTGGTTGGAACTTGCAGCCTAAACCCAGTGAGGTCAAATGCCTCCTAAAAATCATATCAACATTCTCCATAAGATTTTAACAAGACCCAGAATCTCGTAACATGTGTGGTAGGCAGACTTCTTTTTTTAAAAATTGTGGTGTTAAATATACAAAGCATAAAATTTACCATTTGAATAATTTTTAAGTGTACGGTTCTGTGGCATAAAGTACATCCACAATGGTGTGCAACCATCACCACCATCCATCTCAAGAACTTTTGTGTGTTCCCCAACTGAAACTCTGTACCCATTCAACTCTAACTCCCCATTCCTCATTTCCCTTGCTGTTCTTTCCATCTGTATGAATTTGATGACTGTAGTTACCTCATATAAGTGGAATCATACAATGTTTGTCCTTCTGTGTCTGGCTTATTTCACTCCGCATGATGTTGTCAAGGTTCATCCATGTTGTATAGCATGTGTCAGAATTTCCTTCCTTTTTAAGGTTGAATATGATTCCATTGTGTGTGTGTGCCACATTTTGTTTATTCATCCATCCATCGATGGACACTTGGGTTGCTTCCACCAGTAGGCAGACTTCTAAGATATCCACTGATGATTCCCAGATACTGATTTTCATATCCCCTTCCCTTAACTGTGGGTGACTATGGTAAAAATCTTGAGCTATCCCTTCCATGATTGGGTTATAAAACACTCTGGCTTCTGTCTTGCTAATGTGCAATGTCTCCATACTCTGTATTCTGCCTCTATACTCTGTACTCTATCTTCAGTACTCTAACTTATTGCCCTCTTGGCTTACACACTTTGATGAAGCAAGCTGCCATGTGAGAGAGGCTCATGTCAAAAAGAACTGATGACGGCCTCTAGTCAACAGCCAGAGAGGAACTGAGGTCCTCAGTTCAACAACCAGCAAGGAACTAAATGCTGCCAATGACCTCCAGTTTAGCTGAATTGGGCCTTTAGATAAGATCACAGATCCTTGGTCAACATATTGCTTGTAGCCCTTTGAGAGACCCCACAGCATAGGACTCAACTAGGCCCAAACTAAAGAAACAATGGGACAATAAATGTTGTTTCAAGCAACTGAGTTTTGGAGTAATTTGTAATGCAGCAAGAGATAACCAATACAACACAATATTCAGAATGTCCAAGAAACAATCCAAATTTTTTCAGTCTATGAAGAACCAGGAAAATCTCCTTTTACATGAGAGAAGACAAAAACAGATGCCAGTACAGAGATGATGAAGGTGTTGGAATTATCAGAAAAACATTTAACAGCAAGGATTATTTAAATCCTCCAAAAATAAGGGCAGATACTTTTGAAACAAATGAAATGCTAGAAAGCCTTAACAAGGAAATAGAAGATACAAAGAACAAAATGGAAATTTTCGGCCTGAAAAATAAGGTCATTAAAATTAAAAAGCCACTGGATAGTTCAAAAGCAGAATGGAGACGATAGAAGAAATCCAGTGAACTTGAAGACAGGAAAATAGCAGTTATCCAACCTGAACAATAGAGACAACACCATTGAACAGAGTCTCGGGGAACCACGAAACAACAACAAAACACCTAACATGTCTGTTATTAAAATTTCAGACATAGAGGAGAAAGAGTTCAGTGAAGAAAAATATTTGCAAAAATAATGGCTAAAAACTTATTTAGCAAGAGACACAAACCTACAGATTCAAGAGACTCAGTAAACCTGAACTGGATAAAGCTAAGGAAATGCACACTCACATGCAGCACAACAAACTGCTGAATTCTACGGATAAGGAAGCAAATCTCAAAAAGAAAAGAACCCAAGAGAAACGATGCCTTACTTACAGGGGGACATTGGAATGATTGTGTTTTTGCATCAGAAACCAAGAAAGCCAGAAGAAAGTAGAACAATATTTTCAAAGTACTAAAAGAAAATAACTGTCAACTCAAATTCTAAATCCATGAAAAATATTCTTCAAGAATTAACCTGAATTAAAGACATTCTCAGAGGAAGGAATTCTCATTGTTTTCTAGCATACATCTTCCAAAAGAGCTGCTACAGGAAATTCTTCAGAAAGAAGAGAAATGATACCAGAAGAAAAGTTGGAGCCTTAAGAAAAAAAAAAGAGAGCAGTGGAAATGATAAATCTATGGGCCAATATATTATTTTTATTCTGTTGGTTTTTGATGGTTTGAAAGCAAAAAACACGACATCATCTGAGGGCATTTTCAATGTATGTGGACATAATACATAAGACACTATGACAGAAGGCTATACTCTGTATGCCTCCATTCCTACAATGTTCTCTAGAAGACACAACCATAGTGGTAGAGGACATGTAAGTGATGGCCAGGTCTTGGGGTGGAGGTGGGGTATGATTGCAGAGAGATAGCAGGAGGGAGTTTTTGAGGCGGTAAAACACTACTGTATCTTGTTTGTGGTTGTGGTAACTCAAATTTATATATGTAGTAAATTTCATAGAACTACACACAGAGAAAAAGTCAATTCTACTGTATATTAATTCTAAAAAAAAAAAGAACAGGAAGTATAGTTAGGTCCCCAGGCAGTCTGATTTCAAAGGGAATGAAATCTGCCTCCTGCGCCTTCTCACCCCACAGCTCTAAATGATGCATTTCTTACTTTTTGGTTTCTATAGGAATGTCCTTAAAAGACGGAAGTTCATATAAAAATGATGAGATTTAAAATAAAAGCAGATAGAAAAACCCATGGATTTAAATTCTGCTTAAGGTTTAAATATTCTTTGGCTCGTTTCCAGCAAGAGAGCCTGAAAGTCGGATGAGTGGCACAAGACATTACAACAGGAGGTACAGCTAGTGACTACAAAAATGACTGGTCTGAAGTGAACAGCTTTCATGTTGGTAGGTATGTCATATGTTGGTAGATACGGAGAACACTTCAAAAATTTGTGATGGACAGGGATAGAGGAGGAATTTCTGTGATATTAACAAGCAAAGTTCTTTCCCTCTAGAATAGTAAGTAACTCCTAACTCCTGACCATGGCACTAGAGCTCTTCAGTGCCCTGTAATTGCAGTTAATAGACGGAACCCCTGAGTCTCTATCTACACCCTCCAGGTTGCTTTCACACACATACAGGTTGAAGAAACACTGGGGAACAAGAGCTTAGGTATGAAGAACATCTTAGATGTTATGTGTATGTTGGTAATGTCATGGGCTAGCTGCTTCTTCAAAGTAGAAGGTGAGTGGGGAAGAGAAACCAGCAACGGAGATCGACAGGAGTGGTAAAGCGAGAACTAGACTCTAGTGAAAGGAGAAGAAAGAAGTTAAGAGAAAGTAAAAAAGTTAGAAGTATCAAAGAGTGGGTGCTCGACCATATAAAACACTCCAGAGAGGTCAGGTAAGGCAAAAATTGGGAAGCATTCATTGAATTTAGTAATTAGGGCATTTTTCAATATTTTAGTGCAAACATATGATATATGCATCACAGTGTCTGCCCAGCCCAACTTCGCCTGCTAGTTAAAACTGCTTCACCCTCAGCCCCTACACAGGGAAGCTGTGTTAGGTTGATTTTCGCAAAACAGTTTCGCAAAACTCAAGGGCAGCCTATTCATAGGCTGGCAGGTGACCTTTGAGGAGGCCTAGTGCAAAGATAACAATTAGCTGTTTCACCTGGCTCTGTCCAGGATTTGGACTGTGAGATATAAAGTGGATTTGCCAGTTACATGTGAGAGGAAAATAGAGCAGGCTTGAAGAGAAAAAGAGAAATAGAGAGAGCAAGAGAGAGAGAGCAAGAGAGAGAGAGAGACTGCTATGGTTTTGAATACATCCCCTCTAAAATTCAGGTGTTGAAACTTAATGGCCAATGTGATCATATTAACAGGTGGGGCCTATAAGAGGTAATTAGGTCACGAAAAGTCCTTATAAATGAGGCTTCACAAATGAATGTGATTAAAGCCCTTATAAAAGAGGCTTCGTGGAGCGTTTGGCCCTCTTGCCCTTCCACCTTCAGCCATGGGTTGGACGCTGTGCTTTCCCTCCAGACAATGCAGTATCAATGCACCATCCTGGGAACAGCGGCTCTCACCATACACCGAAGCTGCCGGGGCCTCGATCATAGACGTCTCAGTCTCCAGAACGTGAGAAATAATTTTTTGTTCTTTATAAATTATCAAATCTGTGATATTCTCTTATAGGAGCACAAAATGGACTGAGACCGAGACTCAGGCTATGTGTACCGAGAGAGGTAGATAATGGTGCCGGTCCGTCCAGCTGCTCTGATGAGAATGTGTGGGAATTTTATTAAGAAGTTATCTGTCTAAAAGAATGAACCTTGTGTTGGATTGGGAAGAAGAGCCATGGTAGAAAAGTGTGTGTCTGTGTGTGTGTGTGTAATAAAAGACTTAATCATGATAGAGAATGTGAGGAATGCTACTATGTGACTCACCTAAATTCTAACTCTCAATCCAGCCCTACAGTTAAGGAGAATCATGTTTCTCCTACAAATATCCAAAGGACAGAGAAGTGCCCAGAGATGGCCAACTACCTGGTGGACATAGGAACTGCAGAATATTCACAGTGATCAAATTGTGGAGGGAAGGGCATTATTTGCGAGTCTGTACTATGCACATGGTTCTGTGTTAAGCACTTTACCCACATTTACTCATTTAAGCCCCACAACACCTATAAATAAGCATGACTGTTCTCACTTTAAAGTTCAGAAGATTGAGGACCCAGGAAATAACAGAGACCATTAGAACTGGAAGTTGAACTGAGATCTGTTTATCTGAGAGAGATCCTGATCTTTTTGCTTTTCATACTTCCCCCATTTGTGGATCTTATACCCTTAATAATTAACAAGCATGCCTGCTGATTTCCTATGGGTGTGGCTCAGGATGAAATTTAAAAGTTTCCAATATAGTTGAGAAATAAACAAAAATATGTGTAACATGGCGAGTGACTGCTTGAAGTAGACCAGTCAGGGTTTTATATACACACACACACACACACACACACACACACACATATATAATTGATTGTATATTATATATAAAATTTATTATATATTATATATATAATTTATTGTCTAAGGTGAAAGGGAGGCACTAAAATTAATTGACTGGCATTAACAGTTCCAAAATAATAGTAATTAGGAACTGTCCTGAACAAATCAGAACATATAGTTACCCTAATGAAACATTGCTGTAACATTATACTTCCTGATTCAAGATTACTAAGGCCTCCTACTAACAAGGCCCTTCTCACATTTATTGTCTTTCAAAAAATACCCAGTACCTCTCAATCTATGAGGGCACGGAACCCATGCTGAATTGGGAACCTCCCAGGCTTTCCTAGCCAATAGCTTTTAGTGCAAATTGGGCAGATATGTTCTTAATTTGTGTAGGGATAAGAAGCCCGGGGCAATAATCATCTGGTGATCAGAAACTGAGTTTAGGAAAGGTTTGGGTTGGCCGGAAGCCTTGCTGTATCAATCAGGTTCTTAGTTGAAAGGAACAGAGAACAACCCTGACTTGCTTACACAGAAAAGAGAGAGAGTACTGGTGGCTCACAGAATTGCTAAGAAGGCTGGATTACCCAGCACAGAAAGCAAACAGGAATAAGACAGATGGAAAAACAGGCAAATGACAGCCAAAATGACATCACAGAACTAACCCAGTGAGGACCTGGCTGCTGTCATTGGCACTGTGTGTTGTATACCACAGCCAGCACTGCTGCCATGTAGACCCAGAATGACTTCTCCACTGATACTGCTTTTTTTGTAATACCAACTCTCGATTCAGAGAGTCCAAGTGGGTGGATCTGATTGGTCTATCCTAGGCTATCCCTGCCAGTCTAGTCTTTTCAGGCCCATAGTGGAAAGGAGGGTTCTGCCTCCAAGAACTGTAATTTTGCCCCCAAATATTCATTTTTCCCTCCCAGGGGAAAGGGTTATGCTTCCCTGCCCTTTTGACATCAGGCTTGACCATGTTGCTTGTTTTGGCCAGTAGCATATTAGAGGAAAATCTGCAGGTGGTGTGCTAGTGGAAGCATTAGGAGCCAATGCATGCTCTGCCATCTACTTTCCCTCTGCCTGAAGAACAGCAATGTTCTAGATTGGACTATTGCATCAACCTGAATCCCAAAAGTGGAAGATGACATGGAACAGAGCTACAATGAGCCCATGAAGGGCATGCAGCATTAGCTACAATGAGCCCATGAAGGGCATGCAGCATTAGCAAGAATTAAACCTTTGCAAGTCATTAAGATTTGCAGGGGTTATTTGTTACCAGGGTATAAAGTAATCTGACTGATACATGGTCACACCAAAACACATATGATGGAGAATTCCCAAACACATAGGAAGAGAGTTCAGATGTTTGGCCAAAAAGTAAAAAAAAAAAAGCAATTAAAAAATTCGTTTTCGTATAGAAAATTCATCTAAATATAGAATGTTAAACGAGTCACCTTCCTTAAGTTCTCAGTTTCCCTGTGGCTCTCCCAGGGGCTGCCCTATGGTCCTCACAGCACTACAAGAGTACAAAGTTTGCGTGGGTAGAAGAACTCTTGGAGCAAAATCAGCAAATTCTTCACAATCTCTGTTGTGTGTATGTTAGAGATTATTTATATTGATCTTAAAAAAAATCACTGAATGTTAAAATTGATCGGGGAAGGCTTCTGCTGGGAAAGAATGGTTTTTGAAAAACACTCAAGGCAAGTTGAGACAATAAAACATTGTAAAATGTGTGTGTGTGTATGTGTGTGTGCATGCAAATAGCAAATTAGGTTTTAGGTGGTTTTATTTCTAAAAAAGTAGTTACATATTTTATTTTAACATGTAATGAAAATAAGGAATCTACTATTTCTTAGTTACACAATGAAAATAACATAGTTGTGGCTGTTTTCTATGAAATTATTTTTCTTCTCCTAAGGAAATTAAGTTCAACACAATTTCCTGGCTTTCTTAAAAGTTTTAAGGTTCCACAATTTCATTCACATCTGCTCATGACGTTCAGTTTTTAAGACTTGGTTCACAGACTAAAAAGAATCCTTACGTTAAGAAGCAGGTCAACCAATGAATTCCAAAGAGAATTTACCTTAGAGGCTTTTCAGAAAAGGCAGGGCAGAACTTGGCAGTGGTACCAGGTGTTGGCTAACCCAAGGCATGGAGATAATTTGGAGATCCAGCCTCTTGTTACTTTAGTCCAAAAGAAGCAATTCCTATTTAAAAAGTAATCTAAAATGATTTTTAAAAACCCATTTTTTTCTTTTTAGGATGGGACGTACCTATGAAATTCCACAAATTTCCTTTCTGCCACTCTTAAATCAGTCCATCAATCCACTCTTTTCAGTGGGTGATGTCATTTGTCCACTGCCTGGTCAATCGACACATATCTTTTGAGTACCTACAATGTGACTGGGGTGTATGTACCACCTGGCATCACAGGATAATGTAGTTACCTGTTTAAGAGGTGAAAAAATGTGACCTTAATCACTGGCATCGGAGCTCCTCTTAAGGATAGGAAAGTCTTTGTTTAGTAAATAATTTCCCAAGCCTTTTTCTTGTGTGTGTGGGAAGAAGAGTACAGGGCATCATCTATACTGAACACATGAAAACGAGGGGATGGAGAAGCCACTTTGCACGGAAAGATACAGAGGGAAAGGTAGGAAGGGGAGAGTATTGAGCAACTGGCTGGGAGACAGGAGGCAATGAGAAATTCCCAGGAACAATGATAGGCAAGGATGCCCACTACCAACAGCACTAAACCTTAAGATATTAAAAAGGGTTTACTTTAAGTCCACCTTACCAAGAGTCCCTGTGTGAACAGTGCTATGAGGAAAGGGACTGTGCACTTGAGGCGGTGAAATGATCCCTAAGAAGCATCGATACAGTGGAAGCAAGGGCTTGAGTCGGAGGTCCCTGGGTAAATAAAAACTTCCCAAAGATACCCCAGAGTGACTGGGAGGTAGTTTGTGCAACCTCTGACACATGATAGGGCATGATGACTCAGCCACCATTTCCAGCTGCCATTTTGGTTGCAGTTGTGAGAAGTGGTACCATCCTTAAGAACATAACATGCTCCTATGTTATTGTGAATAGTGCTGCAGTGAACATAAGTGTGCATGTATCCTTGTAATAGAATGATTTATATTCCTTTGGGTATATACCCACTAATGGGATTTCTGGGTCAAATGGTATTTCTGCCTCCAGATCTTTGAGGAATCGCCATACAGTCGTCCACAATGGTTGAAATAATTTACACTCCCAACAACCATGTAAAAGTGTTCCTTTTTCTCTGCAACCTTTCCAGCAGCTGTTTTTTGACTGTTTAGTATAGCTATTCTGACTGGTGAGAGATGGCTTCTCATTGTGGTTTTGATTTGCATTTTTCTAATGATCAGTGATGTTGAGCATTTTTTCGTATGTTTGTTGGCTGCATATATGTCTTATTTTGAGAAATGTCTGTTCATGTCTTTTGCCCACTTTTTAAAGGGGTTGTTTTTCTTGTAAATTGAAGCAACCTGTATTCTCATCATGGGGAGGGGATGGTGATTAAATGAACCATGCTTCGTCCATACTATAGAACAAGTTATGCATTATTTCAAAATAATGTTGTTAGATTTGAATATACTGACATGGAAAGATCTCTAAGACCTGTAGGTAAGTCTAAAAAGCAAGGCAAAGATCAATATCTAAATTCTTTATGGAAAACTTCCCTCAAAATATAATTACATATTTGAATGTATATGTACATTTTCCTTGGTAGGGATGGGATTAGATAGGCAGCTGAAGACAAAACCTATTTTGTTTGAAAAATTTTAACCATGAGAATGTATTTATGTTTAGTTGGGCGTGGTGGCACATACCTGCATTCCCAGCTACTTGGGAGGCTGAGGCAGAAGGATTGCTTGAGCCTGGGAGTCTGAGGCTGCAGTGTGACAGTGCCACAGAGCTCCAGCCTGGGTGACAGAGTGAGACCCTGTCTCAAAATAAATAAATAAATAAAAATTAAAAAGAATGTACTTGTGTGGTACTTGTATAATCATGATACATAAAGTTTAAAATACATAAAAATATAAAGAACAGTGCAAGGTCAGATTCTGGAGACCATTAGAATACACACATGTGTGCACATGCACACACACGTGTGCACATCCACACGTGCACACACATGCACACACACACAGTGCTGGCAGTATAAATCTAGATAAAAAGAACCTACTATTTAAAAGGAGCTCGGCGGCCTTGTCCTTTCTCATATCAGAAAAGCCCAGGCTGCGGAGAAGCAAGATTCCTATGCATGCATGCAACATTTGACCTTAACCTCCCAGGAAATCTGAAACTTAGGGCCTTGCCTCAGGCACTACATCTGTCACAACTATACCCACTTTCAGGTGTGTCGTGAGGACCTAGTCACCTGTTTTCACTCTTAGTTTTGAGACAGCAAAGAGTTTTGAAACAGCGTGTGATGGAGTCCACAACTATTGAGGACCCCAATATTTCAACATAGGTTCTTTCTATTTTCCATAAGTGTCAGCCAGCTGAGAAATAAAGAGAGACAATATAAAGAGAGGAATTTTACAGCTGGGCCACCATTGGTGACATCACATATCGGTAGGACCGTGATGCCCAAATGAGCCTCAAACCAGCAAGTTTTTTATTAAGAGTTTCAAAAGGGGAGGGGGTGTAACAACAGGGAGTAGGTACAAAGATCACATGCTTCAAAGGGAAAAAAGCAGAATTACTAATAAGGGTCTAACAAAGATCACATGATTCTGAGGGAACAGGACAAAGGGCAAAAGCAGAACTACTGATAAGGGTTCAACAAGGATCACAAGGCAAAGGGCAAAAGCAAAACTACTGATAAGGTTCTATGTTCAGCGGTGCACGTATTGTCTTGATAAACATCTTAAACAACAGAAAATAGGGTTTGAGAGCAGAGAACCAGTCTGACCACAAATTTACCAGGGCAGAGTTTTTCCCCACCCTAGTAAGCCTGAGGATACTGCAGGAGACCAGGGTGTATCTCAGTCCTTACCTCAACCACATAAGACAGACACTCCCAGAGCAGCCATTTATAGACCTCCCCCAAGGAATGCATTCCTTTCCCAGGGTATTAATATTTATATTCCTTGCTAGGAAAAGAATTTAGCGATATCTCTCCTACTTGCAAGTCCGTTTATAGGCTCTCTGCAAGAAGAAAAATATGGCTTTTTGCCTGACCCCGCAGGCAGTCAGACCTTATGGTTGTCTTCCCTTGTTCCCTAAAAAATCACTGTTACTCTTTTCTTTTTCAAGGTGCACTGATTTCATTTTGTTCAAACACACATGTTTTACAATCAATTTGTACAGTTAACACAGTTATCACAGTGGTCCTGAGGTGACATATATCCTCAGCTTACGAAGATAACAGGATTAAGAGATTAAAGACAGGCATAAGAAATTATAGAAGTATTATTTGGGAACCGATAAATGTCCACGAAATATTCACAATTTATGTTCCTCTGCTGCGGCTCCAGCCAGTCCCTCCATTTGGGGTCCCTGACTTCCCGCAACACACAACTGATCACCTCAGTATGAAATTCTCTGTAGGAAATCTCACTGATGATGAAGCCAATACTTAGTCCTTGTGTTGGGTGTGGGGACAGCACAGGCATGGGCTGTGTCCATGCTGCTCACTGGCTGATGTTCTCCAGTGCCAGAAGTCAGACTTGCATGGAGTTCTGCATTTCCAGGTCCTGTTCAGGGCTGCTGGGCCTGTCTTCTTGTCTTCCATGAATCCTTTCTCTCACATCTTCCCGTCTCTATCGTTCCCCTGCTCCCTCCCCTGTGTGTCTATAGAAAACATCAAATCTTCAAGAAAACTTTCTCTGCAAGCTACCACTGCCTGGCCTTCCTCTCTTCTCTTACAGATCTTCTAGAAGGCCTAGTCCCTCCCTCTCATCTCCCGCTTCTTCCTCAGCAGTTTCAACCATTTACCTTCAACCCTCACAATCTCAGTTCTTCAACTATTACTGTGTCACTCTCACAGAGGTCACCTGTGTCCTTGCTGTCACCTACTCACATGCTCTCTCCTGCATACCCCGTGACAGCTGCAGTTTCTGGCCATGGACAGCACCATTCTTGAAACTCTTCTCTCTTCACTCCTTTGAGATTTCTCTTTCTTGGTCTCCATCCCGAAGTCCTTATTTCTCAGTGGTCTTTCGGGGTATTGCCTTGGCCCTCTTCTCCCTGCCCTTTCTCCCTTAGGGATTTGTATCCAATGACACATTTTCAGCCCTTACTTTTGTGAAGCTGGTTCCCACATCTACAGCTGGCCATCAGCTTCTCCTTGTGCCCTGTGCCCCTTTCCCACTGCCAGCAGGATATCCCCTGTATACAAGCATCCTTCTAGCATTTTCGTTTTGGCAGCTGTAAATCTAGGCTGATCCTCTTCCTGCCAGTCCTACTTGTCTGCCTCCTGGGTTTCTGAATTCAGTGAACTCTCCAGTGATAAAGCCATCTTCTCTCCCCACCAGATCCCATTAATAAGAATTCTCACTTGTATCCCTTTACTTGACAAACACCTCTCCTTCTTCCCTCCCTCTCCTGTGGGTTCTCACTGGGCCCATCAGCACAGCCTCTTAACTGCTCTCACAGACCCCAGCCACCAGTGTGAACTTCCTAAGGCACCAGCTTCCTGTCTTCTAAACCTCCATCTCCTCAACGATAAAGTTTACTGCCTTAGGACTTCTCAATTTGCTCCAGCCTACCTGTAAAGCCTTATCTACTACTAGCCCTTCATTTGTTCCATGAATCTTCTCATCAATCCCTATGGATTTAAGAAAATAAAGGCTCCTTGACTCTCTACAGAAACTGGGAGGTTCTCTAGAATCTCTAGAGTCTAGAGATGAGAGAATCTCTGGAGACTAGGTTTCACCTGCCTCCACGTGCAACCTTCCAGGAAATAGTGACTTGTGTCCTTTGGTCCTTTGTATCAAGGCCCTCTGCCACATTGCTGCTTTCTCCAGCAAGGCTCCCTCAGCATTGCCTCCTCTCACCCAGATCCTCTTCTTTCAAAGGCACCCCTTAACATCGGAACCCTTCAGCTCATTAACACTGAGGAGAAGACTTGTGCTCAGAGAAGTTAGGTAAGTCCCTCCGTGTAAGTTAGGTATTAATGGGAGGAGTGGGGATTTGAACTGCGATCTCTCTAATGTCTAAATGGGTACTTTCTCCAGTTTGCCTGGCTGGCTGCCTGATTGTGCTTTTCCCAGTTGGCCTTAAAGGGCTAGCAGTGTTAGCAACACTTGCAGTAATATTCTTGAGAACAATCTTGTCTTAGTTGCTATCTTTTCTAATCCTCCATCCTACTTAAGGCTTGGAGCTCGGGGTCCTCAATAAATGCTTGGTGAATGGCACTGAATTTTCTTGTCTTCTCCAGTTTTTTCCAAGCATGTGCTGTATTTCTCCTTATCTCCCAAAGGACTGATATTTTATTCAGCTACAGGAACTCTGGGTGATGGATGGTCTTGAAGCTGTGGGGGGGACCCGTTGCTTTAGCCTCAGTTAGGACTCATGTTGAGGAATGTAGGCTTCTTGAGCTTTGGTCATCTGCAAATCAGAGCCCATGGCTCTCTCACCCTTGACTTGAGCCCACTGCCATGAAGATTTGCAAATGACCAACAGGCCTCAGATTCCATTGCATGAGCCTTTCCTAAAGGAGCAGGAACAGGAGGAGGAACAGGAAGAGGAACAGGAGGAGGAGGAGGAACAGGAGGAACAGGGTTCATTTGGAAACACAGGGAAATACATGAAGAGTTAAAAAAGCACAGCCATGATTCTGTAAATTAGCCTTCATAGAGCTCCTTCATATTCAACGTTACTGGATATCACTGCTTCAGCCCTGAAGCTATTCTTCTATAAACCTATAAAAGGAAAGCATTTTGAATAGTTACACATTAACAATATTTAAAATTCTTTCTGGAGTAACGTTTGGCCATGATTAGCTGTTCCTGAATTAGGATGCATTATGCCTTATGCAAGCCTGCAGGAAAGTAGACCCTCTTAGCCAGGGGCGTCCTTCACCTTTCTTCTTATAGCTCTTATATTTGGTAACCCTAAGCAAGCTACATAAGCTCCCTGAGCCTCAGTGTCCTCTGTTAGGTGGGAATGACAATACTTCACCTCACTGTTGTGAGGATTTAATGACTTAGAACTAAGTCACTTAGCCCTATGCCTGGCCCACAGTAGGGACTCAATTAATACGGATTTCTTACCTTGTTTCCTGACAAAACCTGTTCATTTTTTAAACCAGTAAAGCATTGTCTCTAGTTGTTGTTTTTTTAATCCCCACCCATTATTTATTCATTGAACATTTGTTGATCACTTGTGCATGCCAGGCATTGTTCTAGGTTCCAGGATACCTCAGTGAATCACATGGACAAGGCCCATGACTTTGCTGAGTGCCTCGGTGTTAGCACAGAGTTGGGGGTACATTATTCTCCAGCTTTGTTGGAATTAGCCTTTCTGCAGCGTGTGTTCCCAGCTGGGGGAACCTCATTTCAATTCCTTCATCTTCTTTTACTTCAATTTCTGGTGCTGTACTCCAATACTGATCGCTTGTGGCAGTGTATGATTTGGAAGAAAATAACTTAGAAAAACAGATAAAATGCTTAAAGATGCATAAAGAGTTGCAAAAGTACTCCCATGGTGTTTGAAAATTACCAAGACTCAAAGAAACAGGACTAAGACACACTCATGTTTAACTAAGTGAAGGATTCCTCACCATCAGGAGCTGTTCAGTTTGGATGGTGAGAGACCTGTAGGTGTTTGGATCAAATTGCCGTATTAACGAACTTGCTTTCCTGCATCTAGGTCTCGGCCAAATTATAGTCATTCAAATTACTCTAGGATAAATTAGCTTTGAGCAAATCCCCTGAATCCACAAGCTTTGTGTCCCTAGTGCATACTTCAATGCCTGGCACTAGATAGATGCTCAGCAAATTCTAGCAAATTCTATCATTTTTTATTTGTCTTCCCCTGCGACACCATAAGCTGCTTGAAGGCTGGGCCATCGTCTTATTCATCTTTGTATTATTCTGAACACAGAGTCTACCACAGTGTAGATCCACAGTAAATGTTTGTTAAATGGACAAAGGAATGAACAAAGGAACAAACTGAGTGGAGGAATTTTTGGAAGCTCATTCTAGCACACAAGCTCTGCCAGAGCAGAGAATGGGAGGCTAGGCTGGGGGTGGAGGGTCACCGTGCCTGCAGTCAGTGAGTGGTGGCTCTCAGAAGACCTAGGACCCAGGATCAGTGTCCCTGCTTTCGTGGTGGCACAGGGTCATGTCTGTGTGAGGCCACTTCCCCTCCCCCACACATAATTGGAGGCCTTCTCTGATCAGCCTGCTTTGGAAAACTGCTTGCACCTGGCCTGAAAGAACACAATTAAAAGACGCCGTAAAAATTGACAGATCACAGTGCGGAGGGCTGAAAATACATTACAATTCCGATCGAACTATAAATAAAGCCCCTAAATTAAATAAATCTCACACAATTATGGATTAAAACATGTTTAGTGTTAATGGCCTTGCACATAGACCCTGACTCCTGAAATTGTTGCTGAGGCTGCATGGCCAGGGGATTGCATCATAATTAACACCAAGCCATCCCGGAGGGGGCGCCTGGAGGTTCAACTGTGGGCCTTCAGAAGGACAGGGGTGGACCAATGAGGCCCCCTCCTCTGGGTGAGCTTCCAAATGCTTACCCAGCCCCTTCGTGGTACCACTGACTTTTCCTTGGAAGAATATGACCTGCAGATGGCTGTCACTCTTAGGACCTGATCCTGTACACAAAGGCTTAGGCTGGGCTGAGTGTTCCGGCTCCCCTGGTTGCTCTATCGCACAGATGTCCACATGCACCAAGTAAATGACCCCACACCAAAAAAGGGATTGTGGAAGAAATACTTGGATAATTCAGTCATTTGCTCACTCCTACTCTGTTCCTTTGAAGTCTATACATTGTATATAAATGGCCAGCAATCATATTGTACATTAAAATACAGAACATTTTCTATAGTAACTCTTAAACTCCAATTGTTAGAACCAAGGAGGTTGGTAAAATCATGAAGGACAATGAAAGGTATCAGAGTTTTAGCTATACCAAACCAAGTAAGAGTGCCTAAAATTTAGGAATCTTACAAGAGAAAGGTGAGGAGCCCATGGCTTTCATTCAAGATCAATTTGTACCTCTCACCGAGATCCAACAGATGGAAAGAGGCTCCAGGACCCCCACTGTGCTCCCTAGAGGAGGGCAGTGTGGTGGTGAAGAACAGGGGCTCTGGATCAGGCTGCTGGGGCTCTACTCCCAGCTCTCTGGCTTCCTAAGCACACACTGCTCTCGGTGTTTTGGGTTCCCCGCCTCCATATCAGGGATGATAATGGCAACTCCTTAGCAGTGAGGGTCTGGCCTGAGCTAAGCCTGCATGTGTGTTGGTGTCATCACAATTGCTGCTGTGACTGTACAGGAAGCGAGCCTGTCTTTGCTCCCACACTCTAGCTGTGAGGGCCCTTACCTGGTTCACCCTAGATGTGGCAGGAGAGGAGCTGCAGGGGTTCCTGGTGTGTTGCAGGAAGGTGAAGAGCGTGGTTTGGGACAGACACTCTACCAGTTAACCAGCCTGTCTGTCTCCTTGAGCAACTGGGCTATGCCTGGAGAGATGGGCGTTAGATATTCGCCGAGTTAGAGTGAGGATTAAGTGAAAGGAAGACATACAAAGAACTTAACCCTAGCACCTGGAAAACGAACTGTGCTTGATAAATGCTGACTTCCCTCTCCTCCCTTCCCTGCATCTTTCTGTTGTCTTAACAAAAGCCAAAAAGACCCTAGAACTTCTTCAAGGCTGAAGAAGTTGGCTATGGCAGGGCTGATGGGAGAGGCACACTGAGGAATGGTCTTAAGCAGCAGACAGACACTGTCCTGGGTCCCTCAGCTGCCCTAGTGGGAGGGGAAGCCCTTGGCCTGGAGCAGCTAAAGCCTGTGTTAGGTCCTCTTCCTCAGGCCCGATTGTCTTCTCTGACCATGCTGTTGTCTTTCTCATGCTGACACTTAAAAAATACAGACTTTACCCTGTCACTCCCCTGCTTTAAAAAACATGTCAAGGGGGTCCTATTTAGGATAAAGTGTAAAGCTCCTTACCAGTGTGTACAAAAAGGGGTGACTGATCTTTTCTAATCTCTACACTTTGCACTCTGCATTTTGTCATATTGGCCTTAAGTTCCCAGGCAATCTCATGTTCTGTGGTGCCCACCTGTGGGTTATGTGTACTCTTCCCTGTGCTTAGAATTTCCTCCCTGTACCCCTTGGTGAGCCTCACCTGGCTGACTTCAGGGCTTGACTTGGCTGTTGCATCTTAAGTGAAGCCTTCCTTCCCTGAGCCCTCCTGCTTGAGTTGGGTGCCCCTCCCGTGTGCTTCCTCAGCAGCCTGCTGGGACCCCATGAAAGCCCCACGTATTCTTGTTGAATTACTCATTGACGTGCCTGCCTCTTCCACTATATGACAAGCTCCAAGAGGGCAGGAGGCCCATTTCCTTCATTCACTGCTGTATGCTTGATGTAGCACAGCGCCTGACTCAGAGTAGCACACAGGAAATACTGGCTGAATGAAAAAAAAAAAAAAGAAATTGCTCATTCTCATTCTACACTTGTTGCTTTTTGGCATCACCATGGCTATGATGATGCAGGAAGCTCAGGGACAACAGAGTATGCATTTTCCTTAGTGAGGGGAGAGCTAGTTCCAAAAGTCCCATGAGGAGAAGAGGTTCCCTGGAATGGGCAGGCATTAGCAAATCCTGGCCTAGAAAACTTCCTTTCTTGTTCGTCATTTCACATTCAAATCATAGCTAGCTAGATAGCTGGACAGATATATGGATATACATACAGATATATGTAGAATATATAGATCAGAATTTATTGCAAGGAATTGGCTTATACGGTTGTGGGAAGCTAGCTAGACAAATCTGAAATCTGCAGGGCAGGAAGATCAGGCTGGAAATCTCACGTGCCCACAGGTGGAATTTCTTCTTCAAGGAAGCCTTAATTCTGTTCCTAAACCTTTCAATGGATTGAATCAAGCCCACTCAGATAATCTAGGATAATCTTCCTTACTTAAACTGATTATATATTTTAATCACATTGACAAAATACCTTCACAGCAACACTTAGACTAGTGTTTGATTGAATAACTTGGGGACAATAGTCTAGCCAAACCTAAATGTAACACTCACCTGGGGTCATAAGAGCTAGAGCTGCATTAAGATCCTCCTGCCTCCTGCTGGTCTCTCTGGGCCACGTGCATTCTCTTCCTTGGCATGACTTCTAGCTGGGTGAGGCAGGGCAGACTAACACATGCTGCTTTGATGCCTTCTCCAAAAGTCTTGTCAGGACGTGACCACAGGACATTTCCAGATAGCATAATCTCCAGAAGAATGGTTTTCTCTTTTAGTGGACTGCAAAGAATCTAGAAAATAGTGGTTTCATAATATGAGAAACCTTATTCAACACCCCCAAAAGAGGAATTCAGGAAGCCATTCCCGGTAGACCATGGAGGCAGGGCTCATTTTCGGCTTGGGGGCATCAGTATGGCCATAGGGGTGTTGGAGCTGGCTTCCATGCTAGGTCATATTGGTTGCTAAATATTTTGACTATCAACATTGGGCAGAGGTTAGACTCCCCTGGGCCAGTGTGGTTTAAGCAGAGTAGCCATTTAAAATAAGCTCAACAGCTTAGATAGTCAAAGGGGACATTAGTATTTGAGAGTCTCTGAGACACAATTCATTCTGTCAACTTCAACATGGAAGTGGGGAAATAGTCCCACCCTGGTGCCGCAAAGATTGTTTCATTAGAGGTTAATGCTGCAGAAATCCTTCTGGAAGAATGCCTGGCAGGAGTTTTGTCATAATTGATCAGCATTACAGAGAGACTGTAAAAGTCCATGGAGATGGCTACTTGCAAAAGTGGGAACTAGGATCAGAAACATGTTAGAAAATTCTGCCCACTAAAGCTGAGAGGAAACTCAGATTGCTAAACTCCTCATGACAAGAATCGAACAGTGTCTTCTGAGTATGTTCTGTCCTGGGCACTGTCCTGGCTGCTGGGAACACAACACTGACTTACTGATTGTCCTCTACCCTCTACTCCCAACAGGAAAATAAGTTTCATGGGGACAGAGGTTGTTAGGTCTGCCTTGTTCACAGCTAATAGAACCCTGATTTTTCTTTTCTGAATGGACACAGATCTATATAGAAAATAGATTAAAATTTATTTTGATTTTTCTTTCCAGGACAGAAAAAAAATCAGACTTCATCAGATTCATCTCTTGAACCGATTCCCAAGTGATGAATCATGATGGCCTAAGTCAAGCTTGGCAATTATTTTGTTAAAGGGCCAGATAGTAAATGTTTCAGGCTTTGTGGCCATATAGGATTTGTCACCACTACTCATTGCTACTAGTGCAAAGGCAGCTGTAGGCAATATATTAATGCATGAGTACAACAATGTTTTAAAAACCGAAAACTTTATTTAAAAAAAAAGGTGGTGGGCTGGATTTTGCCCAAGGGCCATAGTTTGCTGACCCCTGATTCTGAGTTGAACATTTTGGTGTCAGGACCTCTTTGCACTCTTCAATTTTATTGAGGACACCAAGTAATTTTTTTTATGTGGGTTATATCTATCAACGTTTTATACATAAAAATTAAAACTTAGAATTTAAAAAATAGCAATAATAAAGTCATTCTATGCCAGCATAAATAACGTTTTATAGAAAACCAACATGTTTTCTAACACAAAATACTAATGAGATATTATTTTACATATTTACAAATGTCTTTAATGTCTGGATCGATAGAAGACAGCAGGATTCTCATATCTGCTTTTGTGTTCAGACTGGTGCGATGTTTTAGTTGAAAATTCAATCTCATACAGAGACATAATTGGAAAAGGCAGGACCTCACAGAATCCCTGGATTGTCTTGAAGACAATTCCTGGAATGTCTTGAAGACACCCATTTGCAATTGCTACACAAAATAAAATAGGAACAGATTTATCCAAATAACTGAAAGATCTCTCCAAGGAAAACTATCAAACATTGAAGAAAGAAATTGAATAGGATACAAACAAATGAAAAGACATCCAATGCTCATAGATCAGAAGAATTAATATTGTTAAAATGACAATGCTACCCAAAGTGATCTATAGATTTAATGCAATTCCTATCAAAATACAAATGACATTCTTCACAGAAATAGAAAAAAAGCCCTAAAATTTGTATAGAATCACAAGATCCCAAATAGCCAAAGCAGTACTGAGCAAAAAGAACAAAACTGGAGATATTATACTACCAGACCTTAAAATGTACTACAAAGCTGTAGTAACCAAAACAGCATGGTACTGGCATAAAAACAGACACCTAGACCAATGGAACAGAAAAGAGAAAAATTAATCCACATTATCTACAGCCAATTGATTTTTGACAAAGGTGCCGAGAACACTCATTGGGGAAAGGACAGCCTTTTCGATAAATGATTCTGGGAAAAGTGAATATCCACATGCAGAAAAAATAAAACTAGATGCCCATCTTTCATCCTATATAAAAATCAGTTCAGCTCTCGGCTTTTGGCTCGGAGGAGGCCAAGGTGCAACTTTGTTCGGTCATCCTGAATCCGGGTTCATCCAACACCAGCCGCCTCCACCATGCAGCCGAAGTTCGACCCCAGATATACGAGATCAAAGTCGTATATCTGAGGTGCACCAGAGGTGAAGTCGGTGCCACTTCTGCCCTGGCCCCCAAGATCGGTCCCCTGGGTCTGTCTCCAAAAAAGGTTGGTGATGACATTGCCGAGGCAACGGGTGACTGGAAGGGCCTGAGGATTACAGTGAAACTGACCATTCAGAACAGACAGGCCCAGATTGAGGTGGTGCCTTCTGCCTCTGCCCTGATGATCAAAGCCCTCAAGGAACCACCAAGAGACAGAAAGAAACAGAAAAACATTAAACACAGTGGGAATATCACTTTTGATGAGATCGTCAACATTGCTCGACAGATGCGGCACCGATCCTTAGCCAGAGAACTCTCTGGAACCATTAAAGAGATCCTGGGGACTGCCCAGTCTGTGGGCTGTAATGTTGATGGCCGCCACCCTCATGACATCATAGATGACATCAATAGTGGTGCTGTGGAATGCCCAGCCAGTTAAGCACAAAGGAAAATATTTCAATAAAGGATCATTTGACAACTGGTGGAAAAAAAAAATCAATTCAAATGGATCAAAGACCTAAAGTAATACCCAGAACCATAACACTGCTAGAAGAAAATATACGGGAAATGCTTCAGGACTTTGGACTGGTAAAAGATTTTATAAATAAGTCCTCAAAAGAATAGGCAACAAAAGCAAAAATATACAAATGAGATTATATTAAGCAAAAGAGCTTCTGCACAGAAAAGGAAACAATCAGCAAAATGAAAAGACAACCTATTGAATGGCAGAAAAAAACGTTCAAATTACTCATCTGGCAGGGGATTAATATACAGAAGATATAGGAACTCAAACGTCTCAACAGGAAAAAGACAGTCCTATTAAAAAGTGATCAAATGATCTGAAAAGAGATTTCTCAAAAGAAGACATATAAAGCCAATAAACATGAAAAAAGCCAATAAACATGAAAAACATAAAAAGCCAATAAACATGAAAAATTGTTCAACATAAGTAAACATCAGGGAAATGCAAATCAAAACTACAAGGAGGTATCTCACCCCAGTTAGGATGGCTGTTATCAAAAAGACAAAATATAACAAGTGTTGGTAAGGGTGCAGAGAAAAGGGAACTTATACACTGTTGCTGGAAAAGTAAACTAATACAACCATTATGGAGAACGGTATGGAGGTTCCTCAAAAAACTACGATTAGACCTACCATATGATCTGGCAATCCCACTAATGGGCATTTATCCAAAGGAAAGGAAATAATTATATCGAAGAAACATCTGTACCTTCATATTTATTGCAACACTATTCACAATAGCCAAGATATGGAATCCACCTTGGTGTCCAATAACAGATAAATGGATAAAGAAAACGTTGTATATTTACATAGTGGAATACTATTCAGACATTATAAAAAATGAAATCCTGTCATTCGCAGCAACATGGATGGAACTGGAGGATATTATGTTAGATGAAATATTTCAGGAACAGAAAAAGTTAACACCATATGTTCAAAAAAGTTGATCTCATAAAAGATTAAAGTTAAAAGTAGAATTGAGTGTACTAGAGGCTGGGAAGGATAGGGAGAGATTTGTTAAAGGATACAAAATTACAGCTAGATAGAAGCAGTAAGTTCTAGCATTTTGTACCACTGTAGGATGACGAGTTAAGAATAATATGTAGTCTCAAATAGCTAGAGAGAATGTTGAACATTCTTTTTTTTTTGTTCTGTTTGCTCAACTGTTTTCTTTTATTCTTTTTTTAAAATTTTATTATTATTATACTTTAAGTTTTAGGGTACATGTGCACAACGTGCAGGTTTGTTACATATGTATACATGTGCCATGTTGGTGTGCTGCACCCATTAACTCGTCATTTAGCATTAGGTATATCTCCTAATGCTATCCCTCCCCCACAACCATCCCACAACAGTCCCCGGTGTGTGATGTTCCCCTTCCTGTGTCCATGAGTTCTCATTGTTCAATTCCCACCTATGAGTGAGAACATGCAGTGTTCAGATTTTTGTCCTTGCGATAGTTTGCTGAGAATGATGGTTTCTAGTTTCATCCGTGTCCCTACAAACGACATGAACTCGTCATTTTTATGGCTGCATAGTATTCCATGGTGTAGATGTGCCACATTTTCTTAATCCAGTCTATCATTGTTAGACATCTGGGTTGGTTCCAAGTCTTTGCTATTGTGAATAGTGCCACAATAAACATACGTGTGCATGTGTCTTTACAGCAGCATGATTTATAATCCTTTGGGTATATACCCAGTAATGGGATGGCTGGGTCAAATGGTATTTCTAGTTCTAGATCCCTGAGGAATCGCCACATTGACTTCCACAATGGTTGAACTAGTTTACAGTCCCACCAACAGTGTAAAAGTGTTTCTATTTCTCCACATCCTCTCCAGCACCTGTTGTTTCCTGACTTTTTGATGATTGCCATTCTAACTGGTGTGAGATGGTATCTCATTGTGGTTTTGATTTGCATTTCTCTGATGGCCAGTGATGGTGAGCATTTTTTCATGTGTTTTTTGGCTGCATAAATGTCTTCTTTTGAGAAGTGTCTGTTCATAATTCAATCCTTCATGCTAAAAATTCTCAATAAATTAGGTATTGATGGGACGTATCTCAAAATAATAATAGCTATCTATGACAAACCCACAGCCAATATCATACTGGATGGACAAAAACTGGAAGCATTCCCTTTGAAAACTGGCACAAGACAGGAATGCCCTCTCTCACCACTCCTATTCAACATAGTGTTGGAAGTTCTGGCCAGGGCAATCAGGCAGGAGAAGGAAATAAAGGGCATTCAATTAGGAAAAGAGGAAGTCAAATTGTCCCTGTTTGCAGATGACATGATTGTATGTCTAGAAAACCCCATTGTCTCAGCCCAAAATCTCCTTAAGCTGATAAGCAACTTCAGCAAAGTCTCAGGATACAAAATCAATGTGCAAAAATCACAAGCATTCTTATACATCAATAACAGACAAACAGAGAGCCAAATCATGAGGGAACTCCCATTCACAATTGCTTCAAAGAGAATAAAATACCTAGGAATCCAACTTACAAGGGATGTGAAGGACCTCTTCAAAGAGAACTACAAACCACTGCTCAATGAAATAAAAGAGGATACAAACAAATGGAAGAACATTCCATGCTTATGGGTAGGAAGAATCAGTATCGTGAAAATGGCCATACTGCCCAAGGTAATTTATAGATTTGATGCCATCCCCATCAAGCTACCAATGACTTTCTTCACAGAATTGGAAAAAACTACTTTAAAGTTCATATGGAACCGAAAAAGAGCCCACATCGCCAAGTCAATCCTAAGCCAAAAGAACAAAGCTGGAGGCATCATGCTACCTGACTTCAAACTATACTACAAGGCTACAGTAACCAAAATAGCATGGTACTGGTACCAAAACAGAGATATAGACCAATAGAACAGAACAGAGCCCTCAGAAATAATGCCGCATATCTACAACTATCTGATCTTTGACAAACCTGACAAAAACAAGCAATGGGGAAAGGATTCCCTATTTAATAAATGGTGCTGGGAAAACTGGCTAGCCATATGTAGAAAGCTGAAACTGGATCCCTTCCTTACACCTTATACAAAAATTAACTCAAGATGGATTAAAGACTTAAATGTTGGACCTAAAACCATAAAAACCCTAGAAGAAAACCTAGGCAATACCATTCAGGACATAGGCATGGGCAAGGACTTCATATCTAAAACACCAAAAGCAATGGCAACAAAAGCCAAAATTGATAAATGGGATCTAATTAAACTAAAGAGCTTCTGCACAGCAAAAGAAACCACCATCAGAGTGAACAGGCAACCTACAGAATGGGAGAAAATTTTTGCAATCTAGTCATCTGACAAAGGGCTAATATCCAGAATCTACAATGAACTCAAACAAATTTACAAGAAAAAAACAAACAACCCCATCAAAAAGTGGGCGAAGGATGTGAACATTCTTAACATAAAGAAATGGTAAGTGGTTGAGATGATGCATATGCTAATTACCCTGATCTCATCACTATACACTATATGTATTGAAACATCACTTATGTACCCCATGAATATGTGCATTTATTATTTGTCAATTAAAAAAATGAAATCAAGAAAATAAAAATGGTACTGTACCATGCAGATTTGCATAAAAACTGTATTTTATTTTTATATAATTATATATTAATAACATTTCCTTCTGTGTTAATGCATAGAAATTTAACTTATTTTTGAGGGAACTTTATAGCACTAAATGTCCACATCAGAAAGTTAGAAAGATCTCAAATTGACACCCTAACATCACTATTAAGAGAGCAAGGGAGGCAAGAGCTAATTAATCTAAAATCTAGCGGACGACAAGGAATAACTAAGGTAAAAGAAGAATTGAAGGAGACAGAGACACAAAAAACCCTGCAAAAAATCAACGAATCCAGGAGCTGTTTTTTTTTTAATTAACATAATAGACTGCTAGCTAGACTAGTAAGAGAGAGAAGAATCAAATAGACAACAAAAAAATTATAAAAGGGATATCACCACTGACCCCACAGAAATACAAACTCCCATCAGAGAATAGTATAAACACCTCTACACAAATAAACTAGGAAATCTAGATGAAACGGATAAATTCCTGGATGCATATACCCTACCATGGCTAAACCAGGAGGAAGTTGAATCCCTGAATAGACCTATAACAAGCTCTGAAGTTGAAGCAGTAATTAATAACCTACCAACCAAAAAAAAGCCCAGGACCAGACAGATTCATGGCTGAATTCTACCAGAAAAACAAAGAGGAGCTGGTACCATTCCTTCTGAAAAAGGAGGGACTCCTCCCTAACTCATTTTATGAAGCCAGCATCATCCTGATACCAAAACCAGGAAGAGACACAACCAAAAAAGAAAAATTCAGGCCAACATCTCCCATGAACATCAATGTGAAAATCCTCAGTAAAATACTAGAAAACCAAATCCAGCCCCACATCAAAAAACTTACCCACCACGATCAAGTCAGCTTTATTCCTGGGATACAAGGCTGGTTCAACATATGCAAATCAATAAACGTAATCCATCACATAAACAGAACCAAAGACAAAAACCACATGATTATCTCAATAGATGCAGAAAAAGCCTTTGATAAAATTCAACATTCCTTCATGTTAAAAACTCTCAATAAACTAGGTATTGATGGAATGTATTTCAAAATAATGAGCTATTTATGACAAACCCACAGCCAATATCACATGGAATGGGCAAAAGCTGAAAGTATTCTCTTTGAAAACCGGTACAAGAGAAGGATGCCCTCTCTCACCACTCCTATTCAATATAGTACTGGAAGTTCTGGCCAGGGCAATCAGGCAAGAGAAAGAAATAAAGGGTATTCAAGTAGGAAGAGAGGAAGTCAATTTGTGTCTGTTGGCAGAGGACATGATTTTATATTTAGAAAACTCCATCATGTCAGCCCCAAAACTTCTTGAACTGATAAGCAACTTCAGCAAAGTCTCAGGATACAAAATCAATGTGCAGAAATCACAAGCATTCTTTTAAACCAACAACAGGGAAGCAGAGAGCCAAATCATGAAAGAACTCCCATTCACAATTGCTACAAAGAGAATAAAATATCTAGGAATACAGTTAGCAAGGGATGTGAAGGACCTCTTCAAGGAGAACTACAAACTACGGCTCAAGGAAATAAGAGAGGACACAAACAAATGGAAAAACATTTCATCCTCATGGATAAGAAGAATGAATATCGTGAAATTGGTCATACTGCCCAAAGTAATTTATAAATTCAGTGCTATTCCCATCAAACGAGCATTGACTTTCTTCACAGCATTAGAAGAAAACTATTTTAAATTTCATATGGAATCAAAGAAGACCCCGTATAGCCAGGACAATCCTAATCAAAAAGAACAAAGCTGGAGGCATCACACTCTCTGGCTTCAAACTATTCTATAAGACTACAGTAACCGAAACATCATGGTACTAGTACAAAAACAGACATACAGACCAACGGAGCAGAACAGAGACCTCAGAAATAACACCACACATCTACAACCATCTGATCTTTGACAAACCTGAACAAAAACAAACAATGGGGGAAGGATTCCCTATTTAAGAAATGGTGTTGGGAAAACTGGCTAGCCATATGCAGAAAACTGAAACTGGACCCCTTCCTTATACCTTGTACAAAAATTAAGTCAAGATGGATTGAAGACTTAAATGTAAAAACCAAAACCATAAAAAGCCTAGAAGAAAACCTAGGCAATACCATTCAGGACATAGGCATGGGCAAAGCCTTAATGACAAAAACACCAAATGCAATTGCAACAATAGCCAAAATTGACAAATGGGATCTATTTAAACTAAAGAGCTTTTGCACAGCAAAAGAAACTATCATCAGAGTAAACAGCCAACCTACAGAATAGGAGAAAATTTTTGCAATCTATCCATCTGATAAAGGTCTAATATCCAGAATTTACAAGGAACTTAAACATATTTACAAGAAAAAACAGCCCCATCAAAAAGTAGGTTAAGGATATGAACAGACACTTCTCACAAGAAGACATTTATGCAGCCAACAAACATGAAAAAAAGCTCAATGTCACTGGCTATCAGAGAAATGCAAATCAAAACCACAATGAGATACTATCTCACAACAGTCAGAATGGTGATTATTAAAAATTCAGGAAACAATAGATGCTGGTGAGGCTGTGGAGAAATAGGAATGCTTTTACACTGTTGGTGGGAATGTAAATTAGTTCAACCATTGTGGAAGGCAGTATAGTGAATCCTCAAGGATCTAGAAAAAGAAATACCATTTGACCCAGCAATCCCATTACTGGGTATATACACAAAGGAATATAAATCATTCTACTATAAAGACCCATGCACATATATGTTCACTGTAGCACTATTTACAATAGCAAAGACTTGGAACCAACCCAAATGCCCACCAATGATAGACTGGATAAAGAAAACGAGGTACATACATCATGGAATACTACACAGCCATAAAAAGGAATGAGATCATGTCCTTTGCAGGGACATGGATGAAGCTGGAAGCCCTCATCCTTAGCAAACTAACATAGGAACAGAAAACCAAACACCGCATGTTCTCACTCACAAGTGGGAGCTGAACATTGAGAACGCATGGACACAGGGAAGGGAAAAACACACATGCCAGGGCCTGTTGGGAAATGGGGGGTGAGGGGAGGGAACTTAGAGGATGTGTTAATAGGTGCAGCAAATCACCATGGCATATGTATACGTATGTAACAAACCTGCACATTCTGCACATGTATCCAGTTTTTTTTTTTTAGAAATAAAAAGGAAAAAAATTTAAGTTATTTTTAAAAAGCAATGGGACAGTATTCCATTGAATATTTCATAATTTATTTAATGACCCCTGTATTTATAAAGTTTAGATATCTCTAATTTTCTTTGTTAATATTAGCAATCAGCAATGAACAGTCATGCATGTGAATATTAGTACTTATCAATTTTTTTTTAGAATCAATTCTTCAATAATAATTGATGGGTCCAATGTGTTTAAGTTTTGACACACTTATACAGTTGTACTCCGTGAAGGATATACCATTTTGCTTTCTCTAACAATGATGTCATTTCCTTGTAGTTTCATCGACATTAGATACTATCAATCCTTACAAATCTGATTCATAAAAATAGGTTTTAATTTTCATTTCTTTGCTTATTTGAGGGACTAGCATGTGATGCTGTCTTTGTCACATATTAACATCTTCTACACACTAGGTCTGTCTAAGGGATGACTATTCTGTTCATCTGTTCATTATCTTTTGTACAAGTCCCTAACTTCAAACAAATTTTGATATCTGATAGCAAGGATCCATCATTGCTCAAAAATTATTAATTGTTCTCACCTATCCATTCTTCCCAATGAATTCTGGAATCCCATTTGTGGTTTTTGGTGAAATTACAACCAGCCTAAGTTGTTTATTTGGAAGAATTAACTGTTCTACAGTATTTAGTCTACTCGGGTTCTATCCAGAAAGGAGCTATCTTTCTCTATTTAAAAAATCTTCCATTATGACTTGTAGTAGAGTTCTGTTTTTAAAAAAATATGAGTTCTTCATGTTTACTGCTATAGTTTTTCTTAGTTATTTATTATTATTATTTTTTGAAATGGAGTCTCACTCTGTTGCCCAGGCTGGAGTGCAGTGGTGCAATCTCGGCTCACTGCAATCTCTGCCTTCCGGTTTCAAGCAATTCTCCTGCCTCAGCCTCCCGAGTAGCTGGGACTATAGGCTCATGCCATCACACCGGGCTAATTTTTTATTTTTAGTGGAGACAGGATTTCACCATGTTTGCCAGGCTGATCTCAAACTCCTGACCTCAGGTGATCCACCCGCTTAGCCTCCCAAAGTGTTGGGATTACAAGCATGAGCCGCTGCACCCAGCCTCTTAGTTATTTTTTCTTAAGTTACTTTTATAAAGTCTTCTTTTTCCATTATGCTGTATTATTATATGTTCAATGTATTATGTTTGGTATGTAGAAAAATTATTTTTAAGTATTTGGTCATTTTAACTACTTTTGTTATAATAATTTTCAAATTTTCTTATCTGGTTTTATAATTTTGACATCTGGAAGTAATAATTATTCTAGCCCTTTGTTTCTAATAATTATATTTCTTACTGTTATATGCCTTTCTTATTGGTTGAAATTTCTACAAGATTAAACAATAATTATGTGAACTGATATATATATAATATATATGTTATATGTATATAGGTTATATATACACTGGTTATATGATATATATCTACATATATAATTTATTTCAATAGTTTTGAGGGAATACAAGTGGTTTTGGTTACATGGTGACTTGGATAATGGTGAAGTCTAGGATTATAGTGCAACTGTCACCCAAGTACTGTTATGTTGTACAGAAGAGGTGTTGTTTTTCATCCCCTACCTCCCTTCACCTCTCCCCACCTCTGAATCTTCAATGTTCATTATATCACTCTGTATGCCTTTGTGTACCTATAGCTTAGCTTCCACTTATAAGTGAGAACATGTGGTATCTGATTTTTTATTCCTGAGTTACTTCACTTAGAATAATGACCTTCAGTTTCATCTAAGTTGCTGCAAAAGACATTATTTCATTATTTTTTATGGCTGAATAGTATTCCATGGTGTGTTTTTGTGTGTGTGCGTGCGTGTGTGGGTGTATACCACATTTTCTTTATCCGTTCATTGGTTGATGGACACTTAGTTCCATGTCTTTGCAACTGTGAATTGTGCTGCAGTAAACATGTGTACAGGTGTCTTCTTGATATAATGACTTCTTTTCCTTTGAGTAGATGCCCAGTAGTGGGGTTGCTAGATTGAATGGTAAATCTACTTTTAGTTCTTTGAGAAATCTCTATACTGTTTTCCACAGAGGTGGTACCAATTTACATTCCTACCAGCAGTGTAGAAGCATTCCTTTTTCACCACATCCATGCCAATACCTACTGTTTTCTGGCTTTTTAATAATGACCATTCTGGTTGGGGTAAGGTAGTATCTCATTGTGCTTTTCATTTGCATTTCCCTGATGATTAGTGATATTGAGCATTTAAAAAATATGTTTGTTGAACATTTGTATATCATCCTTTGAGAAATGTCTATTAATGTCCTTTGCCCACTTTTAAATGGGATTAGTCATTTTTTTCCTTGCTGATTTGTTTGAATTCTTTATAGATTGTGGATATTAGTACTTTGTCGGATGCAAAATGTGCAAATATTTTCTCCCATTCTGTAGGTTGTCTGTTTACTCTGACAATTAATTTTGCTGTGCAGAAAATTTTTAGTTTAATTAGGTACCGTTTATGTTTTTATTTTCTAATTCTGTGAAAAATAATGTTGGTGTTTTGATGGGAATTGCATTGAATCTGTAGATTGCTTTGGGCGGTATGGTTATTTTCATGATATTGATTCTTCCAATCCATGAGCATGGGATATTTTTCCATTTGTTTGCGTTGTGTATGATTGCTTTCAACAGTGTTTTGTGCTCTGAACGAGGGTGTCATATCTAAGAGGTGCCATTCACACTATAGGCATAATGGAGGTATTTATTGATTACCACAATTTTCTGGCCCCTGACAATAAAATATCTCATTCTAAAAGAAATAAAGTTGTCTGAACATTTTCTGATGGAAATAAACTTGAGAGGGCAGTGTTGTGTTTCTTCTATAGGTAGGTGTATTAATTTCAGTATGAAGGTCCTGTATGGGTCATTGATGGCCCTGTTTTGTGGGGGTCAGCATATGTTTGGTCTGCTGAAGTTCTGCCTGGGGTTTATTCTTAGACTGTGCCACTCTTTGTAATGGAAAAGCGGCCACATTCTGTGTCAAAGCTTAACCTCGTGCCTACAGGGCCCAAGGCCTTCAACCTTGATGGTCCTTTCAAGTTATTTGTCCCTTCCTTCTCATTCCTGTGTCAGCTTACTCCAGCCAGTTCTTCTCTAGGATAAGCTAGGGGAGTAAATGATTAAGGTTTGGGGAGCAGTGGTGCCTGCCTCTCCCTCATACAGTTAAACTTCCATTGGCAAGAACTTAACTTTCCTGAGCCTGTTTTGCTTTTTTCTTCTCTCTTTTTTTTGAGACAGTCTCACTCTGTTGCCCAGGCTGGAGTGCAGTGGTGCGATCCTGGCTCCCTGCAACCTCCACCTCCCAGGTGCAAGTGATTCTCCTTCCTCAGCCTCCTGAGTAGCTGGGATTACAAGTGCACACCACCACGCCCAGCTAATTTTTTGTATTTTTAGTAGAGATGGGTTTTCACCATGTTGGCCAGGCTGATCTCAAACTCCTGACCTCAAGTGATCCACCCACCTTGGCCTCCCAGAGTGCTGGGATTACAACTGTGAGCCACCATGCCTGGCCTGTTTTTACTTTTTTCTAAAATGAAGGTAAGTAATATTTACCTCATGGAGTTGTTCTAGGGTTAAAAAAATACTCTCTGTGAAGCACTTACCCGGCCTCCTGACTGGCCCAGCACTCAGCACTCCCGTCATGCCTCCTCTCCAGTGCTGGTCCTCTGGGTTTTCTTGCTTTCCTTTCCCAGCCACTCTGCTCTGGTGACCTCTCCCTCCTCGAGGCTCTTCTTTCTAGAGCATTTACTGCCTGTGGTGCATGTACCACCTTATTTTATGTGTGCTCTCTCCTGATCCCTGATGGATTTTTAAGTCCCCAGGGACATTGTTCCATAAGCCTTCGTTTTCCCCACAGGAAGAAACAAGGTCTTTTCAAGCATCAGAACATTATTACTTTGGGCCAAAGCTATTGCAGAACTGACAATCATTGGGTCTTCAAAATACAACATAAGATGAATGTACAACAAAATCAATGTAGATATTTGAAGGAAAGGAAAAACAATATGTTCATCCTTGTTTCATCGAATAAATCAGGCAAATGCATCAGATTTTTAAAAGAGGCTTTAGCTCAGTTTTGTTGAAGGGACACGTGCAAATAGAGAAACTAGAATTGTTCTATACAGTTGTCAATTTAACTTTTTGTTATGTTTTCAAGAGCTTAGATGTAATGGAATCACATAAGCATTTTCCTTGGTGGTCCTAGTTAAATGGCAAGGATGGGGATGGTGGATGTTATTTGCCACAGGATAGAGGGCACTTTAGTTCAGAGATCTCATGGTATCTGTTAAGTAGACTGGGGGATGCTGTGGTTTCTGTGTTCTGTGATGGCTGATGAATGGTTTGGATGCAACTTGCCATCACTTCCTCATCACATCCAGTCATTCACATTCTCTACATCTTGACATTTCTTAGACAGACCCAGCCATTTCCCCCACACTCTCTCTTCCTGATGTTCTTTCTGCCCTGACTCCCCCATTCTCACTTTCCCTGGCAGCCTTCGCTCCTCCCACCCCCATCCAACTGTTACAGTTGTCTTGTCCTTCAGGGTTTATAGTCAACTCCTGCCACCTCCAGGTAGAATGAATTACCCTCCTGAGTGATCTCGCTGAGATTTGTTCAAACTCTCACCACCTCATTGACCGCCCTCTGTTTTCTCTGCTGGGTCCTCCATATCTTTCATCCTCTAAATGCTGGTGGATTGAAAAGCAGAGTCCTGATTTTTTCTCTGCTCTTTCCACACTTGCTCCCTATGCGATCTTATCAAGAACATGACATTAAACACCGTGAGATCAACATGCAGATGTCTTCCTAACTTACCTCCTCAGCCTACAACTCTCCCTGAACTTTAGGCTTGAATAGTTAACCCCTTCCTCTAGTCTTTGCTTGGATACTAATAGGCGTCTCAAGCGCAATGTGTCCTAGATGATCTCCAGGTTTCACCTGCTCAACCCTTTCCCCATCTGAAGAAAAGGAGCCAGCATTCATTCAGTTGCTCAGGTGAAAAACATTGGCCTCATCCTTGACTTATCTCCTTCACATCCTCATCCACTCTAGAAACAAATTTTTTGGCTGTACCTCAAAATGCACCCAGGACTCTACTACTTCTTAGCATTCTCTCTTCTGCTGAATCCATATCTCTTAGCCCCTCATCCCTGCCTACCACTCTCCTGTCCTGTTCTCCATAGAGCAGCCAGAGGGCTCCTGACAAAACAAAAGCATGTGCATGTCATTCCCCGACTCAGAACCCCTCTGAAGGCCTCCTGCCATATGCAGAATGAAATCTACTCTCCTTCTGGCTTGCAAGGTTCTCAAGCCTATGGGCCCTGGCTGTCTCCCAGTGCTGTCTCTGCCTTTCTCTCCTGCTCTGGGCCCAGTCATGTTGGCCTCTGGCTCTTCCTTGAACACACCAGTGAAATATCTGCCTGCCACAAGACATTGTACTTTGTCTCCTCTGCTTAGGTGCACGTTTTTGCTCAAATTTGCCCCCTCACTGAGGCCTTTGAGGACCATCCCTATTCAAAGCAGCAACTCCTCTTCCATCTCCCTCATCTGCCCTATTTTCCTTCATAGAGTTTTTCTGAAACAATATGCCACTTGCTTAATTGTTCATTGTTTGCTACCTACCCTCACAAGAGTATAAGCTCCCTGAGTGCAGCGGCTTGGTCTGATTTAGTCACTGCTATACTCCAGCACTTCAAAATGCCAGGCACACAGTAGGGCATCAATATACTTGTGTATCTGAATGACTGAAGGACCCTATCAACAGCCTGCTTGATATAATGGCAATTTTTGCACTTGCCTGTGGCCTCGCCTTCCTCCACCAGCAGTTTGAGGACAGAGGCCATCTCTTACTACTTTGAATCATCCACATTGTTCATTGGGCCCTTGATCTATGCTTGTGAACTTGGGGTCGAAAGACTTGTCTGAGCTCATGAGAGGTAAGATGAACTAGGTGAGCACTCTCCAGTGACTGCTTGGATTCTCTTGAAGGCTTTGTTCCCTTGGGCTTCTCCTTGAAAAGGAAGATGGAAATATGTGGAGGAACCTGGCTCTGGTGCATTGGCTCCAAATGGCTGAGCCTATGCAAAGGCTCTTGCTAATGCTTTCACCTCGCGTGACTGCACAGGGCTTCCCTCAGACAGCCGGTTGGATGAGAAGAGCTGAGTAGCCGAGTTAGTAAAAGTAAACTCTCTGCTGCATCTTGCCGACTGCTCCAGCTATGGTGACTCTGGGTGACAGGAGGCGAGGAGGGGGCCTCCATGAAGCCTCTGAGGGGACCATGGCCATCCAGGGTGCTAAGCAGCCTCCCTGGAGAAGGAGCTACCACCCATTATTCACCAGGAGCTTACTCCTGGAGATGGGAGAGGTGTGGTCAGCAGTGAAGAGTGGCCGGCTTATGGGGAAGACTGTCACATATCACAGGAAGGGATCCCCAAGCACGCCCCTCACTATCAGCAGAGTGCCCCAAGTGCCCTCTTTACTTTGTAGTTAACCCCAGTCACCATTTTACTTTTCCCAGCTGGTCCCATTCCAACCAACTTATCTAAAGGCTGTGAATCTTAGTCAGGACATCTGGGTGCGGGCATCTAAGCAGCCCTTTGCTGATTCCTTAAGAAAACTCATTTCTTGTAATGTGAGCCCTGCCGAGGATGGCCATGTCAACTTATTAGACTTTTTACTTGGCCATATTGATTCTGCTTAGCCCGACGCGGCCCGTAATGCTGGCTAATGTTATTGACGAGCCATCAGTCTTGCAGAGAAGTGTGGGGCTTGCAGCTCTTTCTGAACCACAAAAACCTCCTGGTGGACAGTGATGGAGAGCAGGAGGAGGATGTGAGTGGAGCTCTCGGGCTAGCTCCACATAGGCCGGGATACATTAATGAAAGGCACGCACTTGGTGGCGAGAGACAGATGCGCCTCTCCAGAAGCCATTTATTTATGAAATAATTATGAACGCACAGTTGAATCATGGATTTTCATTACTGTATGTGTCCAACACTCTTTCTCGGTTCATATTTTGTTGGGAATGGAGTGTTGTTGGTTATGGGGTGGAGGTGGTGAGGGGGTGGGGGCAGGGGACACCTTCAGGCAGGAGTTCTAGGATATTTTCTCTGTCTTCCACCTAACCTGCCTCTCTCAGCACCATTTGTTGAAGGAAATTCGTCCATGCTGGGCTCAGCCCTGTGTCCAGAGGGAATTCAATTTTGATCTATCCTGAGAAGGACCCAAATTTTCAACCTCCTAAATCTGCAAATCAAAGACTCACTCAGCGGTCTGCAAAGTTGGTGCCTGATGACTGAGTGTGCTGGTATAGGAAACAGACCTTTGGTGGGGTATTAAAAAGGCAAGAGGAGATATTAGCCAGGTGTGGTGGTGCGTGCCTGTAGTCCTAGTTACTTGGGAGGCTGAGGTGGTAGGATCGCTTGAGCCCGGGAGGTTGAGGCTGCCATGAGCTGTGATTGTGGAGCTACACTCCAGCCTGGGGAACAGAATGAGATACTGTCTCAAAAAAACGAAAACAAAAAAAGAAGGAGGAAATAAAGTACAAAAGACCCCCTACCCCGCCCACTCCCAGCTCCTCCAGCGTGAAGGGACCTTTGACTCCTCAGTTCATCATTTTCAAACTGATCCCAGGGGAGAAAGAGGTGGTCCTGGTCCCTCAGCCCTCACAGTTGCCTTAAACAGAAGGAAACCTCAGTGACCATTTACTACTGTGTCTCATGCTCTGTGTGTCTAGAGTAACAAATCCGATACAGATTCCAGCACACTGATGGGGGAAGACATAAGTAAAAGGTTGGATGTCAGGCTTTTCACTCTCTGCATTAGCATTAGGGATTCAAAGTAACAAATGTGGTCAATCCTCTGAAAGCTCAAGTGGAGAACTTCTGGAAGGCTCAGGTAAGTGAGGTCGCTGTGGGATTATTTCTAGCAGGGCGGCTGGAGAAGCAGGTGCTCGCACCAGGTGTTAGCAATTTCAGGGCTGCTTTGGTGGAGTGAGCTTCTGCATCCCTCCATTGGTGTCCCCAGCACTGATTTTATGTCTGCCTCCCTGTGGCTCTTTCCTGTCAGTCCTCCCCCTGGGCTGTGAGCCCCTGGAGAGCTGGGACAGCCCTGACAGCTTTGAATCCTAGCACGTAATAAGCACTTCCGAAGTGTTTACTGGGTGGGTAGAAATGTCTACTTTATTACTAAAGTTAGGTCTTTACCAGGGTCTATTACCTCCAACTATTTGCTTCCCAATACTTCTTAAAAGTCTGGTTGGTCAAAATGATCCTTACAGCAGATTCTGTGAAGAATCTGCATCCACAGGTGATTTTTTACATAACCGGAGCTGCCAAAGCATAAAACAGATAACATGGAGCTAGTTAGGAGGCAAAGAAATGGGGTGGCAGTGAGATGCGGAGTCAGGGATCAAGCACACTTTTTCTTAAGGCTCTGGTCACCCGTGTGCATCTGACAATAGAGGGGCATAGGGCAGGAGATATGGAGAAACCAAAGATGATCAGAAGGTGTCACCCCATCCCTGAGCCCCACCATTCCCATTGCACACACTCTCACACACATGCACACATGAACACACGCTTGCAAACACACACTTAGAATCACACTCACACACAAACATGCCCACATAAACGCACATGCTCACACACGCCCACACACACATAAGCAGACACACATATTAAGAGGAAGAAAAAAGCAGCGACGTTTGTTGACTGTTCAAGGGGTGGTCTCTGCCGGACTGTGCACTCTTTGTAGACTGTGGGCGCCTCACAGATATCCAGCTGCTGTCATTCCCTCCAAACTGGGCTCCTCTTTTGACTCAAAACTTTTGGAGTGGTGGCTTCACTCTGATTATGGCTTCATGGGTCAGTTACCAGCTACTAGCTGGGTGACCTTGGGCAAGTTACCAGTTTGCTTCTCAGTTTCTTCCAGTGTAAAATGGGGATAATAAGAATACTTGTCTCAGAGGTTTATTGAGAGGATTAAATGACTTAATGGATGTAAATACTTGGAATTGTGCCTGGCACAAAGTAAGCACTCAAATCCTGTTCAACATGATCTCATCCTTATAACAGCCCTGCAAGGTAAATATTTTTTAGATGAGGAAACTGAGACTCATGGACAAATAATTTCCTGAAAGTCCCTCAGTCGCCAACCCTGCTGTCAGAGCAGAAGTCTCATCCAGCCACGCTGCCTGTTGCTTGTGAGGCATCGGGGTCCTCTCAATCATCTACCATGGGTGGCACTTGCTGGGCTCTTTGTCTGCAGTCTGTGGCCTCCTCTGAAGCTACTAACACCTATGTTTTCACCCTCTGTGAATGTTTCGTCCCTTCAGATTGGGTCTCATTGTCTACCACTGTGGGGTCAAGTAGGATCGTGGTGTCAGGCTTTCTGTGTAGCCCAGAGGTCATAGCCTTGATCACCAGTATCGGGTGGGTGGTGCAGAGCTTGGTGGGCTTGAGGGAGTGTGCCTGGTCCTTAAGGGAAAGGATTTTGAAAACAGATGCAGTCAATATATATCATTAATAGGAGTTGCAGAGACTGCTGCATTCTTCAAGGTAATGACCTCCCTAAGGGCATGGAGCGTGACTGCTTAATCACCTCCCAGTTGACTCATGGGCGCATTTGTCTTTAATCAGTCTTTTTTTTAGCTAATGGTAGCAAAACTAAGAACTTTCCAACTTTGACTTTTTTCTTATGAAAGGGATTTTTTTTTCCTATTTAAAAAAAGACACATTCAGAAAAATGTAAAATATTGGTATTTTGCGTAGAGAACTTCGGATTGCCTGGGGAATACTCAGCACCAGTGTTGGCTTGTGGGCCCTGCAGATGCTCACCAGGCTTAACACATACACCTCTCCATTCAGGGCTGGCAAAATCAGTGTAGTCCCTGCCTTTAGAAAGTTTCTGCATTTCCGCCAAGCGCAGTGGCTCACACTTGTAATCCCAGCACTTTGGGAGGCCAAGGTGGACGGATCACCTCAGGTCGGGAGTTCAAGACCAGCCTGACCAACATGGAGAAACCCCATCTCTGCTAAAAATACAAAATTAGCCAGGCGTGGTGGTGCATGCCTGTAATCCCAGCTCCTCGGGAGGCTGAGGCAGGAGAACCGCTTGAACCCGGGAGGCGGAGATTGTGGTGAGCCGAGATTGTGCCATTGTACTCCAGCCTGGACAACAAGAGTGAAACTCTGTCTCAAAAGAAAAAAAAAAAAAAAAAAAAAATTCTGCATCTAAATAAAGGACCACAGACTACACTGAAAGATGTTTAGACCAAGTGGCAAGATAGTAGTGCTAAGTAGTGCACACTCCCTCAAGCCCACCAAGGTCTGTACCACCCACCCGACATTGGTGCTAAGAGAAACTGGGGAGTACAGAGACTAAGCAAAGGTCATCGGGTAGTGGTCAGAGCTGGGAAGTTGACTGGGAGGGGTAGAACCATTGCTGCCAGGGATAAGGAGAGAGTGATTGGCATGGATGGGGCAGACCAGTCATGATCACTGTCCAGGAAACAATCACTATAGAGGACATGTCTCAGGCCCCAGCTAATGCCAGTTCATTATGTGGGTATTTCCAAAGTACTTGTGTGTCTATAGTGGACATGGCACTGTGCTGGGATGGCTGAAGGAAGGTGATTCTGTCCCTGTCCTCCAAGTGTTTATAATCTTGAGGAGACGAGACCTAAATGCTTGAAATAATCCCATAGCTACCAAAGGCAGAATTTGTATCTAAATGGGGCACATTTGGAGGCAGTCTAGAGAAAAAAGAAGTCAGTTTGTGATCCTCCAGGAGTAAATATGGAAGGCTTAGATGGGTGGCTGTGAGGATAGAGGGAAAGGGAAAGAAATCCTTAGGTGACTCTATACATCTTGAGGACCTGGAAATCAAAGAGGAGGCATGGGACATTGGTGAATCTGCATTGCAAGTTGAAGTTACTAAAAAACCATGGACCCCTGAGAGAAATGCAGGTGTTAGGAGAGAAAGCCAACTGGGCTGGTGCCAAGTCATTGAGTTTGAAACTTGTTGGTTTGATCTGGTTGTCAGATGCAAAGTAGAAATGTGCTGGAAGCAGCTCCAGATTGGAGAGTCACTGGCCTAGAGAAGATCATTGAGTTTTGACTTGTGATCCCCGAAGAAAAGGATCTTGGCCTTGGAATAAGCTCAAGAAGAACATAGACAGAAAGCAGTTGGCAGTTGGTGAGGTCAGAGGGCTGGGGAAGGGAGGCACCAGGCAAGCCCAGAGAGGAGACATTTGTGGGGAGGAGCATGTGTTCACTGAGGGCACCTGTTTCTGAAAGTTCTGGAAGGTTAAGGATTAAGAAATAGTCATTTGGTTTGGAGGCTCAGCTTTTCTGAAGACCTTTGGGAGGGCGTCTTCAATAGAGCCATGAGGTGAAAAAGCAATTGTAGAGAAGTGTTTAGGGAGAGAATGGGAGAGAAGGAGGGAGAGGCAAGAGATACCCACTTCTAGATCCAAAGGCTTGGAACTGAAAAGGAAATAATGTGATAGGATGCAGGCCAAATAGGTCAATGGGGTCAAGGCAAAACTCTTCAAACCAGGTGTGAATGCTGCACGTTTGCTTCAAATGGAAGTGAACAGAGGAGCAGGAGAGAGGGAAGACTGACAGTGGGCCAAGAAGAGCCCAGGAGAAAATTCTCTCAAGAGCCAGTGAAATCACTCTTGCAAAATTATAACTAAGAAAATGATGACAATGAAAGAGATCTGACCTAATCAACTCCATCTTGCTTTGAACCTCCAAGCTGCCCTTGTTCATTTCTGGGCATTGTAATCCAACTACCTTTGGGAGAAACTTATTGTATAGTTTAACTTTGAAACAAAGACCATAACAGCCCTTTCCCAAAACAAACATTCCTGCCTAGGGACTAGCCTGCCTTTGCAGGACTAACAAATTGGCCACAAGATTAGAAATTATGGTTTAGGAGTCATGCAGCTGGAGGCTACAAGATTCTGACCCTCCCCAAATTGCTCTTGGGGAATAACATCATTATTATAAAACCTGACACCAGTGCCTAAGATATTTAGCAGACCCTGCACTTGATGGACCAGCTGGCACCACCCAGATGGATAAACTGGCTCATCTAGTCAAATGACCCCCACCCAGGAACTGGCTCAAGTGTAAGAGGACAGCTTTGACTCCCTATGATTTCATCTCGGACCCAATCAGCACTCCGGACTCACTGGTCCCTACCCACTAAATTGTCCTTAAAAACCCCAATCCCAGAGTTTTCTTCGAGACTGAGTAATAATAAAACTCCAGTCTCCCGTACATCCAGCTCTGTGCGAATTACTCTTTCTCTATTGCCATTGCCCTGTCTTGCTAAATCGGCTCTGTCTAGGCAGTGGACAAGGTGAACCACTGGGCGGTTACGTTAGGAAGGAAGGAAGGAAGAGGAAGGAAGCGTCTGCACTGCGGGGAAAGCTGTGAGTGTGGCCAGTGGAGAACAGGCAGGAGGGATTTGGTAGGCAGAGGTCAAGAGGCTGGAGGATAAAGCTTCTTGTACCGTGTGACTATGGCTTTCTCAAAAGTAGGAGGTCGAGTCAGCTTTTGGCAGAAAATTCAAAAGGAGAGGCATGGAGGAAAGCTGATGGGCCAGCAGTCAGACCAAGAAACCCAAAGTTCTTCTTCCCCACAGAGTCAGGTGGGGAGGGAGATGGGAAAACCGGTAGGGGAGAGGGGCTTGCTCATCCCCTGTTGAGTCCAGGAAGTTAGTAAAGTGTGTCAACTTGGGGAAGAAAGATGAAGTTTGCATTAGAAGCTTCAGGGGAAGGAGACCACTGGGGATGCAAGTGAGGGTGCTTCCAGGAACCCCCTTCCCCAAAATGTCAGAGCTACAAAACTGTTTCCTTTCTTCCTGCCTGGAGAGTGAATACTTTCCAGAGGCATCTGTGGCCTGGTAGGTAGGAGGGGTTAGCCAAAGCAGCTTCTGCATATGCCAGAGGGGGACAACACAGGGCTCAGCAAGGGCCTCCCAGGCCAAGAGGAGACACCCTGCTAAAATAGACATTTCCACAAGTGGCAGACTCCAGAAACCAACACAGACTTGGTCTAGGCGCAGAGCCAAGCAGTAACACAGGAGCCGATACTAAAAGGACGGAAACAAGCAGGTTCCGAGAACTTTGAGCATAATTACTCAGAACAATGGGCTCAGGCTTCTGCTTGGCAATGAATGCCCTGTATCTAATAACCCAGGCATCCCCGTCACCAGCCCTGGGGGCCTGTGGCTGAGACAAGGTAGCAGATCCTAATGGGACCCAAGCTTTCAATACTACTGCTACTAATATCAGCTAATCTTTTTGGAATGCACTGCTTTAAGTCTTCCATTAGCATAACTCATTGATCTTACTAACAACCCAGAGAGATAAGTCCCGTCATTATTCCTGTCCTTCAAATGAATACACAGAGGTACCAAGACTTTAAGTGAATTGCTTAAGGACCCACAAGCCAGGCTTGGGACAGGGTCTGGACCCTAGCAGTGGGATGTCTCCTGGGTGACACTGTCAGCCTCATTATCTCAAAGCACCTGTTGAATGTCTACTGTGTGTAGGGCACTATGCTAAGCAGTAGAAGCCAAAAAGGTGGACGAGTTGGGCCTGGCCTTGAGTGATGAGCAGGTAATAGCAGGGCACTACTATCTCTAGGAAATAATAATTAATGATGTTTCCAGGATTTTGTTTCCTGTTTCTGCCACCCTCCCCAGCCCCACCCCACCAGCTTCCTGAATGAATAAATACGCAAATGAGGAGATGGCTTTAAATAAGTGGATAATTACTCTGCTTCTGGCTTATGAAATGTGTAAGAATTACCAGTTTTCTGAAACAAAACACAACAATAAAGCCTTCCATCATTGTTCCTTGTTGGGCTCAAAAACCAATCCAGTTCAATGCCTGCTGCAGGCACAGGCAGGAAGGACTGAGAATGTCTCTCTCAGTCTGCTGCAGCTTCGGGTCTGCACTGGGTCCTCTCAAGTACTCCCCTGACACACAGCTTTCTGTCTGCTGTTTTCTTTACTGTATTTGCCTCCGAACCTTAGTTCTGGCCTTGATCATGTCTTGGCCATGCAATTGTCATAGCTTCTGAACAGATACAAGCAGGGGCTTCAAAGCCAGCTGGATCTGAAAGTCATCTCGACTCTGTTTCTTATTTGCAGCTTAGCCCTTGGGCAAGTGTCTGGATATCTTTGACTTTAATTTTCTTATCTGCGCGACATAGAAAATACCACCCTAGCTCACAGTTATGTGAGGATGAGGTGGGAGTCACCACATCCAGTGCCTAGTACAGGGTCCCCCGTGATGCTGTTACAATTCCTGGATATTATTATTATTAGATCTCCCACCTCTAAATCAGCCTGTATGTTGCTGCCAGAGGAATCTTTCCCAAATACAATTCTGACCATGTCATTTCCTATCATTCTGCAAAAGCTGCAGTTGCCAGTGGAGCAAGTCTGTTTGTAAGGGGAGTTACTTACCTCATTTTCCCATTCTGGATGCCAGCATCTTGACTACCAGAGTCAAGTAGCTCCTGCTCAGCCCACTCTGTCTATAAAAATACCTGGAGAAGTTCTCAAATTTACAAAGACAATACAAGGGCTTGTTAATGGTGGTGGAACCCACTCAGTGGGATGAGACCAATATAAGTTGCACTGTTTGATTAGGTTATGCATACTTATGCAATGGGATAAGAATTTTTGGAAATGTCCACAGAGCCCCGCCCCCCAATCATTATAATTTCTTTGGCTCTTTGCCCCCTTCAATGAGGCTAATCATTCTATATTCATGGTCTTGGGGAAACAATGTGATAGGAGAAACAGAGAAAAGGGGAACTTCTTCCTAGCTGTTGAGTTCCAAAAGCTAAGCCCCTTTGGGGAAAGAAAGAAATAGTTGACAAAAGGCTGAAGAGAAATTTTGAATTAAAAGTACATGACCACCCCAGGTCCAAGGCAGCACTCCTAGGGTTCTGCTAGCATTTTTGCACTCTACTGAGGATTTCCCTTCACAGCAGCCAGAATGTTCTTACTAACCCACAGAGAGGATGCGTTCCCATTCCCTGAGACTTTGCTCTGAACCATTTGACTTACTCCTGGTGAACTGCCCTCAAAGTCTCCTCTGGGCCAGCAAGACTTTGTGCGCACTCTGCTATAATTGTATATTACAAACAAGATCAGCTACAGTGGGGCTCTGATCCATATTAACTAAGGATGTCTCTACTGAAGTCAAACATAAATGTTCCCCCTGCAAAGAATGAAATAATGATGAGGTGGCAGAGAGTGGGGTTATTTTTTGAGATGGGGGACCTGCTTGGTGCCTCTTGAAATTGATGCCACATAGGTGATGACACAGAATGTAAATTTCTGACTTGAACAAACCAAGTCCTATCCCTTGCCCTTCTGACTTGAGCCCTGCTTCCCAGAACCGCCTGCTGGGGTGGAGCTTTTGGAGGGAGGGTGGATGCTAGGAACATAGCTGACCCACTGCCATGGGAGGGACAGCCAGTGGGTCAGACATCCTGTGAAGCTTCTTGTGGTAGACTGTCCATCAGTGATCCCCAGTGGACCATGATTCTCTTAGTGTGATCCCCTCCTATATGGACTCTGGGCTCAGCCATGGGACTTGCTTGGCCAGTGAGGCATTAGAATGTAGAGACTTGATAAGTACTTGCACAGTGGGAGCTCCTTCTTGGAAACCAGCTACCATTTGATAAGGAGGGCAACGGAGACTAGCGGAGGAAGAGAAGCCACTTGGAGGAAAATCTATGCATACCAGCTCTCAGCTGGCACCAGTTGCCACACATGTCAGTGATGCCTTCATGGATATTCCTTGGCTGAGTTCCTAGGGAATTGCAGCTACCTACGAGACCCTAGGAGGTCCCCTCTGAGCCTTGTCCAAGTTGTAGAATTATGAGCCAATAAATGGTGGTTGTCATCTTAAGCCTCTAAATTTGAGATAGTTTATGTAGCAATAGATAACTGAAATTCCTTCTTTCTAGAGAATATTTTTCCTTTCAATTGCAGGGACTTTCCACAGGATGGGAACCTCATCCAATTTGATCATTATATCCTCAGCCCCTAACAGCCCATAATAGGTTTCTAATAAATATTTGTGGAATTCATGACACAAAATTATATACTACAGCATCTATATTGTATTACGATGCTCTGTTTCCTGGCTATTTTTCTCCCTTTCAAGCCATGAGCTCCCTAGCTTTGAAGCTTCCATTTATTGTTGATGAATGGTTGGCAAAGTTCTAAGAGATTTTTATATGTAACAATATATTAAATGGAACTTTGACTGTTGTCTATGGAGTTTTGGTTGACTGAAAGCTGAGAACAGAGCGACAAATACTCCTGCATTCTGAAGATGGGTACTAGACACAATTGTAGCACATGACAAAAAATAACTAACATATTTTCAGATGCTTTAGTTCATTCTTCACTTCTACTTAAGAGAAAGACAGAGAGGAAATAGGAATTTGTGATTAGGGTCCAAAAGTTAAAGCCAGAGAGTCTGAGTTCAAGTTTCCTCTCTGTTACTACTAGCTGCAAGATCTTGGCTAAATTACTTAGCTCTGTACTTTCATTTACTTACCTATGAAGTGGGGTGATGATAGCATCCACCTCATAGGGATGCTGTAAGGATTAAATGAGTTATTATATATGGACCAGGCAGTTCTACATCGAGATTCTTAGAACAGTATTTAGCTCATAGTGAGGGCCTATAAGTGTCAGCACTGTCATCCTCAGTACTATCAGAGTGAGTAAAGATCTCTTTGAAAAGAATGGGCTACCTGGTGGAGGGACATACATTTCCTAGCAGAAAAACTCTAAGTTTGGGGTGATTAGCCAGAAGGGGACTGATATTTCACTCATCACTCCACCTCACCCTCTAGCTGACTGATCGTGGAACTGAAGAAACACCTAGACACTTCCATAGCTGCTGTGGGAGTAGACACGGTGAAAGAATTCTGGGCAAAATTAATCTACATCCTCTGGCATATGGAGGTACTGAAACTGCAAAAGTCCAAAGGAGAAGGTTAGCAGAATGAGGAGAAAGGCTGAGGTGGGCATGTCACACACTGCCAGGATTGGAGGGGTGAGGATGCTGAGTTTCCCACTAGCTAAGTGGACACTATGGATGGGCAGTCTTAAGAGTAGAGGCCTCGTGATAGGGCTATGCCCAAGAGGACGGCCTTTCCAAGGGCAATCTCAGCCACATGGGTAGAGGTGGGATTGGGGAGGAGGTGCTGCCATGGAGGTAGAGGAAGGCACTGAAGTGCCTGTGGGTGACAGTCAGGGTTTGGCCATCTGCCACACACAGGGCCTCATCCAGACCTTCACAGTGCAGCTAAGTCAATTGACCATTTTAGCCCATGCTATAAACTAAATATTTGTGTCCCCTAAATTCATATGTTGAAACCTAATGCCTAGTGCTATGGTATTAGGAGATGGGGCCTTTGAGGGGCAATTAAGTCATGAGGGCAGAGCCTTCATAAATGAGATTAGTGTGCTTTTTAAAGAGGCCTTGAGAGCTCCCTTAGCACTTCTGCCGCGTGAGATTACGGTGAGAATATAGCTCTCTGTGAACCAGGAAGAGGCCCTCACCACACACCAAATCTGCCAGTGACTTGATCTTGGACTTCCCTGCCTCCAGGACTGTGAGAAATAAATTCTCTGTTGTTTATAAGACACCAGTTTATGGTGTTTTGTTATAGCAGTCTGAACTGTCTAAGACCACACTTTACCTTGCCTCCTTCCTTCTGCCGCAGTCCTGGAGAGGCCAGAGGAAGTGGAGGAGGGACTGAGAGTAAGGAAAAGCCCCATCTTCCCAACTGCAGGTTACTGAGCCTGGTGTAGGCCTGAGCTGGGGAAAGAGAGAGCCTTTGAATTGGATGAGAAATTGAAGTTTTAGTGTTAGGAGAATCTGAACTTTATTGATTTCTGAGAATCAGACTTTTCTAATGTCCAAAAAGTGACTGATAATACTCTGGGCTCAGCCAAGATAGCACTGCTGGAGGAGTTGGGGTGCAAAGTGAGTGGGCTGAAAGCTTATGGTTGAGAATAATGTCTGTCACAGCAATATATGCATTTATATTGACATCATCTCATTTTATCTTCACAACAGCTCTGTATTAGTCTGTTTTCACACTGATGATAAAGATATACGTGAGACTGGGCAATTTACAAAAGAAAGAGGTTTAATGCACTTATAGTTTCACATGGCTGGGGAGGCCTCACAATCATGGTGGAAGGTGAAAGGCACGTCTCACGTGGTGGCAGATATGAGAGAGAGAGAGAGAGAGAGAGCATGTGCAGGGAAACTCCTATTTTTAAAACCATCAAATCTCAGGAGACATATTCACTATCATGAGAACAGAACAGGAAAGACTTGCCCCCATGATTCAATTATCTCCCTCCCACAACAGATGGGAGTTATGGCAGCTACAAGATGAGATTTTGGTGGGGACACAGAGCCAAACCATATCAAGCTCTTAGAGGTAAATTGCTCTAGTCCCATTTTATGTAGGCTTAACAAAGTCAATGATCTTACCCAAGGTGCAGCATACAGCAGTGGCAAAGCTGGAGTTCAGGCTGAGCCTTTTCTGACCACAAGGTATAAACTCTTAAACACTCCTTGGGGTGGACACTGCCTCTCACAGCTTTGCACCCCCAACAGCTTCTCCCTGTCCCCACATACAGGAAGTGTTCTTGCGAATGAGTGCATTTTCTCAATCAGCAGCTCCCTTGTGCCCTCACTGCAGCTGAAACCATCTCTGAGTTGGCAAATTAGGATTCTTTGCAAGCTTGTCCAACCTGCTTTATTTGGTGGTGGTAGTGGTTCTGTTTTGTTTTAGGCTTTTTAGTAGCCTGAAGCCATGGTTTTTAGTTTCTGTCTCTAGTGATAAGCAGAAAAGAGGGATGAGGAAGGGACTTTACTGGCCCAGCCAGAAACAGAAATTAAGAAGCCATGACTGTATCCTTTCCCCTGGACACCTGAAGAGGCAAGCACATTAAACTCCAGAGCCTTATTGCTCTGACAGACCAGGAGAGAACAGTTGTACTGGTTGATCTTGGGTACTTCTGACCCACTTCCCACTATCCCTACCACAAGAATCTGCCCTGGAGGAGCTATGGTTGCAAACACTGTGCCAGACTGAAGCTTAGGCTGCAGGAAGGAAACCGCAGCCTGAACCATCTTTGTTGAAGGTCTCCAAGAGCAAAGTTGTTTGCTATCAGGAAATATCTCCAGTGTCCTAAAATACTTGAATAAATCAGCAAGGATGCCTGTGTGTGTTTCCTTTTTTCTCTCTCTCTCTCCATCAGAAGCCATTGAGTGGAATGGGTGAGGGTTCCAGGTAGTTGCTTTGGGAGATGTTTGTAATTTACATTCTGCAGGGCAGCTGATTGCATGGGTGGAAGGGAGGAAGGAAAGAAGCAAGGAAGGAAGGCGGGCAGACCCAGGGTAAATAACCCTGAATCGAGAGGGGCCAGGATTCCCAGCACCCTTGGCTTGGGTGTGTTTTGTACTTACATTTGACCGTGGGTGTGTCTGATGTTCTGGGAATTCACATCATTTCAAACAAAAGCCCAAAGCCACACACTGAGAAGATTGTCTCTGGAGGTTTGGGAAAACTGTTCAATTTCCCTGAGCTGCCCCCAGAGCAGCTCCTCCCCAATTTCATTTGCTGTTTGCAAAGCATTTTCACAGATATCCTTTCATTAGCTCCTTACAACCCCCTCGCCTCAAAGCAGATGGAAAAATACCATTATCCTTATTTTTACAGAGTTCTCAGAGCCTCACTGTCATTAAAATTCTTGCCTGGGGTCAAATAGCCATAGGTGAGGGCACCTGGCCTAATTCTGGCCCTGTTATTCACTACACCCCCTTCCCTAGTGGGGTGGCCAGTCCTGGCCGCTCCTAAGGTCATCCCTAGTTCTGAACATCCTGCCTGGGCTGGGACCGGGGCTCTGTTTGTTCTGGAAGGGTGGTCGGGTACCTGTGGGCATTGTGTGTGAGGTTTGTTTGCACAATGTCATTATTTTCATCTCCCTTTCTGGTGGGCCTTAAATTTTTCCAGAGTCTTGGACCAAGCAATTCCATTTGTAGGGGTTTGTTTTTAGGGTATATTCAGACCCATTTACAAAGATAGAAGTCTAAAGTGTTCATCTATAGGTAGTTGTCTATAGAGTCAGTCATAAAAGGAACACATTGAAAATAGCCTGGATATCCAAGAAGGAGTTCTTTTACATAAATTATTGTATATTGAATCAATGCCATGTTTTCAGCACTTAAAAACTCACATAGAAGGAAATTGAATGGCATGGAGAGATGTTCCTGGTCCATTGTTAAATAAGCAAAACAGGTGATGTAAAAAGTGTTTCAGAATGGTTCCATTTTGCTTTAACAAATATTTATCTCTCCGTAGACATGTTGACAAATACCCAGAAGGCTATATACCGAAATCATAATGGCAGCTGTTTCTTGTTGGCAAGATTCTAGATGATTTGTATTTCCTTCTCTTTGATTATCTATGCTTCTTAAGAACTCTACATCAAGCATGAATTCATTTTATAATGTGAGAAAACTATTTGCAAGATAGCAATGAAGGATTAGCTCTATGGTTCTGGCCATTCATTAATTCATCACTCAGCTTTTCTTGTTTGATGTGCTCGGTGCTGGAGATTTGGAAATGAATTCAGAATTCAGTGTGTAGTCCCTGTGCCATTGCCCATTTCCAGGTGCACAGGGTCAACCCTTTAGAAGGAAGCCAACATTTACTGAGCATTTACTCTAGGCCAGGTATTTTTTTTCACATGATAGATTTCATTTAATCCCCAGTGCTGTTCTGCAAGAAAGGTATTATGATTTCTGTTTTAAAGATGGGACTTAAAATGTTAACTAACTTGGTTAAAGTTGTGCAGCTTGTAAATGGTGGAGCTGGAATTTGGCCACAGGTCTGCCTGAATCCACCACCCCTGCTTCAAGCTCTGGTTGCCTGGCACCAGGCTCGGCTGCCTCTTGGCTGCCTGTCTTTCAGAAGGACTGATCTAGTGGGCATGAATGGTTTCTGATGCTTGCTCCCTGGTTGGAATTTAGGCGGGTGTCTGCAGGACCTGAAGAGGTGGCTAAATTGCCAGGAGCAAACCCAATGACCTGGTTCCCTGAGTTCTCCCTCACCTAGGAGAAGCCAAGCCAATGACAAGACACAGGGACCCACACCGTGCCTATTCTTCCCCACCTGCTTCCCTGGCGTGGTGTGCCCAGATCACACACTGCTATGTGTTAGGACTAATGATTCCCTGCAATCACACTGGAGTGGAGCAAGGACCTTTTGCTGAAAAAGGAATTTTCCAGTTGGCATTTAAAAGTTTGAGATCCAAAGGAAGGCATAAAAGAAACAAAAACCAAAAACAAAATAAAAATCCACCAGCAGGCTGAGCTCTGGGGATCAAATATTCTCTTTGTATTGTGCAGAGAGGGGCGTTCTGCAGCCTGGGCTGGAGTTTTCAGTTGGCCATGCAGAAAATGCTCCTGGGTACTCCCTTTAAAAACTAAATCAACATTATTTTAATTTGTGTTCCCTGCTTCCTCCTTCACCATGGAGGAGAATGTGCGAGGCCGAGAAAGAGCATATTTCTCTCACAAGTTAACTTAACATGCAATATGCAGGGGATTACTCTGCGCTCACTCAATACCACAGCCCAGAGCTTTATAGAATTCTATTGATCTTAGCTAAAGCTGTTTAATTTTTTTTTGCTTTAATTTTCTTTCCTTATTCGTTCATTAAGTTGAGGTGAGGAAGGGGTGGGGGACTGATGGCAGGCGTTGTTCCTTGGATTTAAGATTGGTGTGGAGGACCAGGGAAGCAGTCTGCCCGTAGTCACTGGCAGCATGCAATGGCAGCATTTTGTCCTCTGTGCCTTGGGATGGGGAGAGGCTACAGGGAAAGGGGAAATAGAATGTCTAGTACCCCCAGATATTTTCTCCTGCAAATTCTCAGAATAAGGACTCTGTGCACAGGACAGAGGCGGAGCTGCGGTGAATCCGACACAGATATGGCCCACAAGGAGCTTACCAGCTAGCAGCAGAGAAGCAAACTAATCCCAACTGGCACACCAATGCGTCGGCATAACCAAACAAGGTACTCATGTTTGCTATTGTAGGAGGCTCAAAAGGATGAGAACCTAATTTCTCCCATCAACCCCTAAGTCTTTTAACTAGGGTGTGATCCCCACATAGGACCATCAAGGACTTAAGTGGGGCTTGCCCAGGAGGGGAAAGCATGGCTAGAGATTGGGCAGGAAGTGTGGGAGGTGGCAAGAGGGGAGGACCTAGGATTGATGGTCTAAGGGTCAGAAACTCTGCCCTCCTCCCTTGCTTTCCTTTCTGGGCCACTTGGTAAGACTTCTAAAAGGGCAGCCCCTGTATTTCTGGGTTGCGGATTAGGCTCTGGTGCTCTGGGAGCTCGGGGTGGGGAGTGGGCTGTGGCTACACTGAGCCCTGTGGGATGCACTTCTGGAATATGCCCCCAGCCCGTGGCAGAGGGCTCCTGCTCCCCTGTGGCACCCTATAGTAGAGGGACCACGATGACCACCACCAAAGATGAAGGAAATGGACCACTTCTTATTTCCTTGGTATAATTTAAGTCCTAAGAGTCTTGTAGGATTGAACATAGAGCCAAAGGAAAATACAGTAATACTAATAATAAATGTCATCTGTGGAACTTTACTACATGCCAAGCACTGTGCTAAGTCCCTTTTGTAGATTATTTTAGTGAATCTTTGACACAGGTCCCATTATCATCCCCTTTTTTATAGATGATGATGTTGAGATGATGATCCTGCCAGTTAAAATACCATCATTAAGAAATAAGTCAGATCCCTTGCTCAGGGTCTTACGGGTGGTAAGTAGCCAAGGTGGAATTTGAGGCTTCTCGTGCTGGCTGCCGGACTCCTTGCCCCAAACCGTTGTACCAATGCCACCTCTTCCAAGTCCTATCTGTCCAGAGATGCATCCCTTAGTGGTCATTAGCAGAGTTTTGTTTGGGGGAAAGAATATTGAAGCAGAATGTTACTTGCAGCCTAGTATTGCAGGACAAATTCATATCTGATGCGAAATAAACACAACAGACAGAATGCTATGGGAGTTTAGAGCCCAAACAGCTTACTTCTGATGGAGAAAATGTGTGTTTAGTGGGGCTGTGAATGTGCAAGTGAACATGCAAAAGAGGAGGAGTTTTTTGGACAGGGTGACTGAAAATGAGGCATATACCTGGAGACAGTTGGTAGTTCCGTTTGACTATGGCATGGGATAAGGAAATGGCAGGCAATGAAGTGGGAAGTGGAGGTTGCATCCAGATAATAAAGGGTTAAGGGATCAGACTATGCTGAAGTGTTTCATGCAAAAATATTTCATCTCACGGGCTGTATGGGATTGGTAGTGGCTTTCTGGACTGTTCTGAATGAAGCATACAGAATCAATAAGAAAGAGAGTGGAGCAAGTAGCTATGTGCACCATAGGCTGAGACTTACCGATCTCATTTCTTGTCCTGGGGTTCAACAAAGGGCTCTGAAAGAGGACAGTGAGGTTTGAACCTGATGGGGAGTATACATGCCCCACACTGTTACCAAATATGCGGTATTTCTGGGATACAGAGAATGGTTCCTTTATTTTGTCAATTATTCATTCTCTCTCTTCCCTTAACACTAATTTTATTGGGAATGCCTGGAAATGGTGAAAGCAAATATGTTTGGGGTTGGATGGGGAGCTCTGGTTGTGTGTGCCTCTGATCTGGAACTGCTGGGAGTCTGATACAAAGTGCAGAATGCTGTATGGAATTCTAGAACACCAAGTTCTAAGCTGGGCTCTGCCAATAACTGCTGGGGCACTTTAGGCCCACACCTGAGCCTCCCCAAAGTAGCCCTACAACACAAAGTTTCGGTGACAGCAAAGAAAGTAACTATGATACATCCTTGAAAAAACCACAATAACTAAAATATGCCTTTCTTGTTTAATGTAATCAAAGAAAACATGCCATTGTTTATAGGATATTTTATCATTTTATGTATCACTAAGAAGGAAAAAATCCTGCCAGTTACAATACCCCATCCACTGTCAATCACATTCTATACAGCATTTTAGAATTAATTAAATGTAGTAGATTTTGACAAAAATCCTGCTTTCCCTAACTAGGCATGGTGACTCATGCCTGTAATTCTAGCACTTTGAGAGGCTGAGGCAGGAGGATTGCTTGAGGCCAGGAGTTCAAGACTAGACTGGGTAACAGTGAGATCTTGTCTCTTAAAAAAAAATCCAGCTCATAGTTACTAACCCCTATTTATACAAGTTAAAATGTGTTTGCTAGGATTCCAGTTTAGGTTCCTGAAGCATGAATTTGCATATTCAAAGCAACTCATATTGTGTAACACAAAAAATCTGGTCTCCCGTTTTTTTACTTTGTAGCTCGAAGTTGGAGAGATACCATTCTTAAGGGGAGACTGTCCCAATTTACAATGACTATGAAAACATTAGTTTGACAGCTGGTTCAGATATAACTGTCTCTAAATCATATGGGCTGCCAAACAGCCCTGATTAAGCACTTGCTAGAAATATTCCAAGGTCAAGGAGCCCTGTGATTCTGTTGTGTGACACAGTAAAGCTGTGCTAGACAGTCCAGGGCTGGCAGTGGGAGAGTGTGGGGCCCAAGCTGATGTTCGCAAGCCTGGGATCTGCCCCGATCTTCATTTAATTATTTGTGCACTCCTTGAGAATAAGCTATGTGAACACAGACTATCACCTAACCCAGCAGGCCCCCTTGGGGAATGTAGATGAAATATTCCTGGGAGCCTCAGGTTAGTCTGCTTATTTGAGTTTACACAAACCTGGGTATCTTTTGGTGAAAGAGTTTTGAGAAACGGTAGAAGTATTTACAAGTCTTCTCTTTGCAAAAAGTCTTCTCTTTGCAAGTGACAGAAACTCAACTTCAGTTGGCAATAGGAGGATTATAAAAGGTCTGAGAGACACCTTGAAACGTGGGGACATGATGCTGCCAGGTCTACTTTTGTGTCCCTTGTCTCTGCCTCCCGCTGTGTTGACTTCACCTCCTCCTCTGCAGACTGGCTGCCTTCACTTAGCTGGGAATGCAGCTTTTGACGGCTCCCAGGACTGTATAGAACAACTTCACTACCAAGGAGGGCCTGAAATGCTTTCTCTAGCTCTAGTTTGAAAAGCCCTAGAAAGAATTCTGATTGGCCCACTTTGGATCATATGTGACCCCTAGACCACTCAATTGTAGCAAGAGACTAGAGTGCTATAATTTTAGACCCCAACCACAAATGGATGATTGGACAAAGAAAAAGGAACAACTTCCCCAAAGGGGTAGCCTGATATCCAAGAGGGAAGGAAAGTGCTGGCAGACAAATAATAGGTGCATTTCAATGATCACATTTATTCTTAGAAAAGCCCTTTCATTTCATGACGGGAAAAAGAAAAGAGCTTAGAGGTACGGCTGATGACAAAACAATTTTATCATAGTAAGAGTCAGGCAATGTTACCTTATTTAGGTAACCATTAATAATGGGGTACTGGGGTCTCCATAAAAAACATGGCCTTCTTGATGAGGGCTTGACACCCTCTTCTGCAGAGGACATACTTTGAAAGGCAGTGTGTGTCCATACTACAGAAATTCCTGACCTTCAAAGTATTGTTATTGGAGAACTCAGTCAAGTTCTATCTGTTCAACTGCACGTGTGCTTTGTGGAAGAGCAAATGTGTATGGGCTAATGTGCTCAGAAGGACTAGGTCTGTTTCAACTACCCAAATATACAAACAGAATTTGAAAGTTTCTTAGGAAGCCCAGTCACATGTGTGTTCTTGACCAAAAACTTGGCCTCATCATCTCATAAGACACAGACTATGAAACTCATTGCCCTGATCAAAGATGCTGCAGAAGATGGCATTTATTATTCCCAGGGATGCTCAGGAGAGCTATTTTATTGTCTTGGCATCAGGAATGGCTATGTTGCTTCTCTGAACAACTGGCTTATTTTTACTTTACAAACTCTACATCTTATGACCTTTCATGTTTCTCTCTTTATAGTGACTGCTAGGAAGCTCAGAGCCAACTTTATGACCTGCCTGTAGTCCAAACATTGAATTCCTAATGGCAGACATTTAGGGACTAAAACTACCTCTTTACTCCGTCTTCCTTCCTTGATCTTATTTTCCCTTATTTTGAAACTTATATAGGAGTTATTTAATTTCATGATAACATTTGTATCTTAGCTAACATAAATCTTTTTTTTTAAAGATTAAACTGTGGAAATAAGCAATTATTTAACCTTGGACTCAGAGGTTTTGAAGGTGCCTTCTGGCAGAAACCATCTTGGTGGAGTGAGTATATATGGTACCACTCCTCCTGGAACCCAGGTAAAGTCTCAGGGATATCCTTGATATGTTGTCCCTTAGCAGAGATCCTAAAGTCACCTGCTCACCTTTTAGATAAACTACATTGTGAATTTGATTTTCATTCCCAAGAAAACAGAATGTTATCTTGTGCTCTTTTCCAAGACTTGGGAGGTAAATTCAATACCACTTCCTTGTGATAATGAATTCTAAAGGAGATTTAGTTTCATTCTCTACTGTACTATTATTCCTTGTTCAAAAATATCTTCTAGCTGCCACAACTCTGTCATTGCTGAGAGATATATAGTTAACAATGAATCTCAGATATTTAGCCTTCAGGCATTTAAAATGCCAGCAATAATGATAACAAAACTAAAGCAATTACTGTCTGTAATAATGATCCATACCAATGATTTGTAGAATAATATTTGATGAACAATTTTTTCCCCCATGATTGGGGAGTAGGATTGAGAGCCTGCTGAAGTCCACCAGATTAAAGAGTGGAAAATTGGATAATCTAAATGAGCCACTCATTTCTCAGGGATGTGGCAAACACTCCTCTGGGAGACGGGCTGGTTCTTTTCAGTCATTTGCTGCAGTTTTCTTCATTTCTCTTCTGGGAGTATTTTAAAGCTTACATTCAAGGTGTACATCCATAGGGGCCCTATTTTTCTGAAGTTTCTCCAATGACATGAAAATGAGGCGAACTTTTTCAAAGTAATCTGCATCATATTCTTCTTTGTGCAAGTTCACATTTTGGTTGAAATGATAACTATAAATATTTAACATCCTAAAAGCTGTGGCTTTCCAGCCCCAACCATCTGATGGGAGACAATGTTGCAGACATTAATTTGCAACCCACTTTCATTTCAAGCTGCTCGATAATATTTCATAAGGTAGGAAACCAGACAGTGTGATTCTGGTGGAAAGAGGAAAAGAGAAGAGGGTGCTTAAAGATCTAAAGACCAAATTCTGAGAGCAGGAATGGAAGTTGCTTTGTGTTTGAGGCTCACTTTTTGTTTTTTCTTAATCACAACAAAAGTTTGATTTTCTCGAACTGAAGAAATTAATGGTATCATTTTGAGAGGAAGAAGAGGTGAAGGCACTTTTTCTTGGACTGACTCCACCCCTGCCACCTCTGTCTGTCTGCCCCCCACATCTCTCTCTCTCTCTTTTGCTCACTCTCACATGCACACACACCACAGAGCAGAGGATGTCTGAATGAGGGGTACTGCTGCTCAAGGGACCAACAGCAAGAAAGAAGGAGGGGCTCTGTCCACCAAGGCTGGTCACCGTGTGTCTACGCATTTGATGCAGTTGAACAAGGTGTTGTTTTGAAAAATGACCTCACGCTTGACATTTGCATGATACTGAATGATCTATTTGAATGTCATTATTTAAGTGATTGCTTTTCCAGCTTGCAGACAGTGTAATTCCCATCAATTTCACCTTTAATCTAGAAGAAAAATGTTAACCAATGTTGAGAAGAAGAAGAAGAAGGAAATCACCCCCAACAGAGGCCTGTGTCCTTAAGTTCCAGGGTGGTTTTTCATTCAGAGTGTTTTCTGCAAATGTGATTTTGAATAAACCACAAACTGACAAGTAAACGGTTGGGTAGAAATAAATTCTTCCTTTTTAGTGGAGATTGTAGAAAAACAGGTGACTAATAAAATATTCTAATTATGAAAGCACTACCATAGGATCTGTTAAAATATATAAATATAAAGTCAGTCACATGAAAGTAATTGTATATCTATATGCTGATGTATGAACCAGCCACTTTTACTTTAGATAATTCAGTGGCTATTGATTTTTTATTTTATATGTATAATAACATGTTCTTAAATTCAAAAGAATAAAAATACTGATGTTCAGCGATTTTCACCTTCAAAGACCTTTACCAGTGTAACTAATTAAAGCTTAGGCATCATTGCCCAGTGCCTCAGTGAGGTCCAAATGCTGAAAGCAGAGCTCCAGGCTAGCAGCCCAGAGCCAACCATCCTGTGGGACTGACTCTTTTCTGCTTCCTTTCCTCCCGAACTGAAAGTCTCACACTAGGGTAATGGCAGCAGAGGCACAAAGCTACGTCACGTGCCCATAGTTAGGACACATATGGACTCTGGGCTGGGCCTAGAGTCTGAGTCTGTTGTTTCTGGCATATGTTGAGACCAAAGGCCCCTGAATCTCCATTTTCCCCTCAAAGAACTGTTAGTTATGACTTGTGTTATGGAAAATGACTAAAACAACCAGTTAGACAATGAAGAAAATGTATTCATTCACATAACTGAAGAGTCCAGTAGTCAGACAGACCTCAGGTCAGACTTGGTCCAGTGCCTCAAAGGATACCCCAGGACCTGGTTTGTCTCCATCTCGCTCGTCTGCCTTTTGTGGTGTTGACTTCATTCCTGGACTGCTCAGAGTGGCCCCTCAGCAGCTGCAGTTTCTCATCTGGTGGTTACAAAATCACTCTAGCTGGTCAGAGTTCACACCCTCACGCCTCTCCTCATGCGGAAGGGAGAGGGTCCTCCTGCAGCTCTTGCAAGTCCTGGGCGTCTCTCTCTTTTGCTTCTGTCACTGGGGAGATAGGATAAGCTGCTTGAGTTCAGACAATCAGGACCCACCCCTGGAACTGGGGGTGTGGTCATTCCCACCCATGCCCACTTGGAACTGGAGTAGAAGAGAATGGAAGAGGGGTAAATTGCTGAAACTCAAGGTACCATTGAAGGGGGAAGATGGAGGCTACAGATGAGAACAGCAATTGTTCACTATGACAACTTTGTGGCTTCTTCGAAAGGAATGCCTTTTACTGGACATCTTGATCTTATTTATGCTTGCCACAGTTACCTGAGGAAGTTGAAGTCAGGTTGCAGGCTGGATTAGGACTCAGATGATCCTTTGATGTTCATCTCCAAGTATTGGTCCTGTGTCTCCAGACCAAGGGGCTGGCAGTGATGGCAGACACCTGGCACACAGGCCCCACATTCCCCTCTCATCCTATGGCAGACATCATCAATCCATCATAGGGCTTCTCCCTGTGCAGTCCAGATGTGGCCCCAGAGACCTACTTAAAACAGTCCTCTGGAGTGCCCCTACCAATGCATTGGTGTTGACAAGTGAGATAAAACGTACTTGCCATTTCTGGAAAGGATTGCTCACCAGCGACCCAAACTACCAATGCTTTTCCCTCATACACTAAGAGCATTCACAATCACATACTCACACCACCCTAGTGTTTGTCAAAATGAGGCTTACAGATCTCTCGCATCAGAATCTCCTTCAAAGACCTTTAAAATGTCTTTTTTTAAAAAGTCCTTTGTATTAAAATGTGGGTTCGTGAGACGCACTCTAGAGCTATAGAATCAGAATTTCCAGAGCTAGAGTTGTACAAACACCCTGGGAGTGCTTTCCAAACCATATTCTCAAAATAGCAGGCTTAAAGACACAATAGGCTAATACATGCAATCGAATAGTAAGCTTCAGTCATGCTAGGTCTGAGATACTGGCTTATTCTTCATATATTGTTTCAGCAGAAGTTTATTGAGCTACTACATATGGCACTGGGCTAGCTCCTATGAATGTGGTGAGAGTGGTGCAGTTAAAGTTGTCCTAGAATTGCTCAGTGAAACACACCAAAAAAATGCTCTGTGTAAGGGGTTAATTGACACAAGAAAGGATGAGGGCTGTGGGACTTCACATAAGGGCAAGATCTCATCTACATGATGGGGCTACAAAGAGAGAACTTGTCATGGAGAACTTGGCCCTGGAGACTTTGACGTCAGGAACAGCTGGGATGTGGGATGAGGAGAGTCGAGCCTTCTGGGAGGAGTAAGTGGCAATGGAGAGGGGTGACAATGTGCAGTGAGGGATTATGGACAGGGAGTCATTTAATTCAGGAATTTAAGAAAAGAAGTTGGAAAGACAGCATTCAGTTTTCATCACAGAGGGTTTTGTGAGGTTGGCTTCAGTGTTTAAATTTTATTTTGCAGCCTATTGGGAGCCAGTTTAAGCAAGGGAGTGACATGATATTAAGCCATGCTTGAGGGTGTGGAATTGGAAAATGACATTTCTACATGGGGGAAGAAATAGAGCTCCTAGGACGGCTGATGGAATGTTAGCGTAATCATACCATTGAGAAGCTGGGGTCCAAACAGGAATCTTGGCCATTGAAATGAAGGGGAATAGATGCAAAAGACATTTGGGAAGGAGAGCCTTTGTTTGTTTGATAGCTTGGCCAGACTATTAAGGGTGCATTAGTCAGATGTGCTGGGCCATGCTGTGATAACAAATTAATCTTGAAATCTCAGTGTTTATCATGACAAAAATTGAGTTGCTCATGTTTTACATCCAAGACTGGTTAGCAAGAGGCCCCACATCATGCTGAGGGACTCAGGTTGAAAGAGGCTCTGTGGTCTTTTAGCAGCACAATTTGAAACACGTGGCCTCGTGGGATGCCCTCATGGGAAGTACAGGAAGAGAGGGAGGGAAGATACACACAAAGACTTTTAACTGACTTGACTCAAAAGTGACCAACACCACTCATAATCTGTTGGCTTGAACTAATCACATGGCCCCAGTACAACCGTACCCCTGTGTCAGAAGTCACATATCCACATTGCCCCTAAGAACATAGAAGCTGCTAAGAAATTAGTGGAAGGAAGAGACTGGAGAATAATTTTTGTAACCCACCCAATCACTCCCAAGGTTGGTGTTGTGATTTCAGGCTTGTGGGTCATGGTATATATGAACTGATTGGTTCTGACTTAGGGTTTTCGTCTTTAGGAGTCAGACAAATGAGCCTGACTATGATTATCTGTAGTAGTGAACACACTTCACATAAGACAAACAAAAAACAGTGCTCACACACACATGTACACAAACATACCTGGGTTTTAATTAATCTATTTTTGCATAAAACAAAAACAACCCCCTTAATTCCAAATGTATTTATTTTCCTCAAAAACTTTAGAGGTTTTTTAGAAAACACAAATATTTTTGTGGCATAAGAAGTCTTTGGTGGCCCCCAGTTCCTATTTTCTTTGAAAGTACTCTGAGAGAAAACCCCTCCCTCCTGAATCTGCAGCATCATTTCCTCCAAAGAAATCATGGCTATTGTCAAACAGACACATGCATGGAGGTCATATACATTTTCCATGTGCCCATGGAGTCCCTGGCACTCTTCTCGGCCCTGGGAATACAGTGGCGGAGATGTTGCCTTTCTGGAACTTATATTCACCTGGGGAGATACAGAGCTACTCAGTACACAGCTGGCACTTTGACAGAAACTTGAGACTCCAAATCCTCTGTCCTAGTATGTCATGCTAAAGACTCACCTGTTCTTCAGACAAGTCTTCCAGCTTTCTGTCACTGCCACCTCCTGAAGCATTAGCACTTTTCCAATCCTCCTGAAAAATCACAAACTGGTCCAATCATAATGAGCAGGATGCCAGGCTGTGGTGCTATGAGGGATGCAAAGATAAAGAAAGCTTTCTCATTGCTTTCAGAGGGGCTCCTGCTCTCACTTTGGGGTACCAATCTCTCTTTTTCTGACATGTCCCCTGAATTCCCGTTACTGATCTTTGTTTTAATCAAATTTCAGTGCCATGCAATAGCAGTTAAGCAACCATGACAGCAGCATGGCCAGGAAAGTGAAGACCTCTTTCTGCCCTCCTTAGGAAGGGTAGGGAGATGTTCAGGGATGGGAAGGGGATGCCCTTCACCCCTGCACCACTACCAGAACCATTCTGTTCATTTAATAGATGCGTTTCAGGGAAAATCCAAAGCCATCTTCTTTTTGCTCCTGGGGACAGCGGCTCTACCAGAAAATACTTGGAGTCATTGGGGCAGAAAATAGAAGGCTCTCTGGGAACATTGTGCCTCTGATCCCATTCCTTTCATGCCCCAGGAAAAGAAAAGAGGCCCATGCGAAAACCCCTCCTGGGGCTTCCCAACCAGTTAAACACCAGGGAGAGAGAGAAAAGGGAAGAAAATTCTAAATAAAAGCAAAGTCTTTGAAAAACTTCAAAGAAACCTTTCTCCTGTTCAGAAGTCAAGAGCACATCTGGCTGGCGGTAAAAAGAGAAGTGGTGTCATCTGAGCAAAAATGTTCTCTTCAAATATGTCCTTTAAGGAAAGCAAGAGAGGAGAGCACGAGAGCTGGAGAGGAGAGAAATAATGCAAGGAGGGAAAGGAAGTTAAAGGGAAAAAGAAGAAAGGAAAAAAAATCCCTCCTAAATCTTGTAATGTTTTAGGAGGGCTTATTAGAGCGAAAATTAAGTGTCATACAGAGCTCTGCTCCAGTATTGATGGCTTTTATTCAAAGAGCCATCACCCTGTAAACTCACTTTAACAACTCCCTTCAGATGAAATATAAAAATTAAAGACATTTACAACACAGCTTAGTAGCAGATGTAGTCGTCCTGTTGGGGCTTAGATCAAATAGTGATGTAAACCCCAGCAGGGTAACAGGTCTTATGAAAAAGTCCTTAACAACAGCCCCCAAAAATCTTGGAAATCTTACAAAACATGTTTCCCATTCTCTCCCAGCCTCAAGTCCCCCCCTTCTTTTTCCTCAACCACCTCCCCTGATCTGCTAGACTCCTTTTCCATCGTCATCTTTGTCTGGAGTTCCTATGAGTCACTCTATAGTTAGCAATTCGAAGAAAAAAAAAAAAAAAAAAGCCGGGTCGGGCTCCTGGTTATCTTCTCCATGTAGTCATCTTCCCTTGTTTCCCGAGAGAGTGCCTGGGTAGGGAAGCACTGAGCAGTCTGGGAAAAGGACTGAAGTGTACATACAGCTCATGTGGGCATGAAGGTCTGACCTTCACCTTGGTCAGTTCTTTCCTATTTGCCTCTCCACCTCCTTCAGCTCTCAGCTACCCACCCCGAGGAGCCTGAAAGGAGTTTCTAATTTGATTTGAAGGCTGGGACACTCAATAGGGTGGGAAACATTTATATCTGTTATAATGTAACAAACACAGGTCACGGGCTTCTCCACACTTCACCCTTTCCAAAGAAGATTTTCTTGAGGATTTATTCTGGGAACCATCCTCATTCACACAGTCACCCACCCATTCATTCATTCATTCATTATTTCAAAAACTATGCTTGTGTGCTTACAACAGACCAGGCCCCCAGCAAAGTGCAGGGGCAAGGGCATGACCGTACCCTTGGGCAGAGTTCTCTTTGCTCCTGAGTCGCTGACAAGTCCATAGACTGCCTCTGGAAAGAGAACAAGGTTGGGGGATGAAAGTGGAGGGGGTATAAATAAGTTCTATCTGAGAATTTCTGGTTGTTTGTCTAGTTTCTCAATTTCTTTGGCTCTTAAAAATGAAGCCCGTGACCTTTCTTGCCCTCAGTATATGAGAAGAGTCAAGTTGCCCCCAGGCCCAAGTTTTTGTTCCTGAGCTCCTCTTTTCTGGCAGACAAACATTTAGCCAGTAATTTGGGAGTGGCAGTGTTAGATGTTTGGCTGTAGCTTGGCCCTTGGACCAGGCAGAGGCCAAGAGCCTGGAAAATAAGAATCCGAAGGGCCTTCAAGAACAAGGGAGCAAGCCCCAACTTGTAATGAGCTCCACTCTGAGGCTGGGTTGGGGCCCTGCTCCGTTGGGAGCAACCTGATAAAAATCTAAACAAAACAAAATAAAATGTTATCACCTCAACTGCCTAAACAAAGGCCAGTGAGAAAATTGTCCTAGAAAGCTCTGAAAGCAGCAAATGAGAGGCGAACTTGGATGCCACATAGAGCTTGAAGAGGCTGGAGACTTTCCAGGGCTAAGTGGTGGCCTTCTAAGGTCATGCAGTCTAGAGTTTTCCAATGCCCAAGCCAAGAGTTACAGCTTGAACTCATGACCTCCCTGCCCTCTTGCTTTACCCAGGAAATCTGTAATATGAATGAGTTACAAATATTGTCAGGTCCATCCTAAAATCTCCTGGCAGGCCCGGCTGGATTTTGTTTCACACATGCTCTAATTTGAAAACAAATGCTGAACGTCAGCTGATAAATTGGGAGGCCAAGTTGATATGTCCAATGACCAAGGAAAAGTCCTCTCTCTGGATCCCTGCACGAAATGACTTCAAAGGTAGCTTCCTCACTCACACTCACATGCATATCCTCCCAGTCACACATGCATCCTAGCACATACTCACGGACACTCGCACACGCACACAGATACAGACAGCCTCAATCCCACTGGATCACTTCAGGACTTTCTGGGCTATTTGGCCAAGAAGGAGGCAGCATTTACCTCTGCTAATGCAAGGTCTAATCTGTGAAGAAAATGTGTGCTTATGTAAAAAAAATCAAAGAAGATAATAGTTACAGCCTATGTCACAGGCGTGGGCTAATCTTCGATTAAATAATGGTATTCAGATGACATTTCTTGGCAACTGGCAGACCAGCTGGAAAAATAAGTCAGAATTTCCACAGAGAATAGACTGTTTTGCCATCCAAAGCTGGCCAAGTACAAACAGCAAAGGTTCTAAATACATAGGAATAAAAGGTCCCAGCACTCGGCTTGCAAAAGGGCTCCGTTTTCTCTATGCACAGATACCGCACACACTGGTGTGCAGATGTAAATTTAATATCTACTGGTATACACTGTTCTCTTTCTCCTGGGATAGCCGACCTTTGAAACCCTCTAATTCAGCTCCTCATTTTTCAGATGAGGAAACTGAAGTCAAGAGAGCTGGGGAGCTGGAGGGACTTGCCCAAGGTCACACAGCAAGGCCTTGCTTCACTCTCCCTCCAGGGCTCTTTCAAGTATATTCTGACCTCTACAGAGCTGAGGGGTGGAACGTGGAAGTGCCTGTCATGGGATGTGTGTATGTGTACAGGAGCTGGAGTGGCTGAGACTGCTTGTGAAAAATATACATTTGTGTGTAACATGGTGTGATGGGAAAACGTGCACTTCGGCTCCAGACAGACCTGGTCTGTTGTCAGTATCCCAGTGGGAAAAAGATGGTGACCCTAACACGGGAGCTTTGTACACAGAGGTGGGCGGGGTCAAGAAAAACCGTAAGGGGTCGTCAGGGACCATGTGAGCACCAGCAAGGAGCTGTTTGCATCCCTAGACTTGAGGGAGGGTAGTGGAGGGGGAAGCTCTCCAACCCAGGGAGATTAAGTTTGATCTTTGGTGCTGCCACTCAGACAACCAGAGTAACCTGCCAGGGAAGAAGCTGGGAAATCAATAGTGTGTTCTTACCCTTCCCTATTCACGACTCCTGCTCATGCCTCCCAGTGGGTGAATCCAACAGGAACCGGAGGCAAGGGGGCCATGATGTGGTCCATAATAAGCTTCCCAGGGGAAGAGAGGGGCAATTGCATCTGGAGAGGCAAGCAGAATATCCAGCACATCTGGGATCCGATCTCAAGTAGCTTTGCTACTTCCCAGTGCTATAACTCAGGACAAGTGACCCAACTCACTGACTCTGGCTTCCTTGTCTGTGAGATGGTTGTAATGCCATACACCCTGAGAGGTGCAGTGACTCTTAGAGCCTATGTGTGTGAAGCTCCAAGCTTAATGCACAGCACATTTGATCAGTTCCAACACCATAGGCCTGAGACTATTAGGCACTATCAACCAGAAGGCTTACACTTTTGCGGACCTTTGAATCCAGCAATTCTGCTTCTAGGGATGAATCTCAAGGAACGAATCAGGCAAATGCACAAAATTATAACATTGTTCACCATACCACTACTTAAAATGTGAGAAATGAAGAACAGCTTTGCTGTCTGTATCCATTAGGATAGTTGCAATCAATAGAAACTGGGTTAAGTAGAGAAATAATTTATTGAAGGAATGCCGAGTGACTCATAACTGCCAGAAGAGGCTGGAGAACCCAGCTCAGAAAAGGCCCAACAATAGTAGATAGGCCAAAATACGATGGTGTTCCCCTACCATGGACTGTATTACATTTGTGTTGAAGATCTAATAATGTAGAAAGATATTAAATAATGTAGGCATGATGCAACTAAAAAGTGTTGGTCACCATAGAAAGACATCTGAAAAGGTACATGCTGAAATATTGACAATGGTTCTCCCTGGATTGGAGAAAAATGATTTTTTTTTTGCCTTTGTATTCTAATGGTATTCAATGAACACATACAGCTTTTATAATAAGAATGAAATATCTAAAACAGCAAAATGACTTTGGATATTTGGAACACGTAGAAATCTCCATTCTGGGCCGCGCGGTGGCTCATGCGTGTAATCCCAGCACTTTGGGAGGCCGAGGCGGGCGGATCACGAGGTCAGGAGATCGAGATCATCCTGGCTAACACGGTGAAACCCTGTCTCTACTAAAAATACAAAAAATTAGCCAGGCGTGGTGGTGGGCGGGCGCCTGTAGTCCCAGCTAGTCAGGAGGCTGAGGCAGGAGAATGGCGTGAACCTGGGGAACGAAGCTTGCAGTGAGCCGAGATCGCGCCACTGCGCTCCAGCCTGGGCAACAGAGCAAGACTCCGTCTCAAAAAAAAAAATAAAAATCTCCATTCTGGGCGGTGACTTCTTGCCTTCTTCCTTCTTTGAAGGGCCAGTGGCTTCCTATCCCTTGAGTGTCCAAAGGCCCAGCTATAACCTAGGGCCCTGGTACAGATCTAGGAGTGGCATGGCCAAATCACCTGAACACCAGTACACCCTGAGAAGCAGGGATGGGTGTGTGATCAGACACCTAGAGATAGAGAGAGGGAATGGGAGACTAGGGGTGGGCTAAGTTGTTATCTCGCACACAACTCTGGGAAGCTCTTTATATAAATTGCCAGAAACAAACAAACAAAACTGATGCTGTATTTGGGGCTGGGTAGGGGTCAATGAGACCCCTAGGACAGAGTTTTAAAACACTATATTTTACTTCCCTGCTTTCTCACTTGAAGCTAATTTCCTAAAATTAGAAAGTACTGCTTTCCACCAAAGTGACTCCAAACTGCAAAGGGAAGGCTGTGAGCACATGTACACACATGTACATATACATGCATGCTCATGCATAAGCATACAATACATGCAGATGTATACACATATACATGCATACACACATGCTTGCACACATGCACACATAAACTCATTACAAGAGAAGAAGATCCTACAACTTCCCTGAACACTTTCTCTCAATCTCTAACACCCAGCAGTTGCTTGGGAGCTAAATTCCTGGATCCCCCTTGAATTCCACTCCTGCTCCTCCAGGCTTCCTGGGTGGGTGGGAGGAATTGACCTTTTCTTACGAACTTGAATTTGTGGCTGATAACTGGTGGATGTTGGTGTATAAACCATGACCCCAGAAAGCCGGGGTGCCAAATAGTTTTGGGCAAATCAACTTGCTTCTACCACCCAAAGTTGTGTTTTGTGGACACATACCTGATGCACAAACAAGATGGGGGAGACATGGCTCAGCACCACCACAGGACAAGACTAAGAGGGGTGGATCCACCCCATGTGGACCCCTGCCCATGCATGCGGTTTTACACTGAGGTTCTGCAAGGAACCTATTAGCTCACCTTTGTTCACAAGAATGTCCTTTCAGAGGTCACAGATAGACCAAAGCGATGTCAGGGGAACGTGGATCTGATGCTGGCACTTCTGACTCTTATCTGCCTGTAACTGTCCATGTTGAGGCCCCACTCAGATCCCCTTTCTGGGGCCAGTGCACCTGAGACTTTTGGCTGCTGACAGCTCCCAGCTGTCACCTTCTTGGCTGAGCTGACTGCGGAAGCTGCCTGGCCGGGGCTAAGTTTATTCCTCCCCAGACCCCTGAGGGTCAGGAGGACAAGACCTTACCTAAGACCGTATCCTGGCTCTACTCTTTCTCCTTCTCTGACTTTCTTTCCTCCCTCCCTCTATGGTTTTCCCTGAAGAATGCTCCCTTGATAAATCAGGTGCACTCAGTCCCTATCTCAAGCTCTGCTTCTAGGGCAATGGATCCAAGACACCTCCTGACATAGACTCATGCCTGGCCTGGAGCTAGTTTTGTATGTTCATCTGGGCCTTGGCCTCTGCCCTCTGCCTTTTTGTTTCCAGTCTTTATTCTGTTTCTAAGTTCAGTGTGATGGTGAAAGACAAGAAGTGTACAGTGCTGAGGGCAGGACTGGGGTTCACTCAGAGCTGCCCTTTTGCTTTACCCTCTCACAGGAGCCAGTTCTGTGTCATCAGACTGGGGTGCCTCTCCCTTCTCTGAGTCCCCCAGAACCCTGTGTCTACTTCTGTTGTTACTGTATTACAATCTGCCATTTTCTTGTCTTTCTCCCTGAAAAGACCAGAGCACTAGAGCTAGGCAGAGACTTGGTGCCTGCTCTCAAGAAATGGAAGATGGAGTGATTGCCCTTATTGATGGGCACACAGGTCATCTTTGTCAAATGAGTGAAAGAAACTCCAGAGGACAAGTTTCCTCCCACTCATTGTCACCCTTTGGGGGGAGTGGATTTATCCAAGAGGCAGGCTGGGTTATCAGGGTAGCCCATAGATCAGTTTAGACTGAGAAAAGAATGAGCACAGATTCTCATTACATAGAAGTTATTAAGCTGTGATTAGGAAAAGGGAGCAGGGAAGAGACGAACATTTGTAAAGGGATACAACATCTGTATTTCTGTGTACACAGATACCACACGGGTCCACCTGGCTACCTTTAGTGAACAACGTACATTTCCGTGGACCGTATTTGTGTACCTGCTTTGTGCTAGGTGCTAGATGACATAAAGACTCTCAGTTGAGGTCCCTCTCCCCAAGGACCTCAGAATTTCATTGGGAAGATAGACAAACAGGCAGCCATAATAATGGATAATATTTATTGAGTGTTCACTATGTATCAGGCGTGGTTCTAGACATCTCATATATATTAATTCATTTAACCCTCACTGCAACACTCTGAGGGTTATTTTACAAACATAGAAACTGAGGCACAGAGAGGTTGATCAACTTGCTCAGAGTGACAAGCTGTGTTTCCTAGGTGGAAAAGCCAAGATTTGAACCCATAGCCTTTTAGCTCTAGTGCACTTACCTCATGTCTCTGTAACACTCACTGTGAAGTAAATGCCAGAGGAAGCCCACCCTTCTTTCTGAAAGTCTTTTCCTGCCAGCACACATACCCACAAAAGGAAGCATGTCTTCTGTCTCTGATCGTTTCCCCCTTCTCCACCATCTGGCCAACCTTGTCTATATACCTGCAATATGATCCTGTTATTTCAAAGGAATCTCAGAGCTGTCTTTACTCCATCTCCTGTATCCCCTGTAACTCTACCTGGTAGTTCAATCTGCCGAATTCTGTATTGGATAAAACTCCATAACTCACGCCCTTCTTCCTGTTTTCTTGGCCCCAGGCCTAGTTCAGGCCCTTCATGTCTTGGTTGGATCATTGCAGTAGTCTCTGACAGGTTTCCTGGTTCTTGCTCATTCACCTTTCAATACACCTTTCACACTAATGCCAGTCTTCACCAGGTTCACTTTAGCCATATCGTAAGCCTTCAGGAAGGGACTTAGACTTTGGTCAAACTCGTCATGGTAGGCTTGGGTTCTACCTTTATAAGAATGATTATGGCTGGAATTAGGAAGTTACTCATATCCCCAGGGCAGGGTAAGAAAGGCCAACTGGGTGCACTGGAAATCACAGTGTGTCACAAACCTTAATGCCCATATGAATCACCTGGGAATCTGGTGAAAGTGCAGATTCTGATTCAACAGGGCTGGGGTGGGGCCTGGGATTCTGCATTTCTAATGTGTTGCCAAGTGAGGCTGATCCTGCTGCTCCGTGGTTTGAATAGTAGGGTATCAGACAGCAGCTTCAAGGAGAAAGGCAGGGATTTATCCAGCCACAGTCTTAGGCCAGGACAAGGGGAGCTGTAGAATAAAGTTAAACAAACACAACACTTTATTGAGCACTAGCTATGGGTTAGATGCCATGCTAAATGTTTGTTTTGTATCGTCTCACTTAATCTTTCCCAAAACCCTAGAGGCTTTATGGCATTATTATTTATACTTCCTATATTAGAGAATAGAGGCTTAGCAAGATGAAGGAACTTGCTCAAAGTTACCCAGGGCTGAGAGTCCAAGATCAAGCCCGTTAACAACTATGGAGTCCAACCATGAGTCCCTAGTTTGAGATGACAGGATGGTATTGCATTTATATAGACAAGGTTGGCCAGAATAGAAGGGGGAGATGATCAGGGAAAGAAGGCATGCTTTCCATTTTGGACACCTGGGCTGCTGTGGTCCATACAGCCCTTGCAGAGGCCTACCTGGAGCAGGCAAGGCCAGAATCAGGAATTCTTGCCCTAAACAGAGAGTGCCAGTAGAGTTACACTCAATGTAGACTCTCAACAGAACTGAGAGTTCTCACCCTGGTTCTAGAGCAAAGGACCAGTGTGATCCTGAGCAGCCATTTTCCCTTTCTGGGCTTTTTTTTTTTTTTTTTTTTTTTTTAATCTGTAAGGCCATGCGCAGGGCTGGCTGTATAATTTGCAGGGCCCAATGTACAATAAATATACGGGCCTCTTGTTAAAAATAAATTCTGAATTTCAAGATGGCAACAGGAGAGCTTTAAACGAAGAGTAGTTTCTCCCAAGTGTGGGGCCCTGTGTGACTGAATGGGTCACAGGTCCCTGAAGCCAGTCCTGGAGACAGGGTGAACCCATGCGACATTTAATGTCCTTCAAGCTCTATTATTCAATAAAATTGGTTTCCTTTTGTTTTCTGCTATTATTCCCTCCTTACTGGTTTATTCTTAGGTCACCATGAAAATATTTGAGACAGCCTTTCTACCTGACCGTGTCTCTCTCTGGCATCTCATAGAATCATCTCTCTCCCCCTTCTGTCTGCTCAGCCATCCAGAGACCTTGTAAGTACCACTGTGTCCTGAATACATGAAACCCTCTAAGATCTGTTGGCATCTTAGAAGGGACAAGGAGCAGATGGCTTGGAGGAAGGAGAACATGTTATTTTGCGGTCCTGAAACTCACCCTTTTCAGATAGCTTCTTCATTTCCCAATTCTTTCCCAACTTTTCAAGTATCAGAACGGAGAGGCAGTAAGAATGAGTCAGCAGCTCATGCCCTGTCCTTGGCCAGCGCCCCCAACCCCAGGGAGTGAATACCTCAGTTCCCAAACTCTCTGAGTCAGGGAGGTCACTCTGAGGACATCTGCCTGTTTGTCTAAACCATGCCAAGCAAGCAACAGCTGCTGAGTGAGCCCAGGAGGCATCACTTCCTGTCAGCCAGGGGACCAGACCAGGTGGCCTCCTTGCCCTCCTGCCTGACTCCTGCGACGCTGCCCAGGTATCCCAGTATGGGGAGGGCATTTGTTGCCCCGTCCCATTCCAGAGATTCAGCCTAGGGACCAGGAGCATCTTCTCCTGGGATGCTGAGCATCAGGTTTATCCAAGAGTGGAGGCAACTCCCTGGACAACCCAAACCCTGGAGAGACAGACAGAGCACAAGCTCAGTGTCTGGAGTCCTGGGGCCTCTCTTGGGCTTTACCACTGACCTTAAGCCAATCTTATCACCTTGACCATTGACGTGGTTAGGCTTTGTGTCCTCATCCAAATCTCATCTTGAATTATAATCCCTGTAATTTCGAAGTGTCGAGGCAGAGACCAAGTGGAGGTAACTGAATCATGGGGGCTGTTTCCCCCATGCTGTTCTCATGATAGTGAGAGAATTCTCACAAGACCTGATGGCTTTATAATGGGCTTTTTCCCCTTCACTTGGCACTTCTCCTTCCCGCCACCTTGTGAAGAAGGTGCTTTGCTTCCCCTTCACTTTCTGCCACGATTGTAAGTTTCCTGAGGCCTCACCAGCCATGCTGAACTGTGAGTCAATTAAACCTCTTTCCTTTGTAAATTACCCAGTCTTGGGCAGTTTTTTACAGCAGTATGAAAACAGACTAATACAGACTAAACAGTTTCCTCATCTGTAAAGTGAGAAATCTTCTTCGTCCCCTTCCCCGGGTGGAATGAATTGGTCATTTTCTGGGAGCCCAAAACATATGACACATGACTTGATCTGGGCACTTAGCCCATTGTAATCTGGTTGGCTAATTATGTATCTGACTCTCCATCCAGAATATCAGCTCCTTAAGGACAAGGAGCACCTTTGAGTCTTCCCGTGGTGCCCCGTTTAGCTCTAGCCCTCCATCATTCTGTATTGTACATGTTTAGACTGCATTGAGAGGGGCTGCTAGTGTAGAGGAAACAACTGCATTTCATACATTTATTAAGGTGACATTATGACATCACTGCATATCCACTCCCTGCAATGCTTGGGGATAGATTCAAACAAAGAGAAACCTATGATCTCTAGTCACGATGCAGGACCAAAGAACTGTGGTTATAAACATGCCCCATCCCATCACTCTCTGTCCCATGCTGGCCACTCACCTGTGCTGAGTTTTTGATCTTCTGTTATCTGATGACTAAAGTCCTGTGTTCCATTGACACATGTCTTGGGGTAAAGACAGATGCTACAGTGCATTGGCTAAGGACTGGCTCTATGGGAGAAGGGGAAATGACAAGGTGCCAGCCATTCTCCACTGCGTCCATGCAGAGGTGTGCTGATTTTGTGAGGGTTTTCATCCCCACAGGGGGATAGGATCTCCCTCCTTATAGGGTGAGCAAGAGAGAGATCTTGTCAGAGGGGGCAGTCATTAGACCACTTAGTGTAAGACAGGCTGGCATTTACCAGAGTTGTCTGGGAACACCAGCTTCCAGCACCGGGAGCCTTGGGACCCATGTGGTGCCGCAGTCTTCCTGCAGAGGGAGGACACTCAGTCCCATGGGCAGGAGAACTCAGCTACAGACTACCTTCCCCTACCCCCCGACAAACCCTAGGGAAATTTGGGGCCTTTGGTTCCAGCAAGATCATTGTCCAGGTAGCCCAGAGTGTGCACTAGGGTCATTCCAGATAATCCAGGTATTTTTGTTTAGGCCTGGACCAGAGTAGATGGGAGAACGATACTTCCCTAGGGTCAGGCTGGTGGGAATGGGATGCAAAGGCAGCAAACCCAAGAGAGGGCCTCTCTCAGGGAGAGCACGGCCATCTGATCAGCTGCCCCTCCACGTCAGGAGACTTTCCATTCTGGGGCTGATTTGGAAGACTGTAGATTTAATTCTTATTAAGGGAAGTGGCTTCCTTCCACAGGGTAGACAGACGAAGGAATGAGATGACCATGGCAGGACATGATGTACCTCCAGGCTAATGAGCCCTGTGGTTTCACGTGCTCCTGAGATTGCAGTGGCATCCTCTTTGGGGGAAGACAGTCATTGGGTGGGGACGAGGAACTGTGATTCTCATCTGTTTGGGTGAGAGGGCCAGTTTGGCTGCCAGACGGGAGTCGTGCCAGCATTCTCAGCCAAAGCTTTCTTGGGTGGGTAGGATGTGCCCAGGCTCTTTTCTTCCCCATCTTTGGCCGCCTTGTTTGGCCCAGGGAGGGCTTGGGCTGTAAAACATATTTGCTTGTGCTGGGCTTTGCTTTTCTCCAAAGACCTTGGTAGCTAGAATGAATACCGCCTGTGGTGTGCGTATGCACACGATGGTACACATGCATGTGCATCTGTGCATATGCTGGCTCTGGAGCCAAGCAGAATAGAGACAGGAGAAACCTGGTGGGACAGGCTGCCAGGTATGTCCAAAATCTCCACCTGTGGCCCCAGATCAGGGTCCACCTTGTAGCAGAGCTGGAGCCAGAGCTCAGACTGCCTATAGTGAAGGTTCACACCTGGGGCTTCAGAGGGCCGCAGATGGTATGCAGTCCTGTCTGGAGTCTCTGAGAGGCCACTGGTCCTGCAGTGCTACAGAGGCATTACCCCACGCTCAGCACACCTGCCTTCCTTTTCTGCATACCTCTTTAACACATTCAGCCTCCTGTCTTTCAAAGCCCAACTCAGACACCCCCAATCAGTCATCTCAGCTGAAGGTGAACTCTCTCTTCAAAATTCCTTTTTTTTTAAAAAAGACAGGATTTCACTCCATCACCCAGGCTGGAATGCAGTGGCACAATCACAGCTAATTGCAGCCTTGACCTCCTGGGCTTAAGCGATCCTTCCATTTCAGTCTCCTGAGTAGCTGGGAGTACAAGTCTGTGCCACCACGACTGGCTAATTTTTGCATTTTTTTTTTTTCCTGTAGAAGCAGGGTTTCACCATGTTGCCCAGGCTGGTCTCAAACTCCTGGGCTCAAGCAATCTGCCTGCCTTGGCCTCGCAAAGTGCTGGGATTACAGGCATGAGCCACCACGCCTGGCCCAGAATTCTTAAAACAAGTAGCACCAAACTCCTGGCACATGCCACGGGCAGCACCCATGTGAATTGTAGTCCTGTAAGTATATGTTTACTTCCTCTGCTGAACTGGGGCTTGTTGGGGGGCAGGTAAAGACACTGGCAGAAGCATTTCTTGCTCCACGTGGTGCCTCTCCCATGTACTGTCCAGCTAATGTGTGTTGCTCTGTCAGGGACTCTCTGCCTCTCACATCATTGTCTTCCCCTAGTGCTGACCACCTGCACTGCTCCTCTGGCTTCCATCACCTGAAGGGGTTTGTCTCTATTGCTGCCTGCTCTGGAGCCTGACCATGAGCTTCCAGGCTGACTGCTCCCCTCCAGCTCCCTGGTGGATCTGACTCTATGGGAAGAAAGCAGAGAAAGCAAAAAAAAATCACCCATGACTTTATGTAGTTTCACCACTGTCTGTCCTCCCTCCACCCTGGGCAATGGTTCAGCTTTGCTAGATTTCTTGGTCACTGTCTTAGTCCAATCAGGTGTCCATAACAGAATAACAGACTGGACAGCTTATAAATGATAGAATTTATTTCTCACAGTTCTGGAGGCTGGGAAGTCCAAGATCAAGATTCCAGCAGTTGGTTCTTGTGGTGTCCTCGCATGGCAGAAGTGGGGAGGGAGCTCTCCCGGGTCCCGTTTATAAGGGCACTACTCCCACTTATGGGGGCTGAACACTTACAACCCAGTCATCCCACAGAGGCCTCACTTCCAAACACCATTACACTGGAGGTTTCAACATTTGAATTTGGGGAGGAACAAAAACAATCTATAGCAGTTACTTCCCTCTATTATTACTTTCAAAATAAATGTTAAAAAGTCCAGTCCCATCTAATACCAAAGCTTCACTCTCTCACCCAATTTAAGGGCTTCCCCTATTCCCAGCCTAGCCCTGATTCAGGGCAAGGGGCTGTGGTTGACTTCTTTGCTGCTTTCCCTTTGCTTTCCTTTTCTACTGACTATGGAGTTTGTGCAGCCTCCGGGTTGGAGCAGGGGACAGGAGACAAATGGCAGAGAAAGTGTTTATTGCCTGGCCTCTCGTAATCTGGCCCTGGGCACCCCAGGCTGGGGCAAGCTCCTTTTCTTGTGATGAGCTTTTGTGGATCCTCCTGGGGCCCTCTGCTTTGCTTTTCCTTGGCATGGGAGACAGTCTCTTCTTGATATCTGATAACTCTCCCACCTCTACATTCTCTGGGCCGCCTCCAACCTCATTTGTGGGGGCTGTCTTGCCCCTGCCAGAAAGTCGTCTTGTCTGGAAACCTTGATCAAGACAAAATCAAACCTGCTGTCTTCTGTAGGTCTGCTTGGTCCAAAGAAAATTGCCTGTGTCCTCTTTCTGCCTTTGGTGGAAGCACAGCTTGTTCCCATCATCACCTTCTCTCTGTCTTCTGCTTTGGACTATGTTTCTCCAGTCACTCACCTTGAGAATTCTCTAGGTAAGAGTCCAGCATCAGCTCAGTGTTCCCCACTCCAGGGGATTCATGGCAGGCTCTATTAACAGAGCCTTTCATTACTGGTGACACCAGGGCACAGACTTGTATAGCTCAGAAAGCATCTGGCCAGAGGGCTGAGGTCACTTTCTCCTCATGAGAAACTTTCTAATTCTGTATGTATGGTTCCCTTGAAGGCCCCCTCATCTGGCTGGAGTTAGGGGAACCTCTCTCTTCCTGGCCCAGGAACCAGAGCAGCATTGCTAATGACTCTCCCTCCAAGGAAATTGTTTCCATCAGTCACTTCTGATCAGTCCTCTTCTCTGCCTTGGAGAATATGTGTGGACTAAGGGAATGATCTTCAAATTTGTTGTTTGAGGACCTCCTAAAAGGATTTTGGAAAACTAGTCAGCCTCTTGAGCATTAGTTGACATTGAAAAAATTTTCATTATAAGTTTAGTTACCAAAAAAAAAACATGATTTCTGGTGTATTCACTATGACATAATATGATATATGTGCTTTAAATATTTAGAATCCTAAAGCTTTAGATTTGGGCCATTCAATTTATAGGAGATATCCACTGTATCACGTCATTGGCCAAACCAAACAGCTAAATCAGAACTTTTTATAAAAAAGGGAAGATTCTGATTTCACTTTTCACTATAAATATACATTTTTATATATACTTGAAACATTTGTATTCTGATCCCAAGAAAGACACATAGGCAGGCAGGGGAGGTGCAGAGTTTTGCAACAAGCTTGTCACTCATGGTAAATATTTTTTGCTTGGATTTTTACTGGACTTTTTCTTAGAGTCCTATGTTTGCTGCCCTGAGGATTTTATATCCAGGGGAGATCTAGCACAGCCAGATTCAAGATGGGTAAAACCTTTCTTTGTTTTGTAGGAAAACTGGAGACCATCAGTTTATGCTCAGACAAATTGATTTTAGAAAAGAATGCCTAGATTGGAGGGGCTGGAAAGTGATGTCCCTAATACTGTGTATGCTGTGTATTCTTGGGAAAGTCTCCATGTGTCCCCAGGGGCGCCCAGTTGGAAGGCTGCTGTGCTAACTAATGGTTGCTGGATCTTTTGTAGTCACCCCTTAGCAGGTTTGGCACAGGTGGTTTGACACCCCGAGTTACCATGTGGGTGCATTAATACCCTCTGTCTCAGAATCAAGGTCTCATCTGAAATGGGAATGACAGGCAAGTCCCATTTGAACATCCTGCTTGACTCATGAGGGGTTTAGCCCATGGTGGGTGCCCAGTGAGGGTCAGAGGGCCAATGTCCAATGTCAGTGGAGGGTCAGCCCCCAGAGTCCCTGCTGCCACTGTCCCTGCCTCCTGCCCCACCCTGCGTGGGAAGGGGTGTGATGGGGGAATTCTGGGCTGAGCAGCCATTTCCGTGTGGTCAGGCCTTTGGTGTGGGCGGCAGTGGGAGACACAGCTGGCCGGCAGGGGCTGGGGATGCCTCTGGGGGATGAGGCCTGGGCCAGGGCAGAGTGTGTCAGCCAAGTGGAATCCCCGTGGTCCCATTTTCAAAGCCATTTGCAAGGCTGAGCTATTCCTTTGTCTGTGTCTGAGGACCCCCCACTTGGGGCCGCAGCCTGGGAAAATGTGTGCAGTCAGGGCCACTGTGGCCTCTAGAAGCAGCAGAAGTAGTGCAGGCAGCTGTTCTGCATCCAGCCTCCAAGGAATTCGTCTGTCTGGCCCATCACCAGCCTTATGCTAGAGTTGGCCTCTGCCTGGGTGGTGAGATTAGAGGACACAAGGATGTGCTTGATCCAAGTATCTCCCACACCAGTCTGTCATGGTGCCTGACAGCCCACCATCAGAGAGATGAGAGAGAGAGAGAGAGAGAGAGAAAGTAAGTAAGTCTTGGGGTTGACACATATCACTCCCTTTGTTCTGCAAATACCTGTCACAGAACCCTGGGTAAGCCCCCATGCCTTTCCAAGCCTCAACCTTCTCTCTGTAAAATGGGCCTGGAATACAGTGTTGAATGGATAAAATGAGATCAAGAACATGGTGGAATCTGGCCCACAGCACGTGGCCAGTAAAGTCCTGCTTTTCAGAAATGTCCGTTAAATCCCCCAGATCTCTTGGGCCTGCAAAAACCTGGAGTACTGAGGCCTGGACTCCCTGACCATAGCCTACTGTGCTGTGGTGTCCCCTCTGCCTAGAGGTGCCAACTCATAGGCTGCCCTGAACCAGTCAGATTTGCTTTCTTGGGGTCTTGGAATGAAGAGAAACGAGGAGGAGGGAGCTGAGGTGTGGGAATAGTTGGAAACTAGGAGAGTCTGAGACCTCTAGTGCTGAGCCCCTCACCCACATATGGCCTAACACAGGAATTGTCACACTGTAGTGGAGGGCTTGGAGCGAAGCTTATTCCTGGGCCCCACCCCAAGAATCAGGAGGCCAGCTCTGTGGACTGGGGCAGGGAGGTGGTCTAGGTCCTTGGAAGCAGATCCCTGTCTTAAACTCAACACCTTGGCTTCTCCTCAGACCGAGACTGCTAGAGGCTTGGGCAGGAGCAGGTTGAACATGATAAGGCTGTCCTCCAAAAGTGGCACTATCCAGATAAGAGCATCTCATGATGGGCCCATCCCTAAAGGGGGACGAGGGTTCTGGGGACTCAAGACAGGGAGAGGAACGGGAGGAGGAGAATTGTGGATTAAATGCTGGAGGAGAGAGCAGGAGATGTGACCTGTAGCTGGGCCATTGCTGGAGGAATGTCCAGTACTCAGCCTGAGCTTGGGGCTCAGTTGAGTTTTCCTCTGCATCGAAGGGTGGTGGTAGCTGACTCATCTCTTTTGGGTGGCGGGGAGATCACTGCTCACTCTGGTCTGTAGTGCTGGCCTAGACTCCGCTTTTGACCACACACAGCTCCTAGTGGGGAAACAGTCACCCAAAAGACAAATTGTTGCATATTCAGCTTCTTTGATTCCCCTGACTTACGGGCAGCCTAAGGACTAGAGCGCTGGGACAAGAGTGGCTGAAAATGGGCATTAGCACATCTGAAGGCCCCATTTTTCTTCTTCTTTTCATCCAGGGCTAGATCAAATGCCTCCTCCAGGAAGCCTTCCCTAGTTACTCCCTCCTCTACCGCCCCCTTGTGCCTCAGTTTACCAATCAAGCCATTCTGCCTTCTGTCATGATTCTGTCTCTCTGAGAGCACCTGTGTGTCAGTAGGGACTCTGTCCTCCCTGACCTGGGCTAGGATGGAGAAGTCTGTCTGGTCCTAGGAGGTCGGATAATGATGTAACAATTAACAGCTCTGCTTTAGGGCCTGAGAGACCTAGATTCAAATCAAATTCTGCCAAGGTGAAACCCTGGGGGAAATCGTTTAACTTCACCGAGCCTCAGTTTTCCATCTGTACAAATGGAGGAAATAAGCATTCTTACCACATATGGTTTGTTGTGAGGATTGAAAGACATAAAGAGGTGAACCCTATACAGTATCAGCACTTTACACTTGGAACACTTACAACATACTTGGAGCTCAATAAACGCAAATTATTTCATTAATGTTCACTCCACTCCCTCTTCCAAGGTTACATGTCTGCCATCTGTCAAGTGCTGAGCCATTTCAGGGGATAGCAGGGTGAAGAAGAAACCTCCCCATCATAGGACAACTCGAGTGATGTGTTATCATACAGATATGGCCAGAAGACTCAGAAAGCTGGAAGAGGGGTTGCTCTTACTAGGCTGAACTGAGATTTGGCGCAGAGTGACTTCTGTTAGGGGGGTGACAGGAGGCCGTGACTCTGCACAGGGTGCACAGCTTTTTGCAAAGCTGAGGATAAGGAAGACAGGCATTCCAGGCAGAGGAGAGAATACAAATAGAAGGAGCTCTTCTCAGAAGGGAATTCCCAGCCACACCAGGGGAGGAACAGGAGAGGAGGGAGGAGCTGAAAACTAATTCAGGGAACACCCTTCCGTTTGCCTCCCACTGGAATACAACAATTCAATCCCTCTAACGCTGGTTCAAACCTGTGCACCAGACCTGGGGAAGGCTTCCATGGAGGGCCCCTGAAATGTCAGGTGAGGCTCAAGGAACTTGGGGCAGACAAGAACAGAACGGGCAGAGTGAATATCTTTCAAAGGACAAGTCCATCCCTAAGGCCCCCACATGAAAAGAACCAGGTTCCCAGCACAGAGCCCATCTGTGGACCTCCAACTGGACAGACAGAAGGCTATCTATGGATCATAGAAGAATGGCTGTTATGGGGACATGTGGAGGATCAGGTCACACACAGGGAACTGGGCTTTTCTCCCGCTTTGTACCTCTGGTCCTGTAGGCCAGGACTGGCTCTGCCTAGAAGCAGCTGCAGCCACAAACATGTCAGGCAGCCCTCGCCATCCCAAAAGTGTGTCTTATTATTAAAACTCATACATCACACACTGAAGCAAATACCCGGCGTGGGGGAATTGGAATCCTTCAGCGTGGACCCAGATCCATCACCTTCTAAATCAGGTACATCAGCCCGTGAATCAAACGCATCACCTCTGGATCCATTGGACTCCCAGTCGGATTAGATGCATCACCTATTGAATCAAATGCAACTCTGATTGAATCAGAAAATGCACCTCACCTAGTAAATCATCTAAATATTACCCACATTACAGGTTTGGAATGGCTGCCTCACCAATACATTTGAACAGATGACTTGTTAAAGCTGCCGTAACATTTAAACAATTACCTGCAGAAATGAACTCAATACATCCGTCACTTGGGCTGGCAGATCAGCGTTTCCAGAGCAGAAGTCGCCGCCCAGATGCACGGGCTTTCCTTTCCCCTCTCCCTCTCCCAACCACCCTCCTTCCCACTGGCATCCTTTCTCCTCCAGAGACCAGCTGAGGTAGGGCAGGTGGGAGAGGTGGGGGTGCTCCACCACAGTCCCAAGGAAGCTGGCATGGAACCTAAGGCAACAGAGCAGATGTGGGCCCAGCCGGCTGCAGACAGATTTTGCTTAACCTGCACAGTGCTTTAAAAAACCGTGAATGCTTCGAAATCAGAAGATTCACCATAAAAGCTTGGATTTCTCGGCTTCTCTTAACAAAGTGAGATATGGCAATAATAAACCTGCATGCCCACTGTCAGCTGAACCTAGCCAGAGTGACTATTGGCAGGCGTGGTTTCACATACATTTCTGTATCCTATCACGCAATGCTCAAAACAGCCTTATCAGAGTTTAGCATAATAGACTATTACCATTTCCATTTGAGGAAACCACAGGCACAGAGTGGGACAAGTGACTTGTCCAAACACACAGCTGGGCAATGGTAGAGGCAGGTGCACAGCAGCCCACTGAGAGTGTTGTGGAGCCGTGGCTGCTGCGTGCTGCCAGGAAATGCACTGCTTGGTTCACCTCGGCCCCAGCAGTCCTGGACAGTGAGGCCTAGTGTCGGGGCCTGTTCTTTGAGAACAAACTGGTTTATATCCTCCTGGTTTCCTCTGGGACATCAGCTAGCTGGCCCTTGTGGGCATTTGTGTTTGTGACCCCATGTACTGATGGCAGGAAGAAAAGATACCCTCATTCTCTGCCTTTGGGCTCATTCTGAGCAAGCCCTGGAGCACCTCAGCTCTCTTGCCCACAAGTGAGATCCTGCAACAATGAAGAAATGAAAAACAAATCCCACAAAACCCCACTCTTTATATCAGGCATCTGGTTCTCAAATGGTGGGTCATGACCCATTAGCTGGTGGTGAAGTTAATTTAGTGGGTTGAGGCCAGCATTAAAAAGTTGAGTGAATAAGAGAAGGGAAAGTGGAGGAAGGAGTTGAGTGCCGAGGGGCATCTGCTGAGGACAGGCCAGGAGCACCTGCAGTTCCAAAGCTGGGGATGGGTGGGAGACAGAATCAGACCAGGGCATGTGCAGAGCCACGTGCAGATGACGGGTCTAGGGAGGGGTGGCCTGCAGATCCTGGACTGAAATCGGGACAAAGGACATGATGGGGCTGAGCCTCCATGAGGCTGTGCCTTAGGTCCTGATCCCAGATGTCACCCATCATCACATGGACCACAGTCTATTCTGTAAATTAGGCTCCGCTGTCTGAAGGCAGCAATATCAAAGGCTTTGTGGACATAAAAGTGGACATTTTGGAAGCCACCACTTAGCTGTGCCTGTGGTGATGTGAAGCCCTGGACGTTTCACAGACAGGACTGACACAATCGGGTTCGCATTTTTTGAAAACTCACTGGGCAGCCACATGGAGATTAGGCTGAAGAGAGGAGAGGGTAGGGGTTGGGGGAATGTCAAGGGGGTGGGGAAAGGGAGGCTGGCCTTGCTAAACCCCCATGCCGTTGTGTTCCACCCACCTCTCCAGCAGCCAAAGTCCCTTCCCCATGGTAGTGCCTATCAGAGAGGGCCTCAGCTCCAGACCCGCATGTTATCTACAAAAAAATATGAGGCTGTACTGGCAGAACTGGAAGAAATGTTCATTGCACTGTTTTAAAGTTGCATCCTATTTACTATATTACCTTGAGTATGGTGTCGTATCATTCAATATGTAAATTTAAAAATAAATTCTGTCATTGCATTGTAAATGATACAATTACACCGTGTTGTATTTCTGTGAATATGTCAAGTGTTAATTTCTTAAAAGTAAACAGTAAAAAATGATAGCAATAGCATGGTGTTTGAAACCTTGCTTTGTCTTTCTTTCTTTTTTTTTTTTTTAATGTACCAGAAGCTTGAGAAGGGAAGTGGCCCAGCCTTCTGCTCCCAAGAGGCCCTGCTTGGGCATTGTGGTGGTCAAGGTTGCCACCCTGGGCTCACTGAGACAGCGTGTCCTCTCTGTTAGGAGCATCTGTGCTCCTGCTCCCACCCATTCCCAGCCTTTGGACTACAAACAAACCAAGTAAAATAAAGGTGATAGTTCTAGACTGCATGGTCTTTGCATATCATCTAGCTCTGGAAAATTTAGTAGAGATGACAGGTGGGTTTGTGAAGGAGGGCCTGGGAGAGGCCAGGCTGTAGGTCCAGGGAAGCTCAGGAGCATCCCGGGGCTCTGTGGGGACTGCCCTGCAGGTCCCTGGGAGCTTTGGCTGCCAATGCTGATTGCTGTGAGGCCACAGACAGGATAGGACCAGACCAGGGGCAGCATCCAGGCCATGAGCCCAGCCCGAGGGCTACCCTAGACTGATCAGGAAGCAAAAGAAAAGGCTCCTGCATTCTCTGCAGGAAGCTTTACAAACCATGGTGGTGATGTCCAGTGTTCAGGCCACAGAGCTGGACATCTCGCCCATGGCCAGGGCACTTCTCCCCCAGCAAGCAGACACTGGCTGCTCCCCTTCCCTTCCTTTTTCCTCAGCTTGGGGGCCTGGTTGAGAGGGTGGGGACACTCCCTTGAAAAGTACACTCATCCTAGGCCACACCTTTTCTTGCTCTACTATATACACTTTGCATGATGGGTCCCTGAAAAGCTGGAACTCCCTCTGCAAAGAACCCCTTCCATCCCTTATCAGGCATGGAGGGATTTCGTGGGAGGGGCAATGCCTCAATGCTTTCCATTAAGTGAATGCTTTGTAAGCTTCAAAACTTTCTTAGACCGCTAGCTCCACTTCCCCTTGTCCTCATCCTTACATTGATATAATAGGAGTTAGACTTTGAATATTTGTGAGGAGAAGAGGCAAACTGATCCAAAAGCTGCCCGGGGTGAAAGAGTGCATAACCTTAGTAACGGCAGCACCTGCGTTCCTTCAAAGGCAACTGCACAGATGAGCAGGACCTGCATGATCCTGCCTGGACACTGTGGGTGAGTGTTGGGCTTGGCTGTCCTTTGCGGTCAGTTGGAGAACCCAAGTCCAGAGACATTCTTGGGATTCAGGGCAGCTCATTGAAGTGTTTGTTTTGTTTTCTTTTCCATCTGGCATTCCTCCTGGCCAAAGAAAGTCAAAATGCTCTAATTCACAATCTCACCCCTCCAAACCAGCTTATTCCCCCTCTTACCACTCTGCCTCAGTGTCCTTGACTTTGGAAAAAGCCTCAGGAGAAATGTCTGTCCACTTCTACTTTCCATAGATAATAGATGGCAGGGAGAGCCTGTGAAAGGTGTTCCAAGGAATGCTTGTTGCTGTGGCTGGAGGCAAGGCCCATGGAAAGTGTCCGGGGAGAGGAATGCTTGTTGCTGTGTCTGGAGGCAAGGCCCATGGAAAGCGTCCGGAAGCTTCTCCGTGGGTGCAGTGTCAGGACAGAGGCCTCAGGTGTTTGGGCCTCTCCCTTGGAGAGGCTTCAGTGCTGTGGAGGTCTGGCTGTCCCTCAGGGTTGCCCTGGCAGGTGGCTTGTCTCCTGCCAGGTGGCTGCTCAGTCTTGACATTGGTTTTAAGCTGGGGTCTTGTCCTCAGCCCAGTGCTGCTCCAGTCCCAAGGTCCTCAAGGAGACCCTAGGAGAGGGCTGCTCCCGAATGTCGTGCAAATGCATGCAGGGGGTATGTCCCAGACATGGGCGCTGGTGAACGACACACAGGCCAGCACGAAGGACAGACAGGAGTGCTAGACAGTAAGGACAGTTAGCCGTGCAGGGGCCCAGCACTGGGCAGGACGCTGCGGGGGTTGGCAGGAGAAGCAGGAGGCAGGGCCACTGGCCAACATCAGCGAAGAGGAAACAGACTTAGGGGAGCAACAGGATCTTCATCCTAGTGATTGAATGTAGTGGAGTCAGGCATGTCCTAAGTGCTTCTTGTGTATTATCTTATCCAATTCCTACACCCCAAAGATATGGCTATTATTTTTATTTTTACTTTATTTATTTATTTTGAGACAGAGTCTCACTATGTCACCCAGGCTGGAGTACAGTGGCGAGACCTCAGCTCACTGCAACCTCTACCTCCTGGGTTCGAGTGATTCTCCTGCCTTAGCCTCCTGAGTAGCTGGGATTACAGGTGTGCACCACCATGCCCGGCTAATTTTTGTATTTTTGGTAGAGATGGGGTTTCACCATTTTGGCCGAGCTGGTCTTGAACTCCTGACTTCAAGTGATCTGCCAGCTCAGCCTCCCAAACTGCTGGGATTACAGGCATGAGCCACTGCGCCCAGCCTTTTACTTTTATGCATGAGATAACTAAAACACTGGCAGCTTAAATAACTTGTTCCCATTTTACACGGTAAAAAAACTGAGGCTCAAAGTTATTTTCTTGTCTAACCAAGATCCCAGAGTTATCAGAGTGGTGGAGATGGGGTTTAAAATCCAAACATGTGGCCGGGCGTGGTGGCTCATGCCTGTAATCCCAGCACTTTGGGAGGCCAAGGCGGGCGGGTCACGAGGTCAAGAGATCGAGACCATCCTGGCTAACATGGTGAAACCCCGTCTCTGTTAAAAATACAAGAATTAGCTGGATGTGGTGGTACATGCCTCTAGTCCCAGCTACTAGGGAGGCTGGGGCAGAAGAATTGCTTGAACCAGGGAGTCGGAGGTTGCAGTGAGCCAAGATCGCACCACTGCACTCCAGCATGGGTGACAGAACAAGACTCAATCTAAAAAAAAAAAAAAAAAAAAAAAAAATCCAGACATGTTTGACTCCCCACCCTATGCCCTTCAAGATCCTGGCAATGAGTGTGAGCTTGTGTGGTTGGTGCCAGTTGTGTCATGGACATGGCCGAGGAGGGTGTGGACAGGCTGTGACTAATACCCAGGAGGTGGAGCATTTGGTTCCACTTCTAGGAAGAGGCTGTGCTGCTTCCCACATTAGTTACTCCACCCTGAACACCCCCAATTTTTATTATACCTGGAAGTTCCAGGTGGAAACTCATGCCTGTGAGTGCCTGGAATTGGCTCTGGTTGGTTCTGGGCAAACAGGGTTGCTCTGGCATCTTTTATGCCAATGCAGTTTGCAGTTCCCTCTGAGCAGCCCAGGGAAGATGCAGTGGATGCAGCTGGAGGCTGGAGTGAGGTCTGCCCCCAGGCCTCTTTGTGCCACACAGCCACTGCCTGGCCCCCACTCACTCTGCCTGCTCTCTGCAATTAGTAGCTCACCAGCTCAGCCACTCAGCTGACAGCCTGAACTTTTCTGCCCACAGTAGCCTTCAATGCCTGAGGTCCCCAGAGATTCTCAAAGGTCACAAGAAAAGAAATGCTTCTGTGGGCTCCTTCTTATTGGATGAAAATATTCCTGGCTTAACATTGCCCTGTTTGTATTCAAGGATCTTCACTATTTGAGGCCATGAGTGTGTGTTTACAGGGACATTGAAAGACCCCTGTCCCTATCTGAAATGCCCTGATTTGCCAGTGCTGTAGGCTAAGTAGTTTTCAAACTTTCTTTAGCTGCAGGATTTTTTGTTCAAATATCTTATACAGAAGCCCAGTTGATAAAATAGAGAAAAGTAGAGTATCTCTGATTGAATAAGGGTATGCGTTAGGGGACCTGGAATCCTTGTCTGTTGGGCCCTCCCTCACCCCAAAAGCAGGACTAGCCAGGCTTCCCAGCACAGTTTGAAAACCTGTAATCTAGTCCAAATCATTTGATTTGCTGGAAAGGAAATTCAAGTCCAGAGAGGTGATGTGACTTGCCTGCTACTTCAACAGAAAATATAGAGCTGGCATAGTTTATACTAAGTTTGGCTACCCAAGTTTATTTGGCAGAGTATGATAGCCTGGTTGGAATCCATTATTCTCTCTCTTCCTATAAACTAATTATCAGCTATTGAAAACATTGTTTGAATCAGATATGCAGGTGATTTAAGCTTAATAAGCAGTTACTAAGTGCCTCGTGGCCACATTCAGAGCACTGTGTGGCAAGAAAAAGCCTAGTGGCTGTCTTAAGGAGTGGGAAGAAAGAGACTCTCAAGCAGATCATTCCAGTATCTTGTGGAGTACAAGGGCAGCATGCACAGAGTGCTGTGGGAATGCAGAGCACCTCAGTCCAGCCTGAGTGTTTGAGGGGCTTCCCAGCTTGAGTGGAGCGGTGAGAATGGGAGGACTCCACTGGTGAGGGCAGGAGGCAAAGGGCATTCCAGGCAGCTCCAAGACCCAGAGGGAGGATGAGTATGGTATGTGCTGTGAATGGCCCAGTGTCACCAGAGGGAGGTATGCAAAGTGAGGAGGCAGGAAAGCGTGCTGGGGCCCAGGAGGCCATCTTCAGCATCTGCTGGGGTCTGGGAGGCCATATTCAGCATCTGCTGGGGCCCCAGAGACCATATTCAGCATTTGTTGGGGCCTGGGAGGTCATATTCAGGATCTTGGGCTTCATCCTCAAGGAATAAAGATCAAAGGTTTTCATTTGGGGCTAAGCAGTTTAGGATAGGGTTATCTGGTTGCTGTGTAATGATGGATCTGAGGGGAGGAGGTACAAAGGGAGGCCCACTTAGGGCATTGTTACAATGGTCCAGGTGAGTTGTAATGAGGGGCCTGGGGTGAGGCTATCTGGTAGAAGTTTCTGGAATGTTTGGGAGATATTTTAGGGAAGTGAGTGATTGGATTTAGGGAAGAGGTGCTGAGGGACAGGGAGGAACTGAGAATATTTGGCAAGTGACCTAGAAGGGCCTGGAACAAATAGGCCATGTGCTAGACCAGTGCTCTTGAAATTCTGGAATATGGATAGGTCAGGGAGGCCTGTGGTTGGGGCAGGTACCACCAGGAGAGGCTTTGTGTGGTCAGCAGGCTTCTTGGGCTGAAGGTCAGAAGGTCCCCTGCTGCCCCACCCCCTGTCAGCTCCCTGGCACACCTGTGGAAGCCTTTCTAACTTAGGCAAGCTTTCTTTCCCCCCACAGTGAGAACCTGTGGAAAAGTCCGAGAACTGAGGGTGAGCTGGATGTGAGGCTGTGCTCTGTGTTCACCGTCTCAGTGTCTCCCGAATGCTGCTCTTTGTGGTCTCCAGATGACTCTCAAATGTGTGTCTACTGGAACACCTTTTGTGCTGCTGTAACAGAACACCATAGACCGGGTGGCTTATCCACAAAAGAAATGGATTGCTCACAGTTCTGGGGGCTGAGAAGTCCAAGATCAAGGTGCTAGCAGATTCATTGTCTGGTGAGGGCCTGCTTTCTGGTTTATAGATAGTGCCTGCTCACTGTGTCCTTTCCTGGTAGAAAGGTAGAGAGAGCTCTCTGGGGCCTCTTTGATAAGAGCACTGATCCCAATGACGAGAATAATGGCCTGATCACCTCCCAAAGACCCCACCTGCAAACACCAGCACATCGTGGATTAGGTTTCAACATAGGAATCTGGGGGGACACAAGCTTGCAAACCCTGGTGTGGTGCAAGCAGAGAAAAAGCAAACTTAGGCCCAGATCCCTAAAACCAGGTGTGATGCAGGAGGCGGCACCCGCGGCACCAGCAGCCTGGTGAAGAAACTGCTAACAGAGGTCACGTCGCCCGCCATCACCCTCTCACAGCAAGGGGTTAAACATTTCTTTAAAAACCCTACAGTGCCTTGGAAATCAGCTGAATGGCCTTTCTGAACAGCTCCAAATGTCCCGGGTGCACTCCTTGGCTTTCTGATGAGATATAAATGGTGGATTTTATGGGCAGCGGCATGGGCCAGTGGGCTAAGGACAGGCCGGGGAGTCAGCGAGGACGCCTCTTCCGTGCCTGGTGACCGCTTGACTCAAGGTGTGACCTTGGGCTGGTTGCTTAACCTGTTTACACCTTAGTTTCCTTGGCTGAAAAATGGGAGTCCTGATACCACGGGGCCTCACAGGGGGGCCGTGAGCGGCAGCTAATTGATGGTTGAAGTGCACCCTGGATGTCTGCAGCGCTAGTAAACTGCTAAGTAATTATGCGGCGCCTCGGCGTGCTGGCAGCCAACACGCAGGGCACTCTTCCCAGGCCAGGGGCCCGGGTAGCAGGCTGAGAATGCCTGGCTCAGCTAAACGCCAGCCATTCACCTCCCCGGTGAGCCCCTTCGCAAGGTCGTTCTTCATCTCCTGAAGATCTTTCTCCTCAGGGCGCTGACATCTGTTCCCTCTCAGACCTGCTTTTAACCTTGTTTTCTGCAAGATGGGGCTTTTTCTTTAATTGACAGTCTTGTGAACAATCCTGTTGGTTGAGCAGCCACTATATGTAGGACGCTGTGCTGGGTGCTTCCCATGTCTTCTCTCACTGAAGCCTCCTCACAGGAAGAATCTGGGGGACCCTATCGTTCCCATTTAACAGATGCAGAAACCGAGGCTCAGAGAATTTAGGCACTCTGCATATTCGTTCAGTGGAGCCTGTCCATCACTGCGTCCATTTAAGGGACGAGGCTGCACAGTCCCAAAGAGCCATGAGAAGGGTTCAAAACTAGAGTTTTCTGGTTTCAGAGACCTTCCCATCGCTCTGCACAGCCCTCCCTGTTAGCTCTTTATTTCATGTAGTGGAGCAGGGGATGGAGCAGGAGTATCACTGCACTGAGGTGCAGGGAACCTGGATAATCTTTCCCTGTCTCTACTGCAAAACTATTGTGAGGCGTGGGGCAAGTCACTTGACCTTTCTGAATCCATTCCGTCCCTCTGACATCCCTTTTGGCTCTAATATGTAACAACTTGACACTGCAGATGTATATCACATTCACAGATACCTACTCTCTGCTTGTTCTAAAATTTAACAGATAATATATCTGCTCTGCCTGGCTAGGCTAAGTGATCGTTGTGTTCAGAGATGGTACTTGTATCCAGTTGTCTGTAGTAAAATGCACACACAGAATGTGCCAGGAGGTGTGTTAGGAGGGAGAGTGTGTCCCTGCCCTGAGGAGAAGAGTCTAGTCAATAAGACAGATGCACAAGCAGGAGGTTCCAGGAAAATATATCCCAACAGAGGTGGCCTTCCTGCTTCTTGGGTCCACCTGGTCTGACTTGTCAGTGGGCAAGAGCTGTGGAGCTAGCCCCTGAGGGGCTCCTCCTTGAGAAACCAAGTGATTCCCATCAGCTCATCTGGGAAGGGGGAAGTGTGTGAAGAAAGAGTTGAGTCTGCCTGACACCTCTCTTACAGGGAGGTTTGGCTCTGGGGGCTGCGTTGACAGAGACCTCATCCATTGGATGCACGAGGATGCTACGGAAAGCCAGCGGTCCTCCCCTCCTGGGACTGATCAATAATACCAAATCCCCAACTGCCCCAGAGGAGCACTAATGGGTCACAAAGAATAAGGAACAATGCCGTAATCAGTTTGAGCTGGCACAGTGATGGTGGCACTGTTTAATTTTGTATTTCTTAAACTGTTGACAAAGCTGTAGAACATTTCACCAGCCCAGGCCTCAGACTGCCAAAATCCAGGCAGGCTGACCGCCCCCTCCCTCTTTGGGCACGCTCAGAATAACTGCATTGAGACCCTGCGTGCCTGCTCCTCCTGCATCTCTGCCCCTCTGTGAAGGCTCTGCCGGCTGGCCCTTTTCAACCTTCCCAATATTTTCCCTGTTCTCCCCCTTCCTGGTCTGAATAAAGGATTGGCAAAAATAGCATAATCCTTGGTACCCGCAGGGCCAGCTGCCAGCTGCCAGTCCCACCGTCCCTACCCCTCCTCCTCCCCAAATCACAAGTCCCTGCTGCATTTCAGTCCACGTTTCTCACCCCCGAGCCTCAGCTCCCAGGAGAAGGGCCAGAAGAATGTGAGCTTCCTTTAAATCCTGCTTTCCCGGATGTTTCCAAGTAAATGGGATCAACCATCACTTCCTATTAACACAACTTGGCCTTTCCAGCAGTGATGGGCAGCACCAGGCTGCTCTGCAATCACTTAGAGTCATAAAAACCGCTGCATGGGCTACCCCTGCATGATGGAGGGCTCTGGGGGGCAGCTGAGGGAAGGGGATGGGGGAGCAGAACACTGATAGCTCTGAATCTTTCACTAAGTCCATCTGCCAGGCTCTCCCCGCCCAGCTGGCTCTGTCCCTTTCATTGGATGGCACTGGGAACTCACCAGGGACAAGGACATGGAGCTACAGCAGGTAACACGAGTGGCTGCAACCCTCGGCGCCTGTGCCAGGAACTGTTCTCAGGTCTCCTGCAATCCTGCCATAAAGTCTATGATACATTTAAACACGAGGCTCAAAGAGTTTGACTTGCTCAAGAAGGGGCAGAACTGGGATTCCACTGTCATACTCCTTCTCTTTCCCCAAGGGGCCCTTCGCTTGCCTGCAAGGCCCTATAATGTAACTCAGCTCAGAGTAAGCTGTGCCCCTTATAGGAGACACTTCCTTCCAGAAGGGCCGCATCAGAGCGGAACAACCAGAGTTAGCTGTCTGGAAGTCACAGGGACCACCTCTTCAAGGCCCACCCAGGCACTCAGTGGTTAAAAGTGAACATGTAAGATTTATCGCTCTGCCTCCAGATGTATGGGGACACTGCTTCCCTCCAGGGAACAGACCCCAGGGTTGAAATTCCGGCTCCAAATTTTCCAGTAGCTCATCTGACTCCCCTGCATAGAGCATGTGGTATGGACAGCAGGGCTGGAGATTTTTTGAAAAATGAAACAAAACTGAAAAAATCCTGATGTGGAGCTGCTGTGAACCTGGTGTAAAAGCAAGCATGTGAGAAACAGATCTTCAGATCAGTCCTCTCACTGGGCTCTGAAACTCCTTCACCAGTCCATTTCCCAGGGTGGCTGGTGGCAGGACCCCAAGGCAGAAGTGCATTACTGCAGTGGAGGATTCCTGGCTCGGACTGCATCCCATCCGTCCTTCCCAGAATGACCCTTCACTCCTTCATTCTTTTTGTACAAGTTTCTGCCAAAGGAACCCAGATGGAGAGAGAAAAATCAGGGCTGGGTTTAGATAGGGGAAAAACATTCTCAGAATGCCAATATGTTCATCCTGGATGAAAAACTTAAAACAATTAACAAATCATTTTAGGGTTTGTGTGGCAACATACACACACACATGTGTACAGAAAATGATGGTTTGGTTCTCATGTCGTGCTTCTTTGAGCTATTTCTAGAAAATGAAGGTGCTTGCTGGAGAACATTGCAGAGGTGTAGGGCTAGCTTTCAGGCTTTTCTTCTGTTTCAGTCCTCAGGGCCTCTCCTGAACCTCTTGCTTTTTGTTCTTTCCCTCTGCCTCTCCTTTTCCTCTCTGTCCCCTCAAGTCCTCAAGTTCTCCTCTCCCTCTCCCAACAAACTAGCTTTGCAGAAAGACTCTCACTCATTTACTCCACAGGGAAAAGGACTGATATAAAGTGTCCCCTTCCTGGAGGTTTTGCATTTCCAGGAACAAATGGCTGTGAAAGTGTGGAGTCTCATGCCTCAGAAGCACTGAGGCGGGGGGTGCGGAAGGCACACTGAGTTGAGGGCTGCTGACTCCTGCTCACCTCAAAGGCCTGCTCTGAGGATAAGGTCTTGTCTGCTGCCCCTTGCTGTTTGGAATCACCCCTACAGGCTCTGAAGGTGCTTGGTAGATAGAAAGAAGTCTTGATTTTTTGGTTTTTTTTTGTTTTTGTTTTGAGATGGAGTCTGTGTCGCCCAGGCTGGAGTGCAGTGGCGCAATCTTGGCTCATTGCAACCTCCGCTTCCCGGGTTCAAGTGATTCTCCTGCCTCAGCCTTCCCAGCAGCTAGGATTACTTAACATGCGTTTCTTCTTCACATTCCAAGCAACATTCCCACCCTCCAAATAGAGGCACATTGAGAATGAGCATAGATTCGGCTGTGGCTAACTGTGTTTGCAGGGACTAGACCTACTAACCTGGCTGAGGATGGTCTAGTTTGGCAGGCGCTGCCCCGGAGGTGCCCAGAGCTCGGGTTGGAGGGCTCTGCCTGATAAACAGTGCTCTGGCAGCAGTGAAAGGGCAGAGAGAAGGCTCCGGCCAGATGCTGAAGGAAACTGACAGTAGAAGCATGCCTTTGCCCTTTCTTCTCCTGAGTGACAGGGGCCTGGAATTTGAAAACCCCTAAATGTGACATGGCCCGACCTTTGGCATCTGGGTTTTGGGAACTGGTAACATGACAAGAGAAGCTGCTTGTACTGAAGCCCGTCCTAAAGTGGACAGGGCTTTGCTCACACCATCTCATTAGGTCCTCAAGAGTGATGTGGGCAGATTTCTCACTAACCAAAGCATCAGGCTTTCCTTCTAGGGAATGGGATGAGGGTCTGCCAAGGTCACCAGATGTGTGAGTGACAGAACTAGGACTAGAACCCAGGTCTTCTAACTCCCAAGGGTCATCCCGGTGATTTTTCCAGAGGTGTGAGAAGTAATCCTACAGGTCAGGGCAAAGTTCAACAGCAAATAGCATGCAAGTTCCATATATATGTATGTAATGTATACATTACAGAGAGATTTATACATAACAGCAACACTTTCTAGCAACTCATGGTCATTTGATCTTCTCACACTATTTAACTTAGTTTTCATAGGAGTAAAATTTCCTCTTTGTTCTCATTATATCATCTGTTTATGAACATTTTGTTAAATTACTTATTGCAATAGGCTTATTTTTGCAATAGGAACAAAGATCCACAGAGTCTTAGTAGGCATGCCTTCACCTTAGGATCAAAACATCACACTGTACCCCATAAATATACACATTATTATTTGTCAATTAAAAACAAATCTAAAAAAGATTGGGGAAAAAGGAAGACATCAAAAATGATTCTTCATTCAGATTACTTAGCAAGTGTAAATTTTTTTATCACTTTAAGGAAATGGAAGCTGGAAATGCCAGGGATGGTTTACTCAGGAAAGACAGCTGGACATGCCCATCCATGGACCCATACTCAAAGGAAAGGTGTTGTGCCTAGATCTAAGGACTGTGAAACGATGTACATTTATGTTTTAAGTTAAAATGTTGAAGGTGTGTCATATAATTTTCTCTGATTTGTCTTTTTGAACAACTTTTTCCATTAGCTGACCAACAACAGTCCATATTGCATCAGATAAAAGGGACCCTGATCTAATAGCTAACAGTTATTGAGCAATTATTCGGCGCGAGATGCTATGCTTAAGTGCCTTTTATATAACAGCTCTTTTAATCCTCACAATCTACCCAGGAGTTAGATACTAGTATTTCCTATGGTGGGACATGGGCCAATTTTAACAGATCTTGGTCTCTCCTGCCTCCCATCCACTCTCCCTTCTCTTGCCAGCTGGTAACCCATTGCTGAACTGCATCCCTATAAACCAGTACCCTGCCTCTCACAGCCTTGTGTTAGAAGGTGCTGAAGTCCTCGGATCTTTGGAAAGACCAGCCCCTGATGGATCCATGGGGAAGGGGTATGGTGGCTTCCAAACGGCCCAACCTAGGTTCCAGGTTTCATGGACAGACATGAAGAAGTAGACAAGTAAATCCATGGGGTGGGAGCTGTGAAATAGAAAAACTGGTGGAATGTGCTCAAAAAGGATAAAGCCCAGCTCTGGCCCTTTCTTATGAAGTAAGGTGAAGGGCCAGAGTGGAACGTTCAGCAGCGAAACCCTGGGAAAACCAGTCCGAGGTGCTCAGGGGGCATGGGGTTGTGGTGGGAAGGACTGGAAGTTGGGGAAGTATTCCTGGCGGCATGCGGACCAGGGGACAGAGCTTCCTGCTTCAAAATGGAGTCTAGAAATGGGGCAATAACAGCAGCAAAAAGAACCACTGAAGGAAGAACAAAGAACAGTGCCTCCTTCAGTGAGGGGCATCATGGAACCCATGACTCCTGCAGCTCATGAAGCTGCAATCAAACATATTTAGTGAACTGTTGTAGTTGAGGCAAAACTCCAGGGTCCATTCAGGTCCGTAAGGTGGGATGAGCAGGATGCTAGGAGGGGAATGTGTCAAGAGCTATGTACTGGGAAGAGAGACAATCCTTGTGACACACACACCTGATGAAGCACTCATATCCAGGATACACACAGAACTCTTACAACAGAAGAAGACAAATAGCCCAATTAGAAATAGGTGAAAGATTTGAGTGGACACATCACAGAATAAGACATGCAAGTGGCCAATAAGTCCATCTTCATCAGTTGCCAGGGAAAGGCAAATTCAAGCCACAGTAAAATAGCACCGTGCAGACACTAAGGTAGCTAATGTCTAAGGCTGTTGACCAACCGTGGGTGAGCAGTGGTGTGCCCAGGGTGGGGCAAGCAGCTGAATAAGGGGGTGCGTTCTCTGTAGAGAATTTTCAAACAATAGTAAAACTGCAAAGACAATCTGCTTTTTATTATCACCATGCAACGGCAATTCTAAACAATGTCAGTGATAAGATATTCCTCCCCAGCTAGGGCAGACCTCTCCCACAGCCCCCTCCCTTGGCACCCCACTTCTCTTGGCCAGGATGTGGAGCCACATCCCAGCGGGATATGTGTGTGTGTGTGAGATGTAGTACAGCCACCTCGGAGAATTACTTGGCAGTTTCTTTTAAAATTGTAGAAATTGCACTTCTACATATTTACCCAAGAGAAATGAAAACACATGAAATGCATGTTTATAGAAGCTTTATTTATAATAATCGCCAAATGGAAACAATCTAAATGTTCATCAATAGGTGAATGGATAAACAACATGTGGTATATCCATGCAATGAAATGCCACTCAGCAACTGAAAAAGAATAAAGCCCAGTGCTCACAACCAGTAATGAATCTTAGTAACATTATGCTGAGCAAAAGAAGCCAGACACAGAAGAAATCACACTGTTTGATTCCATTTATTTGAAGACCAAGAACAGGCAAATCTAATCTGTAGTGACAGAAAGCAGAACAATGGTTGCCTAGGGTGGAGGGTGGGGCAAGTATTGCCTGGGAGGGGCTACAAGGGAACTTTTTGGTATGCAGGTAATATTCATTAGATTGATTGCCCTGGTGGCTAGATGGGTGAATGTGTTGGCCAAAACTCATTAAAACTGCGTACCTAAAATGTGTGCACTTTATCGTGTGTAAATTACACTTTAGTGAGTTTGATATGAAACCAAAGTTTGAAACAAAGGAGAAAAAAACCCTAGGGTTGGGACCAGGACAGATATTGATTAATTCAGTAATATGTCCCAGGCTTTTTGTGGTTATTCCTGAGTGGAACCCCATCAACAACATTCCAGAGTTGTGCCTGTAGACCACACTTGCAGTGTTCAATCTGGAAGTGCATTTACATTAACCATTATGGGGAGCTCTGCATGTTTGAACCCATAGAAGTTTATATTTCTTCCCTCTAAAGTGTTTTTATGTGTCTCTCAAGTTCCAATATTTTTAACTGCTTTAGGAGTAGGTAAAAACTGCTGTTTGAATTACAATGATAGTGACGATAATAACAGCGAACGTTTATTGAACACATACTGGGGCCCAATACTGGGCTCTGTAATTTACCTGCATTGTTTTATGTTATCGTCACATAATCCTGACCCTGTGAGGCATTGTCTCCGTTTTTAGAAAAGGATGGCGGTTCAGAGAGGTGAAAGCTCTTGTCAAGAGCACACAGCTGGTCAGACCAGCACCGATGTTCAAGTATGTTGGATTAGGTTGCTGTGTTCTTGTCACTGCACTCCAGGGCTTCCTACCCTGGGCCAGGCTGACCCCTCCTTCTGCTGTGAGAGGGCACAAGGCATGCCTGCTGCTGCGGAGCACACATCGTTGCTCTGCTGCCAGCGTCTTCAGGGCAGCTTCCCTGTCCCAGAGGAGCCCTCTGTAGCTCAGGCTTCCCTGCAGTCATTGCGGTGCCTGGCAGATAGACTCACACTGTGTGACGAGTTCTTGTTAGTATCATTCATGGACTGCAACCAACTGCAAAGTTGAATTGCCTTGTCCTCACGGGCTTTCGGGGTGGGGGGAAAATTCCTCCCTGACCTTCTACTCCTGCCCCGAGCTGTACGTTCTCCCTCTCTTCCCTCCCCTAGGAGTCTGTGAAGTTTATTCTTTTGAACTGTGACCGTGACTGTATATATCTCTGGGTGTCTTCTAACGGGAACCTGTGTTCCTTCCACCGCTGAGCTGGCTAAAAAGAGGTTATGCAGGGCCCAGGGGAGTCCTGGAGGAATTTGTTCAAGTCTGCTGGGGTCTGCATCCTGACACTCAAGTGCATAAGTGCGGCTGAGCCCGTTTGACAATCAAACCCAGGCACGAACAAGAGGCGGGAGGCGCTGGGGGGTGGTAGGGACCCCAGGCTGAGCCAGCGGCTTGTGTGAGGAGGCCTGTCTGGAAGCCTGGTAGGGGACGTGACAGGGAAGAGGGGCCCCAGCTGGGGAGGGGATACATTCGGAGAAGAGAGAAGATAATGGAATCCAATAGAGCTCCTGAAAACGTGTCATCTTGCACCGCCGAAGCCCTTTGAATACACTAAATCCTTAATCAGAGTGGCCTAAAACTGCGATGACTACATGGAGACATGTTAGTCCAGATAAATCCTTGCAGGTTTCAAAGATCTGAAGGGCCCGGGCACTTCCCTGTGCAGCGGCTGCCCTCTGCCCTCTCCTCCATGATGTCATTATTGAAGTTGCGCTCTCACCGCGCATGGTGTGAGTTGACATTGACAGTTGTAGCACTCTCACGCCGACTCTGGAGGATTATTAGCTTTGAAGCTATTTGGCCTTGAGCGTTGAATTCCTTTTTGAGCTCACACTGGCTTATAATATCTGAGAAGGCTTGCTCCACTCTGGCCCCAGCTTGAATTAGGAGAAGAGGCCGCTTTCCAACTTGGAACTGATCCCAGCAGGAACAGAACAGGGAATATTATCCATTTCTGATGGGCAACAAAGTTAGTGTTCTCGAATCCCCCAGAGGCCTTCACACCGAGTTTCCATTTGAACATCAGAGTTGGAGCCGCGGCCTGGGCTATGTTTGCCGGTAATCGCGGCGCAGTCTTGCAGCTCGCAGCTGGACCCAGAGGGGGACTCGAGGAGTACACGCTCCTCTGGCCTCTAATCTGTTTGTTATTAGGCTGTTGGAAACCCCTCAGTGGGGCTGGAAGCTGATGTCAGAAGAGTATAATTCAAGTGAATGTTTGGAAAAAAATAGCAGGGGGAAAAAAAGCGCCGTTCTGTGATAATTTGCATGTGGTGAATGTAAGTGTCTGGGGGGATTAATTAGCTGAACAAAGCTGAGGAAGGGACTGCCAGTGAATGGGCAAACAGTGACCCGAAGAGCTTCTGACCTGCCCTTAATTTCTTCCCAGGATTTAAGCTAAGGTCTTGCAAAGCTTATTCCAGGGAAAAGGGACCCCTCCCCAATCCCCAATGCCTCTCCCCATCCCCAGACTCAGCCCATGACGGCTTTTCCGAAAAGAGAAAAAGTGTGCTCATCACTCTCCACAAACTGTGCCAATGTGCACAAAAGCAGCTTGGGGAATGTGACATGGTGGCCTCAGTTTCATTAGGGACCAGCAGCTAGGGTACATGATGGTCTACGGAGGAATTACGCACAGCTCTCTGGTGAAAGAAAGGAAGAACTCCCAAGTTTTGGGGTTGCTAATTTAGAGAGAAGAAAAGTTTTCTTGAGATTATCACTTATTTATCTACATGTTCTTGTTTGTCTCACAGTTATCACTTATTTATCTGTCTGTGTGAAGGTCAATCTTCCCCAATACTATTTATGTCCATAATTTATAGACTGGCTTTCTCTTGATGCAACTGGTTTTTGAATGTACCAGCCTTGGAGCTTAAAAGAAAAACAAACGATGTCTTCAGATTAGAGCTGGCCCCTGTTTTTTCAGTTGGCTAGAAAAAAACTCAGCACCACTGCCAAACATCAAAGCTGAAGAAGTAAATGTGTCCAGGAGAAGATGCTAATAGAGGTGAAAGTACAGCCTTCCTGAAAACGGGGAACCCAGACCATAGCTGGAGGGGATGGGTTAAGTTACAGGACACAGACACACCTAACAAACCCAAGCACATCCCTCTTTGCAGTGGTTCAGTTGAATAAACCCCTTACATGTTATTTCTGTGATGTTCAGGCAGGTAAACAATGCATTTCCAGGCCAGGTGTGGTGGCCCACACCTGTAATCCCAGCACTTCGGGAGGCCGATACAGGTGGATTACTTGAGGTCAGGAGTTTGAGACCAGCCTGGCCAACATGGTGAAACCCCGTCTCTACTAAAAATATACAAATTAGCCAGGCGTGGTGACGGGCGCTTGTAATCCCAGCTCCTCAGGAGGCTGAGGCAGGAGAATCACTTGAACCCGGAGGCAGAGGTTGTAGTGAGCCGAGATCACGCCATTGCACTCCAGTCTGGGCCACAGAGTGAGACTCCATTTCAAAACAAAAACAAAAACAAAAAACAAAGCATTTCTGTAACTCTAATGGATGCTCCCCACCCAGTCCTCACCATTTCTGAAATTGAGACATCTTACAGTTGACATGTGCATTAGATGTATCAGTTTCCACCAAAAGGTGATATTAACATGATATGTCTTAGAGTGTGTGCAACAAGGAAATATGGTAGGAAAAAAAGTATTTAATATTTAAAAAATGACAATGAGACTTGTAATCATTATTTCCACAGTCTAACTTGTAAAAATGATTTGGATATACACTGAGGTGAGAGTCTGTGAACTGGCTTTGTTTACCTGTGTGATATCCAGAAAACAAATGGGTGGTTCCGATGCTGACATTCCCATTATTGACTTATTTATGAAATTGATGGGTGCTCACCTCATCAAGGTTTACTTATTTCAGCAAAATGATAAATTGCACTCTTTTTTTCCTGCCTCAAGGCAAGTTGGTGAGCTTTTTTTTTTTTTTTTTTAATCTTTTTCAGGTCTGTTAATAATTTCCGAAGAAAAGAGCAGTGAATGGTTGAATAAATAAACCATTCTTGATGACAATTTAAGCACTGGAGTGACAATATATGTGCATGTGTGTGCTTGTGTGTGTGTGTGTGAACACACAAAAGTGCAATCTATTTCTGATTAATCCTATTAATTTGGGAAGTATTATAGTAGCTGATTCTGTGTTTAAGTGTGTGCATTTACATATGCACATGTAATATCTCGCAGAGAAGAGTTTAAAAATAGATAACTAATGTCCAGGGTTAGCTAATAACAGATAATTAACCAAAAACAAAGCATGAGAAATTTCCAAGAGTAATTTAGTAATTTATAGCCACAATTTCAAAGGTAGGGTGGGCTGCCTTAGGAGGTAGTAAGTTTCTGGTCACTGGATGTGCTTGAGTTACAAGTGTTGAAGGACCACTTGATGAGAATGTTTTGGTTGGAGTTCTTTTATCAGATGTGGGGAATTGGATGTGGTGAATATTTTAGCCCTTTTCAATGAGATAATCTGTAATTCCGTGACATAGAATATACAATATCATCTTAAGTGAGAGTGCATTGAAGTCAGGGATTACATCTTATTTTGGCATAGTCTGTGTATATAAGATCAACGTATGGAAACATGAATGGATGGAACCAGATGATTTTTGATATGCCTTCCAGCACAAAGATGGCAGTTGAATTAATGTATGTCAGCCTATGCCAATAATGTATACGTGGCATGACTTTCTTGATGCATGACTTTCTTCCTCAGGAATGTATTTTACTGAATCTCTGGTTCTCTGTCTTTTGCTGTCTGTGCTCTTTGAACCTGAATTTTTGGTGGCACGTGTGATGGAGTTAAGTTATATCCACAGACATTTGACTATTCACTTGCCTGCCCTATAGTGCTGAGTTGCCTTGGAATAGACTTGTTGACTGCCTGGGTCACACACTGTTCTATCTTCCTGAGGAGGGGTATCTTATGTTCCAGTGAACACTCTGTACCCTAGGCACCAGCTTCTCCTTCAGCCTCACCTCTTACACATCCTCACACGCAGGAGACCCCGCTCCACCCTCGTGCAGGGCTGGTTCAGCTTGCCTCCACCTGACGGACATCACCTGAACAGAATATGTCCCTGTTTTACCAGGAATCAATTTTACACTAAACCTGAAATCTGGTGGCACACTGCTGAAAAGCAAGAGAACCATTATTCTGAATGTTTCTGTGCTGTGGAACACCTAGTGTTCAGTGATTAAACAGACCGGGTCATACTTTAATCCTCAATGCTCAAGTCATCCAATCACCTTGAGTATGAACTTTTCCGATGCTCCGTGTTTTTTGTAAGAAGTTGAGCTTCTCCTGTACTGGGCATGATTTTCAGAAACTGCCGAAAATCAATGAGGGTTGGCAGAGCCAGGGTAGAGCAGCTTCTAAGTATGGGTAGCTCCATAAAAACAATCGGTGACAATAGAGTAGGCTTTCAACAGCAGTTTAGCAGTTTAGCACCCTGGAGCTGACTTAAGTCATAGAACTGTTTTTCTGACTGTATCCCCCAGATTCAGCTTTCCTCCTGTCTTTTTTTTTTTTTTTTTTTTTTTTTTTTTTTTTTTTTGAGATAGAGTCTCACTCTGTTGCCCAGGCTGTAGCTTTGCTCTTGAAGTTTAGCTTTCTGATGTCCTTGAAAGGGTCCTTGGGCTATGCCTGGGCCACATACGTATGTGTCTATTAACAGTGCACTGCACAACTGGGGAGTGGAAGTGATAGAATAGATAGATGTGGATTTAGATGGAGCCCTGTTCACCAACTGTTGCTAGCTACCTCTCCCCACTAGTTTTATTCTTTCTTCTTGTGCAAAACTGAGTTTGCCTAGTTTGCTTCACCACATCGTAGGTTCAATGGAGACTATAAAGGAGATAGGCTCTTGTGATTTTTCTGTCCATGTCTTCCATTTCCTCCCAACAGTTGGCAACACTATTTTCCCCGCAGAAGAATGCTGACCTCCAGTTTCACATGGAACACACTGGGGCTCAGCAAGTCTTCCCAGCAGCTTTGATTTTAATTCTAGTGATGTGAGCATTGAGGACTTCTCAAGAGGATATCTTGCAAACTTCAGATTACTATTGTCTTTTTGGGACTTTAAAGCAAGTTTCTTGTGCCCCTAGGCTTCCCCGAGGACACTTCCAAACACCAAATTTGCTTTGACTTAAAGAAAGTCGACAAGTGCACATGCAATAGAATGGTAAGGAGCAGTGAGGAATAAAGATGTAGCAGAGTTGCAAATTCACTCACACTCACTCAGATGTGCAATATTGTGTAGTTTCTGTGTTTCCTAAACCTGAGCTGATCTTCCTTAGATACTCCCCTACTTGCCAATTAACACTATAGCAGTCTCCTCCAAGTTAAATGTTCTTATTTTAATTTAAATAGTTTATTAATCAGATGTTCAATCCTTTCCCAAGGCTGGTTTAAATGTTCCCTTTTAGAAATCTCCTCCTCTTTAGGTAAAGCTCATTCTCCATCCTAAGGTGATTTCAGGGTGGTTAAGGAGGCTCACCTATTATTTGGTGAAGAGGAGAAAGGGGATCATGTGAGATCCTCCAGATTCTTGCTGGTCTTTGCTGCAAAGTGGCCAGTCTAGCCTGCTTCCTGTACTGGTAATCACTGCCTACCTGGAGTTCTGGGGTAACATGCTGGCACCCACTTCTGACCGTGTTTTCTGATCTCAGGGCTGCTTCTGGCCTCTTCATTTTGACCATGGTTTTCATCCTTCCCACCAGTCTTTCTAATACCTTCACATCTCTATCCTCTAGTTCCCTAGTGTGCCATCCCTAGGGCAGTAGGGACCTAGGAGCATTGTTCTGGGCTCACTTGCTGGTTACCTTCTCCCTCCATTGTTGCCCCATTGCCTTGCACCATGCTGGCAGTGACCACTCACAGGACATCTCCTTAAGGCTTGTAGCCTTCCACTAGAATCCCCAGATATGCGTGACAAGAAGGGCTTCATTACTCTGCTGACATTTGCAGCCTTCCCCTCTGTCTATCTAACATGCCCCCCCCTTTCCAGGATGCAGGACTGGAGAGAAGAATTGGGGACCTAACTGGCTTCCCTTGACTACCCTGCCCTCTGCCTTCTTCATCCAATCCCTCAGGCTGAAAGCAGCCAGCTTTCCACTCCTCCACATCCTATCCTGATGGCATATAGTAAATCTCTATGATGTATTCCACCAGGTATGGCTCTTGATACACTAATGGGAGCTAAAGGAATTTAGAAAATCCCTTTCCTTCTCAACAATGCCTGGCTTTGAAGACTATTTTCTTGCTTAAGAGGTCAAGAAAGTCAGCTTTGAGATTCAAACTGATCAATGGCCTCTTTGTTCTAGGCAGTATCCCTGGGGCCATAAGCCTCGTGCCTCAGCCTTGGAGGTGGAAGACGGCAGGGGAAGGTGATTTAAGAGGAAACTGTAAAGTTAGAAGTGTAATATTTGCAAAATATTATCCTTGTTACAGAAATATGGTTCTTAGCTTTCATGAAGCACCGTTAAACACTGCCCTTCTAGGAAATGTCCATTTATACAATTTTCCTGTTGGAAACATCTATAATTTTCGACTTCCTTCCTAAAACACTTTCCCCAGAGTCGTATGTTCTTTGAAAGACTGTCTTTGAAGGATTTCATTCCACATCCTTTCTCTATTTTTCTGGCTAACAAACAACACTGAATCAGCAATATGTGTTATTTTTACCTATTTGCCCTTTCTCTGCAACCGGAGACTGTCTCGTCATTTAGCACCCTTTTCATTTGTAGGAGCTCTTAAGCCAGGAGGGCATTGTGCAGAACAAAATTACAAACCTTGTGGCTGGAAGAAAGTAGGATGGTTTGGTAGCAGTATGCTGGGTGGTTGCTGTGATCATTACTAAGAAAGAACTGCCAATTTGCTTTTCATTCAGGGAATAAACTCTAGTTCTTCTTTGCATGCCATCTCCACGATAATGGCCATGACCCCAAAGAAAATGGACACAGCACGGAGAGGAGTAAGTTTTCCTTATGCTTGTCAAAGCATGTCAGTGTTCTCCCATGGAATGTAGTACTATTCTCCTAATGCAATTAAGCAGCGCCTTCTTTTTCCATGGAAATGCACTTACAAATGTCAGACTGGCTTGCGGTCACCAGTCTGGGAAGAACTTTTGTTATGGAACCTGAAACCTGGCCTGATTACACGTTTTGCACAAAACCCCAAAGTTCACATGAACTTTTCAACTGGTGAGTTTGGCCAGGGGTTCATCGTGGATTCACTTGAGTTTTGGGGCAGAAGATTTTGACTCAGTGATGCTTAGTATGATATTGAGTTTCTGGTGTCTTCTTGTTACCGGAAAGAGGTCCTGATCCAGACCCCAAGAAAGGGCTCTTGGATCTTGCACAGGAAAGAATTCAAGGCGAATCCATAGAGTAAAGTGAAAGCAAGTTTATTAGGAAAGTAAAGGAATAAAAGAATGGCCACTCTATAGGCAGAGCAGCCCTGAGGGCTGCTGGTTGGCCATTTTTATGCTTATTTCTTGATTATATGCTAAACAAGGGGTGGATTATTCATGAGTTTTCTGGGAAGGAGGTGGGCAATTCCCAGAGCTGAGGGTCCTTCCCCTTTTTAGACCATATAGGGTGACTTCCTGACATTGCCATGGCATTTGTAAACTGCCATGGCGCTTGTGGGAGTGTCTTTTAGCCTGCTAATGCATTATAGTTAGCATATAATGAGTAGTGAGGAGGACCAGAGGTCACTTTCATGGCCATCTTGATTTTGGCGGGTTTTGGCTGGCTTCTTTACCTTAACCTGTTTTAGAAGTAAGGTCTTTGTGACATGTACCTTGTGCCAACCTCCTATCTCATCCTGTGACTAAGAATGCCTAACTTTCTGGTAATGCAGCCCAGTCGGTCTCAGCCTAATTTTACCCAGCCCTTATTCAAGATGACGTCACTGTTTTTCAAACACCGCTGACATTGTCACTCTTCCCAAATCTTCCAGGGAGTGCTTTCATCCCCATTCTTTGGATGTGACAAAAAGCCACTTTTCCTTCACAAAACTCAGTGGAAAGTATGCCATCTCCATGAGATGCTTCAAGTTAGAAAACAGCTCATCTCTGCTCATCAACAAATCACCAGCCCCACCCCTTGACTGCTCCCATAAGTTTGGTTCCACCCTGGCCTGCAATGACAGTCTTGCCCTTCATTGGGAGCATATATGCAATAAAAATCACAAGTCTTTACATGAGTATTGATATATAACAATTGCTCAACATGTTCACATACTCTATATCAGTTAATTCTCATAGACACCTGCACTGCCCCCACACTGCCGCTGAAGAAACTGAGGCTTGAAATTGAAGTTCAAGGCCATGGCCAGAGGAGTATGTGGCAGAGACAGGATATAGCATAACGGTGGTCCATACAGCCATTCTTACCATTGTACATCAGTGGTTATGAGAATGGGACTTACCTTGTGGGTGCAATATGATATAGCACCTAATAGCACCAGCTATAGAACTTCCTTTCCAAGTCCACCTACATTTGTGGGGCCCAGTGCAAAATGAAAATGCAGGTCCCTTTTTTAGAAAGTAGGAAAACATGCCACTAATGCTATAGAAATATAAAGCTTTTTCCTTTCCTCTGTAGTCTCTCTCTAGACTTACCATGGGTTTTAAAATTTGATTTTTAATGGCATTTACATGAAAAAATGAAAAATCTTGAATTATTAGCGTACCTTTTACATTCAGCTTTATATTGTGAAAGGCCACTTTTAAATGCAGACATTACAGCATTTAACAGATGTGGAGTCATCAAAATTACACAATTTGTATTTCGTAGCTTGCACATGTATCTCATTGTTACTAGAATGGTGGAAACGCTCCACAAAACCGACCCAACTGTTTTATTTCAGTTCTTGATATGCATGCATTCTACCAACACTCTCTACCTTCAGCTGACTGCTGAGTAAGGAAAAGGAGCTGTGGGCTGTCCTATCTCTTCTGTTCCCTTATCATTTTCAGTCTAAGTGGTTGGCTAATAAAGGGAAGTAATAACAGCAAGAAAGGATGTTTATATTTCCTAGAATGCCATTGCCCTCTTTCTATGTTCGAAGCAAATTCTAGTTCAAATGAGGACGAAGCCTCTCAGGGCTCTCAGCACCGCCCCTTTCCCACCACCCCCAGCCTATTCACTTAATTTGCAGACATAACACACTTACCTTGTACTCACTTTGAGTCTTGTCCATGGGTTTCTAACATTCTCTGCCATGGGGCAAATGCTCTGTGTGAAGGGGATGGCAAGGGACAGCAGATACTCATACTGTGCCTGTCTCCTCTGTTCACATGTTGTGCTGCATGGTCCTATCAGACTTCACTTACAAAACCCAAGTTCAAAGATATTATGTGACAGAAGCCCTGCCTCATGTGGGCCTGATTAGGGCCATTTACCCCTGTTAGGATGGGTTACTTCCCTTCTTGCCTGAAGGCCTCTTGTCTCCAGAAGCCTGAAGTGACTAGGAGGTTCCTATAGCTTCAAGTTTAATGGGACTCTTGCTGGGAAGCAAGGCGTCAATAATTTCCAGCAACAGTCATCCAATTCTGTAATCCTTATATTTCCCCAAAACCTCTTAAAAGTCTGAGATATGAAAATACCAGCATATTCCCTTCCACCACTATCCCACCTCAGTTCACCATTGGTGCAAGTGCTAACAATCACATTGCTTGTAAAACCCTAAATGACAAGGATCATATCTTACAAACCACCATATTCCCATTGCCTTGCCCAGGAGCTGGGAAACAGTTGGTGCTGCCTATTCCTTCAGTCACGTGTAGACACATAGAAGGTGCCATTTATGAGAAACAGGCCCTTATCAGACACTGAATCTGCTGCCACTTTGATCTCGGACCTCCCAACTTAGAACTGTGAGCAACAAATTTCTGTTGTTTGTAAATTACCCAGTCTAAGATATTTTGTTATAGCAGCACAAACGGACCAAGACAGTAAGGCACTAGTGATATGGTGGTGAGCAAAACTGATATTGTCTGTGTCTACATAAAGCTTATAGATTAGGAGGGGACACAGACTTTAAGCAATAATTATGAACTCTGAGGAGGACCATGAAGACACATTACAGGGAGCCCTGAGATTATACAAGAAGTCCTGAACTAGTCTAGGGGGTTAGGGTAGATTTCCCTGGAGAGCTGATCTTAGGAATCTGAGGGTTTTTTAAAAAATTAATTTATTTTAATTTTATTTGTCCATAAGCTATTGGGGTACAGGTGGTATTTGGTTACATGAGTAAGTTCTTTAATGGTGATTTGTGAGATTTTGGTGTACCCATCACCCAAGCAGTATACACTGTACCATATTTGTAGTCTCTTATCTCTTACCTCCCTCTCACTCTTCCCCCCAAGTCCCCAAAGTCCATTGTATCATTCTGATGCCTTTGTGTTCTCATAGCTTAGCTCCCACATATCAGTGAGAACATGCAATGTTTGGTTTTCCACTCCTGAGTTTCTTCACTTAGAATAATAGTCTTCAATCTCGTCCAGGTCACTGGAAACACAGTAGTATATATACACCACAGTTTCTTTATCCACTCTTTGATTGATGGGCATTTAGGTTGGTTCCACAATTTTGCAATTGTGAATTGTGCTGTTATAAACATGTGTCTGCAAGTGTCTTTTTCAAATAATGATTTCTTTTCCTCTGGGTAGATACCCAGTAGTGGGATTCCTTCATCAAATGGTAGTTCTACTTTTAGTTCTTTAAGGAATCTCCACACTGTTTTCCACAGTGGCTGTACTAGTTTACATTTCTAGTAGCAATGTAGAAGTGTTGTTCCCTGTTCGCTGCATCCATGTCAACATCTACTGTTTTTTTGATTTTTTGATTATGGCTATTCTTGCAGGAGTAAGGCGGTATCACATTGTGATTTTGATTTGCATTTCCCTGATTATTAGTGACGTTGAGCATTTTTTCATATGTTTATTGGCCATTTGTACATCTTCTTTTGAGAATTGTCTATTCATGTCCTTGGCCCACTTTTTGATGGGATTGTTTATTTTTTCCTTATTGATTTGTTTGAGTTGTTGTAGATTCTGGATATCAGTCCTTTGTCAGATGTATAGATTGCAAAGATTTTCTCCCACTCTGTGGGTTGTCTGTTTACTCTGCTGACTGTTCCTTTTGCCATGCAAAAGCTCTTTAGTTTAATCAGGTCCCAGCTATTTATCTTTGTTTTTATTGCATTTGCTTTTGGGTTCTTGATTATGAAATCCTTGCCTAAGACAATGTCTAGAAAGGTTTTCCCGATGTTATCTTCTAGAATTTTTATAGTTTCAGGTCTTAGGTTTAGGTCTTTAACCCATGTTGAGTTGATTTTTGTATAAGGTGGGAGAAGAGGATCCAATTTCATTCTCCTACATGTGGCTAGCCAATTAGCCCAGCACCACTTGTTGAAAGTGTTGTCCTTTCTCCACTTTATGTTTTTGTTGGCTTTGTTGAAGATCAGTTTGCTGTAAGTATTTTGGTTTATTTCTGGGTTTTCCATTCTGTTTGATTGGTCTATGTGCCTATTTTTATACCAGTACCACACTGTTTTGGTGGCGATGGCCTTATAGTATAGTTTGAAATCAGGTGGTGTGATGCCTCCAGATTTGTTCTTTTTGCTTAGTCTTGCTTTGTCTGTGTGGACTCTTTTTTGGTTTCATATGAATTTTAGAATTGTTTTTCTCTAATTCTGTGGAGAATGATGGTGGTATCTTGATGGGGATTGCATTGAATTTGTAGATTGCTTTTGGCAGTATGGTCATTTTCACAATATTGATTTTACCCATCTATGAGCATGGGATGTGCTTCCTTTTGTTTGTGTCATCTATGATTTCTTTCAGCAGTGTTTTGCCGTTTTCCTTGTAGAGGTCTTTCAACTCCTTTGTTAGGTATATTCCTAAGTATTTTAATTTTTTTGCAGGTATTGTAAAAGGGGTTGAGTTTTTTATTTGATTCTCTGCTTGGTCGCTGGTGTATAGAAGAGCTACTGATTTGTGTACATTAATCTTGTATCTGGAAACTTTTAACTGATAAAAGAACTGAATTCTTTTATCAGTTCTTGGAGCTTTCTGGAAGAGTCCTTAGGATTTTCAAGATAAACGATCATATTGTCAGCAAACAGTGACAGTTTGACTTCCTCTTTACCAATTTGGATGCCCTTTATTTCTTTTTCTTGCCTGATTGCTCTGGCTAGGGCCTCCAGTACTATGTTGAAGAGGAGTGGTGAGAGCGGGCATCCTCACCTTGTTCCAGTTCTCAGACGGAATGCTTTCAAATTTTCCCCATTCAGTATTAAGTTGGCTGTGGGTTTGTCATAGATGGCTTTTATTACATTAAGGTATGTCCCTTGTATGCCAATTTTGCTGACAGTTTTAATCAAAAAGGGATGCTGGATTTTGTCAAATGCTTTTTCTGCATCTATTGAGATGATCATGTGATTTTTGTTTTTAATTCTGTTTATGTGGTGTATCACATTTATTGACTTGCATATGTTAAACCATCCCTGCATCCCTGGTATGAAACCCACTTGATCATGGTGGAATATCTTTTTGATATGTTGTTAGATTCGATTAGCTAGTATTTTGTTAAGGATTTGAACATCTATGTTCATCAAGGATATCCATCTGTAGTTTTCTTTTTTGGTTGTGTCCTTTCCTGGTTTTGGCATTAGGGTGATGTTGGCTTCATAGAATGAGTTAGGGAGGGTTCCTTCTTTGTCTTGTGGAATAGTGTCAAAAGGATTGGTACCAATTCTTCTTTGAAAGTTTGGTAGAATTCTGCTGTGAATCCGTTTGGTCCTGGATTTTTTTTTGTTGTTGGTAATTTTAAAATTACCATTTCAGTCTTGCCTGTTATTGGTTTGTTCAGGGTATCTAACTCTTCCTGATTTAAGCTAAGAGGGTTGTATTTTCCTAGGAATTTATCCATCTCTTCTAGGTTTTCTAGTTTTTGTGTGTAAAGGTGTTCATAGTAGCCTTTAATAATCTTTTCTATTTCAGTGGTGTCAGTTATAATATCTCCTATTTTGTTTCTTAGTGAGGTTATTTGGATTTTCTCTCTTCTTTTCTTGATTAATCTTGCTAATGTTGTCAATTTTATTTGTCTTTTCAAAGAACCAGCTTTTTGTTTCATTTATCTTTTGTATTTTTTGTTTGTTTGTTCAATTTTATTTAGTTCTGCTCTGATCTTGGTTATTTCCTTTCTTTTTCTGGGTTTGGGTTTGGTTTGTTATTGTTTCTCTAGTTGCTTAAGATGTGACCTTAGATTGTCTGTTTGTGTTCTTTCAGACTTTTTGATGCAGGCATTTAGGGCTATGAACGTTCCTCTTAGCATCGCCTTTGCTGTATCCCAGAGGTTATGATAGGTTGTGTCATTATTGTCATTCAGTTCAAAGAATTTTTAAATTTCCATCTTGATTTTGTTTTTGACCCAATGCTCATTCATGAGCTCATTTAATTTCCATGTATTTGCATGGCTTTGAAGGTTCCTTTTGGAGTTGATTTGCAGTTTTATTCCATTGTGGTCTGAAAGAGTGCTTGATAGAATTTCAATTTACTTAAATTTATTGAGGCTCATTTTATGGCCTATCATATGGTGTATCTCGGAGACAGTTCCATGCACTGTTGAATAGAATGTGTATTCTGAGGTTGTTGGATGAAATGTTCTGTATATTTCTGTTAAGTCCATTTGTACCAAGGTATAGTTTAAATCCATTGTTTCTTTGTTGCTTTTCTGTCTTGGTGACCTGTCTAGTGTTGTCAGTGGAGTATTGAAGTCCCCCACTATTATTGTGTTGCTGTCTATCTCATTTCTTGGGTCTATTAGTAATTGCTTTATAAATAAATTTGGGAGCTCCAGTGTCAGGTGCATATATGTTTAGGATTGTGATATTTTCCTGTTGGACAAGGCCTTTTACCATTATATACTGCCTCTCTTTGTCTCTTTTAATCGCTGTTGCTTTAAAGTTTGTTTTGTCTGATATAACAATAGCTACCCCTGCTCACTTTTGGTGTCCATTTGCATGAAATGCCTTTTTCTACCCCTTTACTTTAAGTTTTTGTGAGTCCTTATGTATTAGATGAGTCTCCTGAAGGCTGCAGATGGTTGGTGAGTTCTTATCCATTCTGCAGTTTCGTATCTTTTAAGTGGAGCATTTAGGCCATTTACATTCAATGTTTGTACTGAAAGGTGAGGTACCATTGCACTCATCATGCTCTTTGTTGCCTGTGTACTTTGGTATTTTTTTTGTTTTTCTGCTTTTGCTTTTTAGCTTGTATTTTTGTTTTATAGGTCTCGTGTGATTTATGCTTCAAAAGGGTTCTGTTTTGACGAGTTGCCAGGATTCGTTTCAAGATTTAGTGCTCCTTTTAGCAGTTCTTATGGTGGTGGCTTGGTAATGGCGAATTCTCTCAGCATTTGTTTGTCGGAAAACAACTGTATCTTTCCTTCATATATGATGCCTAGTTTGGCTGGATACAAAATTCTTTGCTGATAAATTGTTTTGTTTGAGGAGGCTGAAGATAGGGCCCCAATCCCTTCTAGCTTGTAGGGTTTCTGCTGAGAAATATGCTGTTAATCTGATAGGTTTTCTCTTATAGGTTACCTGGGGCTTCTGTCTCACAGTTCTTAAGATTCTTTCCTTTGTCTTAACTTTGGATAACCTGATGACAACGTGCCTAGGTGAAGATCTTTTTGCGATGATTTTCCCAGGTGGTCTTTGTGCTTCTTGTATTTGTATGTGTAGATCTCTAGCTAGGCTGCTGAAGTTTTCCTCGATTATTCCCCCAAATATGTTTTCCAAGCTTTTAGAATTCTCTTCTTCCTCAGGAACAACAATTATTCTTAGGTTTGGTAGTTTAGCATAATCCCAGACTTCTTGGAGGCTTTGTCCGTATTTTCTTATTCTTTTTTCTTTGCCTTTGCTGGATTGGGTTACTTCAAAGACCTTGTCTTCGAGCTCTGAATTTCTTCTACTTGTTCAGTTCTACTGCTGAGACTTTCCAGAGCATTTCGCATTTCTAAAAGTGTGTCCAAAGTTTCCTGAATTTTTGATTGTTTTTTTCTTTAAGTTATCTATTTCATTGAATATTTCTCCCTTTACTTCTTGTATCATGTTTTGAATTTCCTTGCACTGGGCTTCACCTTTCTCTTGTCCCTCCCTGATTAGCTTAATAACTAATTTCCTGAATTCTTTTTCAGGTAAATCAGGAATTTTTTCTTGGTTTGGATCCATCGCTGGTGAACTAGTGTGATTTTTTGGGGGTGTTGAAGAGTCTTGTTTTGTCATATTGCCAGGGTTGGTTTTCTGGTTCCTTCTCATTTGAGTAGGCTCTGTCAGAGTGAGGGTCTACAGCTGAAGGCTGCAGTTCAGATTCTTTTGTCCCATGGGACATTCCTTAATGTAGTACTCTCCCCTTTTTCCTATGGATGTGGCTTCCTGTGAGCCAAACTGTGGTGATTGTTGTCTCTCTTCCGGGTCTAGCCACCCAGCGAGTCTACCCGGTTCTGGGCTGGTACTGGGGGCTGCCTGCACAGAGTTCTGTGATGTGAACCGTCTATGGGTCTCTCAGCCATGGATGCCAGCACCTGTTCTGGTGGAGGTGGCAGGGGGTGCAATGGACTCTGTGAGAGTTCTTAGCTTTGGTGGTTTAATGCTCTATTTTTGTGCTGGTTGGCCTCCTGCCAGGAGGTGGCACTTTCCAGAGGGCATCAGCTGTAGTAGTGTGGAGCGGGATCAGCAGTGGGCAGCGCCCTAGAACTCCCAAGATTATGTGTTCTTTGTCTTCTGCTACCTGGGTGGGTAGGGAAGGACCATTGAGTGGGGGCAGGGCTAGGTGTGTGTGAGTTCAGACTCTCCTTGGGCGAATCTTGCTGCAGCTGCCGTGGGGGATGGGGGTAAGACTCCCAGGTCACTGGAGTTGTGTACCTATGATTATGGCTCCCTCTACAGTATCATGCAGGTTGTCAGGGAAGTGGGGGTAAGCCGGCAGTCACAGGCCCCACCCAGCTCCCACGCAAACCAAAGGGCCAGTCTCACTCCTACAGTGCCCCACAAACAGCCCTGAATCCGTTTCCAGGCGGAGGGTGAGAGGGGCTTGAAAAGTTGCCCAAGGCAATCTGCCTTCCAGCTGCGAAAGAGAAAAAGAAAAGGGCTTTAGTTCTTCCCCTGATTTCTGGCCAGGAGGCTTCTTGCCCCATACAAATTGTTATAAAGTTTGGCTAGAGAATTCCTTCTCCCTGTGGAGTTTCACCCCCCACCTCTCCTCTGGCCACCCTCCCGGTGCATTCCTGTGGTGCCAGGCAGAAATGGGCTGCTTGGGGATCCAGCGAGCTCCCAGGGCCTTTCTGCTGCTTCCCGTACCCCTGTATTTCACTCGGCTCTCTAACTTGTCTCAGCTCCAGGTAAAGTTGGAAGTTTCTCCTGCAAACATACCTTCAGCTCCTCCAGTAGGGGGTGTGTGTTCGGGAGAGGAGGGTCTCCCTTTCCCACTTCTGCAGCTGGGGCACTCACAGTACTTGGGGTATCTCCCAGGTCCTGCAGGAGCAGTCTGCTTCTTTCAGAGTGTCTGTGGGTCCTCTTGGGTTTGCTGGTTTGTTCTTGTAGTCAACCTGGAGCTAAAATTCACGACGCAAGCCGCCAGATGCTGCTCTTCCTGGGGCTGCAATCTAGTCCTGCCTCCCGTCTGCCATGATCCCCTCAAACTTGAATCTGAGGTCTTAAAGGAGAAACAATGGCCAACTAGGCAGTAAATCCAAGATTCTTTCCAGTTTTTATGTCTGTGAGAATTACTTGATCCTAAAACTATTAAAGAGAAATTAACATTTTATCTTAAGAATGAGGACTAACTGGACTAGGTTAGCAATGAGAAAATTCATTCCTTCTTGATTCTTTGGGCACAGTTGCTCGTTTCTGTGTCCCAGAGTGTGAGTGTGTGAATTTGGGAGGATCCCAGCATTGATGGTGGAGTCCTGGGGTGATTGAGGGGCGGAACAATTCACCACATCATTCCGGGTGAGAGAGTCAATACTTCTGCTTTCTGTCAGATCATAGCTAGAATCCCAGATAGCCAAATGGAGAGTGGAAGCCAAAGTCTTTTCTACTTAGTGGCTTTCTGGTGACAGCCCCCAAAACTTTCACAGGCTGTTTTAAGTGAGTGCCAAAAGCACTGCTGCACTACAGAATGACCCCCTGGCTAAGTGAGTGTGCAGGCGACAGCTTGTACATCAGAGTTTAAAACAAGAATTGAAAAACTCCTTGTCTCCTATCCGTCTGCTTTCTAGGGGCATGAGATCCTCACTGCTTCAGTCCCTTTGGACTGCTGTAATAAAGTGCAGCAGACTGGATGGCTTATAAACAACAGAATTTTATTTCTCAAAGTTCTGGGTCTGTAAGTTTGAGATGAGGGTGCCAGCATGATTGGGTTCTGGTGAGAGCTCTCTTTTGGGTTGCAGACTGCTAACTTCTCATTTGCTCCTCACATGGTGGAAGGAGGGTGAGAGAGTTCTCATGCCTCTCCTTGTAAGGGCGCTAATCCCTTTCACGAGGGCTCCACCTTCATGACTTAAGTATCTCCCAAAGGCCCCACCTCTTAACACCATCACACTGGGAGTTAGGATTTCAACATATGAATTTTGGGGGGCACAAACATTCAGACCATACCACACACATTTTCTGAGGCCCTACTGTGTGCTGGGGGCTCCCATGGGCTTTACCTCATTCTATCTGCAAATCCATTTATTTTTTCAAATGAGGAAACATGTTCATAGGTGTCTAGTTAATTAACTGGGTTTCAGATCCTAATCTGTAAAGCCCACCTTTCTCCTAGCATCCCATGCATGCATTGTCTATTCTGATGTTTGGACTATTAGAAAAGCTGATACCAAAGCATCCTTCAGTCTTCTTCACTCCGCTATGCTCCCAGTTACACGGGCCAAAGCCCTTGAGAACATTCTTGATTTCTTGATATGAGAAAATATCACATGTTCAATCCATCATCAATAGATAAAATAACAATAGCCATTTATGTATACATAAATACCATTTACATAAATATCGGTTATTATGTGCCCAAGTACTGTGTTAAGTGCTTTGCCTTTATTATCTCATTTAATGCTCACAGCACCCTGTGAGATAGGCACTAAGTCCTATTTTTCAGATGAGGACATTAAGTTTCAGAGAAGTTTAATAACTTGTTCAAGCTCATATGGCCGGCATGTGGTAGATGAAAGATTTGAACTTAGGAAGTTTGTACCCGGGCCTGTGCTCCTAAATCATCACATTTTAAGTATGTCTAATTGACCCTACCCTCCAAAATCTGCCTTGAATTTGTTTTATCCGACTCAATAGCTACCATATAGTTCAAACTACCTTTACTTTATGCCTGGACTTTAGCAACTGTCTTGTTAATAGTCTCTTTGCTTTCATTCTACATTTCCCCTGCAATTCCTTCTTCACAAAGAAGTCAGAGAGGGCTTTTGAAATATAAACCACATTCTTCCACCCCCCAGAAAGAGCCTTGCATATGCATCACCATGACGTGTAAGGTTCTGTGGCCTGCTTTCCTCTCTGATCTCACTGCATGCTGTCTCCCAACATTCATTAGCCTCCAACTCCATTGGCCTCCTTGCATTTCTTGAATGCACAATTTCGGCCACAGGGCCTTTGCACAAGCCAGTATGCTTTTGTGCTAAAGTTTTAGGTAGCTCAGTCTCTGCCTTTTTTCAGATCTTTATTCAAATGTCATCTCTATAAAAAACCTGTCCCTGACTACCCTGGCTGTGGTAGGCAATATTCTAAGATGACCTTTATGATCCCTGCCCACTGGTGTAATGTCCTCTTGCAAGTGGAAACTATGATTCAAGGGGATATAACCCCTGTCATGAGGTTACTATTCACTTGACTTTGAGTCAGTGAAAAGAAAGACTATCCTGAGTGGGCCTGCTCCGATCAGGTGAGCCCTTGGATGAGAAAGAAGCAGTAACAGACATTCTCCTCCTGCCCTTGGCGGCACAGCCTCCATGAGTCCTCCAGCTGCAAGGAAATAAGTTCTGCCAACAAGCCCATGAGTTTGGAAGAGAACCCCAAGCCTTGGATGAGACCCCAGCTCTGAATGATCTTGTGATTACAGCCTTGGGAGACCTAACCAGGGAACCCCAGGAACCTAGGCCTTGATTCCTGACCCATGGAGTGAGATAACAAATGTGTCTCCTTGTCAGCCACTAAGTTTGTGGTCATTTGTTAGGCAACAATAGAAAATGAATACACCATCTAAAATACCTCCCTGACAATTTTCCATCCCTTTGCCTGCATTATTTTTCTTTATAGCATTCTTTTGCTATCTGAAAATATATTATGCCGTTATTTACTTGTTTAGCCTGACTGTCCCACTGTACTACAGTCACCATAAAGGCAGGGACTTTGGCTCATTTACTGTAGCTCTCAGCTTCTCAGAGCACTGTCTGGCACACAGTGGGTACTCAATAAATGTATGTTGAATAAACTAATAAATAAAATGTTTACCTAATTTAAAAAATGGTTCTTACAGGTAAACTTCAATTTAAAGAAACTTGGCATGCAGAATCTCAATTTATATATAAAAAAGAGGTTAGTACTTATTTTTATTTCCTAAAAGGACACAGAATATGAAACAACTCACCAAAAATGTTGCCACAACTTTGTAGGAGCATATGTATTGCCTAAAGCAGGCTAAGACTGGCTGTTGGACAGCCTCATTACTGTTTCTTTTGACAAATGCCAGTGTATTTTACCATCAAACATATAGGAACAGGACGGAAGACGGGCAACCTTGACAACACGTACTTGTTGAAAGACATTTCAGTTAGGAAGGCAATTGAATGGATGGAACATATGATAAAAGTGCTGTCAATAATGTATTTGCCTTAAAAATATTCCAATGATGGCAGTGCCCAGGACAATTTAATGGTTTATTTAAAATTGTTACAATGGTGAAATGCTTGATGAATTAAAAATTCATAACCAAATGAAAATGGGAAAAATAAACTTGCTAATATCCAATACTCTCCCTTCTTTGTTCATTTGTAAAGATAGATGATACACTGAGATACATCTGGACTTGTTTTTCATTTTTCAAGGAAGGGAATTTTGACATTTGAAACAGAAAGAGATGTTTGCAGGCTCTTAGAACGAGATGCTTCTGATCGTGGTGGAGCCAAAGTGAGCTCCCCGTGCAGGTTTTCTGCTCTGTGCTTCCTGGTGTCACTGCTGTTGGATGGGGTGGAGGACTCACAGGTGGGAGTGCTCAAACAGGCCACCAGGTATGTCTCCTCTGCCTCCTGCAGTGCACCAGAAGCAATGCTGGGGAAGCATGGGTTTGTTTTGAAACCCTGAGATGCTTCTCACACAGAGGGGAAGTTTAGAAAAGCATGAGTTCTGAGATTGTGGAGTCACGTCTGACTTTGTGGGCTACATTGCTTTGCCTGTAGCCATAAGTTTTTTGTTCACACCTCCAGTAGGCGGAGAGTGGCGTCTGACTGTGAGAGGCAGCCTTGGGGCCGGAGAACATCTCGGTAGTCCTGACTGTGAACACTCATCCCGTTTCCACACACAAAATAAAATGACTTCTTTTTTCTTGAAGAAAACATCTGATAAAAGAACAAAGCATCCTGCAAACTTACCAGTAGGGAAGACAGTGCTGCTTTTCTTCAGCAAAACCTCTTCTTCCATATAGATGAGGGTCCCAGTGGGTTTAATCTGCATGTCTCCTGGGACTCTGGGATCTGAAGGCAGGCCTGGGTCAGCTCGCACCTGACATACTGTCAGAGTTACCTTCTTAATGATGCACCTATCCAGCTCCCCTAGCCTTCTTCGCTGGCTCTGCTTCTGTTCTGGTCCTCAGTAGCTCTGCCCTGGATCGCCACAAAGTTCTCTAACTGCTTTTCATACTTCCAGTTTTGTTACTCACCCCTCCTACCTCCTCATTCAGCTTCATCTGGGGCCCCTCCCTAGGGATCAGCTACACTGAACTTGTTGTCCTCAGACTGTTCTAGGTTGTTTCATGCCACATGGTTGTTCCTCACTCTGATCCCCCTTGCTTGCCTGGGACACCTTAAGTCAGCTCATACTCTGCTATGGAGGAAGCTCTTCTTCAGACTCAGCTCCTAATGAATTTTCAGTTTAGTAGAATGCTGATTCTGGGCTAGCAGGGGGCAAAACAGTGAAGGGAGGTATGTAAAATGCCACCCCTCTCTTGTCCCCCAGATACTCTTCAGAGAGCTTTCACAACACTTGCAGCACTTCACCGTACTTATGTCTTCACTTCTCTGCCTTCCCTCTTAGACTGTGCACTGCTTAAGGGCGAGCATAGTCACTAATTCATCTTGATATTCCCAGTGCCTATACTTGAGGATGCTCAACAAGGTGTGTTGATGAATAATGATAAATTACGACATCAAACACTTACAGAGGGCTTACCATATGCAAGGCTTTGTCCTGAGTGCTTTATGTCTAATAACTCACAAACCTATGAGGTAGGTTTTGTTATTATTATCCCTATTTTTCAGATAAGGAAACTGAGGAAAGAGAGTTAATTTGCCCTAAGTCACATAGCTGAATGGTATGTGACTCCAGAGTCCCTTCTCTAAACTATCCAGGGTTCAATGATGATGGAAAGGGGCAAAGGCAGTTAGGATAGGGTAAAGCCAGGAGGCATGAGCTCCAGCTTCAAGCTCAGTTTCACCTTCAGTTCTGATGCTGATGGAGGCATCAAGCACCACAAAGGCTGGTACGAGGAAACCTGCTGGCTGCCCCACCATGATCAAGACCTGTCTGACTTTTCAAGGAAGGGACAATCTCATATAGAGAGGAGTGATGGGAGGTCTCCCTGGTCCCTGTTGCTTCCTTGTAGAGGTGCCCATCATCACCACAGTTCTGGGGTTCACTGTGAAGGTTTGTTCTATATTGCCAACTGGAGGATCTGTATTAAATTCTGTTAAAAAAGCTGTGACTATCCAAAAAGTTGCATAACCAGTTCCTAAGAACAGCATGGGAGGAAACATGGACATTTCACACTTCACAGCCATGAAACTGGCAGAATAAAGTTGGCTCTGGTTGGTCCATACTTTAAACCTAAGGCTTCTACTCAAGGTAAAAATGCCTTTCCTTTGGAGTAAAAGGAATTACAGTGTTCATTGGGAGCGGAGCTTGCCTGGGACAACTCCAGCCACAGTGAACTGTGATGGTGGTGCAGCAACAATGGAAACAGATCTGAGCCCAACAGCGGACCTGGGTTCCAGAAGAAATGGTCCAATGGGAAAAAGTGGGCAAGGAGTAAAAAAGGCAATTCACAAATGAAATACAAATGCCCTAAAAACATTGAAAAGCCATATACTTTACTCCAGAAATATTTTTTATAAAAAACCAGTTTTTAAAATCTGGTGTATTGATACAAATTAAAATGATAATTTTAATTGCTGGCAAAGGTACTCTAGAACAATACTGATACAAGTGTAAATTGGTACAAATTATTAAAATTTTTTGAAAAAGTACCCGAGGTAGCTGTCCTATAGAAATAATGAGATGCAATGGTCAAAATGCACAAGCAAGGGTGTTTAATTAAAGTTCTATTTATAGTACCATGAAGCTAGAAATGACATGAATATCCATTAATAGGGGAATGGTTACTAAAAATGGGTTACCTCTTCAATTAGAGCTATTTTCCCATGGAGGAAAAATAAAACCTGTATGTTCTACCATGAAAAAAACCTCGTTTAGTGAAAAATACAATAGTCCACTCTTAATAAGAAAGCCACAACACACATTTTTTGCAGGTGAAAATTTTGAGGAATAATGAACAAACTAATAAGAGGTGTAATCTGTGGTTGTATGTGTAAATGTGCGTGTGTTTGGCAATTATTATTGACTGCCTACCTAGGGTCCACTGCCTCATTCCTACTTCCTAACAGAACCCTAACTTTACCTAGGTATCCACCCCACAAGGAAAGAGATAGTATTCCTAGCTCTGGGGTGAATCCTGATGAGTCTACACCAATCCTAGTAGTCCCATTTCCTTCCTGGTGATTGGTTAGGAACGGGCATGTGACTTGGTCTTGGCCAATGAAAGGCGATGGGGATCTACTGTTGGGCTTCTGGGAAAGGTTTCCCTGTCTTAAAAAAATGGAGTCAAGCCTTCTGCTGAACTTGTCTTGTTTGAATGTGACACTTGGAATCACTATGGCCATTTGGGAACCATGAGGAGAGCTAACCCAGGGACCAAGTCCATACATTGAGAATAACAGAGAGGAAAGATAAAAGGAACCTGTGTTCTCATTGATGTGAGTTACTGAGTTAACCAACACTGGAACCATGCTGCTTTGGGACTTCCTATTACGTAAAATAATCAATGTCCTATTGCCTATATCAACAGAAGCTCCCTGTGTTCTCTTCCATTTGCCAGAGGCCTCCCAACTGTTATACTAATGAGGGTTTGGGATTTCAGGAGCAGAATGACTTCCACTTCCTAAAAGCTGATGAGATTGTCTATAAATTTTATTTTCTCTTTTATCATTTCTCATATTTTGTAAATAAAAAGTAGAGTATAAAATTAAGTGTGGGCTGCAGATAAATCTCCCTGTCTGCACCCTACACAACAGGGCAGTGCATGCGGTTTACCCTGACTCTGGGTCAGACAAACCTGGCCTCTCTTTTCTACCTATAAGACTTTGCACAGAAATCTGAGCAGTCTTCTTAGCCATATAATCAAAGTAATCATAGCCACTACCTCCTATGTTGCAATGAAGGTTAAATGTGTCCAAGGATGAAATCTGTCTGGCACCTTGATAAATATCATTCCTTCTGCTCCCCAAACTCCAACTCTAATTTTTCTCAGAACTTCTGTAACCCCAGAAAATGAGGTATGAATGGTGATAATAAAGAAATTGGGCTTGGTAAAGAATGGAAGCTCAGGTTTCAGTCCGACCAAAATGACCCAGGCAATAAGTTGAAAAATACATCCAATTTGAAAAAGGAGTTATCTTAAGGGCATCGGATAATGTGCTGCATGACTAAAACATGCCCCAAATCTCTGTCAGTTACACACAACTTCCTTGAGTTTTTTTAGGCAGTGAGGAAGGCTGCAGATGAGGGGGTGCCACACCTGGAAGTGCCTGCCCCATCTTTAGGCTGCTGCATGGGTGCATGGATGCTGGTTGTCTGCTTTTGCAAAGTTCACTTAGAACAGCTTCAGCTAAGCACGTGGCCTCCACCCACCTTTGAAATCAGTATTTTGTACAAGTTCAGAGGCAGCAAGTCCTCCACAGCTCCTGGGGCCCTCTGCTCAGTGGGCTATAAAACACAATTGCGCTCAGCAAGCCCCGGTCATCAGTAATAATGAGACGGCTTTGAAACTGCCACTATGAAACCCTAAACCAGGCACAGACCCGCATGCTGGGCCAAGGACTTGGGAAAGGTTGGCCAAGGTTCGCAAGCCCTAGCCTGGGTTTGCAGAGAGCTTTCTTAGCTTGGGTTTCTTCAGGGGCTGAGTCTGTTTCAGCAGAGGCTGGTCTGGGTGGTATGTGAATGGGCTGATTTACTGGGCTTGGGCAGAAAACAGGCAAAGCCTGGGGCTGTGAGTAGTTTTCACTTTGAGGTTTTGGGGGAAGTGATTGAAGCCTGAGTTTTACCTTCTGGAGGGAATTCTGGCCTCCCTCCCCAACCTCATTCCCATAAGGCTCATATCTTTCTTTCACCCACCGTCCCAGCCTTCTAAGATGCAGGGTGTGAGTGAAGGGAGCTACCTCAAACAGATTGGCTTTTCAATAATTTGTACATGGAAACCTCAGAAGAAAATGGTTTTCTTTTTAATATGGTCTTTAAAGTCAAGCTTCTGATGGCACAGCTCAGTAACTCCAAAAGATATTATTTGGATCTCCCTTCTTCCTTTGAACAAAATATGACAAATAACAGCAGACCTTGTCTGCTGTTAGCCTCTGGGTCCCAGCTGTACGACAGAGTGATAGAGGGCTTAGGGTGGTCCCATGAGCAAACTCCCTAGAAAGGTGTCCATGGTGGCCCCCTTTATACCCTATCCCATGGATTTGTAAAAACCCAGTTTCAGGATAATTTCCTAGATATTCAGTCAGGGTCTCAGTGGGAAGCAGACAGCACATTACAATAGGGGGGATTGAAAGGAGGTTAGTGAAGGGACTGTTTTCAGAGGTGTGGGCAGTGGTAAAGGAAGTCTAAAAGGTGCTGGAGAAGCACCCAGGCTGAGCACAGCCAAGCAACAGGAGGGCTGACAGGGTGAGGGGAGGAGTAGTGAGTGAACCTGGAGAGGCAGCAGTGGCTGAGGGAGGGCCACCCGAGGAGCTCTGGGAGAAGAACCAGCCATGGTCACCTTCTGGGAGAAGAACCTTGCTCGGAGGAAGTTGGGGAGTGAACACCCCACTCCACTCTTCTCCCAGCTTCTGATCTGCTAGTGCCTCATTGTGGCTGAACCTAATCAGAAGCCAGAGAGCAGTGGAGCACATCTGAGTGTGGTCTATAAAGTTCCCATTCCTTGGGCACAAAGCAGGTGGGGGAAGGTGACACTGAATGCAGTTGTGCATCACAGTCACCTGGAAAGGTTTGGTAACAAGTACAGATTCCCAGGCTGCCCCTGGAAGATTCCAATTTAGGATGTCTGGGATGGGTCCAGAGAAGCTGTACCCTTCCGGAGCTCTCTGGGTGGTTCTATGGCCCAGCCAGAATGGAAAATGCCTTCCTAAGTCATCATAATTATTCCGTTCTCATGCTGCTATAAAGACATACCTGAGACTGAGTGATTTATAAAGGAAAGGAGGCTTAATGGACTCACAGTTCCACATGGCTGGGGAGGACTCACAATTGTGGCAGAAGGCAAATGAAGTGCAAAGGCATGTCTTACATGGTGGCAGGCAAGACAAACTGTGCAGGGAAACTGCCCTTTATAAAACCATCAGATCTCATGAGACTTATTCCCTTTCACTAGAACAGCATGGGAAAAACCTTCCCCCATGATTCAATTACCTCCCACTGTGTCCCACCCATGACACGTGGGGATTATGGGAGCTACAATTCAAGATGAGATTTGGGTGAGGACACAGCCAAACCATATCAGTCATGTGATGGTCTTCTGAATTAAGTGCTATCACCTGGATCTTAGCTCAAGTTGTCCATTGATCCCTGACATCACGTTCAAAGTGGGCAGTAAGGTTTATCCATTTATTCCAAATATTTGCTGAGCACCTACTGTGTGCCAGGCACGTTGCTGGGTGCTAAGGGGCCAGTGGGAATAAAACTTCCCTGAATAGGCTTCTCAAATTCTCTCTTGCTTCTGTGGAAAATTCTATATCCTTAGGAGTAAGATGGAAATATTTTTGGGAGATCAGCATATGTTACCAGAGGATAACTTTCAATATGTTACTTAATCTTCAGTTCCTTTATTTGCAAAATGGGCATGATAATGGTACTTTCTCGCAGGCTTATAAGGAGGATTGAGTGAGATAATATGTGTAAATCTTAGCTGGGGCCCTGAACATCATACATATCAAGTACTATTATTATTAATTTTACCATTATGATTTATTAGTAGGTCTCCCTCATCCCCTGACTCCAAAATAGCAAATAATTGAGCAAATGCAGGTAGCATTTTCTCTATTTTCACTACTCTCCATTTTTGAACATTTCCTTCAGAAGAAATCTTGGCGAAGTCCATGACATGATGGAGTGTATTAGTACCTACACAGCTGCCCTGTCCATATGTTTACTCAGTACATTTCTATATAATTTTTAAGATACAAAGCAGGTTCATAGGGATGCAGGGAATTTGCAAATGGTTTGAAGGTAGTGATTTTAAGAGTTGAAAAACAGGACTAATGAGGAAAGATGAAAAGAACTACAATTATTAACTTGGAGAGGAGATGACTGAGGGGATGGGGAGCCATTCTCTGAGATGAAAAGATTATTAAGGAGAAAACGGCAACTGGTGCTTCTCTGGAAAAGGTGAAACAAATGGAAAGCAGAGAGTGTGGCAAGAGAGAATCAGCTCTACTTTAAGGATCATTTCCCAACAGAGCTGGGTATGAGCTCCAGAACCGGCTCAAAAATACCACGGACTTACATGCCGGTCTCTGGAAATCCTCCCCTAATGGAATCACATTTGAGCAGGCGCAGAGTCCGTAGCAGGCAATGGGGTGGTAAGGCAGGACTGGGTGAAAAACTGCCTGCTGCCACGTGCCTTTGTGGCCCCAGCCTCCTAATCTGTCAGGGACAGGTGTGGGACTGCGCCTCCAGAGACTCAGTGAGTCCTAAGGCCTACCTGAAATTCCCAGTCACTGTGGATGTTTGCGGGATGCCCCGTGTGGTGAACACTTTGCTGTCTGGCACACCTTCTGAAATGCTGCATTCCACTTTGAAGATGAACAGTCTTTGTTGACTGGTCAGTTAAAAACTCATCATACCACATATGGAAGCTCGGTATGATTCTAGACAGTTTTTGGGCTAGAATCATAAATGATTTCGTGTTGCAGTATTTCACAGGGTTTTCTACCTCAGGATAAGTCAAGAAGCACGAGATGCCTTAGGTGCGGAAGACCCACTATCACCTGCTGAGCGCCTTCTATGGGCCAGGTGCTTGATGTACGTTTTAGGACAGGTCTATTCTCCTTTTCCCTTTTTGCCTCTTGTGGTCTGTAGACACAAGGCAGGGATACCAGAGGATACTCTTTTTTTTAAAGCAAAATCCTGGCGTAGAAGCGTTGTGGATCTGGGCAGGGTGGAAGGCCTTCTCGTATTGCAGAAACCACACTGAGAGAGTACCCTCCCGTCTTCTACCTCCTGCCCAGCGTTCTACTTTCCCAACTCATCCAGAAGGACACTAGACCAAGCTGAAGGACTAAGCAGGAGAAGAGGAAGAACCCTAAAGAAAAGACGAAAAAGAGGAAAAGGCTGGAAGGCTGAGAGAGAGAGGCAAAGAGGAGATGGGATGTCCGGGGTGGAAGACCTCTTTGGCTAACCTCCATGGCTTTGTGGGCTCTCTAAGGGCTGACAGCTAAAAACCCCAAATAAAGAAGAAATTGGGGATGGGAAAGTTAGCAGGTTAGACTGCAGAAACTCTCCTGAGTGTTTATTCTTTGTGGTATCTGGAGTACTTGGAATGTCCAATTAAACCGACTGTAAAATCTATTTTTTAGAGCATTCTTCTAGACCAGGGGTCAGCAAACTTTTTCTGTAAAGAGCCAGAGAGTAAATATTTTAGTCTTTGAGGCCTGTTGCAACTACTCAACTCTGCCATTGTAAGTGAAAGCAGCCATATACAACTCATAAACAAATTGGCATCGCTGTGTTCCAAGAAAACTTAATTTACTAAAGCAAGTAGCTGGCTGGATTTCGCCACAGATCACTGCCCCCGTTCTAGATCAGAGCTTCTCAAAGGTTCATGCACACACTCATTACTTCAGGATCTTGCTAAAATGTAGATCCTGGGCCGGGACCAGATTCTGCATTTTGAACACACTCCCAGGTGCTGCTGGGGCAGAAACCACAGTTTGAGAAGCAAGGGTCTGGACATCTCAAACTGCAGGAGCCCCAGAAGCAGAAGTGGATGTGAGTGAGGTGGTGGGTGTAGGGGCACACACTGGCTGAGAGCTGGGGTCTGTGGCCTGGAGTGAGCTTGCCTGTCTAGAGGAAGCAGCCCTTCGTCCTTGCAGGTCCTGCTGTCTGTTGATCTGTGGAAATACTGTCCTGTGTGCCCAGATATTCAGCTTCATGTAGAGGAACCGGAAATACAGGTTTTTATGGGAAAATGTTCTGATTTTTGTGCAAGTCAAATTAGACACCTAGCTGGAATGGCACTCACCCACAGGCTGCCATTTTGCAACCCTAGTTTCAGACCCTTGAGCAGTTACCCAGGACTGCACTGGGCCTGCCTTCCATGATAGGAGTGTGGTGCTTGGATTATGCACACAGCATCTCTCAAGCTCAAGGCTTGGAAAAGAAGGAATGATCTTGATTTTACAGATGTGGTTGATGAGCCTTGAAGAAGTCAGGAAGAGGGCTGCAATTCATGCTTATGGTGACTGAAATTAAAAGCTACATCCTCAGGCCTATGACTTTAGAAAATGCACCTCCTCTGAACAGACAAACTGTACAAAGCCCTCTTTGGCAGGGCAGAAACTCTACAACTGACGGTGGTAAATGGCAAGCAACTATTCCAAACTCCTTGGGCTAGCAGTGAAGAAGCAGGGATTTGAACCCAGGCCTTTCAGACTCCAAATTCCATGCTTCCTCCACTACCACCCATTGACTCTAATTTGATGGATATTTGAAAATGAAAAAGTTCAACCTGTCATCTCCCCCTAATCCCGGATCTAAGCCACATTTGTAAGATGCAGGCACAGCCGATGTGATATTTTTATCTGAAATATTTACAGGTGGAAAGGATTAAAGCAAGTGATGGACTATTGAAGGTTAATGCCATCTTTTAATATGGAAAAACTACTCTCTCCACAAGAAATATACTTGTGGGATAATCTTGAGATATGTGTGTGCGTGCTCAAAATGTCAGCTAGAGTTTCATTAATTTCAGCCTCCCCTAAGAACACTATGTTATGGTTCTGAGGCTGCGTGTTAGCCTGCTGACACAGGTGGGACCCACAGCACCTGGCCCTCAGGGGTAAATTTATGGTATGATGTGTGAGGAATCCATCATGCAATTTGGCGATGCCCCCAGCTGCTTAATCAGAGATGGGGGATGCAAGACAAATGTTGTCTCCAGGCTTTGGGTGCTGTGTCTGTTTCAAGCTTTGACCCATCAGGACAAACACTCTCACTAGGAAGGCCAATTAATAAGATGGCTTATTAACACCCAGCCTCTCAGAACACAGAGTGCTTTGCCCTCAGCTTCTTCTGGGCTATTATTTAACAATTCTCTAGGCTAAAGGATCGTGTCCTAGAGTTTTTAGGCTAGCATAGGCCTTTGTGAGGTATCTAAAGCATAACCTCATTTACTCTGGATGAGTTGTGAAGATCATGCTTACAACTGGACCACAGCCAGTGTCTAAAGATGATGGGTCCAGCAATCCCATCACGGGCATCTACTTTACAAGCCCATTTGAAGGGCTGATCTTCCTCCCAGCAGAACAGAGATTAAGAGGCAGCCTCAAGGGGCAGCTGGCCTTCAATTCCTCTCCCAACTCTTCCAGTTGTAACCTGAGTAAATTGCGAGAATACACAAGCCTTACTTTCTTCATCTGTACCATGGGGGCAATAGTAGCAATTCCTACTTTGCAGCATGGTTGGGAAGACTAGAGACCCTTTGTGGTACTTTGCTAGTACCCAGAAAAGTACTTGACCCTCAGTAAACCATTGCTGGGTTGTGTCCTAGGTTTGGAGGTGTCCCTTTCTATGGTTTTGCTTCTGTGTAATGTCCTGGCTAAAAGGACCCGCTTTGGGGCAGCTGGACTAAGGTTAGAGTTTCTACTGTACCTCTTTCCAGCTGTGCAATCTGGGATGAATTATTTAATCTCATGAAGCATCACTTTCCTTATCAGTAAGATAGAGATAAAAATAGTTCTTACTTTGGAGAGCTAGGGTTAAGATTGGATGGGCCGTTGTATATAAAATGCTTATGTTACATTGCTTGGCATAACCAGGCACCTAGTAAAGGTTGTAAATAGTAGATAGGATATGTACTTCGGAATCTGTGAAGGCTTTGGCTACATGGAAAGATGATATTTCTGCCCCTTACCCAAAATACAGTTGACCTTTGAATAGCATGGGTTTGAACTGTGTTGATCCACTTATAAGTGGATTTTCTTCTGCCTCTGCCACCCATGAGACAGCAAGACCAACCTCCTCTTCCTCCTCCTCCTCTTCCTATTCCTCCTCCTCTGACTACTCAACCTAAAGATGAGGGAGATGAAGACCTTTATGATGATCCACTTCCACTTAATAAACAGTAAATATATTTTTTCTTCCTTCTGCTTTTCTTAATAACATTTCCTTGTTCTCTAGCTTAGTTTATTGTAAGAATATAGTATATGATACACATAACATATAAAATATGTGTTCACTGTTTATATTATTGATAAGGCTTCCAGTCATTAGTAGGTGATTAGAAGCTAAGTTTTGGGGCAGTCAAAAGTAACATGTGAATTTTCGGTGATGCAGGGGGTTGGCATCTGTAACCTCTGTGTTGTTCAAGGGTTGAGTGTGTATCAAAGTAATATGGAAAGCCTAACCAGCCTCAGGAACTTTGATCTGTAAATTCTGACATTGTACCAAGCGCAAACCTACTTGCACTTACTGGGAAAATAACTTTCTAGGGTGCAGAAGGTATTATAAAAACCATCAACTGCAGCTCAGCCCCTCTTTCTGAAACAAATACATGGGCCCAATGAACCCAAGTCGGAGTTACTACTTTTTGGGCAACTATACTGTGTGGCATGCGGAACCGGATGCTGGGTAAGTGCTCAGTCCAGTAACCTCGGAAGGCTACTTTTATTATTCATATCTATGCCGGAGGAGCCCAGGGCTCAGAGTAGATGAGCAACCAGAGCTCAGAAGTGAGAGAGCTGGGACTTGAACCCTCTCACTCCACCTTGTCAGCTGTCCTGAGGCATTCAGCAAGACAGGTGTTCGTGTCTCTCTTTTGTAGAGAAGAAAACTGAGGTTCACAGAGGTCAAGTAACCCACACATGCCCACACAGCTTGGGCCTGCTCCTTGCCCAGAACCTGGGTAACTTCTCCTGCAACCCACTCACGGATGCGTGTGCGTGCTAGCGGAAAGTGATTCTTATCTGGGTCCCTTAAAGAAGTGACATTTTCCCATGATTGTTTTCCTGCTGGCAACCCTTGTCATCTTCAGAGGAGACCCAGAGACTGTGGGCAGGGTGGTGATTCCCCGAGTCAGCCAAGGAGGGCAGAGTTCCCAGTGATGCCGAGACAGCGAGCCTGTGTCTCGAGCACACATTTCTCACTATAAAGCAAACAACCCGACTGGCAGAGCACTGTAGGGAAAATGACATCACTGCAGAATTTTAGGGCTAATCATTTAGCTGGATTAGCCCCAAAGTGCTGTGTCTAAAATCAGCATCCCTGCCTCTTTATGTACTCCAGATGAAACACATTAGCAGAAATATGGCAAGGGACACTCACAATACACGGTTCTACACTCTCAGCAGTTTTTGCAAATCTGCAATTAGTCTAAAGGGCCTGGGTAAATTAGGCCTCTTGATAAATGAAGCACCTAGACAGGCCTCAGATTTATTGGATCCCGCTGTCATGCTGTCCAGAGCCCTTGTCAGCTCCACTGCAGAGCGGGGACTGTACAGGGAAAGAAAACGGAGCCAATTCAGGCTCGGAATTGCCCCCAAGTCTTTGAAAAGACTGTGTTTGAGACTGCTGCCTCGGTGGCCTTAAAAGTTTCTGCCAGGAACATAATAGGTGAAATAGGAAGCCTTTGCCAGGAAGTTTGTGAGGGGATAGAAGAGGCCTGTTATACACTCCAGGCAGAAGGAGAGATGGGGGAAGGGTTTTTGTTATAGGCAGGAGGGAGGGGGCCACCGAGAGGCCTGCATGTGTCAGCAATTCTTTGCCCCATCCCACCCTGGGCCTCTCCAGCCTCCTCATGTCAGAGATTAGCAATGGGCACCGACGGGTACCAATGGGAACCACCAGCCTCTCTCCCAGCACTCCAGGTCTGGGCTCTGGTTGTTAGTTAACTCACTCCTTTCCCAAATGCAATTTTCCACATGCTTCAGGTATTAATAATAAATGACCTGGTGTTTTGACTACACGGAAAGGTTACAGAGATTCTAGAAAAGCACCCTCACCTCCAAAGTTGGGGAGTGGGTGTTTGTAATGCCTTAAAGCAAGCGTCCAGGGGCCAGAAGGCTGTGAGTGGTTGTGGCTTAGGTACAGGGGACATATGGGAAGGGGGTAGTATGGGCCTGTTGTTCTGATTTATGTCTCTGAATCCTGAGAAGCGGTTTGCAGCCATATTGGGGTGACACCTGCTAACTTTGCTGCTGGTGCTGCTGCCGCCGCCGCTGCTGCTGTGAGTGCTGAAGTCAGCTGAACCAGGCCAGTAAGGGGTCAGCAGATGCGCAGATGTTTTTGGGGTGGCGAGAGTTATTTTTTGTTAAGTCTATCTTATTTATTTATTTATTTTTGCAACATTTTCTTTCCTGATTACTAAAGTAATTGCTGTTTGGGGATGGTGGGGACATGGTCTGAATTTTTAATTTAAAAAGTAGTAAAGGACAATTTGTAGTAGGAGACAATTTGAAACGGAGGTCCCTGTTGTGTATGTGTGTGTGTGTGTGTGTGTGTGTATTTCTTGCTCCCTCCCTGTCTCTTTCTGTCTGTATCTTACAGTCTTAGGTCCTCTGTCTGTCTTCTTTCTTCTGTGTGTATCTCTCTGTTCTCAGTAACCCAGCAGAGGATGTTATGGCCCTGTGTACCCCCAGCACTGTCCCCACAACTGAGCACTTTGCCACTTAACTCTTGGTGGCTTGGGCAGCTGGATCCACGGGCTCCTTTGGGGTTAGGAGCACCCCAGGGTGTGAGCTTTCCAAGACCACTTTTTCCCGGAGGCTGCGGGAACAGCCTCACTGCCATGCTGCCTTCAGCTGCTGTGATTCAGTGTCTCTGGTCTGCAGATCAGCTGGGCAATTCTCCTGTCAGCCCACATTGATTTTCCTGTAGATTACATTACCCCCAATCACAAAAGAAATTGTGCTCCTCTCCTGGAGTGTCAGGGCAAAATGAATAGCAAACATTTTCCTGCAGGCAGCTCAGTTCTCCTGTCAAAGGCCACTTGAGCAGCCAGGGCACTGTCCTTGCTCCCCCAACCCCCAAATCTTTTCTCTCCAACTCAGTGGAAAAGTTTCTGGGGTGAGGTGGGGCATCAGATGCAACTTGGAGCGCACAAGATACCCAATTATGCCTCAGTGAGATCCTTCGGTATCTTAAGACCTTCTAAATTATGGAATTAAGAGGGTTTAGAGGGGGAAAAGAGCGGGTAACACCAGATGTGTTAAGAATTTAGAATGTGCTTTCTCATATATTAAAAAAGACTCTTTGAACATCATCAAAGAGATTGAGCAATTTTTATTCCTTTTAAAAGTACTGATTGGGGTCTCTGGTCTCTGGCTGGTATGTGTGTGTGTGTGAGTGTGTCGGGGGTCTGTATCACAAGGGCCTCTCTTCCTATGCTTGGTTGGTGTCAGGTCCACTTTCTGAAAACCTGGCATGCAGGGCGAGGCTTGCTTGTGTGGGCAGCTTTGGCACAGAGTCCTGGCACTGTGGATGAAGAGAAGTGTCAGCACTTTTCAAACAACTTAACTAGCAGCAGAAGGCGGGCGCCAATCTCCAAAGTGGGCTTTGTGGGAGAGAGGTCTTTGTCTGGGCAAACAACCTGCTTGTAGAGGCTGGAAGAGGAAAAGGCCAAAGACACTTGAAAAGTAAGAGAGAATCTTCTCTAGGGACACTGGGGGGCCACATAAACACACATTCCTGCCCAGTTGAGCATGGGTTTCTGTGTATCCCATGTGTGTGTCATGAGATACTTATAGCAAGAATTTTCATTGATAACTTAGCCAATGTTTATTGAACAACAACCATGGGCCAGACACTGGGTCAATGCTCTACCTATCATTGACCTATCTTTTCACTTGTCATCTAAATTGAATCCTCGCAGTGGGGAAGGCAGTGTCATCCCTGTTGACGTGATCTGGAAACAGTGCATTAGAGAGTATAGGAGACTTGCCAAGGTATTATAGATTGAATTGTGTCCCTGACCCCAAGAAATGTGTTGAAATCCTAACCTTCCCCACCTGTGAATGTGACGTTATTTGGAAAAAGGGTCCTTGTGGATGATCAAGTTAGGAAGGAGTCATTAGGATGGGTCCTGATCCAATATGACTGGTAGAAAAACCAGGGAGATTTGGACACATAGGGAAGACCATGTGAAGACTCAGGGAGAAGAGGAAGGACAGCCATCTGTAAGCCAAGGATTGCCAGCGATTGCTAGGAGGGAGGCCTAGATGAGGTCCTTCCCTCACAGTCCTCAGAAACAGCCAACCCTGCCAACAGCCTGATAGTGACCTTTTAGCTTCCAGAACCATGAGACAATGTATGTTTGTTGTTGAAGCCACCTAGCCTGTGATACTTTGTATGGGAGCCCCAGGAAGTAACTACACAAGAGCACCCAGCCCGTGGGTGGTGGAGCTGGTGTGTATGTATCCAGGCCCTGCCTGTCCCCGCGGTTATGCAGTGTAGCCTGCACACTGCTGGCTTCCTTGATGAGTGCCCAGCCAGCGCCTGGATGTGCTCCCACGGGCCTTGGATGTTTAGGAATTGGTATGTTGGGATGGTTTGGGGGCAGAGGCCAAAGGGAGACTTTATGATGAATCTAGCGTCTTATATATACTTTTGCTTACAGGTCTAGGAATCTGCTGATTTTATCATTTATATAAAGAATCTTAAAATGTGTATATCTTTTGACCTATTGCTAGAAATCTATTAAAATAATGATAAAAAGGGTGACATATTTCTGTAGAATTATATATCATAGTACTACTTATGAAACAGGTAGGAACGTTCCACATCCCAGGACTGTATGAAATGCCACATTTCTATATTTTCTAAAGTGAGATGAAATCTGATAGAAGTCGATACTAGCCAAGGGTGGTGAGAAGAACTCTGAATTCCTCCACCCCAGCTGGGTTGGCAGAACTTCTCTAGCCATAGTGTGTGGTGTCAGCCACATAGAAAGCCACGTAGCAGTGCCCATCTGAGGTCACCCAGAGCATCGGGCTCAGATAGGGCCATATCTCCACCATAGGTCACAGTTCAAGTCTTATTTCTTTTCTCATTCTTGGGGAGTCATTTAGCCAGGGAGGAGCCCATCTGTTAAATGTCTGCAGCCCACATCATTCATCCTCTTCCTTGGACGATGTAGTCTACAGGTGTCAAGGGCCTCTGTTTTTGAAACACAAAGCCCTCTCACAAAGTACCCTAATCTCCTTTAAATGAGCAAAATAACCTTTCAGAAGTACATTTTCTCTCTCTCTCAGGGGTTATAGCACAGCAGTTGTTGAGAAAGATGTTTCATCTTTCTCTCATGTGACCACAGGAGTCAAAACAAACACAAATAACAAAACAACACAACTTCCAAATAACAAATCCCTAACACAAATAATGGCTACATTTAAATGCCCATTCAGACTCATTACATTGATTATAATCCAAATACATAACATTAGACATAGACATTAAATTTTTAGTTAACATTAATAGGAGACAAAGTTCAAGTTGTAATGTGAATTGAAAAAATAGAACATCATATTATTTTCTATTGCTGCATAACAAATTATTGTAAGTTTAGCCACTTACAGCAACACCCATTTACTGTCTCACGGTTCTGTAGGTCCAAAACCCCAGCAGTCTTGTTTGAGTTTTCTGCCCAGGGTCTCCTAAGTCCAAAATGAAGGTGTTGGCCAGGCTGTGTTCTCATCTAGAGCTGGGGTCTTCTTTCAAGCTCATTCATATTTTTGGTAGAATTGAGTTCCTGTGGTTGCAGGCCCAAGGTCCCTATTTTCCTTGCTGGGTGTCAACTAGGGGTTGCTCTCAGGTCCTGGAGGCTTCTAGCATGCTTTGCCATGTTGGGCTCTCTATCTTCACAGTCACCAAAGGAGACTCTCCCTTGTTTCAAGTCCCTCTCATGCTTCGTATCTGTCTCCAGGAAAAGCCCAATCTCTGTCAAGACTCACCTGAAGAGGCCAGACCAACCCAGGATCATCTCCCACCCTTAAAGTCGTGCCATGGAACATAACCAAATCATGAGAGTGATGGCCCATAATAGTCACAGGTCCCACCTGCCCACATTCAAGGGGGAAAGGATTACATAAAGCCATGTGGATTCCGGGATCATCTTAGAATTCTGTCTAATACAGATACCAGTCGTATATACAGCAAGATCTCAGCCATGTAATGTTTATGAGCTCAGAAGAACACGTGTATGATATAAACCTCAATATTAATAAGACTTTTCTGTGGGGTAGGATTATGGATGACTTTTATTTTCTTCTTTATACTTTTCTGTATCTTCTAAGCATTTTATAATGAGCACGTTACATTTATGATCAAGGAAAACACCACATTATTTAGATAAAGAAATAATTGGGCCTCAAGCTAGGATAGTAATGCATGACTAGTAGGCATTTGCTCTGTAAAATTAAGTGTGTGTAGCTGAATGGTTTGTTCATTCATTTATTCTTTCGTTCATTCATTCACTGGCCCCCTTGGGAAGAAGGTGCAGACAGATTGCATTTTCCTATAGGACTGCATGCTGATGGGGTCCCTCTGCTCAGAATATCTCTGGAATTGCTTCACACTTTTTAGCAAAAAAAGATTCCAAAAGACAAGTTGTATTTCTATTTGTTATTACTCCTGGGGAAAAAATAGCGAAGGAAAATTATTCAGACTGTTTGAGAAATACTTTGCAATTTCTATTTTCTCACCAGTATCCTAATAGCTTGATAATGTTTAGGTTTTGAAATTTCATATTGTCTTTGTGAGCAGAAAATACCAGCTTCTCATAAATAACTGAAATGAAACAACAGAACTCTTGGCTCAAATTCACTTTTCAGCCTGACGTGTCAGAAGGAGCCCAATGCAAAAACTCTCTCCCGAAACAGAAGTGTGGCCCAGGGAGACTAGCAACACAAATGATCCAGAAACCCTTATAGTGGGAACTCCCTCCACTAACAGAGCAGAATTGCTCAAGGATGGGAACATCAGCATGTGGCAAACCATCAGAGGGATATCAACTGGCCATCTCAGGCCATCTTGTGCCAGTAGCAAATCTAGGGGCTCAAGTCAGGTGAGAGCGTGTAGTAAATGAGGTTGGGCAGAAAAATAGGGCAAGGTTGCCCTGTACCAAACGGTGATGTTGGCATGATTTGCCTTTGGGCTTCCTTGTCTCCTCTTCCTTCTTCATTCATTCCCCTTCCCTTCACTGGTGCCCACTCCTGCCCTGGTGCCAGCTTCCATCTCCCACCCACTTTCAGTTAATGAAGATCATTCAGGGTTTTTTGTTTTGTTTTGTTTTTGTTTTTTTAATGCGGATACTCTCAGGAGTATTTGCATTTTAATAGGCGATTGTAAAAGGTGAAAAGGCCTTGAAGATAGCAAAGAATAGTTTGCTAATAGTGGAAGGACCAGTAAGGAGGTTATTTTTGCTTGGGGGCCCTGCCCAATGCCCCCAAAGTCATCTTCCAAATACTGTTTTTTGTACAGTGTTGACCTGGCTCAGGAACGGGCTGCAGTGATTCTATTCTGTCAGCATTAAATGGGTGTTGACAGCTGGAAGAAAGGCATCAAAATATATAGGAAATAGCATTCTTGAAATGAGAAGTAAAATATCTGCTGTGTGTCTTCCACACTGTATCATGGGGAGAATCAAATGAGGTCATGTATGTGACAGAGTCTCATAAGAGACTCAGAAATGAACACATGCAGAGTAGTATCAGGATACGTGGCTTATGTGGTTGTCCCCAGCACAGTCAGAGAACAAAAGCCTGGGCGCAAAGATGATCGAGCTTTTGACACGGTCGCCTGCCTTAGAAACGGACACTATTTCATTAGGCCTTTTCTGCAGGTAGTCATTATATGTAAATGTCATGAGCGAATCCACTGAGATATAAAGGAGCATTCGCCCCTTGAGAGTTGTTCTGGGTTCCAGAGACTCACCTCGTACTATGCCTCAGTTTCTCATTTGGTAGACCTGAAGATGAAAATAAGTATTGGTCTTCCCTCAGCAGAAATAGGAAAAGTGAATGGGCAGCTGGGATGAAGCTCTTTGAGGCCTCCCTGAAGAAGGGGGAAAAAGCTCTTCTTCCCGAGATGGGGTATATTTGGGCAAAGGTGAAATCATGTTGGTTTTAGTTTTTTTTTCAACTTATCAATTATTTTCTAAATATAAACTTACAAACTATGGAGCATGAGAAGTAAATGGAGAGCCATGAAACTTCCACCCAATTAACGATAAATAATACTGTCACCCTCCACTCCATCCCAGGGTCTCTTCCTCACGCTGGGCTCTTCCCTTCCCATCACCTGAATACATGGCAAGGAACCACTATCTGAACGGTGCTTTTATTTTTTAAAACGATATTCTTTATTCCTATTTTGTATCACAGTTTGACCACATATCCACTAACCATATATCATTTAGTCCTACTTATCTTTTAAACTCCATATAAATGCCATCACCAGGTATGTATTCTTTTGGGACTTGCTGTTTTTAGCCAACGTTATGTGTTTGTGATTTGACAGTTTTTATGCCTCTAGGTTTGGTTCATTCATTCTCATTCCATTGTATTCCATTTATGAATATACCAGAAATCAATCGTCTCTTCTTTTCTTGATAGTGCAGCTTTAGTCTTTGCATTTATTTTAAACATGCTTTCACTGTAGGATTTAGGGTGCTTGTCTCAGTTCAGGCTGCTGTAACAAAATACCAAAGATATAATCTTTGGTTTATACCACAGAAACATATTTCTCACAGTTTTGGAGGCTGCAGGTCTGAGAGGGGAATGTCGGCATGGCCGAGTTCTGGTGAGGGCCCTCTTCCACTTGCAGACTGCTGACTTCTCAGTGTGTCCTCACATGGCAGAAAGGGGGTGAGTGAACTCATGGGCTCCCTTTTCTGAGGACATTAATCCTACTCACGAGGGCTCCCTGCTCAGACCTAATCACCTCCCGAAGGCCCCACCTCCTAATGCCATTATGTTGGGGGTTAGAATGTCAGCATATGAATTTCAAGGGCAGAAACATTCAGTCCATTACAGTAGTGTTTATTCCAGTAGAGGAAAAGCCAAGGTGTGGTTAAATAGGACTAGGTGATTGGGCAAAGGAAGTAAGAACTAACTTTTTTTTTTTGAGACGGAGTCTCTCTCTATCGCCCAGGCTAGAGTGCAGTAGAGCAACCTTGGCTCACTGTAACCTCTGCCTCCCGGCTTCAAGAGATTGTCCTGCCTTAGCCTCCTGAGTAACTGGGATCATAGGCATGCACCACCACGCCCGGCTAGTTTTTGTTGTTGTTGCTGTTGTTGTTGTTTTTGTTGTTTTCGATATTTTAATTAATAGTAGAGATGGAGTTTCACCATTTTGGCCAGGCTGGTCTCAAACTCCTGACCTCAGGTGATCTGCCTGCTTCGGCCTCCCAAAGTGCTCAGATTATAGGCATGAGCCACTGTGTGCCCTGCCAGAAAGTAATGTTTTGAAGGTAAAACCAGGCCCTAGCCCCCACCTCTCCTAATGGCCTTCCTTGTACATGTTATCTCACTATTCTCAGAAACACTTTTTCAGTAAAGTGAAGAAGTTGAGTTGGATAAGCTTCAGATTCTTTTCTAAGGCAACCTCCTAATTCAATGAATTGTTCACTCACTGAACACATAATGAACATCTGCTATTTGCCTCCATTACTAGATTCAGTAGAAAACAAAACAGGTACATCACAGAATTTCAGACCATGGAAGATGTCAGAGAAAAAAGGGAGTAGGCCACTAAAAAGTTTTTTGTTTTTGCTATTGTTGTCTGGTTTGTTTTTAAATTAGAAACTGTAAGTACTATTGTAGAAACACCCGTGGGGTGAGGATACAGAGCTCTGGATGGATCTATTTTAGGTAGAATGGTCGGGAAAGGCATCCCAGAGAATGAATATCTAAGCTTGAGAGGCACCAGCTACACATGGTCAGGAGGAAGAGGATTCCAGTCTCAGAGAACTGCCTGGGCAAAACCCCTGGGTAGAACAAGAGCTTCATATGTTCTAGAACTTGGGGGAATTATGTGAGAGGGAAGCATGCCTCCAGGTGAGCCCTGACACTTCAGGGAGGGGCTCTGTGGACCATCGAAAGCATTTGAGTTTTATCCTATGTGCAACTGGAAGGCGTTAAAGGATTTTTCAGTAGGGGACTGACATGGTCAGATCTGTGTTTTTTAAAGATTACTGTTGTGAAGAGAATGGGTAGGAGGGGGCTAAAGCGAAAACTGCAACTGTCGGGCCTCGTGGGAGGTGACGGGGCTCAGGTTGGAGAGGCAGTCATGGAGGTGAGAGGGAGGGGACGGGCTAGGTCCCAGGATGACGTGGAGCCAAGAAGGGGCATTGCTGCAATGTATTTTTAATTAGAAACATAATCAACATTGGGGGTAAATGGGGAAATAATCAGACCCAAGCTCACTTCACTAGAGAAGAGAAGGTTCAGAGAAAATGGGGTTGGTCAAGATAAGGAAGTTGGAGGAAGCTGTGATTCTTTAGTAATGGGACACCACAGATCCTCTGTGCATACGTCTCCTTCCCTCCCTCTCTTCCTTCCTCCCTTTCTTCCATCTTCTAACTACCTTGTCTGAAGACTATCTCTAAAACTCTTCTCAGTTTGAAGGTAACCTTCTTTACCAGAATGGAGCAGACAAGAGCCACCTCCCCAGTCTTCCAGAGGAGAGGGGATATCCAACCCCCCACCACACACCCACCTCTACACACACATCCAGGCCCAGGACAATGTCCTCACCAGCACTGCTCCACCCCTCCCAATCCTTCCTGGCCAGAAAAAGTGCCTGAACCGTTGTGTCAGATCCTAGTCTTGGCACAGGCTTTATATCTCCCTAACAATGTACTGCCCATTTAAAGAACCATAAAACATGACCGAATGGGGAATAGCAGTGGCTGTTTAGTATGCTTTAAAATTCTTTAATTTGCTGTGCCACAATAACTTGCACTTTAATAAAAGCAATCTCTTGTCTTAATAGCTACACAATAAAGAGTTATTTATATGAGTCAGTGTGCAGGCCCGAGCCTTCCAGGTGTGCCCCAGATTTTAAGCACTCTGAGCAATTTGCAGGCTGGCGCTGCCTGATGCAGCCCATGGAAGGCTCCTGACACTGCCATTTTGCAGTGTCACAACTCCAGGGCCACGGCCCGCCCCAGGCTCCTGGGCCTGCACAGCCCACTCGGCGCGCTGATTTATTTCGGTATTACGTTTAATTGTTTCCTTCTTGTGGAAGCCTTAACATGCAATGCTTGTAAATCTGACCCAAATCCTCCATATGGCACTCTGGTTTTCCATTTTCAAATGCATTCGCCCTGGAATAATGACTGTGGTATAACTCAATTTGAGTTCTGCTGCTGGGGACTTTATTACATAATGCTTTCTAATTGACCCTCATAGTTTAATAAGACAGAACATTTCACCAGAACATTGACAAAAGTTATTAATTTTCACTTCAGCAGAGACCCATGTCCCAATTAAATCCCCTGATAATGCCTGACTGACTGACCTCATTATGGCAAATTCTTATTAGTCCTGCGGAGAGGATAGCATCACACACTGTTAAAATGCCTAAATGAGCACATACAACCATCCACTGTGATTATAATTTACATACATGACAAATTTTACTCCCTAATCCTTGTCTGGTGTGATGAATGTGGCATGCTGCTGTCATACCATGGGATCAGCCATTGAGGATTTGGGAGGTGTAAAAATGCTCTGCGAGTGTGCTAAGCTACGCCCAGTTAAATTCTATCTGCCTGTCTAGGAAACTATTTCAAGTGTGTGGGCGTCTTTAAACAGGGAGATTGACTTCTGCCCTTTCCTTTTTTAATGAGAACAACTAGTACTCATTTGTTTGTTTGTTTTTAGCCGACTTCAAAAAATAGAAAACCCACCAGCAGCAGCAGCAAACAGTGATTTCAGCCTTCCTGCTTGGGTAGCTCATATTCCCTGAAGTGGACTTTTCTTCCCTGAGTGTAGTTATATTTTTATATTTTTTCTGAGCTTTCATTTTGCAGGGGACAGTGGGTGGGGGCTTGTAGACTCAGCTTCCAGTTGAGGGTATCGTAGATACCACCCCATTTAACCAATGACAGGGCCACCTACTCAAGCTGGTCCCATATTGTGGGACAAGCTGTTGGAAGCTCAGTTGGAAGAAAAATGTATATTTGCACATGCTGATAAAATGGAAGCCTCAGAGTGGCAAGAAAATGAAAGGAAAAAAGCCTTACAGTGTCTGAGGCTTCAGATTGTTTTTCGACCTTTCTTCTTCTGGTCCACACAGCAGTGTTTATCTTTGAGGCGGTCTGACCACGGCTCGATGTCTGCTTTTCCTGTGCAATGTAGTCATCCCCCCTGGGCTGTATGATTTGACACATGACAACAATCTAAGAGCAGAGATCAAACTTCTCAGACTCATGGCAATGTGGCAAGTAATGTGTATTGACACAGCAAAGTGCATTTTGGAAATACGAGTGGTTGGGTGGGCACAGCCCCTTGCTCAGCTAGAGATAGCTTAAATCATAGGCTTCAGTTGCCCAGAAAGATAAAGCCAAAATTTAAATAATAATAATAACCAGCTGGAAGCTGCAATTAATTGAATTCTCTTCTCTCTCTCTTTTTCTTTGGGTATCATCATGTTGAAAGCAGGAATTTTGTGGGAAAATAGTAATAGTAACAGAAGAAGAAAGCGAAAAAAAGAAATGAAACTAAACCTCCTTAGGGAATATTTTAAAGTACTGCATATTCTCCTCCATCACTCATTCTGCAGATGTCTACTGTGTAGCTCCTTCGTGTTGGGCACTGTGCTAGGTTTCCAAATACTAAGGTGAATGACCTAGAGATAGGGCACATTATACCTACTCACAAGACACCCTACCACATGATGCTACAAAGGTTTATGGGACCCCCAAGAGGGGGCATCTAACCCACATGTGGTAGTTCCTCCATGCATTCGACACATGGGCATTTAGCCCTACTATGTGCTAAGCGCTATTGAGTCTGTCTATTCCTGGTGCTAAAGAGTGACTCCTAGTGGTGACCCAAGGTGTGGCGGCTTCCTCAGTGAGACAAGGATTCAATAGGGCATTGCTCATGAAAGGCTTTCACTGCCTGTTTGTGGCATCAATGATTGATGGCATATATACTGAGGAAAAGTGAACTCGTTCGCCCAAAAGAAGATTTTTTAAAACACTGCTGTGGGAGAAGAATCATCACAGAGTTGTGTAATCGCAGGGAAAAGAAGGATCCATTTGAAGGATGGAGGTAGGTTTAGAGAAGATGTTGCTAAGGAGGTGGTCACAGAGTTCTGGGTATGGCTTTGGTGCTTAGACTTGAATCCACATCCTTTTCCCCTCTTGGGGTCTCCTGCTATTGTGCTGGAGCCAGGTCAAACTGGCCCAGAGAGCCAGTCATGCCTCACTCTTTCCTACTGCATTTCCAGTTGTATCGCGTTGGTAGCTTGAATTTAGCTATGGTGGGAGTATTTACACCACAGAAATTGGCAAACTCTGGAAGCCAGAGCTCTTCTTCTACAGCTACCCCTGTCCCCGGAACCAGTTGTTAAACACTGATCAGCACACCACTGTCTGCACACAAGAATCCCTAGCTGTGTGAAAAACTCAACAGTGATTTCATTAGATGACTGGCAAGGCTTATACCACAATGCAAAGCTCTGGTAAAAATTCACATCCATGCTTTAGGCCTGGGGACCCTAACTTCCATGAGGGTAGTGCTGGGACCCTATGCTCAGGTTGTCCACAGAGAGACAAGAAAGACTTGTAAGTCTGTTGAGAAGATTCTGAGCCAATGTCCTGAAGCAACTGCATGGACGAATTACAGAAGTGGTGTGAACTGGTCAGGACAGGCTGCTGCCCTAGATGACGGATGTCCCACTGAAGGGCACTTTACTCAAGGGAGCAGCTGAGAAATAATAGTAATGGGGATGATCCAGGGCTTCTCTGAGAGAGCCAGAAGTGGAATACACCATGCTTGGGGATTTGTGTTCTCTTTCAACTCAGTGATCCCACTCTCTAGGAAGCATGACTCACTTAAGGCTGGGCTCTGTCTTCTCAAGCTGAGCACCTTGTCCCATGGAGTGGAGCCCACAGGGAATGGGGAGGACTCAGAAGTGTGAGGAAGGTCTGTCTCCTAAGCGTTAAGGAAGAAATCCGAGTTAATAGATGCCTCTTCCCTCCCCAGCAATGAGGGCTGAATAAATGGCCACCAATGGGAAAGGCAATAGGGCACTAGAATAGCGTGTGGAAAGGCATAGCACTGTGGGCAGAGGAAACTGTGGAGATATCTGTGGGACCTATGGTGTGTTCTCAGGGAAGAGGGTGATGGCAAGAGGAGAGCATAGAAAAGAAGATGGGACTCAGACTCTGGGCTGTGGTGTTTGTTCTTTATTCTGTAGCCAACAAGGATTCAACACAGATAGTTAGAATAGGGGAACGGTATGGTCCAATCCCTTTTTAGGGACATGGAGGGTAGAGAAGTAGGGGAAGAGTTTGATGGCTGGGGGACCAAGACCAGGGTGTTGCAGACACAGTTATTTGCTTATTCAGTATCAGTTCTCATTTTCTTCCTTCCTAACAGAACCTCAATTTTATTCAGAGAGGCAATGTGTGCTGCATGCAAAAGAAAACAAAAGAAAGAAAATCCCCGCTACCATTCCCAACCTTCCTTGCAGAGGGAGAGGTCAGACAACGCAGTTCTGGCCAATGAAATGTCAAGTGACATTTCCCTGGGCGGAGCTTCTGGGAGAGCTCTTTGAAAGGGGTCAGATTCAGGAGGCAGTTGCTTCTTCTCCCTTGCGCTTCCCTTTCTTCTAACCTGGAATGTGGATTTGGAAGAAGCGCAATGATTTTGTGACCATGAGGTGACAAGCATACTGAGGATAGCCATATGGCAAGAGTGGCTGACTGGAAAGATAGGAGGCATGCGGGGTCCCTGGAGGCATTGTGGGGCTGCCATATTGGCTCTGGATCTCCTACATCTGGATTTCTTATTGTGTGAGGAAAAAATCAGACTCTATTTGGTTAAGCCACGGCAAGTTCAGCTTTCTGTTACATCAGCTAAACCTACTCTTAACTCTTTCTGGTACTGTTTCATAGGTCCAGGTGACAGCCCCTGAGTACCTGAACTACAGCAGCCAGTGGCATGAAGAGGTGAGGAACGGCTCTCAGGTAGACTTGGCAGCAACATCTTGTTAGGGAGAGTGAAGCTTGAAAGACAGTGTAGCTCCTGAAACTGACTGAAATATAGATGGCAGAATCGGCCCACCCCAAGAATTCAGGTTTAAGGGCTGGGTAGGACACATGCCAGAGACGATGAGCTCGGTCAAGGGCAGACTGAGTTTGAAGTGCTCAATGTGCAATGTAGACGGGGCATCTTCTGGGCCACTGGAAAGGCCCATCTGCATTCGGGAAAGAGGTGGGGAGAGTTCTGAAAAAGAGATATGGCAGTTACCGGCAAAGTGATGGTGGCTGGATCCGTGGGAGTGGACAGGATTACATATGAGACAGATGTGTGAGGAGAAGAGGGGCAAAGAGACAGCTTTGGGAAACACCGCCAGGCAACGGACAGGCGGTGCTGGGTTGGGGGATTATGGGGGATAGAGAAAGAGAGTGCGAAGGGCTGTGAGAGAGTGGGGAGAAGAATTCACAGAGGCTGGGTCCCAGAAGCCAAGAGCAGAGATGGTCTCAAGAAGGAAAAGAGCAGTCAGGAGTGCCAAATGCGGTGGAGTTGTCAAGGAGGATGAGGAATGAAAATTAGCCTATGGATCTGGCAATTACGATGTCAGTTTTTCTGCTAAAGCTGCTCCCACTGAGGTCACTAATGAAGCCAGAGAAATAGATTGATTTGCCCGAAGTGACATCGTTAGCAATGAGTCTAGCATTAGAAACTGAGGCTCCCGACTCTGGTTAAGTGCTCTTTCTCTTTTATTACACATACTTTTAGGCTGCCCCAAATCACAAAATCAGGTTTTCATAGAACAGCTTTTGGGTATCATTTATGGTCAGGTGCAAAAACCTTCTAGCTGTCTCTATTGATGTTAGTTTAAATAGGTGTCACTTTGTTCTCAGATTAAAGTATCTTCTTAGCTAATATTTTGATGTGCTGAGATCTCCTAATGGAGAAAGAAGCAAGCCATGGAGAGGAAGAAAGTCAAGACAGGCACTGTCCACTCCCCTGCTTGTCACTCAGGGCTCTCAGCCCTGACTGGAGGCTGTCTTCATTTCTCGGTCCATGTCCCGCCCCACAGCCAGAGGCTGAAGAGAGAGTCTGAAGTATTGCCTGGCAGAAGAGTGCTGTTTCTTTCATCTCAAGCAAGAAGGAGGCTTTCCAGATACTGGCCCATCCTGAGCAGACTAATATTCAGCCAGACATACAGCATTGACCCCCACAGGGACCAGAAACAGCCTGGGCATGTGAAGCCAGCGGGCAATATTTTAGCCAGAAGTACTTACTCTATTTCCAGACCAATCAACGTGAAGGTCACAGCATCTATAAAAAGCCTGAGCTATCTATCTACATGAGAGGTGGGGTTCAGAGAGAGAGGCAAAACAGTCCATCTTGAAATTCTCAAGGCTGAACTTGAATCTGTCTCTCTGTCTTTTTTTTCTCCCCTCCTGAAAGCAGAGGTCAGAAAGGTGTCACAAGGTGAGGGCAAAATTGTCAGAACCCCAGTGTGTTTCAGCCCCTGCTCTCCCAGGCGATCACACACCTATCAGTACTGAGGATAGCACAGTAGGTGCACTGGCAGAAACCCCTGTTGCAAAACCTTCCCTATCCGAGAACAGAAAGTAAAGCAAATAAGCATCCTGAGGCTGTGAAACTCTCCAATCGCCACCCCCTGCCCCAGGCTGACAGGGGGTGAGTCAGCAGCTTGGATATATAGCGGCAGTTGTCAGGAAAACCCGGTGGGCTTGCTAGGGGGGCCCTGCAATCCATAAAGGAAAATTGTCTCAGCAGAGCAAGAGGTTTTTGTTGTTGTTGTTGTTTTTCCTGAGCAAACGAGCCCTGGTGTTTTCTCCCATGCAAGAAAGCTGCTGCAGATCTGGAGTCAATTTTTCTCCAACGGACAAGGTAGTGAGGGCCTCTGGCTGATTAAAGAGAGTAGCTACCATTCACTATTTCTCAGAAGAGGGAACATAAAGACGGAGATGCAGCCAAAATAAACAGATGGCTGGATCGGGTGGAGGATGCTGTCATGAGCAGACACACAGGTAGCATGGGCCCCAGGCAACCACACAAAGCCATTAAGAGGAGCCAAAACTCAGCAAAGAGTTCTAGAGCCCTGGGAAACAGATTGTGCCCTGCCCCAGGGGGGTCGCCTTGGAATTGTCACTGATCCAAAGGTAGTCAAGTTTGCACAGAGCAGGGGGACCCAGCAAGCAAGCAAGCCTGGACACCAGGAGGACTGAGAAAAGACAGAACTGAGAGTAAAGGTGTGAGGCAGCGAAGTCCGTGTAAACTCAGAGCCCCTCAAGTGGCTGGAAGGTTGAGCAGCAGATAGGATGGTGTACCAACTGGCGGGCTGCTTCCAGAACCAACTCAGAGCCACTAAGGCAATTCTGCAAACATTTACTGAATGCCTTGTAGGTACCAGAGCTCTGCCTTTGAGGATCTTGTGGTCTGGGAGTGAAATGTTTATAAACAGATAAATGACACTGCAATACAATGATTATGAACAGAATCCTGAAGGATCATAAGGGAGAGAGCTGTCAGGGAAGGCTTCGGAGAGGAGGTGACACTGAGGCTGGTTAATAAAGACTGAGCAAGGTAAAGAAGGAAAAATTGTACTAAAGACTATAGTTGGGTAACCGCAAGACTATTACAATGAAGCCTCTGGTTGCAGAGAAAGAAAGTTCAGTTAAACTAGCTGAAGTTATGAGGAACATTGCTACGGAAGTACAACAGAGACTCTTACCAGAAAGTAAGAGGAAAGAAGTGCTGTGGGTTGCCATGGGGACTGGACCCAGGAAACCATGATCCAGTGTCAATTCCTGACAGAGGCACAAGGACTTCCATCCTCCAAGCTCTGGGCCTCTGTCCACTCCCCGTCTTCCTGAGGTCCATTCTTCTCTGGTTACATGTGGACTAGGAATCCCATATCTTTGCCTCATAGGCATTCGTGGCTTGCTCTGGCACCAACTTCAGGACCAATTTCCTATGACCTTTCAGGTAAAGTGCCTATCATCCTGTAGGCACACCTGACTCTATCCCTCAGTGTTCTACTTCTCAGGACAGAGAACCCAGTTGGCTCTGATTAAGTCATTGATATCTGATTGGTAAATTGGTGCCCGGAGCCAGAAGGGTTAAGTGCAGGTTGTATATAATGTCACCTTTCTTTTTTTTTTTTTTTTTTTTTTGAGACAGGGTCTCATTCTGTCACCCAGGCTGGAGTGCAGTGGTGCAATCTCGGCTCACTGCAGCCTCGATTTCCCAGGCTCAGGTAATCCTCACACCTCAGCCTCCCAGGTAGCTGGGACCACAGGTGCCTGCCGCCACGCCTGGATAATTGTTTTGTATTTTTTGTAGAGATGGAGTTTCATCATGTTGTTCAGGCTGGTCTTGAACTCCTGGGATCAAGCAATGTGCACATCTTGGCCTCCCAAAGTGCTGGGATTACAGGCATGAGCCAACACACCCAGGTGAATGTCACCTTTCAAGGTGTGAGTGGGCGTGGATGGGGAGGTGATGACTGGCATATTTACTAAGGTGCATGTACTCATGTGAGCACTCTGGAAACACAGGGTATCTGCCATAAGTGTCCAGGATAGACTTTTGGCTCTCTGTGCTGCTATTGTACAAACCTTTATCTTAACACTGAAAATATTATAAAAATTTATCTTAATTTATCCTTCATCACAATTTAAATCCTAAAATAAGGGTAAACACTTTAATCATATGTATTCATGTTTACCATTGCAATTCCAGAAAATAGCATAGCATCAGGCACCTGTAAGGCTGAATAAACTTTGATTGTCCCAGTTATTTCTGCCATCATCTTCATTCTCAATTTTCCATTCACTATAATTGTGTTACCTGCAGCTTCCTATGGTGGGAGAGAGGCATACTCAGTATGCTATTTCAGTGGAAGACTGATAACAGAGATTTTACAGATGTCAGAACTGGACTCAACTCGTGTCCAAATTCCATATGTATGCAGAGGGTCCTAAACTGTGACCACTATAGAACAGTGTCTTAGTCTGGGCTGCTCTAACAAAAGTACCATAGACTGAGTGGCTTATTTCTCGCAGTTCCGGAGCAATCAAGGTGCTGACAGATCCATTGTCTGGTGAGGGCCTGCTTCTTGGTTTGCAGATGGCCATCTTCTCATTTATCCTAACACAGAGGAGACTAGAGGGAGAAAAACAAGTGCTCTCATGTCTTTTTTATAAGGGCACTAATCCCATTTATGAGGGTTCCATCCTCATGACTTAATTACCTCCCAAGGGCCCCACCTCCTAATACCATGAACATCGAGGGTTAAGATTTCAGCATATGAATTTGGGGTAGATGCACAAACATTCAGTCCATAGCTGATAGACATAGCTAGGTGCATTCACCCCAAGTCTTCTTGCAGGAGGTACCAAGGAGACATGTGGGAGAACTCGTTCTAACGGATGATAAAATTGGCAGATGTATGTCACCTCAATGGCAGAGAAGCAGACAGTGTCTGAGTGTGCCTGTCTCAAGCTGCATGGACTCCTGTCTGAATACTAAGAAAGGGCAGCTGGAAGTTAACACAAATCAGGGTGCTTCACTGAAAGATCTAGAAAACATGTGGCATAGGGCATCACCATCTTGGCACCTGAGGACAAAAAATAGTATGGAAGGTAAAAAGGCTTCTACCTTCTACCTTCATGGTGTGGCTTTGGGATCTTAAGAACTGCAGTCTGTGCCATGGCAGTGCAGGTGTCTGGCAGCACCTAGGAGGTGGCGCCAGCCAATGACAATACTCAGCAGAAGTGGCAGCAGTGCCCAGCATCAGTACTAGTGCCAAGTGGTCAGAGACATCCAGAAGGTAGACATTGGCTGAGGAGTCCAGAGGATACCATTCTCATCTGACTGTCTTGTTAGTGGGATTCACTCTCTGAGATTCACTGAACTATGTAGAAAAGTATTTGGTAGGGCTTGAGGGCCTGCCAGTATCTGTAGAAGATTACTGTAAGGCGATTCCACTTGTACCCACAGGCAGTCTGACCCGGGAAAACTTGGGTGACATGTCAACAGAGGCACCTAGCTTCCTCTTGACCCGTGGTCGAATGTCAGGAGTTACTGCTTATTCTGTTATGGGCTGAGTTATGTCTCCTTAAATATACATGTTGAAGCCCTAACTCCCAGTATCTCAGAATGCGACTGTGTTTGGAGCTACAGCCTTTAAAGAGATGATTAAGTTAAAAATGAGGCCATTAGGGTGGGCCCTGATGTAATCTAACTGATGTCCTTATAAGAAGAGGAAATTTGGACACAAGAGACACAAGGAATGTGCTCACATAAAGAAAAGTCCATGTGGAGAGGCAGCAACAGGGTGACCTTCCAAAAGCCAAGGAGAGGGACCTTGAAGGAGACCAATCCTGATGGCACCTGGATCTCGGACTTCCAAACTCCAGAACTGTGAAAAAATAAGTTGTTTATACCACTAGTCTGTGGTATTTTGTTAGGGCAACCCTAGCAAATGAATACACACCCCATATAAAGCTCAGCAGGCATTAGGACCCTCTTTGAAGGGTATGCAGGAGATCCCAGATCAAATAAACTAGTCAGCTCCTACCAAGAAAAGCCAAGGGCACAAAGAGATTGAAAAGAACAGCCGCCGATGGAAGAGTGTAATCAGAGAGAAATGAATAGAAACTGCCCAAAGAAAATACGTGCTACCTAGCAACAAATACACGAAGTGTAGAGAATAGGCCAGACAAATAGCTCTAAAGAGGATGTGGTAGTGGTAGGGGAAGTAATCAAAACTAGGAAAGCGAGAAAGTATGAAAAAAATCAAACAGCGACTCAGCTAGAGAAATTATAGCGCAAAGTTAAGAAAGTGCAAAAACATGATAAGGAAAGCAAAGGTGAGGAATGAAAAGAAGATTGCGAGAGAGGTTAAGAAAAATAATAAGGCATTTTTCAAGTGCAGAAGGAACAAGAGGTCAGTACAAGAGCCAATAGGGCCTCTAAAAGCTGGCAGAGGCAATTTATTGACAGAACATGAAGACATCGCTAAAAAATATTAAAGGGCTCTCCCCCACTCCTGCTCCTTGCCTCTCTTTTCACAAAGGAAGATGGGGACATATGCCGAAGCAGACATAAATTTCCCAGGAGTGGAAAAAGGACATATTGAAGGAAATCAGGATCGTGTCAGCACAGGTGATCAAGAAATTAGGACATCAGAAAAATTACTGAAAGTCTAGAGCCAGGCCAGAGCCTCCTGGAATGAGGGACCCAGAGGCCAGCACAGCCTGAGGCCAAGGCCAGGGAGGGATGAGTACGGGTCCCGGTGCACAGGCGCAGAAGCTTGTGCAGGAAGCAGTCTTGGGCTGCATCTGTAAGTTCATCTTGTAGACGAGTTTTCATCTCTGTGTATGGGGAACGGATTCAGGGTTGAATCAGGCCTTTATACCCAAAGCAGCTGGCATTTGATCATCTTTGATGGGGCCCTTGTTTTTAAGAGTACCTGTATGACCTAAGTTTTGGGCAGAAGTTCACTCTCCTTCCCAGATCATAGACAGAAGACCTGGGTTCAAGTCACGACTCTGCTACAGACCTGCCTGTGATTTCAGGCTAATAGCTGAGGGTCACAGAGATATAGGTGCCTCTTCTCTAAAACGAAGGTGAGCATTCCCTTGCTCTAAAACGGACTGTGATGCTCAGATGAAATCATTACTCATTCACCAATACGACAAGTAATCTTGAGTGCTTTTAATGTGCCAGGCATGTTGTAGGTCCAGGGAGGGAGGAGTAAAGACAGATCCCTGCCCTTGCATGGTTGACATTCTTTTGTAAGGGAAAGAGATAAATAAACAGAAAAATAAACAAAGTAATTTCAGAGATTGACGAGAGCTTGGGAACAAATGCATAGCTGTGCAAAGCCTTGCCCCTACTGGTGGTCAGGGTAAATGGCATTGAGTTGAGATCTGAACCAGGAGGAGGAAAGATCTGGGACAGAACATTCTAGAACGAGGGCAGCAGGCTTCAGTCCTAAAGTTAATGTGTAAAGGCATTGTTTAGAGCATACAGTGTGGCCAAAATGCTGGCTCTGAGTGACGTTATCAGGAGCCTTTTCCAAGGCTCAGAATTGGATATTTCTCTTCTGTTCTCTTCAACCTGACTAGAGTGTAAGAGTTGTCAAATCAAGGCAAACTTCAATAAGACAAGCCTGGCAACAAAGAAGTATAAAGCATACAACACATATAACACTGATTCCTGGAGGAGCTGGGAAGGACACCCTTTTTCTTTCCAAACATAGAGCCTCTCTTGTCACAGGGAGACTGAGGCTATGGTCACTGCTTGTGGCCTGCCAGGAAGTCCTAGACAAAGAATCGGTTTCAGGTATATTGCTTACCTTGGGCTCTACAGATTCTGTGTAGTGAATGGGGTAAAACACGAAGATGCGTGGATGAGCTTCCCTGCTAAAAAGGACCAGACCAGCCCTCCTTGAAATGGATTCCTTTCCATTCCCACACTCTGCAATATTGTGATTGAGTCATGCAGTAATTAAAGAGAAAAATGTCACTATTGTGCTTCCAAATATATTATTTAATTTTCATAAAACAAATCAAACTCTTGGTCTTGAATGCTGAGAGAAGAAAATAAATGGAACCACAAATCTCTAACATTTCATGTTAACACAATAGTTCAGTAAGAGAGAAGTTGAATTTCCTTTCACAAATGTTTATTGAGCACCTACTAGCTTCAGGGCATATGCAAAATAAATACTACCTGGTCCTTGTCATACACGAACTCATGGTCTCTACTTTGAATCACACTATTTCAAAATACAATATCTATTGGATCAAGAGAAAAGCTTTTATAGTGATTTTTACAAAGAAATAAAGCAGAAGCAATTATACTTAATTTAGGAATACTGGATACTCACAGGTGAACACGTTTTCAAGCACACAAACCCCCAGATTTTTGTCTCTAGTAGAGCCTAAAAGGAGTTCTACAGGACAAGAAGATGGGATTTATGCTCAGACAGGCCCGGATTGAAAGCCTAGCTCATCTCCTCACTAGTGGTGTGATATTTGGCAAGATATGTAGCTTCTCAGTTTCCTCATCTATAACATGGGACTCATGGTACTGACCTCATGGAGTTGCTGTGAGGATAAAATGAGATCGTGCATTTAGGCTGAGAGCTTGGCTGTTGTAGGTGCTCCACAATTGCCCCTTTCCCTTTTTAACTGGGGTCATTGAAAAATAAGCAATTAGATGGTTGAAAATGTGCAATTGTTTGTGTCTTCCTTTTTAAAAAGGAGCTAATACCAGCTCAATGTTTTGGAACTGATGCCTACAATGTGTTTCATTTCTTTCTGTCTTCAGAGAGAATAACTCGTCATTTGATAGCAGAATCCTCTGATTCTCTGGGTCACACCAGCCTGAGGCAGAACAGCAATAGCAATAGTTCAGTGACAGAAGAGACACTGCCCCTGCTTGTATTGAGGGAAACACCCCTCCTAACATCCTCCACGTGGTGCTGCAGTTTCTAAGTTTAGTCATGATGCAGTTCACTGAGTGCCTGCTAGGTGCTACTGAGGATAAAGTGGCCAAAAATAAAAAACCATGCAGCCCTTGTTCTCAAAGCACTTGTACCTGGGTTGCTGAGCCACGTGACCACACAGATGCATGTTGGTAATCATTTGACTGCAACTTCTTGCAACTGTGGCAGGTCTTAAGAAGAAGGTGTACATGGTGTTATAGGAATCTTAAATAGGGAATTCATCTTAGGCAGGGAGATGAGAAGGCAATGCTTGAGCTGAGTGGAAGGCCGGGAACAATGAAAAGGAAGAGGAGAGGGAAAGCATTCTGGTCAAAAGAACCGAAGGAGGCAAATGCCTGGGGCTGGAGTGCAAAGAATGGTGAGGCTGGCACCATGCACAGCCTGGTGGGCCTCACTTTGAGTTTTCTGGGCTTAACTTAGGAGCAATAAAAATCTCCTGAGGAGCTTTGTGTAGGGAATTGGTATGATTAGATTGGAACGATCACTAATGTTGGAAACTGAAAGAGAGGTATGTAAACCTATTAGAAGGAGTTATGAGTATCTGGAGAAGAGTTGATGGTGGCTTGGACAGGGTGGTGGTGGAAGTTGATAGAGGGAATTTTATAGATTTTAGGTTTATTTAGGGGATGAAAATGAGAGAAGCTTGAAGATGGTTCGTATGGAATTGGGGAGGAGGAAGGCAGGTTGAAAGGTGAGAAAGCCTGAGAGATTCCTAGAATTCCACCTTGAAAGACGGATGAGAGGGGACGGGAGGGAGGGGGTCACTGAGCTGGGGAACACTGGAAGGCACTGGGGACATGGAAAGATCACGAGTTCTGTTTAGGGTGTTTGATCTTGAGGCTGCCATTGAGAAATATGAAAGCTGTGGAGGAGCAATTTAGATTCTTGGATCTGGAGCTCGGAGAAGCCTGGAATAAGTGTAACAGAAACCATTATTTTTTTTGGAGGAGGTCCTTAGAAACACCCTGAGATGAGGGGTCATGTACAAGTTACTTATTAAGGCTGTGTTCCCCTGGGAGACTGGAGCCCCAGGGAGTGGGGAGTGGAGCAGGCGAAGGGAAGAAGCTGAGCACAGGGTTATCTCAGGGTAAGGTATTATCAAGGGGTAAGCCCTGCAGAGGACTGGCTTTAGCCTGATCTCTCGGAGGCTGTGGTGAATAAGCCACAGCTTCCCAAACTATTGCAAAGGAACCTCACTGGGAGGAGCTGTGCAAACTCCTGGGCAACCCCTGAGGGCAATCTTCCTCCACCTCTTCCTCCTCCTCCAACAGCTGCAGGTGCAGCTGAAAGCACACCACAGCTGGTGAGGGGTGAGGCACAGAAACCCTAAAAAGAGATCCCAGGGCAGCTGGGTGGAGTGCTGACCTCCTCACTATCGGGGTGGACAAGAATTGCCTAGGGAGATGGAGTAAGAAGAGAGATGGTCAAGACTGCTTTACTGAGGACTTCCAAAACGTACTGACTGATTAGAATAGAAGCTTAGAAAGGAGGCTGAGGACTATCGTTTCACAACCACCCTGCTAAGACAGCAGCAATATAAGTATTATTATCTCCGTTATAAAGATGAGAAAACCAAGGCTTGGGGAGGTTAGAAATCGAACACAGAGCTCCTGACCCTAAGCCTAGTGCTCCTTTAAACCCAACAAGGAAAGGTTTCCCAGCGTTGGAGGGCCCAAGTAGTGAAAAGAACTGGTCCTCTTTTGAAAGTGTTTATAGATGCCATTGCTCATGGTTTAATACTCACCTTGCCAGATTTCAAAACCTGGGGAGAAAGGGAAGCTGGGGGGTGATTTACAGTGATTTTTACAAAGAAATAAAGCAGAAGCAATTATACTCCATTTAGCAATACTAGACACTCATAGATGAACATGTTTTCAAGCACATGAACCCTCAGATTCTCATCTGGCATAGAGCCTTAAATGGAGTTCTACAGGACAAGATGGGCTTTGTGCTCAGGCAGGCCTGGATTGAAAGCCTAGCTCATCTACCCACCAGTTGTGTGATACTGGGCAAGATATGTAGCTTCTAAGTTTCCTCATCTATAACATGGGACTCATAGTAATTACTTCATGGAGTTGTGTGAAGATAAAATGAGATCACGCATTGAAGCTGAGAGCTTGGCTATTATAGATGCCCCTTTTCCCTTTTAACCTGGGACATTAAAAATAAGCAATTAAATGATTGAAAATGTACAACTGCTTGTGTCTTCCTTTTTGAAAAGGAGCTAATACCAGCTCAGTGTTTTGGAACTGATGCCTAGCAATGTGTTACGTGTTTTTGTCTCTTCAGAGAGGTGGGGAGGGGAGGCTGGAGCCACTGCCCTGCATCCTCGGAGACAAAGGTGAATGCGATGAGGGTTTGAGGCAAATGTGTGGGAGTCTGAGCTGCCCAGAGCACAGAGCCCAGTCTGCTTGCTGTCTACCAATGCTTTGAATTTATTTTCTGCCTGTGGGGAAGCTGCTGTTGACTTTGTCCATTAAGCAGACTTGCGGGATGTCTGCTGACCTCAGGTTCCTTCTCCCCTGAGGAAGCCCCACTGCCTCAGAGATCGGCAGAGGTGTGCTCATTCCCAAGGCTTCCCCAGTCCAGAGGGAGTGTGTTAGGGGTGAAGTGAGCTCTGGGCTGGGACATAGGGGCATGCCTCAGGGACACAGAGCACAACCCTCTGTTTGCCGACTCTCTGACTCTCTGGCTTGAGGAGCAGTGAGGAAAATCAGAACTAAGAATACCTGCACCCTGAATAGTCTGGGATTAATTAGGAGACTGATAATACACAGTGTGTGCCTAGGATGAAAATGAGTTATAGTCTCGTTACTAATATAGCTGGGTGGATGATTAGTATATAAAACAAGGCCACTTCTCAATAAGCCAGAGGTCATTAGGTGTCCCCACAGGGTGACTTAAGCCAAACCTTGTATTTGTGAGGAATTCCCACTGATTTACCAGGGAGTAAGAGCCAGCAAATCAAAGACGTTTTGCCCAGTTTAGTAAATAAAATGCAAAGACCCTGCATGATGCTTGTGTTTGTTTATTTTTTTTTCCCTTATAGAAAATATTTTCCATGGAATTGAACACCAACATTAAAAGTAAAAAGGGGGTGGGAAGAAGAAACCTAAAACCAATGTAAGTTGGAAGCAAACTAGTACTCATTTCCTGTAGAGGAATTTTATACTTTTTAATGGAGTTACTGTGGCTTTTTATTTCAGTATAAGGTGAAGAGTCAAAGTATGAAGATTTAAGGCTTCCAAGTGTGTGCAGTTATATGAACAGACCCTTAAATTTGCCAGCACGCCCCAGGCACTGCTCCTGCATAACTAATGTCTCCCTCACCAGGTCCAGGGCGGAGGGCCCTGTGACTCCCCTGAAAGTTATGCAGGGATAAGGGGAGTGTCAGGAATGCAGGATTAGGCCTCATAATTGAAGCTATCATTAGCTGAAGAGGCAGGCGGGCTTGTGAGCCTTTCCAAGTTTGCATTTATTATGAGATGAAGATATGGCTCCTTTGGTATAAAGGGGGTAGAGGGAATTTCTGCAAGTTGGCAATATCTACCCCCAACCACCACCTTTTTAAGTCGGTTTGTTCTACAACATTCATTATGCTCTTCTTAGTAGATCCCAGAAAAATCATCCTTTAGAGGATTTTCTTTATCTTTTGAGGAAGGCCAGCTGGAACCTTCTGAAATGATTCCCATTCAGCGTGCAGCCACAGACAGTACCAATGGTAAGGATGAAATATTATTTTTGTGAAGTACATGTGGATACAGCAGTGCCACTTAATTAGACACTCCTTATTGGATGATGAGAATAGAGACCATGGGGCTGAGCATCCTCTATGGCATAAAGAAACCAGGAAAGTGAAAGGTCTTAAGGCTGTGGAGAGAAGAGATTACTGTGATCATTCCTCATATCCATGCAAGTAGCATTCTATGTACACCTATTCTTTTTCTACTTAAGTTTTTTTTACTGTGGTAAAATATAAATAACAAATTTAGCATTTTTAGGTGTACAATTCAATGGCATTAAGTACATTCACATCATTGGGCAACCATCACCACCATCCATCTCTAGACCTTTTCCATCTTTCCATACTGAAACTCTACTCATTCCACAACAACTCCTTCCAGGTCCTGGTCCCTGTATCCCTCCAGCCCCTGGTAACCTCTATTCTACATTCTGTTTCTATGAATTTAACTACTCCAGGTACCTCATATAAGTGAAATCACACAATATTGTTCTCTTTGTGCCTGACTTTTTTCATTTCATATAATGTCTTCAAGGTTCATCCACGTTGTAGCATGTACCATTCTTTTTTAAGGCTGCAGAGTATTCTCTTGTATGTATATACCATATTTTGTTTATCCATTCAGCCATCTATGAACACTTGGGTTGCTACACCTTTCGGTTATTGTGCATAATGCTGCTGTGAACATGGGTCTACGAATATTTCCTCCAGATTCTGCCTTCAATTGTTTTGGGCATATACCAAGAAGGAGAATTTCCAGATCATACAGTAATTCTATTTCTGATTTTTTGAGGAGGCTCCATACAGTTTTCCATAGCAGTTGCACCATTTTACATTTCCACTAACTGAGCAGAAGGGTTCCAGTGTCTCTACATCCTCACCAACACTTGATATTTTCAGCTGGCTTTTTTATTGTTGTTAGTAGCCATCCTAATGGATGTGAGGTGGTATCTCATTGTGGTTTTGATTTGCATTTCCCTAATGATTAGTGAATCTGAGCATCTTTTTATGTGCTTGTGTATAAATATTCATTCCAGCCCTCATTTTCAGTTCTTTTGGGTGTATACCAGAAGTGGAAGTATGCACCACTCAAACGTTGGAGCAGCCCCCATAAAGACTTGCTGGGCAATACTTTGAATGGGTTATGACAAACCCTGAGGGTATAAGAAAACTTCAACCAACCAGAATTATAAGAGGTAGAGAATATTCTGGCTAACAGAAGATTTATTAGATCTTTTCATTTTTGTTTCAATCATGCTTACTAAAATTCTTCCCAAAATATTTTATTATGTTTCTTAGATGAGTTCCACAACCTGTCCTAGGAGAATTTTCATTATCCTAGAGGAATAGTATAGGATGACCACCTGGGAACTAGATGCTTAATATGCTATCCTGGAGTTTTAGATGAGAAGCATCAAATACGTTTAGCCATGTTATAGACCAAAAGGTAACTGTTGTATAGGACGGTGAACCTGAAGTCAGTTAAATATTTGGGATGTGGTTTCAGAATAAATGGTCTGTAGCTCTTCTTTCTGGCAGTGACTGGAGAGCAGGGCCTGTTGTCTATTAAGGCCACTCCTAGTTCATGAAAATAAAACCATGTCAACTTCATATAAAAGAATGTTTATCTTTCTGTTCTCCTAGGAGGGAATTGGAGGGGCCAGGCTGGGAAAGTGTCTTGTTGATCCAAATGTGGTAGCATATCGTTGATGTTTCAATGGAAAAAGAAAAGTGTGTTCAACATTCACCTATTGTTTCTCCTCATTGCAAATGAGGATTAAGGCAGTTCTGCATTTATTCATAATGATATCCCTAGCACCAGTCTAGTGCCAGGCCATAGTATGTGATCAATAACTATTTATTCAATGATCAATGGTGCCTGCTCCCTTAAAAGACTGCCCTGCTAAACTCATTCTCGTGTAATGTCAAGATGGTAGTTCTCTGTCCACATTGGAATAGAGCCTTTGGCTGGCCAAGCTGGGTCCCAGGTGTTGGTAGTGTAGACAAGCCCACTTTTCACCCCTTATTTGCATCTGTTTGTGACTGTTCCTTTAATTGCATGGGTAACATTTTCTTTGGGAAAGAGGCAGAAGGAAAAGGGAGATATTGGGTAGAATGCAGGAACAGCTATTTTGAGTCTGGTCTGGCAGACAGAGTTTGAACCCACGCCTAGAGGAATGAGAGTTGGAGCACAGGAGAGCTGTTCTCCTGAGAAGGTGAGATTCTGGCATGGATCTGCTGCTTTGGGGCCCAGGTGATCCCATAGCCACAGAAGCTTCTATCCTTCTCTTTTCTGCAAGGATCCACAATCTGCTCTGGGCACATAACAGATGGCAGCCTGGGTGGGAAATGGCACTCTGGGGACGCTCACTGTCCTGGGGCAGCAGGGGCTCCTTTAGGCAGCTCTGTGGGAGCCATAGAGGAAGGACAGGAAGGAGATGCAGGAGAGGAAAGAAATGCGGGCACCTGGTGCCCACTGAAGCTCCAACAACAAACTGCAGGCTGGTGCAAGCTCCTTTCTGGAGCGCATGCAGGGTTCAAAATCATAGCTTGTTATGTGTGTGTGTGTGTGTGTGTGTGTGTGTGTGTATAATCACCAGCTGGTGAGACCTGGGGTATATTTATTTGTGCTCCACATTACTACCTTTGTACCTACAAGCAACCAAGCACAAAACCGATACCCACTTTGGTAGCTAATAGACAAGGAAGGGACAACAAACTCCACACCACAAAGTCATCTATAATTCTAAACAGATTTATTCACAGCTTGGTACAAAGAATGGTCTTTGTGTCAAATAAAAATCCCAGGTTTGAATAATGATAACAATAATAATAACAGCAGACACTTTTCCACAGTGTTCCCTGTGTGAAAGGTACAATTCTGAGTAATTTATATGTTTTAAATAATTTAATCCTCCCAACAGTCCTATGAGATACGGTATCTTACTACAGCCACTCTACAGAAGAGGAAACTGAGGCATAGAGAAGTTAGGTAACTTGGTCAAAATCACACAACCAGTATGCGGCAGAGTTGGGATTCAAACCCCAAGAAGACGGCTTTATACCATCATGAGATATGGTAAAGATATCATCTTTATTGAGGTATAATTTACACACCATAAAACTCACCCTTTTAGAGTGTATAATTCAGCAATTTTTAGTATGTTCAAAGTTGTACAACCATCACCACTATCTAATTTTAGAACACTTTTATCACCCCAAAAGAAGCTTGATATCCATTAGCATTACTCCCCATTCCTCCTTCCCCCTCCTCGTAACCGCTAATCTACCTTCTGTCTCTACAAGTTTGCCTATTCCGCGTTGCACATAAGTGGAATCGTATAACACGTAGTCGTTGTGTCTGGCTTGTTTTTCACTTAGCAAGATCCTTTCAAGGCTCAGCCATGGTGTGGTATGTATCAGAATGTCAATCCTTTTTATGGTCAAATGATATCCCATTGTATAGATACAACATTTTGCTTATCCATTCATTAGTTGATAGACATTTGGGTTGTCTCCACTTTGTGGCTCTGATGAGTAATGTTCCTATGAACCAACTATGCTATATTGCCTAACAAAATTGTATTTAAAAAAATAAAACCAGAATATATTTCACTTATGATAACTAATAAGCTAATTTTCTGGGAGATTCAAGGATTGCTTCTCTAAAGCCAGGCAGGCACTCCTGTGCCTATCTGTATTTAAGGAGCTGATAAAGGTGGCAGAGATTATGCCAGATGATGTATATAAAAGTGCTTTCTAAAACTTTAAAGCATCAGTCCAAATATTGGTCATGAATAACATGAGCTTGTCCAACGACTTGAGAGTCCTAGTTAGAGGATAGTTAGATGACTAATTGAGGTTTTATTGTTAAAAACACTATTTATTTTAAAAGGTTCAGTGCTGTGTTAACTGGGAGGCAGGCAAAGGGCCCACTTTGTGTCCATAGCCAGTCACAATGGGCTGTTCCACAAATGTCATTGTGGGTCCCAGGGATACTAGTTTCTCTGCTACTATATTCCTCTTTCCTATTTGGTATTCACTTTTGATATCTTATTGATCATTCCTCATATAAAGAAAAGGAAATTTTTAACTCTCTAATCCAGTTACGAATATGTTTAGCTGCATATAACAGAAAACCTAACGGTGACTTAAACAGAATTGTATTTTCTTACATAACAAGACATCTGAAGGCTGCTTTGGCATCGGGACCAATGTCTCTGTGCTGATTTCAACCTTTCTCTCATGTTCACAAGAGGCTTGCCTCACCTTGAGCGGTCATGTCTGTGGTCAAGACAGAAAAGGGGTTTAGGTAGGGGTGGTGTCAGGAGAGCTGAAACCCTCCAAGAAGCCCCCAGCTGACTTGTGCTTCTGTCTCATTGGCCAAGAGATCACCAGAGAGGCTGGGAAATACCATATTTAGATTTTCCAGCTGCTATACTAGAGAGAGGTAAAGAAAAAGGGGGTTGGAAATAGGTGCCAAGTTATTTTTTAAAATGTGTTAGCCACACCTGCCTCTCAAGAGAAGTTAGGAAACCTAGGCAGGTGAGAGGAAGAGGCAGCAGCTCTGAGCTCTGAAGGAAGAGGCTGGCATGGCCCCCTCGCTTTTCCAGGGGTTTTGCTCAGTGAAGTTCTTCATTTGCCATTTCTGCTCTCAGACTTGTGATTTCACTGAAACTACTCATCTCCCCACAGACACTGGTTTGGCTATATAATGGTTGAAGGCATGTCTGGATTTTTTAATGATGTGACCATACTGCATTGTGACATGATGTGGTCCGGAGACACTGTGGCCAGAACCAATCTGGCTAGCTGAGCCATGTCTAAATCTCAGCAAGTTTGTCCAGGGTTGAGGGGCCAGCTTGGAGTGTCACAAGTGTTCTGCCACAGGCTTTCTGAATCTGTTCCTCCTCATTAGGATTAAGATGCTGGAGGACAGGACCCAGGACTCACAATTCTGTTCTATTTCCCTTTCCCTGCTACCCTCCCCTGCTGTACTGGAACACTCCTGGGCACGTACGCGGGTCTCAATAAATGCTTGGTGGATAAACTCACATTCCTGGTGACTGGTCAAAGATGTGTCACTTATTATGAAGTGTGCCAAAAAAGTCACTCACTCACTTGTCCAGTAAGCACTTTAGCAATTTAATCTGTGAACCAATTACTTCAATACAGTTTCCAGAAATAGAGTTATTCATCCTTTGAAGTAGGTTAATTGTCAACTGATATTTTATCTTTGTTGATTCATCTGACAGACAATTAGGGCTTCTAAAGTGTCAGGCACGGTGCTAGGCACAGAGGAGCACAGAGAAAATCATAACACTGCCCACGAGGCCTCAGAGGGGAGTGGGCTAGACAGGCGTGTCAGCAATGCACCCAGGTCTCTGAAGGGCTGCATTAAAGCTCTGTGGGCCAGCAGGGAAAGAGTGATTCATGGCAGGGAGGAGTTGTGGGGTTGTGAGGTTAGATTGGCTGCTGGAGTCTCCTTCCTTACACACTCTAAGCTGACTGCTGGCCTGCTTCCATCAAGGGGGTCCGGGTGCATGACTCTGTCTGCCTTCCCCACTAGATGGGCTCACTGATGAGAGCACAGTGTTTTCTGGAGCTTGTCCACATATGCTCCAAGTTGGCTTTTTCAAGAAGCAGGATAAAGAAGAACATTAAGGAGAGAACGAGGTTCAGGAAGCCTGAGGCCCAGGTCGCCTCTCTGAGGGAAGCTGGTGGCTCTACCCTTCTTCATTCCCCAAAGACTTTGGAGGGATGGGGTGAGTTGTTGCAGAATGTCTGGGAAGGACTGTCTACAAGATGCTCACTGGTTAAGACACCCTGAGGGTGGAACACTACAACACAACTTTCTTCACAAAAAAAATCAATTTAGGAAATAACATCAATGTAGTTTTGGAGGCATCTTACATTCTCATTCAAATGAAATGGCTTTATGGAGTCCTATGTGGAGGGTGGAGGGCATGCATATTCTTGGGACTTAGATGACCCATTTCTGTGAATACTGGAACAGCACTGAGAAAAATGCCACTGCTCTGTAGCCTCTAAAGGGTTAACATCAGGGCATATTTGAAACTTGGCAGCCAAAGGCAGCTATGTGACCTTTTATTGTGAAATCAGATTGGAAGCTGTAGCACAAAGCTGGGGGTGCAGAGTGGAGCCAATGGCCCTGAAGACTGCAGGAGCGGGACCCTCACACCCTGTGGTTAGTGACTGAGTTCGAAAAGCAAGCCAGAATGAAGCCTGTATCTCTAAGAGGCATTTCCAAACCAGTAATTGAAGACTTTTTACAAATTAAATTTGTACTTCTTGCTATCCTTTAATTTTTAGTATGCACTAACAAGACAGATTTGCTAAATCTGGAAGTTGGTAAGCAAGCATGTAATCATTGGTAACTCCTTATCCAAGAATCTCACTGAATATTTCATATGCTGCCTCATTAATGCCTGTCCCTGCCCATTGATCTCTGGCGACTCTAGGGTATTGCTTACTCCTATTTTACAGATGCAGAAGATGAGGGAGAGAAAATTAAATGCCTTCACGGAGAATTAATCATGCAACAGAACCAAGAGCTCTAAGTGTTCTGGCTTCCAGTTCTTGGCCTTGACAGTGAAACTGAGCTTTTTTTTTTTTTTTTTTTTCTCCTAGGAACAGCTAGAACTTTCACTTTATGGGGCTGACAAAGAAAATCACCATTTGCTGAAAAGGTAGTGAAATGCCTACTTCTTAGCTCTCTGGTCAAGGCAAGTTCCTTGAAAGTGCTTAAAGGAGGTTGAAGTAAGACAGATCCAACCGTTTTGTCTCAATTGCAGTGGCGGCTCAGCCACAACTAACCAAAAAAAGTGGGGGAGCAAAATCTAAACCTATGACTGAACTGAATTCCCTGTTTCTTTGATTGAATTTACTCTTCTTTAAAATGTTACTGAATTTACTGGCTAATTAATTACAAGAGTTGAACTGGTGGTGAAACTTCCGTGGAAGACTTGCGTCCATGCCTTTCATGTGTTTGGCTTAAAAATCTATACAATGCATAGATCTGGGTTGGGGGTAAAGTGAGTCAAAGAGAATGCTTTTCAAGCCATATGCTTGCCCTCCAAGGTGACCGCTAGCTACCTCCAAGCTCTCAAGACAGCGGAAGGCCATAAAGAGTGAAGAGGTGAATTCTGAGAGTGTTAGAAAAAGCTGGGAGACTGCCTGATTCCTGTTGAACTTCAGACCCAAAATGTATGGCATAAGCAAGAAACTAGAAATTGGCTTAGGAGGCAATGGTAATCATTTTTGGTCAATTAAGCCTAGAAATAAGCAGAGATTTAAAAAACAAAAATTAGACCCAGAAGTAAGCTGTTAAGAAGCTACTGCCCTAAACCAAGGGGTTTGTTCTTTGTCTATTGAATGCTGTTAGGTTGGTGCAAAAGTAATTGCACTTTTTGCCATTAAAAGTAATGCCAAAAACTGTTACTACTTTTGCATCAACCTAATATTTAATAAAAGATAATATCTTTGAACTAATAATTTGTACCAGACTTGGGGCTAAGCCTTCATACACATTATTTCACTTAATCTTCACAACAAGCCCAGGAAAGAAGTACTCTGATTATAATTTATTTTCTATGGAAGAGGAAATGAGGCTCAGAGAGATTCAGTCACATCCCTAGGGTCTCAGAGATTGTAAGGGATGTAGGCAGAATTTGAACCCTGGTCTGCCTGACTCCAGGGACCACATTCTTAACTCTTTCTTCCCTGTTTCAATATTTATTAAATATCCACAATGAACAAGGTGCTTCTAATGTGTTGTACAACTATATGAGCCTCTCAAAATTGCCTTAAATGTGACCATCTGGTTTTTTGTCTTGGGCTACATCACGAAAAGTCAAACATTACAGTCGCTAAGGTGTAAGAGACAAGGACCCTGAATTAAGACATTTTTGCTGAGAATGAAGTGGAAGATTCCTGGAGATCCTAAGGAAAAGAGGGTCTCAATATGACAAATCATATGAGTACCTTAGGCTTGAAGACTAGGAGTTGGGAATGAGAAAGAAAATGGCCTCAGGCAAAGACAATAAAACTTGATTGCAGTTTGACATGGTGGCAACTTTCCTTAAAAGAAAGAGGAGCTGGGAGAGAGATGGTGGTGAATAGAGGGAAGAGAGTATGTTCAGGTTTTGTGTGTGTGTGTGTGTGTGTGTGTGTGTGAGATAGAGAGAGAGAGAGAGAAAGACATTCCTTGAGTCCGCTACAGTTAAAAGTGATGGAATAGAGGAGGTCATCTAGAAACAAAGTGCAGAGGTAGCACAGAGCCCCAGGGAAGAAAGCATGGCCGTGGAGGAGGTGAGATTAATCAGCTTCGCCTAAGGCAGCCACCATTAAATAAAGGATGCAGGGGGAGGAGGGGAGGCATTCTGGAAAGGCAAGGGTCAACAGTGGTTTCAGTGACAGCTATTCAGGGGCAAGGGAACAAAGGTGGGAAGACAGTGGGAGGAGCCCAGTTTGCAAGAATGAGGAAGCAAACACCAACCAGGAAATGGAGGGACATAGGCAGGAGAAGGGCTGTATTCCTCCCTAGGGGGTGTTTAGGGGCTGGAAGTTGCAGGTGGGAGGGTGGCAGTTAAGGCCTATATGACCACAGGAGGGAGAGGAAAGCTTGGGGCAATCATAAAGAGGGTACTTAGATGCCTCTCTAAAAACTGAAGTTCACTGTGGCTATAAACTGAACAAATGTGCCCCAGGCACGTACAGCTTTGGTCCATCTGGCCAGCTCAGTGCTTACCACACAGAGACCTTATCTGGTCATTAGAGTGGCTGCAAACACCAGCACAAATCTACCACAACCTGTTTTATGGGAGTTTGCTTTCTGATGGAGGAGGTATCTGATAGACATGTGTGAATGAGGGTAAAAAAATTAAATGCTGCAAGAAATGGCTCGCTTCCTAAAGAAGTCTTTTGTTTCCCCCCCAAGTTGAAGGCCCAGTGAGCTTCACTTTGCAACCGAGTGGAATAAAGGGGGAGGATGTGGGTTTTGGGTCGGAAAGGCTGGGGATTGTGACCTGGTCCTGCCACTTTTGAATTGAGCCTGGGCTGTGATGTCCTCACAGTTCTCATCAATGGACCCTTTGCAGAGTCAGTGTCCAAACAGTGGCTGGCAGTGGAGGGGGCCGTGCCTTTGCTGTGGGAGTGTCAGGGAGGTGTAAGGGCAGAAGAATCTGGTAGGACTCAGCAAATTTCCCAGAGCCCGATTTTATAATGGTGTTGAGTAATAAAAAAATATAATTTTATAGTCACCCGTCTTTTCCATATAGCCAGGGAGGACAAATCATATCTTGTTTCAAAATAACAGATGCCAAATTTTAGGAGTCTGAGAGCTGGGGATTATGTGATAATAATATGAGGGTCGATCTGTTTTTTGAAAAATAAGTTTATCATGGCATATTTATTTATTATTACAGTTATTCATCTCTCTTTATCTAATCTAGCCTATCCTATCTGTCTATCTAGCCATCCATCCATTAATCCTGGCTAGAGACACTTGGCAAACTGAGAGACCCTTATCCCTACCTTCTAAATATGCAAGTGTGAGCTTATGAAGTACAAAAAAATTCGATTTTATATCTGCTTTTAGTGCCACATTCAGACTGTAAAAGCTGCTGTTAAAAAACCTTTAGGTAAATATTTGAAATATTCTAAAACTGACATTCTGAATGATATTCTGATGCCACTTCAATAATGTTTTATAAAATTCAGAGGAAAAGTAGAATTAAGTAAATTTGAACTTTCCCTTTTCCGAGACACTTAAAGGCCGTACTATTTGCATATTCTAATGTGGGATCACTGTAGCTGGAGGTACAAAGCTTCAAAAGAAACTGTCCCTAGCAGGCCAAAAAAGCATGAGCCCTTATGGCCTCCAGCCTTTCATCTGTATAAGGCAAAAATCAAAGTCTTTCCTTTTCAAAGTGGCTTCTGTGTAACCACTAACCACAGCCCATGCTTTCCAGAGCTGTCTTTGGAAGCACAATTAGAAGGTTTAAAAACCAGAAACACAAGCTCCATCCTATTTACACATTTAAAGTAAAGGTCATTCTCAGAAACTGGGCTTCCCAGATTTCTCCCCCTGAAATCCCTTAAGATATGTAATACCAACATAAAGGGAATCACAAATCCAGTTTTCAGAAAATGGCATTAAATATAGATTTAAACTTTGACCTTTAGTCCCAAGTGAGAGGACAAAAAATTCTCTTTACAGTGAAGGGCATGTTGCTACTAAGCTTCAATGAGTAGGAAAGAACCTGCCTGGTAGTAGCCAGGATTAAGAAGCGCCAATCGATTTACCTCCAATGCAGGTGTGCTGCAAATCCGCTGGGCCCAGATGTAGCGCGTGATTGGGCCAGGCTCATCTATATTCTAGAGTTTGTAGAAGTAGCTTCTGGGAAACGGGGGTCTTCTTGGCTTGGGGAATTGACGTTTCCACGGCAATATTTGAAATGCGTTTGGAGTGAGCAGGAATAAGAGATGGAATACACAGGGTCTCCCACTCCACATTAGGGTCATGAGTAATAGTGGGAAGTCCATGGGTAGCAGAGTGACAGATTGGGCAAACAGGGAAATCATGGAGACCCAGAGCATTCATATTTTTACATTCCTTATTACCCTGATTGCTCTGCAGGTGCTGACCAGGGCCCCAGGCTGCTGACCCACTCTGCAGCTCATCTCCCTGCTACATCATTGACAAGTTGATATGGGGGCCCAGGTGACGGCAGGGCGGGGGTGGGTGGATGATGGGCAGTGAGTAATGGAACTTATTGGAGAAAGGGACTATTGGTTATGTGCATACCCAGAAACAGAAGGAGAAATGTTCCCTGACCATGGGCTTTGCTAGAACAATTAGAGAGGTAAGAAAATATACAGGAAAGAGCACTGGACTGGGAGTCCATTTGTTTTGCTTCTAACTAGCAGGGTGAACTCAAGATGACTAAGAAGCACATTTTTTCATTTCACTAGAGACAGTGACCTTTAGCACAAACCTGATCTTGCTGATCTTACATCCATGGTTGCCTGCTCCATGCCTGGCTGATACAGGATACTTAGCAATGTTTGTTGGTTGGATAAATGAGGGATAGAAGAAAATTATTTGTTGTGTGTGGCCCCGGCACTCATCCATTCTCTTTAAAGAAATGGAAGCGTGAAGAGGTGAAATAACTTGAGTGAGATCCCACTACTTGTCAGCTGCAGGAAGTAAAAAAAACAAGGTATGCTACAAATAATAACAATGATGATGACGAGGGTTAAAATAATCAAGCACTTACTATTTGCCAGGAGTTGTGCTGTTTGTGTTAGTGATTTCCTCTTCTGTATCCAGGGCTGGGAAGCTTGAAAACTACATCTCCCAGACGTCCTTGCCAGGTTCGGTTCCATTCTGTCAATAGGAAGCACTCACAGAATACTGGGAAATGTGAGCAAAAAGTCATTATTTTGATATTTTAACTAATCCAGTGTCTTGTGCTGGTGGCTGCAGCAGCAGCAGCAGCCGCAGCAAACAACAGCAGGTGACCATGGGGCCCCTAACATAGCTGGTGAGTGAGAATGCCCTGCGGTTTGTTGAGCTCCTGGGCCCCTGCAATGACCACAAAGGCCCAGGTCCTTGCTTTCTCATCATGGCAGACAAGGTAACAACAGTAGAGGAAGTGGAGGCACCATAGCAGCCCCATGGGGCAGAGCTTGTGAGCTATGGGCAACCCCACCTCCCTATGGGCTCCTGTCCCAGAGGGCAGGGTCTTCCTGTAGGTACCTATCTCTAAACAACACTGCCTTCCTGGTTTTGCTCCAGCAGCCCTTCCAAAACATTCGTACCCAATCACTTGTATTAAACTTCCTTTGTTGAAGTACCCAGGGTGGTTTCTGTTTCCTCACAGGACACTAACTGATACTACTTTTCATGGCTTATCTCACTGCATTCTCATAGAAGCCTAGAAGAGGTTAGCTGTTAAAACTATACTCCGTATTCACAGATGAGGTAACTGACGCTAAGAGATGCTAAGTGACTTGTCCCAGGTCACACAGCTATGTGGTGGCAGAGTGGGGACATAAATCAGGTCAGTCTGATGGCTAAATCCATGCATTTAACTCTGCCCCTCAAGAACGCCTCAGCTCCCTGCCTCTGAGTGAGTTTATCAGGGCCTTTTGGGTATTCAGGGATGGGGGCTTCCTGCCTGCACTGTGTGAGACTGGCTTCCGCAGACCCTCTCCAGAATGCCCTTTCTCCAGGGCCCTTGTTTTCTGCCTCTTACCCTGAGCCTCATGATGCAGTCATTTCCTTCATAAAAAATGTTATATGGACTGGTCCCTCTTTTAACAGCAAAAATAGCACAGGGCATGGCACTTATTGGCAGGAGAAGCAAGGAGGTTACTTCAAGTGAGGGTTGCGGGGAGGAGGAGGGAGGATGATGAACAGGTTTAGGGTTATTACACAGCCGACAGGGGCCCCTGTTCTGTCAGGGCAACACTGAGGGCCCTGGGCCCTGGCTGGGGGTAGGGGTGAGCCGAGGGCCAGGATGGAAGGAGCTGGTTCATAGATATAGTTTAGAATAGTGCCAGGCTGTGAGTACTTAATGTGGTTAAAGAAAGAAAGGGCCATGAGGCATTTGATGCTGCAGGAGACACCAGGCTCAGGGGATGCTTGGACCAAAAGAGCTGAGGCAGTGCATATCTGCACTGGGAGGGAAGAGCTTCGAAGCCAGCACAGACACATTGTCGGGGGTTCCAGGGGGCTAGAAAAGGATAGTGCAGGCTCTGGGCTTTGAGCAGGCTCTGGAGTAAGGGGTAAGATAAGAAGTGGCTGTACGGGAGGGAGCAGGAGAAAGCACAATTGGAGGTATCTTCAGACTAAATTCTAAACTCCCAGGATAAATACTACAAAACTTCCTGTCTCCCTTCTAAATGTCTGAGAGCCACTCTGAAAGCCTTCAGGTGCCTTCAGCGTTGAAGCTTCCTCCACAGGAGACAAATTCAAGGAATAATTTGGCATTCTCTGTATTAGTCCACTTTCACGCTGCTGATAAAGACATACCCAAGACTGTGCAATTTACAAAGGAAAGAAGTTTAATGGACTTACGGTTCCACATGGCTGGGGAGGCCTCACAACCATGGCAGAAGGCAAAAGGGATCAAGTCACGTCTTACATGGACGGCAGCAGGCAAAAAGAGGGCTTGCGCAGGGAAACTCCCATTTTTAAAACCATCAGATCTCATGAAACTTACTATCATGAGAACAGCATGGGAAAGATGCGCCCCCAAGATTCAATTACTTCCCACCAGGTTCCTCCCATGACACCTGGGAATTGTGGGAGTTATAATTCAAGGTGAGATTTGGGTGGGGACTCAACCAAACCATATTACTCTTTCCAGCCTTTCTCCATCTCTCCATAAGCTCCATCCACCTCACCCAGCACCCCTGGCCCGGAGCTCAGGACTCCATCTCTGCTGTGACTCAGTAAGGAATCTCCTTTACATCAGAACTTTGCTGAAGGAAACTCCCTTATGCCCAAGTCCATGTCTCCTATCCTATTCCTCTAGGTTGCTGCCATTGAACCGAATAGCTATTTTGATAAATGCTCTCGAACTTACGATATCAATGGCTTGTTATAACTTAAAATGTTCCCCTTCCAAAAAGCATTTGTATTTTAAAACAAGCCTTCAGCATTTCATTCAAAGGAGTGAGTAATGTGGAATTTCAAATGTCATTGACATGAAATTTATATCAGTTAAGAATGTCTTTGGCTGTAACAGAAAGCCATACTACAGTGGCTTAAAGTAGTAAAGATGTTTATGATAGACACACATTCACACCCATACCCACACCTACGCAAATTGTTGAGTTGTCTGTCCAGGGCTTATATGGCAGCTCTATCCCATCACTACAGGCCAAACTTCCCTCTCTCTTCCTGCTTCATCCCCATGGTTGCAAGAAGATCACACGATGGGGCAAAGAGGATGAAAAAGGTGGAAGACACAGAGACTACCTCCCCAGGGACTTCTGCTCACATCTCATCGGCTAGAACTGAGTCACACAGCCAACCCCCAGCTGCAAGGGAGCCTGTGGAAGAGAGCCTTTAATTTTTATTTATTTTAAACAATTTGGCATAGTGACACTCAAAATCAAAAAGGAGGTTCTATTAGTAAGTGGAAAAGAGAATGGATGGGGAATTGGCCATAACAGTGTCTGCCATAAACAGCAACATGCTAGGGCTGAAGGGACCTCAGAGAACATGTTGTCCCACCCTTTTCCTCTATGGAAAAGGTGCAGAGGGACGTGCTGAGAAGGGAAGGGATGGACCTGTGTGAAACCACACCAGTCTCTGCCTCTCAGCCCACTGCCCACTCCATCACCCCACATCCCATCTCCTAGAGCCAAAGGGTATGCTTTAAAGCAAGGAAGAAAGGTCTCCCTTTCTCCCGTGGCCATCCACTCTACCCATTGCAGAAAGCCCCCTGCTGTCCTCTGGTACAGTTAGAATGGCTTTGGTTTTGTACATTTTTTCTTTGCCATTTTAACCATTTCTAAGTTTAGAATTCAGTGGCATTGACTACGCCTACAATATACTTCATGTGCAGTCATTGCCACTATTCTGTGTTTTGCTTTTCATTGCTAATATAATGTTGGGTTTCCCAGATGTAGGGTTCAGAGATGGAGATTGGAAATAAAGGCAGTGAAATGTTTAATTCATTCAAAAACACAAAGTGCTTTTACTATTAGATGTGTCTAACAGTTTAGAAAGACATGTAGTTTCTTCATTGGAACATGTGGTTTCTGATCTAGATTATTTATCCCCCTCCAATAAATGTTATGTGTAACTCTCTTGCACAGAAAGCTGGCATCAGGGCCAAGCTGCCCCATCTTTTATTCAAGGGCATCAGTATCAATCCCCTTGTGTTTGTACTCAGATTCTACAAATAAATTATTTTCTTTGAATGTTCTCAGGGCCATTTTGTGATTTGGGGCAGATGAACATACCTCTGGATTCCTAATCCCTATGAATTGGGCCATGACCAGAAAATGATGAGAAATTTGGGGGGAGGTAAAGACAGTTTCCAGCCCACAAACAACCTTCCACTCTTCGAAAAATTCCTCTGAGTCTCACGGGCAGAAAATGGAGTCCTATAACTTCAGCAGACGGTAAGACTCTGGAGAGAGACAACTGGTGCAATTTCCATCTCTTGAAACATTTAAAATGTATCTGATCAAAGGAGGAGAAAATTAACCACAGTGTAGGAAACTGGCAGGGGGACGGACAAGATGACCTAATTTGCCTTTCCCATTACTAATTTCAGTAGGAGTCGTCTCTGGGAATTCCACGCTGAAATTCCAAGGCAAGAGCTCCACAGTGGGAATTTGTGGCTTTGGAAAATGACACTCTGGACTCCTGATTTTCGAAGCCTCTGCTGTTGCATCCTTCGGGGTTTAGCGTCGAACTAAATTCTTCTCAGATAGACACATGAGGCCCCATTCTTATCTACATAATAACTTTGGAGAAATTTTCCCTTTGGGTTTCAAAGGATGTGATTTAGGCCTATGAAAGTTGGGGCTATGCAATGAATTCATTACTTGCTGAAATAAAAATCAACACAAATATGTCTTCGCCTTAATGAAAAAAAAAGAACCCACACCACTTAGTAGCTTTACCAATCTCTGGATTCAATTAATTTTTAACATGGAAGTAAAGTCCCTTTTATTTTTTTTCTCCTTTCAAGCCAGACATTTATTTTTAACAAGGGATGAAATCATCTGAGAACAAAACGGGACATCTGTTACTTTATATCTGTTTATTTTAAGTACTTAAATCTGAGTTTGATTTCACACAATTTTGACATTGTTGCTTCATTAATAATCCTTACGTAATTGCGACCTCAGAGTGAGCCCTGCGATTGCAGCATTCACTTCTCATTAGCACAGAGTCTGATAGGAAAGCCAGAGTCACCCTGGGATGGGAGAGGCTTCCATGTTCAAAGCTGGTCCAAACGCCGACTGCAGCAACAGCAGGAAATCACCTCAAAAGGTGCAAGGAGAAGGCCTCTGATGGAGCCCCAACATGAGAAAATGATGGCCTGTAGTCTGCTGTTCATGTTTGCATGGTCCGATTTTGCAGAAGTTGTTGGATGGGCAACCTAGTGGCAGCAGTTGTTGCGAGAAAAATAAAAGATTGCATACGAAACACACAGAACTAACACCTACATATGTGTACACAACAGTGTGTTTGACCACAGGTACCACTTCACCTATCAGGTCAACCAACCTGCCTTCCAAGAGCCCTGGGATACAGAGTGGTGAGCAGGTAGGAAGTATGAGAGAGCTGCAGAGCTTCACAGAGAGGGGCTCTCTGGCCACAGTGTGGCTGGCAGATAGGTGTGGCCTGGAAACTGGGGCTGAGAATGGAGAAGTGGGGCTCAGAGATGGGAATGTGAAATAAGGGCAGTAGAATTTTTAATTCATTCAATTCATTTGTAGAACATATACTTAATAAGCCCTATGCCAAGCACTGGATACATGTGGTAAACAGATGATACTTCTGTTTATGAAGGTTAAGAGATTAGGGAGCTATGAGAATGACAGAGGGGTCTATTTGAGATTTAGGTGTCATAGAAGGACACTCAAAGAGATAAAATTTAAGCTGACACTAGAAGGATGGGAATGAGCTAGAAACAGGAAGAGGAAGGGAGAGAGAATTCAAGCCAGAGGAAACAGCCTAATGGAAAGCCCAGAAGGGGAAAGAGATTGGCATGTTGGAGAGATAGAAAGGGGGCCAGTGTGGCTGGAGTACAGTGAAAGACAGAGAGGGAGTGGAGAAGGAGAGAAGGGAGAAGACGATGGAGATGAAGATGGGAGTCATACTTGGTTTTACAGGCCAAGGTGAGGCATGTGGATTTAACTGTATATACACAAGGGAACTTACTGGTAGTTTTTAGTAGGCAAGTAAAATGATTGGGTTTGTGCCTTCATGCTGGCCATAGAGGGAGTGAATTACAAGGAGCAAGAGCCAAAGCAGGGAGGTGAACTTCGTAAGCTGCTGTTGTGGTCTAGGTATGGGTCACAGCGGAGATGGCAGGAAGGGGGCAGGTAGCGGCAATCTTTAGGGTAAGATCAACAGGGAATGCTGATGGACTGGATGTGGCAGGGAGGAAGTGTCACAGGATCCTTAGGGTGTCACTTCGCCACCCAGAAACCTCTGTGGCTGGTGACGCCTTCTGCCAGAGTATTGCTCATGCCCACTGGGGTTGTTCTGACCACTTGGCCCAGCAGGCTGTGCACTACTCATTTTGCACTACTGGCCAGGATCCCGCACCGGTCAAGCAGGAGCCAAGTACAGAGTGGCGAGGGGTGTGTGGGCAAGCAAGCGTGTGGTCCAGCCACTGTTCACAGCTAAGCACACTGGCTGCTGCGGCAGGGCAGGCAACTCCAGGTACCGGCTCTGTGCAAGGCTGCAGCTGGACCAGATATACTGTATGTGGCTTCCTCTGAGGGCACACATTTCTGGACAAGGGGAATGCAGTGCTGCCTGGAAGCATGGAGATGCCAGGAACCACAGAAACCCAAAAAGGTGTTACAGCCCTGGCTTGGGGAGCCCCTAGGTCTGTGCTCCAAAAGGGCCACAGCTCTTCTCTCCTTATTGTCCACAACATGGTGAGCAGGGGGGCGTGTTTCAGCCCTGTTTGTGTTACAGCTCTTTTAGTCCCACTATTTGGTGGGTACTGAGTTCCTGTTCTGTGTCCAGGAAGAATAAGGTACATGGACAACTGGAGGGTAAGCAAGGCAGAGAAGAGCTTCACTGAGTGGCAGAACAGTCCTCAGGAGATGCAAAGTGAGTAGCTCCTTTCTGCAGGCAGGTTGTCCCCATAAGTGTCCAGCTCTCAGAGGAGATGAGACCTGCAGTGGGTAGCTCCCTCCCACAGGCAGGTCACCCCCACGTCTGTGCAGCCCTCAGCAGAGAGGAGACCTGGAGTGGGTAGCTCCTATCCTCAGGCAAGTCATCCTGTCATCTGCAACCCTCAATGGAGAGGAGACCTGGAGTGGGTTCCTATTCATAGGCAGGACATTCTGTCCTCTGCCTGAGTCTGGCTGAGTCTGGGGTTTTTACGAGCTTCCGAGGGGAAAATGTGTGTGTTGATTGGTCCATGGGTGCCATAGGTGGGCCCAGAAAAAGCACCATAAATTCTCACTCTGGTCCACAGAACTGACACCCTGGCCCTCAGGCTTCAGGCTGTCCCTGGCTTGAAGGTGGGACTTCAACAGGGGCCCACCTCTTTCCACCCAGGAGCCTGTCTGCCTCCTGTTGCCATCCATATGTCATCTACAGTGCCCATGGTCCCCAGGCTGTTCATGGCAAGGGGTGCCTGCAGGCCCATGCCAAGCTGCCCTCAGCCCCCTCTTGGCCTCCCTCCCATGCTCTTTGGTGCCCAAAGTTCAGAGGGGGCCAAGGTGGCAGAGGACTGGCATATTAGCACTGCCCCAAGCACGTGCACACCAGGCCAGGTAGTGATAATGCCTGGGCTCAGCCACAACTTGGTCTGAAATCAGAGCAGGTGCTGTGAATGGGGAGAAGCCAGGCAGCAGGAGCAGACATTTTGAGCCTGCAGGGACAGAGGAGTTTCCCTGGTCCCTTAGAGCACAGGGATGCCTGGGTCTGCAGCCATGGCTGGGTGGCTGCAGCTACACCAGGGAGGGGGGGCTCCCACCCCTCCAACTTCAGAAGGGTTAGGACTCCTGCCAGCTCCATGGAGTGCACTGCCCCAGCCACAAGTGCCCCACTGCAGTTGGTGTCATGTCAGCAGCCACTCCAGACAGGCTGCCACTGCCATCAGAAAGATGAGGGACCAGGACTATTGCACAGGTTTCTGAGTCAAACATCTCAGTGAACAGTGGCCCTATTTTTCAAGATGAAAAAGGTGGGATGGGGTAGGCAGGGAACTAGGTTTTTGGGATAGGTTTGGGTATGAGAAACAAAATACTCCGTTTAGGACATGTTGGCATTGAGATGTCAAATTGTCAGTCAAATATTTGAGTCCAGAGTTCTTAAAACAGGTCTGGCTTGCAGATATAAATTTGGAGTTGTTGACAAGTAGATGGTTTTTAAAACCGTGGCAATGAATGATGTTACCTGGATTTTGAATAAAAGTGAATAAGTATTGTGCTGGCTAGAGGTCCTCCAGAGAAGGAAGAAAGGTGCCATATTTACTTCACAATATGTTTTGGAATGTTTTAAAGTAAATTATGGACATGATATTTCACTCCTAAATTCTTTAGTGCACATATTCACAAAATAAGGACAGCTTCCTACTTAAGCACAATCCCAGAAATGACATTTAGGTTCATCAACTCAGTGCCAGCTCTTGCCCTGGGCTCAGCAGTGTCCATTTATATTTTTCTTCTAATTCTCACAACAACTCTATGAAGAAGGTATGACTGGCCCATTCTATCAGCAAGGACACAATGGCTCAGAGAGCGTTTGTAACTTATCCAAGGCCAGGTAACTAGAGATGTGTGCAGCCAAGATTCGAAACCAAGTCTGGCTGTAGAGCTTTCCCTCAGTCACTACTTAGCTGCAGAAAATGGCCTAGAAACTCATCTGCATGGAAGGCATATGATCTTTCTCCACCTTGGGCCCCATCCTTGACCTGGCATCTTTGTCTTGGGAACCTGTCTTTTCCTCAGAGCATTTGACGGACCCCACAATTTCCATTTTTTTTTCCCCAAGTTCAGAAGGCTATACTTTGATTCAGGCCAGGCCTAGCCTAATGCCCTGAAGGCATTAGGAATCTGGTTGCCCAATGATCACAGATTTTTTTTTTTTGAGACAGGATCTTCCTTTATCACCCAGGCTGGAATGCAGTGATGCAATCAAGGCTTGCTGCAGCCTTGACCTTCCAGGCTTAAGCAGTCCTCCCACCTCAACCTCCTGAGTAGCTGGGACTACCTTGCATGCACCACCACACCAAGCTAATTAAATTTTTTTTTTTTTTTTAAGAGATAGTGTCTCACTATGTTGCCAGGGCTGGTCTCACACTCCTGGGCTCCAGTGATCCTCCCACCTCGACCTCCCAAAGTGCTGGAATTACAGGCCTGAGCTACTGCACTTGGCCTTGATCACAGATTTTGAGAAGCCAGCTTTAATTTCTTCTTGAGCTGCCCACAGCAGTCAAGGGATGGCAGGGCAGGCAACAGCCTTTCCCTAAAGCTTGGAAAGGGAGTAGAGGTAGAGTGAGGGGTTCTGACAGTGGTGACAGGATGGGGCAGGATGCATTACCATTGTGTATGCTGTAGTCATATCAATATCTCACCCTCCCAGGCCTACCCTCCGGAGGAAAGCCTGGGGTTGTGTCCCTGAGGGACTGCCCCAGCTTCCTGCAGGCCGTGACAGGGAGGATAGGGGATGGGTGGAGTTGACTCAAGTATACTGCCAGTTCTGATCTCCCTAGGAACGGTGTCCTTAGCTGGCCCTCACCATCCTCCTTATTGTAGATTGTGTAGACTTCAGGTGTAGAGAGGCCTGTATCATTCAAAGGAGGGTGTATGTGTGCCAGAGTGCTCATGGTGGCCTCCCCATCACTCTCCAGCCCTTACCCTATTTTATCTGCTGAAAACATGTTTGCTTACTATCTGTTCCTACTAGAATTTAAGCTTCCTGAGCAAAAACTTTTGCTAGTTTGGCTCAGAATTCATTCTCAGCACCAACAAGAGTGCCTGGCATGTAGTAGGCACTTAACACATGGTTGCTGAATTAATGATTTTATCAATCAATCATGTAGAGCTGTAGACATATCTAAGTAATGACCAAGTAGATTCAAAATAGTTCGTAGCAGACTTCTGTCCACCTGCACCTCACCCTGCAAAGCTTCAAAACACTTTCCTGTCTCACAAATCTCAACAGTCAAAAGAAAAGAATGGGAAAAGAAAAAGAAGGAAGGAAAATGCTAGAGGAGAGAGTGAATACAGGGAACACCAGAGCCAACCAGAGGGAGCTTCATTCAGAACAAAGTGGAGAGCCCAGGCTGGTTTTCAAGGCCTCCAGGTGGGGCACAGGAAGGTTGCATTACTCTGAAGCCAGAAAATTCAAGGAGCTGTAGCTTTTGATCATCAACTTATTCCAGGCTGGCTTAGAGGTCTGGGGAGGACATTCAGGTGCTCTGAAATACAGCGATAATCAAGAGAAAGAGGGAGTCTTAAATTGAGGATGGAGAGCAATATACTCAGGTTAATGGAAGCACTAGCAATATTAAATGAAATTGCTCTACCACTTCTTCATAAGACGGCACTGGGGAGCCCGCTCTTTGCATAAGCAGGGAGGGTCCTGGGATTTAGCAGGAGGGCGGAGGGGCTGGGGAATCAGTCATGCAGCAACCATTACGGTTCATGGGCGCCCAGCTCGCAACCCCTCGGCGCACCTGCCGCATATTTACTCAGGCCCACGCAGGAGCCAGGCAAATTTGGGCAGGATTTCAAGGGAGGCTGGAGCCAGGGGAGCCTGCTTTAGTCCAATTAAATGAAGCAGTATCAGGTGGAAAGTAATTCTGAGTATTCACCATTATAGGGAGTTTTGTGTTTAAGCCCCTCAATGGACTTTCTTTTAATGAAGAGCTAAATGCGGGGTCTGGAAGTGGGCAGGAGGAACTGCTCCAACTAGCAGAGCTGAATCTCTCCCTGAGGAAGGCACACAAGGGCAGGCAGAGTTTCCTAAGGGCTACATCTTGTGGCCCCCACTAGACACTCCAACCTGGATCCCGGGACACCACTATGGACATGTTACTTCCATTTTGTAAAGGTAATCAATCAGGAAACCTCAGCAGGCCTAGGGCGCTAAGAACCTGATTTGAATCATCACAGGAGGATCCAATGCACTTAAGTCTTTGGGGATCTTCTTCCTGCTTCCTGCCTGTCTGTCTTCCTTCCCCAGTGTTGGTCTTCCGAGGCAGTGGAAGCCAAAGAAGTGAAGATGAGCTAACAGGGTTGCAGAGAATCAAGAGTCTTATATAACTGTCTTAGGGAAAAACAAGCCCACTAGTGTAGGTAATAAATGAAAGAGCAGGAGAGTGCAATTCACGAATTCGAATAGCACAAAGAGGATGAGCTGTTTTTAAACTGTTGATGATACCAGAGAAATCTCTCCATCAGTGGACATTTACAGAGGACTTCAGGTGTGCCAAGCAGCTGAGGAGACAGTCAGAGGGGGTACCATCCAGAGAAGCACAAAACAGGATTTTGGCCCTCAAACAGCTCATGAGACAATGCCCTGAAGGTATCTGTAGAGCTAAGGAGACAAAGCAAAATTTCGTGAAATGAAATAACCATGCATAATTTAACCACACAAACAATACCCCGACTGTTATTTCAGGCCCTAATTTTTGTTGTCTGCAACAGTACTCCAGGCATATCTGAGTATCCAGTCCTGCTCACCATTCCCATGATTTTTAGATGTAGATAGACATCAAGGATGGGGCCGCCAGAGCTAAAGGCCCCAGTATCGGAGTGTTGTTGGCCAGATTTTTATTATCACTGTACACCACTGATCTGAAAAAAAAAGTCAGTGATAAAATATGCCTCCCCTACCCCCCACAATCCTCTGGTGGATAACGTTAAACAATTGTTAAAAATTTCTATAGAGTGTTATTTACATATGTGTACATTTTTATTGTTTATAATTTAATAAACTTCGTATTCTACATGGAAGTTAATTGATAAATTCTCATCCATATGGTCTCCGATACAGATAGATACATGTATTTATCTTCCTTTTGAGAGTAAATTCCTGCAGGTACAGATTATTGGGGTTCACTTTGGGTGCAGTATTTGCAGGGAGTCCAGGTTTGTATCTTCCACTCCTGTGATAGAACATACCCCTGCTTTTAAACAACAGATTTTCTTTATTATTATTATACTTTAAGTCCTGGGATATATGTGCAGAACATGCAGTTTTGTAACATAGGTATACACGTACCAGGGTGGTTTGCTGCATCCATCAACCCATCACCTACATTAGGTATTTCTCGAATTTTATCCCTCCCCTAGCCCCCTACCCCCTGACAGGCCACAGTGTGTGATGCTCCCCCCACGTCCATGTGTTCTCGTTGTTCAGCTCCCATTTGTGAGTAAGAACATGCGGTGTTTTGTTTTCCGTTCTTGTAACAGTTTGCTGAGAATGATGGTTTCCAGCTTCATCCATGTCCCTGCAAAGGACATGAACTCATTTTTTTATGGCTGCATACTATTCCATGGTGCATATGTGTCACTTTTTTTTTTTTTTGACAAAATTCAATATCTATTTATTATAAAAATCTCTCAGCAACAAAGAATAGAAGGGAATTTTCAACCTGATATAGCATCTAAGATAATTCACAGTTAACATCACAGTTAAAATACATTTTACATCATAACATTTACATCATACATGTAAATGACCTAATGCCTTTTTTCCTAAGATTAGGACTAAAGCACAAATATCTGTTTTATCTACCTTTATTCAACATATTACTGGAAGTTCTAGCCAGTGCAATAAATAAAGGTAACAGAGTATAAGTTGAAAAGAAAGAAGTAAAACTGTCTATATTCTCAGAAGATATGATCATCTATGTAGAAAATCTTAAAGAATCTACGAAAAACTACTAGAACTGAAGTAGGGAGTTTAGCAAGGTTGAAGAATACCCAATCAGTATACAAAATTGATTGTATATTCATATATTAGGAACAAACAACTGGAAATTGAAATTTAAAAACCAATATCATTTATAACCACATCAAAAACCAGGATATACTTAAAGATAAATTTAGCCAAGAATGTATAAGACTTGCACACTGAAAACAATAAAACATTGGTGAAAAAAACTAAAGAAGACCTGAGAAGATGAAATTATACATATATGTGTTGGAAGACTCAATATTTTTAAGATGATAATTCTTCCCAAATTAACACATAGATTCAATGAATCCTAATCAAAATACTTGCAGGGTTTTTTATAGAAGTTGACAAGCAGATTCTAAAATTCATATGGAAAGGCAAAGGATCTAATCTAGCCAAAACTTTTTGAAGAAGTTTAAAATCGGGTATCTCACACTATCTGATTTCGAGGCTTATAATAATGCTACGGTAGTCATGACAGTGTCATATTGTGTATGAAGAGATATATCAATCTATGGAACACAAAAGAAAGTTCAGAAATAGCCCCCCACACACGCGCCTACAGTCCCAGCTACTCAGGAGGCTGAGGCAGGAGAATTGCTTGAACCCGGGTGGCAGAGGTTGCAGTGAGCCAAGATCATGCCACTGCACTCCAGCCTGGTGACAGAGAAAGACTCCGTCTCAAAAAAAAAAAAAAAAAAAAAAAAAATAGCCCCACGCAAATATGGCCAATCGATTCTTTGCAAAAATGTCAAGGTAATTCATGAGAGAAAAAGTCCTTTCAACAAATTGTGCTATAATGGTTAAATACACATATGCAAAAATGACTTTCACCATGGCCTCACATCATACACAAAATTAATTTGGATTGGGTCATAGACATAAATGTAAAACTACAAGTATCATGCCTCTAGAAAAAAATGAATGAGAAAATCTTTGTTGCCTTGGGATAGGCAAAGCCACTGTCAAAAAAAAAAAAATGAAAATGCAAGCTACTGCAATTACTGAAAGAAAACATTTGCTAAATGTATATTTGATAAAGAATTTCTATTCAGAATATATAAGAGAACTCTTAGAATTCAATAAGAAGACAACCTGATAAAAATTTGCGTGATGGTTTTTAATAGATGCTTCCCCAAATAAGAGATATAAAAAAGATAAATACATGAAAAGATGCTCAATCTAATTAGTTATTGGGAAATTAAAACTACAATAAGATACCATGACCCAACACTAGAATGGCAAAAATTTAAAATACAAATGCCAAGTGTTTACGTAGATGTAGAGTAACTGGGACCAAATCCTAGGTCTCTCTCTTTCTTTCTCTCCCTCTCTCCATATATATATATATATATATATTCACATATCCACATAAATATCTGTATTTAAATATTTATACCAGACTTAATAGCCAAAACTCATAAACACCCCAATTGTCTACTGATGACTAGATAAAAAAAAAGCTTTACCGTAGGCATTCAGTGGTATGCTCTAACAATAAAAAATAACAAACCGTTGATATACATAATGACATAAATAAATCTCAGGAGAGTCAAGCTAAGTGAAGGAAGACAGACATAAAAGACTATATACTGTATAATCTCATTTATATAAAATTCTAGAATAGGCAAGAGTATAGTGACAGAAAACAGATTGATTTTTGCCAAGGGCCAGAGGAGGTGGCGGGTGGAGAGATTCACTACAATGGAGCCTGATGGAAATCTTTTATTTTATTATTATTATACTTTAAGTTTTAGGGTACATGTGCACAATGTGCAAGTTAGTTACATATGTATACATGTGCCATGCTGGTGTGCTGCACCCATTAACTCATCATGTAGCATTAGGTATATCTCCCAATGCTATCCCTCCCCCCTCCCCCCACCCCACCACAGTCCCCAGAGTGTGATGTTCCCCTTCCTGTGTCCATGTGTTCTCATTGTTCAGTTCCCACCTATGAGTGAGAATATGCGGTGTTTGGTTTTTTGTTCTTGCGATAGTTTACTGAGAATGATGGTTTCCAATTTCATCCATGTCCCTACAAAGGACATGAACTCATCATTTTTTATGGCTGCATAGTATTCCATGGTGTATATGTGCCACATTTTCTTAATCCAGTCTATCATTGTTGGACATTTGGCTTGGTTCCAAGTCTTTGCTATTGTGAATAGTGCCGCAATAAACATACGTGTGCATGTGTCTTTATGGCAGCATGATTTATAGTCCTTTGGGTATATACCCAGTAATGGGATGGCTGGGTCAAATGGTATTTCTAGTTCTAGATCCCTGAGGAATCGCCACACTGACTTCCACAATGGTTGAACTAGTTTACAGTCCCACCAACAGTGTAAAAGTGTTCCTATTTCTCCACATCCTCTCCAGCACCTGTTGTTTCCTGACTTTTTAATGATCGCCATTCTAACTGGTGTGAGATGGTATCTCATTGTGGTTTTGATTTGCATTTCTCTGATGGCCAGTGATGGTGAGCATTTTTTCATGTGTTTTTTGGCTGCATAAATGTCTTCTTTTGAGAAGTGTCTGTTCATGTCCTTCGCCCACTTTTTGATGGGGTTGTTTGTTTTTTTCTTGTAAATTTGTTTGAGTTCATTGTAGATTCTGGATATCAGCTCTTTGTCAGATGAATAGGTTGCGAAAATTTTCTCCCATTGTGTAGGTTGCCTGTTCACTCTGATGGTAGTTTCTTTTGCTGTGCAGAAGCTCTTGAGTTTAATGAGATCCCATTTGTCAATTTTGGCTTTTGTTGCCATTGCTTTTGGTGTTTTAGACATGAAGTCCTTGCCCATGCCTATGTCCTGAATGGTAATGCCTAGGTTTTCTTCTAGGGTTTTTATGGTTTTAGGTCTAACATTTAAGTCTTTAATCCATCTTGAATTAATTTTTGTATAAGGTGTAAGGAAGGGATCCAGTTTCAGCTTTCTACATATGGCTAGCCAGTTTTCCCAGCACAATTTATTAGATAGGGAATCCTTTCCCCATTGCTTATTTTTCTCAGGTTTGTCAAAGATCAGATAGTTGTAGATATGCAGCGTTATTTCTGAGGGCTCTGTTCTGTTCCATTGATCTATATCTCTGTTTTGGTACCAGTACCATGCTGTTTTGGTTACTGTAGCCTTGTAGCATAGTTTGAAGTCAGGTAGCATGATGCCTCCAGCCTTGTTCTTTTGGCTTAGGATTGACTTGGCGATGTGGGCTCTTTTTTGGTTCCATATGAATTTTAAAGTAGTTTTTTCCAATTCTGTGAAGAAAGTCATTGGTAGCTTGATGGGGATGGCATTGAATCTATAAATTACCTTGGGCAGTATGGCCATTTTCACGATATTGATTATTCCTACCCATGAGCATGGAATGTTCTTCCATTTGTTTGTATCCTCTTTTATTTCCTTGAGCAGTGGTTTGTAGTTCTCCTTGAAGAGGTCCTTCACATCCCTTGTAAGTTGGATTCCTAGGTATTTTATTCTCTTTGAAGCAATTGTGAATGGGAGTTCACTCATGATTTGGCTCTCTGTTTGTCTGTTATTGGTGTATAAGAATGCTTGTGATTTTTGTACATTGATTTTGTATCCTGAGACTTTGCTGAAGTTGCTTATCAGCTTAAGGAGATTTTGGGCGGAGACGATGGGGTTTTCTAGATATACGATCATGTCATCTGCAAACAGGGACAATTTGACTTCCTCTTTTCTTAATTGAATGCCGTTTATTTCGGTCTCCTGCCTGATTGCCCTGGCCAGAACTTCCAACACTATGTTGAATAGGAGTGGTGAGAGAGGGCATCCCTGTCTTCTGCCAGTTTTCAAAGGGAATGCTTCCAGTTTTTGCCCATTTGGTATGATATTGGCTGTGGGTTTGTCATAAATAGCTCTTATTATTTTGAGATACATCCCATTAATACCTAATTTATTGAGAGTTTTTGGCATGAAGGGTTGTTGAATTTTGTCAAAGGCCTTTTCTGCATCTATTGAGATAATCATGTGGTTTTTGTCTTTCGTTCTGTTTATATGCTGGATTACATTTATTGATTTGCGTATATTGAACCAGCCTTGCATCCCAGGGATGAAGCCCACTTGATCATGGTGGATAAGCTTTTTGATGTGCTGCTGGATTCGGTTTGCCAGTATTTTACTGAGGATTTTTGCATCAATGTTCATCAAGGATATTGGTCTAAAATTCTCTTTTTTGGTTGTGTCTCTGCCCGGCTTTGGTATCAGGATGATGCTGGCCTCATAAAATGAGTTAGGAAGGATTCCCTCTTTTTCTATTGATTGGAATAGTTTCAGAAGGAATGGTACCAATTCCTCCTTTTACCTCTGGTAGAATTCGGCTGTGAATCCATCTGGTCCTGGACTCTTTTTGGTTGGTAAGCTATTGATTATTGCCACAATTTCAGAGCCTGTTATTGGTCTATTCAGAGATTCAACTTCTTCCTGGTTTAGTCTTGGGAGGGTGTATGTGTCGAGGAATTTATCCATTTCTTCTAGATTTTCTAGTTTATTTGCGTAGAGGTGTTTGTAGTATTCTCTGATGGTAGTTTGTATTTCTGTGGGATCGGTGGTGATATCCCCTTTATCATTTTTTACTGCGTCTGTTTGATTCTTCTCTCTTTTCTTCTTTATTAGTCTTGCTAGTGGTCTATCAATTTTGTTGATCCTTTCAAATAACAAGCTCCTGGATTCATTAATTTTTTGAAGGCTTTTTTGTGTCTCTATTTCCTTCAGTTCTGCTCTGATTTTAGTTATTTCTTGCCTTCTGCTAGCTTTTGAATGTGTTTGCTCTTGCTTTTCTAGTTCTTTTAATTGTGATGTTAGGGTGTCAATTTTGGATCTTTCCTGCCTGCTCTTGTGGGCATTTAGTGCTATAAATTTCCCTCTACACACTGCTTTGAATGTGTCCCAGAGATTCTGGTATGTTGTGTCTTTGTTCTTGTTGGTTTCAAGGAACATCTTTATTTCTGCCTTCATTTCGTTATGTACCCAGTAGTCATTCAGGAGCAAGTTGTTCAGTTTCCATGTAGTTGAGCAGTTTTGAGTGAGTTTCTTAATCCTGAGTTCTAGTTTGATTGCACTGTGGTCTGAGAGACAGTTTGTTATAATTTCTGTTCTTTTACATTTGCTGAGGAGAGCTTTACTTCCAACTATGTGGTCAATTTTGGAATAGGTGTGGTGCGGTGCTAAAAAAATGTATGTTCTGTTGATTTGAGGTGGAGAGTTCTGTAGATGTCTATTAGGTCTGCTTGGTGCAGAGCTGAGTTCAATTCCTGGGTATCCTTGTTAACTTTCTGTCTCGTTGATCTGTCTAATGTTGACAGTGGGGTGTTAAAGTCTCCCATTATTATTGTGTGGGAGTCTAAGTCTCTTTGTAGGTCACTCAGGACTTGCTTTATGAATCTGGGTGCTCCTGTATTGGGTGCATATATATTTAGGATAGTTAGCTCTTCTTGTTGAATTGATCACTTTACCATTATGTAACGGCCTTCTTTGTCTCTTTTGATCTTTGTTGGTTTAAAGTCTGTTTTATCAGAGACTAGGATTGCAACCCCTGCCTTCTCTTGTTTTCCATTTGCTTGGTAGATCTTCCTCCATCCTTTTATTTTGAGCCTATGTGTGTCTCTGCATGTGAGATGGGTTTCCTGAATACAGCACACCGATGGGTCTTGACTCTTTATCCAATTTGCCAGTCTGTGTCTTTTAATTGGAGCATTTAGTCCATTTACATTTAAAGTTAATATTGTTATGTGTGAATTTGATCCTGTCATTTTGATGTTAGCTGGTTATTTTGCTCATTAGTTGATGCAGTTTCTTCCTAGCCTCGATGGTCTTTACAATTTGGCATGATTTTGCAGTGGCTGGTACTGTTTGTTGTTCCTTTCCATGTTTAGTGCTTCCTTCAGGAGCTCTTTTAGGGCAGGCCTGGTGGTGACAAAATCTCTCAGCATTTGCTTGTCTGCAAAGTATTTTATTTCTCCTTCACTTATGAAGCTTAGTTTGGCTGGATATGAAATTCTGGGTTGAAAATTCTTTTCTTTAAGAATGTTGAATATTGGCCGCCACTCTCTTCTGGCTTGTAGAGTTTCTGCCGAGAGATCCGCTGTTAGTCTGATGGGCTTCCCTTTGTGGGTAACCCGACCTTTCTCTCTGGCTGCCCTTAACATTTTTTCCTTCATTTCAACTTTGGTGAATCTGACAATTATGTGTCTTGGAGTTGCTCTTCTTGAGGAGTATCTTTGTGGTATTCTCTGTATTTCCTGAATCTGAATGTTGGCCTGCCTTGCTAGATTGGGGAAGTTCTCCTGGATAATAACTTGCAGAGTGTTTTCTAACTTGGTTCCATTCTCCCCGTCACTTTCAGGTACACCAATCAGATGTAGATTTGGTCTTTTCATATGGTCCCATATTTCTTGGAGGCTTTGTTTGTTTCTTTTTATTCTTTTTTCTCTAAACTTCCCTTCTCGCTTCATTTCATTCATTTCGTCTTTCATCACTGATACCCTTTCTTCCAGTTGATCGCATCAGCTCCTGAGGCTTCTGCATCCTTCACGTAGTTCTCGAGCCTTAGCTTTCAGCTCCATCAGCTCCTTTAAGCACTTCTCTGTATTGGTTATTCTAGTTATACATTCGTCTAAATTTTTTTCAAAGTTTTCAACTTCTCTGCCTTTGGTTTGAATTTCCTCCTGTAGCTCAGAGTAGTTTGATCGTCTGAAGTCTTCTTCTCTCAACTCATCAAAGTCATTCTCCGTCCAGCTTTGTTCCATTGCTGGTGAGGAACTGCGTTCCTTTGGAGGAGAAGAGGCGCTCTGCTTTTTAGAGTTTCCAGTTTGTCTGCTCTGTTTTTTCCTCATCTTCGTGGTTTTATCTACTTTTGGTCTTTGATGATGGTGACGTACAGATGGGTTTTTGGTGTGGATGTCCTTTCTGTTTGTTAGTTTTCCTTCTAACAGACAGGACCCTCAGCTGCAGGTCTGTTGGAGTTTGCTAGAGGTCCACTCCAGACCCTGTTTGCCTGGGTAACAGCAGCGGTGGCTGCAGAACCGCGGATTTTCGTGAACCGCGAATGCTGCTGTCTGATCGTTCCTCTGGAAGTTTTGTCTCGGAGGAGTACTCGGCCATGTAAGGTGTCAGTCTGCCCCTACTGGGGGGTGCCTCCCAGTTAGGCTGCTTGGGGGTCAGGGGTCAGGGACCCACTTGAGGAGGCAGTCTGCCTGTTCTCAGATCTCCAGCTGCGTGCTGGGAGAACCACTGCTCTCTTCAAAGCTGTGAGACAGGAACATTTAAGTCTGCAGAGGTTACTGCTGTCTTTTTGTTTGTCTGTGCCCTGCCCCCAGAGGTGGAGCCTACAGAGGCAGGCAGGCCTCCTTGAGCTGTGGTGGGCTCCACCCAGTTGGAGCTTCCCGGCTGCTTTATTTACCTAAGCAAGCCTGGGCAATGGTGGGCGCCCCTCCCCCAGCCTCACTCCAACCTTGCAGTTTGATCTCAGACTGCTGTGCTAGCAATCAGCGAGACTCCGTGGGCATAGGACCCTCCAAGCCGGGTGCGGGATATAATCTGGTGCACCGTTTTTTAAGCCCGTTGGAAAAGCGCAGTATTAGGGCGGGAGTGACCCGATTTTCCAGGTGCCGTCTGTCACCCCTTTCTTTGACTAGGAAAGGGAACTCCCTGACCCCTTGCACTTCCTGAGTGAGGCAATGTCTCGCCCTGCTTTGGCTCACGCACGGTGTGCTGCACCCACTGTCCAGCACTCACTAGTGAGATGAACCCGGTACCTCAGATGGAAATGCAGAAATCACCCGTCTTCTGTGTCACTCACGCTGGGAGCTGTAGACCGGAGCTGTTCCTGTTTGGCCATCTTGGCTGCTTCCTCTATCCACCACATTTTCGTTATCCAGTCTATTATTGATAGATATTTGGATTGGTTCCAAGTCTTTGCTATTGTGAATAGTGCTGCAGTAAACATATGTGTGCAGGTGTCTTTATAGTAGAATTATTTATAGTCCTTTGAGTATATACCGAGTAACAGGATTGCTGGATCAAATGGTATTTCTAGTTCTAGATCCTTGAGGAATTGCCACACTGTCTTCCACAATGGTTGAACTAGTTTACACTCCCACCAACAGTGTAAAAGCTTTCCTATTTCTCCACATCCTCTCCAGCATATGTTGTTTCCTGACTTTTTAATGGTCGCCATTCTAACTGGCGTGAGAGGGTATCTCATTGTGGTTTTCATTTGCATTTCTCTAATGACCAGTGATGATGAGCATTTTTTCATATATCTGTTGGCTGCATAAATGTCTTCTTTTGCGGACTGTTTGTTCATATCCTTTGCCCACTTTTTGATGGGGTTTGTTTTTTTCTTGTAAATTTGTTTAAGTTCTTTGTAGATTCTGGATATTAGCCCTTGTCAGATGGATAGATTGCAAAAATTTTCTCCCATTCTGTAGGTTGCCTGTTCACTCTGATGATAGTTTCTTTTGCTGTGCAGAAGCTCTTTAGTTTAATTAGACCCCATTTGTCTATTTTGGCTTTTGTTGCCATTCCTTTTGGTGTTTTAGACATGAAGTCTTTGCCCATGCCTATGTCCTGCATGGCACTGCCAAGATTTCCTTCTAGGAGTTTTATGGTCCTACGTCTTATGTTTAAGTCTTTGATTCATCTTGAGTTGATTTTTGTATAAGGTCTAAGGAAGGGGTCCAGTTTCAGTTTTCTGCATATGGCTAGCCAGTTTTCCCAACACTATTTATTAAATAGGGAATCTTTTCCCCATTGCTTGTTTGTGTCAGGTTTGTCAAAGATCAGATGGTTGTAGATGTGTGGTGTTATTTCTGAGGCCTCTGTTCTGTTTCATTGGTCTACATATCTGTTTTGGTACTGGTACATGCTGTTTTGGTTACTGCAGCCTTGTAGTATTGTTTGAAGTCAGGTAGCATGATGCCTCCAGCTTTGCTCTTCTTGCCCAGGATTGTCTTGGCTATGTGGGCTCTGTTTTGGTTCCCCATGAAGTTTAAATTAGTTTTCTCCAATTCTGTGGAGAAAGTCAGTGGTAGCTTGATGGGGATAGCATTGAATCTATAAATTACTTTGGGCAGTATGGCCATTTTCACGATATTGATTCTTCCTATCCATGAGCATGGAATGTTTTTCCATTTGTTTGTGTCCTCTCTTATTTCTTTGAGCAATGGTTTGTAGTTCTCCTTGAAAAGGTCCTTCACATCCCTTGTAAGTTGGATTCCTAGGTATTTTATTCTCTTTGAAGCAATTGTGAATGGGAGTTCACTCATGATTTGGCTCTCTGTTTGTCTGTTATTGATTTATAGGAATGTTTGTGATTTTTGCACATTGATTTTGTATCCTGAGACTTTGCTGAAGTTGCTTATCAGCTTAAGGAGATTTTGGACTGTGATGATGGGGTTTTCTAAATATACAATCATGTCATCTTCAAACACGGACAATTTTACTCCCTCTCTTCCTATTTGAATACTCTTTATTGCTTTCTCTTGCCTGATTGCCCTGGCCAGAACTTCCAATACTGTGTTGAATAGGAGTGGTGAGAGAGGGCATCCTTGTCTTGTGCCAGTTTTCAAAGGGAATGCTTTGAGGTTTTGCCCATTCAGTATATCGGCTGTGGGTTTGTCATAAATAGCTCTTATTATTTTGAGATATGTTTCATTGATACCTAGTTTATTGAGAGTTTTTAGCATGAAGGGGTGTTGAATTTTTGTCAAAGGCCTTTTCTGCATCTATTGAGATAATCATGTGGTTTTTGTCATTGTTTCTGTTTATGTGATGGATTATGTTTATTGATTTGCATACATTGAATCAGCCTTGCATCCCAGGGATGAAGCCAACTTGATCATGATGGATAAGCTTTTTACTGTGCTGGTGGATTCTGTTTGCCAGTATTTTACTGAGGATTTTTGGATCGATGTTCATCAGGGATATTGGCCTGAAATTTTCTTTTTTTGTGGTGTCTCTGCCAGGTTTTGGTATCATGATGATGCTGGCGTCATAAAATGAGTTAGGGAGGATTCCCTCTTTTTCTATTGTTTGGAATACTTTCAGAAGGAATGGTACCAGCTCCTCTTTGTACCTCTGGTAGAATTCGGCTGTGAATCTGTCTGGTCCTGGACTTTTTTTGGTTGGTAGGCTATTAATTACTGCCTCAATTTCAGAACTTGTTATTGGTTTATTCAGGGATTTGGCTTCTTCCTGGTTTAGACTTGGGAGGGTGTATGTGTCCAGGAATTTATCCATTTCTTCTATATTTTCTAGTTTATTTGGATAGAGGTGTTTATAGTATTCTCGGATGGTAATTTGTATTTCTGTGGGATCACTGGTGATATCCCCTATATCATTTTTTATTGTGTCTACTTGATTCTTCTTTCTTTTCTTCTTTATTAGTCTGGCTAGCGGTCTATTTTGTGGATCTTTTCAAAAAAAGCAGCTCCTGGATTCATTTATTTTCTGAAGGGTTTTTGTTTCTCTGTCTCCTTCAGTTCTGCTCTGATCTTAGTTTTTTCTTGTCTTCTGCTAGATTTTGAATGTTTGCTGTTGCTTCTCTAGTTCTTTTAATTTTGATGTTAGGGTGTCAATTTTAGATCTTTCCTGCTTTCTCTTGTGGGTACTTAGTGCTATAAATTTCCCTCTAAACAGTGCTCTAAATGTGTCCCAGAGATTCTGGTACCTTGTGTCTTTGTTCTCACTGGTTTCAAAGAATATCTTTATTTCTGCCTTCATTTTGTTATTTACTCAGTAGTCATTCAGGAGCAGGTTGTTCAGTTTCCATGTAGTTGTGCGGTTTTGAGTAAGTTTCTTAATCCTGAGTTCTAATTTGATTGCATGTGGTCTGAGAAACTTTGTTATGATTTCTGTTCTCTTGCATTTGCTGAGAAGTGTTTTACTTCCAATTATGTGGTCAATTTTAGGATAAGTGTGATGAGGTGCTGAGAAGAGTCTATGTTCTGTTGATTTGGGGTGGAGAGTTCTATAGATGTCTTTTAGGTCTGCTTGGTCCAGAGCTGAGTTCAAGTACTGAATATCCTTGTTAATTTTCTGTCTCGTTGATCTAATATTGACAGTGAGGTGTTAAAGTCTCCCACTATTATTGTGTGGCAGTTTAAGTATCTTTGTAGGTCTCTAAGAACTTGCTTTATGAATCTGGGTGCTCCTGTATTGGGTGCATATATATTTAGGATAGTTAGCTCTTCTTGCTGCATTGATCCCTTTACCATTGTGTAATGCACTTGTCTTTTTTGATCTTCGTTTGTTTAAAGTTTGTTTTATCAGAGATTAGGATTGCAACCCCTGCTTTTTTTTGCTTTCCCTTTGCATGGTAGATATTCCTCCATCCCTTTATTTTGAGCCTATGTGTGTCTTTCCACGTGAGATGGGTCTCCTGAATACAGCACACTGACAGGTCTTGACTCTTTATGCCATTTGCCAGTCTGTGTCTTTTAATTGGGGCATTTAGCCTGTTTATATTTAACATTAATATTATTATGTGTGAATTTGATCCTGTCATTATAATGCTAGCTGGTTGTTTTGCCTGTTAGTTGATGCAGTTTCTTCATGTTCTTTACAATTTGGCATGTTTTTGCAGTGGCTGGTACTAGTTGTTCCTTTCCATGTTTAGTGATTCCTTCAGGAGCTCTTGTAAGGCAGGCCTAGTGGTGACAGAATCTTTCAGCATTTGCTTGTCTGTAAAGGATTTTATTTCTCCTTCACTTATGAAGCTTAGTTTGGCTGGATATGAAATTCTAGTTTGAAAATTCTTTAAGAATGTTGAGTATTGGCTCCCACTCTCTTCTGGCTTGTAGGGTATTTGCCAAGAGATCCACTGTTAGTCTGATGGGCTTCCCTTTGTGGGTAACCTGACCTTTCTCTCTGGCTTCCCTTAACATTTTGTCCTTTATTTCAACCGTGGTGAATCTGATGATTGTATCTTGGGGTTGCTCTTCTCGAGGAATATCTTTGTAGTATTCTCTGTATTTCCTGAATTTGAACGTTGGCCTGTCTTGTTTGATTGGGGAAGTTCTCCTGAATAATATCCTGAAGAGTGTTTTCCAACTTGATTCCATTAACCTCGTCACTTTGAGGCATGCCAAACAAACATAAATTTGGTCTTTTCACATAGTCCCATATTTCTTGGAGGCTTTTTCATTCCTATTTATTTTTTCTCTAATCTTGTCTTCTCACTTTATTTCATTAAGTTGACCTTCAATCTCTGATGTCTGTTTTTTCTGGTTGATCGATTCGGCTACTGATACTTGTGTATGCTTCATGAAGTTCTGTGCTATGTTTTTCAGCTACATCAGGTCATTTATGTTCTTCTCTAAACTGGTTATTCTAACCTTTTATCAAGGTTCTTAGCTTCCTTGCATTGGGTTAGAACATGTTCCTTTAGCTTGGAGGAGTTTCTTATTACCCACCTTCTGAAGCCTACTTCTGTCAATTCATCAAACTCACTCTCCATCCAGTTTTGTTCCCTTGCTGGTGAGGAGTTGTGGTCCTTTGGAGGAGAAGAGGCATTTTGGTTTTTGGAATTTTCAGCCTTTTTGCAGTGGTTTCTCCCCATCTTTGTGGATTTATCTGACTTTGGTCTTTGATGATGGTGACCTTTGGGTGGGGTCTTTGAGTGGATGTGCTTTTCCTTTCTGTTAGCTTTCCTTCTGACAGGCCTCTCTGCTGCCAGTCTTCTGGAGTTTGCTGGAGGTCCACTCCTGACCCTGTTTGCCTGGGTGTCAGCAGCGGAGCTGTAGAACAGCAGAGAGTGCTGTCTGATCTTTCCTCTGGAAGCTTCATCCCAGAGGGGCACCTGCCAGATGCCAGCCAGAGCTCTCCTATATGAGGTGTCTCCCAGTCAGGATACACAAGGGTCAGGGACCCACTTGAGGAGGCAGACTGACTCTTAGCAGAGCTCGAATGCTGTGCTGGGAGATCCACTCCTCTCTTCAGAGCTGTCAGGCAGGGATGTTGAAGTCTGCTGAAGCTGCACCTACAACTGCCCCTTCCCCCAAGTGCTCTGTCCCAGGGAGATGGGGGTTTCATCTATATGTACCTGACTAGGGCTGTTGCCTTTTTTTTAGAGATGCCCTGCCCAGAGAAGAGAAATCTGTCAGTCTGGCCACAGCAGCCTTGCTGAGCTGCAGTGGGCCCCACCCAGTTCAAACTTCCCAGTGGCTTTGTTTACACAGTGAGCGTAAAACTGCCTACTCAAGCTTCAGCAATGGCAGATGCCCCTCCCCGCAACAAGCTCAAGCATCCCAGGTGGATCTCAGACTGCTGCTGTGCTGGCAGCGAGAATTTCAAGCCAGTGGATCTTAGTTTGCTGGGCTGCATGGGGATGGGACCCGCCGAACCATGCCACTTGGCTCCCTGGCTTCAGCACCCCTTTCCAGTGGAATGAATGGTTCTGTCTTGCTGGCCTTCCATGCGCCACTGGGGTATGGAAAAAAAGAACTCTTGAAGCTAGTTTGGTGTCTGCCTAAATGGCAGCCCTGTTTTTTGCTTGAAATCCAGGGCCCTGGTTGGGTAGGCACCGAAGGGAATCTCCTGGTTTGCAGGTTGTGAAGACCATGGGACAAGCGCAGTATCTGTGCCGGGGTTCCTTGGACTCAGTCCCTCATAGCTTCCCTTGGGTAGGGGAGAAAATTCCCCGACCCCTCGCACTTCCTGGGTGAGGCAGTGCCGTAGCCTGCTTCGGCTTGCCCTCCATGGGCTGCTCCCAGTGTCCAACCAGTCCCAATGAGATGAACCAGGTACCTCAGTTGGAAATGCAGAAATCACCTGCCTTCTGTGTCAGTCTCGCTGGGTGCTGTACACCAGAGCTATTCCTATTGGGCTATCTTGCCAGCCTTAACAACAGATTTTTTTTTTTAAGCGATGGTATGTGATTGTAAGGATAAAAAAACAAAACTTGGGTTATATCAGTGTTGTCATTTTAGGTGACCTCTTGGAGTTTTTGTGTTTGAAATTCAAGACAGTGAAACAGTGCAAACTGTGAGATGTAATGTTTTTGTTTAATAAATATAAATTTTAGTACATATATGAAATATTTTGCTGACTTTGACTAGTATCTTTAAGGTTGATATTTCTCCTTTTTAAGTTGCTAATTGTTAGTTTTAAAACTAAATAACAAATAAAAATTTTATAAGTGAATGCTACATGCTGATTCCTAAAAATTAATGTGATATAGGGGATGGTGTTAAATAATGACCTGCTCTGAGTATAAAATATATTAGGACATCCCTGCTTTCTAGAAATTCCAGAACTTGTCCTGGAAGAATTCAGACCTGAATTCATGACCTGGATGTTCCTTGGGTTGGTAGAGTTATCTTTTTCACATGCCATGGCAATTCAGGTCCCTCTATAATCCCACCTCCACGCTACCTTTCTCCTCCCTGGTCCCCAAGACTTTCCACTCTGGATTATAGTTCTCCTATCTATCTCATATTCCACAAAAAGAATTTTGAAAAACAGAGTCGACTAATTTTTTTCTTGTAAGCCTGCTACTTTTTTTAACCTCTTTCTACCTCCTGATTGCTTTATGGCCCCGCCTTAGTTCTTTGATATCTATAAAGGAAGCCTAAAGAGAAAGGGTGCTCTTGGAGAGTACAGATCAGTAGATTTGAAAGAATTGCCCTTCCCTGCCCCCAAATTAGAAACTGATCAAAACAATTGCTTAAGAAGTGAACTTGTTAAAGGACTGAAAAATATGAATCACTATCAGGGGATTTATCAGAAGTATTAAAAGAAGACATGTGGGACTGATTTCCAGAATAGGGAAGCATTATTTCCCTGGAAATAATCCAGGGAAAACATAGAACTGGGAAGTTCAATGTTTTGCAAGAAAAGGGAACAAATCTTCAGAGAAAAAGCCTCAGTATCTGCAAGACAGCAGGACAATGAGAAATTAACATGGCATGTTTCTGAAAAACTGAGTTTGCCAAACTTGAGCTCTTTGCATACTTCAGTTTCAGGAGTTTCAGGATTAGCAAATGTGGTGGCTTTAAACCACTTCACCTATCTTCCTTTCTTGGATTTGATGTGAAGACTAGAATAGGGTTTGCAGCAGTGAGAAGTGGAAAGACCCTCAAATACGTGGCACAGCCCCAAACTCAGAAAAGAGGTTTTCAGCAAAGTACTAAAAGATCTCTCTTTGGCCAGGGTTGTTTTGTCAATATTCTAGAAAGAGAATCAAATAGCATAGTACTGGATGTGGGAATCCAGGTTTAAGAATCATCCATGTGATCGGGACCTGGGAGAATTAGCAGAGTCTGTGATCAATATAAATCTAGCTCTGCACACTTAGGCAGCTGAGAGTGTGAACTCAACAGGAGCTGACATGGGGAAGTAGGGTCCTCTGAGCCCAGCTGGCAGGATGCCACCCTTTCAGGCACTGACAAAGAGAAGAGTGCGTTCAGAAGAGACTCCCAGGACAGAGTCTGGCGAAAAGTTGGAGGTTGTTAAAGCAGAAAAAGAGAAGCTTCAGGGATCACACAAGTGACTATTCATGTGTCTAAAGCACTGATTTGCAGAGAAAGACTGTTATGGTTTGAATTTTCCCCCCTTATATCCCCAAATTTATATGTTGAAGAAAGCACAAGGAAGAGCATTCTAACAAACAATTCAGACTGTCTGAGAGTGGGCTGAACTGCCTTTTGGTGTAGTGTGCTTTGTAGTATTGAGGATGTGTAAGTGGAGATGATGAGATGACCAGTTTCTGGAGCTATTATAGGGAAAATTCCCGCAAGCGGGGGATGGACAATCTCCAAGGTTTCCTTCAGTTGTAAAATTCAATGCTTCTAACTAACTCCAAAAGTATTCAGAAACAAAAAATTAGCTAAAGATTTTAAATTAGGAATTGTTCTGTTTTTAGAAAGGACAGAATCTAAACAAGCATTAAAAAAGAACCAGTAAAATGTAATTCTACACAAGAAAAAGTGCAAGTTTTTGTTTGTTTGTTTGTTTTTGTTTTGTTTTCTTGAGATAGTCTCACTCTGTTGGCCAGGCTGGAGTGCAGTGGCACGATCTCAGCTCACTGTAACCTCTGCCTCTTGGGCTCAAGCAATTCTCCTGAGTCATCCTCCCGAGTAACTGGGATTATAGGCATGCACCACCACACCCGGCTAATTTTTGTATTTTTAGTAGAGAATGGGTTTCACCACATTGGCCAGGCTGGTCTGAAACTCCTGACCTCAGGTAATCTGCCTACCTCCAGCCTCCCAAAGTTTTGGGATTACAGGCATGAGCCACTGCGCCCAGCTAAAAAGTGCAAGTTTTCTTTTACTCTTAACCTAAGATCTACCCTCTTAGCAAAATTTTAGGTATACAGTACAATATTGTTAACTCTAGGGACTACACTGTGTAGTAGCTCTCCAGGACTTATGCATATCACACAACTTCATGCCCTTTGTCTAACTTCTCCCCATTTTTCCCCTCCCTCTGACCCTGGCAACCACCATTCTACTTTCTGCTTGAGTTTGACCATTTTAGATTCCTAACATAAGTGAGACCATGTAGTATTTGTTCTTCAGTGTTGGGCTTTTTTTACTTAGCACAATGGACTCCAAGTTCATCCACGCTATCAAAAAAGGGCAGGGGCCGGGTGCAGTGGCTCATGCCTGTAATCTCAGCACTTTGGGAGGCCGAGGCGGGCAGATCATGAGGTCAGGAGTTTGAGAACAGCCTGGCCAACATGGTGAAACCTCGCCTCTACTAAAAATACAAAAATTAGCCAGGTGTAGTGGGCGCCTGTAGTCCCAGCAATTCGGGAGGCTGAGACAGGAGAATCGCTTGAACCCACGAGGTGGAGGTTGCAGTGAGCTGAGATCGTGTCATTGCACTCCAGCCTAGGTGACAGAGCAAGGCTCCATCTCAAAAAAAAAAAAGAAGGCAGGATTTCCTTCTTTTTAAGGCTGAGTAGTATTTCATTATATGTATACACCACATTTTCTTTATTCATCTGTTGATGGACATTCAGGTTGCTTCCATGTCTTGGCTGTTGTGAATAATGCTGCAGTGAACATTGGAATGCAGATATCTCTTTGATATCCTGATATTCAGTTCCTCTGGAAAAGAGCAAGAATTAACAGGGAAAATATTTCAAGAACCCAGTGGGCAGGAAGTACAAAAAGAACAATGATGCTGGGAAACACAGGACATTGAATGATATTAAATATGTCAGATACCACATGGCTGCAAAACAGGGTGGCTTACTATGAGCAGTATCTGTAGCTTTAAGCCAGGCAGGTTCCTGTCCTGCCACTTAAGAGCTTTGTGGTCTTGGCCCATCTACGTAACTTGTCTGAACAAGAGTTTCCTCATCTCCAAAGTGGGACAATATCACCTGGATCACCGTGTCAGGAGGATGACATGAGATAATTAATGAGAACTGTGAGACATGTGGTAAGCATTCAATAAAGAACTATGAATTTCATTAAGCATTCAATAAAGAACTATGAATTTCATTATGAAATTAGCATCTTCAGAGCCAAAACCAAGGCTTATTACACACACACACACACACACACACACACAGAAACACAAATGACAAAATTAAAGCTTTAAAGGAAATTTCTTTGTTAGAGTCCGTGATGTAAACAACAGTCTTTCCTATGTCAGTGTAAAGTTTCATTTGCTAATATTTTATCTATATTAAATGATTAGAAATCATGATTTGCCACATCATTCCACATAGAACCAAGTAGAATGGTAGATTTTGATTTTTTTTTTTTTTTTTTTTAGTGGGTATCCAGCTCATTTGAAAGTACTGAAGGCGGGCCCATGTTTGAGACCTTTGGTCTGATGTGTGGCCTTGGATAAACTTCTGTCATTCTTGGTTTTCTCACCTGCACCTAACTCATCAAGTTGCTGGGATGATGAAATGGGACTAGGCTTGGGCAAAGTGTTAAGTAGATGGCTGATGAGCATGTTACCATCACATCCTCGTAGCTTTGGGATGTTGATTGTCGGTACTGGCTCTACCCCAAGGATAAATGCCATAAATACCATGGGAAGCAATGGTCAGTTTATCCTGATAGAGCCAGTCAAAACGAGGAATAATGCGTGAAATTAAGGTAGATGAGGCTTTAAGGAAAGGAAAAACTTCTGTTCAGCAGGATCTTTTAGATAATGAAGTGGCCTCTAAGGAAACTTGAAGGAGCTCTACACTGGAAGAAAAACTAAAATGGTCAACCACTCTGCCTACTGAAATATGAGTGATTTCAAAGCTTCTGCCTTCTCTTAATCTTTGCGCTTCTCCTTCCTCTTTTAGTTTTATGCTTTCCCCAAGGATGTTCCTTGATCCAAATTGCTCTTTATTCGAGGCTGTGATTCATTCCTGGTGTGGTTTAAATTGGCCCATGTTTGTAGTATCTGAGGCTAGAGTCGTGTCTTAAAAAGGCAACCACCATCTTTCCCCCGGGTTCACCCTTGGTGCCTTCCTGTCACCCCAATCCATGTTTGCAGCGGGCCGTCCGCAGCCTGGCCTGGCTCTTCTGCCTCCGTGTCAGCCTCCTCATTAGGCATGCTCTGGAGCTGGCTGGTGTCAGAGCCGGCCGATGCATCAGAATGCAGGGCATGCCTCCGGCTCCTGGGAAGCTGCACATTCCGCATGAAATATGAAGGCAACAGCCAGCCCAGGGGAGACCCAGGGTGGATTTAGAGGAAGAGCAGCAAAGGTGGCTGTTGGGGGAGGGGCATTCTGCAGGGTCAGAGAGACAATGTGGGCACCTATCACATATTTTAAAGGCACTGCTTTGGTGGGGGAGAGGGATGCTGGGAGGGGCACCTGGTTTATGTATCCTCTTGGCTGCTCCTGACACACACTCCCTTGGTACATTCTTTCTGCATATGCTCATGGTATATCTGTGATTATGGTGATGTGCCCTTTTGAGATAGGCAGCCGGCTCACTCCCCGCTGTGCTCATCACTGATTCTTGAGTTTCTCTCTTTTGGGATAACCTGAAATCATAAGAGCAGTCCATGTGGATTTCGGAGCACCTGACAGTAAGAAACATAATAAAAAGTAATGATTGTCCAGCAAGCCCTGGGGATGCTTGTCACACACCACCTTGGGTCCACAGAGGTTAGGCGTGCTTAACAGGCGGTGGCCTCAGATGGTTCCAAGGCCTGACATTAGAGCCTGTCCTTGTCTTTGTCCAGAATCCTCTGGTTTCCAGCCAAGGCTCCGTGCTGGGGTTCTACCCAGCCATTCAGAAATGAGGAGAAAATCATTCATCCCCACCATAGGCACTAAGAGATTACTGCATGCCTTAACGTGTCATAGCGTAATGTGCTGTGCACAGACCCTTAGAACACTTACCCACTGTAGTGTGCTTGCTTTATGTGCAGGTCCCCGACTTAGCCACTCTATCCATGAAGCAGAAATGCTATATTATTTGTTTTTATATAACCAGAGGATTGGTACATAGTAGGCACTCAATAAATACTGAGTAAATTATATTTGATGAGACTGTCCTCCCACACCATCACACATCCAAGTCATCAAAAAACACAAGTCTACTGGTCCCTCTAAATACAGAAATTTTGGGAGGCCAACTTTTCTCCCCTAACCTAAATCCACAATGCCCATTACAGTGTACTCAGGGTGTAATTCCATTTCATATCATTGATTACAGAGTATTACAGAGTATCCCACTTTCTTTTGATCAGAGAACATATATACACATACACATACACACACACACACACACACACAAAAGGAAGCAGTTTGCAATCCTTGTGTGTGAGATGAATGTGAAAGTTTTCTGCAAGAAACTCCAAAGCAGTGATGTCTCCTGAAAGCCCCGGCCATTTCTGGCTGGCAGTACTGCCTGCTGCATACCTTCCAGAGGTGCCATTCAACAGGCGGGTTCCACACTGAGGCTGCCCTGCTGGCTGGAATGCGAGACAATATGTATGCTTGCTTTACATGTGGGAACTTTCAGTGTACAGAACTGTATTTGGTGACTTTCTGTTAATTTTATAAAGAAATAAATTGGCTTTTTTGTGAACAGAAAGGACTCTGTACTTCTGTTCGGTTCTTGATGCAGAGTAGCAGGAAGTAGCAGGATTCAGCCAAAATGTTGGCTCTTCACAAGACCATAAGCTGCCTGGGAGCCAGGCATCATCTCCCCTATCCACTGCTGTGTTCCCAGTGGCTAGATCATAGCTAGAGTGGAGTAGACATGAAAACATTGGGTTGAGTGGAGACTTGGACCTGCACTGTCACTTAGAGAGGGTGTCACTTAAACAGATCTGTCTAGATCTGCACTTTCTATAGCAGAGAAAGTATAGCGCCTTATCCTCTAGCCAGTAATATGTTCAGGGTTGGGTCCATTAGAATCCTCCCTGGTTTTGATATGCCTATGCTGAGATAGAATTTCTCTGTTGGAGCTACCAAGTTGAGAGTAGGATGCTAATTCGAAAGAGTAGAGAATTAGGCTATTAGACAAAATATGGATGTGGAGAGAGAAAGAGAGCCAGCAAAGCAGCTAGCCCTACCAGCATCATATGACTTTGTGTATTCAGCCCCAGCTGGAGCTCTAACCCAGAGTGTCTTGGTTATATGAACCAATAAATTACTGATTTATTTATTTGCTAGAGGTAATATAGAAGGAGGTTTTCATCACTTAAAACTAAAAGCAGTCTCTGACCGACAGACTTGTTTCATACTATCCCTGTCTTCTTTTAAAGCTATTCCTTTGCTCCATGCTAACAGCTAATCTTGTTCTCTTTACATTTAATGCATGCTGATCTCCTAAATGTCTATTTTCACATGGTGGTTATTTTGCCCAGTCCTTTTGCCTTCTTTAAGCAGAACTGTGTTTAAGCCACATACTCAGGCCAGATGTATCTGTCCCACACAAAGACTATAGAGAGAAGGAATACTTCACATTTCTGGATAACAGACCTAACAGTTCTCACTGGTGTCAGATCCCCCAGCCCTACAGCACACAGCACCCCCTTGACAGTACACATTAACTCTGCAGTGGACCTTGGTGAGGACACCCTGCTCTGGACTCAGCTCTGCTGTGGCTGCACTCACTTGTTTGTAACTTGTTTTGTAGGAATGGGGCTTGGCCCCCAGCTAGAGGCGAGATGGCTAGTTTTCAGAGAACAAAGGAGAGGGAAGAAGACAGAGGTTCCTTGAACATCTACTTAGTGAGAAACACCACCCAGGGCACTGCACCTGCCTGTGAATTGCATAACTTCTCTTGTCCATAGCTGTGGATGCAAAAGGCTCAGAGTAGTTCAGCAGTTGCTTGCACGTGGGGTGAGCTGTTTAGGTGACAGTGCAGGTCTGTCTAAATGCAAGCATCCATGCTTTTTCTACCACCACTAAGTTGTCTCCTGGGGCCATATTTTGATTTGTTTTGTGCAGTCCAGACCACTCTGCACCATGCTGGCCACACTGTAAGTCCAATGATGACAGCACTGTGTTTATCGCCATTTCATACGAACCTAATGAGGGAATGTTACACAACACCTCCTCCATAGTGTGAGAGAATTGCTTGACATGGAGATGCACAGAAACAAGAGAAGTTTGGAGTCCAATTTCCTTCCTCTGTGGCCCACCCAGCCTCTGGGGTTGAAAGCGTGGCCAGGGAAATCGTTCTGTTCCCGTACACGCAGGGATGCCTCTGGCTGGGTGACAGCCACTGACCCACCTCGTTTTTGTTCTGCAGGTGTTGGAAAGAGGATGCAACCATCCCCAACAGGGAAGGGTGGAAAATGCTGTACTGTGCATGGGTGAATGTGCACATGTGTGTATGTGTGGTCCTGGGAGCAAGGGCCGGGCAGGGACCAGTCTGCAAAACAACATTAAGAAACCGAAACATTTTCCACGGAGAAACAGAATTACTGCCCATGGAATTCTTACCCAGCCTGAGAAGCAAGCAGCAGCCCCTCCTTTTCATTAGTTAAACAAAGAGGGTTGTTTTTCAAATGAAAACTTTCAGTGTGGAAAACAATCTAATTCCCGGGGCTTTTTGAGAAGTGAGATTCTCAGTGCTCCAATAAACATGTCTATGTGGATATGCAGCTGCAAAGGCAGTGTGGGTGCGCTGACCAAACGAGAGGGCAGGCCTGGCCAGTGGGGGACACGGGGACTTAGCTTCAGGCCTCTCATAACAATCCCAGGTAGAAAGGCCAACAGAGGGAATGAACCATGGCCTGGAAGATTTGAACTGTTCTGCGAGAGAAAAAAAGCGAAAACAAAAATATTTTCTGTAAGTCCATTAAATCATCTCCTTTCTTCCTCCAAGTCAATGAACTCCTTCTGGTCGGAAAATAATCTGCAAACTCAAGCCCTGCTTGGTTCATTGGGGTGTGTTCTGCCTTATTGAATTCCTGGCCTGCAGAGATCTTTCAAAAAAAAAAAAAAAAAAACTTGCGCCCACTTATGAACCCATGGGGTAAGGTCAGAGCTTTCTTTTGAGGGGTTCTCTTCATGAAAGCTCCTGGGTACTTGAATTTGTTTAAGAGTGGGCAAGAATAGGAAGGCAGACTGCCAGGGTTCAAATTTTAGCTCTACCACTTAAAAATAGTGTGTGCTTACTCTCTCTGGACCTCAGCTAGCCCATCTGCAAACAGGAGTAAGAATGGTACCTACATCACAGAGTTTTCAGGAAGATTAAATGAGAAGGTGCTTACAAAGTGCTTACCACAGTTTCTGGACAAAGGAAGACCTCAATAAAAGTGTGGCCATTATTATGAAGTTACAGGGACATGGCATATGGTCACAGACCTGAACTTTTTAAATTAATAAATATCATTCTTTGAGGTTTCTAGTTTTCCCATCTCACTAATGGAAAGCATGTTGTTTAAAAAAATAAAAGCAGACACAAAATAGCCTCTCTTCAAATCAGAGCTTCCTTCTCTAATCAGTCCGTGAATGTTTCAGGGAGTGCTCTATTTAACTTGGCTGGCCCCTGGTTTTGCCGTGAGTAATACATTGGGCTTAATTTCAAACTCCACACAGCCAAGATCACTGGATACTTGAGCTTCCCCAAGCTGAGTTGATACAGCTGCTCTGCCCCTGGTCACTGGTGAGTTGTCCCTGTGGATTCCAAAGGGTCTGAATACAAAAAGGCCAAGGTGCATGGGCCAGCCGAGATGGTCAAGGACATGGGTTCCCACTGAGCAGGTGTCCAAGTGAGACAAGACTGAGGAGGCCTGGGGAGCCCTACAGTGAAGTCAGAAGAAACTGAGACAGACAGAGGGTGGCCAGAGATTATGGAGAGAGGGGCTTCGCTGACACTTGGGGAGAGCAGTGTTGCTTGGAGCATCCTTGCTCTTACAAAGGCAGCATAGGTGGTTGAAAGAAACCATCCTGATTTTGACATTGCCACAATGATAAACGAAGGGCATGAAAACTCTCCAAGTTAGGGTCTCTGAGACCAATTAGGTCAGACGATGAAGATTTGCTTGAAAAATAAAATCGAGTATGGCTTTCTTTTAAACAAGGCTTCATTTCAAATGGAACTGAATAAACCAAATTCAATTTAGACATGTTATTCCCCAGGAACTTAGCTCTGGCATGAAATAAGGCTTGCCTGAGGCCACTTGAGAACCGCAGTCTGTGGGACAGCCCTGTGATGGACAAATAGAGCAGAGTGTTAATTTTGAGGCCTGTCGAACCCCAATGACAGGCGGGCTGGTAAACAGATTGAAGAAGCTAATGACTATTTAGTGCTTTCCAGGATAGGAAATGTCTCTTTGGCTTCTGAGGTAGCAACACCCTTACCTTAAAAGGTTTGGATTGATGATCTGGGCCCAATAAAAGCCCCTTCTGAAATCTATTGGGAAGCCCAAGCATTTCCAAAGTGAAAGATAATGAAGATGTTCTAGAAGCAATATCATTATGAGTATACATTATAAATGATAATTACAATTAATCATATTAGCCTTCATAATCTCCCAACATTATAACTCAACAATGGTAGATTCATCTTCCTTGTGTTCTTTGGAAGAAGATTTTGCCTTGAGCTACACGTTTTCTCCTTTAATTTGACTTGTGGTGGTTTCTGCTTTCTGATTGATTCTCTGTCTCCTGAAGACAGGCATGTGATGGGGAGGGAGGTTTGGGAATTAGATGAAGTTGTGGGGTCATGATGCCCGGCAAGTTCTAGAACCCCAGAATTTACTTCGCCCCTGAAGGAGACACTCGAACAGCCCATCTTGTTATTTCAATGCTGTCAGAACTCTTTCATGCCTCTACATGTGAATCCATGGTCAGGCGTTCCCCAATCCCCGCTGCAATCTAAATCGGCCTCCTCCTTTTATTCTCTCTCATAATTCCTTCTTTCTCCCCAAGCACTAATCATGGTTTTTAATCATTTCTTTATATTTATTTGATGTTTAGCTCCTCATTAGATATGAGCTCAATAGGAGAGTGGTCATGTGTATTTTGTTCACTACCATATAATGAATACCTAGCTTTGTGACTGGAATAGGCAGGTAACCAATAAATAATTGTGAATGGAAGACAGAGTGGGTTGCACAGCTTGGAAAAGCATGCCCCTTAGAATGAAGCCCTCTCTTCTTTCTCTTCCCATTGACACCAGACATTTACTATCTCCCTATATTCCACAAAGGCCCACAGTGACTTCCCGCATGCTGAGTCCAGTGGCTTTCTGGGTCCTCATCCCTCGGCTGAGTTGTAGAGTCTGATACAATGAACTCTGCCCTACTAGAAAGCCAGCTTTCTTGGCTTCTGTGGCTCCAGGCTCCCCTCTCCGGTCTATGCTCACTGAGTCCTTCCTCCTCTTATACTGTAAAGGGAGTAAAGCCCATGGTTCTGGACACAGCCTGATCACATCCTCATGCTGTTCCTTCTCTTGACAGCTCCTCCACTGTCTTGGCTCCAGCCTGCAGCTTTTGACTGGGACCTACAAAGTCTACATTTCTAACCCTGAAATGCTCTTCCTCTTGCCTGCTTTTTCTTCTCCCAGTCACCAGGCTGGACAACTTAGTGTCTTTCCTCAACATCGTTCCTCATATTTTCCAAATAGTCAACATATGAAAATACTGAAAATACGAATTCAGTGTCTTCTCGTTGTCTATGACTCAAATCTCTCGATTGTCCAGACCTTCCCATCTTTTCCCAGTTTTCTGCTGCACATTATCCAAATTTATCTTATGCCAATAATGCCTTTTCTATTAATACTGTCAACATTCTACCTTTCCTTTAAGGTTTATCTCAATTATTTCCCACTTTAAGTCCCCTGTGAGCTTCCCAATCAATTACAATTTCTCCTGCTTTTAACTACCAACACACTATATATCTTTCAGTTGGCATTCTCTTAACTTTTTATTGAATAATGAATTTCTATGTATTTGTCCATATTTTCAGGGAAAGCCTAATAAATAGATCCCTGGAGAGACTGACCTAGATAAATCAAAAGCATAAACTACTAACACACACCCTAAAGACATTAAACAAAATATTAAGATGATATTATGAAGAATTTTATGTCAGTGGCTTTGAACATGCAGGTGAAATGGACACACGCCTAGAAAAATGCAAATATTGACATAAGACAAAATGGATAATTTGAATATTCACATATTTGCTAGAGAAATTTAATCTATAATTTAAAATTCCTACAAAGAAATCTTGAGGCCCAGACATTTGAGTGAGGAGTTATTTCAAACATATGAGAAAAAAATGAGTGTTACACAAATTCTTCCAGGGATTGGAAAAAGGAATACTTTGCTACTCATTTTATGAGGCCAGCATTACTTTGATACTGAAACTTGTCAAGGACATTCCAGGAGAAGAAAATTATAGGCCAATCCTTCATTGTAATATAGATATAAAACTCTTGAGCAAAATAGTGGCAAACCAAATCTAGAGATATTTTTAAAGGATCAGATATCATGACAAAATAAAGTTTCTTTTAAAAATGCAAGGTTGGTTTAACACTTAAAAATCAATCAATACAATTCACCACAGAAACAAAATAAAGAAGAAAAACCATATGAACACCTCAAAAGATGAATAAAAAGCATTTGTTAAAACTCAGAACTTGTTCATCACTGAAAATGTAACTGGCATCAAATTAGGACTAGAAGGGAACCCTTTCATCTATAAAAGTCTATACTTAATAATGAAATACGAGAACTTCTACTGGAGACCAGCAACAAGACAAGGATGTTCACTCTTAACACTTCTATGTAACAGTGTACTGGAGGTTCTAGCCAGAGTAGTTTAGGCAAGAAAAAGAAATTTCAAAATTTAAGGATTAGAAAAGACACAAACCTGATATTATCTGTGGACATGATTGTATGCATAGAATCTACAGGTGAATTATTAGAATGAGTCAGCAATTTAGCTGAACTAATGAATATAAAGTCAACATACAAAAATCAGCTATGTTTTTGTATACTTGCAACAAATATTGGAAAATAATACTTTAAATTTGATGCCATTTATAATAGTATTTAAAAAATTAAGCACCTTGTTAGGAATAAATTTAGCAAAATATGCACCTGACCAATGCATAGCAATGCAGAACACTGCAGAGAATAGTTTTTAAAGACTTAAATAAATGAGGAGATATAACATGTAAATTGGATTGGGAGACCCACAGTTGTAAAAATGTTAACACTCTTCAAATTGGCCTACGCTTCCATGCAATGCTAGTCAAAATCCCAGCAGGTTTTCTTTCTCTCTCCTTCCTCCTTTGTCCCTTGCTTTCTCTCTCCCATCCACCCTCCCTTCCTCTCTCCCATCCACCCTCCCTTCCTCTCTCCCTTCCTTCTTAAAATTAGTAAGGTAATTCTAAAATTTACGTAGAAATACAAAGTGGCAAAAATAGTCAAGACAAAATTGAAAAAGAAGAAAGCTGAAGGACTTGTACTACCAGAGATATCAAAACTTATACAGCCACAGTAATTAAGGCAGTGTGATATTGGTGTAAATAGAGACAAATAGATCCATGGAACAGAGTTGAGAGTCCAGAAACAGAGCTGCGTAGAAATCACCTGATTTACAACACGGGCACCACTGCAATGTAGTGTGTGAAAACAAATGGCTGGGTTAATTAGATTTCCAAAAGAAAAAAAATCTTTGACCCCCTATCTCACACCATACACAAAAGTCCATTACAGATGGAACATAGGCCTAAGTACGAAAGGTTGAACAATAAAGCTTCTAAAATATAACATATGAGAATATCTTCATGAGCTTGGTGTAGATAAATCAAAACAATACATAAAATTTACTAACCATAAAACTAAAGATTGATAAATTGGTCTCATTAAAATGAACAAGTTCTCATGAAAAAAAGTAAAGAAAACACAGACATACATATACCATTCATAGAGTGGGAGAAGGTAAATATATCCAGAATATTTAAAGATTTCTTATATAACAACAACAAGATGACACATAATGTATTAAAAATGGACAAAAAATTATTGAACAGTCCCTTTACAAAAGAAGATGTCTAAATTTGTAACAAACTTATGAAACTTTACAAAATTAGGTATGCAAACTTAGAATCACAATTCAGTATTAACCGCTTTCTTATTAGAATATAAATTTCAGATAAATTGACAGTGCTGAATACTGGTGAGAATCTGAAATGACAGGAATTCTTACATGCCATTAGCAGGCATGGAACCTGATGTCATGCTTTGAAAAATTGTTTTTATGGTATCTACTAAAGCTAACGTATGCATAGTCTCTGACACAACCATTCTCCTAGATATATACACAAAGAGATCTGTGTATAAGGGCATCAAAAATCACGCACAAGAATATTCATAGCAGTGCTATTTCTACTAGCCAGAGCCTAGAAGGAACACAAATGTCTATCAACAGGAGAAAGGTGTTCATTATGGCATATATACAATGGAATACTATACTATATAGCACTGAGAATGAACAAACTATCACTATGTGCAACAGTATGGATAAAAATTATAATGTTGAGTGAAGGAAGAAATAAAAAAATATTGTATGACTCTATGGACCTTCAATGACAGACAAAACTAATCTATACTGATGGGTGTCCAAAGAGGGGTCACTCTTGGAATGTGGGAGTAAAGATGGTAGCCTTACAGTAATGGCATTATTCCATGGCCAGGTCCGAATGGTGGTCACGTGGGTGTGTTCACTCCGAAAAATTAATCAAACTGTACACTAATGCTAGGTATCTTAGTTATACTTCAAATTATGAAGTTTATCAAAACAACCACAACAGCAAAAACCCTTTACCAGAGGATCTGTATGAATTCATTTAAGGCTTAGCATTCATTTTTGCAGGCTGTTTTGTGTCTTTGTAGTTCTGGGGCTGTCTGCCTTCATAGTTGCCATTGCTTCTGTCTGTTGACATGGTTCTATCACTTTCTTCTACTCAGCCCTTTGCTTTCAATCTAAACTTGATATATTCATCCTGATCTTTCATCTAGTTGTTCTGTCCTTGGAGCTAATTTCTCATTCTCAACTTCTGTTTCAACATTTCACAGCTGGGCGTGGTGGCTCACGCCTGTAATCCCAGCACTTTGGGAGTCCCAGGCAGGTGGATCATTTGAGGTCACGAGTTTGAAACCAGCCTGGCCAACATGGTGAAACCCCATCTCTACTAAAAATACAAAAAAATTAGCTGGGTGTGGTGGTGGGCACCTATAATCCCAGCTGCTCAGGAGGCTGAGGCAAGACAATCGCTTGAGTCCAGGAGGCAGAGGTTGCAGTGAGCAGAGATCACGCCATTGCACTCCAGCCTAGGTGATGGAGAGAGACTTCATCTCAAACAAACAAACAAACAAAAACGATAACAACAACAACAACAACCGAAATCACATTTCACTAATAATGTCCCATGTCAGGTAGTTCTACTTCTTCTGTATATTTTGTTAATGGCCTTGGTTTAATTTTATCGCTTAAATGTTCACTCTTTCCTTAATTTTTTTCTGTTTTGGCCTAATGATTTTTATGTTCTTTTTATCAATAATTTCATAATTACTATTACATTATCTGCTTGGCAACCTTTTTTTCCCTCCCAATATCACAACTTTTAAACAAAGCTTTCTCCTCTACTTTTCTGTCTAATGGGGTAGGATTATGGGATATGGAATATAAACTCTTTCTCATTCTTCACACTTTACATCCGGCAAAAAGAGCCAAGTGATCCGACATGCAATAGGAAAGGGGAAAAACGAAGATTCACAAACGATAACTAATACAAGTGCCTCTCAGTTGCCCAAAGTGGTTTAACAGATTACATTTCTTACAGATTTAGCTAAGAGGCCGTCTGACCTGAGCTCTTTTATGGAACTATTTGGCCTCGCTTTCATTTTTTCTTTTTAGAAATAAATCTTCTCGTCCTCAATCGGAGACACTGAAGAAAGCAGGGAGTTTGTATTTTTTGAATCCATATGAAGGTTTTGGCCAGGAATTTTTCAAACACTAGAATAAATTTTTAATTCGGACTTTGATATCCAGACAAGCCCAGCTCAAGTTCTCTTGGGTCTCCTTCCCAAAGAACAGACTTCAAACAGACACTGCTCGCTGTCTTAGCAGAAAGGCACCACAGCAGCTGCGACGGCCGTGGTCAGCAGAAACTGCTGCACATCCTGCCTGTCTGGGCGGGACCTCCATTTGCTACATTGCCCTGGGAACCAACACATCCTATTCCGTGGTCCTGAAGCAGCAGTCCTCAGAAAAGAAGGAAAGAGCATGGAGACCATCAGAGCAGGAAATGCTGGGTTCCCTGCTGAGAGCATTCTCCATAACATGAGATTAAAATATTGAAGGGAAAAAGACAAACACTATTTTATTCGGCATTATGATTTGCTTCTTATGCTTTTCATTTTTGACTTTGTCTTTGGAGTTTGGACTGTAGAAGAAATAGATGAGTTTCTTACAGATGAGACCCCAGAGAACCTTTGGTTTAACTCTTAGTTTAACTTCCTGAAACTTGACTGACAAAACAGATACTGGGAAAGATAAAAAAAAAAAAAAAAAAGGAACTGATTTTCTGTGACAACTATAGAAGCAGTTCATTTCCTTTTGGGGACTTAGATGGGAGACTTTAAGTAATTGAAACTTAATATGCAGAGTCCCTCAGAAAAGTGACCACCCTGGGGCTGTTAGCATCATTTCCTGTTAATTGTCACCTGAAATAACCAGTTGTGGAAATGGCACGGGGGGCCTGAAGAAAAGGAATGTAGTCTAGCCCACTCATGGCCCATAATGAAATACAAATGGTTTAACAGCAGTACTGACAAGGTTCTCAAAAATAAATCATTTCCATTCTCACCACTTCAGATCACTTACTGTAATTGCCCTGAGACAGAATGGGGGAGTTGGCCATTGGTTACCTAAGCTCTGCGACAATTCCCCCCCTTTACCCACGAGGACAAAATGCAGTTCTGACCTAATTTACTTCTCTTCCCTAAGGCTGAAGCGCAAGTACTTTCTGTATCCCAGGGAAATCTAGAAGTTAAAGGTGGCCAGAATAATTGCAAAGTTTTTCTGAGAATCCTGTACCTGTGTGTTGACTCCGAAGTGGCCTCTCGCAGGCCCGAGTGCTCAAATGAACTGCTGTGGCTGGGCTTGCCTCGGTTTTCTACCAAATCACATGCCCAGATGGATCTGCTGTAGTTTGAATGTTTGTGTTGCTCCACAATGCATGTTGAAAATTAATTCTCAATGCAACAGCATTATGTGGTAGGGTCTTTTGGAGGTGATTAGCCCTCATGAATGGAATTAGTGCCCTTATAAAAGGGGCTTGAGGAACCAAGTTCACCCCATCCACCTCTGCTCTCCCTTCCGCCATGTGAGGACTCAGCACAAGGGCCATCTTTGAAGCAGAGGCAAGGGCTTGCCAGACACCAAACCTGGCACGTTGGTCTTGGACTTCCCTGCCTCTAGAGCTATAACAGACACATTGCTACTGTTTATAAATGACATAGTCTGAGGTATTTTGTTGTAGCAGCACAAATGGACTCAGATAAGACCTAATCATACCCTTCTGTGTATTTCTTCTATTTTCTCCCAATCTTTCGTCCCACTGCAATGAGTAAGGTTTGGAACCTCTCTTGCTTTTTTGGAGAGGCCAAGTTCCTCTGTACCCTTGATCAATAGGGAGTTATGAGTCTCTATGAAGTATGCTTTTCATTTGAGGTAGTCATCCTGTTCTCTTGGCCTCCTCTGCACTTTGGCCATGCCTGCATATCGGTTTGTCTTTCTCCTTTGGGCTGAGAACATCTGGGATGAGGAACCTGGTGTGTCTCATCATTGTATCCCCGCCATCTGCCAGAGCACGCAGGGAACAAGTACCTGAGGAAAGCAAGGGAGGGGAAGGATGACGGGAAGAAGTCTTGGCCTACTGGCCCAGTTCCCTGGATGTGGTTGCAAATTGATAAGATGCACAGAAACAGAACTTCCAGGGAAGCTTCCTGGAAAATCTTTATGCTCAGATGGAGACTCTGATATGAATGCCACCACAGTATTCATAGGATCAGGATGGCTGGGCAGCCATCTCCCCCAAGACCTGCCAAGACCATGTCATTTCCTTATCTGATGCTGAGTCTTAGCCCTTGATACCCAACACAAGGTGGCCATCCTGGACAAAGCATGTGTCTAGGCTCCTGCTGGCCCACTCACCATCATTCCACTATGGCCACGTAATCATTCCCAAAGGACAGATGCTGCCACTGTCCTATTCAAGAATCACATGCTCATTTCCAGGCCCCACCTGGCCTTTGAGGCTCTCCAACAGTGCCCGTGGCAGCACACAACCCTCCAGACTCCCCGAGGATGCCCAGGCCAATCCTCTCGTCCCCGGTGTGCTTAGTCCTAGCTTGAACTTTTCAATGCTTCTGGGCCAACAGGTATTCATCTGTTATTCCAAGAAACCTTTCTGAGGAACCATATCCAGCTCATCCTTCTCACACTTTGTATGTCGTCCTTGCTTGGCTGCCCCATCTGGACCACATCCTGCCCATCCTTCTCCTCCCGATGCATTCCTTCTGTCAATGCCTATTTTAAGAACCTTACCAGGTGCTAGGCCCATACCTTGTGAGAGGCAGAGCTGAGATTCAAATCCGGATCTAAACAACCCAAGAGCCTGGCTCTCCATCACAACACTTCATGGCACCCCCTGCCCCTGAGGCCTCTTTGACCTTGCCTTAGCTTCCTTTCTCAGTGAAAAGAGACGTCACTTTGGCCAGAAAAGCAGGAGTCCCACCAGTTGGGCTGCAGCCCCCAGGATCCATCTCTTGAATAGTTTCCATGCACCAGTTGTGGAAATAACATCACTGTGCAGGCCCGGGAGACACCTTTCTTGGAGTGCAAGACAGCAGTAGGGCTTCAAAAAGGGACCCGAGATTGGGATAGAAAGAGGAAAGCATTCCTCCCTCTCATCCAGTGCTCCGTCACACACTAAGTGGAGACCCTTCCTTTGGGAAGAAAGGAAGCAAGTAAAGGAGATGGAGACAGTGGTGAGGAGGGGACTCTGCCAGCCAGAATGATGAGTCACCATCCAGATCCACGGCACAGCGTCTGGACCAAGAAAAAGATAAGGATTTGGACATAGGGGCTGGTACCCTCTTCCCTTCGTAGCTGGCTGAGCCTGTGGAGAAGGAATCTCTGGACATGGGCCTGAGGTTTTGAGTTCACTCATAGTGGGTGACAAAAACGAGATGGTTATTTGTTTTACGGTAATGATCTCCATGAGGCTCCAAACTCTAGGGCTGCAGTCGGCACGCCACGCGGCAGGCCTTCCTTCGGGTGCGAAAGGATTTCCTTGGTTTGGGGGGATTCGTTTGTTTTTTAAATGAGGCTGTTTATTTTCTCTTCTTTTAATGTTATGATTTTTTTTCAGACTCACAAGGAAGATACATAATGTACAGCCGAATCTACAGTCTCCTATTTTGTCAGCTGCTTGTGTTGATTAAAACTTCAATAAAGAGCCTGTGATAAAACAGAGCTATGTTCAAAGGATCCTGTTATGTTTTTAAAGGGCTGAGCTTGGCAGAAAACATGTGGAGTATAGCTTTGCTACCTTGGTATTTTTCCTCTTTTCCAGGTTAAAGAGGGAGAAGTGGAGGAGACACATACAGTGGTTTCTAGTACCTGTGGGATCGTTAGACAGCATGTGTTTAACCAAGTAAGTCCCAAATAATAAGCAGGGTCCAACTTAAATGCATGGAAATTGTTTATCAAACTGGTGTTAAATGTGTGACCAAGAGCAGACCTCCTCCCATAGGTCTGACTGACAGCCTCTCTCTGCAAGAGGTCCCAGCCTAACAGGGAAGGGGAGGAGGCAAGCCAGGGGCAAAGTGAGGACACAGAGCTCCAGGAATTCCATACCCAGTGATTCACCCAACTCGCCCAAGATGATCCATTCCAGCAAGATTCCAATAAACTGCCAGTAACACATCGTTTTAAAGCTCAGAGATCACTGAAGGCTCTCAAATGAGAGGTGTCAGTGGTGCCATCTACTCCCCAACCCCTTTTCCCCCTTCCCTCCAGACAGCCCATTCCTGGCAGCCGCTGAAGTCTCTCAACTCTTATTCTGAAAGAGGCCGAGAAATGGATGTACATGAACATCAGGCTTGCCAAAGTCACTGAATTTATGCAAAGCAGGCAAGTGCAGTCAAAACACTTACAGCAATCAATTTGAGTTGTTGGGTAAAGTTTTTTCCGTGTCCCATACATTATTGAACAGTTAATTTCGTCTTTGTGCCTGCAAGACATTCCAGCTCTCAGATGACAGCTTTATCCATTAAGGAGTGCCTGGTGACAGCCGTGCAGCAAGAGCTTTGCCAGCCTGGCCTGCCGGGAGGCGCGCCTGCATCACCACCGAGAAATCCTGGGACACATCAACGTCTTAATCAATATGCGAGAGTCAATTACCGGGGAAGCGAGGGCTTAAGCAGGAGCTGATGATGAGGTTCACGTGCAAATGGACTTGATCAATACGCAGCTGAATCTCACATGTGGATTCACATCAGTCCTCCCACCGCACCCAGTCCCCGACTGGCAGGCCAATCACACCGCTCCTAGCCTCCAATCATCTGCTTTACTAGACTCATTACTGCTTTTCTTTGATTCATTCCTTTGATAAAAGTATTGGGAACAGAGAAGCAGAGTTGAGGGAAACAACGAAAAAGTGATGACTGGATTCATGGAGAACTCATGGAGAGTTCTGCACAGAGCCTGGATGGACTAGCTCAAAGACCAAGAGAGAAGGTTTCTGCAAAGATGTGTTCTCTCCACATTCATTTTTTTTTTTTTTTTTAAACAAACACTTCTTAAAGGAAAAACCAATTCAGCTTCTGAGGGAACAATATTTCTTTTTTACTGATGAGAAAGCTGAAACTTAGAAAGGCCAAGAGCATAGGGTTTACACAGAGTGGATTCACAGCAGGGACTAGAACCAAGGTCTTTAGATTCCAATATCTACCTAATCTAATTGAATCACATAGCTAAGGGTTAGAGGACTGCAAAAAATGGAAGAGCCACATGAACTAAGAAAGTGAAAGGGAAACAGTGTTTTCTTGGTTGCAGTAGGAATTTCCAGTTGGACCTTGGAGAGTGGAGAATGACCTGACAAGGGTCAGGGAAAAGGCAGTATTCTCTGTGGGATGGGGGCCTGCGTGTCTGATGAGCAGCACAGAGCCACGTTAATGGCAAATGGCTGCACTAATGAGGAAGGGGATGCACTAACAGGAGGTGAGGTGGATGGGCAGGGCAGGGCAACGTTATTCAAGTCAAGTTAGTCATTGTGTTTGGAACACCAAGGCCAGGGTGACAAACTTGGACTTTATCCTCTAGGGCAGTCTTTCTTAAACTAGTATGCTATGGAACACTCGCCCTCTAAGATGCTTCACAAAAGCGGGCAGCAACATGAAGGACACTTGGAAGATGCTGTGTACAAAGTCATCCCCTCAAAAAAGTCATACTACATTCTAGCACATCATCACACTCTGAGAAGACCTAGAACAAAGACATGTCTTTAGCTTTCCTCAACCCAGTATACACCCATAAACAGCATTTGGATCTTCTTCAAAGAAACCTCCCTGACCAGCCAGCTAGGTGAGATTGGCTCACCTTTCGGGGGCTCCCAAAAGCATTCTGTATTTTTCTTCGAAACATTCATCACCTATGCAACTTTCATTCAATGTCTACTTTTTTATTACCATGAAAGCTCCATTCATTTGTCTCATTGACTTCCTGGCACAGAGCAGATTCTCCTCCAGCGAGGGGATGTGTGTGAAATACTCCAGGAACACAGTTTGGGCAAGGCTGCTCTCCTGGGAACCACTGGAGTTTGCTTCTTGCTCAATATGGTAAACACAGCACCTTAAGATGTGCTCTTAATGTTGTTTCTGATGAAAAAAGGTTGAAGCCAGGGAAATCATGGTGCTGGGGAAATCAGTCCAGGAGAAGGGTGGTGAGGGACAAGGTGAACTGGGAATAGACCAGCGTTTATGACTTCAAGAGATATTTCTTGGGAAGAACTGAAGGGGATCTGCCTGATTGCCACAAAGTATGGAGAGATTGTGAGTGTAGGCTCTGCGGACGGGCAGACCAAGATCAGAATTGAAACCCACCTCTTGTAGCACCACAGGCAGTGAGGTGACCTTGGGCCAGTTCCTTCCCATCTCTGAGCTTGTTCCTCATCTATAAAATGACAATGGCGTATGGAAGAATCTAATTAAAGTTAGCTATGATTATTAATACTTGGCAACTATTGTTAGTATTAGGAAAGACAGGAGAGTGAGAATGGTTTTGGTATTTCAGATGTGCGTATTCAGAAAATTGGGGACATTGGCTCAAATATGAAACTGTGGGAGGAAAAGGGTTTGTTTTGGGGCATGTTGAATTTGAAGTGAGGCCAGCATGTTTAAATGTCCCACAGGCAGCTAAGCACATAGGACTGAGACCCTAAGGAGGGGTCAGCATGGGGCATGGCTGAAATTGAGAGAATAGATGAGCAACTCTATAAAGGGAATAGAAAGAAAGGGCAGAGAGCAAGAGGCTGCCTTGGGCAGCTGCCTTATTTTGGGAGCAGGAGAACGAAAAGAAAAGTCGACCTTGTTGCTGTTATGAGAAGATGCTGTGGTTCTCAGGCTGCCTTAGACAGCTCAGTAGCATCTCATCAGCCTGAGCCAAGGAAAAGCTGCTGTGTGGGCTAAAGCTTATGTGGTACTCACAGAATATGTGGAAAGTTCCCGTGGCAACTTCTTATTGAAAATCCTCACCCCAGTTATTTTCCATTCCTGCTGAGACATCTCTGTGTCCCTCAGGTTATGGTATAAATATTTTATGAAGTACAGAGGGTTGAGATATCTTAACACTTCAACTGAAAACTCATTATTCTGAAAGTTAAAGGATGCATTTTCCGCTTACAAAAATATGAAACTCTAGATTGGACAAAGAAATGGACATGTCACATTGCAATATTTTATGCAGTGTTTTTCAGGGTCTCAAAGTACTTAAGATGTTAATTCCATTCCTTTCTCCATGAGGCTTGTAAGTTTCATTATCCAAGTTTAAAGGTGGGTAAGGACTAAGCACAGAGCCCAAAAGATAGTAGGTGTTCAATTAATGTGTGTCCTCTTCCCTTCTTATATGATGAAGGTTGAAATGGGGTCTGTAGACTCAGGGAGTTGAATAATCTGAGATATTTCCAGGCTACGCTTAATGCCATTAGCAGGGGTTACAGGAGATAAAAGAGAAGAAACTTAATTAGAAAGAGAATAGGCCAGGCGTGGTGGCTCATGTCTGTAATCCAAGCACTTCTTTGGGAGGCTGAAGCAGGCGGATCACGAGGTCAAGAGATTGAGACCATCCTGGCTAACACAATGAAACCCCGTCTCTACTAAAAGTATAAAAATTACCCAGGCGTAGTGGTGGGCGCCTGTAGTCCCAGCTACTTGGGAGGCTGAGGCAGGAGAATGGCGTGAACCTGGGAGGCGGAGCTTGCAGTGAGCTGAGATCGCAGGACTGCACTCCAGCCTGGGCGACAGAGTGAGACTCTGTCTCAAAAAAAAAAAAAAAAAAAAAAAAAAAGGGAGTGGAATAGAAAAGATATTCTGAAAGGCAATTAGAGAAAGCTTTATGATGAAGTAGAACTGCAGGACCCCCGAATAGAGAAAATGATCCATAGTTTATGAATGAGTGTAGACCTTAACACTGAAAAGTGGTCCTTTTGCTAACTGCCCAGAGTCACACAGCCTCTGCCAACCCAAGTTCTGGCAAAATCATCTTAGTTCCAACTCTCTCTGTGGATTACATCCACCTTATAAAGAACAAGAACATGTGAAGGGACCAAGGAATGAATGTCATCAGGCTACATCGATCCTGCACCCGCTTACAATCTCCACCGAGGTTTGTGTGTCTAGAATCCTGTTCCTACTTATTATACCTGTGGCTTAGGGAATTAAGCAGCTGGGGGAAAACATGGTTTTTGATACCAAAGAGCATCCTGCTAACTCAAAGTCTGTGTCCTGGGCTTCATTGGCCTTCGTTTTTATCAGAAGTGGGTGGGTAACACGTTAGAAAAAAAAAAATTGGCCCCATAAAGGGATCCGGAAAGAATGACATATTTGTCTGTTAAGTATAAATACGAACAGCCATGGAGATATGGTCCTGTGGTGCTAGGTTTTCACTCCAGCAACATTCATCTATTGCCAGGAAATGCTAGATTTAGTACCTGAGGGACTGGAGTTTCAAATACCTTATACTTTTTTTTTTTTAATACTCTGCCAAGAATTTAAATTGGTAAAAGCTGGGGACTGACAAAACTTGATCCCCAAGAGCTTTTCTGGCACTGGTTTATCAGAGAATATGGTGCCATTATTTTTATTATAATTATTATTTTTTTCTTTGGTGGGGCGAGAGCTCATTTATAACCCAATGACTTCTACTCCCAGATGTATTTTTCTTTTTTTTTTTTTTTAAATCCCAATGCTTAACTAAACAGAGGCTTTGCCTTTTGTGGTGGCCTTAGAAGCTGTCATTGGATTTACATGCAAGGGGGTGTTGTGAGCCTTTTCATGTTTTTAGATCAGATCAGAAAGAGTTGAAAGGAGAAAGCTAATTTTAGGAAATGTGTTTCCACCAGCTCCACACTGCATATACCTTCCTCCCAAGCCTCAGGTCTCCACCATGCCCTGACACCAAAATCACTTAACAGGGCTTTGCAAAGAGGGCCTGCTGGCCCCAAACTGGGACAGCTGTGGAAGAGCAGAAAAGGCCAACATGAGTTAGAAAGCCTGAGTTTGAGTCCTAGCACCATCATTTTTTAGCCATGCAACTTTGGACAACTTAGCCTCCCTTGGATTTTTCATCTGTAAGATGATAATTGGATTTTCCTGGGAGGGTTGTTGGGAGGATGAAATTAAACAAGACAAATTATGTGAAAATGCTTGGCGCTGTGAGTTTTTTAAATGACAGCCTATAAACGCCGAGTCCAGGGAAGGAGGAAGAAGGGAGAGAACATCATGGAGCAGTATTGTGGATTTCTCTCCAAGGTTAGGCTCTTGACGTAGACATTCTAGCGGAGAAAACAACTGCCACCACGGAGACACATAAAACAAGAAGATACTATTTACGGTACAACATCTTTATGGTCCCTCATTGCTCCCCACAGCCATATTCCCGACTGCCTTCAGATCCTCTGCTGATTTTACCCACAAGCAATTTCCGGGGTCAGCTCACCTCTCTCTTGCCCAGGGCAGCGGCGGCGGCGGCGGCAGCGGCAGCAGCAGCCCTGGCATGTCCGATCTGGCTGGAAATGATTTGAGTTTTATTATACAATTAGATCAAGTCTCTTAGGTGTAGTAGCCTTCCACATACTTAGAAGAATAGATTAGCCATTAGGACTTTGTATATTTTTCCCAGTAATTGACACCACATCCCATTTTCCTCACCAAAGGGAAAAATAACCACATAAAACAATCATGATTTGGGGGGCAGGAGGTGGGGAACCGGGGCATTCACAGTGCAACAATGTCTCAGTCCCACCTCAATCTCCTTCCTTTGCCCAGCTTTGCATGTCTCTAGGAGCCAGGCAGAGTGGGCCTCCGGTTTGTTTTGTTTTGTTGTTTTTCCATTCCAGAGCCCCTCAGGCTCAGCGTCCTAAGCACTTTACTAAGAATAAACCAGGCATCATCTCTGCCACCGAGAAACAGCAGCCACCACTGGACGGGAGCCTGGACATTCTTAAAAAGCCCACATAAACATCACCAGAACAGAACTGGTTTTCTTTCTTTCTTTTTCTTTTTTTAGTGCCTCCAAGGTATCCCAGGATGGGTCTATTAGAAACCCTTTCCCTCAGGAGCCCCTTTCTTGTCCTGGTCAGAAAAGGAGTGGGGCTATTGTGGGGTGGTCCAAGCAGTGGTGAGTTGAGGCTCTTTGGTATCCAAGTCAGGAAAAGGAGAGAAAAAAAGAGTTCAAAGTCCAGAGGGTTCAAACCACACCTGTTTTTTTGTCCTGTCTCTTCAACCACTGTAAGTTTAGATTTGGAATAGAACAGGGGGAAACCCATCTTACTGAGGGATTTAAACAGAGACCAGTGCAATCCCCTAGGCTGGCTTTGCCTGTATTTGGCATGGTGCATGTCTGCAACGGGCCTCCACGTTGCATCTCAGCCAAAAGCAGACACCTCAGGCCAGCAGTCTGCATCTACACAAGCAAAACAAAACACATGTTCTCAGATGTCTGGTCAAACATTTGTTTCCTTTGGTCATGTTCTAGCAGCCCACACTCAGATTCCAACTGCAAGGCCTGGTGGCACTAACAGACATTGTTTTTGTTCCATCCATTGCTGCAAAACATCTGTGAGCTGAAGGTTCTTCCCAATTGCAACAATCTTTGTGCCAAGGCTTGGTTGGTCCTTGACAGCTTCCATGCCTGCCCATAGGCCTGTGAGGCTGCTCTGGTGCAGACACAGGACTGCAGAGAGAGGCGGTCACTGTTCCCAGTCCCTCCCTTTCTTCTTGGATGGACCATCAGACAATGCAGCTAGGAGTACCAGAATCAGTAGACATGAAGTGTTTTCATACATTTTTCAGCTTGGGTCAATGTGTCCAAAGGGACTCTTTGCTGACACGTCTGGGCTGGTTCCTTGGAGAGAACCTGAAATGCCCATTTTCCAGTAAGATCAATAAACCCACTGAGCTCCGACCACAGACCTTTCCTCAGGTATCCTCCAGCAAGTCAGGGTGTGCTGGACTTTCATTGTGGCAATGTGACCCAGTGTGCCACCAGGGACTTGTACTTCAAACTGAGTTTACTTTCCTGAGGACAAAGTCAAAGCCCTAAAGCTTTCAATTTGGTCCCCAAGGACTGTGGAAAATCACAAGATGGAAAGTGACCTTTCTTTGGCCACAACTGGTGATGACTTGTGAACACGTCTCTTTTGCCCAACTTGGCTTTAGCTAAAACCTACTGTTTTGAATAAAACTTGGGCCATTCTCCACCCTCTTCTTACCCTACCTCTAGGCACCCACTGCCAAGTCCTAAGAGGCCCTGCCTCTTTTTAACAAGGAACACAAAATGAAGCTGTAATCATAACCTCTCTTGCTGGTTCAGAAAATATGCAGATGTGATTTTTTTTCTTCTCAACATACCTATGTCCCTTCATTATTTTTTAAACTTTCTCTTACTGTTCCCCCACTCCCACCCCCACTGTTCTTAGCTGGGGGCCAAGTTCAATCAAACATCCCCCAGTCAGCACCAAATGGGCACCTGAGGGTAACAGGGCGCAGTGGCACTTTCCTGCCTCCTTTCTCCGGTTGCCAGAAGAAACCCAGCTGGGTCCCTCAGCTGACACAGGCCCCTAATTTAAGTTTAATAGTACAGCATTTTTACTACTTTTGGCCAGGGCATTTTGAGAAAGGGTAATATATGTGAAAAATATACCCTAAAAAAAAATTCTGTCTAGAAAACAATTCCAGTCTAAGCGCTCCATGCTCTCAGTTTCTGGCCCTCTTTTCAGAAAAGCAGCTCCAGCAACCACACAATTTAGATCCATTTTGGGGTGGGTGGGGGGGTTCCATTTCCTTCCTATGGGATTTTTTTATTAGGTGTTTTTTTTGTTTTGTTTTGTTTTTTTTTTTGCTATTTTTCTTTCCCTATGCTGGTTTACTGCCTTGTATCTATCTACCCCCAAGGAGTTTAAAAACCTCAAGGAACTATTATTGGATTTTTCTTAGTGTATCTTTGGATATTTCTGGTTGAGAGTGTGTGGTCGGGATCTGTGTGTCTGTGCTGGGAGGGTGGTGGGCTGCATGCCCAATGATGATGGCCATGAAGGCCTGGGAGAGTCAGCAGAGCCTCCCAAGCATGCGTGGAACATGGAATTGCCTCTTGCTTTCATGGTAGTGAAAACCCTACTGGTTAAAGGTTGAGGCACCTGGTAGGCTTTTAACAAGTATCCATTTTGTAGACAAGGGAAAGAGAGAACATTAGGTACCATTTCTTGAACTTCTACTTTGCATTTCATAATTGGTGCTCTAGGTGGTTTATTTCATTCAACCCTCACAACAGCACTGTGATGGTGACGTACTCCACTACACAGAGGAAGAAACTTCAGAGGTTAAAAGGGATACGGTTACTTCCTGTAACACATGTGGAATAAGGCAGGATTCTAATCCAGGTCTGCCTTTCTACTGGAAAGAATCTAAACTGGATGAAATTATTCAAAACCATGATCCCCACTCCCCAAAAGACAAAATATATTGACTGGGAACCGTGGGTAAATGTTTGGGCCTCTTAGAAAGAGGCAACTGGTTGTAGAATCATTGCCTTGAGACATTTGAAAAGTTCAGTTAATTTCTCTAGGCTTCCTCCTCCTCTGAAAAAGGAGCATGTTGGGCTTGATTCAAGAGAGCAAGGAGACCTCACAAGTTGCTGTTACCCCCAGCAACTCCCAGTGCTTCCCCGTGTGCCATGGCAGACGTCACTAACAGACAACGCATGGGGCCTCAGACTCCTTCTCTATACAACAATCTAGGCAGCTACTACCAACATTCTCCGTGCCCTTCAAGGCAACACAGCCAGCTGTGGCATCCCCCAACCTCCAGTCATCTGTTCATCTCCTTCACAATTTTTACTGTATCTATCCTCCTTATCATCTTAATATATTTACTTAATTGATTTATAGTGATTCCCTTTTTTTTAAGCCAAAGAATAGCCTTTTTCTAAGAATAATATCCACGGTTTAATGTGGTAACAATAAGATTTTGAATATGTTTTTAAAATACATAATTATATAATTTTTAAATAAAGTTGCCCAGGATCCATTCAAGGTTAACTTGGCATGTTTTCAACACTCTCTATGATGCTGGCATGGCAGGAAGAGCAGAGATTTGAGGCTTAAGGAGACTTAGTTGGAACCCCTGCTCAACCTTGTACCAATTCTGTGTCCTTGAGCAAATTATGTCATCTTTTTGAGTCTCAAGTCCCAATTATGGGAATAATAAGCCTTTCTTTGCTATACTGTCTTGAGGGTGAAAGTTAACTTAATGCAATAATCTGCACAAAGCTCCCGGCATAGTCTTTTGTACAAGGTAGATGTTCAATAAATGGCCACCATTGCAATTGTTTGTATGCCGATACACTGTGTTGCTGGTATCACAGTCCCCAGCGCTGTGTGAAAGTCCCTTTCTTTCCTGAAACCCAAGCTAGATCCCATCTGTCCAAATGCCTGGAACTCCCAGAATATAGGATTGAGGGTCCTCAAAGATGATGTTCTTTAGGGACAAATATTTACCCAAAGAAGGTAGGTCCTTAAAGAATTCTGTCATTGCTGTCCTCTCAGAGGAGCCTGGTAGCACTGCCACAGGAACATAGCTTTGGTAATAAGACTCTGTCATCATTAGGGAGCCATTTTATTTTTGTGATACTGTCATCCCCAGGGCCCAGCACACCTGATTACATAAGTGGCTTTTCTTTCCTGCCTCGTCTCTGTTATTACTTCTAATGTTTTTCTGCTTCTGAAGGACGGGGAAAATGAAGCATATCTATGAACAAGACCTCTAAGTTGGGGACTGGAGTAGAAAATACAAAACAACCTTTCCCTGTCTCTGTGACCAGCTGGACTGCCAGTGAGTCCCTGTTTTTATTTCTCCAAGCCCAGCTGAACATACCTATTTTATCGGTTGACTTTGTCAATGCAAAGCAGCAAGTGACACTGAAACACCTGTATTTTGAGGCCCTGGTCATCTAAATTTGCCTGTGAAAAGTAGATAACTCAGTAGCACAACACTGAATCCTCCCCCATGTTTTAGCCTGAAAGATGCCTTTGCTTATTTACTTAAAGAAAGGAGGGAGTGGCAAACTGCCTGTGTCCTGAAAGACTTCAAGAGTTATTCCTGGTGCTCTCTTTCTGTGAACTCGGAGGTTTGGGGATAGGAGAAATGAGAAGGAAAGACATGTCTCCAGAGTAAATGGTGAGATCTGCTCTCTCTGCTCCTGCCCACTCCCATATTGTATTCTCACTGAGGTCCTAACCAGCTGTTCTTAGAATGGGGGCTGGGGAGGGTGAGAAGTCTGCGGCCTCACTGATGCTGCTGGGGACAGATGTAGGTCCAAGGGTGATCATTTCTGCCAGGCAGAGGGGAGGGAAATTTCTGATAAAAGCAATATAACTCAAAGAGAAAGGGAAGAACCAAAATCATGCCTGGAATGTAGGGAATTCACAGGGATGGGAGAGAAGATGAATAAAATATCTGAAAAAGACATGGGAGGACAGGCAAGCAGCACATCTCCACCTCTGATTCTGCTCAACAGAACCTATCTCTTCCCATCAGACAATGGCAAATACCTGTGCAATCGTCAGACACCTCATTCTCTGGCCGGCTGTGAACCTAGGCGCCCACAGTGTCTGTGTACATGTGTATGCAAAGCAATTAAAAAGGAAGACTGAAGACGAAACAAATCAATGTTTACAGATTCATAATAAGTTCCTTTCCATATATTTATTTATTTCTCTTTCGCCCTAAAGATGCAACAGCAAACTTGCAGGGAGCAGTTGTTGCCAGAGGGTGAATCATGGCTCTATTGATTTGATTATGTAAAAGCTCAGAGGAACCTAAAGCCAGATACAGAAATATCTCATAGCCCTGAACCCTATGGGACACACACTAGTAAAAAAGCAATCTTTATATTGTTCCTGATAAAAGCATCATTAGTTTCCTCATAGTGAAACCATTTCTCTGCTGATACAGTATATGGTTTTCTTTTTCTCCAGAATCCACTCAGACATAATTAACACTCAGTTACTAGACTTGAGCTTCCCTGGGGTGACTGCTCAAGTTGGGGAGCGGGGTGAGCGGCTAGAGATGGAAAGAAAGAAAGACTGAGAGAGGTGTGGGAAGGGAGGGAGGGGGCAGGGAGGAGAGAAGAGATAGGAGAAGGAGGGAGGCAGAGGCAGGTAGGGTGGGTGTACAGTATCCTAATCGATCCTTCCTTGGCCTTCTGAACACAGCCCCGTTGCCTGCACTGCGCGGGAGAAGCGAGCCAGCGCGGTGGCGCCCTCTGCTGGGCCTGCTTACCCTCCTCGCCACGCAGTCTGGACCAAGCCCCAAGCCATGCAATTCCGGGGACGACTCTCTTCACCCCTTGTTCTTTGCTTCCTTAGGAATAGCACTCCAGCCATCGCCTTCCCGTGAGAGAAGTCTGGACTGACCTCTCTGCAGACAGACAAATGCCCAAAGACGTGCTCACAGTTTGTGCTAAAACTGCAGCAGCAGCAGCAACAGATAGCAATATGCTCTGCCTCCTTGTCCCTGTCAGTGTAGACAGTGGCTCCCTGAAAAGCCCTTAAATAAATAGTGTTGCTGGGGTCAGCAGGGCTGGCCTTGGATGAGATCTTAAGATTTAAAGGTTTGGAAAAATGGAACCTGGAGGGTCCTTCCATATCTCTATTTGACAGCTGGATGGCTAATGTCGATGAGCCCCAGGGACAGGTCCTGGCTGCCCACAGGAATGGGCTCTGGCTTAGAGAGCCTGCATACCAGGGGACTCTGTGTTCATCTTCAACTGGGCCTCAGCTTCACTAAAGATAAGAGAAGAATGCCAAATGTATTGCTCATCCTATGGACTTCTCAGCAAATAATGGCCCTTTCAGGAAAAATAAAAATTGTTGATTTTAGAATTCCTGGATATGAATTTGAATTCACTAAGAAGACAGAAACCAAGTCACTTTACAAGGAGGCTATTCTTGCACCTTTCATGTATATTAACAAGCCCATGGATGTATATACAAACACATACATGCACACACACACATGCACGCACATGCATATGGTGGGTATTAAAACATAAATGCATGAACACTTTCACACACAGGGACACCCAACCAGAACCACATGTACACAGACTTCCAAACACATATATACAGATTGTCTTCATGTAATCCCATATGGACTGCATCTTCCAGCCACAGACACACCCTCCCCGCCTTCCTCTCTCTGCTCCCAAGTTGTGTGAAACTTGGGAAATTTCCTCTGGGAGTCATTCTGTTGCTCTATTGTTCCATCCTGAAGGCCCTTCCAGGGACCACTTCCCAGAGAGCAAAGTCTTTGTGCTCCCACTGGCACCAGATCTCTGTACGTTCATTAGTTTAGGCAGATCACAGGGGATTTCAGTAAAGATTTCTGGAAAAATTTAAAGAACAAAGCTCTGAGGTCAGGCAGGCTTAGTAGCTAACAGCATGGATTCTGAGCCAGATTGTTTGCATGCACCCTAGTGCTGTCATGCACTAGTGGTGTGCCTTGGTTGCCTCATCTATAAAATGGAAATAACAACAGTACCTGCCTAATGGGGTTGTGATGGTCATAAAATGGGTTAATATTCAGAATCTGCTGGAACAGTATCTGACACATAATAATCACTGTATAAATCTTTGTCAAATAAAAGTACAAAACCCAGGCTGGTTGTGCTATTTCCTGAGTAATCCTGGGGGCCTCTTCCCCTATCTCTCATTAGGTAAAAGGAAGAAGAGAACACAAAGAAATGATGACCAGGGCCATGCACAGTGGCTCACACCTGGAATCCCAGCACTCTGGGAGGCCGAGATGGTGGATCACTTGAGCCCAGGTGTTGGAAACCAGCCTGGGCAACATGGCGAAACCCCGTCTCTAAAAAAAATACAGAAATCAGCCAGGTGTGGTGGTGCATACCTGTAGTCACAGCTATGAGGGAGACTGAGGTAAGAGGATCACCTGAGCCCAGGAGGTCAAGGCTGCAGTGAGCCAGGATTGCACCACTGCACTCCAGCCTCAGTGACAGAATGAGACCCTGTCTCAAAAAAAAAAAAAAAAAAAGGAAAGAGAAAGGAAAAGACATGATGACCAGATACATCCTTCATACTTTCTCAGTCTTAGGGACCCTTTCCTGTACCTCATTGATTAGCTTTATTATATGTTATAATAGCATCATGACCTCCTCATCTGCAAAGCCTCTTGAAAATCCCTTTTAGTGTACATGATTTTAAAAGTCAGATATAGGCAACTTTTAAACCTCATTTTAATTTTTATTTTACTTTAAGTTCTGGGACACAAGTGTAGAACTATTTGTTGCATAGGTATACGTGTGCCATGGTGGTTTGCTGCACCTATCAACCCGTCATCTAGGTTTTAAGCCCTGCATATATTAGCTATTTGTCCTAATGTTCTCCCTCCCCTCACCCCCACCCCCAACTGGCCCCCATGTGTTAAACCTCATTTTAAACATTCATTTCAACCTTCTCCATTGATTTTTACCCCTCTTTTAAAAGTTAGAATTGTCAAAAAGTAGAATACTTGACTGTTTTATATTTCCTTCCTTATTTCTTTTTTATCTTTCCCACTTTCTCATGGAAGTATAATTAACAGTGAAACAGCAGAAAGCACGGTGATTAGGGTCACAAGATAAGTTGGCCAGTGAGCTTTAAACCATCAATGCATTAAGAACAAAGCCAGACTCTGACATGATGGTCTTAGTAGGAAGCCTAATAACGGAACATGCCTCCATATTGATTTTCTTTAAATATGTGTTCAACATTTTTGTGGAGGAGTAAGGGAAAGAGAAAGAGGATAGCCGATAAAAGTGATAGGCCTTTCCTTTGCTCTTCTAACAATTCTGCTCTGCCTCAAATTTGCATATCCCACTCAAATAAACAAAAGCTCTGCAGCAAACTAGACCTGATTTCCTTTGAAGATGAAAAGACATGCAAGTATTGTGAAACCCCAACCCACTGCAAAGAATATTTAATTGAAATATTCCATCTACACATGTACTTTTGATGAATACAACTTTTCTCATCTTGTTACATTTCTAGTAAGGTTTAGCATTCAAGTGATACTTCAGTGCTCCTATAGGAAGCAATGCCCCTGGAAACTGCACATAGACCCTACTCAGCAGCTGGTTTTGATTAGGAGGGAATTTTTTTCATAGATGCCTTTCTAGCTCTGGGTCAGAGAAGACCCAAGACAGTGTCTGTGGTGGCATCTGTCCTCTGGAATGGCCCTGTGTTGCTCTTTGAAGGTCTTCTCATTCCAGGAATAACCTGGAAGACCCATGACTTCCTAAGTTGACATCCACACTCAACCCCCAGAGCAAGCTTGGTGGTTTCCACAGGAAAACATTCTTTACCCTGTTTTTCCGTCTCAACCTCATATACCTAATTTATCTTTACAACACGGACTTTAAGAACCCACAAAATCTGCAGTGCCTTCTTGATAGTGAGTCTTGATAGAAATATTAAATCAATGTGCAAAAATCACAAGCATTCTTATACACCAATAACAGACAAACAGAGAGCCAAATCATGAGGGAACTCCCATTCACAATTGCTTCAAAGAGAATAAAATACCTAGGAATCCAACTTACAAGGGATGTGAAGGACCTCTTCAAGGAGAACTACAAACCACTGCTCAATGAAATAAAAGAGGATACAAACAAATGGAAGAACATTCCATGCTCATGGGTAGGAAGAATCAATATCGTGAAAATGGCCATACTGCCCAAGGTAATTTGCAGATTCAATGCCATCCCCATCAAGCTACCAATGACTTTCCTCACAAAATTGGAAAAAAACTACTTTAAAGTTCTTATGGAACCAAAAAAGAGCCCGCATTGTCAAGTCAATCCTAAGCCAAAAGAACAAAGCTGGAAGTATCACGCTACCCGACTTTAAACTATACTACAAGGCTACAGTAACCAAAACAGCATGGTACTGCTACCAAAACAGAGATATAGACCAATGCAACAGAACAGAGCCCCCAGAAATAATGCCACATATCTACAACTATCTGATCTTTGACAAACCTGACAAAAACAAGAAATGAGGAAAGGATTCTCTATTTAATAAATGGTGCTGGGAAAACTGGCTAGCCATATGTAGAAAGCTGAAACTGGATCCCTTCCTTACACCTTATACAAAAATTAATTCAAGATGGATTAAAGACTTACATATTAGACCTAAAACCATAAAAACCCTAGAAGAAAACCTAGGCAATACCATTCAGGACATAGGCATGGGCAAGGACTTCATGTCTGAAACACCAAAAGCAATGGCAACAAAAGCCAAAATTGACAAATGGGATCTAATTAAACTGAAGAGCTTCTGCACAGCAAAAGAAACTACCATCAGAGTGAACAGGCAACCTACAGAATGGGAGAAAATTTTTGCAATCTACTCATCTGACAAAGGGCTAATATCCAGAATCTACAAAGAACTCAAACAAATTTACAAGAAAAAAACAAACAACCCCATCAAAAAGTGGGCGAAGGATATGAACAGACACTTCTTAAAAGAAGACTTTTATGCAGCCAAAAGACACATGAAAAAATGCTCATCATCACTGGCCATCAGAGAAATGCAAATCAAAACCACAATGAGATACCATCTCACACCAGTTAGAATGGCGATCATTAGAAAGTCAGGAAACAACAGGTGCTGGAGAGAATGTGGAGAAATAGGAACACTTTTACACTGTTGGTGGGAATGTAAACTAGTTCAACCATTGTGGAAGTCAGTGTGGCGATTCCTCAGGGATCTAGAACTAGAAATGCCATTTGACCCAGCCATCCCATTACTGGGTATATACCCAAAGGATTATAAAACATGCTGCTATAAAGACACATGCACACATATGTTTATTGTGGCACTATTCACAATAACAAAGACTTGGAACCAAGCCAAATGTCCAACAATGATAGACTGGATTAAGAAAATGTGGCACATATGCACCATGGAATACTATGCAGCCATAAAAAATGATGAGTTCATGTCCTTTGTAGGGGCATGGATGAAGCTGGAAACCATCATTCTCAGCGAACTATCGCAAGGAGAAAAAACCAAACACCACATGTTCTCACTCATAGGCACGAATTGAACAATGAGAACACATGGACACAGGAAGGGGAACATCACACACCAGGGCCTGTCTTGGGGTGGGGGGAAGGGGGAGGGATAGCATTAGGAGATACACCTAATATTAAATGATGAGTTGATGAGTGCAGCACACCAACATGGCACATGTATACATATGTAACAAACCTGCATGTTGTGCACGTATACCCTAAAACTTAAAGTATAATTTAAAAAAAAGAAAATTCATCACTCTCTCAATAAAAAAAAGAGAAATATTAAATTATGCACAGAGTTATTTCAGACCAAAGTGGTGCTTAACTGGATTCTAATTATTTGAAAATCAGCAAGGTGTGGATGATCTCTGTGTAACCCTTAGTTAAATGAAATAGTCAATTAACCACAACTTTACTTACCTAGTCATGCTAAGTAGGAGTTTGCTATCACCATGATGTGACTTTTCCTATAGATATGTGGTTTCTGTCATTAACATGTGTGCTTTAAGGCTTCTCAATTACCCCCAGTAAAGTGAATGGAACTTACCCAGCTTGAGCATGACCAGCCAGATGTACCAGTGGGACAATTGGCTAGTGGTGGTCACTGTTTGCAGCAGGCATCAAAGAAAGCAAACCAGACCATGTGGGAAATGAAATCAAGAGACTGACTTCCTTCCCAGTCTGCCCAGTCTAACTAGAGACAGGCAACATGAAGACATTTTCCTCTTTCTCCGATACCCACCACTGTCTCCTCAAAGGCCTATTGGTGCAGGAAATTCTATTTGGGGAGGGACCAAGATCAGACTGTGGGCATGACCTGTGTAAGACTCAGATGCAAACACTATAGAAAGCCTGTCTGCATCTACCTGAACATATGAGGGGCCTGTAGGAAAATTCCAGCAGCTCTATACAACCTATCCTCAGTAGTCACAATTCCCTGCCCCAGCTGTGTTCTCTTCTACCATGTCTGCTCAGCAAACTTCTACTCATTCTTTATAGTCCAGCTCAAATATCTCCTCTTTCAGAATGGCTTCCAGGACTCTCACTCCCACCCAGGCAGGAAGAGGCTCCTCCCACCTGGACTCTGCCAGCACTCTGCTCATGCCTTTTTTTTTTTTCAAATCCCAGCTCTACCAATTATGAGCTGTCCTTGTAAGTAAAATGGGGATAATGTCAGTACCTATCTCATAGTGTCGTTGTGAGGGTTGAGTTAATGCAAGTAGAACCTTTCTGGCAATGATGGGCCCACAGTAAACTATCAATACATCTTGGCTATTGTGGTTAGTGCACTGTATTCAATGGACTGTAATCATCTGCCTGCTATATTTAGGACTGTGTGCTTCTTGGAATGTTTCTCAGAGCTCCATCAAAACAATCCTATAATCTAGTCTAATGAGGTGCATAACTAAGATAAACCTTCATCCTTCTGGTTTTATTAACTGACAGTTGTGAGAGTCACACACTTCTTGAATGTTTTTGGGATTTCTCAGTGCTCCTGTGGGCCTGCGTGGTGGTTTTTAAATATCTGCAAATAGGCCGGGCATGATGGGTCACACTTGGATTCCCAGCATTTCAGGAGGCCAAGGCAGGAGGATTGCTTGAGGCCAGGAGTTCAAGATTAGCCTGAGCAACATGGCAAAACCTGGTCTTTACAAAAAATTTAAAAAGTTAGCCAGGCGTGGTGCTGCTCACCTGTAGTCTTAGCTACTTGGGAAGCTGATGCAGGAGTCTGAGTTTTCAGTGAGCCATGATTACACCGCTGTACTGTAGCCTGGGTGACAGGTGACACCCTGTTTCAAAAAATGGAAAATAAAATAGAAATAATCAATAAATATCCACAAATACTTTGATATTCTTTTCTTCAATAGGTACGCCCTAATTCCCTCTCTGAAATGAGAGCTGTACTTACTGACTTCTTCTAAGGAATGGAGTGTGCCAGAGGGGCAGTGTGGGTCTCCCACAATTCAAACATAAATGGCACCAGGACTTCCTCCTTTACCTTGGATTACTCACTTTGGGAAAGCTGGCTGCCATGTCATGAAGACACTCAAGCAGCCCCAGGGGGAGGTCCATGTGGCAAGGAAGTGAGGCTTCCTGCCAACAGCCAGCAAAGAACTGAAATCTCTTGCCAGTAGCCATTGGGTGAGCCATTTCAGAAGTGGGTCCTCCAGCCCCAGTCAAACCTTGGATGGCTGCAGCCTTGGAGAGACCTGGAGCTAGAACTCCCAAGCTATGTCGCTCTGAAATTTCTGATCCACAGAAACTAAGATAATTAATGTTTATTATTTTAAGCTGCTAAATGTTGAGGCAAGCTGTTATGCACCAATAGATAACTAACATAGATGATGACAGTACATTTTTAGTCAGATTTCTATCTGAAAGTGACATGCCTTTGAGTGGAAAGAGAAGGCAGAGAATAGGATTGGTAATTTCCTACAAAACTTTACATGCTAGGGAAAGGGACAACTCTTGTCATCTCTCCTCAGGGCTGGCCAGGCTGCTACTCCTCGGGGGTGCCATGGCCTCCTGGAGGCTCCTCTCCTGGAGAGGGCTTGGTCTGCTCATGGGGGAGGGCGGGCCCACTGCATGCTGTTACCCCTGAATCCTGCTGGCTGCTGGTCACTGGCTACAAAGCCAACCTGAAACAGTTTGTGAATATCTTCAGTGGGTTCTGGAGAACCCACCTAGAGTAGGAAAAAAACACCCAACCCAAGAACTTGAGTCACACCTAGACTCTGCCCCTTAAGTCTAGAGCTTGGAAAAGTAATGCAATCTCTCAAAGCCTTGGTTTTTCTCATCTGAGAGATGGGAATAATAAAAGTATCTATCTTATGTGTTGTGGGGAAAAATGAGATAAATACACAAAGAATTTTTAAAACCACAGATTGATGGTGTCATTTCATATCATATATCATATCATACTATATCATAGTTTTGTTTTATTTTCTTCCACAGTCTACATAGATGCCCAGTAATCTCAAAATCACTCAGCAATTCCCTACTGCCCTAGAGAAATGTTGTTTGATAAGTTTATATAAAGATCGAAAGAGAATGCCTGGAGATAGGTAGCCCAAGCAGATGACTTTTAACTTACAAAATTTTAAGGCAGCAATGGAAGAGAGATTGGAAAAAAGGTCAACTACCTGGTACTCCTTCAAATAGATCAGATATCAGGTCTACTCTCCTTGACAAAGGAGGCTTTTGGCAGCATGAGCAAAATGGCCTAAATATATAGAATGCCCTTGTTGCCAATTTGAAATAGGAGGTGCATCTCCCCCAGTTTTAGAACAGTCCTGCCTGCAGATGGGGCCTGTAGTGTCTGACCCTTTGAATTCCTTCCAGTTATATGATTTCATCTTCACTACATCCTCCTCCTTCCTCCCCTCACCTCCACCTCCACACACTTCTACTTTGTCAGACAAAACCCAGAAATATTGAAATGTGGTTTGAGTATCACGGCAGCCAGGAAGTTGAGAGAACAGGTTAAAACTATTTTCTTAACTCCCAGCTTCTTTCCAGGAAATACAGCACTTAAAATATATAGATAAATAGCCAGAGCCATTAGATGATTCCACTTGTCCTTTCCCACTTGTCAAAGCATTGAGCTACCAGCATGTCAGGCCCTATTTAAGTAAATGGACCCCTCCCTCAGCCATAAACAGTGGCTCTTGTCCAGGGTTTTGTTCATAGAATTAGGCCACAGGCAATTCAGAGGATTCCCAACCAAGCAAACTCTGCTTATCTGAATTAGTTACAAGGCGTGCCCCTTCTTAATGGTTAGTTCTTAGTAATAACACTGCTCAGGTCATAGTCAAGGTCATACCCAGTGGAGCCAACTTCAGTTTCCAGACTTCTAAGACACATTTTAGAGTAAGCCTCTCAAACTCTCTGCCTCTGAAAATGGCCTGACAGGGCAAAACATCCAGCAAAACAAGGAGGGTTTATTGTGAATATCCACAGACATGGGCAGGAATTGGAAAACTGTTAGCATTAGAGACAGTTTCATCAGTTTTAGAGACTAGTTCTCTCTTGTCTCTCTCTTTCTTTTTCCTTCCTTGTCTCTCTTTCACTCTCTCTCTGTTTCTCCCTGTACATCTCTTTCTCTTCCATCCTTCAGTGACCTATGTTCACCTTGTGCACCACGTCTTTGCACCACATATTTTCCCTGCCTCATAGCTCCTGTGTCCCTGTAATACCTACTTCCTCATCTCAGAATTTCTTTCCCCAGTATCTTGTCCAGCCTAGTTCTACCCCAGGATATCCTTTCTACTTCAGCTCTCATCAATGATACCTCATTGCATTCTCTCAGCTCAAATGAAGATCTTGGTTAATTCAGCTCATCTTTTAGTGGGCCAGACCATTCCTTGTGTCTTTGGCTTGGCTTCCTTAGAGCACTGTCCATCCCTGGTCCAGTCATCCATACCTGGTCCAAGTTGTATTGTATCAAAGATGACAGCCCTAAGTCTTTTAAGCAGAAGCTGCAGGGAGGGAAGTTTCTCCAAGAAGAGGAACGTGGGCATGCCAGGTGGTCTTAGTGCTGTACCAGCGTGATCAAGGTGAGGCCTGTGACTAAGGCAGGTGACTGGTCTCATCTGAGAGTCATCCAAGTTTCCTTCATTATCCCTATATTTACAAGTAAAGACCATTAAATGGCTGCGCGCAGTGGCTCATGTCTATAATCCCAGCATTTTGGGAGGCTGAGGCAGGCAGGTCACCTGAGGTCAGGAATTGGAGACCAGCCTGGCCAACATGGTGAAACCCTGTCTTTACAGTGTTCACACTAAGTATGTATTAGGGCTGTTCTATATCAGGAGAATAGGATTCCGAACTGGTTAACCCCAGGCCTCAGGAAGGCTGAGTCTATTTATTATTCACAACTGGTCATCTGAGTACCTTGGTACCCAGAGTAAAGCCAAGTGCTTCCTGAGGCTGGAGTTGCTGCTCTGAGTATCAGTGAAGCCTGATTTATTGATTTGCAGAGTCTGGTTATTATACTACTTAGGATCAGATTCCCTGTGTGTCATATAATAAGCCCATGGCTTAATTTGCAAACTCCTTGAAGCATAAACATATACCAATGATGTCCCAAAGAAAAACAATTTTGTAACTGTCGTATAGATGATGGAATGGTTAAAAGGACAGGAAATAAGCTATGCAAATTGTGAGATGTAAGTCACACTTCTATTTGTACCATGACAGTATGAATATTGGAATTATTTTTTGTCAATATAGAAAAATAGTCAGAGATTATTGAGCACTGTCTTATGAAGAAAACTACTGTTCTATGTCCGAATTATCTGTGATGTGCCTCACTATCCCCTTGACTTTTTTTTTCTTACTTAGCCAATGGCTCAAGGACTATCAGTATTGTGCTGAATTTGATTTTTCAAAAACTTAATACAATGAAAGTATACATGTGACTATTGATAAACACTGCCCTGGTTGATAATGAAGAAACAAATCATGCCATATTCTGTTGATAATCAATTGGTTTAATTCTGCCAATTCAATTTCAAAGATGTGGAAAGTAATAAAAAACTAAATCTGAAGTTCAAAATATGTCACTATTAAACAGATACCTTGGTTATAAGATCCACTGTGTTAAACTATAAGTTTCATGGCCTTGAAGTGGCATTCAACTACTTTATGGAAGATAGCATAGTGTTACGTGAAGAATATGGGCTTGGCAGATACAAATTTCTCCCACTAATTATATAATGCTTCTAAGCCCTGAGTTACCTATTTGTAAAACAATGACTATGACAGCTTGTTCTAGAATTCTTGGAAGGACTTCGTGAGATGATGCCTATGAAGTACTCAGCACAGTGACTGGCACATGATATGTACCTAATAATAGGCAGCATTCATTATTATTTTGCCCATTTTCCCTTTTGGAAAGAAAAAGTACTTGAAGAGCAGCTCACCTCAGAGGCAACTCAAAATATAATAAATAACACAAACCCCTAACTGTTATTAATCACAGCCTCATTTAACTTTAATTCAATTGAAAAATATATTTGTAATTCTCCCTGAATCTTTATGGTAAAATCAGATATTTCCCAGGCTGTGATATTTGGCATAAATGTCTCACAGTCATCAGCAATGTGTTCTTCTTCAGTTACTGGTGGAAAAATAATGATATCACAGCAACAGCAGCAGCAACAGCAGCAGCAGTAGTAGCAGCAATAATCTGCTTGACTATTGATCTTTATTAAACAAAAAACATTGGTCTGCCTTTCTAGAGTCTTTCTGAAACTCTTGCCCTCCAAATTCCTAAGGGCACAGGAGAGTGACCATCCATAGGCATGAGCCAAAGAACTTCCTGGCAAATAGAAATTCACTTTGATGCTTCCTGTTTTATTTTAAAAATTCATGTGGGTTTTGAATTCTTTTTATAATATATTGGTATTTGTTTTAAAAACAAAATAATGTTCATCTATGACCTTTGCCTAACTGCAGTACACCAACCCAAACATCAGTGTGTCAATTAGAAAGGGTTTCAGCTGCAGGTAATACAATACCTAACCATAATGGGTTAAGCCATTAGTACCTACATTCCGACTTAACATGTTTAAGTTGTTCAACTCTGTCATCAGTGACCTGATTCTTTCGAGCCTAAGTTAATACACCATCTTCAACGTGTTGGCTCTCCATGATTGTCTTGTTTTGTTTTTTCATGATCACAAAATGGTTACCATAGCTCCAGGCATTCCTTTTCACACTGTCATTCCAAGAAGAACGAAAGGTAAGGGACAGGCCCTCCAAAATATATATACATAAATCTCTTTTGGTGACACTTGCTATGATTCTCTCTAGCTACCAGGAAGGCTGGAATGTAAGTTCTGGCAAAGGGGAATGGAGTTCTCATGACTGGTTTAGACTAATCCTGATTCATTTAACTGGCTAACAGGGAATAAGGAGGCAGGAAATGTCTATTGAATAGACAAATGTAAGAGTCTCCCTTTATTCATAGCTGACAAATTCCAAGACTCTCATTGGTTGCCTGAAATCACGGGTAGTACAGAATGCTATATATACTATGGTTTTTCCTACACATGCATTCCTATGATAAAGTTTAATTCATAAAGTAAAAGATTAACAGCAACTAATAAAATAATTATAACAATATACTGTAATAAAAGTTATGTGAATGCAGTCTCTCTCTCTCTTTCTCAAAATATCTTACTGTGTTGTACTCATCTATTTTTGAAGGCAGTTGACCGTGGGTAACTGAAACCATGGAAAGCATCACAGCAGATAAGAGGGGACTACTTAACAATGTCTGCCACATTCAGTTTGCAAAACACAGAGTTCGGAAATTTCACCTTTCCTGCTTGCTCTGAGTCCTCTGTTTTCACGCACCAAAGAAGAAAAAAAATTGTTTAACTGTCGCATGAAATCTATAGTTTCTTTCTCTCTCTCTCTCTCCAAATATGAAAGGAACAATAGTCTACTTTTTCTTTAAAGAAGAAAGAACAATATTTTACTTCTCAACAGAATTGTCTAGCACTAAATGGTGCCATAGGAAACCTTACAATTCAAATACGATTAGAGAAGAAAACCTGCAGATTGAGCGAGGTCTACTGTTGGAGCCTCGAGGGCATCTACATACATTGAGACTTTGGGTCCTTAAGAAGAAGTGCCTATGAGGGGCCAATGAAGGGTAGCTGTTCTGAGCCATGTTTTTGACACTAAGTGTTGGTGGGGAGGAGAGCTGAAGGATGTGGTCTGGCTTTGAAGGGCTCGGGAGGTGAGATCACTTCTTGCCTGGCTGCCTAAGGGGGATCCCCAGCTGAGCCAGTGGATTCTGCAGCACAGGCACAGAAACTGCCCCATCTGTTTGGTGGGTGCAGCCCTGGGAAACATCTGTTCATCTCATTGGTTCTGGCTGCCTTCAAGGGCAACAATCTTGGAATGAACAGCTTCCCTTCCATAGACTTGAAGACAGCACTTCCCCGTCAGTCATGGAGAAAAATAAGATCTTGGGGCCGGGCACGGTGGCTCACGCCTGTAATCCCAGTACTTTGGGAGGCCGAGGCAGGCGGATCACGAGGTCAGGAGATCGAGACCATCCAGGCTAACACGGTGAAACGCTGTCTCTACTAAACATACAAAAAATAAGCCAGGTGTGGTGGCGGGCACCTGTGGTCCTGGCTACTCGGGAGGCCGAGGCTGGAGAATGGCGTGAACCTGGGAGGCGGAGCTTGCAGTGAGCACAGATCACGCCACTGCACTCTAGCCTGGATGACAGAGCGACACTCTGTCTCAAAAAAAAAAAAAAAAAAAATCTTAGAAGGCTCCCCATGCCCCAGAAAACAGGACTCCACTTGCTAATCTATTGGTAACTAACTGGTGGAAAACATAGTCCTCTTTTTCCTTTGTTCACTTGTCAATCTTCCACTATGTATACATGCCCAGTAGACACTGGTAGCCTTACCTACACACGTCCCAAAACAACTCACATACACTAATAGAAAGATTGCAGGTAAAATCAGTAGACTCCAGAAAAGCAGATCAAGCTAAAACCAGGATACATGGCTGCTATGGAGGCTGCTTTAATGATAGAAAGAGGATATAAAACAAAACAAAATATAAAACTAAAATGAAAACTCTTAAAATGATAAAAGATGAGGTTGCAATGGAACAACCCAAGAACACAAATGTTTCTGGAATAAAAATATAATTTCTAAACATTAAACTAGAACAGGAAAATTGAACAATAAACTGGACCATGATGAATACTCAACCAGTGACTTGGAGGAGTAAATGGACAAATTATCTCACAAGACAGAGAACAATATAAAGAAATGGTAATAATGAATAAAAAGATAAGAGATGTGGAAGATGGATCCAGGACATCTATAATGTGAAAATAGTAAGTAGTCCAGAAGGAGAGGAGGGAATAATTTGAAGAGAATAATCACATGCATTTTAGAAGACAATTCCTCTTATGTGAAAAATGACTTGAATTTTCAGATCAAAAATGCTTGCCAGGCAGATTTAATAAGACAAAACAAACAAAGCTAGCTATATCTGGATGATAAAGTTTCTGAAATCAGATAATAGAGAGAGAATGATTTACTTAACAGAGAACAGAATGAGACAGGCATTGGTTTTCTTATCTGTAAGAAAAGGATTATAATTTCAGAATTATCTACCTGACCAAGATATTGGGATGGTCAAAGACAGACATTTCCACACAAGCAAAGACTCTTGTACTTTTTATAAAGGAATTACTTAATAAAATGTGAAAGTCACATAAAATTAAAATCAGAATGCAAATCTCAAGGTAGCAGATAATGGAGTATAAGAATTAGAGGAGACCAAATGCAACAATGCAATGAAGTTCACAATTCAATCTAAATTGGATGATGATGATACTACCTTACAGATTTTGACTACCTACCATCTGTCAAGCATTTTTCTAAGTACATTATATCTATTATTTACTATTACTTTCCCCACATTAGAGGCAAATATCAAATTTTGCTATTACTTTTCCTTTGGTAACTTGTCCAAGCTCATTGAACCAGGATCTGAAGTCAGATAAACTGATTCCAGAACCTGCATTTATCCTGTATACGGTAATGCTGTGCATAGCCTCATAATAATGCAAATATAAATGATAATGTGAATGACAAGAAATAATGTTTGAAAAGAGATGTATTATAATAAAAGTTTAATAGCTTGTCAGAATTAAAATCCCATATTAATTAAACAATACTCAAAAGTGGGAGTGGGGGTGGAGGTATGTGTAGAAATTAAGAGTGAGAAGGCAAAAACCCTGTTGAAGTTCCCGTGCTTTTTAGGAGAGGGGGGCAGGCGTGAAGTTGTTATTTAATTTTGGCAGAGACATATGTTTAAAAATGACTTTTAAAGATATAACTTTATCAACAAAATTAGAAACATAGCAGAATTTCATATTGAAGGAAGAAAAAAGGATTTAAAAATATTGAAATCAGGGAAGAAGAAGAAAAAATAAGAATTAAAAAATATAAAATGGAAGGCATCAGAACAAACATATCAGATATCACAATTAATGTGAATGGCTTTATTTTTCTCATTAATAGACAAAGACTCACAGATTAGGTTAGAAAAACAAACCAACCAACAAAAAACAAAATTTAATTGGGCACTGTTTAGAAGATTATAGATACCTGAAACAAAATGAAAATGTTTAAAAATAAATGATAGCTATAGTTATATCATCCAAACACAAACCAAACGAAAGGAAGAATACCAATATTAATGTCAGATTAAGTAGTACTTGAGGCCAAAACATGAAATTAGGTAACAAGGAATATTTTGAGTTGTTGAAATGAGCAAAATATAGAAGCAATAAGTTATATATAAAAAGCATTTTAACCGTATACAAAGAATTGGTAAAACCATAATCATAGTGGGGAACTTTAGTTCTCTGAGATTCCAGCAGATCCATTTTGGCAAAAAAAGATATAGAGGAGTAAAACAATAAATTCTAATATTTCATATGTGTGAGTATATATATACACACACATATACGCAGATATGTATGTTACAAAGATTCACTTTTCCTTTTATGTTATATACACATATATAAAAAATTGATAGCGTGCTTGACCAAAAAGAAAACTCTAAAAATGTAAAATGTTGAGTTCATATGGATAATATTCTCTCAGTATAATGAAATAAAGCTAGAAACCAGCCATAACCACAACAAAAAGGTAACCAAACAAAACTTACTCATCTAGTAATTAAAAGGAAAATTTTAAACAATTCCTGAATCAAAGAAGAAATCAAATCAAATAATAAATTACATAGAAAATCAGCAGAAAAATTACATGATACTAATTTATGAGTAGTGGCTAATGCTGTATTCAAAATAAAATGTATAGTTTTAGTATTTAAGGAAACAAGCAAACTAAACATGTAACTTAAGGAAATAGAAAAATGACAGCAAAAAATCAACTAAAACAAAGTTGGAAGAGAAATTATGAAAAAATAAAATAGCAATTTTAGAAATTGCTATGGTTAATTTTAGAAATATAAATAGCAAAGTATAAGTGACTAGTAAAACCAAAGTGGGTTCGAAAAGACAAAATTAACTAATCCCTGGCAAGCCTAAGAAATAAAGAGAGAAAACTAAAACCTACAACATGAGAAATGAAGAATAAATGGCACAGTCACAGATACTGAAGAGACTGAATGCATTTTAAGAGACAAATGCAATCACATCTCTTAGCCGCTGAGGTTGCCTCAGAAAATTTCAACTTAATAACTGCCTTAGATAAAGACTTCTTTGTCTCCAGTTCCTCAGAATCAATCTATAAATGAATTTGTATTTTTACCAGAATGAGACATTTAAAAACTGCAAAAACAAACCATAAGAAGGGTTTAAACACAGTATTGTAGGGATTTTATGAGATATGTTCATACAACTTCGTTAAATGACATCTGTCTTACTAGATTTCCAAGTAGAATCAAGTGCCCTAGGCCTTGCTTTGGAAAGAAAATCAACACATTGTTTTTATATCCAAATCGTAATGGTCCAAATCCATGTAACTGCCAGAAACTGAGCCCCCTTGGAGTGTTTCTCAGCTATTTCTGGGAGTTCCCAAAGGGATGATTTTCATGTCCCAAACTGTGACAGCAGCAGCCACCCGTGAAGTTGGCCCTGTTAATTCTCTCCTGCTGTCTCTCTGTACCCTGTAGAGAGCACCCAGCTTTCTATTGTTTCTGCCACCTGTTTTTCAAACACCTTCTTTTCCTCTGGGTAATCATCTATCCTCTTCTGCCAATGCCAGAAGTGGGCCTCTCTCCATGGTTGGGCCTATGACTCAGGCCTGACCAATGAGACCATTCATTCCCCTGGACCTTGCAATTGAGTCAAGAGGGTCAGGTGGCCCCATCAGAGGCAACAAGATGCAAAGGCATTTTTGCTGGGTAGGCTGGGAGAGAGGCTAGAATTCTTTCTACTGGACTTGAACTGCTGGCAGCCATCTTGCCACGGCATGGAGTCTGGTTATGAAGCCAACTAGTAGGGAACAGAGCCAAGAGAAGGGTAAGGGTGACATCATTTGGGCCCCTGGGACAACCTGAGAGCTAAAACCAGGTAATTCCTGTCAGTCACATGAGCCAGTAACTTATTGTTTTCTTTTCCTTAGGCTAGGTGCCACTAGAACTAAGAATTCTGAGCCTCAAAGTACTTATGCTTGCATCCAGCAACTTCTCAAGTCTATTTTTCCTTAGCACATTGTTATTTATTTACTGTGCATGTTTAAGATATATAATGTGATGCTTTGAAATACATAAACATCATGAAATGATTACTAGTCAAGAAAATTAACATATCCATCATCTCACATAGTTAATTTTTTTGTGTGTGGTAAGACTATCTAAAATCTACTTCCAGCAAATTTCCAGTGTACAATACAATATTACTAACTATAGTCCTCATGCTGTATGTTAGATCTTTAGATTCATTTATCCTATATAACTGCAACTTGGTACTGTCTGACCTCCATCTCCCCATTTCTCTTACTCCTGATAACCACCTTTCTACTCTCTAAGTTGTTGTTTTGAGATTCCACATATAAGTGAGGTCATGCAGTATTTTTCTTTCTGTGACTGACTTATTTCATTGAGCATAATGTGGTCTAGGTTCATTTATGTTGTGTTGTTCCAAGTGGCAGGATCTTCTTCTTTATGGATTTATATATATATATCTATTCTTATATATAATATATATATCTTCTTATATATATTATATATATAATATATAAATATATGTATCTTCTTTATGGATTTTTATATATATTTTATATATATTATATATAAAAAATATATATTTTATATATATTATATATAAAAAATATATATTTTATATATAATATATATAAAATATATATTTTATATATAATATATAAAATATATATTTCATATATAATATATATAAAATATATATTTCATATATAATATATATAAAAATATATATTTCATATATAATATATATAAAAATATATATTTCATATATAATATATATAAAAATATATATTTCATATATAATATATATAAAAATATATATTTCATATATAATATATATAAAATATATATTTTATATATAATATATAAAAATATATAAAATATATATATTATATATAAAATATAAAAATATATATAATAGATATAAAATATCTATTATATATAAAATATATATTTTATATATAATATATAAATAATTTTATATATAAATATATAATATATAAATATATATAAATATATATAAAATATATAAATATATATAAATATATAAAAAATATATAAATATATACAAATATATATAAAATATATAAATATATATAAATATAAAAATATAAAATAATATATATAAAATATATATTATATATAAATTATATATTTTATATATATAAAATACATATATATAATGTGTATATATAAAGAGATTGTATATCTCTATATATAGGTATATAATTTAGCCTTAAATTATACATATATATATATATATATATATACACACACACATATCTCAATTTCTTTATTAATTCATCCATTGATGGACACTTTGGTTTCTTCCATATCTTGGCTATTGTGAATAAGGCTACCATATGATTTAGCAACACAAAGGAATATACCCAAAAGAAATGAAATCACCACTTCATAAAGATATCTACACCTCGATATTCACTAAGCCTCTTTTGAGCTGTTCTGATGGCTTTTGCCTTTAATCTGCCTTCCCAGAGAAACTTAAAACTAGCCCAAGGGAGTCAATGGAAACCCATCTCCTCTCTCCAAATCACCCCCTGGCTCTCAATTTCAACTAACTTGCCTCTCACCTTTCCCATCTATGCCCATTCATTTCAGAGGATGCACACGGATGTGGTGAGCAGGGGGGCTGGTGGCAAGCTATAGGGGCGGTTACTTGAGCAGCATCTAGACTCTTGCCAGGCCAGCTAAGGTATCCTAGTTCACCATGTTCTCAACTCACATGACACAAAACCTGTCCCTTAAGCACAAAATGCAAGTCCATAGAGAATGACCTTCAAGAGAAGAGTGAAATACGTAGAGGAAGATCTCTCTGAGCTCACACAAATCTTTTGGTTTAAGCTACATGTATTCGTCTTGAAGGCCTTTAAAAATCCTTTCTAACATTTAAAAACTTTCAATTCACTGACTCAGACTTTTTAAAGATTAATAAACCTTCACAAATCTGATCTGGTCAACCATTTTAATAGATTTGTCCTGCAGAGGTCTCAGCCCCACCCCCTCAAAATAAAACAAACCAAACAATAAATCAAGACCACTGAAATAAAATCCAGTCTCACATCACAGAGCAACAGTTTTATGGGTGGAACGTGTGTTTGCTAATTTCGAGAACAAATTATTGTGTTTTATTTAGTGCAGTTCAATTTATACACTTTTAGCTACAGGAAATAAAAAATAAAGCCCACAGGCCAATTTTAATTCGGTCAATTTTTTCTTTCACGAGCATCCCCATGGCAGAAGAAACCGGCTAACATCAAGTCAGAAAACCCCTCTCTAGTATCTTGCCTGAGAGTAAACACAGCCACTCAAACTGAGACGTTATTCCACTTTCAGTATCAATGATGTTTAATAGAACTGCATTATTAACGGAATAATGTTTCTGCATGGCAAAGCTGGAGTCAATATTTAATAGATTTAGGTCCTATTAGCAACTGGATTTTGGAGAAACCTGACAAAATTAAACATAGTATGCAAACTAACAGAGTAGATTTAAAGATGACAAAATAAATGTTTCCATAAATATGCATTCCTCATAAATATTTGAGGCAATGAATGGAAGGAGATTCAATATCCTTTAATCATTTCCTAATTAATATTATTTAGATAGGGCAATCCTGAGTAAATATTAGGCTTCTGTTAAAGAGTTCTGTTGAAGAACAAAATATCCAACCAAATGTTTTTGTTGTTTTTAAGGAAGTATTAGCAAGGTTTTTCTAAATAAAACAACAGCCTCCATGAGAAGAAATTCCTCCTACATTTTAAAGACTGTTAAAGAAAAATGAAGTCAGCATTTATGATCAGAGGAGACGGCTTGAAGGAAGCTTAGAAATCACCAGGCTGAGCATTTCATTTTGCAGAGGCTCAGCCCTAAGAGATCTGGAATTACCAAAGAAGAAACTGGGGTTCCAGACTCCACTCTGCCCTGGCCAGCTACGCTTGGATATCACTTAAGCTCTGCAGTTCAGTTTTCTTGCTTGTAAAATGGGAATCATAATTCTTATCCTGCTTTCTTTTCAGAGCTAAGTGGAGAAGTTGGTGAAATAGCTTTTGTGAAAATCTTTGCAAACTGTTTTAAGACTCTAAACAAAAGTCACACTGTCTGGATCCAAAATCCAGCAGTACTTACTACTGACCCGCTGAGTAGCTTTAGGTGAGTCATTGAAACAATCTGGGCCTCAGTTTCTTCAACTGTGAAACGGGGATGATAGTAGCACCCGCATGACAGGGTTCTTGAGAGATTTAGATGAATTAATTCAGGAAAAGTGCTTTGGTGGTAATAATCTCTTCCATAATAAGAACACAATACATATTAGCACTTATTATTATTATTATTCTCATTATTGTCATTGTTATCCATGATGAGGATATTCAGTCCCAGGGAATTCAAGGTCATAATTCCATAGAAATAGTATGATGTCAGGTGATGAACCTGTGTATTTAAGTCACTTTCTGGACCATAAGGTCTGCTTCATCCTGGCAGACTCTGGCATGGGGCCACCCAGAGTGGCACTGATGGCGCCCTCAGCAGAGAAAGCATGTCTGATGGAAACAGCGGTCAGCTGAACTCAAATGAGACTCAGCCACAATGAGCCCCCGTGAGGGTTGCCACCCTCCCAGCCAGGACTGGGCATTGATCAGCAGCAGCCCAGCTCAGAATGAGCAGAAAAAACCCTTCAGGCTGCCTGGTGGGAAAGAGCAAAGCAAGGTCACCTGACATTCTCGGAAGGAAGGAAAACAAGAGAAGCCCAGCTGCCCTATCTCTGACCCTGGCCTGGGAAGATAACCATAAAAAATGTCATTGTGATTGATGAAGAGCTGATAAGGTGTGAAGAGCCAACGCCAGTTCAAGGTTGGTCTGTGTTCTCGGGGCTTCCCTCCTAAGGGGCAGGCTTATAAATCTCAGTCGGTGCCAGCCATTGTAAATATAGGGTTTTTCTGGAGCAAGACAGCTGCTTTCTCCTCTAACATGAGTACTCGATGGGAAGGGACCCTCTGCAGATGCCGAGGAACTTGCTTGAGAGCATGAGAGTGTCCAAGCTACCTCCCAGCCCACCCACGTGGCCATGGTCTTTGCCCTCTGCCCATTTCCACGCTACATCTACCACGCTCCCCACCTCCTTAAATTCCCACTTCCACTCCCTCTCCCTTCAAAACAACTGGGTGCCTAGCATTTTTGCCTCCTGAGAGAAAATAACTAGGTATCACCCAGAGATGCCAAGCATATGTGGAGGGGGTCTAAAACACCAGCTATTTTTTTTGCCTGTGGGCTGATGGCTTTCACACAGTTCTTGGTTCAAGGGACCACTTCCCAGTGGCCAGGACAAAGCGCTGCAATATTTGGGAGGCAGGTGATGTGAGGACTCAAGAGTATGGTATGAGAGTTTCTCTATTTTCTTTGTCACCCTCTCCTCTCTCTCTCATTCCGCATCTTTTCCTTCTTCCTTTTTTCTGACCCTTTCTCCGACTTTTCCTCTCTTCCTTTCACGTATCAGTTTCTCCAAAATGTGGGTATTTCAGGAGTTTCACAGAAGGTCAAATTATTTCTCTTCTTTTCTAGTGTTACCTGAACAACACCAAGCTAAGTCGATATTTTAAAAAACTTTAACTTGATATTCAGCTCGTTTATCAGGATGTAGTGTAAGCTGGAACCCCTCCTCATCTACAAAAAGGGGTACTAACTAAATGCAGGATCTCAGGTTCCCTCCAGCTCTGCTTTCCCAGGTAGTTTTCGGAGGTCACTCATGCCTTTTCCCCACCTGGGCCTCTCAAGACTTTCAGTTGCTTTCCAAAAGGAAATTTACCCCAAACGATGTGAAGTCAAGGAAAGGCACACAAAGTCATCTCAAGTCCTTTTGAGAAAAAACCCTTTAATGTTTACCCAGGCCTGCTTCTTAGGAAGATGCATATCAGAAAAATATTGCAGTTTTCTAATGGAAGTCACACAGTGCGGCAGCAAGACACCACCTTCCTTCCTCTTAACCTCACATACTCTGGCTTCGAGACCTCTTCGACAAGGTGTTTCAACATCAAGGCTGTGTTTCCACAGTTCATTTGGGCTTTGTTTGAAACCAGGGCAATAGCTCAGAGATCCCACAACCGGAATTGATTGGATTTGTCTAGAAAGTCACCTGCCTCTGAATTAATATCCCATGGGAAATGAGACATTCTTTGGCTGAGGTCCCCTGTGTTAAATGTAGACCAAACCCATGGCAACTATCCTTTGGCCACCTGAGAAGTAGGTAGAAATGCCAGTCTTCTTATTATAAGGCAGCAAACATAACCAATAAATGTATTCCTTCTTGGCATGAAAGCATACATAGCAGGTACTATTACTGCTATTAATAATACATTAAGTGGATGTGAAAGCGCCTGCATACAGAAACAACAACCCAAACCCCAAACCAATGAGAATTAACTTTGAACCTTTGCAGTACACAGTATATCACACTCACACAACCAATTAAAAAGGCATGTCATCTTGTTTGGAAAGTATCTATTGATTTTCCAGTTCATCAGATCGGGTTGATGTGTCTTTCAATGGCCTCGATGACATCATCGATATTTTTCTATTTAGAATAATGACTTATTTTATATGCCAACAGCTATAAAAAACAGCCCACCTATATACATTTCTACTGACACCAGCTTAAGAGCCATTTGGTTTTCTCTCCTTAACATATGATATTGGTAATCTGGGGCAAAAGAAATGTTTTGGTCTTGTCATGAGACTCATTTAGACACCACAGTAAATTTGTTTAGTTTAAAAACCAACCACTAAATCATATTTTCTCTATTAGAGGCTGATGCTCTCCACTGCATTTGGTGTCCAAATTACATTCATTTTAGAGTAAATTACTTTCATTTCAGAAGCAGCCCCCAACTCCCTTCTCCCTCCTGTCCAAGAAGGCAATACACTCACCAGCTGTGTGATCTTTGGCAAGTGACTTAATCTCTCTGAAACTCATTTTTCTCATGTATTAAAATGTGGGATAAATATGAGGTAACTTATGCATATAACTACTTTTTACTCTCACAGTAGCCCCACAAGGTTGATACCATTAGCCCCATTTTACGAAGGGGGAACTGAGGTACAGAGAGGCTAAGTAATGTGTCCCAAAACAATACAGTTTGTACAGGATGCAGCCAGATAATCTGACTGCAAATGTTCATAACCAGTTGTACTTGCCTCACAGGGATGTGTGGGGATTCAGTGACACAGTTAAAACACCAAAATGCCAGTGCTGGCACTTGACAGGTGCTAAGCAGACATTATGGCAGAGGGTTGGGAATCATACCACTCAAGTTCAAATTCCAGCTTTTACCATTTAGTACCTATATAACCTTGGGCAGATGGTAACCTTTATGTGCTTCAGTTAATTAATTGTAAATGGCAGAAGGAATGGCACCTGCCTTGTTGGGTGGTAGTGAGGATAAAATAGCTCACAGCATGCGCAGGACTTATATTAGTGCCTGACACAGTCAGTGCTCAATAATGGCAACTGGAGTTATTAATAGCCACTTCATAAATGCTATTGCTCCCTTTCCCCCAAATCCTTTGTGTTCCCATAAATGTTTTCAACATACATTTCTATGACCTATGGATCAGAAATTCAAGCATCATTGTGGCCTTGCAGGAAGCACCCTGCTGGAAGAATTTATCTTTCCCCACCAAGGGATAGCATTGAGGAGTGGGGAGGAGGATCTTGGCTGAGCCTCCTTACATTTTTCTTCTCAAGTCAAAACATCCATCATTAGTGCATGTAAAATTGAGTGATAAAAGCATGTCCTTCGAGGCCCTGTTTGTGCAGGGTGGTGCCATAGTCTGAACTGGAAATGAAAAGCTTGTAGTGAGACAGGTGTGGCTTAAGATCTGGCTCTAAGTGAATTAGCTGTGTAATTTCCAGCATTTGTGGTACTACACTGAGTTTTCACTTCCTCTGTAATCTAGAATAAGTGCTATTTCAACTCATCGTATGGCTGTGGAAATTAAACAAGAGAGCACATTGAAGCTGAGTTCCCAACAAATGTCAGCTCCCTTCTTCTGGTCACCGTCCACAAAATTAATCTGGGGGATAGGTGATAAGGGCTCTGTACTTTTTCCAAGGCAGGAATGAGTTTCCATTCTAACTGGAGTGTGGAAGGGACGAGGGCTTGCTTTGAATGGGTCTGATTATAGAGAGTGGGAACATCTCAACAAGTCATTGGGGGTGATATTTTGGGGAGTCTTGAGATTTTTTATAGTATAAGGGCTAATAAAACCAGACCAAGTTTTAGGATACAACAGACCATTTACCAGCCCAAGAAATACAGCAGATGGGATCTCATGTGCAGTTCTCTGGGGAACTGCTGCAGTGGGATTCCAGCCAGAAACTGGCAGTTAAGCAGCTCTGATGACAGTCTTGGTGCATTTTTCCATAGCTTCCCTGTCTGTTGCCTAGGCTCGCCATTCCAGTTTTTTTTTTCCTCCTCTTTTCCAAGTCCAAGCCTCAACAATTCAGTGTTTGCCTCTATAAAAATGAGCCCAGTTGGCCTCTCTGTTTCCCTCCCAGTCGGTGGGAAAATGAGGCTGAAGTCCTGAGTTAGGAAAGGCATCTTGGGAAAGAAACTGGAAGACACCTGGAATCTCCATCTAAGCTCTGTCCCTAATGGGCCAGGTCACCCTGAGCAAGTTGTTTCACCTTTCTGGGCCTCAATTTCCTTATCTCTAAAGAGGGGAGATTGGAGCAGCCCCATGGTCTTCACACTGTGTTCCAATGGAGCCTAGGGCCCCATGGCAGCACCTCTGAGGCTGCCACAGGGGCCTGGGGCAGAGGTCAAACTCCAGCACCTCATGGCCAGCCTACAGATGAGTTTTTATTGATCTGTGCAATGATTTTTCTTTTCTTTAAATATTGAAGTAGTAACTCAAATTTCAAAACCAGGAGGTTTTTTTAAATATACATTGTATTTATTTATTTATTTTGAGACAAAGTCTCGCTCTGTTGCCCAGGCTGGAGTGCAGTGGCATGATCTCGGCTTGCCACAGCCTCTGCTTCCCGGGTTCAAGCGATTCTCCTGCCTCAGCTTCCCAAGTAGCTGGGGCTACAGGCACGCACCACCATGCCTGGCTAATTTTTGTATTTTTAGTAGAGATGGGGTTTCACTATATTGGCCAAGCTGGTCTCAAACTCCTGACCTCGTGATCCACCTGCCTCGGCCTCCCAAAGTGTTGGGATTACAGGCATGAGCCACCATGCTGGGCCCACTTTATTTTTTAATAGCAGTTTTAGGTTTACAGAAAAATTGAGCAGAAAGTACAGAGAGTTCCCACATATCCTCCCCCCTTCCACGTGGACCCTCACACCAGGTTTTCTCTATTATTCTCATCTTGCATCTTGTAACAGGTACGTCTATTACAGTTGATGAGCCAATACTGGTACATTATTATTAACTAAAGTTCACAGTTTACATTAAGTTTTACGCTTTGTGTTGCGCGTTCTATGGGTTTTGCAAATAAACAATATCGTGTATCTACCCAGAGTATCATACAGAAGAGCTTCACAGCCCTAAAAAAATCCTGTGTGTTCTGTCTAGTCATCCTTCCCTTCTCTCTACCCCCTGGAAACCATGATCTTTTTACTGTATCTATAGTTTTGCCTTTTCCAGAATGTCATAGAATTATAAAGTATGTAATATTTTCAGACTGGCTTCTTTCACTTAGCACAATGCGTTTAAAGCTCTTCCATGTCTCTTCATGACTTGATAACTCATTTCGTTTTAGTGCTGAATAAGAAGTATATTGTGTGGATGTATCACAGTTTATTTATTCATTTCACCTACTGAAGGACATCTTGGTTTCTCACAAATTTTGGCAATTATGAATAAGGCTGCTATGAAAATCTATGTGCAGGTTTTTGTGTGGACATACGTTTCCAACTCATTTGGGTAAATACCAAGGAACACAATTGCTAAATCATATGGTAAGACTGTGTTTAGCTTTGTAAGAAATTGTCACACTGTCTTCCAAAGACCACATATCATTTTGCATTTTTACCACCAATGAGTAAGAGTTCCCATTGCTCCACATTTTTGCCAACATACAGTGTTTTCAGTTTTTTACTTTAGCCATTCTCATAGGTGTGTAGTAGTATCTTGTTTTAATTGGCAATTTCCATGAGTTACAATATATGATGTTGAACATCTTTTCATATGCTAATTTGCTATCTATATATCTTCTTTGGTGAGGTGTCTGTTTAGATCTTTGCTCATTTTTAAATCTGGTTTTTTTCCATTGTTGAGTTTTTTGGTATGTTTTGGATACAAGTACTTGATGAGGTATGTGTTTTGCAAATATTTTCTCTCAGTCTATGGTTTTTTTTTTTTCACTCTTTTAACAGTGTCTTCCACAGACCAGAAGTTTTTAAAAATCAGGACATTTCACATAACAATTTGGCTTTCTGGCTTCTCTTGGAAGTGCATCTGGTAACACTGGGACCCATGCCTGCAGGGCTAAAGCCACTGGTGGATGCCTCTGTAGACAGCCAGCTCTCCCCAGTTCTCAAGAGCTGCATCCCTCCCACTTCACTCAGCTGCATTACCTGCCTGGCCCCCTGAGATATATGCCTGGGATGACTCTGGTCTAGAGAAAGCTCCACCTTCTTCTCCTTTCTACAGTGGGTTTCACATAGGTGTGCCTTGAGTAAAACCATCTGATCCTTTAAAAGAAAAGTTTAAACATGACTGGCTTAGATGATCTTCCTGCTCTTTCACATCAGTCTTACCCTTCCATTGTCACATTCAACTTGAACGAGAGGAGAGGCAATTTCATAAACTCTCTCTCTGTGGCCTGTTGTGCTCATTCCAATCCATGTCATGGAGTATGATGCCTACATGAAGGTCACCACCACCAATGCCACTGTGCTTACCAGAAGTGCCTCACACCAGCTGGATCAATAAGAAGAAAACCTTTACATGCAGCTGCCTTCTACATGGGAATGGAGGTAAAGTCATCTTATACAGCACAAGTATCTTAAATCCCAAATCACCTCGAGGTATGGAAAATAGACATTTGCCATAGGTTGGTTCATTTGACCCTTCCAAGTCTCATGTTGAAATTTGATCCCCAATGTTGACAGTGGGACTTAATGGAAGGTGTTTGGGTCATGGAAGTAGATCCCTCATGGATGGCTTGGTGCCATCCTTGTGGTAATGAGTGAGTTCTCACTCTGTTAGTTCCCATGAGAACCGGTTGTTAAAAAGAGCCTGGCACCTCCTTCCCCTTTCTTACTTCCTCTGTTGCCATGTAATCTCTGCACATGCAAGCTCCCCTTTGCCTTCTACCATGAGTAGAAATTTCCTGAGGCCCTCACCAGAAGCAGATGCTGGCGCCATGCTTCTTATACAGCCTGCAAAACCAAGAGCCAAATAAATATCTTCTTTATAAATTACTCAGCCTCAGGTATTCCTTTATAGTAATACAAATGGACTAAGATGGCATCTTTATAGATAGGAACCACTCTTGCCACAGAAAGATGCTCTTGCATGAAGGCACATGAGAACTGAGACCAGGAGAAAACAGCAAATTGGAGCCACAGATTTCTGCCTCTCACCTCATACTCATTCTGAGGCATAAATCTATTGAGTAGGATGGTGGGCTAATTCTCAGCATTATCTAAATTTCTGTCTCTCTCTTTGTCCCCTGAATTGGTGTAGTCAACTTTCTTTAAGGAGTATGTGTATGGCATGACTCAATTTTCACCAGGGTCACTAATGCATCTGGAAAACTGCTTCTTGAGTTCTAAAAAGCATCAGTAAAGACAAATCAAAAGGGCTTAGCCCAAACTTCACAACAAATTAGAGGCGAGGTAATGATTTTTGTATTAAGTTCCCTGTCCCCTGGCCAAGCTTGGTATCTTATCGTGTATACTTGTTGAAGTTAATATGTAGAGGACAATGTTAATTTGCTAGGGCTTATATGACAAAGTTCCACAAACTGAGTGGCTTATATGACAGAAATTTATTGACTCACAATGCTGGAAGCTAGAAAACCAAAATCAAGGTGTTGGCAGGATTTTTCCTTCTGGGGGCTCTGAGGGAAGGAGGCGTTCCAGGCCTTTCTTCTTGGCTTGTAGACGACTGTCTTTTCCATGTTTCTTCACATTACCTTCACTCTATGGGTGTCTCTGGGTCCAAATTTTCCTTTTTTATAAGGATGCCAGTATATTGAATTGGGGTTCACTCTAATACCTCATTTTAACTAATTACATCCACAATAATCTGATTTCCAAATAAGGTCACATTCTGAGGTATAGGGAGTTAGGACTTCAACCTATGAATTTGTAAGGGGGGCATAATTCAACCTATAATAAGGCCTCTAGGGTAGGAGGACAAAAATCCCTTGTCTCCATCAGTCAGTCAACTCATGGGGAAATATAGGTCTTGGGAAAGTGAATTAATAAAGAAAGTCCATAAAAGCAAACCTTAATGATGGCATTCCCAACATTCTTCATTCTTCCAGAATCTTTCTCTTCTTTTTGAGATAACATAGTCATGGTAGAAACAAAGAGGTGCTAAAAATCAGTGGAAGACTATTGAAAGTCTCAAAACTCTTCTCAGTCTTCCCCCAATCCTCATGACATCTTCATAAAAGCTGTTCTTAATGACTGCACCATGAATAGCTCTTCAAGCAGCTATCTTGGCCAAGTAAATAGAACTTTGAAATAAAGACTAGTCCCACCTCTTGTGCAGCCTTCAAAGATGCCAGTGGCTTCTCAGAAGTTCCTCACCTAACTTCATGGGCTCTTGAGGCATTCCTCTTTCTATTCTCCCAACAAACCTCTACCACCTGCCCAGCCATCACCCCACCCCACTGTTTCATCTGTGACTTGTGTCTTCAGGGAATCCCAATTCCCTTTTCCTGATGAGCCCATTCCACCAGCTTTTGGGCTCAGCTTTGTTTTAATCTTAAGTCTTTTGATGTACCCTTCAGAGTTTCCACCCCTAAGGCACTCCTTTCTTACGTGATCTCTCTCTTGGATGGAAGCATATTTTGTTTCTCTTCTCTAGTGAAATGGTGAAGGCATAAATTAAAGTTGAAACAGGGTGTGGAGAGAGAGGAAGGAGAGGTAGCAATGAGCAATGGGTCTGGAAAGGCAGACCAGCAAGTCCTAGATGGCTCATGTGGCCCAATGGAAAAAGCCTAGGCTTTGTAATAACACAAACATGGGCTGAGGGATCTTAGTTAGATCAGCACCTGGAACAAATTCATTACATCTCTGTGTGTGGTATTAAATCTCATCTCAGCATCAACAACTCCCCTATTTGTATCTCCAGCCCTGATTTTCCTACAAAATCAGATGGTAAAATTCTAACTTCCTTCTAGACATTTGTATTTGAATGTTTGATAGGCAGTTCCGACTCAGTATATCAAAAAGCAAACTCAATTTCATCCCCAAATATGCTCTTTACCCAATCTTCCTCATCTTGGTAGATAGTAAGTCTATTTTTTTTGCATTTGAGCCCAAAGTTTTAGGAGTCATTCTTGACTTCCTTTTCTCCTTCTCCTACCTCACATTTTTACCCATCAGCAAATCTATCTAACCTTACCTTTAAATATATCCAGAATGTGTGCACTTCTCACTATCTCCTGCCCTGTCACTCTAGTCTGTGCCATCATTATTCATTACCAGAATTATTAAGATCACTTCCTAACTACTTTCATTAGAGTAGTTCCACCCTACTGGAATTCCACCCCTGGCCTTCCAGACTATTTTTTCATCTGATGCTTAGAGCAGTCTTATTAAAAACATAAGTCAAATCATGTCACTCCTTCCCTCAAAACCTGTGACAGACTCCTAGCTATTCCCCAACATCTATTCTCCTTTCTTAAGTCACAGATCTTCCAAATTTTACCCAATGACTAACAACTCTATTTTCCAGCCTCTGTTGTCGTTGATGTGCCCATGTGACTGGGCTGGAACTAATGGGATATGAGCAGAAGGAATGTGAACAAGGTGCAGGTCATGCTCTAAAGGAAGAAGAAGTTCAACCTCTTCCTTTCCCCTCTTGCTGGTTGTTCACCATCACACCCTGGGGAAGGGTGGGCCAGAGCCACACTAACTACTCTGGACTGTACCTGTGTATGTGACATGAGTGAGAATTCGATTTCATGAAATTATTACAGCAGCTGAACATGTACCCTAGCTATACACCCCCGCCCCCGCCCCCCCACCCCCCACCAATGTCATGCTTTTGCAATTAGATTAACATCTGAAACCTTTCCAAGGCCCACAGAGTCCTATAGGATCTTACCCTTGACTAGCTCTTTGACTTCATTTCTTTTCCCCCTCCCTTGTTCTCTCCACTCCAGCCACTTGGCCTGCTTATGCATCCTCAAATACATCAAGGACACTCCTCCTCAGGGCTCTGCTTAGATGTCACCTCATCAGGAAGCTCTTGACCACCCAGTGTCACCTCACATCCTGCTTTATTTTTCTTCACCATCTTATCCCTCCTTGACATATAAGTACTTGTTTGTTGGCTGTCTTTGCCCTGCCCCCACTAGAATGTGACCATCCTAAGAAACGGACATTATGGTTTTGTTCATGGCTTTAAACACATCATAAACTTTCCAAAAATATTTATTGGCTGAATGAATGAACAAACTTCTGTTTCATCATCTGTGAGATGGGGATAGTAACTTCCGCCATGGAGGCTTGTGATGAGAATGTGGGAACACAATGCCAATGGCTTCATGTGGCATCTGGCACTTGGTAGATGCTCAGGACACATTAGCTACCCAATTTGAGAGATTTCTTACCAGCACACACATGGGCGCATTCAAGAAGGATGTTTTCCCATTCAAATCTGGTAGTTTGTTTTTTTTGTTTTCTGAATCAAAGAAGTCCTTTTCAATTAATATTTTCTGTGTTATAATCTCTCTCTGTTTGTTCATTACTCCCTCCCAATCTCCCTCACATCTGTCTCCATTCACTGGCAATATCCATTTATTGGCTCTGTCATCGATCCAGACATCTCTGAAACTGGCGATCCTGTTTCTCATCATTGCTATGCTCATATCCAAGCCCGAAACCTTTAGAAACAAGAGACATCCTTGAGACACAACCTCAGGGGACACTCCCTGCTGACCGTCTCTTTCAAGTTGGCAGAGGGAAACTGCATTGTGTCTTGTATTTCTCCATCTTGAGCATAGCTTTGCTGATTTAGCACAAATTTCCCATAAAAAGCTGGCCTCTAGGGAGCAGAGACTGAACTTGGAAACTTTTATCCCAAAAGGAGAATTTGTTGTAAAGTTATGAGTGGCTGAAATATGAGGGGCTGGAACTGTTGGAAGCGGGGTTGAATGGCAGTGGTTTTACAGCTCCTGAGATTCTATTTCCTCCTGTGAATTCTCAACTAGTCCCTCATGAGCCACCCTTCCCCATGACCCTTGGCAAAAAGCATTATTACCTGTTTGCCCACTGAAAAAGAAGATTAGGACTGTTACCAACAAAGCTACTTCCCATGGTAAAAAGAGGCTCTTGGATCAAGTTTTCTCTCCATGGTCACTGAAAATGACAATTCATTTCTTCTCCACCAGCCAAATGCTATCTCCAGATGCACACATGTGTATCCCATTGAAGTCAGAGAGGCCCGAAACACATTTGAGGTCTCTTCTTGGTGTCAAGAAAGTGGAGCTATAAAGACAAGCTCCAGAGCAGAGGTGTGTGTGTTTGTGTGTTTGTGTGTTTGTGTGTGTGTGTGCGCATCTGTGCACACATGGAAGGTTCTTACCCAAATCTAAAACTCATTTGCCTTCATAGCTTGAAACCAACCAACTCGATTGTCCTGAGAATCCTCTAATGTCTATGTGCCAGTGTAAGAGTAAAGATGATGGAAATGTTCTGTTGATAGCAATTGTCAAATTTATAAAACCATATGATGTGCAGGTCAAGAGGTAGAAGGCACAATGGGTACAGCAACATACACAGATATTGAGGCCAAAGACCTGTGTTCAAATCCAGGCCCTGTCACCTTTTAGCTCCATATTCTTAGAAAACTTCCTCAATTTCTCTAAGCACCAGCTATCATGGCTTCCTACCTTTTTGTCATTTGTAAAATGGAAATAATATATGTAAATGCCTGGCTTGTCATAAGTACTCAAATGGTGACCATCTCATTTAAATTAACAAGAACTAGAGGATACCATGCACACTATCCCTACCAATACCACACCTGCCCCCACATTTGCATGGCTACACACAAATGTACTTATTCAAACACATACACCCAACAGAACTACCAAGCCTCTCAGGTTTGATACATTCTTGTGAAAGTCTGCTTTTGGGCCTCCAAGTCCTTCCCATTCACAAAGCTGGGAACTCTTACCATCACTTCAGTCTGAAAGTCTCTGGAAAGCCCAGAGCAATACCTCAAGAAATTTAGCATGGAGTTATTTTCAATACCTAGTCCAACTTGGAAATCGAAGAACTGAATTCTAATCTTGCTTCCACTCTTGCTACCCATTGTAAACTTTGTCCATTCTACCTTAAACATGTGGTAATGAATACTTGTCTGTAACCTTGACAAGGGTGTAAATATCAAGTCAAATGTCATAGAGACTCTCCAAGTAATCTCTTCCTTTCTTGTACAGCACTTATGTCTGCAGTTTTAATGATCCATACAATGATTTGTTTAAAATCTGCCTCCTCCACTAGACTGTAAGTTCCATGAGGCCTATTTTGCTCACCCTTGTAGCTCAATATGGCACACTATAGCAGAGTGATTACAATATAGCAAGCCTTCAATGACTATTAGCTGAACAAATATGAGAATGTAAAAGTACTTTGAAAACTGCAAAGCACATACTAATGTCAAATACTATTATTATTATGAGACATCATGTCAATACCAAGTGATTGGTTACTAGGTTGCCCTGTTCTACCAATTTATATATGTATTTAAAAGAATTTCCACTGTACAGTTTTTAGGCATATCATTTCCTTGAATGAGTATGATGCTTTTAGTCATTTCTATAGAAATTCAGCATGGAGCCCTGATTCAAGAGTATAAAATCCTGCATTTAACATTGCTTCCTTGGAAAAATAGATTTTTTTTTTTTTTTTTTTTGCTGGGCATGTAAATGTGAGGGTTACCTGTTTTTATATCTTCATATATCCATTCATCAATTCAGTCACACACTTAAGAACTATTAATTAAATGCCTACCCTGTGGCAGGCACTATATTAAGTGCTGAGGATACAATGAAAGATATGACTGGTGGTTCTTGAATTCATCTCACTGTCTACTGGGGAAGCCTAACCTATAAACACAGTTACAACTATGTGATGTGGACTGTAATGGAGAGGTGCACATGTGCAAGCAGTGATGGGAGCACAGAGGAGGAAGCTCTTATTCCTCCTCTGCAATGGTGTGGAGTGTTGTAAGAGGCCTTTCAGAGGAGATGATATTTGAACCCAGTCTTGAAGAATGAGTATGGGTTTTCTAGGTGAACTAGATGCAAAAGATGTATTCAGGTATTGGGAAGAGCATGTGATTTGGTGAATAAAGGATGATAGATGAGTGAAAGAATAGCTTAAGTAATAAAGGAGATAAACCTAAATTATCAGCCACCTTGAATTTCAACTGTGTGGCTATTTGTGGATGGAGATGTGTGCAATGAACTCCTTTTAACTAATATGTTGCCCAAGTAGCCAGAAAGGACACCTGGAACCATAGGAATAAGAGGAAGGGTCCTAGCAAAGGAAAAACAAAAAAGGAATCTTAGGCAGATACTAGCCACTTGCTCACTTCCAGGAGGAGGATAAGAAATAATCTGCAATGCTGTTACTGATTTGGAAATGTCAAAACGTGACAGAGAACTTAATCTTCGTATGTCACAAAGATGTTCCAAAGAATGGATGGAGTGATGGACATTTTCCTGCTCTCTAGGATGCACAAATGCACTTTGGTTCAAAGCAGGGGACATTGTTAAAGACAATGTTATTCTTCCAGAAAGCCAAATCAAGCACTTTTGAAAGCCTCCAACTCCATTCTGAATGTGTTGCAATCTATGCATTTAAAATCATTTTCTAAGCTGGGACAATGACACAAACATCCACACAACACAAGCTGCCGTGTATAAAGTTGGGCTGCCTGGTCGAGTTGAGCTGAAAAGTGCTGGTGCAGGGCGTTTTCATTTAAAAATTCTTATTATTTTTTTAAAGAATTCTTGTTATAAATAAAAAAATTATTATTATTCAAGTGCATGCTGAAACTGAATCATGCCATTCTTACATAATTTTTCATTGGATTGTTGCAACCCATAAAGAAATCCAATTAAATTTCCCTTGCAGGCACAGGCCTTCATTCAGGGGGCCTTGAAAAAGCTGGTTTGTTGTATTGTATAGCAGGTCGATGAATTGAGAAGCAGAGAGGGCCTGTCCCATTTCTTGTCCTGTGTGACATGATGTGAAGAGAGTCCGCCAGCAATGTTTCAAAGAGCTGCATTATCAGACAACATAAAGGCCTTCCATCCTTTCTGCTGCTGTGCTGCGGAATATGCACATACCAGTGTCTCCATCCGATGAACAGTTTTGAACACCGTATGGTTAACATATTGCTTTCTGGATCTCATGAGCATTCACCATCATTATCCCAGAGACATTGGACTCCGGGTTAAGGCCAGAGTGTGCCAGAGATAAGATAACGTTTTTGAAGATGTTTTAAAGGGAATGTCCTGGAAACCAGACTACACAAACGTGTTTTCACTACCTAAAAAGAAGGCAGAAGATAATGTGTTGCAGAATTATGTTATTTTACATTAATCTGTTTCTTGGTTGCTATCTGAATTGTTTATGCATTTCTCTTTATTGATTTATATATTATGTGGGATCTCAATTATTTCCAGACATCCAGGGTTTTTGTTTTTAAATAAAAATCCTGCATGAGTAGACATACAAAACACGCATACGCACTCTTTTTTCCTTTTCTTCCCTCGCGTACAGCAAAAAGCTCCTCTAAACTTCTACCATGTAAGTGAAACTTCCTTTAAGATGTCAACCATGTGGTAGAATTCAGTCTTCTTGCTATCTGTCATACTAGATGTGGAGAATTAAGGTTACAGTCAAAACAAAGAGAAAAACACTGAGAAGCATGTGGAAGAAAGGTACTGCTCTTTGGATTTTTTTTTTTTTCCAACATGCTACCTGAAAACTATTTTACATTCTCTTCTCCTGCTGTTTTTGTTTTGGTTTGTTTTTGTGTTACTTTTCACAGCGTTTCAAAAGAAGTAGCAATTGCCTAAATGTTTTCTACCATTATCTAGCAGCAAACATGAGAAGCTGATTTCACTACAGCTGGCATTTTATAGGACAAGGATGGTCATTCAACTCTGCCTTTTCTGTTTGTTAAAGGGAACAGGCATATCTCACAATCAGATTTTCAAAATAATTCACTTAGGCTATTTCCCTGCACAAGGAATGCAGGCATGTATTTATCTTGCTTTAGCACAAAGCAGTGATTTGATTGGTGACAAGATACATAGGCAGATCTAATTGTTTTATGTAAAAAGATTCTCCGGGACCAAAGCACGCCTGAGTGTCGATCTGTGCTCAATAACTGGAAGCTGCACCGGGACTTTTCCAGCCCCAGTGTTTGCAAATTACTTGTGTGTCAGAAATGTTTCTTTAAAGTTGGAGTTCCAAAGTGACGGCTAGTGATCATCACTGTTCATCCCAGAGGGGCCTAGTTAAAGGTGTAAAAATGGGGTTGATGTTTCCCATGGAGGAGGCAGCACACTCCCTCCTTTGTTTCTGGTTTCTGAATGTCTTACAATAGAAAATCTCCTTCTTTTAAAAAAAAATAATAAAGTACAGTTCTCTGAGCCTGAAAACATCAAAGTGAAATGCAGTTGGAAGAGTCCCTCACATGCAAACCTTGCAAAACCCAGATAAGGTGTTTGTCTGTGTCTATATGTGTGCATGTGTGTGTGGCTTCTCTTTACAGAAACCCAAAATTGTTCTTTAGATCATTAGTAAACCCTCCTTGCACATCAAGTCCTAATTGGACACAGACTCTCTCCCACAAACTGACCTGGGGTCCCCAAGAAACCACTCCTGATGATCTATCAGATTTGCTCAGCCCTAGAGGGTCGCAGCCGCAAATCAGCCTTTTGCTGAATTTGGCCCAGGTTTTGGGTTTTCAGTGAAACTTGAGCCCAGGGAAGAGCTCTCAACTTTGAATTTAGCTATGGACATTTCCTCCAAGATGCTTACAGTTTTGTTCTTTTTACCAGGACTCCAAGACACCACACACACACACACACACACACACACACTCACACACACACACCAGCCCCAGAGTCACACTTTCACTAAAAAGGAAAACTTCAAAAGGAATTGGATTTCAGTGACTCTATCTTATCCTTGAGAAGAACCGTAACTGACTGTTAACTGAATTATTTCCCGAAGAAAAACAAGTCACATTCTGAGAGCTTGTTAGAAACTTAAAAGTAAGATAAAGGCTCTAATGTTGTTGCTCTTTGCAACGTGAGTTTTTCATTTTCATGGAATAGCATGTATAAAATGTCCCTCAAGTAGTAAGGGAAGTGGAGCGGAATTTAGATGGAAAGAATGGCTGCCCTCTTTTGCGGGATCTAAGAAAAAGGAAAAACTGTAGAGAATGGGACCAAATAACTCATGCACTAAAAGATTAACTCCATGTCTAATCAAGCCACTAATTTGTTCTGAGGAATCTATCAGTACTTCATTTTGCCATTTGTAAACCAGAGCTCCTCATTATCGTGAAGGAAAATTAAATTACCTGGAGCCATGCAGTGAGTGGACAAGGCTAGGTAAAGACAACATCTGATGTCGAGTAGTTTGCATACTGCAAACCCAAAGGGATGAGAAGTCACACGCACCAAGTTGCAAGCACTGAGCAAATAAAAAGATTAAAAAATCTTCATTATGTGAAAGCTGAGACAGCTGGAAGGAAGAAAAGACATCCGTGCATTGGATGTCAAGATAAGTCACCAGTCCCCTCCAATGGGCAGAACGGTCATTGGGAAGAAAATGGGGTTTCAGGAAATCTTTGACAGATAAAAGAGGGAGCTGGGCAAACTGTAAGGAATAAAAAGGCATTTCCAGCACAGGCCCAGAAAGAGATAGAGGACACGGTAATGGCATTTTCTTGGGGGGAAAGAAGGGGAGTATAAGGTTATGAGGTTCTTAAAGATTTTGAAGTTGATAGTAGGAGACATGGTCCCTCTGTAGGTCTAAAAAGGGAAGAATTTTGGGGTGGGGTATTGGAATGAAGCTGTATTGAAAAAAGAAAAAAAAAAAGCATGTTTCCAAGGCCTGTGAGAAGTTTGCAAAGCAAAATCCTAGAGAAACAGAAAAACATCCAGGGGTAACTGACAGTAAACTAAAACATCAAATAGAGGTGAGCCACGGGCTCATCTTTGTTCAGCAATTTCTAGCAAATTTTCACAAAGAACCAAAAATACCTTAAGAACACACTCACACACACACACACCCCCACACACACCCCTCAGGAGAAAAGTACTGAAATCCAAATTGCAGTAAACACCTGAGAAGTTTATGTCCTCTGGTGCTAGGGACCTAGCATGAGTTTAGAACCTGAGATGTCCCTCGGGTAGTGACATATTTGATTAAAGAGGATTCCCAAGACAGACTGTGGGTAGCTGAGAGTTCCCAGCCATCTTCCCCCACCTGAAAGGAGAGAGTCTGAAGTTAGGAAAGAGCAGGAACTTGGAGAGACCCACTGAGGTTAGCCTCTGAACTGGCCTGCCAGAGGTAGCTGGGCCAGAAGGGTTGATCTAGAGTGTGGGGCAAAGGTAAAGACAAAGATGGGAGTCGGTCTGAGATTGAGCCATTTGAAGATGTCATCAAGTCATTCAAAAAAATTCCAAGCCAGGCCAGTTCTCCAAACGAGCCCAAGCAAACGCCGCCCGAGAGACAGCTGGGCCTGCCAAGCAGTGACCAGACATTATAAGCAAAATTAGCAAATTAGTGGGCTCTCCTGTCTCGTGGCTGGCTCGCGGCGCTTGCTGCTGCAGCACCAGCGTGGCGTCGGAGCCGCACAGCCGCCCCCTGCCGTCCCCGGGCCGCGCTCCACCAGGTGAGCGACAGAAGGGTGGAGGGAACGGGAGCGCGCCAGATGGCCGAGCGGCGAGGAGCTGCGCTCAGCTTTTTCTCTGCTGCAAGTTACTCTCAACGCACTCACTCTGTAACCTTCCGGAAGTGATTCTCGATCTGTTTGTGAGTTCCAAGTGTTACCTTAAATGGGTGATTGACACATGATGTCTTTTTTCCCCTATGCAAAAACTTTTTTTTTTCTTTTGCAAGATTTTTCCAACAACGAACTGAGACCTCGACTCGTGCTTTGGGTTACTATAGCAACTTTTTCTTTGGAGGATTAGAACATGTTTGAACGATCTTCTTTTATTCATCTTTACAACATAGCTGACAAATGACCATCAGGAAGATGGACATTGTCCCCAGTTTTACCGGTGGGGAGGCCAGGATGCAGAATGTCAAATCACTTGGCTGGGTGTGTGCAGAGAGCTAGGAATGGACTCCCGCTCCCAATTACAAACTGGACAACATCTTCCAACTGTGCATTTTGAACTCTGGTAAAGAACGGTTTTAAGAGCAAAGAGGCAAAAACACTTTGCTCCTAAATTAAGACAAGTATAGCTGTTCGTTTTGTATGCTACAGAGATAAGAAAAAAATCTCGCTTTGTGTGACATCTGTAATGCGACTGACCTAGGAGGCTGAATGAATGCCGCTTCAAAATAGGAAGGAAATATCATAAGAGTATCAGTTTTAATATTAATGAAAATAGTCCAATTCAAGAAATATGTATTGCAGGCTTTTTCTTTTTTTTTTTTTTTTTTTTTTTTTTTTTGGCCAGGCATTGAGCCAGGCTTTTTAGAAATTATTATTCTTAAAGGGAGGCATTGTTCCCACATTTTCTCCAAGAGGAAGTTGAACAAGTAAAGGCTTATGAAGGGATAATTGGAAGAATAACCAGCTTCCTGCCCCATTTCCCACCACCTACCCAGACCTGGGGAGGAGGAGGGGACCTGGCCCAAGAACTTCATTTGACCATTACAAACTTTGCTTTGGGGCCTCTCTGAAGAGAAGGGACAACCTCAGCTGAGGGGATCAGGAGACCAAGAGTTTTGGAGCTGAGGCCAGAAATAAAGAGAGTGGAAGCTCATTAAAAGCAAAGGCGGGGCATGGGGAAAGGAGGCTGGGAAGAGGGTGGCACCACCATTCACTCGGCTGTGCTCCCACCACCATCACACCACCACGAGCACTCTCTGCAAATTATTAGAGGGAGATGATCCTTAAGAAGGAGGGGAAAACGGACCTCAGTTCCCATGGTTGAGCCACTGTGATTTGCTTTTTCCATGGAGCTGCTCAGGGTGCCCACAATCAGCAGGGAGCCATGGCAGCCCACCTTTGGAAACTCTGGAACACATAGAGGTTGCATGACTCTTCAAGACACATGGCACCATGAAGGATGGAACCAGTATAATGATCCAGAAAGGACTGGTCCCATCTGCTACAGAAATACAGAAGCTACACACGGAACGCCAGGGAAGGAGCCACTCAATGAAATGTCAATTTTCCTGAATTTTAAACCAGACAAACAAGGAGCCAGAGGCTCATCCAAGTCTCCTACGTTGTTTCCTTTTGAAAGAATCCTTCCTTAAACACAGGCCTCTTTCTTGACTAAATATGTCATTTCAGCCCTGCTCATTCTGCTTGTTACCACGACGGTGCTAATTCGAGCATGGCTCACTTCAAAGTTGACACTGATCCTCCTCATAAGCAATTGTTTTTCAGCCAGACCAATCAGTGGCTCCCGTCAGCCCCTTTCAAGCATGGCGCCAGCTCTTCAAAATGCTGACAAGAGTTCCCCTCTGTTGCCTAGGACAAGCCATGGTTGTCCTTTTCTGAGCATGTAATTGTCTCCTGGGGAGAGCAGATCCCCTGCCCCATAGGCTCAGCCACCTATCTTTCCCATCGCAGCAACTGGTAGTTCAGACTCCTGCAAAGGCAGGGGAAAGTTGAAACATTTTAGAGGTTGGCACCAGAATTAGGTTATGAACAAGAATAAATACAGGACTGATTTGTGATATCCATGGGAATCTTTAAACTGCTGCCCTCGAGTCTAAGGCCATGGGACTAGAAGGACTGCCATTTCTGTTTCCAGGGAGGACCAACCTGTGCCACCCCAAGAGCCATCTTATTCCTTTTTAAGGCAGTGGTTCTCCAGCTTTCGTTTGCACCAGGGAAACTTGTCAAACATGCAAATTTCTGGGCTCCATCCCCAGAAGTTCTGATACAGCAAGTCTGGAGAAGCCCAGGGAGCTGCGTGTTTGACAAGTTCCCCTGTGATTCAGACGCAGGTGGTCTTGAACTATGCTCTGTTAAACTCTGCTTTAGAGCCTTAAGCAAACAAAAGTCCTCCACCTCCCTTAGGAGCCCATCTGAGGATTTCAAAAGCTTCAGAAAATTCTTCCTTCTATCTATTCCTGTGGGTGTTTGAGACTCACGATGACATTCCTTGAAAACAATATAAATGCATCTAAGTCAGAGGAAGATAAGCACCAGGTGTCAGCCTCTGCCTCTCCTCCCCAACTTTCCCATCTGTATTTTCTCACAGGTATAACCTTCTGCTGGGCATCTCCTGCAGGTCCTGGAGGACCCGTAGCCCATCAGGATTGCAGGAAGGAGTGTGTTTGTGGCCTCAGTCCCCACATTGAGAGAGGATGGATTTGGAATTAAGTTATCCACCATCTAGATGAGATTCCCAGGGGCAGCCCTAGGTGGCAAGGACATCATGCCTCTCTGCCACTTCAGGCTTCCTACCTCCATTTTGTGGGCTCATGTTCACATTTTGGGCTTTTGCCATTTCTCCCCCTCTCCCATTTCTCCTCCCTCATATTATCTCTCTCAAACTCCCTTGGATCTCGGGTACTGAGTTGGACAATATTCTCTTCATTATGGCCTGAGCACGCCACAGGAGTAGGAGGGGGTTGTGCTGGTCATTAATGCTATTCACCAACTATTTCCAGTTCTCCTTTCCACCTACCTACTTGGTAAAATTGTACTTCCTGGATCTCTTGCGTAAAGCCCATGAACCTAGTCCTGGCCAATGAGTTGTGTGGGGGTCATTTCTCAGATAGAGCATGTATTTACTGATATAAGTCCCCCATCCCAAGATCTCTTTTCTCTCAGGCAGGGTGACTGGCAATCTTTAAGATGGTGACTGTCACATCAGCCTGTATCCCTAAGTGCCAATGATGAGCTGAGTCCTTTGCTGTTGCAATGGTTCCATAGTACAAGCAAGAACAAACTTGTGGTTTTAAGTCGCTGAGCTTTGAGGTTTGTCACCACAACATAGCTTAGCCTCTCCTGGCTAATGTAAGGTCCTTGTGCTCTTTTCAGCTCTTGCTAATCTCCTTCCCTGGGACTTGAGTCCTCTACTTTTATCCCAAGGTATTGGCTGAGAAACTTCCACGAATCAACAGATAGACAGACTCGGCAGCCTGCGAGTGCAGCTCTGACTGCCCACAGGGTCATGATTTCCCCACCTTCCTCTGGCACTCTTGCTTGACTCAGTGTCACCTGTGTTTTTATTCTCCTGGGACACTGTGCTCCAGGCTGTCTTGCTGGAGGTGAATTCCCTCCAGCTGACACCCAACACGCTGGGAGGGAGGTTCTCCCAGGGTCACATTTCTTTCTCCTCCTCTTGGTCTGTTGTTGCTGCCCTGTCTGATCAAAGCTTCCTCTGAGCCTGTTCTCACCATGACAAGGGAGATAGTTATTTTTATGATTTCTGGAGATATCTTCATCATTAGAAGTTTTTGCCTAGAGTTGGGAAATTTTTACAAGTATATCCAACCTCACTGCCTCCTCCATTTTTCACGACAGTGATAATATAACTGCTAGAAATAATTCATTTCCAGCAGTTGCCTTGTCTACCTTGTGTTCCGATTCCTAAGGACAGTTGGCAAGTGGACCTGCTCTGCTGCAGGCCTTGGCAGCTCACGTGACTATCTGGTTTTGCAATGATGACAAATGAAATGACTGCAGGTCCTGGAGCCTTAGTCCCTGGAAACCATCAACAGGATGACAGCTCCTTCTATTTGGCTTGTAACAAGCTCTTCCAGGCAACTAATCACCAGACAGGGTCTTCCATCCAGAATGCAGAGTTTTTAAATCTTATTTTGAAGAATTAATTGTGTGAGCTCAGTACTGGGAGTATTCCTCATCAAGAATTCCAAAATTGCAACTCAATGTAAAAGGGTAATTATAATGCCAAGGACACAATGACATAAAAAAGGAAAAATCTTACAAAGTGACATGCTTAAAAACAAAGTGAAGTTTCAGGACATATGTGAGTGCAAAGAAATAATTTCTGATGTAAATTTTTTGCTACAATTACAGTAAGCAAAATAGATAAGTGAAGATTCAGTGGAAAGAGGGCTTTGCTGGAGAGTGCAAACCATTCTTATTTCTTTATCTAGGACTTTCCTCTTGCCCCTGCACCTGGTAGGGGCTTTATACACTTACAGCATACTCAGTTAATGCCTAATAAATTTGAATTTTATGAATCTGACCTCATGGATAAATGTTTTGTGCTTAGTGTGATAGGTGATATGTGTGTATTTGTGTGTAGGAGGAGTGTGCGTGTGGGTAGGTGTATACTTGGAAAAATATACAGAGAGTGAGATAAAGATATGTGAACAATAAATATGAAGTCATTCGTTCGTTTCTTCTATAAATATTTATTGAGTGCTCACCAGGTGCTAGGCACTACTCTAGGGGCACAGACAAAATTACTAGCCTTGTGATATCTATATCTGAATGAAGGAAACAGAAAATAAACAATAGATAAATAGATCGGTGTTACAAAGAAAAGTAAAGTTGAGGGAATAATGATGGATGGGGTGAATGGGGAGTGAAGGGAGCCTCTTTGAGCAGAAATGTGAATAAATCAGGAGTTAGATGTATAGCTATTTGTGCAAAAGACACTGTAGAAAGATGAAGCAGCAAATGCGAAGACCCTGAGGCAGGGACTATTTTGTGTATTAGAGAAACAAAGATGCCAATGTGATTGGAACAAAATGAAAGACAAATGAAGCCATGAAAATAGGTAGGGGCCAGGTTATGTAGGGCTTTATATGTCACGGACGGACTGTGAATTTTGTTCTGAGAGTGAAAGGAAGTCATTGGAACATTTTTGAGCAAGAAAACGATATTATTTGATTTAAATTTCCAAAAAATTTGGAAAGGATGTGGAGAAAAGGGAACCCTCCTACAGTGCTGGTGGGAATGTAAATTAGTACAACCACTATGGGGAACAGTTTGGAGGTTCCTCAGAAAACTAAGGACAGAGCTACCATACAATCCAGCAATCCCACTGCTGAGTATATACTCATAAGAAAGGAAAACAGTATATCAAAAAGATATCTGTACTCCTATGTTTGTTGCAGCACTGTTCACAATAGCCAAGATTTGGAAGCAACCTAAATGTCCATCAACAGATAATTAGATAATGAAAATGTGTTACATATATACAGTGGAGTACTATTCAGCTGTAAAAAAGTATGAGATCCTGTCATTTGCAGCAATACAGATAGAACTGAAAGTCATTATGTTACGTGAAATAAGCCAGACACAGAAAGACAAACTTTGTATGTTCTCACTTATTTGTGGGTGCTAAACATTAAAACAATTGAACTCATGGAGACAGAGAATGGAAGGATGGTTACCAGAGGCTGGGAAGGGCAGTGGTGGTAGGGGGGTTGGGGAGTAGGAGGGAAGTGGGGATGGCTTAATGGGTACAAAAAATAGACAGAAAGAATAAATAAGACCTAGTATTTGATAGTACAACAGGGTGATTGCAGTAATAATTCAATTGTATATTTAAAATAACTAAAAGAATATAATTGGATTGTTTGTAATACAGAGAATAAATGTTTGAGGCGATGGATACACCATTTTCCATGACATGATTGTTTCTTACTGCGTGTCTATATCAATGTATCTCACGTACCCTATAAATGTATACACCCACTATGTACCCACAAAAAATTTTTTTTAAATGGTCTTGGTGCCAGCACAAACTGGTAAGGAGCCAAGATATCAGAAAGCTCACTCTTTATTAATGCTCAAAACTGGAGACGCTATAAATATTATCATTTTTTCAGAGTTGATAATTACTGGATATAGCATTGAGGGTGGAGAGGCTAGGAGGGTAGTAAAAATTCTACTCTTACCTTACCCCCTTCTGGGAGCCCAGGAATTTCCCCTTATGTTCTCAAATCCATATGTTACAATCTTTGGTGTCCTGGTTCTTTGGTTTTATTGCAGTGTTCCCATGATGAGTTTTTGAGAGAAAAGAGTGGTCACACACAGGCAGGAATCCATTTGAAAAATCAAACATGCAAGAGTTCCCTTAATTTTCCACCTGCTTTTCTCAAACAGAAGGAGTCTTTCACCGCAGCCACCACAGCTGGGAATGTGCTGGGTCACACCTGAAGCCAGCGTATCTATGAGCCCAAAGCCCATGGCATATTACCTGGATATCACTGTTGGTTATTCAGGGCCCAGGGAGTCTTTAGTTGGTAGGTGATGAATCCTGACAGGTCTCCACTGTAACAGGACAGCACTGAGTTCAATGCAAAGTCCCCCACCCACTGCACTCTCCCTCTCCCAAGTTCACAGATTTCTCTGTGCAGCAGGATCAATGCTGGGGGCTGGGGAGGGGTGGCACAAGCACTCCCTAAGCCATCTAGGCTGGTGTCTCAGCAGGTTGTAGGTACTCCACTTCCTCTGCAGTCTACTGGCTCTGAGCCCAGCTCAGCACTAGGACTTGCCTAGGAATTGCAGTCCTTGTGGCCTAGACTGTCTCTCAAGTTCACTTAAGGCCCCAGAGCACTCCCGCCTGTGGTGCTGAGACTTGCCAGAACTCAAGCCCTGATGCTGAGATGGGCGATGACCCTCCGGCTATGGCTAATCCAAATGCTTTCTCAGGGGAACCAACTGAATATAGCGGGTTCCGCTTTCTGTGACAGGGCAGCACTGAATTCAATGCAGAGCCTTACAATCACCATGCTCTCCTTCTTCCAGGCACACAGGTTCTCCTTACTGTGCTCTCCTGGAAGAAGGAGAGCACAGGGGGTGAGGGAGGGGTGGCACTGGCCCTTCAAGATGGTCTTTCCTTTCCCTCCTCAATGTCTCTTTCTGTGAAATAAAGTTAAAACCTGGTACTGTGATTACCCACCTGATTTTTGGTTCTTGTGATGGTGCTTTTTGTGTGAGGTTGTTAAAATTTGATGTTCCTGCTCAAGGGACAAACGATGTAGGCTTCTATTCAGCCATCTTCCTCCACCCCCTCCCTCAACATTTTCAAAGGGAGGATCAAATATTTCTGAGGGCCTTCCCAATTAAGGTTTTTCTTTGGCCGTTAAGAACCTCACAAGAGGCTGGACACAGTGGCTCAAGCCTGTAATCTCAGTGATTTGGGAGGCCCAGGTAGGAGGATCAATTGAGCCCAGGAGTTCAAGACTACCCTGGGCAACATAGCAAGGCTCCTCCTCTACAAAAAATAAAGATAGAAAAATTAGCCAGGCATGTTGGTACACATGTGTAGTCCCAGCTACTCAGGAGACTGAGGTGGGAGGATCACTTAAGCCCAGGGGCTCGAGGCTGCAGTGAGCCGTGATCACGCCACTGCACTCCAGCCTGGGTAACAGACCAAGACCCTGTCTCTAAAAAGAACAAAAACAAAAACACCTTACAAGATAGGTTGTCCAACACAGGGATGCCCTTGCAGCTTTTGCAAAATACAAAAGACCTCCAAATCCTTTGTTTTCAAAGCATGAGGCTGGAAGGAAAGAGACAAAGAGAGAAAGGGAAGTTGCCCACAAAAGGAAGTGAGGTCATGGGGCTAGTGGAGGGCTCTGAAAGGCTTTCATGCTCCACCAGGAAAAAGGGGGCTTTCTCCCCCGCAATCTGCAGTTGCAACTGGTATCACTTTTCCAAACTCAGACTTTAGGACTCATCTTGTCTATGTGATGATTTTTAAGAATCTTAACTTCTCTGGTCTTGATTTCCTCCTTTTTGAAAGGTAAGGGGATTTGACTAATTTATCCATGCTCAATTTAGCTTTAAGTTCTGCTTCTTAGACTCACACACAAAGAGAATCCAAACCAACATATTCCAAGATCAGTGACCTAGTCCTATAACATGGAGATTCAAGCATGAATTTCAAGACCCACTCTAAGCAGTTTTGCTTACTATTACACACTTCACTGTAGATATGGTTCTATTTTCATGACGGCAGAAAAGCAGAAGGAAGAAGGGAATTGAGGAAGGGAGGGAGAGACCTTAAAAATATGCAACTGATATCCATAAGACAGAGCCGCCTTTTCCCAGTATTAGCGGAAATGTAAGTTTCCTGCCATCCTCCAATATAACCCATGTGTTTGTGGGCTGGAACATTTGGCTCATGTATCAACCTTCCCGTTCACACCATTTTCTTTAGAATTTAGTTGTTTTGAAAGACATTTTTCTCCTTCCTTCGCATTTTCGTCTGACATCAGTGTAGAGAGCACCTGTCACTAATGTCTGTAGTGGGTCTTCCCCTTGGCCAAATGTCCTTCTTTCCGGCTGAACCCAACTCGTGGCAGTAAGAGGCAGCTAGCCACCACGGGGCACCCTCTGACCATTTTATGTTTGGCTTACCCCTAACTGATGCTCCCTGGAGCGTGGATCTTGTGATCAGAGGGATCCTCTTAGAGACATCACTATCAGAATAAAATGCTGTTTAATCAGTTCTCTGATTAAAAAAAAAAAAAGAAATGAAACCCATGTTTTTATGCAGAGGACAACACTGGTCAACTGCCTCATTCAGGCCTAAGTAGTAACTTCAAGAAGCCCACACAGCACCACCTCTGATCTCACATCTCTGATCATAATGAGGTTCTGTCTCCTCTTGTGACTTGACCATCTTGGCTCCAGTTGAGAAACACCTGTGGTATTCGAATCTTGTGGAGCCAGTGGCTCCTAAAACCTGAAAGCTGAGAAGCAACATCTGTCTGCCTTTTTCCTCTTCCTGTAACCAGTCTGTGGCACAACCAGGGAGCAAATGCTGTGTAAGACCTGGTGGCTGGTGCCTGAACAGGGGGTACCTAGCAAAGCAGTGAACCCCAGGCCTTCAGCATGTGAGGCTTTGTGTGCAAGCAGGCTGGTTTCTCTCTTTCCCTTCCCTCTCACACAGAGGAAAGGGAACTTACTAGACAGATTTCTTCCACAAGAGAAACAGTGTGGGAGTCTCGGCATTGGTACATGCTTGACTTTAGGTCTGCGGCATGTCAGGGTCATGATTTGTAGTGGCTGAAACCATTTGTCTTGTGTTTACGTACAGTCAGAGAATATCAGCTGATAAGAATTAGCGAGGTCATCTTGTTGACCTTTTACATCCAGCTCTATCCAGGAGGTGGAAGCAGAGAAGGGAGAGGCCTGGAGGCCAATGGGAGAGACAGAGCCATGTGAGGAACCACTGGCAGATGAGAGTTGAGGCATAGAGTCAAGGAGCTCTCTCTCGCCTCACTTTTTTGGGGTTTTTCTCCCTTCTCCAGGGAGCCTGAAGCTGGAAAAAAGTTTTGCTTTGCAATTCGAGCTCCTCATTTCTCAAGGTTCTTCATGGGAATCGAAATTTCTCTTCCTTTTCTCTCTTCACTTCTGACTTGGAGTTAGAATGATGCCCGTGTTTCCAAGTGCAGGCAATTGAATAGTGGGGTCTTGGACCTCTGGCAGTGAAAGGAGGAGGCTGATGTGCACCCTGGCTTCCAGTTCCTGGGAACCCCACATCTCAGACAACCATGGTGATTGGTTTGGGACAGTAGAAGCCCCAAATCCAATTTGAAGCCTGCTGGGGATTCCTGAGTAAATGAACTTCTGGGCAGGGTCTCAGAGAGGCTATGATCTGAGCAGGAAAGTGTTTGTGGCATGTAATATGAAAGAACAAAGAAACCACAAGCGTGCTGTGTATTGCCCCGAATGCCAGGCGTGCCCATTCATGCCAGTGAGATGAGGGCGCTCCAGATGAGAAGCGTTGAAAACTGCTGACCCAGGGGGCAAAAAGATGATTGGCCAGACTGTTTCACTAGCGCACTTCTGACTCATCAAAGATACTCTCAAAATATTCGAAAGATAGAATAAGCAAGAAATTCACTACTTATTTAGCGTGCGATTCTGCCCAAGTGTATGTGTTTTCAAACAGGATCTCTGGGACTAAAGCCAAGGAAGGTGTGCGGTGCGTTGGCTGAGGGTGGTCTTCGGTATTAAACAATCCTCAATCTGAGTCCTGGCTCTACCACCTACTTGCTGTGTTATTTTTGGCAACTTGTCAGCCCTCGTTAGTCTCAGTTCTCTAGCCTGAAAATGGGGATTATAGTAGTGCCTACTTCACGTGGTTGCTGTGAGAATGAAGAGAAGTAAAGTATGTGCACTGGCTAATTTTATGCGTCAACCTGGCTAGGTTATGGCATCCAGTTGTTTGGATAAACACCAGCCTAGATGTTGCTGTGAAGGTCTGTTTGAGATTGATGGATTTTTTAAGCAGTGGACTTTCAGAAAAGCAGAGTGTGGGTGGGCCTCATCCAATCAGTTGAAGGCCTTAAGAGAAAACACTGAGGTCCCCTGAAGAGGAAGGAATTCTGCCTTCAGACTCAAGACTCCAACATCGACTCTTCCCTGCGTCTCCAGCCCCCTGGCCTGCCCTGCAGATTTTGCACTTGCCAGCTGCCACAATTGTATGAGCCAATTCCCTAAAATAAAATGTCTCTTTCTCTCCCTACCTCTCTATCATTTATTATATATATGTATACACACCCCTATTGCTTCTGTTTCGCTGGAGAACTAATACAGTATATACAAAATACTGAGCATGATTCCTGACACAGTATGTGCTCAATAAAAGTATGAATAATTCCCTAAATAATAAAGCCTTCCATACCTGGATGAAATTGCAGATGACTGCAGGAACATTATTAGGAGACTGGGGATTAGGGAGGACAGGAGACCTGCTCCTCACCCTGCAGCATGCAATTTCGGTAGTACCAGCTCTGGGAGTGGAGCCTGCCTGAAACCTGCTATTCTGGGGGCAAAAGACTGACCTGTAGGCCCCCAGCTGTCTAGGCCTCTCTCCCCTGCCATCCTTGCAGCTCCTGGGCCCTCACCAGGGAGATGATTCACGGTCTGTGTGCTGGTGGGTGGATACTGGCTTCCCCTCTCCCTCGCTGCAGCCTGGCCTGCAGAGGTTTTCTCCTGGCCTTTCTTCTTTCAGACCCTGTTTCCTTCCCTGACCTAAACTCCCAGCGAGGCTGTTTGGTAAGCCGTGCCTTACCTCGGGAGTCTCTTTGACTGTGTTATCATCACTAAATCATTGGAATCATCAGCTCAGGATGGAGCCACTGACAGAGATCAGAGACTCCAGCTCCCCTTCTCGCTCCTGCCTCCCCGGGGTCACTATCACATGAGTCAGAGAGTGGGAGAGAGGGGGACCCTGCAGCACTAAAAAGCCTCTCGTCCTTGGTTGGTCCCTAGCCCAAGAAAGTTGCATTTTCCTCCTCCCTCCCTCCCTGCCTGTCCTGGCTCTCCTTGCCTCCGCCTGCCCTGTAATTCACCTCCAGCACTGGGTGTTCCTCATCCTGAACTTCCTTCCCTCTTTGGTTATGGCTCTGAGGACAGGGCTGCCCATAGGACTGGAAGTCACCCTGCCATGAGCTGGAAGATTTAAGGTCTGAGCGGCAGATGCCTGATAATTCAACTACAGCTTCTGAAGAGTCTGTGGCTTTCAGGGACTGTGGCTTCTGCACTGAAGGCCAAGTGTGTGATGGCCGTGGGCACCTGCAAAGGCCACTTACAGACCACCATATTTTGATGGGCTCCAGCAGATCACCTAGGCCACACCCTCTTTAAAAGTTTTTTAAATTGACATAAAAGTATACATATTTATGGCGTACAACATGATGTTTTGATGTATATAATTGTGAAATAGCTCAATCAAGTGAATTAACATATGCATGCCTCACAAATTTGTCATTTTCTGTGATGAGAACACTTAAAACCTACCCTCTTGGCAATTTTCAAGTATACAATATATTGTTATAAACTATAGCCACCAGGATGTACATGAGATCTCTTGAATTTGTTCTTCCTATCTAACTGAAATGCTGTGCCCTTTGACTAACACCTCCCCAATGCCCCCTCCCCTCAGCGTCTGTTAACCACCATTCCACTCTCTCCTTCTGTGAGTTTGAATTTTTTAGATTCCACGTATAAGTGAGATAATGTGGTATTTGTTTTTCTGTGCCTGGCTTATTCCACTTAACATAATGTCCTCTAGGTTCATCTGTGTCATACATGACACAATTTCCTTTTTAAGGCTGAATAGTATTCCATTATATAAATCACATTGTCTTTATTCACCCCTCTGTTGATGGACACTTAGGCCGATTCCCTGTCTTGGCTGTTGTGAACAGTGCTGCAGTGAACACGGAAGTGCAGACATCTCTTTGACATACTGATTTCATACCCTTTGGCTACAAACCAAGCAGTGAGATTCCTGGATCATAGGAGAGTTCTATTTGTAGTTTTGTGAGGAAACTCCATACTGTTTCCACAGTAGCTGTACTAGTTTATAGTCCCATCAACAGTGTGCAAGTGTTCCCTTTAATCCGCACCCTTGCCAACACTTGTTATCTTTCTTTTATTGATTTATTTTTACAACAGTCCTTCTACCAGAACCACCCTCCTTTGACAGAGCCAGTGGCTAATTCCCAAGGAAGGAAAGAGACCTAACAAAGGTCACACAGCTTACTGGGGGCCAAACTGGCATTCACATGTGGGCCTCCTGTCTCCAGCCCAGTGTTCCCCACAGACTACCTAGAATAGGCCATGGGACTGGCATTCACCTCGGCAATGACCCTGGATACAGTATCTGAGGGTTGTTCATAGGTGGATCCAATTTTTGTTCAATTAGAAAGTACAAGACAGGGCTATGTAGGTAGCCTGTGGAAAGGAGAGAGGAGACCAGAGTAGACCAACTAGATCTCCTAGCTCATCTGTTCATTCATTCATGCATGCCTGCAATCGTCCCTTTATTCTACTCTGGATCTTTGGAGATGCCCTGTCTAGCTCCCACCAGACAACATCATGGGTTCTACCTTACAGACCTGGCTCCACATTCCAGGCATGGAAGATTTGAGTCCTGGGAGCAGTAACAGCACACGCATGCGTGTGTGCGCATGCACACACACACACACACACACACCTGAAGCCCACATCATGGAGAAGAGAATGTTGGGGTTGAGGGCCTACTGCAGGTGCGGGCATCTGCTTTCTTCCCACACATCTTGGAGTCACAGAGTTTTCCCTCTGTCTCTCTCTCGCTCTGCTTCTCAGTGGATCGCCCAACCTGGAAGTCCATTGGCTCCAGTAGCTGTGGCTTTGGGGTCCTGGATGGACTCCATGGCCTCTCCCTCCTTCCCGGCCATCTCCCCTTGCCCCCACAGCTGTGAGAGCTTGGCCTGCCAAGCCTCCTGGAGTCATATGGATCCTACCACCCAGTGTAGATGGGGAGGCCCTGGAGATGCATTCTGCGGAGAAGGCTGCTCCCAGGAGGCAATACTCTGAGCTCCAAGACGTTCCCACTCCTCAGTGCTATTCTCACCAGCTCCATGAGGAGCGTCGGAAATGGCATTTTCCGCAAAGACCATCGTTCTTCACAGCACCGCCACTCAGAAACACGCCAGGGGTTCTTTTAAGAGTCTCAGAGGCCAGTGCACAGGCTGAGGGGAAAGAGAAGCAAAGAAGCAGTTCCTCTCCAAGAAGAAGCCAAGGACCCAGTGGAGCCTGAGGATCTAGCCCTACTTGTGGTCAGTCCCTGTAGAGTCCATTGAAGCAGAAAAAAGAAGACAGAGGAAAAGTATTAGGAGGCTGTGGGTTTTCCTACAAAGAGCTTAGACTTTGGAGTCAGGCGGCCTCAAACACTGCCTAGCTCTGTGACCTTGGGCAAGTTCCTTAACTTCTCTGAGACAAATCTTTAAGATAGGATAAAAGTATCTTTCTTGCTTGGTTAGTGTAAGGATTCGAGAAAACATATGCAAAGCACCAAGACAGTGCCTAGTGGTACATTAATAATAATGATGACAGCTAAAGCCTGGGAGCACTCACTGTGTTCTTAGAAACTGGTAGCTATTAAGCTATTTTAATTTTATTCTTGGTGTAAGAGAATGGGTGTTCGAGGTTCAAATATGGACTGGGTCTCCTGACTTTGTGGCTCATCTTTATACCTTCCTGGGAGACTTGAAGCCCCATCTGCTTCTCACAGAGGCAAGAGACTCAGAAGAGAGGATGCCAGGACATGAGTCACCAGGCCCACTGACTCAGAGCACCTAGGACCCCAGGGGGACTCCGTAGCACCCACCAATCAGGCAGAGTCCTACTTTGCTACTGCAATCGCAAGGTGGTATGGCCGGCAGCCATGGGGGTAGTTTTTGCCCCCTAAAGTGTTTGCTGTATAAAAACAATCATAAAATGAAAGCTGTGCATCAGCGATGGCAAGGCTGGAGCAAGAGGGGGAGAGGCATTGTTCTGGAGATGGCTGGCTGTGTCCAGCCCAGCCCCAGCAGTCAGTGTGGAGGAGGAGAGGCCCTGCATCCCATCATGTTGTCACACCCGACTTTCTCCAAACTTCACTTGGCTGGAGCAATTTACAGAGGGTCAAGGGAGAAAGAGACAGCTGGGAGGGGGAGGAGGGGGAGGAGGGGGAGGAGAAGGAGGAGGAGCAGGAGGAGCAGGAGGCAACCAGGGAGTTATGCTTAACCGCTCCCTCTCCCAGGCTCCAAGGCCTTGCTGGACTCTGAAAAATAATACGGCTTCCACCGACTTGTCATTTGATCCATAAAATGCACTGCTTGGGTACTTACAATATTCCCCTAGGGCTGCATCTGTGTGAGTCTGATTCAGAAGCAGAATTACTGACCATGGAGATGGTTCCACCATCAAGCAGCCTGAAGGATGCTCTGGGCCCTCAGAGGCCTCCAGCTCTGTCCTGTGTCTCCATGGCTAGAAGTTTTCAGAAACCCTCTGGCTTGATTCTACATGGTTAGAATCAATTGGAAGATTGGAACAATGATTTTAGGCAACTCAAGCCTCTGCCTCTTCAAAACACAAAACAAAATGCAAAAACCTCTATAAATCAGGAGAGAATTGGCTTAAGGTCCTGAGTTATCAAAACAGCTGTCTCAACTCTTGGAGTCACTTTGGTGATGGAATTCGATCTTTTACACTCCTGTCCCCTGCCCTGCCTGGTCATATTTCCTCCCCATCCCTACTGCCACGCCTTGTGGACTTTAAGCTCTTCCCCCAAACACTTCCAGCATACCACCAGCTCTAGCCACCCCACATTCTTCCCCACATTTGTCTCTGACTTTATCTTAAAGAACTTGAGTTCTTCAAGAAGGCTGGGAAGCAGGGGGAGGCTGCAAGAGGTCAGAAAGGGTATGCTAGGTTCAGAAGCCAATTCAGATGTGTGGTACTCTGTCTGCTCGGAAGGAAAACTTATGACTCGCAGCTGCATTGCAACAAGCACCGGGATGAAGCCACCAAGGGCCCCCGCATATTTTCCTTGGCTTCGGCGCAAGCAGTTGACATCATTTCAGGTTTTGCCATTCATCCACTGCTGCCTGGAGCTTGTGGCTGTGTGCGGCTGTGTTCCAGAGTCTGGGGAAGGTCTGAGTGAAAACTGGGTGGGGGTGGGGCTGAGGTGGTCCCACTGAGTTTGTAAAAACAAGCAAAAATGCACTGAACCCTGCCTTTCTTCCACCGCAATGAGGAGTGAAGCTAACCTTAACCCCTCTGCCCAGCCCAGTCCTCCAGTGCACACAGACCCGGGCCAAGGCTAGCCTGGAGACCCAGAGAAGTCTTTGTTCTGTCCGTGCTATTTTGGGAAATGATGACGAATATTCGCCACAGGTAAGAAAAGTTGGAGTTCCAGTAGCAAATTCTATCACATGCTTCCAGACGTCACTTGGGCCGCTCTGGGCCCATCTGCCTTCTCCTGCAAATCCTGGGTAGCAGGAAAACCCTGTTAATGGTTCCCAGGGGTCTCAGAAAAGAAAATGGCAAAAGTAGGAAATGTTAATATTAGGAAACAGGGCATGTGCGTGGGCGCATGCTGTGCATGACTAAGAATCAATCTTAGAAGACAACTCTTCTGTACTGGGGCTGCTGTAAGGGAGATCCCCTTTTAGTCAAGCCTTCTCAGCTCCACAAAATCTCTCAATTCTAGCAGCATGAGAAAAGGTCAAGAATGGACAAAGACTTGAGGCAGGATTAGGGAGAGCAAGTGGAGAGAGCCTCTGACCTTCCAAATGTTGCTTCCCATGTTGAGAATGTGGGATGTCATGTTTCTATGATATGGGCAAAGCTCTAGACTTTGTCACCGAAACAAAGCATGACTTAGTGAAAAATACCCAGCCTCTAGAGACTGGCAGAACTGAATTTGAATCCTGGTGAGGGACATTGTTCTATGACAATTTCCACAGAGACTACTTCTATGAAAGAGCTTCGAAATAGGATCACCTCCTTCTCAAACGTCATTTGACACAAGGGGTTTGAGGAGAGAGCTCAAACCCAGAGATGCCCATACAACTCAGAGCTGGAGGGGACCAATGACATTCTTGGAAATGTTTAACAACCAGCTCTCTATGGGGAAAAGCCCTGATTTGTAGCATTTGCCAATTTTTGTGTTGTAAATATTCCCATCATGGCCAGTTTCAGCTACCAAGAATTAGGAGACAATTCTTCATTAGTCTCTTGTGTTTCAGCACAGCTTGTGGGCAGAGATTCTGACAGCTTTTGTTCTTGACCATCTTTTCAAGAATGCTTGTGTTTTCTTTCCCTCTCTCTCCACACCTCAACCCCCTATCTTCCTTGCCTCTTTCAGGGCCAGAAACATAGACTCCCAGGCACTAGAAGGTGGGAGATACACACAAAGGAAGGAGTCCTGACCTCAGAACTATTTCCCTTAGAGGAGCCACCAAGAGAGCTGCTGATCAAAAGCATTCACATTAGACTTTGCATGGATGAGAAAGAATCTTCTCATGGCAAGAATATGAAATTTAAGTTTGCTGGTTATGGTACCTAGTAATATTTATCCTAATACAAGTGGTTATCATTACTGTCTCCATGTATTTATGAGGAAACCGAGGCTTGGAGGTTAATGGATTAGGCATCATTGCTAGTAAACAGCAGAGCCTGGATTCAAACCTAGGCCTGCCTGTCTCAAAACTTTTTTACTCTGCTTTGCTGCCTCTTCATGACAAAGACCCATGTGTGCAAGAGTTCTGAGGCCCACAGATTTGCCCATAGTGGGAAACAGGTCTCCCTGCCAGAGAAAGCCAGTTATCTTTGGTAATCAGCTCCACCTCCAGGGAAGTCTGGAAAGAAGTCTGACCATCTGCAGCTTCCAAGAAGATTGATTCATCGTGTCCAAGCCACTGCTGTTCAGGGCAGGGCAAGGATCCTCTGAAGAACTCTTAACCTGATGAGTATTGCGCATTCAGGACAGCTGGTGGACTAAATGAGGGCCCCCTACAGCCATTGAGAGACCCGGGCACCGTGGGATTGCAAACATTGCAACAATTCAGTAGGAGCTTAGCACCATGAAATTGCATGACACCCACAGACGAGGTTGGAGGGGAGCTCCTAGGGTGTCACAGCCAGGATGACAAGACCCTGAGAAGCAGCTGCCTGGCTTCAACTTCCAGAAGGTCCCATGTGGCTCAGGTTAGGCGTCTTTTAAGCACTTACTGACCACCTGCTATGTACATACCACTACAATTACTGCTACTCATGAGACCCTACTTCAGAAACTGACAAAGGATTTGTTGTTCTGATCTCTAGGTATTTTTTTTTTAAGTCTGACAAAGGTACTAAAATAAGGTCATATTTGGTTTGACATTTAATGAATCATCTTTGCTGAAAAGGAAAAAAATACAGAGACTCAGGACCGTCTTGGAAAATACCCGACGTGGAAATGTTGCTGGCTGATGCAAATGAAACAGAAGAGGCGAAGGGGCCCCGTCCGTACCACCCGATTCTGTGTCCAGTGCCAGCGTACAGCAGCACTCAGAGAATGTCCACGACGTTTCCTTAATATACAAGAGTTTTCTGAGCTGCTTTGGTAGTTCTTACATCTTTTCTGAAGCCTGAAGAAGTCAGTGAGGTTAATCTACATGCCAAATCATGAGGGCAAGGAGGCATTCCTGCCACCGTCTCTCCCAGAATATTTGAGAAACACACCTGGCTACTCAGTAGTGGGCCTGAATAACCACACAACCTTTGAGCCTGTGCCCTGTGGTTCCACCATCACTGCTTGCCAGAGAAGCAGGCACCTATGGGAACGGCCCCCACCCAGTCACCACTGTCCAAAGCTATGGAGCTTCTGACACACACTGAAGAACACTGCCCAAGGTGTGAGTGGATGAACATAAAATAAGTAGCTGCAAGGCTGAGTGCCTGTGTGCTGAGCTCTGGAAAATGCAAACTTCACAGACCATTTCTTTCTCTGGGCTCAGCCCAGCTCCTCCCAAGCCTTGGCATTCTGCAGTCCAAGAGTAGTAATAGTAACTAATAATAGAAATCATTTCCAATAATAACATGTGGACTGATCCTACTACAGAGTCACAGGGATTAAAATATTCTTTGTGTGAAAGAAACTATTTGTTCTATCATTCGACCTTTGGCAAACACAGCCAATAGATCCCCAGCAGTCTCCCTGGGCTGACCTTTGCATACATGGGTCAGGAAATTCCAGTCCATGTACAACTTATAGGGACCCCTGCCCCTAACAAAACTTGTCATCTTCCTTTTTTCCCTCCTACATACTGACACCATTTACATTCCAAAAACTTGCACATGAGCTTGCTTCTCCCCTTCTCAAATGTCTTAGATGATTCCCCATTGTTTAGGTAATAGAATCACAACCCTTTTGGCATTAAATGCCCTGAACTCTACATCAGTCTCACATCCTACTGCACCCTGCACCTATTCCCCAGTCTAGAATCTCATGCTCTAGTAAAAATTAGCTATTCATTTTCCTGAACACATTTTTTGTTTAGTTTTCATTAAAGGAAACTTTACATACAGTGAAACGCCTAGTTTTTTTTTTGTTTTGTTTTTTGTTTTTTTTTTTGAGGCAGAGTTTTGCTCTTGTTGCCCAGGCTGGAGTGCAATGGCACAATCTTGGCTCACCACAACCTCCGCCTCCTGAGTTCAAGCGATTCTCCTGCCTCAGCCTCCCAAGTAGCTGGGATTACAGGCATGCACCACCACGTCTGCTAATTTTGTAATTTTAGTAGAGACAGCGTTTTGCCATGCTGGTCAAGCTGGTCTCGAACTCCCGACCTCAGGTGATCTGCCTGCCTCGGTCTCCCAAAGTGCTGGGATTACTGGCGTGAGCCACTGCACCCAGCCGAAATGTACAGATCTTAAATACACAATTTGATGAGTTTTGATACATGCATATATCACCCCCTCAATAATTCCATATCTCAGAAAGCATCTTATGTCTCCCCCAAGTCGGTCTTCTCCCCCATAAGCAACCACTATCCTGGTTTCCATCGCCATAGGCTGCTTTGCCTGCCTGGAACTTTATAGAAAGAAAGCAGAGCATATACTCTTTTGTGTCTGACTCCTTTCATAAAACATAATAATTTTGATATTTATATATCTTGTTACATGTAGTAGTAATCCATTCTTTTTCATTGCTGAATAGTATTCCGTGATATGAATATGGCAAAATGTTTATATTCATTCATCCATTGTAATAATTGGACTGTTTGCAAGTTTCGGCTATCATTCATAAAGTTGCAATGAACACGTCTAGCACAAATCTATCTGTGGATGTATGTTTTTCATTTTTTTAGGTAAATACCTAGGAGTGGAATTACTGGAATGTAGGATAGGCACATGTTTGACTTTGTAAGAAACTGTTAAACTGTTTTCCAAAGCGGTTGTGCTGCTTATACCCCCACCAACAATGTAAGAGATGGAATAGACTCTGTATCTTCTTGCCTCTGAGTCTTTGTTTTCATAGTTTACTAAACCTGGAAAGCCCTATGGCTACTGTCTGGCTCTTCTCCCTTGAGTCACCTCTATTAAGCCACCTAATATCTGTAACAAATACACCCAACATGCATAATGCCTCAAACCCAATGACACACCTTTTCACTCACATGGTGTCCGAGGTAGTTCTATGTCAGCAGGATGTTTCTGGGGTAAGTTTGCTCCACATGGTCATTTAGAGACTAGGCTGGTAGCTCTTCCTTCCCCAGATAAAGCTCACCAAGCAACTCGGGCATCAGCATTTAGTCATGAACGAGGAATGAGAGGATGAAGAAGGAACACCTTTTTCTTTATGGATGGCCCAGAGGTAATCATCATCCCTTTGGCTAACATTCCATTGAGAACTCGTCTCAGGCCTTACCCAGGTGAAAGAAGGCTGTGAATTTGAGCGCCATGCTAGACAGCTGCTTACCAATGACATGTGTATACTATTGTAAAGGAAACACACATCTCTGGTGTACAGTTAGGCATCTCCAGCACACCAGCGGTTAGAGTATTAAAGTCCTTTTCAGGCTGACTGAGCCCGGTGAACCTGCCCCGTAATCTGTGTGGAATTTACTCCTCCCTCTTCCTTGCTCACTTTGTGCCTGCGGTCCTTCCTACTGCAAGGCTTATCACAGTTATTTATGTTATGTGTTTTCTCCACTAGATGGCGCTCTCTTGGAGGGCTCTGAGCTCGGGTCAGCTGGGATCCCGGTGCTTGGCACACGCTGGAGTCTCCGTTAAGTGTTTACTGAATCCACTGTGGCAGGGACATGGAGCGCCCACCAACTCCTCCTCTTGGACACACACGTCCCAGCTTTCTGGCACCTAGGTGAGGCCATGTGACTTGTTCTTGCCAATGCAACACGAGCCATGACTTGGCTGTTTCCAGACTGACATAGGAAGGAGTGGGTGAAGTGCCCTCATTTGAGTTATCCTAGGTCTCTCTTCCCTCACCTGCCAGCTGCCTGTGGGGGCTCCAGCAAAGGACCCCAGACCCGACAGGCAGGGCCTGAGCCCTGAAGACCGCATGGAAAGGAGTCCCTCTGGTGGCATTGCTTGTTAACCAGTTAGCCTACCCTGACAAACACACTCACATTGTGTGAGCCAAAGCAGCTCAATTCAGAGATGGATGACCAGTTCCCTTGTCTTTCTATTTCCTGTCACTACTTGATACAAGATGCCAACTGTACATCCACCCCCACATGATGCCAGTGTCTAGGCACAGTTTTCAGAGTATTAAGTTTAACTGATTTTGTACCTAACCCTGCTACTGATCCCATGGAGTCTTACATGCTATATCTTTCTTCTGCACCCCACTTGACTATCAGCTCTGAAGAAGCAGGTGCAAATTCTTCCTCTGTGCCCTAAGTCTGCAGCTATTCATTCAGTAAATATTTACTGAGTGCCTACCACCTGTCATTCACTATTCCAGGAACTAGAAATAGAGCAATAACCAAACAGACTGAGTCCCTGTCCTCATGGAATTTATGCTATAGAGGGAGAGACAGATAATAAGCAAATGTGACTACTGAACAAGCAGGAACAACAAAAATTCTTGGACAAGCGACTTCTATAGTGTGGTGTCCTTCCTTACCAGTGCCTTCTACAGACGCATTTTCACATTGATCTGGGTAAATAATTGATTAATGTCTATTTCACCCACAGAGCTGTGAGATCCATGAGGCTGGGGCACCACTCTATCCCCAGCATTTAGCACAGCACTGGCACGTAGCAAACACTCCATAAATATTGATGGAATAAAAAAAGTTATAACAATGATAATATCTGCTGTCTGCCAAAAGCCAGTTATTTTCTAGGTGCCAAAGGGTTTTGCTTGCACCATCTCATTTAATCCTTACATCATGCCTGCAAAGTAGTTATTATTATCTCTGTTTTAGCAGCGAAGGAATTGTGACTCAGAGAGGTTACGTGATCGGCCCAGTGCCACATGGCTAGCAGTAAACGGCCAAGCTGACTTTAGAATCCACACAGTTTTCTCAGGCCTGCCCTGTGACCCATGACAAGTGCTTTTTTATGCCCCATATATTATTTCTCAACATTGAGGAGCAACAACTACGGGCCACCGTTCCTGTGAGCTGGACCATCCATCCCTCTTTGCGATTTGCTCTGGCCAGCTTGGGCTGCCTTCCCCAGCAGATGGAAGATGTGGGCTTGTGGTAATTACAGACCGTGTTGTCCTTTTCATTTATGTCTTCACAATCCAGCCTGACATTCTGTCATAAAAGTTTATGTACTGTGTTCTCTCTGCTCCTTACTAATATTCTCTGGCATTCTCCCTAGCCATCCAGAATCAATACCATCGCTCCTCTCTCAATAAAGAAGGGAGCTATGAACAAGGCCCAAATGTGCACAATGACTATTTGCAGCAATTAGACGTCACACTGAAAAATGGCCACACTGAAGGAGTGTGGGCAAGATCTAAGGACCAGCACATCACTAATGTCCCTCACCAGGGACCCTGGAAATTGGACTGCTTAAAAAATATCCTCTCTCCTCTCCCCTCTTCTCTTACTCACACTCTGTCTCTTCTTTCTCACAAGAGATAAGGAGAGAGAAGAGCATTCAAATTAGGGGTGGCAGCAATCGATTTTTACTTGCAGTTGGTGGATTGTAATCAATGTTAATTAACCAGATTCTTTTTCAGCAGAGGTTGGGACAGGAGAGTAACTGCACAATATTTTTGATGAAGACAACATATATTAATGGGCTTTGCTATGGTCAGAGGGCAGGAGGCAGAAGGAAGGCCAGTACTGAGAGGCCTGGTGGAAAAAAAAACTGCACAGGAAGAAGACAGCCTTGAACCATGTAAAGGCGGGCCTGTTTATGGGATCTGGTAGCTGTTTTTGGAAGCTGGAGAAGGGAGGCTTAGCTGTTTACATATACTTGACCAAAGTACAGGTTTTCTTCCCCAGGAAAAGTGGGCTTCATCAGGGAATGTTTTCCACATTGTCAGCTAGGTCAGTGGCATCCATCAGGAGGGTGACAGGTGAGTCTGGTCAAGCACCTCCCTCTAATGCCAATCATTCTGGAAAGTTGCTTATCCCTGGACATTGTGCCACGGTGGGAAGAGCAAGGAATTTAGCAGTAGAAGGTTTGGGTTTGCGCTGTAGGTGGTGCTATGGAATTGCAGGCGAGTTACAGAACGCCTGCAGGGATGTGATTACACCAACTGACCTCATGAAAGCCGATGTAAGACTCAAGTAAGGTTTGACGTGGAGCCGCACTATGCTATGCTGTGAGAATGTCAGCAGCTACCACGCTTACAGGCAGCAACGACAAAACCCCAGGGCCTCTGATGTCAACCTGCCGCATACTAGATGGCCCCTGAGGCTTCTCTCTGATCTCTAATCATGTAGGAAGTTGTCCTGGTAGCAATCCATGCCAATTTTTATTTGAAAAGATTATCCATCTCTATGTGTAACATTGAGGAAGGGCCCCCAAAACATGCCAGTGTTATTTTTTTCAATATCCCAGAAGTAAAAGAACATTAGAACAGTTGGAAACATGATAGAACTGCCAAAAATAAAACCAAAAATTCAATCTATTTTGAAACAGTGCAAGCATTACAAACTTTTGGTCAAGATAGAAAATAAGGATAGAGGAAGCCTTTGGGCACCATCCCCCGGCAAGACCTACAACAGCCGTGTTCTCCAGGCTTCTGCCAATACTATTTTGGTCAAATGGTGCCTCTGCCTCCAAGTGAGGCTCCCAAAGCCTTCAACTAAGAGAAGTGCATGCGTGGTTTTAATGTTCTTAAGGTCTTCTGAGGGTAGGGAGTACATTGGGGAACACCTGTAACAGGTGACATTGTCATGGAAGAAAACAATTCCTAATTCCTCAGGGTGGTTCCTTGGCATCTGGGATATGAGAATCACAACTGTGGAGCTACACGCTAGCTCCTCCTTTCCCCAGCACCTTTAGAGGTCTATCCCTTAAGGTAAGTGAAAAGAGAGGAGAAGAGGAGAAAGAAAAGGAGAGATAAAAGAAGGAGGGGCAGAGGAGGGTGTCAAAGACATGGTCAAGACACTGTGCTGAGCACCTGCCACGAGGCAGGCCCTCTGTCTCGGAGTGGGGACCATGGGGGAAACACCATCTCCGCATTCGAGTTGTTCACAGAATTCTGGGGGTGATGGGAGAGAGGCAAATTAGCAGATAATTACCATGGGGGTATTTATCTGGGGTACAGAGGGGGTGCATTCCTCAGGGGGGCTTAGGGGCTTGGGGAAAGGAGGAGTCTCTAAAGAAAGGACATTGTCAGTGAAGAGAAGGACAAAAGAGCAGAAAGGAGAAGCAGCAGAGGAAATAAGAGAGGGAGGGAAATCAGGAGATAGCAGGGAAGACAAATGATGACTTCACCCAGGATTTATATACTAAGCTCATATGCAAATCTGGTCTCATTGATCTGTGACTTCAGTGAATCAAGCTGCCTTTTCTGGAGCCACTGATTGCAAAGTAGGCTGAGAAGACGTGGTCAGTTCTGACCAGGCCTGGGGAGTGAGCTCACAGTTGGTGTATTCAATTAGGGAAAGGCAATCGCCCAAGTGACCAAAAGTGTAGCCTTGAGGGAGAGAGTTTCTCACGCAGTACCCCTCCTTCCTGTTTTATGAAAAACACTGTGGTCTGACAAACAGAAACATGGCCATCATCCCATAGCCCTAGCAGGGGCCCTCTTGGCCTGGTGTAAGGGTGGGGGACCTGGAATGCTTTGAGGGAGATCAATCCCCCAAAGCTAGTGGGGTTCCACATAGTCCCAAGAGGGTATGGGCCTTGAGTCAGAGCCAGTCTGAGCAGTTGGGGGAAAGGGGATGTGGGTTCCACGGGGCACTCCTGTGAGCAAAGGGGAAGAGTTTCAGAGGGCCCCTCTTCGGCTGCCTGCAGCCAGTGTTCTCAGAGCTGGGTCAGATGGTGGAGGCGGGCATGTGGAGCTGCTCAGGCAGATGTGGCCTTCACACAACAAGGGCTTGAGAGAGGAACCTGAGGATGAATATTTTGTCACTTTCCTCTTCAAATTTTTTTGATGGAAAGCCACTAGAGGCTATTAAATCTGTTTTCAGGTGTGTTCTCTCTTCACTGTTAGGAAGGAAGTACTCTGATTATATCTGCTATTATTGCTATTGGATACGGAGCCTCTACCCACCCCCTGTGACTGACTGATGCAGAAGTGTAAAGGTGACAACCATTCCCTTGGCCTGAGATGCTTCTAGTTTTAGCATTATCCCTCAAACCAGTTCAGTTCATCACAGAAGACACGCTCATTTGGGCCCAAGTTACAGCGGGCTGAAGGGCCCTTTTAGTGCCAGCAGGCTGGCCTTGCCCTGGTTCGATGCCCCACTTCTCCCTCTGCCCTGTCCTGTCCCTGGCCCACCCTTCCAGAGGGGTTGATCCCCAAAGCCCTCCCTAATAACATCTTGAACTCTGCCTCAGAGTCTGCATCTTGGAGACCTCAATGGACATTTCCAGTAAGTAAGAATTATGAAAAGGAAGAGGAAGAGAAAAGTTATACATTCACTTGTGTTCCCCAGGACCTCAGGATGTGGTGCTAGGGAACGGAGACTTTGTTGATATAATTAGTTTAGGTGAGATCACATGAGAGTAAGGTGGGTCCCTCATCCAATACAACAGGGGGCTTTTTTAGAAGAGAGAGACACAAAGGAGACAATAGCCAAGTGAAGACACAGAAAGACACTGGGGAGAGGAAGCCCTGTGAAGATGGAAGGGGACACTGGAGATTCCTGCCTCAAGCCAAGGATGGTCAGGGCCCCAGAAGCTGGAAGAGGCACCTCTCCCAGAGGCTTCAGAGAGCATAGGGCCCTGCCAACACCGTGCTTCCAGACTTCTAGCCTCCAGAACTGCGAGAGAGAAACTGGTTTTCTTAGGGCATTCAGTTTGTGGTATTTTATTAAAGCAGCCCCAGGAAGCTAGTAGAAGATGATGAGAAGCGGGGAGAGTGTCACAGAAAAATGGAAGAACTAACTCTTCTTGTTCAAGCTGGGGGCTGTATTCCTGTCCTGGGTGTCAGCTTGACTTAGGGGAGGAGAGACATGCAGGAGAACACTGGGGTCGGAGGGAGCCCAGCCCTGCGGGGACCTGGGGTCCTTCTCCTGCAGTAGGGAAAGTGCTGAAGTTGGCAGGCCCTGAGGGACAGCATGCAGAGAGGAGCAGAGGGCTCCGGGGTGAAGCTTGGGAGTCATCACATTCAAGAGGTAGGAGAGAAAGAGGGACCAAGGAGATGCTGTCAGGAAGGAAAGAGAAAGCAAGAAAGATCATGAAGGGAAATGGGAGAGAAAAGAACCTCAAACCCATCACAGAAAGTGAGCTGAGCTGGAACTAGGTGGTGATGAGTGGGTCCCTGCTCATCCTGCCTCAAAGGCCCGTTAAGCCCCTCTTCCTGCCATGGTGTGGCAGGATCTGTGAGTGCAACAGGGAGGAGTGCAGCTTACCTGCCCTAATGACGGTTGCACCCTCGTGGGGGAGACAGAGACAGAAGGCCTCAGCAGCCAGGGCTTTTCAGCCTCTGTGTGGTGGAGCCCCAGCTGCTGTGGATTCATTTCCTATCCACTGGACTGATACCATGCCATGCCAATGTCAAATTGTTACAAAATGTCTAAATGTCTATGTTTCTGTGTTTATCTGCTTATAGACTGACATGGACTGCCCATCACGCCTTGAGTAGCTGGGGTGGCAGAAACTTCTGATTGCCCACCCTACTCCTGTCTACAGCTACTCTCTCCTTCTATCTTACCAAGGGCATCTAGTGTTTTCCAGGGTGCTAAAACCCTACATAGCAGCTAAACACAGGCAAGGAGATGGCTTTTGGTAGAGCTTACAGAAACATTTCCTAAAGTGGGCTGACTCATCTGGGAGTTATTTCCTTTTGTTCCTCCCCTTTGGTGGTTGTGATGCTTCCACTCCACAGCCATATTGCAGCCACAGGATAACACTAAGGATATTGGAACAAAAAGCTTTAAGAACCCGAGTTCCTGTTGATCATAAAGCTCTAGACAGCCTATCTCCAAACTTGATGTTACATAAAAGAAATTAGACATTTCTCTTGTTTAAGCCACTGTGATTTGGGAGCGATTAAGTACATTTCATCTGTGACATGAGTGAACAGGTGTTTACCGTGTGGGGTGGTAAATACTATGATCACAATGACTGGGGAAGTATAGAGCTCCATGGCGTCCTGAGACATTGCCTCTAACCCAACTTAGAGGAAGGGTGAGGGAAAGCTATCTGGAGAGGCAGTGATGGAATGGGAACCTTGAGGAGGAGTAAAAGTTAACTACAGAAATGGATTAATGGGGGAAAAAATTTCCAAGCCCCCCAAATAAACCCAGTTTATGCAAAGACCAGGAGGTGGGAGGGAGTGGGGCCCATGAAAACTCAAAGACGTTTAATGTATCTGGAAGAAGAGCATGAAGAGGGGGGTGAGAGGTGAAGAGATATTGGTGGTCCCCCTGAGGTGGTGGCTGCCAAGTGGTGGAAAGTGTTTGTCCACCTAAAGGAAGTCAGACACCTGACCTGCCTTTCCCAACGGAACTCAGAAACTTTCAGAAAACAGCGTTACCTGTTAGCAATCAGCTAGGAGGCATGGATTCTGGTTTCATCTTAAGAGAGGAAGTATAGAGTTCTACGGCATCCCAAGACATTGCCTGTAACCTAACTTGGAGGGAGGGTCAGGGGAAGCTATGTGGAAGAAGCAATGCTGGAATGAAATCCCTAAGGAGGAGTAAGAGTTAACTACAGAAAAGGATGAATGAGGGTTCCGGTCTCAACTCTTGGGGAATCGCATTTGGTTTATCCAAGTCCTTCACCTCTTTGGGTTTCCATTTTCAAATCTGCAAAACAGGCCTCATGATACTGACCCATCAACCTCTCGAGGAGTTTGCACCCAGAGGTCATGATGTCCCACAAACAAGGAACACAACATTACTACGTTCAGTCCTCTCATTTTACTGATAAGAAAATTGAGGCCCAGAGAAGTGGCCCCAGCCAGATGGAGAAAAAGTTGAGCCTAGAATCTCACTCTCCAGACTCTCAGGCTGTTATTCTTTCCCTGCAAATAGCTGTGTGTTATGCACTTGAAGTGGATGGTTAAAGTTCAGGCTTCTGTCAAAGGGAACACAGCAGCGTAAGATGATAGAGTTTCTTATTTCAAGAAACCTAGTACTTGAAGGTGCTTTGAATAACACATAGTTCTGAAACTGACTAAATATTTGGAGTGTGTCTCTTCATCCTTTCTGCTGGAAAAGCAAAAACAAGTCTCTGTAATTTGGTGGGTGGGGGTGACTGAATTAGATAAAAGGAAAATTTAACTCAGTAACCACAGATGTGAAAGTGCCCGAAGTATTTTGTCCAGATATAGATCTTTGGAGGTAAATCTTAAGTTTCCACTGAATCACTTAGAAAACACAGCCAACCCTCTTCAGTGACTTCACAGTTGCTATCTGAAAAGGTCATTGTAATCCACCCTCTTTATACCATAAACTAGCAACTCTGAAGCCATGTTGGGATAACCATTATTTAGGCAACTACAGAAAAAGTTCATAAACCAAATTAAATTTTGTTGTAGTCGTAACTGCTACTTATTGAAAGATCACCCATTATTTTGGCTGGTGTTCGTAACACCCCCCAGAGTTTGGGAATTGCCCCTATTTTATGGATGAAGAAACTTTGCCTGTTACTCCACTGACTCTCTTGACGTACAAGCCCTGTTGAATCATCGTTTCACAATGTCTCTTTCATGTGTCTTAGCTTTCCCAGTGCTTCCAGGAAAGCCTTCCAGTCTCCAGTGGCTTCCATCCTCCCAATATCCTCCATTCCCAGATAGATGTGAGTATCATGACATCACCACAAACTCAAAAGATGTAAACCTGAATGTATGTTCCCTTGTCAACTGCCCCTTCACCCCAACTCCTTCATTTTAAAAGTTACTGAAGATTAAGACCACATAACTTATTGGTCTACTTACAGAGCTGTGAATAGACCCTCTTCTTTCTACTCTTGCTCATGCTGTTTCCTGCCCCCCAGCTCTACAAACATCCCACCTTTTCTCTGAAATCTTCCTTGATTTCCCCAAGCAGAAGCTGGTTTAACAAGTGCAAAAGAATAAATGAACAAGGATGTTCACTGCAACACTATTTCTAAAGGAGTAAAAGAGAACTGAAGTGTCCATCCAAGATAAGACATTATGCTACACACACGATGGAATATTATGCAGCCAATGAAAGTAAAGCGAGGATAAGATATAGCTATATGTAATGATACAGCTTAGAGAACAGTCAGCGTAACATGCATCAATTCCGTAAGAATGCACGTTTCTATACACATACAAATTCTGAAAGGCTACAGCAAAATTCTTAATAGTGCCTGTCCATGAGATTAGAGGTGGGGATGCAGAAATTTTATTCCCTTTACTATATATTTCTACTTTGTATCAATTTTTATGACAGCAAATTAATTTTACAATAAAAAATGTTGTAATAAAAATTTTTTATTTTGAAAAAAGTTTTTCTTCTTTTAAATTGCTGATCTCTCATAGTGTCCCTGGAGGGTCTAAATATGTCCTGCACATCTCTGCAGCCTCTATGGCCTGCAGCAGACTGCCTCACATGTCAAAAGTTGTCTAAAATTGGGATATTTTGATTGGTCATAGAGCACCGACACAAGAGATTAAATGTAAAAGCCCAGCTTTCCGGCATTCCCTCCTATATATTGTGAATGCTCTTGATACATAAACATGCACATAATTCACCCTCTGTTCATCACCATCACCACTTTCATACTCAGGTGGAATGAAACAAGGCAGAGAATGCATAACCATTCTTCGAAGAACACTTGTTCTTTGGATTTGGAGAGGGGAGCTAGGCCACTCTGATAAATAAAATGAGGAAAAAATGAGGACAGATTTGTTGACTCTTAATCCCTGTTTTCTCTTGGTTTTAAGGCTTTAAAATGTCTCTGGGAGGTGCTGTGTTATAACCAGGGTCAAAATCCATCACCAAGATAGGAGAAACTCTGTTGAAAGTGGCAGTGAAGGAATGGGAATGCATAGGGCCCTATATTTACCTCTCACCGGTTGGTTATTTGTTGGGAGTTGCTGTAAATAATTTAAAGTGCTGGGTTGTATTCTTGAATATCAGTCATGTGGCAAGGCCTGCAACTCAGGCAGCTCAAACAGCCTGTCAGAGGACTTCTTAAGGACAGAACACAGGGTACCAAGGGCCCTTTTAGCAAACAGTAGTTGTGAGTGCATGGTCCTTTGGAGACCCACAGGTATATGCCTAAGAAGTGGAGCTTCAAAAACAGAAATGTCTGACTGAGAAGTAAAACTCAGCTTTCCATAACTACCTACAGATAACATCAAAGCCATCTTAATGGCTGGCAAGGATATCAGTGTGTGGTGTTCTTTCCAAAAACAGCCCTGCATCCCAAAAAGACTAAAAAATATTAGTTCCATCCCCACTACACCAGTCTTTGAGAGGTTTAAGTTCATCAAAATAGCCTTGTGGGATATGATTTGTGGGAAAACAATAGCTTAATATTCTCATCTGTGAATCAGAAAGCCTTTACTAATGCCAACGCCATGCCTAGCATAGTCTAGCATAAAGAAGGAGGAGGTGAGAACTTCTTGAAGGAATTGAGACCAACATGCAATAGTGGTCAGCACAAGCATAAAGTGCATAATTATGAAAGTAGATACAGAGTCAATGCTATCCAAGGTTTCAGAGTTTTAGTTCATCTGGAAGGCCTCTTATGAGCCCTACAAATGCTGAGAGCTGTGTGGGCTACCACAGACCTATGAGGTGAGTCTCAGATGCCGTTCTCTAGGACCTTAACATCCTGTTGGGGAGCACAAGCCTTCCAGTGAAAAACAATGTGAAAACAATAGTACAGAGTAAAATGCAGACTTATGTGGCGCAAAGATAAGTCATAAATTGTGATTAAGAAAAAGGAAAAAAGTAGTTGAAGACCAACTCAATTCTACAAACCTTTATGAAGCTTCTTACTACACAGCAGGCATTAGGTAAACACTTTGGAGAGGAGAGGAATAGGGTGATTTTAGACAAAATAGATTTCCTCTTCTCAAAGAGCCTGTAGCTTAGTGGGCCAGAGAAGACCATTAATGCCAGATGCTGTTAATCAGACTCAGTTGCTGGGCCCTACACAGTCAATCCAACAAAAGATTGGTGTTAAACTCCAAATCAGGAAGATTTTAGCAGGATAAAGAAAGGAAAAGAAGAAAGAGGAGGACAAGAAGGAAGACGAGGGAAAAGAAAAGGGAGAATGAGAAGAAGAAGAGGGAAAAGGAAGGAAAGGGAAGACCTTGATTCGGAATGGTTTAAGCCATAAGAAATTTGTGATTTACATTTCAAGTCTAGAAGTAGGATGATCTCAGGTTAAGATTCCCTCCATCTCTCCCCACCACTGTCCTCATCATTGGTTTCTTTCGAAAGCTAGTTCCATTTGGACAGCAAGATGGCTGCAGCAGTTCTGGGTGTCACTTCCAGATACGACACCCTAGAGAAAACAAGGCACAGTCACTTAAAGAGATTTCTCTCCCAGAAGCCCACAACAGACTTTTCCTCACATCTCATTGGCCAAAGTCAATGCAGCAGTGGAACCATGACCACTATAGTCACCTACCATGAGTTGAACCCTGTGCCAAGGGCTCATAAGACAAAGTCCCTGCCCTCAAAAGACTCTTAGACCAAGTGGAGAAACAGATAAAAAATACCCAATTACTGCACCATGTCTTATCACGGCACTCAAGAGTGGCATTTGAGAGGCACAGGAGGGATAAAGAAGAAGAAAACTCAGGGACCAGTGAAGCTAGCTGGTCAAAGAGGCAAGAATGTAGTTATATGCAGAGAGAGAGCTGAGCTCTTAGAAGTAGATTTCATTGAGTCTTGGTCAGATCATAATTTAGGCACTGGCAGAAGCAGTATATTCCCAGTGCCTAGTGAATGGCTGGGAAATAGTAGCCATCCAATAAATTTCAGTTTGATGTCCAAACAAATGAATGAATTAATGAGCCTTTCATATGCCTGGTGAAACAGACAGGGGCCTTTCATGCTGTACTAAGGAGTTTAAGTTTTATTTTGAAGGCTATTTTTTTATTTTGAAGGCTACTTAAGTTTTATTTTGGAGAACATTATATGTTTTCAGTATAGGAGTGGCATGATCATGATCAGATTTTGGTTTTTTGAGAGATCATTGTTTCCATAGTGTGGTAAAAGAAAGTCTAGAGGCCATGAGATAGGTTAGCAAAAGTCTGCACAAATATAAAGCCAAAGAAGATTAGGGACGTGGACAACGCTTAAGACTCAGAAGTCTGGGCCTCTCTTCTTGTTCCATGCACAATCAGAAGCAGCAGAAAAATCTTGGAATCATCTCTCAGAGACATCTGACAGGGAAGTTTTGCCTTCATTTCCTTAGCTCAACAGGACTACAGTTTGAAAGAAGCAGTTTCTCCTCTGCTTTGCAACTGCTTGGGTGAGCTGCAATGATATTTCTACATGACCTAGTAGCATACTCTTAGAAGAGAAACCATTTGCTAGTAAAAATAGACAGACAAAAACCCTATTAGTTGACTGTCTTCTGAGACAAGATATTATATATATACCAGGACTTCTAAAATGGTTAGGATTTCTTTCATGTGCCTGCAGTGATTGAGCATGGGGTTAACCCAAAGATATTTTGCCTCCATGAAGGACTCTCACCAGAGCGGCTCTTCCCTGTCTGCTTCCTGTTATCCCAACACAGCTTCTGGCTGCAGCCAGCTGACTCACAGACATCAATGGCTCGGGGCTGTCATTTCCTCATCTATTAAAAAAAAAATGGGAGAGGGGATCAAAACCTGATTCAGCCTCAGGGAGTTGCTGAGGGTGAAGAACATCCTGTCTGCTAGGTGCTCTGAGCTCTTCAAAAGAGCAAAGGAGAAGGCGTGTTATTCATGTAAGACAGTGTTTTCTACTCTCCTCACTGGGGAGGCCCTCACTAGAGAACAGAGAAGATGGAGCGTGGTTCCCCCCACCCTCTCTGCACACCGTCTCCCCAAGTCCGGCCTTGGGGAGGCTCCAGGGGAGAATAAATCACCTGGAGCAGGGCCCTGAGAGAAGGGGAGCAGAGTCGCAGGTGTACAGTAGGCGGTCCTGGAGGAAGCGCCCGGCATGCAGCCAGCTGTGGTCTGGGACAGGCTCGGAGGCTGCCTGCTCCCTTGGTCCAGCCCCTCTCCAGAGAGAGACCCTCCCACAGCCGCCCCCTCCCACTTCACATAAGCCCCATCTTCAACCTCAGGTTGGAACTTGAGGCCCATTAATAATGCATCACTGGGACTTGAATTCAATTCAGCCAACTGGCATTCATTGGGGTAATAATCAGGATTTTTATCCATCCTGCATGTTGGCCTGTTTTTCCTTTTTGCTACAGTCACCACCTGAATAGGATTAGAGAAAACAAAATATTGCCATTCACTGGAGAGTGCATTTCCCTTTCTTCTACCTTTGCCTTCGCTTGCTGCGGAAAAACAATCAGAAGCAGCGTACAGCTGCGGCTGTGGCTCTGGCCCGCAGAGGAGCCCAATGGGGCAGTGATGGGGAACTCAGAGGCTCAGTGCCACCTGCTTAGCCCTCAGCCTCACTGCCCTGGCTGGGCACCACAGAGCTTGCTCTGCCCACAAGCCCTGGAACAGAGCGAGTTATTCACATAGGCACTGGGGGGGTTGTCATCTGCCAGAAGGCCTTGGGGAGGGGGCAGAATAGTCAACATTTTTGCCTTGAGGCAAAGACCTCTGGGTGGAATGTGTCCTTGGCAAGAAACTGTGTTGTGTCTTGTGTTTTTCTAGGAGTGAGCAGAAGGTCCAACAGTCATCATCTATGCCTATAAGGGGACAACAGTGGGTTCCCAGCGCCATGACAAGCGGCTCGCTCTCTCTCCCTCTCTCTTACACACACACCCTACCCCCTGCCTTCCTGATGAGGGATAGGAATTTGATGATCTGTTTTTGTGGGCATCCCATAGTCATTTGGGGGCATTTCCCAGTTTGTTTCTTCTCCGAGACAGTTGTTGGATCTGCTCAGTTAGGGAGCCTATGGGACATTTGATATCATGCATTTGTTGCTTTAAAAATACCAGTGCCCCAGCAAGAGAGGGTCATGGACTTCTTATTGGCATATGTCCCCAGACATGGTGTTTTCTTTGTCTTGGAGAATCGTTTAGGTTAAATGGGTGTTGCATACAAAGAATGACAGGAATTTGGTGATCATTATTTAAAAAAAGAGAGAGAGAGAAGAGAAATGAAACAAAAATAGGCCACTCTCAGTGCTCTTCTAGGACCCAGCAACTCGGAGCAGTTCTCTTTTCTCCCCCAGCAAAAGCCTTTGCTGGCACCAGGGGACTTCTGGATACCCTACTGGGATGCCTTTGGTGCCACAGAAACCATTCTCTAAAGCCAAGGCCTTCATCTTCTCTCTGTGGACCACACGATCTATTTCACTTTACCTCTCCCACATGCCTTCTTCTACCGCTAACAATCCCATCTCTCTGCCCTGTGACCTCTGGGAAGTCATTTTAATGGAGTCATTTCCTGGGTAACCCCCACTAAGGTAGGATCTCATTCCAGGATGTTTATTTCTAAGATATCTTGGGTGATTCTCTCACCTCAGTAAGTCACTTAAGATACAAGAAAACAAGGTAATAATTACTGCTGTTAATAAAATGAACATGAGATGTATGGAGGAAAGATAAAGGAAAAAATGTTATTTCCAGAGTAACAATCTGCAGATTGGGAATGTAGCCTCCCGGGGAAGAGTGAGCACATGCTACACAGAAGGAAAGGAAACAGGCATTTAAGCCTTCCAGGATTTAACATGCATATTCATCAGGTTTGGGGGATGTCTATGAATATTTATGGAGAAAGTCTAGTGCACGTGCAGTAAGTTAACACATATATGACATACATCCCATGTTCACTTTGGGGTGGGATTTTAACATCAAGATGAGGTTGAATTTGGCTTTTACATCAAAAGGTGAACTATAGGGCACAGAGACATCTTGTACATAGTCTCTGTAAGCCAGCTGGAACTGGCTTAGGGTCTGTGGTTTCTTATCAGGAAAGAATGTTTGCAAGGCTAGTCTCCTATCCAATCGGAGCTGCTTGCAGGACCCTCAATATGGGGGTGCCATGGTCAGCTGGCGTCAGGCAGTCCACGAAGTTCAGTTGGGCAGTGTTACACTACAAATGGTTTCTGCCTAATCGCAGGAGGAAAAGTTTATGGCAGTTAACAAACATTACAATAGTTAACAACATTAAGGTATATGACTGTATTAGTCTGTTCTCACACTGCTAATAAAGACATAACAGATTGGGTAATTTATAAGGGAAAGAGGTTTAATTGACTCACAGTTCCACTTAGTTCGGGAGGCCTCAGGAAACTTACAATCACAGCAGAAGTTATTTCTTCATAGGGCGCCAGAGACACAATAACTGCTGAGTGAAGGGGGAAGCTCCTTATGAAACCATCAGATCTTTTGAGCACTCACTTGCTATCACAAGAACAGCATGGGGGAAATCACCTCCATGATTCAATTACCTCCACCTGGTCCCACCCTTGACACGTGGGGATTATTACAATCCAAGGTGAGATTTGGGTGGGGACACAGAGCCAAACCATATCAGTGACCAAACCATTTTTCCTGCTATGGCCACTTAATTTTCTCTTGAGGGTCTCATCTTAGCCACAGAGAGTCCATCTCATCTGTTAGCTGGAGGTACAGTGCTAACATTGCCTAAATTGAAGCATGGGGAGTTCCTAATACCACTGCTTTCTTCCTCTTCTGCGGATGCCAGCTCTGGGCATGGTTGGCTGAGATGGGAGCACTCCACCCATAAATTGAAAAAGGGGCAGAACATTGATCCATAAATGCCCTGGTCATTCCACTTCTGGCCTTAGTTTGCCTGGCCTGTTCATACTTCAATCAGAAATCTGTTTCCTGTCTCTCCTTTTAAAATCAGAGCTGCTGGCTCTTCCAGGCTGTCCTTGAAGCATATTCCTCAGCAAGATCTGCTTCATCCATCTAGCTGGAGCTTCTTAAAGGAAAGGGCCTGGTCTTGCCAAGTCTTGGGAATACAGCATGTAGTATCTCATTGGTCAGGAATCTTAGATGCAAAATCAGTGAGCGTATAACTAAGGTCCTACATGATCACATAATTCTAAGAGCTATAGGTTTAGTGAACAGAGCTCTAACCAAATCACAGTAATAGATTCACAATTCTCAGATCTGAGTCAGTTCATAGATCCAGAGTCCCTTGAATGAAGAGAGGATGCTTACGCTTAGAGAGAAAGAGAAAGAAAACAAAATCCGTCATACCACCATGAGTATGCATTTTAAATCAGTGGATCTCAAATTCTGGTGTGTCCCAGAATCCCTATATGGACTTGTTAAAATGCAGATTGCTAGGTTCCACTCCCAGAGTTTAAGATTAACAGGGGCTGGGGTGGGTCCTGAGAATTTTCATTTTTGAGAATTTCCCAGATGATACTGACGCTGCTGGTCCAGGGACCACACTTGGAAAACGCTAAATATCCATTCCAGTTCCTCAAAGGAAACTGCAGCAAGTTACACATAATTTTGGACTAGAAAAATAGAACTAGCTGGACATTTTAGGGATTATTGGAGAGCAACTCAAAACTAATGCTAATCATTAGGGTTCCAGAAAATCACCACAGTCTGTAAGTTAAAATGGATGTTTAGGGGAGTCCATTGATAACTGGAATGTGAGGCTACTTCAGTCTCACTTGGGCCTAGAATAATCTGTGAACACATCTTTTTGTTATTTTCATAGTTCTTAAGAAGGTAGTTTGAACAGGTATACTCAGCGACTTGTAGAACAACCACACTGACTCTTTGGCTTGAAGAATCAGGGCTTTTATGATACAATGGGTAAAATAGAAGCATCTGTGGCGGCCCCTCCATACCAAAGTGATGAACTAAATGCATCATCGCATCCCTGGAAGCCTAACACAATTATTTTAGCAACAAAGACTTTAAAGTTGCAAGGGAAGTGATCTCTATTACATCTCTCTAGTTAACTGATCTATTTGACCTCTGCAAAAAATCAGATGGATCTTGGAGAAAGATAGTGTATTATTTTAAGTGTTGTAAGGTGATGATTACAATTGATGCTGCTGCTGTCTTTACTCTGTGAGTTTGCCATATGTCTATTGATCTGGTGAATACATTTTCTCTATTAGAAGAAAGTTGCTTTTACCTGACAGGAATTAACAGCATATATTCACCATCCTAGTCTCAAAGCTGCATTAATTATTTTGCTTTATACCATAACTTATGGCAATAAGATCTTTGATCTTTTTATTAATCGACAAAACTTTATGCTGGACCACAATTTATATGATATCATGCTAATAATAGACCAGGTGATCAGGCAGGAGAAAATACCCTAAATGCCTTGTCAAACACATTTATGTCAGAAGGTTGAGATGCATCCATTGGAAACTCAGGGATTTCAGAGATGTTTCTAGAAGTTCAGATAACTATATAATATCAGAATATTCCCTCCAAAATGAAAAATTCCTGTACCATGCATATCCCACAACTGAAAACAAGCAATACATTAATTGTCTCTATTTGGACTTAATTTTTATTTTTTTTAGAGACAGGGTCTCTGTCACTGAGGCTGGAGTGCAGTGGTGTGATCATAGCTCACTGTTGCCTCAAACTCCTGCACTCAAGCAATCATCGTGCCACAGTCTCCTAAATAGCTAGGAATTCAAGCATGAGCTAGCATAACTGGCTATTAAAAAAAAAAATTTGTTTTTTTAGTAGAGACAGGGCCTCACTATGTTGCCCAGGCTGGTCTCAAACTCCTGGCCTCAAGCTGTCCTCACACCTCAGCCTCCCAAAATGCTGGGATTATAGGCATGAGCTACCATACCTAACCCTTTTTGGATTTTTTTAAATTTTTTATTTATTTTTTTTGAGACAGAGTCTTGCTCTGTCACCCAGGCTGGAGTGCAGTGGTGCAATCTTGGTAGCTCACTGCAACCCCTGCCTCCCAGGTTCAGGTGGTTCTCCTACCTCAGGCTCCCAAGTAGCTGGGCTTACAGGCACTTTCCACCATGCCCGGCTAATTTTTGTATTTTTAGTAGTGATGGTGTTTCGCCATGTTGACCAGGCTTTTCTCAAACTCCTGACCTCAACTGATCCATCTGCCTCAGCCTCCCAAAGTGCTAGGATTACAGGCATGAGCCACTGCACCCAGCCCCTCTTTGGATTTTTGAAGGCAACATATAAGGATGTATTCCTCATAAGGCTATATTCCTCTGACCCTGTTGCTGACTAATGCACTGGCTACTATCTTTGAATGGGGTGTTTGGCTGTGTCCCCACCCAAATCTCATTTTGAATGGTAATAATCCCCGTGTGTCAAGGGTGAGGTCAGGTGGAGATAATTGAATCATGGGTATCATTTCCCCCATACTGTTCTTGTGGTAGTGAATAAATCTCACAAGATCTGATGGTTTTATAAATGGGAATTCCCCTGCACAAGCTCTCTTGCCTGCTGCCATGTAAGACGTGACTTTGTTCCTCATTCACCTTCTGCCAGGATTGTCAGGCCTCCCCAGCCATGTAGAATTGTGAGTCAATTAAACCTCTTCCCTTTATAAATCACCTGGTCTTGGGTATGTCTTTACTAGCAGCATGAGAACAGACTAATAAAGGGTCCAAAACAAAAGTAGTTGATTCAGGCCATAACACAAGCAATTCTACTCATGGGTCTTATGATTAATGAACCTAATGGTGCTTGAAGAGTGGCTGTTCAGAATACTATATGGACCCCATGCCAAGGCCTGACAGAATAATCACAATAAAGAACCCTGGAGTTTAAGGGCAAGGGTTTGCCCTCAATAGCAAGTTAGTGTATTCTTTTTTTTTTTTTTTTAAGTCAACTTAGATATAATTTACGTGCAATAAAATGTAACATTTTAAGTGGACAGTCCAATGAGTTTTGATAAATTTATACACCTGGAAAACTGCAGCAAAATCAAGATAAGGAGTATTTTGATCAAACCAGAATTTTGCCCCTTTGCACCAATCCTTCCTTGAACCTAGCCCCAGTCAACTACTCATCTTCTGTCATTATACATTTGGTTTATCTTTTCTAGAGTTTTATATAAATGAAATCATGCAGTATATACACTTTGGGGTCTGAACTTTTTCATTCAATATAATGTTTCTAAGATTATTCTCTACTTTACATGTATCAGTAGTATCAGCAGTTTGTTCCTTCTTAATGATTAAGTATTTCATTGTATGGACATACCACAATTTCCTTACCTGTTAACAAACATTTGTGTTGTTTACAGGTTTTGGTTCTCATGAATAAAGCTACTACAAATATTCCTGTGGTATCTTTTTATGGATGTATATTTTCATTTCTCTTGGCTAAATACCTACAAGAAATTTCAGGGACATATGGTAAATGCATATTTAACTTTATAAGAAACCAATGAACTGTTTTCCAAAATGAGATTGTACCACCTTGTATATGAGGTGTTTTTGACATTGATATTTGATATTTTCAATGTGTTAAATGTTAGTTGTTCTAATGAATATATAGTAGTATTTAATTGTGGTTTAAATGTTCCTTTCCTGATGTCTAATAAAGATGAGCATCTTATCATGGTCTGGTTAATTATATTTTTGCCCCATTTTAATTGCTTTTTAAATTGTGGAGCTGTAAAAGCTTTCTATATAATCTGGAAACAAGTTATTTGTCAGATACATGTACCGTGAACATTTTCTCCTGATCTGTGGCTTATCTCTTCATCTTCTTAGTGGGATTTTCCAAAGAGCAAGAGTTTTACATTTTGATAAAGTTCAATTATCACATTTTATTTAATAGTTTGCTATTTGTCTCCTATCTAACACATTTTGACTACCTTTAAGCCACACAGATTTTCTGCTATGCTTTCTTCTAGAAATTTTAATTTAATTAAATTCTAATTAAACTTTGCATATAGTGTATTGCAAATGTTGAGGTTCATTTTTCCATATGGATATCCAGTTGTTCTTGTACTGCTTGTTGAAAAAACTATCCTTTCTCCATTGAACAACCATGTCAAAAATCAATTAATATGTTTGGAAGTATTTCTGAACACTGTATTGTTTAAACGACAATACACAGATGATCCATTAATCAACAGAACAATAGATAGATGTAGAATTCTGGGTTGACAGGTTTTTTTCTTCTTCTTCCTGACAGCATTTAAAAGATACCATTTTATTGCCTTCTGGTTTGCACTGATTCTGATGAGAAGTCTGCAATAAATCCAATCTTTGTTCTTCTTCATGTAATGTGCTGTTCCCCACTCTGGCTGTATTTAAGATGCTCTTTTTATCTCTGTTTTTTCACCAAATTGATTATGAAGTGCCTTAGTGTTATTTTCTTTCTGTTTATCTTGCTTGGAATTTGTAGACTTTTTGATATGGTGATTTGTAACTTTTATCAGACTTGAAAATATTTCAGCCATTATTTCTTCAACATTTTGTTTTGTTTTGTTTTCTCCTTTCTTTTCCCTCCTGGATTACAATTACACATATCTTAGACCACTTGATCTAGTCCCTTACATCATTAAAACTCTGTTCATTCACTTTTAATCTCTTTTTCCCCTTGTGCTTTGTTTCTATTATATTTTTAAATCACTAATTTTTTCTTTTCTGCTACCTGTTTTGCTGACAGTTCCTCCAGAATTTTTTCAGATGTTGATACGGTTCTATTTGGCTTGTTTCTTTCATTTATCTCCTTATATTTTGGTTTTAATTCAAATTTGTAAGCATATTGAGCACATTTCTAATTGCTCTTTAAAGTTTTTATCTACGAATCCATCAAATCTGACATTTCCAGGATTTTTTTTCTATTGACTGATTTATCAACTGGTTATAAATCACATATTCCTGCTTCTTATGTTTCATACTTTTAAAATTGGATCCTGGACATTGTAAATATTACATCCTTGAATATCTGAATTTTGTTTCTTCCTTTAAAAAAGTATTTGACTTGTTCATTTTGCAGTCTGTTCAGTTCCTTGGTGACCATTTTGATACCTTTATGGCTTGTTTTAAAGGGCTTAGGGAGGGTCAGTAGTAATCCTTACTCTAGAGATAGTTTAGCCCTATAACCAAGGCATGGTCCTCCTGCCCCCAGGTGATCAATGGAGATTCTCTGGGTGGTCTAAGCTCAAAAAGTCTCCTTTCCCTCTATGTACTCTGGGAATTCTACAGCTTATGGCTCCCCTGTCATTTTTTTTTTTTCTGCTCAACATCATGGTATTTTACCCTAACCATGTGCATATTGATATTTAGCCAAAGACTCAAGGAGACCTGTATCCACATTTACGGAGCTCATTTTCTGCACAGTTCTGTCTTCTCTGTACCCCTTTCTGCAAATTTCTCCCACCTTGGTGTCCTTAACTTCTAGTCTCCGTCTCTTAGCGAGCCCCTGGCACTATCAGGGGTCCCTGCCCCTGCACGCCATACAGAAATTGATTCCAGGCAGAGTGCTGCCACTCATATAGAGATCACTTTGTTTGTTTTCCTTCATTTAGCGATTAGTCATGCACTGACTTTTTCCAATTTTATTTCATTTATTTTTATTTATTTACATATAAACCAGCTATGTCCCGTATTTTGCCAGTTTTCTAGTTTGTTTATGGTGAGAGGATAACTTCAGAAGTGTAAGTAGCCATGCTATTACCATTAAGAAGAACTCTACACTAGCTATTAACCCTTGGTACTGTCAGAACACCAATCCACTGGATATCAGTTGGCTGTACTACCTGAGTACCCATCAATGAACTGGGTATTATCTGTTATACCAAACCATATGTTGCCGCACTCCACCATCAAATGAAGTGTTTCTATGAGGGTAAGGTCAAGCAGGCCCTGGCTGTTGATTGACTTAGTGGTTCACACTCCTGATAATATCCACTCTGGACACATCCCTGCTCTTTCCTCAACCCACCTCTGTATTCTCTAGGAGTTTCCCATGACTGAGAGTTGACTGAAAAGCAAAAAACATGGTGTCTTATTTAACAGTTGGCTCTGAGCTTGAAATCAACAGCTTGAAATCAATGGCTATGATGTTATAGCTTCTGTTAGGGGTGGCCTGAAGGGCAATGAAGAAGAGAAATCCTCCCAGTGGGCAGAACCTTGGACAGTACATGAGGTGTTCTTCTTTTCCCAGAGCATCTTAGGCAGTGTTAGGTGCAGTTCTACACTGTTTCATGAGAAGTGGCTTCCGGCTTGGCTAAGGGATTGAGAACTTGGAGGAATAAAACTGTAGGACTGATGGTGTCAGGGAAGTCAGAAGACAACTAGGTATGGTCTTAAAAGGGCCCTAGAATGCGGAAAGCTTTTGTCCCATGTGGCTGCTCACTAAATGGACCTCAGTTGCAAGTCATCAGGTAACATGCCAATAGCAACAACTCATCCCAAGTCCCAAATATAGGCTCATACTCAAAGAGGACTAGGCTGTGACAAGTAGTTATCAGCCTCCAGGAAGGTTCATTACACTGAACCCCTTCCACCGCACAAGAGACAGTGATTTGTCCTCACAGAATGGACACCTGTGGATATGTATTTCCCTTTTAAATTACGGCATTAGATACCTTGTTAACCAAAATATTATTGCACAAAGTGTCACTTTTGCCTGTCAACTCCTTTTTCAGCAAAAGAAGCAAGGCAACAGCCTATGCTTATGGTATTCATGGTGTTACTATGTATCCCATCACCCAGAAGCAGCTGTCTTAGGGAATGATGGAATGGGCTTTTTTTCTTTCTTTTTTTTTTTTTTTTTTTTTGAGATACGGTCTCATTCTGTCACTCAGGGTGGAGTGCAGTGGTGTGATCAGAGCTCACTGCAGCCTCGACCTCCTGGACTCAAGTGATCCTCCCACCTCAGCCTCCTGAGTAGCTAGGAATGGACATTTGAAGCCTTGGTTCCAAGACACAAGAATGCAAGTTTGAAGTGAGTCCTGCAGGATGCAGCATATCCTGTGAACCACTGACTAAGAAATACTGGTTGTATTTCTGATGTTTCTCCCACAGCCAGAAAGCACAGATCACTGATCAAAGCATGGAAGTAGTAAAGATACTGCCAGTATTTCACTCAATGCTATACTTTAAAAATGTTCTTGTCTCATTCCTGGAACACTGTTGGTTTAGAAGCTGTAGTACTAAAAAATTCTCCCACCAGGAGCCATGTTTCTAGTGACTGTACAGATTGTCACCTAGCATTTTAGAACTTTCTTCATTCCACTGGATGCTACTATTTACTTCGGTAAATCTGCCTCCAACTCTAATCCTGGACCTACACAGTACAGAGATGTTCACTCTCTAGCTGATCAATATCACCCCCAAAATGGTTGCTTGTGTCTCCTTCAAAAAATGGAATCACATTTTAATAGTTTTTTATCAGCCAGGGGCTTTGTATTTTATCATTTTTGCAATATGCTATAAGTATGATTCAATAAAACGCTTTAAATTTCTTTAAAAATTTGAGTTTACCATAAACGGGAGGTATTTTAGAGCCATGTACGTGTTACGTTAGTTATGGCGTGATGTTATATGAGTAGACGAACACATTGCCTATCTTACTCATTGCTTCAGGTTATTTTTGTGATAAGCCTACTGGGACCCATCTTGCCCTAGTAGATGAGTGGGGCTATTAGGGAGTTGGGCACAGGATGGATATATTTCAATGGAGAGAGGAGTTTGGAAAAAATCTAGGGTATGGGGCACCACTGTATTAGCAGGGTGAAAATCCTAGTTGTAGGGAAGAAAAGGGTGTCAGGGTAAGGCAAAATGGTAGTGGGCATGTGGGGCTTTGGAGAGGGAGGTAGAACTAAACTTTCCCTGCCATTACTACCAGGCTTGTCCATTAAGAAACAATGTAATCTCCTAGAAACTCAACAGGTACCTAGCTTAGGGAAAAAAGTCTTTGTCCCAACTCTGCGAGACCTTCAAAGAGAGCTCACAGGGACACCACCGCCTTCAGCTAGACCCTATTTTACCCATCTGCAAAGTGGGGAAATGAAAATGAATGAAGTCAACTATTCTGTTTCTTAGTCTCAGATTAATACAAACTTAATTGGACTCTTTGATCATTCCAAATAATGGTAGATAAAGTATTTAAATTTATGCAAACTATTTATTTTGAAGAAGTACAAGTAGAAACAAAACATATTCTCATCCCATTCATCTTCAAACTTTCCAAAAAGGGCATTTAAAAAAAGAATTCTACTTCCCAAACTAGAAGCCAAACTTGAATTTTAGTCTTAGCTTTGCCAGTAATTCTTCTGTAACTTTAAGTCACTCTCTTTCCAGGGCCTTTTTTTTTTTTTTCTTTTTTTTTTAAGAGAAATTACAGTACAAGACATTATAACTCCTGTGGTCCCTTCCAGCTCAGGATTCAGTGATGCTGGGCCATGTGTCATCACTTGTTCCAGCCCTATTTGTCCCTTGTCTCAGAGTTTGGAAGATATGAGCAGCTCTCCTGGTCATTTGTTGCAGTGGAAATATTAAGGCACAAAGAACAGAAATATAACTTTTGAACGCTGACATTGTTGTTTAAACAAAATTCGTGGTATATATCCTCTTGCTCTGTGTGTGTGTGTGTGTATATATATATTATATATATATACACGTATATGTACATATATAATATACATATATGTACTATATATAATATATATGTACATACATACAATATATATACACATATATGCGATGGAGCCTTGCTCTGTCACCTAGGCTGGAGTGCAGTGGCCTGATCTCTGCTCACTGCAACCTCTGCCTCCCAGGTTCAAGCAATTCTCCTACCTCAGCCTCCCAAGTACTGGGATTACAGGCATGTGCCACCATACCCGGCTAATTTTTGTATTTTTAGTAGAGGCGGGGTTTCACCATCTTAGCCAGGCTGGTCTCAAATTTCTGACCTCAGGTGATCCGCGTGCCTCAGCCTCCCAAAGTGCTGGGATTACAGGTGTGAGCCACTGCACCCCACCCTGTTGCTCTATTTTTATTGAACCTCACATCCTTCTCAGCCCCACCCCAAACAACCCCCTAAGTTCTAGCACTCTCTCATGAGATTTGGGATCACTTAGCGAAGAAGCTGTCTCCTAAGTCTGCATGGAGACAAGAAGTCTCAAGGACACAATGGAGGGGTCAGCTGTCTGCAAGGAATTCAAGAAAATGTTTAAATTGTGATCAGAATATTAAGTACCAACAACATTTTTTTTTTCATTTATGCTCAGGACTGTCAAATAACATTGTGTCATTATTGGTAAACTCACTTCAGCAAAAACAATTTATCACAAAGTCAATTATCTCTGAGGGCTTGATTCCAGGCCCTCCCGCCACACCATAATCCTCAGATGCTTAAGTCCGTAATATAAAATTGCATATAATCTACATACATCCTTCCATATACTTTAAAATCTTTAGATTACTTATAATACTTAATGCAATGTAAATGCTATGTAAATTGGTGTTATACTGTATTTTTAAACATTTATATTTTTATTGTTACATTGTTCCTTTTTTAATATAAAGAAAAGATATTTATTTGGCTCACGTTTCTGCAGGATGTACAAGCATGACGCCAGCATTTGTTCAACTTCTGGTGAGGCTTCAGGAAGCTTTTGCTCGTGGCAGAAGGCGAATATTCTTACTTTTTAATTGTAATTTTTTCCCAAATATTTTCAGTCAGGGCCGGCTGAACTGGCAGATGCAGACCTGTGAACACAAAGGGCTGATTGTCCATCTCTTACATGCTTTGTGGAATGAAGGTTTATTCGGACTGAGTGTATTCATACACGTGATGCCAAATTCCTGAAAGAAGTTCTACGTGGGTCATTCAGTCCCTGAAATCCTGTTCTAAATCTGCTCACTTCAGAATCCATGAAGAATCTGCCTCCGACATCCTCAGTGCCACATTAACTAGTGCCTACGGGTGGCACAGAGCATACCATGGGGACACTCATTCTGCAGTCAAGGAAATCAAGGGAAATAGAAGTTAGGTCACTAATTTTTTAAATAAGAAATAAAATTCACAAGCCTCCAATATTTACATGTTAAGTGGTAGGTGGTTAATAAATCTTTGTAGGTAAATGCAAGAAGACAAAGTGTTTGAGTTACTGGATTATTGCTGCCTCCCAAAGAACAGAATACATGTTGAGCCTGGAAGGGCAGACTCCTACAAATGACTGGAAAGCTCAACTGATTGGAGTATCATTCTTGGCCTATGACACTGACCTCCTGTAAGTAGCCTCCAATTTTGTTATTTACTGATTCCGAAGCAACTTCCAAAATCTGTAAATTTTCCACCCACTTTCTTCCAGCTTCTGAAACTATAGAATACTTTGCGACCAAAGTTTATACTGCTGACCCTGAACTTTCCATTCACTTGCCAGCAACAATGTATTTTTTTTATTATGTGTAGTACTCTATATTTGATATCATTTATATTGAAATAAAGCTTTTACTTTATAATAGTTACATTATGTATAAATTATGTATAAATGCATGGCATATGCTACATTATAATGAAATGTATTCTTTCATAATAGCTCCTACTACGTACCAGGCCCTATCCTGATACTCAGTCTCCGAAAATGATTAAGACATAGGCTCCTGACCTTGAGAAACTTATGGCCATGTGGAAAGAGATGAAAATGTTTAAAAATTTTTTTGTTAAGAAAGTCATTGTTTATAGGAAATGCTTTTTAAAATATTTAGGGATTAAGAGACATGTTTTTGCAACTTACTCTCAAATAGTTCAGAAAAAATCACTTACATGTATATATATTGTTTATATATGTGTGTGTATGTATATATGTGTACGTACAAATGGGTATATTTATGCATATGTGTATATGTGTGTATGTGATACACACACACATTTAGAGAGAGAACAGTAAAGCAAATATGGTAAAGTATTAGCATTTGGGGAACTTGTATAAATGGTATATAAAATACATTCTCCATGGAGGCAATATCATACTCAAGGGAATAAAAATTGTTCTTGGGGATAAAAGAAACCTTACTTTTTACATATAGAGCTCAGATATACGTAAAGTCCATAAGCAGATATACAGTATATCTGGGTATTCAAGTTTCATGTCAGGAGCCAGGCATGGTCACATGCCTGTGGTCCCAGCTACTCAGGAGGCTAAGGTGGGAGGATCGCTTGAGCCCAGGAATTTAAGGCTGCGGTGAGCTATGATCGTACCACCGTGCTCCAGCCTGGGTGACAGAGCGAGACCTTGTCTCTAAAAGAAAATTCATATAGGAGGGTGATTAGGAAAAAAAGTCTGCAAATTTCTTTGGGGGTGACAATCAGAAAAGGGTTGGGAAACACTGGTATACAGGAATTCCTTATTCTCTTTTGGCAACTTTTCTATAAGTCTGAAATTATTTCAGAATTAAGAGTGTAAACACTGAGCCAAGACAGCGCTGCGAGAGCTAAGGGAGGCAGAAGAGGCAGCCTGGGTCCCCCGGTTTTGCAGGCGGGCAGTGAGGGTGGTTCCAGGGTAGATGGTGTAGAAGTCCTGAACCTGGAGGGTGACACCTGGCCCAAATCCTGAGTGTGCTGGGCAGATAAGGACATGGCCTAATCCCAACAAGCCTCAGAGGAAGATTAAATTATCTAGCATTTAGTTTTATTGTTTAGCATATTTTACCACATTCTAATGAGATACAAATGATAAGCCATGTCTTTTCTAAAAGATGACTCTCAATTAAATAACAATCCCTTGTTAGGCGGAAGATCTGACTTCTCAACTTTCTAAAGAAATAGGAGTTTGAGGGAAAACAACCTTTGTTCTGGAATTCACTGTTTATCCAAACTGTTAGTCCCTGAAGGAATGTTTCTAATTCACGGTTTACAGGCTTGGGAAACCCTTTGGGGTTTTGGAGAGAGAAGGTGCCATCCTGTGAATGCTGCCTTTAGCTCTGGAATTGCACTGGGTCAGGAGGCCTGGGAGAGGCAGAAGGTGGCTTCACATTCTGGAGCATTTCTGCAGGCTGGAAATCTGACACTGAGCTACGGAAATGCAGAGTCCAAAAGCATGCTGTGTGAGGGGCGCAGAAAGGGGCAAACGCTGGAAAAATCCTACTTTTCTCCCCATGACAGCTGCCTTTTGTTTGGGCAAATAATTTGAGGAGAGAACAAAAAAGCAGTTGTTTGCTTAATGCCAAGCCACAAAAACATGGAGCCTCTCTGGCCCGTTAGGAGAAAACTCCATATCCCAAGCATTCTTGATGATTTGCCTGCAGACTGAGGTGACACAGAAAACACCCACTGTCCCCGGAACCCCTCCTGCTGGGCAGGGGCCACTTCATTCATTCATAACTCAATAGGACAGGGGTCCAGAGAGGCCAGAGTTTAGTGCCACATTGGACCAAGCCAAAGGGTGGCTGCGATGGGGTGTGGTGGCCTGAAAGCAGGTCGTTAATGCACATGGATGCCCTGCCTGCCAATGGCCTGTTTTCTTGGCCAGAAGAATCTGTAAAAAGAGTACAAAACCTTGTGTTCAAAGTTTTGGAGTTTATAATATATACAAACTCATACACACATGCCCAGAAATACACAAATTGCTTGTGATACATACATTTGGTGCCAACATAAACAGGACTCTGGCCAAAAACCGTGTTGGTTAGCAACTGGCCAATGTAGCATTTAAAGTTAGAGGCCAACAGAAAAACCCAAACAGTGGTGTTTTTTCCTAAACTTGAAGTCAAAGTCACCAGTCAGTATTGCTTTTCCTTTACAGAATGGTTTTCTATTATCTTCACTCAGGAAAGATCCTGTCTGCAGAGAGGCCCGTGACGGGTTTGCTGTTAGGTGAGTTCATTACCGTAAATCCATCCAAGGCTAGTTCCAATAACGATTACGAGGCCATCAAGCCATGAAATCTGATGTCCACTTTGAATTTGTGACCAGTGCCACTGAAAAAGAGAAGGGGGGGTGCTGGACTTCAAGAACTGCCTGGTCTCCAAAGTTTGTCAGGCCAGCCAAGTGACACGTGGAACAGCAGGTGGACAGGGAGTGTGTGCTTTTTCCTGAGCCCACTCCTGGTACAGTATAGAGGGAGTGCCAGTGTCCTAGATACCACCAATTTGTTAGGGATGCCTTCTTCCCCACACTTCTCCCGCCCTCAGATATTAAATGCCCCTTCTATCCTCTAATAAGGTCTGTTCCCAGCGAAAGATTAATATCCATTATTTACACATAGTCCAAATATATTTAAGTCACTGCTACTGTCTCATAGGATGTGTTGCATTTGAAGTCTGTGGCCTAACAGACTTGACTTCTGTTAAAAGAATTTTAGTCTTTGGCAAGCAAATGGGAGGGAATTTGGTAGGGATGAGGAGGGCCAGGCTTTATCAAGAGATTTCCTTACTGTCTTCATCTTCTTTCCCCTCAGCCTTCAGACCTCCACTTAATACTTTGCTCCTAAGTAGGTCAAATCCCGAAGAGATGGTCTGCTGGTACCTATACCTCTCCTTAGCACTTACTGGAGTTTTACATTGTTATCTGTGATTACTTATGTCTGCCTCTTCTGCCGAGCCCCGTAGGTCAAGGCCCACATCTATATCTGATCATCATTCTCTCTTAAGTGCCTAGCCCAATGCCTGGCATATAGCACATGTTCAACGAATGTTTGTTGAATGAAAAGAAAGCAATGAATGATGATTAAATGAAGGCTTGGGTGAACGGGTGGGTGGATGGGTGGGTGGATGAATGGACGGATGGATGATGATGGGTGCATGGATGGATGAATGATTGATGGATGATGGAATTTCAGTGCCACTACATCAGGGCCCTGTCCATCTTCCTGTAATCCTGCCTCCCTGAGAACTCTGTGGGTCCAGTGTAGCTTAAAGCAGCTCAGTCAATAGGTTGAAGGTGTTCCTGGATGCTCGTGATGAATTACTTGGGCAGCAGCTGAGAAAGGCCAAAAAGTACAGCCAAAGAGAAAGGCTGGGAAGACAAAAGGCAGAGGGAGAGAAATAGAGGGGTGAGAGGTATGCAGCAGCACAGACCATGGGCAGCTGGAAGAGAAATGCAGGAGCTTCGGAGACCTAAGAGAAAAACAGAGGGAGAAGGGATGTTAAGATGAGCTGTGGGGAGGGGGAGGCAGCTGGGAAGGGGGAGCTTAGAGGAGAATCTGTGCCATTAGGATGACAAAAACAATAGGGGCTTTTCTGAGAGGACTGTAGGGAGGTGAAAGTTGAAAGTGGGAGTCTTGTAAGAGGAAGGAGAGGAGGGAAAGAATCTTAACCAGCCAAATTTAAGTAACAGAGAAAGAGGAAAACAAGAAGAGAGAAAAATGCTGGCCCTGAAAGCTACAGAAGGGGTACCCAGGGTGAAAAAGCCAAAGCCACAGCCAGTCTGCCAAGGGAGGAAACCTTAGGAGACCCACCCAGCCGGCATCTTGCAGTCTCAGACTTTTTCCACCTTATGAGCTGTAAATTGATCTATTCAGTTAGAGAAACCTGGTTTTTATTGAGTAATTTCCTCTGGACGACCTCCAGTTTTGAACATGTCCCCAAATTTCTCTGACTCTCCCCCAGCCCCCCCAGAGTCCATGCGTCAATGCCCGTAAATCACTGGGAGGCAGGCCCCCCTCGCCACTTGTCAGGTCGCTGGGCTAATCCTGATATGGCCCTTGGTCCTGCTTGGTGCAGAGACCTCGGATCTGTTTGTTCTGCAGGCCAGTTCCCAGCATGCCCCTTGCTGAGCTCACATCCCGGCAGCAGCGCAGGAGCCCCCAGCCACAGAAGGGATTTCTAACTGGTCCCAAGCCACGTCCTCTGCCTGGCCTCGGATATCAAGGACATTTCTCAATTTTTCTTCTTAGCCTTCAAATGAGGCCTCCTGCAGATGAAAACAAGGGGCTCTTTATGGAAAACATTGCCCGTCACTTGCTTTTACATTGCATCTTTTATGCCAGTATCCCTCAAAGCATTTTCACAGACAAGTGCCGTTGTCTTCCCCCTTACAGATGGCAGTGAGAGGAAAGCACAGAAAGTTAAGTGGTTCAATGAAGGTCACTCAGAAAGTCAGAGCAGAGGTGGGAAAGGAACCCAGATCTCTCTGCTCCCAGGCCCATCCCTTGCCCACTCCCAGGCCTAGCTGCAAACAGTTGGTGACTGTGAGTGCCCTTCTCACACCCTGCCAGCATGGAAATCCCCTTTACCTTTGCTACTTAAAGCTCAGAACTGAAACTCCATCTTCCTAACCAGGATTGCACAGCTCTTTGGATGGAAGGGGCCATCTTGCAAAATCAATTGAAGGCCGATGGACCTGCCAAGACCCAAAAGGGTGGGAGGGGGGCCTGCGGGTCCCCTCAGGAGGTGAGACGCAGGCGTCAAGGCTTGAAAAGCAATTGCATTACCTGTGCGGCTGAGGTTTTACTGCCTGCTCAATCCGAAAGTTAGCAAAGTAGTAATCAATGGAAAGGAAATATAATTGAGAAGATTAAAAGCTGAGGGTGGGTATGGACTGGGGAGGGAAGTGATTGCTAAAGAGGTCCATTTGTATAATTCAAAGGTCGATGCCTCTCATTAAACTCACATCTCCAGACACTCAGGGGATGAAAAGAAGCTCTCCATGCTGACTGCCTGACACCTAAGAGTTTCCTCCAGCCACTTTCAAGGGCAGCATGAGGCCAGGGGGACGAAGAGCTGTTGGAAAGTGAATTTAGTGGAATCCATAAGCAGAAGAACATTTGGAGAATTGCAAAACACAAACAGATCTTCTGACCTTTTTAAAAAAGATGTCCGAGTTTCTTGTAGACTATGAGGGCTTATTTATATGATCTTCACAGAAACTTAATCCATGCCTAAGGAAGTTCTAGACTGTTTCACCTTCCCTGTTTATATTTGTACCCACCCTCCCCCCGCCCCACACACACACGTTTATCCTCACATGAAATGCATCTGTTTCCACAGCTTCAGATCCATAATGAACTTTGGCTGAGACGACCTGTTTACTTAGTGAGCCAGCAACTACATCTGTCTGAGACAAGTGACAAGCTCATCCCCCGCACTCCTCCCTGGAAAGGAAGGTGTGTAGGAGAGCAAGCATGTGTGTATATGTCTACAGATCTCAACTGAGATGTTGGGGCTGCAGGTCCAGGAGGCCAGGACACGGACACCGAAACAGACAATATCATAATTTCCCTTCTAGCCCTGCTCTTTGACTGTGGAGGAGGCTCACAGGAGTTAGTCCAGTGCATCTGTTTCCTTTACTGTTCTTCATCTTCAGTCCTCGGTGCCTACACCAGAAACCCCTGTAAATGTACACTGGAGAACACAGGATGCAGGGAGGGCTGCCAGATTTAGTAAATGTTTTAGTTTACTATTGCTGCAGAACACATTACCACAAACTCGGCAGCTTAAAACAATGTGTATTTTTGTACCTCAAAGTTTCCCTGGTTCAGGAGTCTGGCATGTTCTGGACAGGTTCTCTGCTCAGGTCTCACACAGCCAAAGTCAAGGTGTTGGCCAGGCCTGCCATCTTGTCCAAGGCTTGGGGCTTCTTCCCAGCTCTCAGGTTGTTGGCAGAACCCAGTTCATTGCAGCATGGAGCTGAGGTTCCCTGCTTTCTTCCTGGCTGTCAACTGGGGGCTATTCTTAGCTCCTAGAGGCTGACCACTGTTCCCTGCCCTGTGGCCTTCTCCACAACACAGCAGTTTGCTCCTTCAAGGTCAATGGACAATTTTCTACTGCTTCAAAGGCCTGACTTCCTTTTTCTCTGGACTCTAGACCCAGAATTAAAGGGTTCATGTAGTTTGGTTAGGCACACCCAGATAATCTTCTCTTTAACTTGATAAAGTCAACTGATTAGTGAGCTTAATTGCATTTGCCAAAATCCCTTTTGCCATGTAGTGTAACATAATCACAGAAGTGATGTTGCATCACATTCACAGGTTTCACCTACACTTTGGGGTAAGAGATTATACCAGAGGGAGGGTCACTGGGGAGCATCTCAGAATTCTGCCTAATAGAATAAAAATACAAGATGACCAATTCAATTTGAATTTCAGATAAACAATACATTTTAATTATTTCTCACACAATATTCAGGACCTATGTATACCAAAATATTATTCATTGTTTATCTGAAATTCAAATTTAACTGGGTGCCCTGTATGTTACCTGGCCACGCTAGGTGGAGAGCCTACAGGCTTCACTGAAAGGCAGAGACTGGCTTGCAGCAGAATGTATTTCCTTTGTGTAGCAAGAAGCAGTAGACCTTTCTTCAGCTGGGGGCCCTTTGGTGATAAGAGAAGGCCTCTGTGGCCTTATTTCTGCAGCCCGGCTTTCTCTGCTTCCCTCCCAGCTCCTTCAGCCCAAGCCTGTCAACACCCCGCATACTCACTGAGAGCAATTGCTGTTCCCAGGCCGTGTGTAGAAACAGGCCACAGAGGTCAGCCACAGAGGCTCACTTGCCTAGAATCGCAGACCCTGAGGGATGGGGTAGGGAATCGGAGAGGGGAGCTTGGGTGAAGGGGGAGCCAGAAACCACCCCAGGCCCTCTCCCATCTGCCCCAACAGAAGCTCTTGCCCTTGGTGGGGGATGGGGGGGGCGTCTGACAGGCTCTCTGGGCTACAGAAAACTCCCCTGAACCAGCAGAAGAGTTTTCCTTGGGAGCGAGGCTTGGCTCTCCTCGCAGCTGCTTCCAACCCTTGCCAGCAACACTTCCAACTCTGGCCAGCCCAGTGTTACATTTTAACAGGCCAGGCCCTATTAGCCTGATCCTAAGATGGGTTATTCCTTCCAGTTTTCACTAACAAAAATCCCCTTTTATTTGGACACTCAAGTGGCCTCTAGGAAAGGAGCTTTCATGAGCTGCCAAAAATGTTCGGATGCCGCAACATTTGTGTGTGTGGCCAATTACATCGATACCTCTGGGGCTGATCCCACAGGCCTTTCTCAGGCAAAATACCTGTGAACTTCCACCAGACCCCCCCACCCTTTATCCTGAGCTCTATCTGCAAGAGGAGGCCTGAGGTAGCTGCCTGAGCTGAGTGGCTGGAGATAGGCTTATGCATGGAGTTCTTACTCGGATGAAATCAATCTGAGTGGGGAGAGTGATTTATATAAGCACCAGTCAATGCATTATTAGAATTAATATCATTATTTTGCTGCTTCCCTTTTTAGGTTTTTCCTCTCATAAATCAATTTAGTTCAATAAGATGGGGCTGAGTTTTGGCTGCACACAGATTAGAGTGTTCTGTGCTGTGGGAGCGAAGGACTGTTTGGTGAGTTCAGACAATGCCCCCATTGTTTTCTGATTTATTGAAAGCTCAGGTTTTGCTGGTGTTACATGCATTCACTGATGTTATGCAAAGCCTGGATTAGATTTTTCTTTTTTTTTTTTTTTTTAACTTGAAAGCTATCTCCATACAGCGTTGGTTTCTCAAAGAGTCTCTAGTTTGTCTTAGACTGGCCTTTTTCCACAGGCAAGCAATGGCCAGTGAGAGGGTGGGTGGGTGTCTTTGTAATCATTCTTTCTTTCCATCTTCGTATTTGGCCAACATGCACTAACTTGTGTCTGTTCCGAGTTTCCTAACCACTTGCAGAAGAGGATCTATTTGAGTCTTTTTCTTAATCATTGTCCTTGTTAAATGGCTTCGTTGTGCGATCTCTTTCTTGTTGAGACTATCTCATTGCCAAACCAGTGTAGACTGTGGTCACCCACCAGAAGCCCACGAATATGGCAAACTGGGATGGACTCATAGGAGTTTGGATGCCCCCTTCATGTACCTCATACAAAGGTGCTCTCCACAAGCTGCTTCTCAGAGACTTGTTTCAGAAGTCACTAGGGAAGCTCATGGCATTTTTCTTATGAAAAGGACATCAGAAATGCTTAGAAAATGGTGTGCAACAATAAATCAGAAACAGTTGATTCGTCTTCAGGTTGCATCACGCTCCCTTGTGCTTCTTCACCTGCCACATCTTTGCCCTGTGTTTGTGAAGCCTTGCTCACCAGAACCTTCTGAGAGCCCCTGCGATGGCGTTTCCCATCCATGTTCCCAGCCTAGAGGCTCCTCTGCCACTTTTCCTCTGTTGTGAAAATGAAACTTAGCAGAATAAACCAGGGGGAACAGGGTGCATCCCCAATGGCACAGACCAAGGCTCCTAAGAATTCTGATGTTAGCCCCTCTAAGGGTGTCTAAAAGCCTGGTGGTGCTTTTTTAAATCTCCAAGAATTAGCAAAAAATTGATGTTTTAAATAAGCCTTAAAGAGATGACGTTTTCAAACTCAGGGTCTTACATGTGAGAGTCACTCTCTAAACAGTCTGGAATCAACTGGATTTGATATTGACTAGTTTTTCAGTTTTAAGAAAAATTATTAAAAATCTTCCCCCAAATGAAAGCTTTGCCAAATAAGGGCTTATTATATCCATCCTATGTCAGAGCTACAAAATGAGCCCTCCCTGATGCAGGACTTGGCACTGGAAATCCTCAGAGCAGTCTCGATTTTTCTAGGAACATCCGTGCCCACATATGTGCACAGCACACTGTACCATCATTGCTCCCCCACTCCCAATTTAGATGCTTTCTCTGGCTAACACATGTAAGTCTATTTCTTCAAAGGGGGGATATTCCATAGGAAAACGGATCAATAAATTGTTTTCGAAAACAGAAAGGGATCTTTAAAACACTGGTTGTGAATTGAGACGGCAATTCAAGGTGGCAAAAACCCAACTAGTAGTGTTTTAAGTTAGGAGCACTCTTAATCCCTTTAATTCTGTGTTCTAAGGTACTAGATTTCATCAACTTCATTAACACAGTACACTGGGAAGTGGACATATGATCAGCCCATTGTACATATGCCAAAACTGGGGCTCAGGGAAATTAGGTGGCTTACTCCAACACTCAAGAGTGTGGACCAAAGCCAGCTTTCTTATTCTCCTTTTGAGGGAAACTGCTCAGAATGAACACATTTTTTTCTAAATAGCAGCTCTTATTCACATATTCTTCCAACCAGGCTAAGAAGTCCTTGATGATGATGACGACGACGACAATGATGGTGATGATGACACTAGAGACCATTTGTTTTGACCCACTACATTTCAAACACTTTAAAGCACATGTTCATGCTTGAATGTAATGAACTCTTCAAAATGACCCTGTAAGTTAGGGTAATAATATTAGCCCCATTTTATGCATTAGGGGAAAAAAGGCTCAGGGATGTTAACTAGCCCAAAGTCTCTGAGCTAAAAGGTAGCTGAACTCTGACTTAAACCGTGATGTGTATGTTCTCAGTAACTAATGGATTGCACTGAACAAAATACTTGGCTACAAAGGCTACGCTGATTGTTTTCTTGTCTCTTTCCCTTTAAAGCTCGGACTAGCTCCTCATTTCTTACAGTAGGCACTTCTAACTGCTAGTCCATATAACATTTCCTAACATGAAGCTGACTGGTACCAACATAAAGTTGATCACAACCTAGAGCAGGATGCATGGGGTGCAAAGAAGGCAGAAATGCAAGTCAGTCAGTCTCTTTTCCTCTCTAACTCAGTAGCAACATTTGAAGTTCAATGCTGCTGTGTCTGGATTCTCACCAATAACATAGATCAGATTCATTCTGAGAGATGCACTTATTTATCTCAATGAGCCTCTTTGTAAATGGTGCACCTTAAACCCAGGGCAGTCTTAGCAAGGCTTGTCCTGGCAAAACTAGCAGAACATAGAAGTATATGGTCATGCCTCATCTACTGGAAACATTCAAGGATCATGCTGGGTAAAGATTCATCCTTTTTTGAGATAGTATGGTTGCTCATTGAAATCCAAAAGGTTGTGTTCAGCTCCTGCCTGTGAAACACTAGCTGTGTAGCTTCAAGCAAGCTTCAGTACTTAATTTCACTGAACACACTTCCTCACCTAATAAAATGAGAATAATGCTATTCTATTTTCTGGATGCTGCGGGGATTAAAATACACCTGTTCTGACAATGAGTAGGCCTTCAAAAAATATTGCTTTCCCTTTTGGAATATATGGAATGTAATTTAGCTTTTTCTCTTAGACACTAGCATATACAAACCATAACCATCCACTCTTAGATTGTGTCTTAATACAGTGAGGCACTCAGAGGTTACTGACCTAAGTGGGAACTGTAAGTGGCTTGTATGGTTTTACCTTGACACTTGGGGTTCCTGGGCTGGGGAGTCTCAGCATGATAGGCCAGCCTTCTGGGTTGGGTTTCAGCTTCTTCCCCTCATTCACTCAGTGGGTGTTACTCCATTTTGCATCATGCATTCTCTACTCCTCTGTTCTCCAAGGATACCCTTCATCACCCTCATGAACCTCTCTTCTTTCTGAATTTCTATTCTCCCCTCCTGCCTCCTTTCCTTCCATTTTCTCAGCCTTTGATATCAGGGAGACTTGGCTTTCATCAGTGCTAATTGTACCAGTCAAGGTCCCAGTAGGAAACAGGTGGTATGCTCAAATTAGAACTCTAGAAGGGCTTCACAAAAGTACTATCTACAAAGTGTGGGCAGAGTGAACTACCTTCTGTTTCACTCTGGATAGTGCAGTACGCTGGGTCTAAAATCAAGGGAGCTATCACTACCTCTAGCCCCAAGTGGATGAGGAAAGGGAGTGGTTTCTAGAACTTGGAAGAAGTGTGTCATGGAGAAACACCCCACTGAAGAGGGGCAGTAGCCTCACTTGAGAGGACCAGGGGATAAATACCTCAAACTTTCTCTTCTCCCTCCCTTCCATATCCATCTAGGGCTTCCGCTGGACAAAGAACAAGTGAGAAGTTAAAGAACAAGGCTTCCAGGACACACGGCAGGATAAAGCAAGGTACAGGGGTCTAGAGGCACATACTAACCAAAGAGCTTGCTTTCTTTTAACTCACGAACATAGCAGTCACACATCTTCAACTTCCTGTGGCAGCATATAATCCTGTTTTGGGTCTGGACTCACCACCCATCTAAACAGCTGGAAATCCTGACTGCAGAGGTGTGGGGTAATTGGGATGTGGTTGTCCTTTACGCAGACTTACAGGATAAACTGTGTTTTCAATCCTTGTTCCATTTTCCTTCCTTTCTTTAATTTACTATGGCCTTCTCTACATTTTATGGAGCTATTTTAAGCATACACAAGAGATCTTCTTGCCATACAGAGGGAACAATCAATGTTCTCATTTAATAATTCATTCTTTCATTAAATGCCCCAAGTAATTAAATAAAACATGAATAAATTCCACGCTGATATTTGCTAAAGTTTTGCTTCTAGAGAATTTTACCTGTTGGAAGATATGCTGGGACCATTATTTACTATGATGAGCAATGAAGGAGGAAAACCTTCACAGTGTATAGAAACATAGAACTAATTTGATTATATTTATCAAATGCCTACTAAGCACTAGATATTATATATAGACATACCCCTATATCATATGTTGGAGGCAGTATATATATATGTGCATATGTGTGTATATATACACATACATGTCTATGTGGGTGTGTGTGTATACTCACTCCAACATTGAAATAGCCCTATGAAGTATTAAAGACACTGAGGCTCAGAGAAGTTCAGTACCTTACCCAGGGTCACATCTGGCAAATGTCAGATTCACAAATCAACACCAGGTTCGCCTGGCACCAAAGCTCCTGCTCTATGATTCCCCACCCCTATGTATTCCCTTCATTTCTACGGGGAAATAGGTGATTTAGAAGAACTATCCTAATAACTCACAGAGCTTTCCATATTTCAACATGTGTGTATGTGTGTGTGTGTGAGAGAGAGAGAGAGAAAGAGAGAGTGTGTGTGAGAGAGAGAAAAGAGAGAGATAGAGATGGAAAGAGAGATATAGAGAAAATGAAAGGGGAGGAGAGAGAAAGAAAGTGTGGATTTCAGAAGCTTGAAAGAAAATCTTTGAGGGAAGTTCTAAAAGAATAGGAGTAGGGGAAACAACTGGTGGAAAATAAGATCTGTTCTGAGCATTCTTCCCCAGAGCAGTTTGACCCACATGCTTCCATGGGCCCATATGTGAATGTAGGTTCTGCAAAGCAGCCCATGCTCACCGAAGGCGATTGTGTCCTTGCCTTGCTCAGAGTCAGTGAGAGGTACAACTGCTCCTGAGGGAGCTTCACATTAGCACTGGGATCCCATGCTATATTAGTCCCTTCTCACACTGCTATAAAGAAATACCTGAGACTCAGAAATTTATAAAGAAAAGAGGTTTATTTGGCTCATGGTTCTGCAGGCTGTACAGGAAGCATGGCTGGGAGGCCTCAGGAAACTTACAATCACAGAGGAAAGTGAAGGGAAGCATACACTTCTCACATGGCCAGAGCAGGAGGAGGAGACGGGCCAGGTGCTACCCACTTAAACAACCAGATCTCATGAGCACTTGCTCACCCTCATGAGACAGCAATGGGGAAATCTGCCCCCAGGATCCAATCACCTCCATCAGGCCCCTCTTTCAACACTGGGCATTACAATGACTTGATGATTTGGATCTGTGTCCCTGCCCAAATCTATCACACTCCTTTCTAATAACCTGTTTCTTGAATGACCTCCTTATTAACACTTTCTGATTATTTCACATCATCATGTAAGATACTTGTTTGCTTTAATATTAGTTTTGTAGAAGGTGTGGATTGAAACTACATCTCCTGAAAGTCCTCTGAATGTTAAAATAGTCCCACTTTTAAGGAGAAAACTCATTTCCATATACATCCCTACCACTTTCCCAAATAACTTCTTTTCCTACAAAGCCCTATCAGTCTTTTTGTGGACTAAATAACCCTTGACTCTTGCCCCTCCCTCATACCCACATCAAATTGGTCATCAGGTTCTGTTGGGCCTGGACTGTGAATCTCTTCCACCTTTTTCCTCACACTGACACCATAGTTTAAACCCTTTTCCCTTCTCCTTTGATACACAATGAGCACTCGCTCCATAAAGGTTTTCCAAATGTGAACACATGAACCATTTTGAGACAGACTCTCCTAACCACCTCACCACTCTTTATTCATCTTCACTGGACCACTAGAATCAACATTGTAAATTTTAGATTTGATTTCACATAGGCACCTCCTAATGGCTGCTAAAGGCCTAAAAGAATAATCCAAATACCTTAACCTGATGCAGCTGGGGCCCATCCCACTTTCCAAGGGCTCCCTCCAGCCCACCGTGCACTCTGTACTTATGCACCCCTACCTTTACTCATGGTCCTCTCTCCCCACACTGCTTATCGTCCAACCTCTTACTACACCTCCTGGCTTAGCCTGAGTCCATGCTCTTAGCCACTAGCAAGAGAAAGAATCCATTGGCCCAGTTTGGCTCAATTAACTATGGCTAGGGAAACAAAGCCACACATGGCCAATGGGGAGCACTCAGTGGGGGGGCCATAGGAGGGTGAGACATAATCAATCTGGCAGCTACCCCAATTTATCTATTATATTTCCTCTATTACTATAGGAACATAGGATAGGCTCTATATCCACGAGCTAGTGGCATATGGGTCTATGTGCCGACTACTAGAGGCTGAGGCAGGGTACTCACCTATGTTGGTTAGCTGGCACGCTTGTCCTGTCATTCACAAGATACAGAGACATAATTTTTGGCTAGTTCTTTCTCACTCTTGAGAACTCAGCCTTAAGTTATCACACATACCCCTAAAGCAAGGAACAAATGGTTAAAGGGAAACAGTGGGCAACATCAGAGAGAGAAGAGGCACAGAAATCAATGTACTTCTTGTTAAATTACTATTCTTTTCTCCTTCTTTCTTCACTGGAACCACTCATTAGAATGCATGTGAGATCAGACTAGACTAGAATATTTCAAATGTTCTTCAGATGCTCAACCTTTCCCCTTCAAAAGAAATGTTAGTGGAAGTGTATTAAATGAATCAGATAGAAATGGGGCTGGTGGGGTACAGAGGGGCTGAGAGCACCGCCCCCTACTCCCTGCCTCTCCCACCTCCACAGTGGCCTGTGGGAAGCCCCTGAAGGTCAATATCAGGTAGGTTGGCCCACCACAGAGGACTGGGACTCCACCAGGCCAGGAGAAGGACCAGTGAGGGAAGGCAAAGGAAGTCTCATTACAACCTCCGGTTGAGTTTTCCGTATTTGCTTTTCATCAAAGAATTCTAACAAAGCCGTTTTTCTTTTACCTTTGCAGGTCCCTTATTTGAGATGAGAAAATGGCTGTATCGTTTGTGGCCTGGGTGTGTTGTGTCTGGTTCCCGTGGTTTGTTTTCCTGCTTTGAAAATGAAACCGTTCATAGCTCAGAGATGGAAAGCAGACCACGTTTTGTCAGCAAGGCCATTCGTCATGTCCCCCAGAGGGGGCCATGAACTCCCACAGCCTTGTGCTCTGCCAGCACGAGGACCACCCATGTTGCAGAGCTCAGAAGGCCCCCAGGCAGCACAGGGCCAGCCGGGCACGAGGCTCTGCTACCCAGCTGGCCTGAGGCCTCAGCCAGCTCCCACCCACCCCTGGGGACACAAGTCTGAAATAAGCCAGCGTGACAGTCCATGGAGACCAGATCCCACATGGTGGTCCAGGTCTCTTGCAGGGTGAATCTTACCAAAGGTGAGCCCAGGGTAAACTTGCAAAAGGGCTCAGAGTGAACAGAGCTCCTCAGATCTGCCTCAGAGCAGAGCCCAGTGAGGAAATCACTTCACTGCTCTGGTAAAAGTTGTTTGGTTATGTTTAGGTTGAACTCCTTTTTTTTTTCAAGTGTTCTGCAGAAAGCTAGTTGTAAAATGCTATGACATATAGCAAAGAACCTCTGTTAGCAAATGTCTGCACCTGCTTGGGCGGGGGGGTGGGGCGGTGGGAACCAAAGGAGGAAGTGGTGAAGAAGCGTCACTGCAAAAAAAAAAAAAAGTTCCCGATGCAGCTGTCCCAGGCAGACCAGCGTATCTCAGCAACTCTGTCAGACTCACCTGGAAACACACTAAAGGTGCCTGAGGGGGCCACCCACACCTTTGGGGCTGGCAGCCTGGAATCTGCATTTAGAACAAGCTTCCCAAGTTATTGCAACCTGAACTCATTTGAGAGTCAGGCCACCTGGGTGATATTGATTAGAGGACCCCGTGTCTGAGGAATGTCTCTCCCTGTGAGCCTGAAAGGACATTCCAGGCTTTAGGGAATGAAGGAAACTTGGAGTGGTCCCAGAGCTGATAAGCAAAGCTGAGGAGGCGGATCCTATTTGCTTTTCCAAGTTGTGTCAAGACTGGAGAAAAGTAGCACAGAGCTCAAACTTTCTGAATCTATTTTTAAAAATTGGGATAAATGTACCACTTAGACCTGGAACAACAGCTTAGGACAGACCAAGAACTGATTGGAATTGGGCTCAGTGAGGAACAAGCTGAGCCCAGAGCCTGTATTTAAAACCTTGTTCCCTCTTAGGTCTTTGTTCATTTTTTAGAAAGTGATGACTCACACTTTTTTTAATTTTAAAAAAGATATAGCTGTAACAGAAAAAGCACGAAGTATGTTCTTTCTCACATCCTGTCATTGAAACCTATTAGAGCATCGTATCTTATTCCTCTGATACCTAAAAGAGACATATGCATCCAAGGTACACTACCATTCACCTGGGGGTAGACTCCAGGCATTCAGGAAGAATCAGAAATATCAAAAGGCCTTCCTGTGCAACTGCAGGTATTCCCAGCTCACAGCTCACCTTGAATCTGAACCTTTCAGGGTTTCCTAGAATGTGAAGAAGGAGCCCCAAGTCTCCCATCCCCCTCTGACTGATCATGACCTGAGAGCAACCTCACACCAGGCCTGTGCTCCAGGAACTGGCAGGTTGACCAGTTGTCCCAGAGCATTTGGTGCTTTGTCAGCTCCCACACTAGATGGTGACTCCTGAGTCAGATTTCCCAATTTCATGACTTCAGCATGTATGGCCAAAGGGACTGAGCAGTCATGCTCTCCACAACATCTGGCATGCTCCACCTCTTGGGTCTCATCTTGCAAATTTTCTAATGAAAGAAGAATTCTAATTATCTCATTTCTTTTCCATTTGGTAGAATGGTGAGTGTGGGGTGGGGGTGGAGAGGATACTGGAAAAAAATGGCTCTTATCTCTTCTGGTGCACTATCTGTATTTGAAATCCAGTGACAAAGATGTGGGATGGAGGAGGGGTTCAGGGAGGACACATTCTGAGACCTAGCAGACTAATCAGTCAGCTCCAGTTGGCTAATCATGTGATCTGCAAATGATTTACAGTCACACAATCAGCATTCCTGGGTGGGGGGTGACCATCACTGGCTATGGCCAAGTCTGTTAGAAAGGGAAGAGCAAATGGCACAAGTAGGCAGAGGAGAGAAAAGAGAACTGGAGAATAAGAAAATGAAGAAAGAGGGTGGAAAAAAGATATGGTCAGAGGGAAGAACCAGGACACATGTCTGAACTTTCAAGAATTATTTCTCCTATTGCCCTGATCATCCCTCTTAAAAGGAATGCTATTTTTCTTCATTGTATTAATTTGCTGAAAGTGCTTCACTGTATCAGACATTTTAGAAATTATTAAGAGTCTCTCTCTTTATATCAGAATATAGCTCCTATTCTTAGCCAATATTTGAAACTCATGTTAGGCTTCATAAAGGCTCAATGAATAACTGGAATGACTAATTTTTTACAAATTAACTTCATGGTGAGAGGTTGTTTGCTTTGGGGACAGGTAGATAAAAGTGAGGCCACCATTGGTTTCCTTCTCTTTCATTTTTATTTCCCTACTTTTGTGCTAAAAGAGCATTTTTTTTTTTTATTATACTTTAAGTTCTGGGATACATGTGCAGAACGTGCAGGTTTGTTACGTAGGTATATGCATGCCATGGTGGTTTGCTGCATCTATCAACCCATCATCTACATTAGGTATTTCTCCTAATGCTATCCCTCCCCTAGCCCCCCACCCCCTAACAGGCCCTGGTGTGTGATGTTCCCCTCCCTGTGTCCATGTGTTTTCATTGTTCAGCTCCCACTTATGAGTGAGAACATGCAGTGTTCTTCTGTTCCTGTGTTAGTTTGCTGAGACTGATGGTTTCCAACTTCATTTATGTCTCTGCAAAGGACATGAACTCATACTTTTATATGGCTGCGTAGTATTCCATGGTGTATATGTGTCACATTTTCTTTATCCATTCTATCATTGATGGGCATTTGGGTTAGTTCCAAATCTTTGCTATTGTGAACAATGCTGCAATAAACACACATGTGCATGTGTCTTTATAGTAGAATGATTTATAATCCTTTTGGTATATACCCAGTAATGAGATTGCTGGGTCAAATGGTATTTCTGGTTCTAGATCCTTGAGGAATTGCCACACTGTCTTCCACAATGGTTGAACTAATTTACACACCTATCAACAGTGTCAAAGCTTTCCTATTTCTCCACATCCTCTCCAGCATTTGTTGTTTCCTGACTTTTAATGATCTCCATCCTACTGGCATGGGATGACATCTCATTGTGGTTTTCATTGCATTTCTCTAATGACCAGTGGTGATAAGATTTTTTTCATGTTTCTTGGCCACATAAATGTCTTGAGAAGTGTTTGTTCATATCCTTTGCCTGCTTTTTGATGGGTTTTTTTTTCTTGTAAATTTGTTTAAGTTCCTTGTAGATTCTGGATATTAGCCCTTTGCCAGATGGATAGATTGCAAAAGTTTTCTCTCATTCTGTAGGTTGCCTGTTCACTCTGATGGTAGTTTCTTTTGCTGTGCAGAAGCTCTTAAGTTTAATTAGATCCCATCTGTCAATTTTGGCTTTTGTTGCCAGTGCTTTTGGTGTTTTAGTCATGAAGTCCTTGCCCATGCCTATATCCTGAATAGTATTGCCTAGGTTTTCTTCTAGAGTTTTTATGGTTTTAGGGCTTATGTTTAAGTCTATAATCTATCTTGAGTTAATTTTTTTATAAGTTGTAAAGAAGGGGTCCAGTTTCAGTTTTCTGCATATGGCTAGCCAGTTTTCCCAACACTATTTATTAAATAGGGAATCTTTTCCCCATTGCTTGTTTTTGTCAGGTTTATCAAAGATCAGATGGTTGTAGCTGTGTGGTGTTATTTCTGAGGCCTCTGTTCTGTTCCATTGGTCTATATATCTGTTTTGGTACCAGTACCATGCTGTTTTGATTACTGTAGCCTTGTAGTATAGTTTGAAGTCAGGTAGCGTGATGCCTCCAGCTTCATTCTTTTTGCTTAGGATTGTCTTGGCTATACGGGCTCTTTTTTGATTCCATATGAAATTTAAAGTAGTTTATTCTAATTCTGTGAAGAAAATCAATGGTAGCTTGATGAGGATAGCAATGAATCTGTAAATTACTTTGGGCAGTATGGCATTTTTACTATATTGATTCTTCCTATCCATGAGCATGGAATGTTTTTCCATTTGTTTGTGTCCTCTCTTATTTCCTTGAGCAGTGGTTTGTAGTTCTCCTTGAAGAAGTCCTTCACATCCCTTGTAAGTTGGATTCCTAGGTATTTTATTCCCTTTGTAGCAATTGTGAATGGGAGTTCACTCATGATGTGGCTCTCTGTTATCGGTGTATAAGAATGCTTGTGATTTTTGCACATTGATTTTGTATCCTGAGGCTTTGCTGAAGTTGCTTATCAGCTGAAGGAGATTTTGGGCTGAGACAATGGGGTTTTCTAAATATAAACTCATGTCATTTGCAAACAGAGATAATCTGACTTCTGCTCTTCCTATTTGAATACCTTTCTTTCTCTTGCCTGATTGCCCTGGCTAGAACTTCCAATACTACGTTGAATAGGAGTGGTGAGAGAGGGCATCCTTGTCTTGTGCCAGTTTTCCAAGGCAAAATTTACAGCTTTTTCCCATTCAGTATGATATTGGCTGTGGGTTTGTCATAAATAGCTCTTATTATTTTGAGATATGTTCCATCAATACCTAGTTTATTGAGTTTTTAGCATGAAGGAGAGTTGAATTTTATCAAAGGCCTTTTCTGCATCTATTGAGATAATCATGTGGTTTTTGTCATTGGGTCTGTTTATGTTATGGATTACATTTATTGATTTGCATATGTTGAACCAGCCTTGCATCCCAGGGATGAAGCCAAGTTGATCGTGGTGGATAAGCTTTTTAATGTGCTGCTGGATTTGGTTTGCCAGTATTTTATTGAGGATTTTCACAAATTAAGCTTCATAAGCAAAGGAGAAATAAAATCCTTTACAGACAAGCAAATGCTGAGAGATTTTGTCACCACCAGGCCTGCCTTATAAGAGCTCCTGAAGGAAGCACTAAACATGGAAAGGAAAAACTGGGACCAGCCACTGCAAAAACATACCAAAGTATAACAACCATTGACACTATGAAGAAAGTGCATCAACTAATGGGCAAAATAACCAGCTAGCATCATAATGACAGGATCAAATCCATATATAACAATATTAACCTTAAATGTAAATGGGCTAAATGCCCCAATTAAAAGACACAGACTGGCAAACTGAATAAAGAGTCAAGACCCATCGGTGTGCTGTATTCAAGAGACCCATCTCACATGCAAAGACATACACATTGGCTCAAAATAAAGGGATGCAGGAAGATGTACCAAGCAAATGCAAAGCAAAAAAAAAAAAAAAAAAAAAAAAGCAGGAGTTGCAATCCTAGCTCTGATAAAACAGACTTTAAACCAACAAAGATCAAAAAAGACAAAGAAGAGCATTACATAATGGCAAAGGGATCAATGCAACAAGAAGAGCTAATTATCCTAAATATATTTGCAGCCAATACAGGGCACCCAGATTCATAAAGCAAGTTCTTAGAGACCTACAAAGAGACTTAGACTCCCACACAATAATAGTGGGAGACTTTAACACCCCGCTGTCAATATTAGACAGAACAACGAGACAGAAAATTAACAAGGATATCCAGGATTTGAACTCAGCTCTGGACCAAGAGGACCTAATAGACATCTACAGAACTCTCCACCCCAAATCAACAGAATATACAATCTTCTCAGCACCACATCGCGCTTATTCTAAAATTGACCACATAATTGGAAGTAAAACATTCCTCAGGAAATGCAAAAGAATGTAAATCATAACAAAGTCTCTCAGACCACAGTACAATCAAATTAGAACTCAGGATGAAGAAACTCACTCAAAACTGCACAACTACATGGAAACTGAACAACCTGCTCCTGAAAGACTACTGGGTAAATAATGAAATCAAGGCAGAAATAAATAAGTTCTTTAAAACCAATGAGAACAAAGACACAACGTACCAGAATCTCTTGACACAGCTAAAGCAGTGTTTAGAGGGAAATTTATAGCACTAAATGCCCACAGAAGAAAGCAGGAAAGATCTATTATCAAACATTTAGAAAGATCTAAAACCCTAACATCACAATTAAATGAACTAGAGAAGCAAGAGCAAACAAATTCAAAAGCTAGCAGAAGACAAGACATAACTAACATCAGAACTAAACTGAAGGAGATAGAGACACGAAAACCCTTCAAAAACTCAATGAATCTAGGAGCTGTTTTTTCTTAAATTATTAACAAAATAGACCGCTAGCCAGACTAATAAAGAAGAAAAGAGAGAAGAATCAAATAGACACAATAAAAAATGATAGGGAGGCTGAGGCGGGCAGATCACGAGGTCAGGAGTTCGAGACCAGCCTGACCAACGTGATGAAACCCCATCTCTACTAAAAATACAAAAATTAGCCAGGTGTGGTGGTGCACACCTGTAATCCCAGCTACTTGGGAGGCTGAGGCAGGAGAATCACTTGAACCCAGGAGGTGGAGATTGCAGTGAGCCAAGATTGTGCCACTGCACTCCAGCCTTATCAACAGAGCAAGACCCCATCTCAAAAAAAAAAAAATGATAGAGGGGATATTACCACTGATCCCATAGAAATACAAACTACTATCAGAGAATACTATAAATACCTCTATGCAAATAAACTAGAAACTCTAGATGAAATGGATAAATTCCTGGATACATACACCCTTCCCAAGACTAAACCAGGAAGAAGTCGAATCCCTGAATAGACCAGTAACAAGCTCTAAAATTGAGGCAGTAATTAACAGCCTACGAACCAAAAAAAGTCAAGGACCAGACGGACTCACAGCCGGCGAGCCACAGAGGTACAAAAAGGAGCTGGTACCATTCCTTCTGAAACTATTCCAAACAACAGAAAAAGAGAAACTTCTCCCTAACTCATTTTATGAGACCAGCATCATCCTGATACCAAAACCTGGCAGAGACATAACAATAAAAAAATTTCAGGCCAATATTCCTGATAAAAGGGCAATTTTTAAAAGAGAATAAAGAGTACCACATTCCACTTCTCACTCCCATTCATGTTTGTAGTCTCTATTATATTTGTGATAATCATAGAGACTAGGTCTCACACAGTCTTGGGCACTGTAAGTGTTTAGTGCATGCAGTGAAGAATGAAAAAATGTTTTTAAAAGGAATAAAGGTCATGTTTGTTTGTGGGCTGATAATTCGGCATCAGTACCACCTCCTGCCACATTCTCTCAGCATCACAGGGGAGGACCTGGAAACACATTTCCCAGAAATCTTCCCAGTGTAGCTGTGAGTTAGAGTCAGCCTCTAAGAGCCCTTGCACAAGATTTGGAACCAGCGTTCTCCAGCATCAGTTCCTGGCAGACCTGTGGTCAGTCAGTAGACGCAGAGGTTTCCAGGCAAGCTCAGCAAATCGCCTGTCCTGGAGCTGTAGGCCAGTGGCACTGGCTTCCTATAGACTCTTGAAATCACAGTGACTTCAGGACAGGCATTTGAGAATGACCCATTTCAGTGCTACACGCAGCTGAGGTCAGCAGCTTGAGTTCCCCCTACGCTAGCTCCCAGCCCTTCCAACAGTGTTGTAAGACTACTTCTCTGAATTAAAACATTACTGCTTATAATACTTCATGTAGCTTCTGTTTCCCTGACCAAGCTCTGACAAATACAGCAAGCCATTGGAATGGGACAAGATCATTTATGGATGGAGTGTCGACAGATAAGAGGACAAGGGACACATGAACTACCTCCTTCTTTCCCCTGCCTGGCACAGGCTGACATGCTGCCCTCCAGTTCAGTAGGGCCCCTCCCAGGATCCAAGCAAGGTGGCTACTAGACTGGTTGTCATAATATAATAGGCATCAGTTCTTAAAACCTACCACAGGTAGGCACTATACACACATAATTTTTAGGTGTTACGGTTTTCATTTCATAGCAAATGAAACTGATGCTCAAAGAGATTAAGTGAGTTGGTCAAGGCCCCTTGACTGGTTACCAGTTTGGATTGGAACCCTGGACTGTCATGAAATTCCATGTTCATTCGACTCTACCATGCTCTGCCTTACCTCACCAGCCTTCTGGATTCTCCCACCTCAGTTTTTCCATCTGTTAAATGAAGGAATTGGGTTAGATGACATCCAAAACCCTGCCTGGATCCAATCTTCTGTGACTATGTGAATTGACAGAGTTTATCTCAGGCCTGCTTCCTGGGGGCCCCCATGGCAGCCCGGAGGTATTCATCATTGATGGACATAGGCAGTAGCAAGTTTGAGGAGTTGCCATGGCAAATTGGAAAGCGGGTAGTCTGGGTTCAAATAGTATACTTTCTAGCTTTCTAATTGGCAATGCTGGGCCAGTTACCAAAATGCATGGACTTCAATTACACGGAGGTTTAATAAATTGTTGCTACTGTTATTGCTCTCAAGCTGAGCCATGAATATGAGGTAGACAAAGAGGACAACACGAATACTGGGATGAAGAGGTGCGGAATGCCAAGTGGAGAGAGGAACACAAGAAAGGTAACAAGTTACACAGCCCTAGAAGGGACTTCTTGGGTACTATCTAAGGTACAGGGAAGGCAGGCAGCCAAAGACAGAGAGAGAAAGAGAAATGATCAGGAGCTGAGGATAGCGAGCAGTCAGCCACCAAGAGGGTACTCCTTAGAGTTAAACAAAAATGGCACTCAAGACCAAAAGATAACTGTTTCCCCAATTTAAAGAAGCAGCTTTTACTTTAAGTATTCTGCTTTACAGATTTCAAACGTTAATAGCTCAACTTCTGGAACATATTGATTCAGGTTTAAAAGGAACCACCTATGTCCAGCATTCACTCAATGAGATATTCTGTAAGAGCAGAGTAACTCAAGTAGAAAAACCATGTTTCAGTGTCTTTAGTCTATCACTTATCTTAGCAAAATCGACTGTTTGTTCCCAAATACGGTTCCTGCAAACAAGAAAACATGGTGAGATCACCAAAGGGAGGACTGAGCCCTGCAGCCTGTAATAGACACAAAAAATGGTTAATTCAGCAAGTTCTTGAAATCACAAGAGGGAATTCCAGGAGATATGACTATCAGGACAAAATAGCATCTCTTAGATGCAGAAAGATCGTTGAAACTTTTCAACTCTTCCATTAGGGGAGCCAACACCACTGGAAGGGCCTTTCAACACCTGAACCTAAGAGGTTCCATCCCCAGGGAATATGAATTTCTGGGCCTTTAAGAAAGATAGGAATGAGTGGCTAGGTCTTTCTAGAACCATCTCCACCCTCGTCCTAAAAAGCATTTAACTACACAGAAATGATTTAACCAGCACACCAGCCAAGGTACCCAAATAAATATATCGCTTTCCAACAATGGTAGTTATTCAAAATCTCAATGGAATATATTTAAATGTCAATGTCAAGAACAATTCTTGACAATTTCAAGAGGAAATATTCTGGATGTGATCTCAGAGTACTGTTTCCAACTTTGGTTCTCTCTGTGGTAGAAAGAGAGTAGAACCCAGAAGCTATGAGTGTAAGTCCCAAGACTGGCCACTTTTTCACTGAGTGACCTTGGGAAAAACTACTTTGCTTCCCTGAGTTGCATGGTTCAACTATAAGGCAGGGATAATAGTGTATGCTTTACTGACTTCCAGGATTATTGTGAGGATAAAGTGTTAAGAGTGTGGAAATGTCTTAGAAAACAGGAACATTCTCAACATAGGACCCATTACTAAAAACCTTGTATTCCTATGATAACCCTATCTAATTGCTCAGATTTTAAGTTGTCATTCTTTTAATGACAAAATAAAAACCCCTGATACCTAATTCTTATGGCATGGGAGTGCACAGTGATTTCATTCCATTGACTTAGAGACAGTAAATCGGCAACCATACACCCTTGCCACTACACACACATAGTCGCAAATAGGAAAGTCCACAGCAAAATTTGTATGGCAGCAGCTGGACTGTGAGTATGAGATTGGAGTGGACCATGTCCTCACTAATAAATGTCAGCTTGATTTGAATTACTTGCTAAAGCACAGCTTAGACAAAGCCAAAAAGGAAAACCAAAGCTTTCTCGATAAAATGGAATCCCAAAGCATAAATAAAAGATTCCACCCGAGAAGAATGATTTATCTCTCACTCAAGAAAAGAATGCATGGTCCATTCTATGTTACCACATCTCTTAAGTTGTTTGTTACTGGTTTATAAAAAGCTCACGCATGCGTGTACTCAGACACACACATGCGTACACTCTCCACAGATATATAAATTTTGCTAAAATAAAACCTAGAAGTTATACTTTGATTACCTGAAATAAAACTAGAAAAGTTTATTCTTTACAAGAATTAGCCCTTCTTTGCTTTACAAAAGGAAATGACCCCAGGCCCAGGTCAAAAATACTGATGAAGCTTTATATCACCCAAAGATAACTTGGAATTCAGGAAATACCAGTCCTTAGGCATTAAAATGAAGCTGTCACAAAAGAAGAGAGCCCGAACGTCTAAAACTTGGAAACTCATGTGACCTACCATGAAGCCATGAATTGATTCTGCATCAAACCCATTTGGACCATATATAACTCACTGGATTAGAAATGTTGGAAATGATCATTTTATAGCATAAAGCCCCTCATTCTCCAAGTCGACAGAGATGTGACATACTACAACGAATATTTACATTTTTTGTGAGGGAGACACGAAATACCTTTCCTAAGGGCAGAGTCATCTAGAAATGAAAGGCCATGATCTATTTTTCTTTTTCTGTTTTAGTCATATATGCAGTCCCCCCAAAACTAAATATTTCCCTTTTCCAATGTAATTTAGACAATTTTACAAAATCAAGAGCAGGTTTTTGAGGGATTTTAAAGGTTCTTATAGTTATGTATTACTTATAAGACATGTTCAGTTTGCAAAGTGACCATTTCTACTCTTTAGTTAAGACAGGTAGAATATTCAGATAAAATATCTGGAATAAAATATTAGATCAGTGGAGAAGAGTCACTTGAGGATGCAGTGAGCGTCTCTGTCCTGGGTTTTTGTTTTTGTTTTTTTTAAGTAATCAATAAGAAGTAAACATTATAGTTGCATTATACAAACACAGCCAACATTGAAAATCTGAGTTTTCCCCATGCAAACCTACCTCAGAAGCTCTACTATACCTGGCAAGACCACAGGATTCTTATTTTCTTTAAGGTCCTGTGTCAATTAAGATGTGTTAGACCCACAGAGGTGTAAACAATAAAAAAAAAATGTATTACCCCACATAGCAGAAAGTCTAGGCACATCATAGCCTGGGCTCTGTTGCTCTGAAATGTTCCCAGCTTGGCCCTTCTGCATGTGCTGGTGTCGTACCAGGCTGGCTTTCCTCATGATTGCAAACTGACTGTTAACAGCATCCAGAGCTACATTTTTTCTCGTTCATGTTCAGTGAGCAAGAGATAAAAACTCTCCCAACCATAGAATAAAAATCCTTCCCTTCAGTCTTATTTGACCCATGAGTTCCTATGTCCACCACTGTACCAATAGTTGCCAGGGAACTATCAAGCATGAATTGTCTTAAGCCCTGACCAGTAAAGGAGATGGCTTGGATGCATCCAGACTCACCTCTGAGAGATTTGATGAACCTTTCTTGAGTTATTGGGCTGCATTGGGTATAGGGGTTGAATATCCAAAGAAAATCTGGGTTCTATTAGTAAGAAAGAAAGAACGAACTGATGCTAGAAAGTAACTGACAATGTCCATATTAGAACCCACTGGGCTTCCCAGAAGTGATGAGAAGAATGTTGGCTCTGATGGCGTGTCTGAACTTTGGGTAGGAGAGTGGCCCGCTACTCGCAGGAAGGAGTGTTTCTAAGTGTAAGCCTATGTGCTTCCACCTAGTCCCAGGAAAATGGATTCTAAGTTCCGCAAGAGAGACGGCTGCAAATAAACTTAATAGGCGGATGAAACTTTATCAGAGCTTGTTAGAGAACTATAAAATCACTAGAAACAAAGACATGCCCCACATCAGCAAAAACAGAAGTAGTAACTACTGACTGGTCAGAGAGATACGGCTCGGGGGCAGCAGAAAAGCTTAAATGCCTTCAAGAAGACAAAAGTCACCCACCATGGAAAAGAAGGAGATTTGAGGTGTCTTTGGGACTCAGTATTTCTACTAGATAGGGGCGCAGAGACAAAGATGTATAAAGAATCCCAGAGTCCTAGGTTAACCGCTAAGAACACTGATTTAGCTTTCCTTTCTCTCCCAGGCTGGAGAACATTTCTCATAAGGGAGGATCTTCCAAGATCTCACAAAAGATGAGTAAATTGGAATTTTTGACTTGCTGCATCACCCGAGGAAGTTCACAGAGAAGGAGATTTAATAGTGCTCGTCTTGGTTAGATCAAGCCAGGAATAAGGCATGGCCTTTTGAGCTGAGCATGATTCAATATTTTAGAGATAGAGAAAAAGACACAGAAAACAATTCAGAAGCTTAACAAAAATAAAAAAGAACTATGGGCAAACCAAGTTTTAAAATATTGGAATATAATACAAATACCAACAGGCACATATACGCACATGCACATACATACACACAAAAGCCCTAAAATGCTGGGGGGAAAAACCAATAAAATGATTAGGGATCACTATAATATTTAGACCATTTCCCAATTGAATCAGACCACATCTGGGGACCTGCCTTTGTTCTGGATCACTGAGGTAATTAATAGTGATGTTGACAAAGTAAGAGGTACTCAGTGGAGAGTGCCTGAGAGGGTTAAGGCTCCAGAAGCCATAGCATAAATGCAGCAGAGAGGCCATCCTATAGAGCAGAAAATAAAGTCACTCCTGTTATTCCAAGGCAGCAGATTTCAGCTTTTTGTAAGAAGAAGCTGATGCCATGAGAAGTGCCCCCACATCACAAGCATGGAAGGTTTCTGGTTCTATCACACAGTGACATGATAACTTTGGGCAGTTTATTGAATCCCTCTGCGCCTCAGTTTCCTCATGTACAAAATGAGGATACTATGAGCTGCTACTTTCTAGGATTCTTACGAGGAATAAAGGAGGTAATATAAGTGCCTAGGACAGTGCCTGTTAAATTGTAAGCATTGTGTAAGTCTCTGCTATTCATACAAAGAACCAGCTTTTTCATAAACAGAGATTCCATGTGTATTAGGTTGCTAAGTCTGCTCTAACGAAGTGCCACAAACTGAGGGGCTTGAACAATAGAATTATCGTCTCACAGTTCTGGAGATTAGAAGTCCAAAAGCAAAGTATTGGCAGATTTGGTTCCTTACCGAGAAAGAATCAGCTCCAGGCCTCTCTCCCGGCTTCTGGTGATTTGCAGACAATCTTCGGTGTTCTTTGTTCGTTTGCTTCTTGCCTTCAGCCAGCTCACTCCAATCTTTGGTGCTCTTTAATTTACAGAAGCATCACCTGATCTCTGCCTTCATCCTCACACGGTGTTCTCTCTAAGTGAATAATTGTCTCCACATTTCCCGCTTTATAAGAACACCAGCTGTATTGGATTAGGGATCATCCTAATTACCTCATTTTAACTTGATTTTGTCTGTGAAGATCCTAGCTCCAAATAAGGTCACATTCTATGTACTGGGAATTAGGACTTCCACATATGAATTGGAGCTGGGGATGGTTACAATTCAAACCATAACACCAGGCCACTGGGGATCTTTCAGAAGAGTCAGATGGCCCGTGGATCAGAGATGTTGCTGGTTGTAGTCCTACAATGCAGCCAGCTGAGGATCTGCTTTTACAAAACAATGATTGGTCAAATCAGGACTCCCACCATTCAATTTAGGGTGCAATAAAAAGCTTGATGTCTTAATCCAGGAACTTAACTTGGCCTTATAGGTTAGAGCAGTAAAAGTACAGAGCAACTTAACCATTACCTCCTTGGTCCACTGTCCTGCAGAGACCATAAGGGAAAATATCTAGTGGTGACCCCTTCAAGGCCGAGCTCAGTCTTGAATCACCTACATTCCTGCTTCAGCATTCTTTCTGCTCCACAAGTACAAAACACCTAAAATAGCAGCACCTGTGGGGAAAGATGACTTAAACAGTCACTTCTGGCCCACTGCAGACTTTTTCCACCTTCATCTCATCTTACCCTTTGAACAGTTACAGAGGCCAACGGCACCAAATGGTATCACGCTCATTCCATGTGAGGGAACGGAGAGGTTAAGTTTTTATCCTGGGGTCATGTAATTAATTGATGGTGGTGCTGTGATTAGGTTTAATAAGTTTCCTGATAATCTATCAATCACAAGTTGATTTCTTGAACATGTCCTATTTGTTTAGCACAGTGCTAACTATTGAAGATTGACCCCTGGTATCTGTCAAATCAAATCACTAAAACTTCCAGTGTTGATTGAGAAGCCCCATCAGCAGAGGCCAAGTGGACTTCCTGCTCACTCTTAACCAAACCGTGACCATAAAAGTGCTCAGAACGTTTTTTCTTTTTCTTGGCACAACTGCATGCAGATCAGCCAGTGGCTTTCACTTCAACCACCGACCATAAGCAATGTTCTGAAATGCTGTTTCCCTGCTTGTCACTAGACCCCATACCTCAATTCTCCTTGCCGTGCCTCAGCAAGAGCTGGAGGCTGCGTTCCTGCTCTGCCCTCTAGACTCACACCTCGGAGAGAACGGCATGCCTTTGGATTGGTCATTTTTTTCCCAGCTTTATTGAGGTAGAATTGACAAAAAGTGTATGTATTCAAGGTGTACAATGTGATGTTTTGATGTATGTATACACTGAAATGACCACAATCAAGCCAATTAACATATCCCTCACCTTTGTGAGTGTGTGTGTGTGTGTGTGTGTTTGCATGTGTGTAATACAGATCTACTCTCTTGGCAAATTTCAAGTATATAATACATTATTATTTACTATAACCATCACAATGTATATTAGGTTTTATTCATCTTATAAATTGCAAATTTGTATCCTTTGCCAACATCTTCCCACAGAAAGCAACAGTTTACATTTTTTCCTGGGTACTGAAACCAGCTCCACTTCTTAGGCATCGACCTCTTAAAAAACAAGTGTATGCCTCCCTCATTTGTCCAAGGGCAACCCTGTTCAGGGAATGCATCAGTCAGGTGTGCTGCATTGCAAACACAACCACACACAAAAACAATCTCAGTGGAAACCAACAAAAGGCTTTTTTTCCCCTCTTACATCTGTGAGTGGGAGGTGTTTGGCTGCTGATGTAGGCTGAGCTTCAGCTAAGCTGAGGTTGGCTCCAACCTGTGGGTTGGGTTTAGAGCTCCTCCACATGTCTCTCATCGTCTCCGGACAAGCACTTGCATCAGGTGTTTTCTTCTCATGAAAAAAGGCAGGAGCACAAGAGGGTGAGCACAATCTCACATCACATCCACTAGCCTCCCATTGGCCGAAGTGATTCGCTTGGCCAAGCCTAAAGTCAAGGAGTAGGGAAGTATCCTCCACCTGTCATGGCAAGGTCATGAAAGGTCATGGCAAGGGTGTGCAGGTACAATGCTACCACAAAGGAGCAGAGAAGTGGGACCAATATTTTGATACCCCAGTAAGGTGATGGCCCCATTCTTCAAGTTACTCATGGCTTATTTGCCCACCATGTACCTGTCCAAACCACAGGGTTTGGGCTTTGATCACTGAGTCCTCTAACCTTCTCTTTTCCTCCCTAGATTCCATGACACCACCTCTTCTAAACCACTCCTTCTTCATGCTGCTTTATTAAAAGCTTTCCACTAGGCTGGGAAGTCAAAGAATCCCACCTGCATCTAATACATGATAATTTCCTAATGTAACCCAGCACTATTTGCTTTTTTTCTCAGTCGGTTGCCTGCCTGTTGCATTATTGTTGGTTGAGTTCCAAAAAATCGTAAGAGGAAAGGGAAAAAAAGAAACTATTTAGAAGACGATTATCCAAACATCCAAGCCATTCTCCAGGTAATGAATCCATGTTGAGCGAGAGTAGCATTTAGAACAACACAGGAGGAAAAGAACGAGAAATGTCCATCAAATACTGGGTTCTACAAGTCTGTCTTTGCGGGCCCACGACATGGAGCCTAATAGATTTAGTCGTTCACACCTCTCCTATATTTTCAGAGCCATTAACCAGAGTGGACTTGTCAGGGTTTCAACGATGTAATTGTTTAGCGATAAATTTTCCTGCTGGCTGGGGCCTGAGGTTTCTAATAGTCAAGGACAAAGGCAGAAGTCAAAACAGTGCATGGAGGAAAGGAGAGAAACCCAGCACGAGGATGTGCTGAGGGAACAGCTGGGTGGGGCGGAGAGAGCTGAAGGCTGCCGGAAGCATGGGACCCTAAGGAGCTCAGCACGGGACCACCACAGCTCGAAACTGGATTGCAGGTAAGTTTTCTGCTTCTGAAAGATGAAAGCAAGCCTGGGCTCCCGGCTCCCTCCCACACAATCAACCTGGAAGAACAGCAAAAATGAGAAGGAAGACTGGATCTGGAGGACTCAAATAGAAACTGTGGGGAACCCTTTGGTTGACTAAATACATGGTGGAACCAACCCGGCCCAGGGGGTACCAGGTGCATGGATGGAGGACAGGTTGAGGGAAAGCTCTTAGTTCTGCACTTGCCCATGTAACCTCTGAGGGATAATTACCTGTCCCATGTTGGAAAAGGAGTTAGCAGCATCAGCAGATGGTAGGTGTGAGGTGTGGGAGAGCAGAGCAACGCTCAAGCCCTGCTGGGTAAAGAACTGATAAGAAGAATCAATTGACTAGCTGACTGGCCCACAGCATTCACCCCTCTACCTCCTCCACACCCACTCATCCACAGACCCTCTGCATTGGTGGATCACAGTCAAAAACTGTTCTTCAAACTGATTTTGACTATCGCTTGCAATAAGGAGTACATTTTATGTGATGACTCAGTACATACACATGAAAGTTTCATAAAACAGTGTGCTTACTGGTGGGATGCCCTCTAACTATTTCAACCTATGCCATGCTATGCTATGCTATGCTATGCTATGCTATGCTACACTACGCTGTGCTGTGATGTGCTATGCTATTCTCTCTTTAATGCTGGCTGACTCACTAAATTGATTGTGTGACCCATTAATGGGTTGCCACTAGAGATTGAAAAACTTATCTATAGAGATGATTTCCTTCCTAAGTTGTTTTCAGAGCATTTAAAGGAGGATCCTGACTAAAGCTGTGGCCTGACAGAAGGACAAAAAATTGGGGTGATGGGCTAACACTGTGTGAGACCTGAAGCACCATGTCTTGGAGCTTACCCTGTCCCTCTTTAGGAGTGGGATTTGAGTTCCTTTGTTAGTATAGATAACCAGATACAGTAGCTGTTGCCCCTAAAGGAACCAGAGTTTATAGCCCAAAGACTGAGGACCGTAAGAAGTCAACCACCAGAAAGACAACAGGCTGAGCAACTTATACTACATGAAGCAGATCTATCGTAACAGACAGATCAAGATTTTAAAATAAGCATAATAAATATATTCAGAGACAAGCGATTATGTAGGTAATATGAATAAGGAACAGGAAATCAAAAGAAAGAAAAGATTAGTGATTTTAATTACAAGAAAAAGTAACAGTTGACACAAGGAACACCATAGGCAGAAAAACAACAGGATACAGCCAAATAACAAATTAGGGTGCTGAAATATGAGGATCTCTAACAGAAAGAAGTAGGAAGAGATAAAGAGAAAGTATTACAGGAAACCTGGGAGACATGCCAACATCTGGATAGTAGGAGTCTAAGAAGGAAAGTATGAATTTCAATATCTGGTAAAATGGAATTCAAGGCAAAAGTAATCAAGGACAGTAAGCAAGAACCATGTAACCATCATTGAAATTATATGCACCTCACAATATAGACTCAGCACGTATAAAGTAACAAGCATGAAACTGGGAGGAAGAGAAAACAGTTTGACACACCTCCAAAAGCACAAATGATTTAGTCACTTTTGTACTTAGAGCATTTGGTGGCTTCCTGCCACCCTCAGAATAAAGTCCAATATCAGGGCTTGTGAGGCCCAGTGGGATCTGGTCCCTTCTCATCTCTCCAGCCCATTTTTCATACCTTACCCTCTGGAATGCTTCCTGCAGTAATTTTGAGTTTATTTTTATTCTTCCTATATGCCTTTACTCTCTTACTTTCAAACCCTAACATTTGTTGTTCTTCTGCCTGGAATATCTTCCGCCACCTCTTTGCCTAAATAACCACTACTTATCCAAACCATCTTAGATGAGATGTTCTTTCTTCCACAAAGCCTTGAATGTATTAGCCTTTCATAGCACCCCTCTTATTTTTAAATTTCCTATTTAATTCTCTATCTTCCCCCACTAGATGGTAAGCACTGTGAGGAAAGAACACTGTCTATGGTGGTCACCAATGTACTTCTAGTACCCTGGACACTCAGTGGCACAGGAAGTATACTAACTGAATCCAAAAAAAGTATTTGTAAAGTAATAATGGAAGTTGAACTATAGGAAATTAGCCCAACTTCTGGTTCAACATGGCAGAATGTACATTTAACTCTGTCTCTGCCCACTCCCCATAAAACTTCACTAAAATGCCAGTAAAATTGGTTTTCAAGACATATATCCAGCAGGACAAAGAGAATGCTGTTGGAGATAGATTATCAAAGGGGATAAATATGAAGTTTAATTGGATGGTGGTAGATGGGTGTGGAAACCAACAAGAAGCAAGGTTTAAAGGGCCAAAGAATTGGAAAGGCTCAGTAATTGAAGACACTGGGTATTTCAGAAAATGGGGGGCTAAAATAAGGAGATTGATTGAAAGTTCTTACATGGAGAATGTAGAAACCCCCATCCTCTCATCCAGCCCAGTGATACTAAGCAACTGACCTACCCCATATCCAAGCAAAAGACAAGCAGTTTGCACTGTGGCTAGATTGTTCTAGAAGGGCTCTGGCCTTAGAGGCATCAGGTAAGGCAGAGAGCAGCAGTGAGATACTCTACCAAAGACAAGAAGGTTAAGTGAAATTTTGAAAGCCCTCTTTCCAATCCCTTCTCTACTTTGTTTACCTCACCTCAGACAGGTAATTAGAAGGACAGGGGATCACAGAAACTGGCAACTCCAATGAAAAGAGGAGGACTAACCTAGGAATACTGAGCATGGAGGTGAAGAGAACAGCACCTGACTCATGACGGACATATGCTGACATGGGGCCTCTATCAAATCAGCTGCCAGATCGCGATTTGGTGAGGTTTGCCACCCAACAGTTCCACTAGGCACATGGGTTTCTCAATTAGCTTCTGGTCCCTCATTCTTAAATATGTATAAATATAAATATAAATGGTTTATATTCTTGGCACTTCAGGAAAACCACTAACCTAAATGGAAGAGACCAAAAGAAATTTACAGGAAATAGAGACAAGGCAGAGAACAAAACAAATATTAATTATGATTGTAAGCAACATAATTAAGAGAGATAAGAGAAGATTTTACATCCATGTAACAAGAACAGAGTGCTTGTAAAAAGAACTTTCAGCAAATAAGTAAGAGCTCTTGGAATTTAAAAACATAATAGCTTTCCTGCAGGCAGGGACAGAATAATATGAATAAAATATGTGTGTCTAACCCCAAATTGTCTCTCTGTGGACCTTTACCCAGGGTTTCTACACCACACCCGAGTATATGGATGCTTTCCTGTGCAAGCTGTGCCATCCTGGGGAGGAGGCAGCAACCTTGGTCCTACTCATCCGCTGACTCCAGTTCCTTATTTGCAGCTTCAGTCCCAGACCCAGTCTTCAGTTCCAATCTATGCAACCATTGATACTTCCAGGGGCTCTTAGGCAAAATAGAGATTTTTAAAAATTGTGTGCATGAACAGATTTGACTAAAAAATAATGCACAGGCTTAGAGGGGTAAAGCAACTTGCCCAAGGACATGTGGACAGATATTAATCCTGAGTCTCCTGATATCTCTTATTTGTCCACTAATTAATTTATTCAAGAAATAGCAGGAATAACAAAGGTGATTAGTTCTTGCGTTTAAGGACCCCACAATCTGGTGAGCAGAGAAAGTGGTAAGAAAGATTGATGCTAAGACGCAGCTCTGCTCAGGGGGCTAGGGTATCTCAGGGAAGATGGCCAAGAAGAAAATTATGCCTGAGATGCATCTTAATGAATAGGACGAGAAGGAAAGGGGAATGGAGAGGACCAAGACAGAGGTGAGAGTGAGCACTGTGCTTTGGCGGCGCTCCAGTGGTTCTTGATCACGATGCCATCCCAAGAAGAGCTGAGGTTAAGCATCAGATCAGGTAGAAACCAGATCAGCCAAGAGCCAGTGTACCATGTGAAGGAGCCAGGACACATCCCACAGCTAGATATGAGCTTTGTAAGGGTTTTGAGCTAGGGAGTGACTCTTGTCTAGTTTATAATCCATTTGTTGATGTGGATTCCAAAGGCTACTCAAGGTAAGATAAGGAAAAGGAGAACAGAGGTCATTTGGAAAAGGTGACTGTGGCATGAAACGGAGTTGGGAATGCAAGTATTGAGTTTAAAAAACAGCCAGAGGAGCTCCCTGCCTCCAGGAATTAAGGAGAGACCAGGAGGAGCATAGGTAAGTTAGGGTCAGGAGAGGTAGACACTAAATTGAGAAGGTTACACTGATCTCAACATGCTAGTGCTTCTCAAAGCTTTCTACCCAATAGCAGAGGAAAAGAAGGTCTGGAAATCTTGGGTGGTGACTGGAAGAGGACTTTTACAATCTCAGAACTTCTGTTTAATCTGTAAAATTCATATGAGCTTTGCATTCTACTTTACATAAGATCAGTCTGTTTTAATATAAAAATAGTTTTTATTTACTTCCCAGTAAAAACACTTCCCACACTCCAAGAATTCTTGCAGTCAAATTAATATTCCAGCAAGATGCTCCTATGGCTTCTCATGCCTCATGAAAGCCAGTATTGGATGATATACAACAGTGAGGAATTTGGTTTGTTCAGGTGAGCTGTGAGGGGAAAGAGGGATTTGGGGGAGTTACATTGGGGGTTATGGGGTTGAGTCAGTTTGAAACGGATATTAGAAAGCCAGGTAAGAGGCTTTTAAGGGAATCCCAATGAGCTCTCAGACTAGAGAATGGCAGTGGATGAAGCAAAAAACAACATACAGAAGAGAAATGTTTGAAGACCTGGTAGATGATTCACTCCAGGGGGCCAGACAAAGAGAAGAAGGAATAAAAGACAACTCTAACTTTGAACCCTGGGGATGTGATTCCAGGGTTGGGAAGGGAAGCTTCCTCTTCCCAAGGAGCAGGAGGAGCATACCAACCTCAGCCAGCTGTGCTCGTGTGCTTGTGCATGACGCCCATGTGGGAATGTATTCTCCATGGCCAGGCACTGGGGACAGGCAAGAAGATCTAAGCAAAAACACAAACTGCTGGAGTGGGGCCATTCTCATAGAAGGCACAGCTGACACCACAAGAGTGGCTGGAAAGTCTGAGGGAGCAAGGAGAGAGGAGCAAACACTGAAGGTCGAGGGCTCAACTTAGGGGGAAGACACAAATCAGCAGTGGAGAAGGGGAGAGGAGACTCTGTATGGGACAGAAAACAAGGTGTGCTGAGCTGACACATAGCCACAATGCTGGCAATCACAGGAGCAGAAAAACTCAGACTCGGTGGAGGAAAAAGGGGGGATGTCTTGGTTAGCAGCGTGACTGAAGAGTCCAGGGGTAGATCCTGACCTCGGCTGTGATTAGGTCTCAGGTCTCAAACGATGCCATCGGAACTCCATCTCCTCTCTCTGCCTCCCTGTCTCCTGTGGATTCGCCTTTGCACAGCCTCTCTCACTGTGACGGCTCCTGGGAGCTCCAGGCTTTTAGCCTCTCATCTCATCAACCCCAATTGAAAAGGAACTTCCTTGTCCCAAAAATTCCAACAGAAGTTCCAGCTTTGACTCTGTTTGGACCCCATTGGCTCACAGGCCTGTCCTTAAACCAGTCACTCTGGCCAGGCCTGGGTCACAAGCCCAAAGTCCCCCATCCAAACCCACGTTAACTAAGCATTGGGAAAGGGGCTTTCCCTGAAGAAGGAGGGCTACACAACTTCCACATAAAAAGGGAATGAGTGCGGTCAGAGAGGTGGAGAGTGGGTCCAGGAGGAGAGGATGTTTAAGAAGCCGAGGGTGGAGGTGGGTGGCCACACATGTTAAATGTCATGCAAAGGCCAAAGTAGGGGCCATAGAGGCCCCATGGCACTTGGCCAGAGAGGAAACCAGGCGGCTCCTCTCTCCTCTTTCTTGCTCCTGCCTTCATTGTGAGTCTGAAGACAGTCACACCCATCCCTGGCTTCCCTCCTTCCTCACACCCACCCTGGCATCCAGAGCCCAGCTCACAGCCCCCCAACCCCTTCTCCAGCCTCCCAGAACCAAGCCAGAGCCACTGTTGCTGGGCCCCCAGGCCCAACCAGCAATAAAAAGTCCCTTCTGGCTTCTGCAAGGGAGCTCGTAACGTGAGAGCCAGGTCCTCCCTGGCTGGATGTCCCCACCACACACATCATATGATTCCTTCCTTCCCAGCAGGTAATTTTTCCAGTGAAAGAATCACCCCTCCTCTGTCCTTTACCTCTGACCCACCAATTGTTTGCCGAGGCAGGACCAGTAACACTCCTTGGCTGGACTTCAGAATTCCAGTCTGGCCGGGGGTGTTAGGCTGGGATTTAACCACGGACCCTGAGGGGCTCATGTTATATGAATCATCTCCCCAGTGCGCCAAGACATCAAACCAGACTTCACCCCTCGCTCTTTCTTTCCCGGCCGCTTCAGCTCATTGGAGTTTAAAGCTACACGGCTGGCAGCAGCTCATCTGGAACATCCCTATGCGCTCCCCTTTTCATGAAAGGACACACCCTCAGAGAGCAAGGCAGAGTCAGACAGACAGACAGACAGATGGACAGGGAGAGGAGAGTCTGGCAGACGGACAGAATGAATATGGATTTCCTGCCCCTGCTATGGGAGGGGGAGCCCTGGCAATCACATCCAATGTTAGAATCCAGCTTGGGAAGGGCCGACAGCAACTCCCCTTAGGAATCTGAGTGGGTTCTTTTGTGTGTGATGTTTTGAAGCATGTCAGCATTCCTGGGCACTGTCAGCCTCCTTCAAATGACCCGAGTGGGGGTGTGAACAGCAAGCTCTCACCGCCTTAGGCTGTGCAAAAGGAAAGGCTGGGAATAGTGTTCCAGAGGTTTCCTCTCACTGTGAAAATCAAGGCAGAAATGCCTCATCCTCAGCTCCCCAAATACCCTTGAAGATCAAGGGGCAGCTAAGCTAATCTATTATAAATTCTAATGTAGCACAGTTCCCTGACCAGAGCTGCTTCTCCTTCGGTGCCCCGAGAGTTAGCCAATATTTCATCAAAACCTACTCCCTTCCTCGGGTCCACATCTGCTCCTCCTGCTCACCCCGAGAGGCTCGCACGCTGGCGCCTTCTTCGTGCATATGGTCTCCACGCACACACACGTGCACACGCACACACACATGCACACCGCTGGACTCTGATCTTCCTTCCTGATTGATGATACTACCTGGCCCAGTCTGGTTTGAAATGATCATTTTTCACTCTCAGCATTTTCGAATCTCACAAAAAGATGCCCAAAAACACCAAAATGGTAACACACACAAATATCTGCACACACATTACACATATACCAAGCCACTCAGAGCTTTTTTCCATGAGATGTTTTTTTCTGAGAATTAGTCTTTTCTCTTGATTTTAACCTTACTACTTACTTCATGTAGGCCTAAATCTCCAGTGTAATAGAAGTGTATACCAAGGCCAGGGAGTGGCCAAGTCACTTACACGGGGCAGGAAGTCCACCTCATGTGCTTGAAGACCTGAATGCAGCCACTTCAATAGCTGCTCAGTCTTAATCCTCCCTCCTCTAAAATGGGTCTAACTACCCGCTCCAGGAATCAGGCTGTAGGGTGTTAACTTCTGCCAGACCTTTTTGGAGATGAAGACACAATGCTCACCATGGCATGCTGAACCAGGAGGCAGGTGGGACTCCTCCGGACTTTGAGACCCTGTCTGAGTGAGCAGTTTAAGAAAGCATTATAATTTAGCAGCTGGGTGTGAGCAAAGAAACTGCCCCCATAAAAACCAGACCTCTGGCAGAACACATCGTATGACCCCAGGTTTCTGTTGTATGTAATCGTCATCCTAAAGGAATCTCTGTACAATGCTGACTGTGTGCCAGGCACTGTGATTTACGTAGATTCACTCGTTTGCTTCTCTTAACCCCCATGCTGAGGAAGGCACCATCATGAAGTCAAATTAACAGATGACAGAACAACAGCGGAAAAGTTAAATAACTTGCTCAAGTGGTAGAGCCAGAGTTTGAACTAAGAATGGTTCAATAGTCTGTGCTTTTAGCCATCACAGTATACTGAAGAGAGCAAGCAGGTGAACAAGTGAGCACGTGTGTGTGCATAGAAAGAGGAAGAAAACACAGCTCGTGACTTCACGGTTATAGGTGGCATGACGGGATTTTTCCCTTTTGCTGTAGTATTTGCACTTTATCTATACTTTCGTGACATCTACAGTGAACAATAATTTTTAAATGCTCTTTTGAAAGAGCATCTCCCAGTTCTGTTTATCGGACCACCATGCTTTTTAACCCAACGCAGCAGACAGGTAGGGGCAATGCTCACACTGTTAGGCAGATTTAAGCCATTCCTCAGACACAGTCAACAAAACAAGGAAGAGTGACCTAGAAGAGGTTAGTCTGCAGTGAAGAAATCTTGTCATCAAGGAAGTAGAAAGTAGTCTGATGCACCCCAAATCTACTCAAGCTCCCGATGTCCATGGACAGCATTAGGGAGACAGTGGGATGGACGGAAAGGACCTAGATTGGGTCAAGGATCAGAAGACCAAGTTTCTAGACTTATTATCTCTTTTTCATCTTGTGGTACCCAGATAATTTCTGCACTGTCTGAACCAGCTTTCTCACCTTGACCTTTGACGGCCTCCTGGATTCTAAGATAGTCACAGGAGATACTGTTTTTGGTGGCCTTTATGTGTGTTGCCTCATTTAATCAGCACACACACACACACACACCATGCACACAAACCCATAGGTGGGTGCTGATTTCACAGATAGGAAAACTGACCTAGGTCACAAAGCAAATAAGCCACTGAGTTCAGATGCCAACCCAGGGACAAGTGGCCCACGATTCTGGAGTTCTCTTTGAGTGAATAATGTCATCATGTTTCTAAAGCAAATATTCCAAAGACAAATACCTGGTCTAATCCTCTGCCTCAAACTGTGTGTCAGAGTGGTGCTCACATGGTTGTGGCTGCGTTCTGTGCTGTTTTAAGGAAAGTGCTTTGTAACTCTTCCTCCACTTCAGCTCACCCTTCACTGCTCTCCTTCTTATCCCTCAGGTTCCTCATCCTTCAGGGCCCCTCGAGCTTTCCAGGGTGAAAGGAACCAGCTCATCAGGAAGAGAGCTCAGTTCTCTGGCACCCACAGAGAGACAATCTCCCATTAGCCCCGAGGTGCTGGCCCACAAGCTTTTCCCAGAACGTCCCAGAAGTGGTGGGGAGGGAGGGAGCTTGCACTACACACAGCCAGCCAGCCAGCTCTCTGGGCAGGCAGCAATAATGGAGAATGTGATAAGCTGTCACTAGAAGCCAGCTCAGTTCTCCGAGACTTAATGGTAGAATAACACAATAGGGTCAGACTAAAAAGGTTCCCTTATGAAAATTTTATCAGCAACTTTGGTAAGTGGCTGTGGGAAAGGTGCTTTGCTCGCAGGCAGACCTGGGACCCGATTTTACAAGGTACAGGCAGCCTGCATTGCATCACCCCCGCAAGATATTAAGGGCACTCAAATTGAATTAACACCAAATCAAGCTGGTGCACTTAACAATACAAATGCACTTAAGGGATGCCTCAGGATGATTTGTGACTAAAGAAAGCAAAGAAGAAAACCAACTGCAAGCCACAAGGGCGGTGTTGTGTGTCATCTACAGGAAAGGCCATAAGTAGAACTTAGAATACCGGAAAACCATGAACTTCAGGGGCGCTCAAATACCTTAGACTCAGCCGTAAAATAGAAGGCCGCTTTTGTGGTATACAGAAACAATTGATAAATAAATTATGGCCAATTTTCTTAGTGGCATGGTCTCCATTACCTCTGACAGTGGCGTAACTACTCTGCTAAGACGATAAGAGGCGAATAATGGTGGATCAGGTAGCGCCCCAGGAAATTCTTTGCCAGTTGCCAGGCCTCTTCATGACAGTGATGACACAAAGATCCTCATTGAGAGCCAAGTGATGAGAAGTGACAGCTCACCAGGCAGATCTTGACAGGCCCTAAAAAGAATCAGCTGAAAGTGTCCCTGGCAGATGGGACCCCAGAGTCAGGGCTGGCCCTTTCGTCTCTTTCCTTCTCTTGTCAGCATTTGTCTGCACACATTTTCTCCTCTCATATCTTCCTCCTCTGCCCTCAGCCTCCCTCACCCTCTCCCCACACCCCTATCTGCACCCCCTCACCTTCTCTCTCGCAGACACACTGTCTACCGAGCTGGAAGACAATTCGGCCATCTTCATAGATGAATGGCTCTTCTGAGGTAATATTGGAAACTTGGATACATTCTGGACTTGGGAGAATTCAGGGGGAAAAAACGGCCTCACTGGGGATTTCTTTCCATCAAGTGAAATACACACAAAAGCATGCTTTTGTTATCCTTTCAGGAAAAGAGCTGCCTCCATGCAGGGTCTCACTCTGAAAACGGGTTACATTTAGGTTGGAGGTGGCCTAATTTTGTCAGAGTTAAAGCAATTGCTCATCGAGTCATGAGGTGGCTGGGAAACTGGGGCAGGCAAGTTCAGTTTTTCACTGTGGAAAAAGGATTTCTAGAATGGTCGGGAGGACCACTTGTAGCTGCTGTTGTGTCTCCAGCAACACTTGCTCACTCCAGGAGGTGGGCATCGTCGGACAGAAAACTGGGACAATAAGAAGGTCTCTGCATTTAGAATTCACTATCTTGGGCCCTTGCTCTGCTAGAATTTAGCTGTGTGACCTCAGGTGAGTCACTTGACTTCTTTGAGTCGTACTTTCTCCCTCAATAAAATGGAGGCCTTTGCATTTGACTGTTTTAAGGATGGAGCAAATGTTATTATGGGGAAAGTCTTTGGAAACTAAGAACCATCTATGAACATAAGGCATTGTCATGAGGAATACAATATCCAAAAGGCACATGCAGATCCACTTCTTATAGAAACAGTCAAAAGTCTCAAGGAAGAATATTCAAACCACTCCTGGTTTTCGCTTTTCTGTAACAGCAGCCTCCTCTCAGATAATCAAGGAACCAGAAGAGTAAACCAATGCAAATGAAATATACTAAAACCCCTCAACTTCACTTTTTAGCTTCTCCCATACAGAATTTTAAAATGAAGACAGTGAATTGCATAATTCCTGGTATTCCCTAGCAGTGAGGTATTCCCAAACTCAACACGTCTTGAGGGCTTGTGGCCAGATTGCCTCCTGCTTCTCAGAGTGGAAGCCAGAGAGTTATCCCATCCCCAGACCATCCCTGGCAAGGCTGTCCCCACCTGCCCACCAGGTAGTGATGTTCCTCTCTTTTGAGCATTTTACCTCCACCTGGGGCATCTGGAGTCCCTGTCCATGGTGTCTTCTGCTCACTCTATTACTTGAAAATCACCCCTTAAATGCTTAGGAATCACTACTCACATTGTGCATTTTCCTACTATCACTGGTCCCCTTTCCGCAAACCACCTTCTTTGGAGCTTACAAATCATTATTCATCAGTGATTCACCAAGTCAACAAATAGTCACTGAGCGCCAACTCTGTGGTACCAGGTGTCGGTAATACGGGGGTGATGCAACAGCATCCCTAACTCCAAGGAGTATACTTTCTCATCATTCTTCCTCTCCTAGCCCCATCTTTGGTTTCACTATTTAGTTCCAAAATGTCAAGAGCTACACTGAGCACATGTCTCTAGTGAGGGAAACTCCCCCACAAATTGGAAAGGAAGCAAAATTTGTGTCACCTGGAACTCCATCCTTCAAGGATCTCCATGTACAATTAATTCCTCCCTCACCGGGTTCCCCTAGACTCATACACATACTTGTACACATCATGTGCTCAGTCATTTGTGTGCATGTCACTCTCTCACCAACACACTCCAGGCTCCTTATCTTACTCATGTCTGTATCTGAAGTGTGTACCACAAGTTCAGGTACTTAGCTGGTACTCAGAAAGCCTTTGTGGAGTGAATGAATGCAGGAATGAATTAATGGATGAATGAATTTGTCATCTCCTTACTTTCTTTTTGTTTTCTTTCCAACATTTCTTTTAGGTTCAGGGCATACAGGGGCAGGTTTGTTAGATGGGTAAGTTGCATGTCTCAGGGTTTTGATATACAGATTATTTGGTCACCCAGGTAATAAACTTAGTACCTGATAGGTAGTTTTTCAATCCTCTTCCTCCTCCCAGCTTCCACCCTCAAGTTGTCCCTGGTGTCTATTGTTCCCTTCTTTGTGTCCATGTGCGCTCAGTGTTTAGCTCCCACTTATGAGTGAGAACATGCAGTACTTGGTTTTCTGATCCTGCATTAATTCATTTAGAATAATGGTTTCCAGCTCCATCCATGTTGCTGCAAAATCTCCTTACTTTCTCTGTCCATAACCATCTCCCCTTTCTTGTTTGTTTGTTTGTTTTGTTTTTTTGTTTGTTTTTCCTATCATCCCCAGCCCCAGCCTGTGATACAAGCAGACAGTGTAGCCTAGTGGTCATCAACACAGGTTCTCTCTGGGATGTGTTGGGGTTAGCTCTGATTGGCTTGCAAGAGTGGATTGTTAAAATGAAGACAGTGAATTGTACAATTCCTGGTATTCCCTAGCAGTGAGGTATTTTTAAAACTTTTTGAGCTGATTTTAAACTGTTGGTAACTTGAATTCAGCCATAGTGGGAGGGTTTATACCATGGAAATCAGTAAAATGCTCCAAACCAGGGATTTGGAGTTCTGGTTTTTCATGCCTGTTTGCCGGCACACCACTTCTCCGAGTTATCCCAACCTGAATTTGCAGCTCAGCTTTACCATGGACAAGTTGCTTGCTATCTCTAAGACTCAGTCTCCTTATCTGTAAAATGGAGATGAAAAGTATGGCTTCATGGGGTTACTGTGAGAATTAAATGACCCAATGTTTATAAAGTGCTTAGCACAGTTCTTTGCACACAGTAAGTGTTCAATAAAGGCAGTTATTTTTATTAGCAGTAGTATTGTATTAGCATTAGTGTTATCATTCCTTGGCTTTCCACTAATGCATTCTTTCCTCCAGTTAGTTATACTTTTTTCTTATTCTACAAAGAATTGGTGGCAACTTGAAAAAGCAAAAACTATTAAATAGAATATATAAATAAAAAATCAGGAAGAGAGAAAATAAACGTTAGGGTACAAAGTCAAAATCACAACACTATTAGAATTGAATGGGATCTAATAGATTAAGACTCACTGGAGTGTTCGTTGTAAATTTCTTAAGGTGCTACCAACAGAATCACAGAGTGTTAGAGCTCAAGGAACCTCAAAGATGTTCTAGTTGAATCCTTGTTTACAGATGGAAAACTGAGGCAGGCAGGCAGGAAGGAATCATTTCTTGAGCACTAGCAAGCATAGTGACTAATGTTTTCGCTTTCATCATCCTTATAGAATTCCATTTTACAGAAAGCCACTGAGGCAAAGGAAATGACCAGACTTGCCTAAAGCCACCTGGTTGGTAATGGTTGAACTGAAATTGGGACCCAGCCTCCCATCTCATAGTCCACCCCTTTCTTCTGTCTTCTTCCTGCAGAAAGATACATTTGGTGATAAGAGCGTCCCAAAGATCAAAAAGTCTTTCAAGGTCCAACAGAATTACACTCAAATGGAAAAACTGCAGGTGTGTGATGGAGGGGACTTTCCAGGGAATTTCCTAGGTCTGGCTGTGACACATGAAAGAATGACAAGCATAAGCCCAGTGGCAAGAACAGCTGCTTTTACAAAAAACACATCCTCATTTTGTGTTGGCTTTTGAAAAGAGATCTATGTTATTAATTCATATTCATTTGTGGTCCACTCTGAAGTTCAGGTCTTTTTCTGCTGTTCTTATAACTAGAAATGTTTTTTTCTAACTCCTACCGATAGCTTTTACTTCCTTCTTCACAAAGCCTTCTGTTGGCGTGGTTAGTGGGCACGGAAATCAAGTCTCTTTTCCCTTCCTTTTCATCTGAAAGAAGCAGCACAAAGCAAGAAGGTGGTTAAAAAGCAATCAATGGGGCTGACACAGAAGGGCAAAGAACAGGCTATGTCATCCACAGAGTGAATGAATCCACCATTTACAGAGAGTTGACAGCAATGTCTCACTTATTAGGCCACCACCCCTGTTTGGCAGCAAGCGGGCTGAGGCCCAGCCTGGGGGGTCTGTTTTATGAGGATCATGTTATTGCCCTCAGGGCTGTAGTTGACCTCACACCAAATAAACACGTCAGCCAGTTCCAAAGTCACCATTCCCAGGTGTGGTCTGGAGGCGCCACGCAAAGACCCTCACGGTCATCGCTCCATTTTTCCTCACCTCCACTCAGAAATGGCTCTCACAGTCTCAGCATCAGTGCTGACAACTCTCTCCCTATCCCTTTCCCCAAATCATTTGTCAAAACAGTCCAAGATCTCATGAACTGGACCTGAATTGCCATCTGAGTGCAGGTCCACTAGCCTTCAGAGAGAAGACCCTGCAAAGGAGAAAAACTAATACACAATGAAATACAAATTTACATACATATATATTTACATTCTATGTCTCCCTCAAAAATTAAGGAAGGGAGATTGGGCAGTTGCTTTTTATTTGTTTTTCCAGGTTTTTATTAAAAATATGCTTTTCATTATTTGTTTTTCACACAGCAGAATTAACTGCTCCAGACTTCATCTCAGGTTGGCCTAAATACTGGCATAGTTCTGAGCTCCATCACTCTGCCACCAGTTTGGGTGAGCTTGGGTAATACTGACTCACTCACTTTCAAGTTTTTTAATAAGTCGGGTGTGTTAAAAAAAAAAAAAAAAAGACCTGCTATCAAAAATCAAGCAAAAAGCCCAGTGTCCCCTGGAAACCCCCCTCGAGGTACTGTTTACATCACTCACAGTGTGGAAGTCCTCTCCAGACACCGGATGCATATTCTCACCCGGAGATGCCTCTAATTGGGCCGTAGTTTCTAAAGAATATTCGTGTGGATTCCAACCCCACCACTCAACTTCTGTGACCTTAGACAAGTCATGTCAACCTTAGTCCTTTAAGTGTAAAACAGAAACATTCACACCTGCCTGATGTACCTCACGAGCAAATACAAATGTGCTTTGGAAACAATAATGTGGTAGGGAAATGGCAGCTGTTATTATTGTAATAAGGTCAAAAATGACACAAGAACATGGCTCCTCAGACACCGTCTGGGGTGCTTGGTTCCGGAAGCATTTCTTCTGGAGCCAGCAGTGAGGTCACTGTGGAGGCAGGAACAGACCATTTTGCTTCCATGTTTGTGGGAAAAGGCACCATCTTGGAAGGGAGGACAGGAATGCATTGTGGGAAAACCCACAGCATGCCTGTTGTTCAGAAAACACAACTGAAACCACACTGGTTAGAAAGTATTGAGACTACAACCTGAACAAAAAGAATTCAAACACTTGAGCTTACGCTGGGATTGTTTTCCCAGGGTCAATCCTGCCTTAGAACTTTGCTGAGGAATTTACGTTTCTCATTACTTGAGGGAAATAAGAAGCTCAGTTGAGACAATTAGAATTCTATTCTGGAGGCAAAACAACAGCTCCAGTTTGGCCTGTGTTTTATTCCCACCTCTCCTTCAGGCTTTACCTGAAGTATCTCAAGGGAAACACAGCGGGGAATTGGTATCTTTGCTGGTCTATTACAAGGTCTCTTTGTGTTCTGCTTCTCCAGTTTCTGAATCGGTAACTCCTGAAATACACCTTGCAAAGTCTCTCTTTAGGCAGATGTACCACTGAAATTCATTATCTCGTCCTCTGAGAACCAGGCAAAGGAACAGGCCCCCGTGTGGAGGATCTTCATGCTCACAAACACATCTGGACGGGGAGGTGACTCGTGCAGGCCGGCAAGGATACCTGCAGCATACCTGCTGTCACTGCAGGGTAACAGGCAAGGGGGCTGAAAAATGGAGGGAGGAAAGAGGCAGGGGAGTGTTCTCACGGTGGACGATGAGGGGAGAGTGGAAGGATGTGGTCATGGGGAGAGAGGAAAGAAAGATGAATGGGGCCTGAGTCAGTCATAGGCTAAAGCAAACAGGAAGGTTTTAAAGTGAGATTTGAGGAGAGGAAGTGGTTCTGAGCAAGGGGAGGGAGAGAGTTCCAGAGATCGGTCTTGGACAAGAGCTACTCTTCATTTTTTTGGATAGTCCCCCTCGTGTGAATATTTCTTGGCAGCTCTGACAGACGAGTGAACCAATTTATTATTTTTTTATTTTTATTTTTTCAAAAAATTCACAACTGGCTTCAATTCTCCCCCAGACCTTGAACCAAAAGGGATTGAGACTTTAGGTCTGAAAACATTCAGGAGATTCATTTGTGCTCTGCTTCATTTGCACTGCTGCCTGCTGCTCACAGCAAACACTCAGGGCCACCCAGACAAGGGCATACAGGGAGGTGTCCCAGCCCCTGTTAACCTGCAGCCAATCTCTCTGATGCCGTGTCCACTGTGCCTGAGTGGATCCAGGAATATCATCTGGGGGGAGCTTGGCACCTTTATAAATCTCTCTAAACCTAAATTGCTGGATGTGGAATCACGGTTGCTACCTCCCCGTCCGGCAACAGGGCCTGCGTGTGGCAGAGGGAAGGAAGGGGGAGGGAGCTTTGGGGCTGGGGACCCAGTGGCGGGTCACATGAAGAGACAAGGGACAAGGGATTTGGATTTGGCATTCCCATGGAAAGCCTAAAGGTACAGATCCTACCAGATAAAGAGCAACCTTGGATAGACACACAGTGCCCTGGCTTCTGAGGACTGATCTTACAATAGCTCTAGAAGCCAAAAACAAAACAAAATGAAGCACTAACAAAAAAACAAAACAAACAAACAAAAAAAACTTCCTTGAAAGAACTTAACCAAAACCAGCACATCTGAAATCTTTTCAGTTCCTTGGGGAAGTTCCCTTCCCACTACCGTTTATCAGAAACTGTTTTCTCCATATTGTAAAAGATAATAAAATCTTCTGGGCTTCAAGAACTAAGAGGCTTTGATTTTGCTTCTTGTTTCGTGACTTTGGGAACTGAACCTTCATGGTTCTTATCATTTTCATCTATAAAATGGGGTTAATAAGCTTTGCTCCCACCTCAAAAAACATTACTCACATGATATGAACTCCTTGTGTAAGGATCAAGACATATATATAAAAGGACGTCATTCATAATAGCAGAAGTTGTTACAGAACAACACCTAATAATGTCCAGGTTATTGTTTCTTCTTAAACTAAAACTGAACTCAGGCATGAAAACTCAATGCTGGATCGCTTTTTATTGTGCTAGAAAATAAGCAATTTAAATAAAAACTCCAATACTTCTGCAGTGTCTACATTCTCTATTTTGAAATCCAAACTGATTTCTACATTACAATTAAATTTTAAACATAATATACTGAGCACATTTTAAATGCTTATATTACTTTAACAGCTTTAATGAGATATAATTCATCTTCTCTTATATTATTTTTTACACTTTAAAACTTCACTGTTAGGGCCGTGCACAGTGGCTCACACCTCTAATCCCAGCACTTTGGGAAACCAAGGCAGGCAGATCATCTGAGGTCAGGAGTTTGAGACCAGCCTGGCCAACATGGTGAATCCCTGTCTCTACTAAAAATATAAAAATTAGCCAGGTGTGGTGGTGCACCCCTGTAGTCCCAGCTACTCTGGAGGCTGAAGCGGGAGGATTGCTTGAACCTGGGAGATGGAGGTTGCAGTGAGCCGAGATCACACTGCTGCACTCCAGCCTGGGCCACAGAACGAGACTCCATCTCGAAAACAAAACAAAATAAAACAAAAGAACAAAAAACGTCTCTGTCAAATATAGTAGTCACTAGGCTCATGTGGCTACTCGAATTTCAATTTAAATTAACAATTACTTAGTACAACTAAAAAATCCAGTTTCTCAGTCATACTAATCACATTTCAAGTGCTCAGTAATCATGTGTGGCTAGTGGCTATGGATTAGACAGTACAAATATAGACCAGTTCCATTGTTGTAGAAAGTTCTGTTGGGCAACACTGCTCTAAAATAATACAGAATATACTCATTACAAAAATGTGGAAAACATATAAAATCAGGGAAAAGATACAAATTTCTTATTTTCCCACCACCAATGAAAACCACTATTAATAATTTAGCAGATTATTTATTATGTTTGGGTTTTTTCCTGAATATCTGTTTTGTTTCGTTTAGATTACATGGTTGTGATCCATTGAATATGCAATGTTATAGTCTGTTAAGCTTTAAAATAAAAGCATTGTTCCATGTTGTTGCCTCCTTTTCAGAAACATAATTTATAATGGCTGCAGAATATTCTATTACCCAATTGTTGGCATATAGAGGGTACATGTTTGAATTTTTCTTAATTCAAATAAAGGTAAAATTTCTGATTTAATAGCACTTGCTCGCTTTAAAAAGAGCCCAGAGAAATTACTGCATTCTGCAATAGTTCCTAACATACACAGAATCTGGGAGCATCAGGAATAATCCGCTTGAACCATTGGTGGCTTCCTCTCCCTTCCTGAGCCCCTGAACTTGGAAGAGGCACATGTGTGTCATCTCCCACTACTTTAGGGCTATGTTCAGCAGATGCAAAGTAAGGGCAACATGCTGCAAAAGGAGGATAGTCATCAAGAAATTACACGTTTCATTTGCCAAAAGCTAAACGCAGAAGGATTATGCCCTCTCAGAGCCTTCTTCCTGCAATATACTATGAGCCTCACAGGGCCCCGCGGCGTTGCTGAGGGGGCAGTGGACATGAAAGGACCCCACACAGAGCCTGGCACACTCTCGCAGAAAGCTTCCAGAGCCCTCCCTCAGCAGGTTCTTCTCCTACCACACCGGTCTCCTCTTCCTCTTCACATGAGCATCAAGGACCACAGGCTCTGCCCTCAGGCTCCTCAGTGACCCAGCTCAGCCAGCCTGTGGCTTTAGCCACCAAGAGGACCCCAAACTTCTCTCTGCCTCCTGAACTCTCTCTGAACTCCATACTCAGACATCTGCCAAAACATCTCCTCTGGGCATCTCAAAACTAAAATGTAATTTTACCCCATCTCCCTATCAAATAAACGAACAAAGATAACAAAAATCTCTGCCCCTACTACAGTTCCCCCATCTCCATAAATGACATCTCCATTTTTCTAAATGCTCAGGTCAAAAATCTGAGGTCCTCCTTTGCCCTTCTCTTTCTCTAATGCCTCATCCATCATTAAATTCCTCAAATCCTACCTTCCCACCTCCACCAGCCCGACAGCCACTGCCCCCTCTCACCTGGCCACTGCAGCAGCTTCCCAACTGGCCTCTCTACATCCACTCTTGCCCCGAGGGGCTTCGTCTCCACGTTAAGTTCTCACCAAGGTAGTTCCATCTGCCCCCGGCCCCTGCGTGTTTGGATATGTGTGTGTGTTTGGTGGGGGGGTGTCTGGGTTGTCACAACAATGCTCATTGCCTTAGTGCCTGAAGGACTAGTGTCCTAAATGCTCACCACTAAGGAATATCCCATCCAACATGCCAATAACACTTCCCTGAGAAGTTCTGACCTGCAGTGATCCTTTCAAGACCCAAGCTGCAAGGACTCTCTCCATCAAACAGCTCCCTGGAGGAAATGTTTAAATGGCTTTTTACATTAAAAAATACATTTTTTGAACCTTGAAGCTGGCAGTTTCCATGTTAAATCCTCCCACTGGCTCTATTCCAGACAGGTAGGAGGCCTGTCACAGTTAACCACCACTAATCAAGGAATCTCCAGGTCCTAGAGGGGAAGGCAGAGGAGAGGATCTTTAGAGAACAACAACAACAACAAAGGTGCTTATGGGACTCGCTATGCCTGAAATCTCCCTCCCCATCTAGCTGGTGCCCTCCTAAGAATCCTTGAGAATTCACTCTAACGTTACCTCCTGTGGGAGCCCCACTGACTACTCCATGCAGCTGCAGACACCTTTGTGCCATCTCTGGACTTCGTGCACACCTGAATGACAGCCTCTGTCACAATGTAGCAATTATTTATTATGTATCTTTCCCCCTACTAATTAGAGGGTTCCTTGAGGGCAGGATAATGGGTTACCAGGGTGTGCTTCCAGGATCCCTGAGTGGGCAACTCCCTTCGCTCCCTCTGGCCATGGTCTAGCTGCTGTCTACAAAATGCAGACCCCAGAGAAGGACCATATCTTTCCATGCACTCAAAGACATGGCCTCATGAGCCCACTTTTACAAGGAGCACTGAACCCGGAAGAAAAGGAAAGATGGTCTCAGAAGGCGGGAAAGAACATCAGCAGGCCAGGCTGCAGGTTCTGGGAACCAAGGCCACCTCCTCTCCCTTTGTCAAAGACTGGCTCAATTCTGAGGCTAGAAGGAGAATGCTAACGGGGCAAGAACTTGAATGCATCACTGAGGTGACAGGCAGCATGGCCATGAGAAGGGATGTTCAGATTTACTCATCTATGGACCCAAAGCCTTCTAGTGGAATAGTTGTGAAACTGTGCTTTAAAACCCATCACTCTAGAAAGCCTGTGAAATGAAGTGGTGCAGCCCCAGTGAGGGAGACACCATCTTGAGGTGCCAGACTCACATCAGGAGCTTTCTCTGGCCCCACACTGCAGCCTTTGATGATTCAGCCTTCGTGGCAAATAGCATCTGCTGCCACCATTGATGGAGAGGGGCCGTGCTCAGGAGGCAGGTTGACAGCGGACTGCTTTATGGAGAGGCACAGGAGCAGGAGACAAGAGAAAAGAGGCAATCACTTGTTGACCTATGTGCCATGCACCCTCATATCCTCAAACAAACCTTCATCAAGGACAGGAAACTGAGGCTCGGATGGGTCCAGTAACCTGACTGGACACAGAGCATGTAAGTGGCAGGGCTGACTTGTGAGCCCTTACTTGCCTGTATCCCCCAGTCCCTTCCCTGTACATGACACCCTCCCACACCAAAAACTCAGACGATGCTGCCATGATGCCGGGAGGTGGAAAATGTTGCAAGTTGCATCACAACAGTGCTGGGCGCTGCCCAAGAGTCAGTGGACCTGGACTGTGGTCCACGCTCAAGCTGATGGTTGACCTCGGGCAGGTCCCCTGAGCTCTGCAGGTTTCAAGTTCCTCATCTGTCTAGAGTGGAGCTGCCTGTAGATCTCCAATAGGCTTTCTAGCTCAAAAATTCTTTGATCTTAGAAACTTAACACCCATCGGTTAGGATTTGTCCAGCTACAATTCTGAAAAGAATTATTCCTGTGGATATGAGACATGGAATGTTAAGGTTTTGCAAATGTTACCATTCCAGCAACAATGTATGCATAGAATATTCCTGGCCAGGGAGAAGGATCTTAGGGAAGAGCGGAAGTCCGTCTGTCAGCAGTAGGCTTAAATGTGGCTGAACGGCGAGCCGGGTGATGGGAAAAGGGAATCTGGAAAGACTCACATTCTGTTTGAAAAGAAAAAGGGTTTTAATGGGACATGCTCACTCACTCTGGATTTTAACAACTTCTCAAAGTGTAATGGGGGGAGGTGGGTTGGGGGAGGAAAGAAACAGAGTTTGTGGAGTGAACAGAGGGGAAGAAAGAGAAAGTGATAAAAACGGGACAAATTCAGAGCTTGAGATCATGGAACAAATCAAAGAGGGCAGACTCTACAAAAGGCCCTGGGCCCTGGCTGGGGAGGCCCATGATTAACTCTTAAGAATATTGTTAACACCAGGAAGGAGGTTTAGGAGGCAAATTTTATTTTAGAAGCTGGAAAGTTCTAATATATATAATGCAGATCAGTGAGTTACTCTTTCTAGGCCTCAGTTTCCTCATTTCCAGTGTGAAGAGAAGTTTGTGTGGCATAAGAGCTTTGTGAGAATAAAAGGAGGCCGCACATGTGTAACCCAGGGGTATCTTGGGCCTGAGAGTGCTGTCACTCGTTCATGACAGAAAACAGCCCGGATGAGCCACAGTCTCACAGCAGCAGCAGACAGGAAGGCCAGACTGCGTGAGGCCAGCTTTCCACAGTGACAGCCCATGATGACATGCTGGAGAAACAGCAGCAGGGATCACATCAGGACCAAGAGGGCCTCCTCAGAGCCTCCCTCTCTCCCTCCTTCCAGTACTTGGACTGAGACAAATAATTCAGAAGGATGGAGAGGCTCCAACAGAAGCATGGGGTCCACAACCCCAAAACAAAGGGGGTGATTTGGTTTGGCTGTGTCCCCACCCAAATCTCATCTTGAATTGTAGCTCCTGTAATTCCCACCTGTCATGGGAGGGACTTGGTGGGAGGTAATTGAATCATGGGGACAGGTTTTTCCCCTGCTGTTCTCATGATAGTGAACAAGTCTCACAAGATCTGATGGTTTTATAAAGGGGAGTTCTCTCTCTTGCCTGCCACTGTGTAAGACGTGACTTTGCTCCTCATTTGACTTCCTCCATGACTGTGAGGCCTCCCCAGCCATGTGGAACTTTGAGTCCATTAATCCTCTTTCCTTTATAAATTACCCAATCTTGCATATGTCTTTATTAGCAGTACGAGAACAGACTAATACAGGGGGCTCAAATCAGTTCAGTTAGAAAACTAAGGAGATGTGATGTCACTTGCATCCTGAGATGATGAGGACAGTGTAGGGGTTAAGAACTCTGGATTCGAATTACTGGGGTTTGATTCCAGATCCATCATGGTGCACTCGTGCTGGGTAGCAAGGGAAGTTTAATAAAGGAATTTGTTTTTCAATGGTGTGGACTGGGTTTAGGAAAACAACAAAGGATGGGTCGTACCTCAAAGCTGGCCACAGCAGGGAGTGTTTGGGCCACAACGGTCAAGGAGGGGGCTGGCAAGTAGAACCCAGAGAGATAGCTCTCTAAAAACGGAATCAGAGAGAACTTACCCAGGCCTTGGTGACCAGAGGATGGGGGCAGCAGTCAGGGAGAGAGAGGATAGCCTGGGACTCCTCCCAGCACAGGGGGCAAAACCAAGGGCTGGGGACTGCTTGCTATGGAAACACATTGTCCAGACACTCTTTTAGATAAGGAAACTGAGGTCAGAGGGACTAAGTGACATGAATCATTAGAGACACGGATGAGAGGAGAACCCAGCAGAGCTTGGGCTATCATCCCCAAAGACACAATCCTGAATGTTGAAATCCTGAAAATATAATTATGGAAAACAATAATTTTAGAAGTTATTTAAAAAACATTTATTTATGTCTTTAAGGGGAATCTATTTGAGAAACATATAAAAATATGACAAACACTGCATAGGCCACTTTGTACAGTAAAATAGGCAATAAAATATATTTTTGCAAGTATAAACACTCAGGTATACTAACTACAGTCATGAGTATAAAAGTTATGAGCAGATGAACCATATTCATAAAGAAACAGGTCAAAAAGTGAAATGTATAAAAGTGCTTCACTATGGTTGGTTATTGTGTGCATCAGCTTTATAACTGTGGTCATCGGAAATACCTGGAAGGACAACCTCAGTCATTTGACAAGATCATTCAAAAACTTTGAGGGGTTATTATCACATATGCAGTAGCTCAAGAGCCCAGATCTTGTGAAATTTTATTTTTCACAAACGCAGATAGACGAAAAAGGACAGCTCTTTGTTTATTGAGGGAGTTTCAACATTTTTATGGACATGTGCAATGCTCATATACAAAGACAACGTTGTGATAACGCACTTTCATGGTGTCAAATTTGCAAAAAAAGTGCATAAAACTAATTAGAACTCCCTAAAGTTTACATAATTCATACCTCTAGTATTGGTAATAATGTGAAGGTGAAAAACAGTATGGCAAACTGGCACTGTGTGCACAGGGGCAGAAGTCATACATGATTAAATAATTTGCCAGGGGAGAGTTCTTGTATTGTTCATCTGCATTTTTACTTCTAAGATCTTCAAAATACAGTGAGTATTGTATTTGTATTTGGACAGTGATTATGGTCTACAAATTTTGAAAGTATATGCTGTCCATTCAAAAACTGGATTATTGCTTGGCCATTGCAATTAAGCAATTTATGCTTTTACAGCACCAGTAATAATTAGCCTTTAAACATTTATCCTTTACCATTAAGTAGCCTCATACACTTGACTTATCAACAATTATACAGATCTTCCATTGTGCTATAAGAAATACAGTAAGAAAGCCAGGCGTGGTGACTCATGCCAGTAATCCCAGCACTTTCAGAGGCCAAGGCAGGTGAATCATCAGAGGTCAGGAGATCGAGACCAGCCTGGCCAACATAGCAAAACCCTGTCCATACTAAAAATACAAAAATTAGCCAGGTGTGGTAGCACGCATCTGTAATCCCAGCTACTTGGGAGGCTAAGGTGGGAGAATCACTTGAACTAGGGAGGCGGAGGTTGCAGTGAGCTGAGATTGCACCACTGCACTCCAGCCTGTGTGACAGAGTGAGACTCTGTCAACAAACAAACAAAAAACAACAACAACAGTAAGAATAATATCTGGCTTCCCTGATATCAAATCTATATTAGTCAGGGTTCTCCAGAGAGACAGAACCAATAGGATATTGATATAGATCTATGAGAGGGGATTTATTGGGGAATTGGCTCACATGATTACGGAGGCTGAAAAACCCCATGACAGGCTATCTGCAAGCTGGAGACCCGGGGATGCTGGTAGTGTGGCTCTGTCCAAGCTTGAAAGCCTCAGAACCTAGAAAGCAGATGGTGTATCTCTCAGTCCAAGCTCAAAAGCCTCAGGACTCAGGGTGCTGCTGGTGTAAGTCCTGGAGCCCAAAGACTGGCTACCCTGAAGTTCTGATATCCAAGGCAGCAGCAGAAAAGCCCATGCCAGCTTCAGAGAAAGACCAGTTTGCCTTCTGTGTTTGTTCTCTTTAGGCTCCTGGCTGATTAGACGGTGCCCGCCAGCATTGAGGGCAGATCTTCCCTGCCTAATTCATTCAGACTCACACACTGATCTCTGGAAACATCCTCACAGACACACCCAAAATAATGCTTTACCAGGTTTTTAGGTATTCCTTAATTCAGTCAAACTGACACCTAAAATTAAGTCCAGAATTCTACCCCTCATCCACTTGGCACCCACACACACGTCTCTGTAAGCCACACTTCATTTCCAAATAAAGACAATAACAAGGTAATTGTTCTGCCTAATGTGATGCAACTAACACAATGCAGTAATCCTGCACGCAACTGAAAATATACTAATCCCTTCCCTAGAATTCGGCTTTCAGGATTTCAACATTCAGGATTTTAATCTGTTGGGATTGTGATTTTCTAAATGTAGACATTAGGGATTTTAGATGTTAAGGATTTTAGACTTTAGAGATTGTAATTTTTAGGGATTTTGATCTTTTGGGATTTCAACATTTGAGATTATGGTGTTTGGTGGTTTTTGTTTTTTTTTTTTGTCTTTCTGTATTATGATTGGCACCAAACTCATCACTTCTGTCTCTCAGCCTATTGTGTGGTCTAAATGCCTCCCTGAAACCCTTGTTAATACTGCCTGTCCACAGCGTTTACCACGTACGAGGTACTGTTCTAATAACTCATTTAAATTCCCACAATAACTCTGTAAGGTGGGTGCTACTATTATATTATCCCCACTTTACAGATGAGAGAGCTGAGGCATAAAGAGATTAAAGCCGGGTGTTCTGCCTATGGAGTAGCCATTCTTCATTTCTATACTTTCAAAAAAAAAAAAGAAAAAAGAAAAAAGAGAGAGAGAAAGCCACTCACCTAAAGTTACACTGGCTACTAAATGGCAGAACTGAGGTTCTAACCCTGAAAATTTTGCCCCCAAATCTGTGGTCTTAATCTCTAAAAGATAAGGGGCACAGGAGGACCCTGAAAGAAACTGAGGGGGGTTGTCACTGTTACTGAAGTACCAGGGCCCAAGGTCACTAATTTGTACTGTGGCATTGCCTGGCCCCACTTCACCTGGTGCCTCCAGCTCACTCTTCAAGATGGGACCTTCCAAGGCAACCTGCCATCCTCCCTCCCTCAGCCAGCTCCCTCCTCAGAGAGAGGCCCATCAGTCTGCACCTTTCCTATCCAGCCCCACTGCCATGCAGAGTGCCATCCGTGTACAACTAAGGGCTCTACACATTTCCCACGAGTTCAGCAGTCAGGGAGAATGGTACTAGGAACACGCTAGACCTCTTAAATTTGCTCCAAAGGAAGCTCAAGGGACTGAGTAGCGAATTCTTACAGAGGACGCAGCTCAAGCTTGACAGCCAATGTCAAAACTTGACAAGTCACTTGGTGCTTTGACTCAAAACCCTTCTTCTTCTGCCTGTGCATTTCCACTGAGGGCCATCCCTTTGAGCCAACTTGCCGATGCAGGCAATGTGTTCATCCTTCATCTGTCCCCACTCCCTACCTCTCTGAGAGCCATCAGTTCTGTGTCAGATGAGGAAGCAAAGATGAAGAAATGAGAGGATGTGCAGAGGCAGAGCTCTTCCATGAGTGTCCCCTTACCTCACACCCATCACAACCTGGAAGCCAGGCAACGATGATGACCAAGAATATTTATTGATCTCTTAATATGGGCCAGGCACTCTTAAAAGTGCTTTTTATACATTACATGAATACTGTGGTTGATCCCTATTTTACAATTGAGGAAGCAAACATTGAGAGAGGATCAGTCATTTACCCAAGGTACCAGGATTCAGATCCAGGTGCTCCTGACTCTTACCCACTTCCCAGGTAACAAAGGACTTGGTGTGTCTGGCTAAACTATTGGATTTCATCCTGAAAATTGTGAGATTTTAAAAACCTTCAAATAGAATTTGGTGATGCTCATATATCTTTAAGATAGAATGGCCACAGGTAGAAAATTAGGAGGGTTTTAGAGACAGGGGGACCATCTGGAGGCTACAGTGATAATCAAGGAATGACCCCCAAAGGCACCTGTACTAAAGTAGTGGCAGGAGGCAGTGAAAAGTACACAGACCTAGGAGATGCTGGAGGTAGAATGAGGCTTATTAGGCAGGGGTGGGTGAAAGGCAGGTGGTTAGGATCGCTCCCAGATTTCTGGCTTGAGCAGCTGCATAGATAAATGGACCATCAACTGGAAAGAGACCAGGGAGGGCGCAGATTTAAGGGCACTTGGAGGGAGATTACTGGGTTCTGTTTGGGACATGTTGAGTTCAAGGTACCCAGAGGACATTTGGATGAAAATGCCACCCCCACTCACCACCCTAAAGGGTCTGAGCTGGAGATTAGACTTGAAAGCTGCCATTCTTAAATTCAGGAACTAAATATACTGCAGTTTAAGAGGTCACCCAGGGAAACTGTGGTAAGTGATGAAATAAGTAGGCCAAGGTTGTAGTCCTTAGAGTCCATGCTTACTAGCAAGCAGTAGGAGAAGACCCAGCTACAGGGACTTGAGGGGAATGGTCAGAGCGAAGAGAGGGAAGGAGAGTGAGATGCCTGGGGAACGACTGAAGGTTATTTCCAGAAGGGAGTGGTTTACTGTGTGTATTAGTCTGTTCTCACGCTGCTGATAAAGACATACCCAAGACTGAGTACTTTGTAAAGAAAAAGAGGTTTAATGGACTCACAGTTCCATGTGGCTGGGGAGGCCTCATAATCATGGTGGAAGGTGAAAGGCACATCTTACATGGCGGCAAGCAAGCAAGAATGAGAGAGCCAAGTGAAAGGGAAACCCCTTATAAAATCATCAGATCTCATGAGACTTATTCACTACCATGAGGACAGTATGGGAGAAACCACCCCCATGATTCAATTATCTCCCAGCAGGTCCCTCCCGTAACCCGTGGGAATTATGGGAGCTACAACTCACGATGAGATTTGGGTGGGGACACAGATCCAAACCATATCACTGTGTCAAATGTCAAGGTCTAGTGGAGGGAGAAATATGTCCATTGAATTTGGCTATTTTGAGAACTTTTGCCAGAACTTTGCAAAAATACTATCAGTGGCATGGGGAAGAAAAGAGATTGCCCTGCAGGTGCTCTGGGTGGAACACAATCACAGCTCTGTGGACCCAAGTCTCTGGTTTGGGCCTCAGAAAGCCTGGCAGCCACTGCCTACTCTAATGCACCCTGCTCCTCTGAAACCCTCAGTTCCCACACTCCAGACCCTATTTTACTTCTCGGTTGGTTTCTTCAGCATCCATCCATGTGTTGGAGCCTACTGAAAATATTCCTTTTTCTAAAGTATTCTGCCCTCACACTCACCAACCCGTAGTGAACACAGAAAATCCATGCCCTTTATTAGATGCAAGGAGAGCTGAATTCAAATCTGGACTTTGCCCTCAATAACTGTGCCTACAGAAGTGACCTAACCAGTGTGTAAAATAGGTTAATAAGACTTCTGTTGCAGGGCTGATTTGAGGAATTAATGACATAGCCCATAGGGAAATTGCCTCCTTCCTAATAGGCTCAAGAAATGTTGTTTTCCTTTAGCTTAAATTCTCTCCAGGCTCTGAGAATGTGTATAGCCCAGGGAAGTAGAGTCTGGGTTTATCTAACCTTTTCTTAGAGAGGATTTTATGGGGGTGAAGGATGAGAGATCACCAGGTTAATGGGAGCTTGCAGAGTTAGAAAGGAGTGACTGAAAACAAATATTTCCATTGGTTTTATATTAGGTAGGCCTGCCTCATCCCAGCAGCTGTCTGCTGAGTGATGGGCAGTTCTATTTACTCCTCAGCCTCCCCAAGTGCTGCTCTAGAAGAGGATGCAGTGTACACTCCAGGGCTCACCATGGCCTTTACCATCTCAGAGCATGGTCGCCAGACTACCCATGGCCAGAGTTCCTATGGCTCCTGTGGTTCTAAACCATGGGCAGTTTTGCCCCCTGGGAGTAGTAGGCAATGTCTGGAGACATTCTTGATTATTACAACCCATGACAATAAGCCGTGAAGGAGGGAGTGCTACCAGCACCTAGCAGGTAGAGGTCAGGGCTGCTGTAAGCCTCCTGTAATTCACAAGACAGCCCCCATAACAAAGAATCATCACATCAAAATGTCAATAGTGCTGAGGTTGACAAGCCTCCTGGGCTGTGTTAAGATCCAGTTGTCCACAGCGGCCACCACCTTGACGAGGCTCCCTTTGGTGGCCTCCTTCCCTTCCCTGTCTCATTTCTCCACTCCTCTCCTAGGATCTCCTGGGATTCCTCCCCATTGAGCCACTGCACTCAAATCATTGTCTCAGCATGTGCTTCTGGGGACCCACAAACAAGACATGCATTGGGCTATTTCTGGTCTGAGTAAGGTGGAATTTATTCCTACACCCACTAGAAGAAGCACTCTCCACCACAAGGAAAAAATATGCTTTTAACATATTTACAAAGCAAAGGTACAAGTCCCAGTGAATATAACACAAACAGTAACCTCTTAGGACACACTATAGGTAACGCTAAAAAGAGCAGAGACTAGACTGGGCAGAATCAATCTCAGCATGTGTCCTTGAGAAGAGTTTGAAGCCAAGCTCAAAGCACGGAGTGGGGCAAATTGGCAACAAGAAAGAGAAAGGGCTTTTGGAGAAGATTCAGCCCAGATTCCAACCCCAGGCTGCAACACCCTGGGCTTCTTTCCCTTCCAAGGCAGAGTTCAAGGGGCATCATGGGAACTGTAAAAACAATTCTGGAGCATTGCAGGGAGTGCATGAGGCCCAGAGCGTCCTCCTCCCTGTGCACTTCCTCTTTGTGGGAGGGAACAAAATGGCTGCAAATGTCTCCAATGTGAAGGGAAATTTTTGCCTGTGTCACGGCCAGGGGATTACATCTGCCTACAGTTACAGGATGTATCACTTGCAGAGAATTCCTTCCACAACATACTCAAAGAACCAAAATATATATATATATAAATTAAATAGCTGGCTATATTTGATCTATATTTTTCATTCTTTTTTTTTCTCCTGTGGTTTTTCACCAAAGTCCACTTTGACAAGCCATTAAAAGAAAACCCTATGTACATGAGCAATAGATGTAAAAAGAAAAAAAACCTAGTATATCAAACAACCCAACGTATACAGTTTGGAAGAAGTAACCGGATCCTCTGCTCTGGCAGGCTGTAAACTGGGCTAGGGAGGGACATTGTTTTTCTTTTGGTCATTCTGCCAAGTTAAAAAGGAAGTTGGAGATTAGAACAAAATATTTAAATCAAAAATGAATCCTTCAATGAAAGTTGCTTGATCCCCTACACTACCACCCCCAGCCTCCCTTCCCCCTTATTGGAAGCATATTTCTCTTTGAAAAGAAGTAGTGTATTGTTGCTGAATAGAAGGGGGACAGCCCACTGGGGAGACACATCGATCTCATCATTTTAAAAGTGAGAGATAAATGACCGAAGGCCTCTTCCCAATCAAATGCTGTTTCTGCACATTCTCAGAATAAATGGCACTGTTTTCCCTGGTGACTGCTGAGCTCTCTCTCCTCGGCTGGCTTTGCCTATGCTAACCATGCATTCCAGACCCTGGAACAAGGGTAACTGCAACTCAAATGGAAGCATCTGTGATGCCAGGGCACTGAATTTTTCTTTGAAACCCAAACAAGATCTTGACTCATCCTAAGGGCCCTGTAGTAAGATTCAGTACTTTAATTTTTTGAAATCTCTCTCAAATTTACTATGAGATGGATAGATAGCTTAGGTTCCACAAGCACTATTGTAGGAAAAGGTCCAAGAAAGAAGTAGTAAGGAACAAAGCCATACCTGATATCCACAGATCTCCTCCAGCATTGGGACTTACTAGTCTCTCCTCAAAAGGATTCCCTTTGGTCTTTGAAGGGGCACAGGTAAATGTGGCCCTTTTGGTGCTGAGCCCACTTCATGCAGGTGTAAAAGAACCATGGAAAACAAATATTGTGGTGGGGCTTTTGGATACATTTTTATTTCTGAGAATGGTTTTACAAAATCTGCTTCATAACTGGCCTGGTTCTACATGCTTCAGTACTCATCCCCAAGATTCTGTTTTCTTACAAAACTAATTTATCTATAACTTTTCAACACCCCAAATAAATGTTGGTAATGTAGCTCCCTAATACAAATCATACAGTCATAATAAATTAACAGCAGTCATCCAAGATATAAGAACAAGGATACACTAATGGCATTAATAACACACAAATATATAATAAAAATTTTACTCTCCAGAGGCAAGAATGACTTGTATTACACAATGGATTTTACAATAAACATTTGCAAATAATATGTACTCTGATAGTGAACAATTATATAGAATCCATATGTATCTGTTTTTTTCCCCAACCTCTCTGGCTTCAGCATCCTTGGACCTTGCATATTTCAATGCTGACTTGGGCTCATCACACTTCCCTGGCTTAACACTCACCCGATACCTGGGCAAGCAACCTAGAAGCCTGGCACTCCCCACTGCAAGCACTAAACATTTTAGAAGGAGATTTTAAAGCAGGAAAATAGCATCATCTCAAATGATCCTTGATAGGCCTACAAAGGGCACCTACCAGTGGCCGCCTTGTCCTTGTCCTTGGTGCACTTGCTCACCTACAGCGTGTCCCCAGCAGAAGGAAGCATTCAGTTTATCTGGTGTACGGGTACATGTGTGTTTATTTTCCCTCATCTTCTTTAATGAACTATTAGAAATGAAAACAAAAAAAAGAGTTATTTTCCAAGAGACTTTTCCTTAGAGCCTCTCTTTTTTTCCTGGACATAAACCCCATCACCACCCTCACCCCTAGAGAAACCACAGGTCCCCATATCATTGCTAGCTTGTCAGTTCTTGATGGCACTCATTCAAAAAATCTGTATTGAACTCAAATGTGTCCCAGAGACTGAGCTAGATGCTTCATCCAGTCTTCTCATTTAATCCTCTTAACACTTTGTCCTCAGGGGTTATAATTCACTTTATTTAGCACAGGAAGAAGCTGAGGCTCAGAAAAATCAAGTGACTTCCTCAAGGTCCCTGGGGAACAAAACGCCTTCAATCATTGAGTCTTTCCTGAAGCTGGTCCTGCCCAGAAGCCCTCCCTGCCACCTGGCCTCAAGAGGCTGCCTATTAGGTTGATGGGGCCCTCTTCTCTCAGGCCAGAATCCTCACGATCCTCTTCATAAGGGCTTTCTCTTTCATGCCTCATTCCCAGTTGTCTTATTACCATCTCACACCTGCCTGGCTGCAAAAGGCTCTCTGGTCTAATTTGGTTGCCTCCTTGACTATACGTCTGCGCTCTAATCCACTGGAGCCCGCCCACTGCCAGCTTACTATTCCAGAGAGGCTGCCTGGATCCCACCAGCTTCGCAAGAGTCTTGCTCCACGACTAGCTGACTGAGTCTGGGAAAGTCATTAAAACTCCCTGGCAGTTTCTTTGCAGTTATAATATGCACAATAATTTCAGCTTTATCTCTGAAAGAAAACTAAAATGAAGATTGAATGAGACTCAGAAAGTGGGCTTTGGGGAACATCATTCCCATGCCAGATTTTATCTCCAAAATGCCCCAAAGTACACATTTTCATCCAAACTTGCTCAAAATATGGTGTTTCTGGATCTGAATCCAATGCCAAATTTTTTCTCCAAAATTTCCTCCTGTGCCCACAAAGAATGAAAGTTAGTCATTCAACTTTTCCCTGCAAAACCTAAGTTCATCATTTGTGTTCCAGAAGGTGTGGCCAAGAACTATATTCAATATTAAACTCTATATCTCATTTACGAAATCACCAACAAGGAAATTTCGATAAGCCCTCTTATTTTCAATATCCAAACATCATATTTAATTAATCCAATCCTAGTTTTCGGGGTTAAGTGATATTCACCAACGTAGGCTAAAAGAAAAAAAAATAACATTCCAGAAATATAAACTATTGGAAATCCTGGAAGTCAGACACCTGGTTCAGATCAAAATAAGTACTGAAAAATCTTCATTGCCTTACATTTACCATGAAACAAAAACCCCAGCTTCTTCGCCTGACTTGTGCAGAACATTCCCAGCCTCAGCCTATCTTTCCCACCTAAACTTCCTTTTCTCCTGCATGAGCCATTTGCTCTAGACACCGGATTATTTGCTGTCTTCTAAAAGCTTCTTCATTTTATTTCCTCTGCATTTTCTCTCAGGCCTTTTCCCTGCACCCAAATGCCTCCCTGCTCCCACTGACCTAGTTGGCCAAATCCGACTAGCTGAAACCTCCACTTCTTCCATGAAATCTGTCTTGAACACACCAATCTGAACAGATTTCTCCTTCCTCTGAGCCCCTGTGGCAAAGGAAGCCCATGTGCTTACTCACCTAGTGCTGCCTTCTGCTACTTTGCTCAGTGTCATCTTGAACTTTCATTAAACATCTTTCCTTGTCATATTTTAGTGTTGGGCACCCAATTCTGTCTTTATACCCTAGAGTTAGCTACACACACAGTAGCTGCTCATTAAGAACTTGATGCTTAGATTTGACCCACATGCAAACACCTCTCCTCAAAAGAAATATTTCTTATGCATAAAGCAAGGGAATTGTAGAAATTCACCCCCATCAAATATTTTTGGCTGAAAAAAAAGAGAGTATCTTTGCAGAGTCTCAACAGAAACTGTGCATGTGAATGTGTGTTTGGGGTACAGAAGTAGAGAGAAGCTTGTTAATTTTAAAGCCACATAGCATGTTTGGCTAAGACTGTTACTGCATTTGTGTATTTCAACCACGTAAAATACACCCTGGGATTCTGGACTGAGAAAAATAGCCATATAAGGAGAAAACAAGGCATTCCCTATAGCTGCTCTTGTAAAACACTCTATGATTTAACCCTCTGCTCGGACAGATCCAAGCTCCTGCACTTTACAACTGCAAACAATCAAATTCCTGGGAGGAGCTCAGCGTGTGACCTGCACCACTGGGCACAAACAATCACAAACAAAACCTGACAGGTCACCTACAGGGCAGCATGACCAAAGCTTCGCAGCCTCCTGCCTTTCTCTCTGCGGTGGGCCGTCCCAGCTGGAGCAGGCACTGAGATGAGCTCCAGCCCAGAGACAACTCTGAGGGCTCATTAATCCCTTTCCTTCAAGAACTCAGGAATCTGAGGTCTGCCTCCACCTTCTAGATGACAGTCCATCAATCTGCAGAATCCCTTCACTGGGGAGGTGCGGGAGGGAGAAGTGGGGGGATCAAGATAAGGAAAGAGGGGCTCCAGGAACAGAGGCAGGACTGGGCAAAGCGTTGGCCAGCCTCCAACACGATGCCTGTGGCGTCTGGCTAGGGGCCTCTGTGCTATGCAGAGGAGGGACTATGGAGTGAGGGGGTAACAGGGCACCCAGCTGGCCCTCACCTTCCCTCCCTTCATCTTGATTGCCATTAATAACAACTCTGTGAGGTGCAGTTTTCTAGATGATGAAACTGAGATTCTGAAAGGTTCCAGTGTCCCTCACATGTAATGAGCAGGCGATGATTAGAAATAAGCTTGTATGCTGTGGCAGACACTGCTCATTTTCTTCTGTTATCCGGTCCAATCTCCTTCCTTCTGGCAATAGAATGAACACACCTCCACCTCCACCCCCCACCCCATTACACACACACACAGAAGCAAGGAAGATGGCTGACTGGCTGGAGATGGTATTTCCCAGACACCCACCTAGCTCAGGGGGGCCATGTGACTGAGTGATGATTTCCAAGGAGAGGAACATGAGTAGGAATAATGTGTGCAAATTCTGGGTCACATCTTTTTAAAGTAGCTGCTTGCCTTTCCCATGTGCTGGGACGCAGACGTAAGAATGAGGAAGAGGACAACCTTAGGGGCTACTGGAGTAGCACAACAGGAGGCTAGACGAGTTTATGGAACAGCGCCACCTACCTTCCTGGGGCTACCGGCCTGCAGGGAACTTAGACTGTTCCGTGAGGAGAAATAATCAGCCTCCTCTGAGCCACTGTATTCTTCCATGTCTTTGTGACAGCCATTTAGCCTGCATTCTAACTAAAGCATGTGACTTTCTGCAGCCTCAGCTGTGTGCAAAGAATCTTGAGGCCACAATAGCTTGCACTAACTTAAAAAGCAGAAGGAAAAAAATCGTAGCCAAGTTACATAACAGCAGTACTCACATGCCAAAATCACCCCCTCCCTGAGTCAAGGCTGGAATAGGGGCCTCAGCCACATGAGGGAGTCCTGCACAGGCGACAGCAAAGGTCAGAGAATCCTGCTCCCTCCTCCCCATAGGAGTTTACTACGGAAAGTTTGCCTAAGAAGGACCCTGAACCTCATTGAGCTGGAACCAGAAGCACTATTTCGACAACTGTCATTATCATTCCCAAAATGACTTGTTGAAAAGTCTTCCTCACTAATTTTTAAAGTCAGCTTTACTTCCCTGAGACACATGTGTTAAAACATCTACTATGATTATAATTTCACAGTTCCTCTTGGGACTTCAAGTTTTGAGACTATCATATTATATCTATACTAAAAGTGTTAACATTTTTTATAACAACCTTTATCAGTAATCATGAATTTTGCCCTTTAGTCTGGCATAAGTGTAACTATATTCAACCTTTTTTTTTTTTTTTTTTTTTTGCCTGATAGGTCTTTTTCTATTTTTTTTTTCTGTTTTTGTTCTTTTCTTTGCCCTCAAATTTTCTCTTATAAAACCACATAGATTTTAATTTTTTCATCCAAGTTAACAATCTCTGTGTTTTAACAGATACATTTAGTTCATTAACATTTTTTTAGGGTTTATGTCTGCCATCTTAATTTGAGCTTTGTATTTACTTTGCTATATATGATCTTTGCTTTCTTTTTTCCAAACTTTTAGTGGGATTGATTCCGATTTCTTTATTTCCTCTTTTCCTATTCTACTGATTTGGTAATTATCAGTCTTATTTCTATTTCTGTATATACCTACAGATGTTTTAGATGTTACCCTTACATTTTTAAGACACATACTTGACTTTGAAAAGTACAAAATGTCATCTCTACTTACCTATCAATCTTCAGAGATCCAAACATCTCCCACCCATTTTATCTATTATTGTTGTCGAATATCTCATTTTCACTTTTATATCCTTAAAATCTGTCAATATTATTAACTTCTATAGACAATGCTTGTTTAAATTTAACTTCCCCTCTTAGAGCTCATCCCTTCCTTTTTAGTTCAATTTTCTTCTACTTGAAATAAATCCCTTAGCAACTACTTTACATTTTTGGTGACCAAAACCAAACAAAACCTTAATTTTATATGTGTTGTTGAGTAATAGTTTAGCTGGCTATATAATTGCAAACCAATAGTGATTTTTCGTAGTGCTTTGGGTATGTCATCTTCTTGACTTTTAATATCTGTTGTTGCTGTTAAGAAATCTGCTGCCTAATTATATTTCCTATAAACAAAAATCTTGATTGCTTTAAGAACTTTTTGGCATCAGTATTTTGCAATTTCATTATAGTGGACTTGAAGTTTGAATTCACACTTACTTATTCAGCTCATGACTTACTGTACTTCCTGAATCTCATGATATTTATCTTTTAGACATTGTAAAAAAATTCTGTCTTTTTTCTCTCTGAATATTTCTTCTCCTTCATTTTCTATTTCTACTTCTAAACTCTTATTCTCATTCTTTCCTCCATGTCTTTAGTTACTCCCTCACATGTTTACGTTTTTGTGATGCATTCTGAATTGGAATTAAATCTCTTCCAGTTTACTACTTTTTTCTTTAACCATGTCTAATCTGTTAAAATTGATGACTATATTTATTATTTTAGAAGTTTCATTTGTTTCTTTTTCAAATCTCTATTTTATTTTTTCATGGTACCTTATATATTGTCATAATTTATTATGTTTTCAATTTCTAATTTTATGCTTTGAATCATTTTTAAACCTACTTATAGTCTTTATGTAATATGTTTATTATCTGAAGTGCCTGGGGATCTGATCTCACTGTGTATTCTATCCACTGGTTCTCATGGGAAACCATTTCCTAATATGCTTCATAATTTTGGAAGCTGAGATCATCTTCAGTGGAGCTTTCTCTATTCAGGGGATCTTGTGTGGTCTGGGTTGAGGATGTGACCTAATGGAGAGTTTTGTGCGTGGTTCATGATTGCATGGCAACATGGCCTAGAATCACATTTATTCATCCATGTATTTATTTTTAATTGACATGTGATAATTGTACATATTTATTGGGTACAGAGTGGCATTTTCATATATGTGTACAATATGTAATGATCAATCCAGGGTAAATAGAATATTCATCACCTCAAACACATCATTTCTCTGTGTTGAGAACATTCAAAATCCTCTCTTGTAGCTATTTGAAAAATATACAATAAATTATTAACTATGGTTATCCTACAATGCTATAGAACATTAGAACTTATTCTTCTATCTAGCTGTAATTTTGTATCTGTAACCATCCTTTCCTCTTCATCCCCCATCCTAGCATTCTACTCTTTACTTCTATGAGCACAACTTTTTCAGCTCCCACAAATGAAAACATACAGTATTTGTCTTTCTGTGCCTGACTTATTTCACTTAACATCATGTCCCCCAGGCTCATCCATGTTGCTGTGAATGACAGAATTTCATTCTTTTTTATGGCTGAATAGTATAGAATCACATTTTTATGTCAATATCTCATCTCAGATATTCCTAGACCACATCTATAGTGTAAATTCAAACCTCAAACAGAAGTAAGGCATTGGATTCTTGGTTCAGAATTCTTGATTGACAATTGAGAGACTTTTTTAGTGCTAGTTAAGATAGGTAAATTTGTGTTTTGTTTGTTTGTTTGTTTGTTTTGAGACGGAGTCTCGCTCTGTGGCCCAGGCTGGAGTGCAGTGGTGCGACCTCCATTCACTGAAAGCTCCGCCTCCCGGGTTCATGCCATTCTCCTGCCTCAGCCTCCTGAGTAGCTGGGACTACAGGCACCCGCCACCACGTCCTGACCTCGTGATCTGCCTGCCTCAGCCTCCCAAAGTGCCAGGATTACAGGCGTGGGCCACCGTGCCCAGCCAAGAAATTTCTTTTTTGTCTCTCTGTGCTGATGGCTTTTTGGACTGTTCTTGGGCCATTGTGGAAACCACAAAATGTAGGTCTCAGCATTCACAAATACTTGCCTTTCCAATTCATGTTCCCAAGACAACTAATGTAGTTTCTGTGTCTTTCTCACCTTGGCCAGGAATCCATGTCCAATGCAGCCAGCTATAGGCAGAGACAAGGTCTCATAGTACTTAGGGAACTTCCTGTTGGTCTGTGGAGAGAGAACTTTTCTGGCAAGAGGGCCTAGAGGAAGAGGAGAAGTGATCATTAGAGGAAATAATTAGTATCACTGAAACCAATAACTTCTCTTCAACACTTCTCTTGTATAAAGCTATGCCATCAATGATTGTGTACCCCCAGCTGTGTGCACAAAATTATTAAAGGCAGGAGTCAGCTGTTGTAACCAGGGAAGGTGTTGATGGTGTTTCACAGGAAACATCAAGGTGAGTCTGTTTCTGCATAGCGGTAGAATTTATTTTCAACTCTGATCAAATGTGTAAGTTACTCTTCCACACAACACCTAGCCCAGTGACTGACATAGTGGATATTGAATAAATATTTGTTGAAACAAATATCAATCCCCTCTTCTAATCTTCAGTAAGGGGAGAATGAAACACACAGAGGCAGCAGGGAGAAAATGTTCAGAGAGCCAGAAAGCTGTAAGGCCATGCTGAAAGAAAGGTAAATCTTTCCTGGAGAAATAAGTAACTAGAAGCAGGCAGTAAGCAAAGAATGCTGGAGGAAAGTAATCTCTTTTAGAAGTCATCATAAATGCTTGGAACTTGGAGTGGATTTTGAATTAGCATACATACCAAGATGGAGAATGTTCTTCAGTTCATAAATAAGAGCCCTGTCACAGGTGGTGACATTTGCCACAGATCCTAGGGCAGGAAGTAATCTGTGAACTTGGGTGTTAAATTAAGAGAAAGCACACCCCACAAAAAAAGAAGACAATTCTCGTAGACATAACTTCATAAGAGATTTAGGGGGAAAGAACCAAAATTTTTTTAAAAGGGATCCACTGTGTTAGTTTTTTATATCTAATAATGTCCATGTTAATTATGTATTAACATATATGTAGTTCAAATCCTCCTGTGGATTCTTTCTTAGTATGTTCTTTTTGTTTTTAAGACCGAATTTGAAGGATCTCTCCAAATGCTATTATAAACAGGTATCTGAATTATCTGAGAGCTGCAGTCAAAACCTGGGAGCTAAGAAAACAGTTCCCTTACAAAATGCTGCTTTACCTAAGTTTTCTTTATTCTCAGTATATAATTCATTCGATTCAGCCCTACTAACGGAGTCATCAAAGGTCTTAGGGGTAGCCATCTGGTTGAAAGATGGGGGCTGGCAGACTCAGTTTGAAATTGTGTTTGCATATCAAGTGTACTAGGTTTCTTCTCAATTGTGCATTTATTAAGTTTGGCCTGGGGATAGGGGAGGATAGACCCCACTCTCCAAGTTAACCCTTGGGCCCAGAAAATTTGAAAACCAAATGGAGGACTCCACATGTAAAAACTCTGGAGAATAAAGCCCACAGCACAAAAAACATGATTGTAGTGCCAACCTGAGATCCAGGGAAGCTTTGGTAGGTAAAGTCTCAGACTATATTAGCTTTCCAAAACACTCAAGCCACCTGTTCCCCAGGATTGGGGTAGTGTCCATCACAGTGGTGAGAACACTGGCCCCTTGTCCATTCTGATGGACAGAACTATGACAGGAGGCTTCCTTGAGGCGTTCAAGAGAACTCAACTATGTCACACGCACTGAAACATCTAATTCCAATAATGACCTCCACATTGAACCTTGGTTGCACTCCCAATAGTGTCTCCTGCAGTTGTTCTCAGCTGAAATCAAATTACTGTGGAAAAAATGTGTGAGATCTCCCTTCCCACAATGAGGTAAAAAGGGCAGTTTACCACCCGTTGAAAATGCCATCTCACCAGCCTACTATTATTCTAGTACAAGAATGTACAGAATGTGTCAAATGTGTGTGTCAAATGTGTGTCAAATTAGGTGGCCTCCCTCCTGAAACCGTTAAATCTTTGCATCTCTTCATAAGGACGGCTGATAGACGCCAATGGTGGGAACTCCAACACAACTGAAGTCACGCCTCTTGCTACAGAAACAAGGAGGGCTCTGTGGCAACCCAAAGCCAGTGACTGAACCTAGCACCTGTCAGTGCACGTTGTTGCTTCCTTCCCCCAGGTAATTCTTTCGGGAAATGCTACTAGGTGGCATGTTTCCCCTCTTCCAGTATTCCTGAAAATATGTAAGATATGAGATAAGCACTTGATCTTCAAACTTATATTAAGAAGCTTAGGTGAACAAATTCTGTTGTGCACATATGAAGCACGCAGAATTCTGGGGCAGCCTCAGGCTAGAAGACACCATTCCACTCCCCTCCTCCCTTGAGCTCCCTGTGTGGGCACCACTGACAACCAGGAGGCACACCTGCCCTTGGGGCCCTGCCACCCGATCTTAGCATAGGATGTTGGGAGAACCTAGACAATTTCCTGAGTCTCTCTGTCCTCGGTTTCCTCTTTCTCAGGAAGACTATGGGAGGTTAATACAGTAACACAGCATCCCCAACCTTTTTGGCACCAGGGACTGGTTTTGTGTAAGACAGTTTTTCCACAGACAGGGGGTGGGGGGGTAGGGGGATGGTTTCGGAATGGTTCAAGCGCATTAGATTTATTGTGCTAGGTTTTCTATTATTGTTACATTGTAATATATAATGAAAGAATTATACAACTCACCATAATGTAGAATCAGTGGGAGCCCTGAGCTTGTTTTCCTGCAACTAGGCCGTCCCATCTGGGGGTGATGGGAGACAGAGACAGATCATCATTGAGCATTAGATTCTCGTAAGAAACGCAACCCAGATCCCACGCATGCGCAGTTTACAGCAGGGCTTGCGCTCCTATGAGAATCTAATGCCGCTGCTGTTCTGATAGGAGGTGGAGCTCGGGCCGTAATGTGAGCGATGAAGAGTGGCTGCAAGTACAGATGAAGCGTCCATCACTCTCCTGCCACTCACCTCCTGCTGTGCAGCCCATTTCCTAACGGGCCACGGACTGGTACCAGTTCATGGCCCAGGGGTTGGGGACTCCTGTAATAACACACACAAAGCAGCACTATCAGACACATACTAGAGCCTTCCCTTGCTTCCACGACTGTGTGGTATTGAGATGATGGCTGCTTGTGGTTTTATCCCAGCCCTGCACAGTGGACACTGGTGTTTCTGTTTGTCCAGCTCCAGTTCCCTCAGTCCTCTTCCGGGAACTTCTCCTCCCTGGCTCATGGTTTGGGTGCCCTCCTCTGGCCAGCAGGTGAGAATGTGACCCACGCTAAACCAGCTGGAATTGCCCTCCTAAGAATGTGGATCTTGGGGAGGAGCTGCACTAAGACAGAAGACTTTTAGAGCTCATTAAACCTGGAATCCAGGCCCTGGAGAGCCTGCGCATTTGTCCCTGTTTTGCCAAATCCCTACAGCTGTCTTGATTCTCACCCCTTCCTCAGGTTCTAGGAGCTAATCCTTATCCTTACAAGAAATTCCCTGTTGGCCAGGCATGGTGGCTTATGCCTGAAATCCCAGCATTTTGGGAGGCCTAGGTGGGAGGATCACTCGAGCCCAGGAGTTTGAGGCTGCTATGAGTTATGATGGTGCCACTGTACTCCAGCCTGGGCAATAGAGCAAGACCCTGTCTCTAAAAAACAAAGTTCTTTGCTCCTTGGAGCCAACCTGGATATCTGTGCTTTGCAACAATGTATCTCGGTCCCCACTTCGCTGTACAGATGAGAAAACATTCCCAGGTCAGGGAAACTAATGTGGAAGTAGGAGAGAAGCCAGATCCCAGACTGGCCACCTATGCCCTCTGCTGCCCTCCCCGAACTCTCTTCTTGGCGTCTCGCGCATGGCCAGTGGCCCTTCTCCTCCCTGCCAGTCCTCCACATTGCTCTCTTATGTTGCACATCATCCAAGCTTGCAAACCATCGTCTATTTCAACTCTTGTCTTTTTTTCCCCCTCAGGTATCAGGCTATTTTCATAAATCTTTCATTTTAAAATAAACCTTGGTGTCTCATTCACCACAACATTTCTAAAATGCATTCCTCTGCCAGCGTGCTCATTCCAGAGCAGGGCCCTTCCCGCTTGAATGTTGGCAGCATCCTGCCCACTTGGCTTCCTCTCTTGCCACCTTCCTCTCTCACAGAGAGCAAATGAGGTTTGGACTTGGGTGGGTTGAAAGCCCATCCATGCATGTCATGCATAACATTCCCTTCCTCGGCACGGATGCATTCCTAGACAAAAAGGCCTTTGAACATGTTTCTCTCAGGGCCCGTTTGGCACCATTTTGTGAGTTAAGCAGCACTGGCCGTGCGCCCCTGCTGAAGAGTAAGCAGTGGGAACTGAGAAAGGGCAAGCTCAGTCCCTGCCCTGCTCTGGGGGCTGCCTGTACAGCTGGATCCTGGGGGCTGCCACATCCCACAGAGCCCTGGGGTGGAGGGCATGCTCACGGACCATGGTGTCCAGTAGCTACCCCATCTCAACATGTTCCCCCTAGTTGAGCCTCATCAAAAATGGCCCTGTTTGGCAGCCAGGGAATCCTATCGACCCCTCAGGAAGTGGTTGCATATTATGATTCAGTGTACCTCTTGCAGCTGGGAAATGCATTCTCTGGGCTGTCCTCAGGGGGCCCATAAGGAATTCACACCTGTGATTAGCTTAACTGGCCATTCGATTTCCCTAAAGCCCTATACAGATCCAATTGAGGGAGCAGCTCCCTGATCATGAACAACTTGGTTTTTTAGAGAGAAATCAGGGTGCAACAGATTCAGGTAATTTAGCATATCACAGTAAACACTGTGACTCTAGTCTGGGTAGATTATTGCCAACATCTACAGTGAAGTGTATCTGCTGGTTGGTACATACACAACTTACCACATGTTGTTAGACTTTTACTGAGCATTCTTTCAAGTTTTTCAGGTGTGAAATATTGGATTTACTAGTCACTAAAAATTTCCTATGCTACTTAAAATGAGATTAATAACTTACTTTTGTGTAGTATTTAGTAGCATGTTATCCCATAGAATGCCCACATATGTGGAACATGCATTGGTGTTCTAGTTGGGAGAAGCTATTTTTACAAATGCAGGCTGAAAAACCTATTTTCAAATGAATGCTCCTAAACGTAAAATTCACCTTAAACCTAAGCCCCCAACCAGCATTCAAGAAAGAAGAGAAAGTGGGCAACATTCAACCACTAATTTCATGGCCGTGTTGCCTAAGGTGAGGTCTCTAAGTGATTTCTTAAACTCAAACCTCTGGCCCCAGACTCGACTTGGCTCTTCTTCTTTGTCTCCAGTGTATTCTTGTGCCCCTGAACGCTGAATCACAGGCAAAGGTTTCCAGTATTTTCATTCTCTTTCTGCTTTGAAGTCCATTAATCTTCATGTTGATTTTCCCTCCACCCTCTTGAAAAAAATGTCTGCGTTCCCCAGATGGAAAGCCAGGAGTTGGCACCTTGGGAAGCGATCACATGGAGTGGGAATGGTAGGAGAGACAAGCTCCTGGCCAGCGTGGTGAGCCGCCACCACAAACCATGCCCTACAGCGCGGGAAGGGAAATGAGTCAGGTCCTCTGCATTCTGCGGTCACGAACCCAGAGCCTCTGTCACCTCTCCCCTCCCTGTGGGTGCGTGCCTGACCAAGCATGGGACCTCCTGGTGAGAAGCAGCACCAGACAGATGTTCCTTTGTCCTTAACATACCATACACACTGCTACTTTTGCATATCAAATGTTCATATTCTCAATCTAAACCCACTTTAAATCAACACATTCTTTTTCTAGTAAAGATAAATTGAACAGTACACACCTATAGACTATGTACTAAAATCTTTTAAAGTGCTTCAAAATAGATGAAATTTCTATACACATTTTTATATCTAAACAACAAATATGTACATAACTAAATATGAATCTGTACATTTATCTATTCATCCAAATATGCCATTCATATAAAACACACAGAGGTATAATGAACTGGAAAATAAAAAGACTGATGATGACCACTACTGCTGCTGCTACTACTACTAGGTATATAAAGAGTAACTGAAATTACCAGTCTGCTGTTGTCTAAATGTTTGTGACCTTGCCTCAAAATGTATGTGTTGATACCAAATCACCAAGGTGATGGTATTAAAGGTGGGGTCTTTGGGAGATGATTAGATCATGAGGGCTCTCTCCTCATGAATGGGATTAGTGCCCTTAAAAAAGAGGCCCCAGAGAGCTGCCTTGCCCTCTTGCCTTTCTGCCATGTGAACACAAACAAAAGGTGCTATCAATGAGGAACAGCCCCTTACCAGGCACCAAATCTGACAGCTTTGATCTTGGACTCCCCAGCCACCAGAACTGTGGGAAATAAATTCCTGTTTATAAACTACCCTGTCTAAGGTATTTTGCCATAACAGCCTAAACTATGACTTAGTCCCAGTTGGCAAGGAGCTATGGTCCAGCTAGTTGAACACATACAAGCCCCTCAGTCATTGAAACCTCAGACTATTATCTGAGTCTTTCTTATCTTTACTTTGTTCACCAATTTGGTTCCCAAGTCTTTCTCCTTCTAGCTCCAAAAATCTCACATTTATCACCCTATCTTTCCCTCTCTAACCCTGACAGCCTCAACTATACTTCAGACCCTTCTGCTTCTTTCCCAGAATGCAGTAACAGCCTCCTTTCAGGCAAAGGATATTGGCTTTAATAGTCTACCAACATAGGCAGGCCTAACAAATACAGAGCACTCCTACTGCCCCTATTCCCTCAACCTTAGCAGACCATCCTAATTAATCCCAGATCTTTTCCTGTGAGCCCAGATGTGGCCACACAGCTTTTGTCAGCACAGCTCTCCAAGCATCACCAATTTATCAGAGTTCCTCTAGAGACAAAATCTATTTACCATCCCTGACCCAAGTCCTTTAAAACAAGGTTTCTCAACCAGACATCAGGATCACAGATGTCTGAATCATCTAAGACCTAAGACCTAAACCAGAATTTTTGTGGGCATGAATTACGGGCATTTTAAAATGTATTATGCATGATTTTGGTGTGCACTTATTGAGGACTAAGTAAAACAAGCCCAAATCAGAAGATGTTGCCCCTTCTAAGTCCTCTCTCTCCTCTCCTTTTACCACTTGTTGCCTTACAGCCCTCACTAGTTCCTATTCCACGTCTAAAAATCTTAAACTTTCTCAATGCAGCGCCTGCCATCTTCCATTTGGACACTAGATACATTAATCTGGGTCTTTTCAGAAGAAGAGGCCAAGAGGGGGCTCTATGTGCAAGGCTTTTTACCAGGGCAAGCCCCTAGAGAAAAAAAGGCGCCAGCAGAGGCTGGAGAGCTGTCAGACTACAGTACAGGTCTGACTCCATGAAAAGGAAGGAAGGAAAGAAGGTTGGGTGGAAGTGTCTTAGACTGCAGTGCGATACTGGGGGAAGTCCCGGAGCCAAAGTCATCCATCAGAGAGGTCCCATGCCTAGCATCCCTGCCATGCCAAGTCACTGACTGAGAGCAGCCCACGGGAAGCACAGCCTTGGGACAAATGCAGCAATTTCAGAATACAGCAGGTGGGGCCTCAGTCAGTGAATTATTCTCCCTGCAGTTGGAGATCTGAGAGGTGTGTTCTCAGAGCTGCCACACCAGGAGCTAGAGCTGCCAGGAGCTAGAACTGCCAGATTTAACAAAACTGACAGGAGCTAGAGCTGCCAGACTTAACAAAAATGCAGGATGACAAGTAAGTTTTTATTTCAGATAAACAACAAATAATATTTAGTATGAGTGTGTCCATATATGGGTGTCTTATATTTTATCTGGTAACCCTGACTGTAGCTCCTTTTGTACTAGACTTTATCTGTGAAAAATCCTTTCTCTTTTGTACTAGATCTACTTTGGTCTGCTTTAGTACTCACATCACTGAGTATCATCTTAACAGATCCCTCTCCCAGTCGGTCTCTCTGCTAACCAGACATCCATCCTCCCCACTACTCCAAATCATTCTTCTGGGAACATTGTGGTTATGCCACCCATCCACCACTGAAGAAGCTTCCAATAGCTCCATGGCTTTCAGATTGAACCTCAGTGTCTGGTATCAGGACATGCATTTGCAACACTAATTGCCGCTGACTTTCCAGTCCCTGGCTCCAATCAGACCAAGACTCATGGCCATGAAGACATATCTCCTGCCTTTGCTTATGCTGGCCCCTCTCCCTGGAATGTCCTTCACAAAATTTAACCTATGTGTCAAGGCTAGTTCAAATGCTGCCTTCTCCTTGAAGGGATAAGCTAAGTATACCATTACTCTGCCCAGAACCCCTTACACCTAATGACACAGGAAGCAGCTGAAATAATATGAAAAGATATAACTTGATACGCTCTGAATGTGGAGATTTCCATACAGACACAATTTCAGCAAACAATATTTCCCAATTCCATGTGTGGCATTAATATCAACAGCTCTTATACAACCAACAGGGTAAGTCTTGCTTTTAGCCCCGGTGCAGATGTTTAATTAATCAGGGCTGCCGTCCTTGTTCGCCCTTGACTGGGTTTCCCTGATGATTACCCACTGAAAAACTCAGCTCTTTAAAGCAAACAATGTCCTGATTAATGTTTTGTGCCGTGCACCAGGCTTGGCGAGTGGGCCCTTCATTAGGGAATCAGCCTGGACTGCAATACTCAGTCCTGAAAACTCAAACCTGACTTCATACACAAGCACCTTTCCATTTTATTGTATGTTAAACATTTGCTTAACTCTCTTTCCTTCCTTGCAACTTTGATTTTGGGGAGAAAAGTTTGCATCAAGTGAATATAAAATATTAAATTATTCTGAGTCAGCATAGTTTTGAGACTGACTTGAGTGGTGGAGACGCCCTCCACCCAGCTGTATCACTGCCTCTCTGCAGTCATAAGCTTGGGTGTTCCTTTCTTTTGTTGGTGGTCCAGGTATTCAGTCAGTTAGTCTCTTTCTCTCTCTTTTACTAGAAAAGGGGGTTGGAGGGAGGATCAGATGATGAAATGAAAACCTTTAAATAAAATATCATTCCCACAAAGGAAAAGAAATTTCCTCTGGGTCATTATCAGTGGAAGCCCAGAGAAAAGATAATAAGCACAAGATTCCTGATTAATTAAACATTTGTGCTCATTGTATGCAATTATTCTGGGGAAAATCAACTCCGGGACATCTGTTTACTCAACCTTGGGCTGAGAAACCACCAAACTACTTCTGCCCTGCATCACCAAGTGCAATATCAAGGCGTAGAACTGATAGCTCATAAGCCCGAGGCATAGGCCCACTAATTTTCTAGGTTGGAAACAGACGACCATGCTGCATAAGCAATAAATTATAAAGACTGAGTAAACTCACAGAGGGTTAACTGGGGAAATCTAAAGTGACAATATATTAATATAATACATATTTACCAATACACATAATTGTGTTATGCTACAGAGCAATTAAATATAGATGATAAACATTTTCGTGAATGCTTTATTATTGCTTTTTATCCAGTGAAACAACATTTCTAGCTTTTTCTTTTTTACCTAGTTATATCTCCAGTTTTAATGATTTTCCTAATACCAGTAACCCCTTAATTGTCATCCCTGTCTAATCTGCTGCCTCTGGCGGTTGGGGCAGAGAAATGTCCTTACTCAGCCCTGTGGGAGCCCAGGACTGGACAGAAGCGAATATTTCTCCCATTATCAACTGATGAGCAAAACCCACAAGTTCTGTATTGAGGATCAAGGTCCAAGAATAGGTTAAATGATTACCCACTGGATAAAGGGGTCAAAGGGGTGGAGACACAGGGCAACAAAGGAGCAAGGGCCCTTGAGGTGGCTTGAAAACACACTGGCTGGATTCCAGATGCCTGTAGCAACTTCTTGTGAATCTCCCACCCCAAATCCAGGGACCCCAGGGAGGGGTAGTCTGGATTCACAGCCAGAGAACCTTTATTAGAGGTGATCAAATGAGCACAAGTGTTTGAGGAATAGGTAATGACTGGTTGAATCTCCCTGTCTATCCAACACCACGTGTATCTGTTGAGACCCTGGCTCTGGTGTGGCAGGGTTAGGGTGACCCCAGCTATAACAAGCAGAGGACTCCACAACCTTTAGGTTCCTCTGTGAGGTATGAGATGGGTTACAACACTCACTCCTCTGACCCAGGTCCTCTCCAGCAAAACATGGAGCTTGATGTGGTATCTCTGAGTATCATGATCTGCCCTTACCATACAGTTGAGCCTGGTTTCCTTATCAGTGTGGATGCTAGCCATAGGGTGACCAACTCATCCCACTTTGCCTGGGACTGTCTTGCTTTTTAAAAAATTGTTTAATTATAGTAAAATTCACGTAACACAAAATTCACTATTTTAGCATGTGCAATTAGTGGCTTTTAGTGCATTCATGTTGTGCAACCACTGTTATTATCCAGTTCCAGAACATTTCATCACTCCCAAAGGAGACCCCACACCCATTGGCAGTCATTCCCTATTTCCTCTTCCCTAAGATCTCAGCAACCACTGATCTGCTTTCTGTCTTTATACATTTTCCCGCTTCTGGACATTTCAGATAAATGGAATTATACAGTAAATGGGCTTTTGTGACTAGCTTTTTTCACTTAGCATAGTGTTTCCAAGGTTCATCTATGTTATAGCATGTTTCAGTGCTTCATTACTTTTAATGGCTGAATCATATTCCACTGTATGGCTAAAGTACATTTTGTTTATTCATTGGTTGATGGACACTTGAGTTGCTATTTCCTTTTGGCCACTGTGAATAGTGCCACTATCAATATCCCTATTCAAGTTTGTTTGTTTGTTTGTTTGTTTTTGAGAGGAAGTCTCACTCTGTTACCCAGGCTAGGCTGCAGTGCGGTGGCGCAATCTCAGCTCACTGCAAGCTCTGCCTTCTGGGATCCCTACTGGTTTCAAGCAATTCTCCTGCCTCAGCCTCCTGAGTAGCTGAGATTACAGGCACACGTCACCGCATCAGGCTAATTTTTGTATTTTTAGTAGAGACAGGGTTTTACCATGTTGGCCAGGCTGGTTTCGAACTCCTGACCTCAGGAGATCCACCTGCCTCGGCCTCCCAAAGTGCTGGGATTACAGGCATGAGCCACCATGCCCAGCCCCTGTTCAAGTTTTTATGTGGACATATATTTTCAGTTATTTGGGGCATACCCTTAGGAGTGAAGTTGCTGGGTCATATGGTTATTCTATGTTTAACTTATTGAGGAACTGTCAAACTGTTTTCCAAAGTGGCTGTACCAGTTTACATTCCCACCAGCAAGGTATGAAAGGACTGTCTTGGTTTTAAAATGGAAAGTCCCATGTCTGGGAACGGAAAGTCCCATGTCTGGGAATTGCCTCAGTCCCAGGCATCTGAGATGATTGGTTATCCTAATAGCAGGTTCTCAGCATACAGGCTGGGCTTCCCAGGATACTATCTCTGAGTGGCCCTAAATTTCGGGTGCCGTATATGCAGATATCCCCTCTGCATACATGTTCTTCCATATTGTTTCTGTTTCTTGTATCCATCATGCATGGCTACAACTTCCTTTGGTCACACGACTTTCTATTCCTGAAATGATGCCACCTCTTGATATGTGCTCTGGTTTCCAGAATAAAGGGAACTGCTTGGGTTGCTGGCTGCATGCAGCAGAAGGTAAAATCAAACCTGTCCAAGAAAGTAGCACACAGTTCCTCTTCTGAACCTGTGTTGCTAGGTCTGCCTCATCTGCTCTTGCTTCTGGTGGTCTGAGCATGTCTATGAGGGGTTCTTCTATGCCTGAGGAAGCCATGATAACAACCAATAATTCATTTCCATATGGAGTAGTTGCTGTCATAGGGGGCCCAGCTTCTGGAAGTGGATAGAAAGGAGGAGATGTTGGGAGTTGGCTCCTTCTAAATTAGAATAATCTACCTTTAGAGTGGATGCTCTAAGTTTGATTATATAGGCCTGGTCCAGTTTGACGTAGGATAGGATTAAGGTATTGTATTAGTTTCCTATTTTTATTGTAACAAATTACTGTAAGTTTACTATGGTAAATTTAAAACAATGTAAATTTATTATCTTAAAGTTCTGGAGGTCAGAAGTCCAAAATAAGTCTTACAAGGCTAAAATCAAGGTGTAGACAGAGCTGCATTCCTTTGGGAGGATCTAGGTGAGACTCTATTTCCTTGCCTCTTTAAGATTGCATTCTTTGGCTCATGGCCCCTTCCTCCATCTTCAAAGTGCATTACTCTAACCTCTGCTTCCCTCATCACATCTTTTTCTCTCATGGACCTTCTTATCTCCCTCTTATAAACACCCTGAGATTACATTAGAGCCACACACATATTCCAGGATAATCTCCCCATGTCAAGATTCTTAATTTAACCAGAAAGTTCCTTTTGCCATTTAAGGTAACATGGATCCAGGGAGTGGATATCTTTGTGGGGGTGGGAGGAGGGTGGCATTATTCTGTCTGAAATAGGCATATTTGAACACCAGAAAACCTCAGCTGTGACAGCGACCAGTTGAATTCCTTACTGATCTTGAGATGATCAAATACTGAAACATTCAGAGAAAAAAAGCAAAAAAAAAAAGTTGAATAAGCAATTAGTAATGCCCAATGAACCCACCAATTCATGAACATCTTTGTTTATTCTGGAAGTCTCCCAGTTGGAAAGGGCTGAGTCCTTCAGAGGCTTCATGCAAATATCTTGGCTGGACTGAATATGGTCCATCTCCAACCTAACTTATTCCTCTGGACAGGGCAAGAGGTGGTGCTGCCTCAAGCCATAGGAATAAATCAGGGTGGTGATTCTTAAGTCAGTGTGGCAATGTTCATTATTTCTTGAGATGTTAATCATTTTGCTATACTAACATGACTCATGGCCAAATTCAAATAAATTTGAGGAAAAATACAGAAAAATAAATTTGAGAAAAATTCATTATTCCTTAAGATGTTAATCATTTTGCTATACTAAACATGGCTCATAGTCAAATTCAGATAAATTTCAGAAACATAATTAAATCAATCTATTTGAGTCAAAGAGATTACTTTTTATGTGGGGACCTGTTAGAATTGTAATATGTTAATAAGCAGCTCAAATTGCTGGGAAGGGAAAATAGAATACAATGAACCCGATCACGCCACTGCACTCCAGCCTGGGCGACACAGCGAGACTCTGTCTCAAAAAAAAAAAAAAAAAAAAAAAAAAGAATACAATGAACACCCAAATGCTTTGACCTGAGAACCCCTTAGTAGCCTGGCAACTATGTCTTCCAGAACTTGGGTTCTGTGGCATAGTGCTTGGGAAACACTGAATCAGGACATGAACTATTTAGATGATGATGCTCTGTCCAGGGTTTGATCAGGGCACTGGTAATTCAACATATGAAAGGTTGCTTACCATGCATCAACTTCCTGGATGTGGCTGAAATGCCAGCACCCTGAGGTTTTGCACTATAAAGGTAAATGCTACAGGAGCAGACAAATGACTCGGCTGGTGGGACTCAGGTGAACGCCGTGATCTCTTGGGAGCAGAACACTCATTTTCCTCTTTTCGGAGAACACGCTGGCCTGGACAGGGAGATAAAGGGCCTGAAGAAGCTTTACCACAAAGTTTATGCTTTTCTACTTGGAAAAGGTCTCAGTTTCAGGTGTGTTAATGGGGTGTGCCCACTTAGAGGGAATATAAAGCAATTACATTCTTGGGGATCTAAAAGCACTTACTGGTAGACTGCATGTTTGTCCAGGAACTCAGATGCAGGCAGCAATCCCTCTCTGGGGGATCCAGAGCTGAAGTTGAAGAACAGGCATGGTACAGGGGTGAGCAGGTGCCCCAGTCACTCCCCTCTCCATAGGCCTAGTGGGCACAGGTGGTGCATCCCATAGGATGGGTGGGAGGGCCTTCCTGGCCCTCATAGTAGCCACAGTCACCTAATCTGTGCTTCCTTCTCTGCAGACATTAGCATGATAATTCCATCCTGTTTTGTGAAGGGAAGAAGACAGTGCCTATAAAAACATACAGGTCTTCAAATCTCTTTAACCTCCCTTGAGACTTTCCTGGAGCTGAACCAGTACGTTCAAGACCATTCCAAATGAGTACTATTTTTCTTGATTCAATGTCGGTTAGGATATGGGGTTCCATGCCTATTCTACAATACTGCTCACTGCTGGAGTAGCCATCACCTCCTGCCAATCATGGCCACTGTGTCCACCACTCATATGCCTACTTGTCCCTTGTTCTGTAAACTGTCCAAATCATCTCTCTCCCCGGGTCCTAGATATGGTAGCAGTGGAAGCATCTGTGTTCCCTCCTGCATCCATCAGGAGGGGCTGCTTAGGCTGCAGTAACAAACAACCCCTGCATTACAGTGGTTTAAAAAGGCAAAAGTACATTTCTAGCTCATTCCACATGCTCATCGCTCATCAGCAGGGGATTCTGCATGGGCCTCACTCAGAGGTTCAGGATAACAGATCCTGCACCATCTAGAACATAGCTAGCCACATTGTACAGAGATAGGAGGACATCGCAAATCTTGAATTCACTCTAAGACTTTTGCTCACATTATTTCATTATTAGTACTTTTCATAACAGCTATCATTTATTGAATACCCACTCTGGGTCAAACACTTTTCAAACATTAGTTCATTTAATCCTCAACCACTACAAATTTATGAGACATTTATTTCCTCCATTTTTCAAGTAAGAGACTTGAATCTTAGCGAGATTAAGCAATTTATTGCAAATCTAGCAAGTCGCAGAAACTGGCTTTGATTCCTCAGCCAGCTCCCAAATCCCTGCCTTTAGTTACCTTGCCTTCCTCACTTGACAGCATTCTCTGATTCCTGAACTTATTAATGTAAAAAATCTTAGAAGAATATGACAGTGAAATCATAGTTATAAATTTAAGTAATTGTCTTATTGAGGCCGGGCATGGTGGCTCACACCTGTAATCCCAGCACTTTGGGAGGCCAAGGTAGGTGGATCACGAGGTCAAGAGATTGAGACCATCCTGGCCAACATCGTGAAACCCCATCTCTACTAAAAATACAAAAACTAGCTGGGGGTGGTGACACGTGCCTGTAATCCCAGCTACTCGGGAGGCTGAGGCAGGAGAGTCACTTGAACCCCGGAGGTGGAGGTTGCAGTGAGCCGAGATCACGCCATTGCACTCCAGCCTGGGTGATAAGAGTGAAACTCCATCTAAAAAAAAACAAAAATTGTCTTATTGAAAGTGGAAAATTTTAATGAAAAATTAAAATATAGCAAAAAGCATATAACAATTAGTGCAATACTTGCATTCGTCTTTGTTATTCATCAGTGAGTAAAACTGCTAGTGTATCTTCCTACTTATGCTTCTGAGAAGAACTTCATTTGTTCAGTAATTATTTCCAGCAGCCTCCTCTTAGCAAAGATTTTGCTTTCTGAGGTTTCAATTACCGGTGGTCATCCACAGTCCAAAAATATTACATGGAAATTTTCAGAAATGAACAATTGATAAGTTTTAAATTTCTCACCATTCGGAGGTGCGTGATGAAATGTCACACTATCCCGCGCCATCCCACCTGGGACCTGAATCCTCCCCTCGTCCAGGTATCCACGGCGTGTAAGCTCCCTGCCTGTGTGTCACTCAGTAGCCATCTTGGTTGCCATGTCACAGTGCTTGTGTTCAAGTAACCTTTATTTTACTTAATCATAGCTCCAAAGTGCAAAAGTAGTGGTGCTGGCAATTTGGATATGTAAAGGAGAAGTCACAAAATGTTTTCTTTAAGTGAAAAAGTGGATGTTTTCCACTCGATAAGGAAAGAAAAAAAATCATATGCTGTACTTGCTAAGATCTGCAGTAAAAACAAATCTACAATTTCTTCATGAAATTGTAAAGAAGGAAAAAGAAATTCATGCATAGCATATATGGTTTGAATATCCCTTATTGGAAACTCCTGGAACCAGAAGTGTTTCAAATTTTTTATTTTTTTTGGATTTTGGAATATTTGCATATATATAATGAGATATCTTGGGGATAGGACCCAAGTATAAACATGAAATTCATTAGTGTTGCATACATACCCTATACACATAGCCTGAAAGTAATTTGTATAATATTTTTAATAATTTTGTGCATGAAACAAAATTTGTGTTAGGTGTTATGTATGGAATTTTCCATTTATGGCATCATGTCGACGCTCAAGAGAGTTTTGGATTATGGAGTTTTTGGATTTTAAATTTGCAGATTAAGGATGCTCAGCCAGTAGAGAGGTCAGTACTACTCAAGGTTTTAAGCATCCACTGGGGTTCTTGAAACATACACTTGCAGATAAAGGGGAACTAATATTTTCTGTTTCTTTCCCCAAACATCTCTTGACAAGCCTCTGAATATTGATTCGCATTTTAAAAGAGAATTTTCAGTGCCGGAGCCTACTGATAACTTCCCTGCTGCCCAGAAGTGACTAATCAGTGACATCAACTTTCCATTTGATATCCTTGAATTCATGCTCAGAACCAAGAGAATGAATTCACACACTTGTAATGATTAATTACCTGATTCATTCAGTTACCATTTGTCAAAATATTTACATTTCCAGAATATTTTGATGTTTCATGGGGATAATGAAAGTAAATATTTAAAATGCAGATAGTCCTAGAAAATCTAGAAAATACGGTAATTGTAGACTGTAGCCATTCCAAAAAAGGTGAGATTTCTCTAACCATGTCTTTCTGTTTCTCTCTGTGTCTCCCTCTCAATCTCTTTCACCCCCACCACCCCTTATTTAAACCCAGATTCCCCTCACAGCTCAACTCTTTCCCTTGCCTATGGGAAAACAAGAAACAATGGTTTTTGTAAACATCCAAAGTCTGGTAGCCTTCTGTCTTCCTAACAACATAATTTAAAATCTCTTCTACAGGGAATTAGTCTCTACTTGAGATGGCCCCTCACCTATCCACTAACAGAGGTCATACAATTTACTTTTAGCAGGACTTGATGGGAGCCATCAACTCACTCAGATTCATTCCCACCACTCATAAACCTAGCGGAACTTGGCTTCTTAGCAGCATCTGAAGGATATTTTTTCCAGGGACCTGCCTTTGGTTCTTAGACAGGAGTAGTAGCTGGAGAGAAGAGGTCAGGGTTCAGAAATCTTCCCCTAGGGATGCAGGGCAATATAGTGCAATTCCATTGACAATTTCATAAAAGTCATGGGTTAAGAGGCTTTAAAGGCTTTAAAGAGGGACTTTGAAAGGAACTGTTAATGTTTTGCCTTTGCAACAGATTTGTTCCTGTTTTCTTAAATGAATCCACTACTTCTTTAGATTTAGTCTTCCAAATAGCCCTCAAAGTAAAAGCCTTATCATCCATAGGAAAAATTGTTCAATCTTGGTTGCTAAGTCAAATGGCAAAAAGGCATGAATACAAAGGGATTTCCTTGGAGAAGAATGTTGGTGGGCCTGACGGCTTCTGAGCTCACATCATCTCTGAAAAAAGGCCCTCCTAGGTTTTTTAAGGGCCCGGTTCCCCATAACCTTCTGTAGCTCCCTTGGGTATCAGCAACTTTCTTAAAATTAGTCTAACAAAAAAAGTAGACTCAGTTATCCAATGGATTAAGGGAATTGACAGGCCCACTGCGTTGGAGCACAGCTCCACTGGGTGTCATTCACGTTATATTCTACGTAATCAGTGAACCCTGGAATTATACAACATAGCGGCCCTAGTAGGTGAGTGAGGGGTAATGAAAGATTTTTTGATTTATTACTGATTATGTTTACATGATCATAATTCATTCAATGAAGAAACAAGTTATTTAAGAAGTTAATAAATAAGGTCCAATTTTTATCAGGAAGGGAAAAATAATAATATTTGAATTAGCATGCTGCTGTATTAAACACAACAAAAAATATTTCTTTTTAATGCTTATATATTGACATATATACAAATAAACTTACCTGAGATCTTTGGAACCCCCTGCAGTGTGGGAGTATATGGAATCATCTCCTGCCCTTTCTCACTTTCACCGGGTCTCCAGTTTTGCTAAGGATAATGCTATATGCTTCTTAGAAATAATATATCTTTCTGGCCTCTGGTAGCTTCTTTTACAAGTTAGCTCAGAAAGGGTTAAAAATTGACAATTCATCTAATAGGCTAACAAGCATCACAAACACATGGGTGGATATGGGAGATTAGCACCTAACATCTATTCTACCTGCCTTCTCAGGGGTTTTCCTGCACTGTAGAAGCTAAAAAAATCTTAAAACTACATTTATTGGACTCCCTTGCAGCTATGATTCTGGATGTTATTTAATTTGGAAGGCAGAAATGAGATAAGGGCATGTTTTGTGCTGCTTCTGTCATTTCCACCAGCAATTGCTGCAGTATCGTTTGGTTCTCCTATAGTAGCTTCTCCATTGTGATGGCTTCATGAGGCAGGAGCAGTTCCCTCTGTGACCCAGCGCTGTGGTGCTGCTCTTAAAGTCATATCTCAAAGCTCAACCTAGGCCTCTTTCTTGTGCAACACATGTTATGAAATAAATATTTGTAAACTAGGTGAATTCTATTTCTTGCTACTGAACCTGACTGATTTCAAGTTCACCCAAGGTCAGTTATAATCAAAAAAATTAAAATTGTCTCATAAGCTAACAAAATGCTTTAATGATATTATTCATACTTGTGCAGTTGCGGTAAAACAAGTATTCTCTACACTGCAAGTTGAAAAACAAATTAAGTATAAGCTTTTTGGTAAGTAATGAGGTAATAAGAATTAAGAACTTTGAAAAGTTTATTTTCTTTGATGTAAAAATCCTTCTTCTTAGAATTCTAGCTTTAAAATATATTTTAAAAGTTGTATGGACTATGAGGTTCACTACAGTATTATTTATAACAGTTAAAAATTGGAAACAAGCTAAAACTACAATCCTAAGGAATGTAAAATAATTATGCGTTGTCTATGTGACTGGCCATAGTAACAGAGGCATGTTTACATGATTCGACTGAGTTTTTAAATCAAAATGGTATTTTTTGTGCAGTTTGATAAAAATAATGACAATACATGTAAACATGCAAAGAAAATAATGTCAACATACCAACAAAATGGGAAAATAGTATTTTCTGGATAAAGGGTATAGACAGCATTTTTATTTATTTCACTTTTCTGGTTTCATCCTTAATTTTTAAAATTAAAATATACAATAGAAAAATTAACTTTAAAAAACAACATAATCTACCCCACCACCAATAACCTTTTGTGGTTAAGTTTTTACTGCTCAAGTTCATCATTCCCTGCCCCATCATCCAATATTTATTGAGAAGGCCCTTTAACATCACAAGACTCTAATGCCATGCACTGATTTTTACGATCTTACTGGAAAACTGCTGGGTGCATAGAAAAGTATTTGTGCATGTTGTCTGCATGCATATCATATATCATTTTGGATTGCTAGACAGCAAAGGAAGAACACCATAAACACTAATTTTTACTCCTAGATGGCTTAGTAATTTGCTAAATTTCCTTGTAATTGCTTCTAATTATTCATTACATTAGAGTAGAAAGTGGCAGCTATAAATTTTCAATGAAAACAAAATTTAACTACAATGCATCCAAATGTCTCTGCAGACCCAAGTGGCAACCTGTTTTTCGTATTAGGGAAATCCAACAGACGCCAGCAACACATGCTGCTTCTTAATGTAATGAAGGAGAGTGAGCCAAGGAAGTAACACTACGCTGGATTTGTGAAGAGACTGCAGAAGTGGCTCACCAACCTCATCCATGTACCAAAGCATTTCGGGAGCTGACGTCTTCTCAGGTGGGGAGTTTTCACTAATCCCCTGCCCTCTCCCCTGTGAGTTGTCAGCAGCTCTGGCCATTTCTTGATTCATGCATTTATTCTTTCTTTCTTTCTTTCATTCATTCACTAAATACATATTGGGCACCTGCCTCTGAGCGAAGCTATGTGGGAAATCAAGAAGACTCTTCTAAAAGAGGCTAAGGGAAGGCAATCTGCAAGTAAATCACCACGACCCTTCCAGATAGAAGTCTCTTCTATCTAGAAGGGGATTTGAAAAATGTCTTGGAGGAGGTAATAATGGAACTGGACCTTGACACTTAAAATTTGACAGGATATACTGCCTCTGTGGAAAACAGTATGGCAGTTCCTCAAAAAGCTAAACACAGAACTACCATATGATCCAGCATTTCTACTTCTGGGTATATACCCCAAAGAAATGAAAGCAGGGACACAAATGTGTACATTCATGTTTATAGCAGCACTACTCACAACAGCCAAAGGTGGAAGCAACTTAAATGTTCATCAACAAATGAATGGATAAAGAAAATGTGCTATGTACGTACAATGGGATATTATTCAGCCTTAAAAATAAATGAAATTTGGATACATGTTACAACACGAATGAACCTTGAAAACACTACGCTAAGTGAAATAAGCCAGACATAAAAGAATAAACACTGTATGATTCAATTTACTTGGAATACATAGAATAGTAAAATTCATAGACAGAAAGTAGAATCATGGTTGTAAGAGATGAGAAGAGGGAGGAGTTAGTGTTTAATAGGTACAGAGTTTCAGTTGGGAAGATGGAAAAGTTTTAGACATGGATAGTGGTTGCATAACAATATGAATGCTCTCAGTGCCAATGAACTTTACACTTAAAATGGTTAAAATGGTCAATTTTGTGTTATGTATATATTATCACAATTTTAAAAGTATTTAAAAAATTTGACAGTATACAGGGAGGAGGAAGGGCACTTGAGACAGAGTACAGAGGTGGGAAATTATAGGCTGTAGTCAGAAAATACAGAGGAGACCACCTTGGCTGAAAGATATTGGATGCATGACAAGAACAATAACAATAATAACAGTAGTAGTCTTCATAAATACAACCCTTTACGAGCATTAATTTTAGTGTTCTGGATAGAAGACTAAACCAGCCACAACAGTCTCTTAAGCCAAAGGCTAATCTACAGCAAGGCACTAACTCACTTCAATTCTATGAAGGCTAAGAAGGTGAGGAAGTTGCAGAAGAAAGATTTGAGGCTAGCAAAAGACTGGTTCATGAGGTTTAAGAAGCCATCTCCATTACATAAAAGCGTAAGGTGAAACACCAAATGCCAACGTAGAAGCTGCAGCAAGTTATCCAGAGGATCTAGCTAAAATCACTGATGAACATGGCTATACTACACAACAGATTTTTTTTTATTAGACTTTAAGTTTTAGGGTACATGTGCACAACATGCAGGTTAGTTACATATGTATACATGTGCCATGTTGGTGTGCAGCACACCAACAGATTTTTAATGTAGATGAAACAGTCTTATATTGGAAGAGTTCGAGGCTTCAAAGGGCAGGCTGACACTCTTGTTAGAGGCTAATGGAGCTGGTGACTTTAACTTGAAGCCAATACTCATTTACCATTGTGAAATCCTAGGGCCCTTAAGAATTATGCTAAATCTACTCTGCCTGAGCTCTATAAATGGAATAACAAAGCCTGTTTACAGCATGGTTTACCGAATATTTAAGCCTATTGTTGATAACTATTGCTCAAGAAATTAGATTTCTTTCAAAATATTACTATTTATTGACAATGCACCTAGTCACCCTAGATCTCTGATGGAGATATACAAGGAGATGGATATTGTTACTATGCCTGCAAACACAATATCCATTCTGCAGCCCATGGATTAGGAGTACTTTTGACTTTCTAGTCTTATTATTTAAGAAATACATTTCTTACGGCTATAGCTGCCATAGATGGTGATTCCCCTGATGGATCTGGGCAAAGTAAATGGAAAACATCCAGAAAGGATTCACCATTGTAGATGTCGTTGATGGGTGGAGGTCAAAATATCAACATTAACAGGAATTTGGAAGAAACTGATTCCAACATTCATGCATGACTTTGAGGGGTTCAAGACTTCAACTGAGGAAGTCACTGCCAAGGTGGTGGAAATAGCAAAAGAACTAAAATTAGAAATGGAACCTGAAGATGTGACTGAATTTCTGCAATCTCATGAGAAAACTTGAATGAATAAGGAGTTGCTTCTTATGGATGAGCGAAGAATGGTTTCTTGAAATAGAATCTACTCCTGGTGAAGATGCTGTGAATGTTGCTGAAATGAAACAAAAGATTTAGAATATTGCATAAACTTAATTTGCTAAAGCAGTGGCAGGGGTTGAGAGGGCTGACAAATTTTAAAAGAAGTTCCACTATGTGTAAAATGCTATCACACAGAATGACACGCTGCAGAGAAACCTTTTGTAAAAGCACAAGTCAACCATTGTGGCAAACCTCATTGTCTTATTTTCATAAATAGTCACAGCCACCCCAGCCTTCAGTAATCACCATCATGATCAGTCAGCAGCCATCAACATCAAGACAAGATCTTCCACCAGTGAAAAGATTACAAGCTGAAGGCTCAGATGATTGTTAGTATTTGTTTTACAAGAAAATATTTTTAATTAAAGTATCTGCATTTTTAAAGACATAATGTCTTAATAGACTACAATATAGTGTACTTAATAGATTACAGTATAGTGTAAACATAGCTTTTATATGCACTGGGAAATTAAAAAATATGTGTGACTCACTTTATCGTGGTATTCACTTTAGTCTGGTGGCCCAAAACCGAAACCACAATATCTCCGAGGCATACCTGTGCTTTTTTTATCTTAAAGTTAGAGATGAGAAAGGTAGGTACGGGTCAGAGAGGGCAAATAATCTGCCCCGTAGGTATTGGAGCCTGCATCTGGCTGTGCCTGTATGTCCCAAGAGCCCATGCTACATGCTCCTGCCTCCCATAGGAAGGTGGGAAGAGAAGTGGGTTGAACCTTTGAACGTCAGATTGCAAAGGTAGGCCTTAGTGAGTAAATAGAAGAGATCCAGGAAATAATTTTGAGCAGCACAATGATATAAAGAGAACTACACCTGGGAATATTAATCTGACAGCTAACTATAAGGGAGATGAGAGGCAGAAAGCTAGAGAGAAACTTGGATTTTTTTCCAGGGAATAAATAATGATGGCCTGACTGGAGAGGCTGTGATGGAAAGAAAGAGGGTGGACAGAGGCAGGAGGAATCCTCAAGGCCTTAGGAACAGACTAAACAAGGAGAGTAAGAGCCACTCAGATATTATTCTGTGGTTTTTAATACTGGAAAGACAGTATAGCTATCAGATGCCGGAAGCCCAAGGAGGCAAAGAGGTTTGTGAAGGAAGAGAGTATATTTCGTTGGGGACATTTTGAGTGGAAAAGGCTGACAGATCTGATGGGTGAAGGTGTTCCCCAGACTGTGTGAAAGTGAAGGTGTCAGACTTCAGCTTGAGAAGTCGAGTACCCATGCAGGAAAACTGTGGTAGCTGGTGTGATGGTTGGTACCCCAGGGCTGAGACCTATACGTTTAAGCATTTAGGAGTTCCCAAGATGCTGTTGGGCTCTCTGCCTGTAAATTGAGCCAGTCCACCCTCTCCGTCCATGCACAGCAATGCTACCTATCATCCATGAACAAATAACAAAGGAATCCCAGACACTGGGGAATATCTCAAACATGAATAAGAATGACCAAGATGAGCAAACACAAACAAATGACCTCAGAGGAACTGTGATAATTCAGTGAACTAAAATCATTCTCATTTGCATTCTGCAAGAGTCTGATACAAAATTATATTCATGGAAGGAGAGCACGCTGCCATTATAAAATAACAACCAGCAATCCATAAGGAATTCTTTGAAAAAAAAAATTATCTGTTTATAGTAAAAAAAAAAAAAAATTCAATAGAAAATATGGAGATTAAAGTCAAGTAAATATCCCAGAAAGCTAACCAACTAATTAACAACACTTAAGACACAGTAAGAAAAATGGTAAGAGGCCCAGATGATGAATTCAGGAGGGCCAACATCTGACCAACCAAAGAAATAATACAAGAATGAAAGCTCATGAGTGTATTTGTTCAATGTGTTCATTAGATTCCCAGCATAAGGTGTAGAAGAACCGTGCCCAGATAGATCCCTATACAACTTCCACACCAAGAATAAGGAGATCCTAATATCTTCCAGAGCAAAAAAAGACACGCCACGTTCATGGATGCTGTGGCCATGGGAGCAAAGTGGACAGGGGGAGCCACACATAAGACACCCTCCTTCAGTCTTAAAGAACCCTCCTTGGGCAGCACAGAGGAAAGTCCTGGTTAGCCAGAATTTAGTTATCTCCTATGTTCACCCTAACCTTCAGAAGAGAACTTCCTATTTGCAGATCAGTCCACAAGGGGATCTGATGCTATCAGATAAATGAAGTGATTGAGAAGGAAAGGACAATCTCTTCCCCTCTCATCACTAAAGGGACACTGGCCCACTGGGGACAAGACTCTGAGTCACCAGGATGTCCCAGTATCAGTGACAAAGTGCACAACCCTTGAGAAGATAAGGAACCGAGACAATCTTCTGACTGATGAGCAGGAGAGGAAAACCCTCAGAGAAAGGAAACAAACAAGTTTCATTCAAACTTTTCACATTCCATTGTCATTTCCTGTTTATCTGTTTCCTGATTAACTGTAAGCTTTGGGAAAGCAATGTCTATATCTTACTTTGCATTTTTATCCTGCCCTAAACCAGTCCTAGTGCAAAATAGGAACTCAGAAAATGCTGAATGACTGTATGGACAGATGGAGGAATGGATACATTTCCACTATTTTTAACACAGAAAAGGCGACAGTGGCTGTGGACCTGCCACTAAAAAGTATGCACATTCTGCTCCATTATTAAAGAAGCTGCATAATTGGGCTCTGTTGTCACTCCTAACAACAGAAAAGACCATTTTGCCTGTCATTCTTCAAAAAAATTGTGAATAATAAGTTTATATGGATTATTAAAACTTCATCTCTAAGAGAATTTCACTGCAAAAAGAAAAAGTAAAAAACAGCATTTTTCACACCATTACTATTTTTCAGATTGCATCTTTCATTCCAGCTTGCAGGACTGTCTTCCTGCATTGTGCCTAAATGATGGTAGCTTAAACAGGATAGAATAGGTGATTCTCTCAGGAACAAAGGAAGTCCAAGGGTAATCCATCCAGGGGCCCAGTGTCTGTCTTTCCAACCCAGCATTTTGGCATCCTCAAGGTCACCTCATAGCCACTACATAGTCCAGTATAGCAGCCAACATACACATGCCAGGAGACATCAGAAGGAAGAGAAAAGGGGCATGAGTTGTACCTTCTCCATGAGTCATTAAAGAGGCTTCTAGTAAGATCCATACAACCTCTTGCTTTACATACACTCCATTGGCCTCCCATTTGCAGATGCTGGAGAACAGTGTCTTTCAACTGAATAAATCAGGGTCATCTTACTAAATAAAAAGGGGAAGATGGATACTCAGGAGCGAATCAGGCTCTACCACATGACAGTCAGATGTGGGTATTCCTGGGGACCTCATCCTAATGCCCTCTTCTCATTGTATACTCTTTTAGGGCAAACTAACCCATGTCCATGGCTTTCAATGCCATGTTATACCACTGGTTATAAACTGGTCTTTTTTCAGCATTCCATGGTCCAGAGGTTTGGGGTTTTTTTTTCTTAATAAACTGTTGACCTTGGAATACCAAATAACACTATACTATTATCTTGCACTTGAACCTAGGTGTGCTCATCACCAAGGATAGAGCTGGGATTCAAGAAATAATGTTTCAATCAGAATATTGTCAGTAGTGAGGAAGCTGAAGAAGCGTGGAAAGGAAAAGAGCCGAGTGGGCCATTTCTTTAGGAGGAAGCTTCTGTGTTAGGGGTCTCTGGAAGCACTGAGTGGGAGTGAGAGGGCTGAGCTGCTCTGCTTCCAGCTTCCCCACTGATTCCAGAGAGACACATATGGCTGCCTCCACAGGCCCTTGCTGCCTGCTTGTTCATTCCTTAGGCGTTCCCTAGTGATGCATCTGCACGTATATCCCTGCAAAATCCTGGCTAGCCTGGAGTATCTTGCAAGCAATCTGGGTATTAAAAATATTCAGTCCAAGAAGTTTTTATTTTATTGAACATTATAGAATTATAATATAAAGTTTGGGTAATGAGAACCATTCACATAAAATCAACAAGAAGAAAGTGAGTCTATTCCGTGGAGCAGCTGAGCTAGGTACCATGGAGAGGCAAAACCTCCCCTCCACAAAGTACACACACACATTCAGACTTCAGAACATTCAATTTCTACTCTACTTAATTCAACAATTTCTTGTTTAAGTTTCTACTCTATGTTGGGTACTCTGTTGAGGCACTTGGGATGTAAGGATATAAATTACTCAGACTATGAAATGGTTCTATGTTTTCTGAATTTTAATAATGAAGAATTGAGAAGGATCAATTCTTGTTTTGGAATAAAAAGAACATTATTTATTTTTAACAGAGTTGCCAGCATTCAATTCGCCTGTAATGCATTTTTTAGATCTCAGAGATTATTACCGTTAGCTGTCTACTTTCAAGATTTATTTTTTTCCTCAAATTTATTTTTATAGCAGCTCAAATAAAATATGTTTTGTTAAAAATTAGTTCCATTTCCCTTCCAAATAATATTGGACTAAATAACTCAGAAGTTTATCTAGATTTTTAAAAAATGAATGCATGTCACTTACATTCACATCATTCTTGTTAAAGGCATTTGGGTGTTCTCAATTTTCTACCAATTTGACTATTGATGTATGTGGTTCTTTCTGCTTTGGTAGGACATAATTAGAACTACTAAGTGATGATTCTCATTCACTTACCAGAAAGAATCGTAAGGGAAATGATCAAAAAGCTTAAAGATAACGGGTCCAAGATAAGAACATATTTTCTTGTAGTTGAAATGAGAAATAAGACATAACTCTCCTTTTTTATTAGAAAAATAATTATTTAAGTAAGAATGTTTCTAATTAGAGAATTAACAATGAGCTAAGGAAAAACAACTGTGGTATACTAGGTTTAATAACAGGGTTCCTGGAGACTGTACCTCAATATTTGATGTCGACTTTGATATCAGGAATGCAGATGGAAGGGTGAGTATCTGTTATTTCAAAGTGGACAGAAGTTTCCTTTTTAGCTAGACGAAGACACTGACCCCTCCTAAGGTCAGACCACTCTAGTTTGAAAGGACATTTTTGTGAGCTTCTTAGCTCTACAAAGTAAAACCCATTCCATTTTCTGGAGCAGAGAGAGATAAAGAGGACCTAAACTGCTCTCCATAATAATACAGAAAGCATCCTTGCTATAAGCAGTTACATCTTTGCAAAATTATAATAATACAATTTTTATATTAATTATAAAATTATAATAATACAAATTGTATTACTGGGGAAGAAAAGGTTTTCTTCTCCATTAGGCAAAAGAAGTGTTGGGGGCCTGGACTGGCCAGGGGCCTGCTTATATGAACAAAAGGTCTGTCGACACTGGAATTCATGTGATGGCCAGAGGGCTAGGGTGGGAGATAGCCAGGTGATGTTTTACAGATGGGCATGGCGAGTGGAACCCAGGGCAGTGATAATTAATAGCCAACCATGTGTTATGGCCTCCTATAAGGCAATTCCATTCTGCTTACCTCATGCCTTCAATAAATGGGGTTAGATGTTACTGTACAGTCTTAGCTGTGCTCTGAGAATTAGAAGTGAGGCTTGTGGCCAGACCTGGGGCCCAGCAATGCAAGGAGAGGGGCAGCAGTCAGAAAGAATTACAAAATGGCAAGAACAGGGGGCCAGAAAGAGAGAGGGCTGCATTTAGGACAAGCAACCACTAGGATAGATCCATGAGATGCGTAAGTGTTTCCAGGGGGCTCTTAGAAAGACTTGGGAAACACTTGGAAAAAAACATTTCTGGACGCATGAAAGGTGAGAACTCTGACTATATTAGATGAGATTAAAGGAAGGGATAACCTCTATAGTCAAGAATGTGGGGACATGTATGTCAGACTTAGATGAGATCCTAAGAAGAAACCTAGTATGGTGCCACAACAATTCAATGGGGGAAAGAAGAGTCTTTTTAACAAACAATGCAGGGATACCTGGATAACCACATGCAAAAGATTGAAATTGAACTCTTAGCTCACATCTTTTAAAAAAATTAACTCAAAATAGATGAAAGTCCTAAATGTAAGAGCTGAAACTGTAAAACTCTTGGAAGAAAACAGGGATAAATTTTTGAGTCCTCTGATTTGGCAATGGAGTATTAAATATGACACCAAAAGTATTAAATATGAACAAAAAATAGATAAACTAGATGTCATTAAAGTTGAAAACCTTTGTGCTTCAAAGGACACTATAAAGAAGTAAAAAGATAATCCACAGAATGGAAAAGGTATTTGCAAATCATATATATATGGGTCTTCTATCCAGAATATATAAAGAACTCTTACAGCTCAATAACACAAAGGCAAATAACCCAATTGAAAATGGGCAAAGAAAGTCAATCCTAAGCCAAAAGAACAAAGCCGGAGGCATCACGGTATCTGACTTCAAATTATGCTACAAGGCTACAGTAACCAAAACAGCATGGTACTGGTACCAAAACAGAGATATAGACCAATGGAACAGAACAGAGCCCTCAGAAATAATGCCGCATATCTACAACTATCTGATCTTTGACAAACCTGACAAAAACAAGCAATGGGGAAAGGATTCCCTATTTAATAAATGGTGCTGGGAAAACTGGCTAGCCATATGTAGAAAGCTGAAACTGGATCCCTTCCTTACACATTATACTAAAATTAATTCAAGATGGATTAAAGACTTACATATTAGACCTAAAACCATAAAAACCCTAGAAGAAAACCTAGGCAATACCATTCAGGACATAGGCATGGGGAAGGACTTCATGTCTAAAACACCAAAAGCAACGGCAACAAAAGCCAAAATTGACAAATGGGATCTAATTAAACTAAAGAGCTTCTGCACAGCAAAAGAAACCACCATCAGAGTGAACAGGCAACCTACAGAATGGGAGAAAATTTTTGCAACCTACTCATCTGACAAAGGGCTAATATCCAGAATCTACAATGAACTTCAACAAATTTACAAGAAAAAACAAACAACCCCATCAAAAAGTGGGCGAAGGATATGAACAGACACTTCTCAAAAGAAGACATTTATGCAGCCAAAAAACACATGAAAAAATGCTCATCATCACTGGCCATCAGAGAAATGCAAATCAAAACCACAATGAGATACCATCTCACACCAGTTAGAATGGCGATCATTAAAAAGTCAGGAAACAGCAGGTGCTGGAGAGGATGTGGAGAAATAGGAACACTTTTACACTGTTGGTGGGACTGTAAACTAGTTCAACCCTTGTGGAAGTCAGTGTGGCGATTCCTCAGGGATCTAGAACTACAAATTCCATTTGACCCAGCCATCCCATTACTGGGTATATACCCAAAGGATTATAAATCATGCTGCTATAAAGACACATGCACACGTATGTTTATTGCAGCACTATTCACAATAGCAAAGACTTGGAACCAAGCCAAATGTCCAACAATGATCGACTGGATTAAGAAAATGTGGCACATATACACCATGGAATACTATGCAGCCATAAAAAATGATGAGTTAATGTCCTTTATAGGGACACGCATGAAGCTTGAAACCATCATTCTCAGCAAACTATCGCAAGAACAAAAAACCAAACACCGCATGTTCTCACTCATAGGTGGGAATTGAACAATGAGAACACATGGACACAGGAAGGGGAACATCACACACTGGGCACTGTTGTGGGGTGGAGGGAGGGGGCAGGGATAGCATTAGGAGAGATACCTAATGCTAAATGATGAGTTAATGGGTGCAGCACACCAACATGGCACATGTATACATATGTAACTAACCTGCATGTTGTGCACATGTACCCTAAAACTCAAAGTATAATAATAATAAAAAAAAGAAAGAAAATGGGCAAAGAATCTGCATAGTCATTTCTTCAAAGATATACGAATAGCTAATAAACACATGAAAACATGCTCAACATCATTAATTATCAGGGAAATGCAAATCAAAACCAAAAGATACACTTCACACCCACTAGGATGAGTACAATAAAAAATTATTGTCAGATAATAACAAGTGTTAGGATGTGGGGAAACTGGAACCCTTATATATTGCTAGTGGGAATGTAAAATGGTGCAGTTACTTTTGAAAACAGTCTGGAATCTTCTTGGTTGGGCACAGTGGCTCACCCCTGTAATCTCAGAACTTTGGAGGGCCAAGGTGGGCAGATCACCTGAGGTCAGGAGTTCAAGACCAGCCGGGTCAAAATGGTGAAACCCCATCTCTACTAAAAATACAAAAAAATTAGCCAGGCATAGTGGTGCATGCCTGTAGTCCCAGCTACTCAGGAGGCTGAGGCAGGAGAATCACTTGAACCCAAGAGGCGAGACGAGACTCCATCTCAAAAAATAAAAATAAAAAAAGAAAACAATCTAGCACTTTCTCAATTGGTTAAACATAAAGTTACCATGTGACTTTCTTAGGTATATACAGTTATCCCTTGACATCCATGGGGGATTAGTTCCAGCCCACCCTCACCCCCAGCCCAGGATACCAAAATCTGTGGATGCTCAAGGCCCTTATAAAAAATGTAGTATTTGCATTTAACCTACTACACATATCCTCCTGTATACTTTAAATCATCTCTAGATTACTTATAATACCTAATTCAATGTAATGCTAAGTCAATATTTGCTATACTGTATTGCTTTTAAAATTTGTATTTTTATTGTTATATTGTTTATTTTAACTTTTCGAATATCTTCAATCTGTGAACCATGGTTGCATGAATCCACAGACGTAGAACCTGCAGATACAAAGGGTCAATTGTACTCAAAAGAAATGAAAACATATGTTCACACAAAAACTTGCACAGAATGTTTATAGTAGCACTATTCACAATGACCAAAAGGTGGGAGCAACCCAAATGTCCATCAACTGATGAATGGATGAACATAATGTGGCAATATCCATACAATGGAATATTATTTGGCCATAAAAAGGAAAGAAATAGCGATTCATGTTACAACATGGAAGAATCTTGAAAACATTATGCTATGTGAAAAAGTCACTCACAAAAGACCACATATTATGTGATTATATGAAATTTCTAGAATAGTTAAATCTGTACAGATAGAATGTAGATTAATGGTTGCCTAGGGCAGGTGGAGTGGGAGTGACTACTAATACAGGATTTCTTTTTTGGGTTGATAAGAAAGTTCTAAAATTGGCTTTGGTGAAAGTTGCACATATTTGTGAAAATACTATATCATTGAATTGTATACTTTAATGGGTGAATTATATGTTACATGATTAATACTTCAATAAAGCTGGTATATATGAGTAATACATATGTTATTTATATGGTATATATGTGATATATAATATATAATATATATAGTAACCTAGTTTACCTTCTACTTTAGATGCAATTGCACAACTCATCCTTCCAAGGCCAGACTCTTCCATAATGTTAAGGGCCTCCAGGGAAATGAGATCTACCACTTCCTGCAACTCTTAACTTCAAACAACCCTCAAGGGCAGACCGCTGTCCTTCAGGACTAGAAATATCAATTCTCTAGTACTTAGACCCTTTGCTAACTTTACTAAGAAATCTTAGTATTCTACATCAGAGGTCTCGAATTTAGACACCTGTGGGGATAAGCCAGTTAGTAGAAATGTGTGGCGGTGGCTCAGTAAGGGAGTGACGGGGCATTCGGTGAACTGCAGTTGCAAATGGACACCTAGAGTCATACAATGTGCGGGCCATGAAAATTCACCAAGGACATTCACAATTAAAACAAAAGAGAACCAAGCAGCACAAAAGCAATGCAAGGTCAAGGAAGGAAAGCAGATCGCTGGACAAGATTTCCCCACTGGGTCACCAGCTCATGATCTTTGTTCTAGAAGAGACAAGCAATAGCTGTAAGTTTGTTATTTTTCCTTTACCGGACTGAATTTTCCAGCCTTCTCAAGAGCACCTAAGTCAAAAAAATCATCTTTCTTTCTTTCAGTTATTTTTCACTTCTGGTGCTGGCTGTGCTCTGGCCTGACACACTAGTTAAAATCTCCATTTCATTCAGGAGAGCGTCCTATGTCTAAGCCTCTGCTTTGGGCCTTCACTATTGGCTTGTGTTATCCCAAATGTGAATGTGCAGTGTTGAAAGGCAAACTGGACAGATATGGTGGCTAGCCATTTCTGGTGCTCCCATCATATCTCGGATAGCCTGACTGCATCATCTACAAACTCCCACGTGTTCCTCTCTGATCCCAGCTGCAGCCCTCATTAGTGTTGAATTGATTTCTGGGGCTGCATCACCTGGTCAATGCCCATCCCCTGCAGTGAGAGGTAAAAGGCTGCAGTCCCTGTGGGGTGCTTGTGCTTACTGTAAACCAATCCAGACTCCCCGCCGTGTGTTTGCACACAGCCCTCACCTCTTCAGCTTCTGTCCACAGGACCCGGCTCCACAGCAAACATTTTAGCAAAGTGCATTTTGGGGGTTGAAATATGAGCACCAAAGGGATACTTTGCAGTTAAGGGAAAGTAGAACATCCCAATCCTCATACATATAATACCTCTTAATGGTCAAGGGTGAAAACTTGGATTTTATCTAAGCCTGTAACTCTATTTCTAAATTCACCTATTATGTTGAGATCAGCAGCGTTAGTTTCACTGTCAAATAATGACACAGAAAAAGCCCAACCAGAGTATTTACTTCTTATATCCAAGTATTAGAAGCCTTTTTTTAATATTCAGAAAATGTGCCCCTCCATCCCTTACCCCTAACACCTTATCAGGTAGGTAAATGTTATCAGCTTGAAATCTAAGACATGCAGTTGAGCCCAGGAAGTCGTCCTCCCAGTGGGCTCATCTTGACACTTTCCCATCTCCTTTTTGCTGTTTTTCTAACTTCCCCAATCAATTCAGTGCAAATTTCCATTTGCTGTGTGCCCAGGAAATATAAGGGAGCCATTGTGTTATGGAATAATTTGATTGTTGAAAGAGGAGCTCTGATCTTAGTCATAAAATCCTTAGCATTGTAGAACTGGAAGGGACCTTAGAAATCATCTAGTCCCATCACCTTCAATGTGGATATTATTCAAGAGACACCAAGACGATATATGACTTGCTCAAGGTCACACAGCAAAGTAATGACAGAGACAGGACTAGAACTCTGGATGTGGGAAGTTGGGATGTTTTCCTTTTGATTTTTCTTTTTTACAACCACTAACAGAGATGCAGAAATTGTGTAAGGGGTTATCAACATGGTGAGTAAGCAGTATGAACATTATAGAGTCGTCCATCTCTTAACAAGGATATGTTCTAAGAAACACATTGTGAGGCGATGTCATCATTGTGCAAATGTTGAGTGTACAGACACAAACCTAGATGATATAGCTGTCTACATCTAGGCTATGTAGTGTAGCCTACAGCTTCTAGGCTACAAACCTATACAGCATGGTACTGTACTAAATACTATAGGCAATTGTAACACAGCAGTATTTCTGTATCTAAACATAGCAAAAGTACAGTACAAACATGGTATAAAAGATAAAAAACGGTACAACTACAGAGGGCACTTACCATGAGTGGAGCTTGCAGGGCTGGAGGGTGCTCTATCAGTAAGCCAGTGGTGAGTGAATGTGAAGGCCTGGGCCCTAGGACATTACTGTACATTACTGTAGACTTTATAAACACTGTACACTTAGCTACAATAAATTTATAAAAATACTTTTCTTTCTTCAATAATAAATTGACCTTAGTTTACTGTAACTTTTCTACTTTATAAACTTTTAATCTTTAAAAAAACGTTTTGACTCTTTCATAATAACAGCATAAAACACGAACACAATGTACAGTTGTACAAAACTATTTTCTTTCTCATATCCTTATTCTGTAAGTTTTTTTCTATTTTTAAATTTTTAATTTTTTTAAATTTCTGAACCTTTTTATTAAAAAACAAAGACACAAACACACACATTAGTCTAGGCCCACACAGGGTGAAGATCATCAGTATCACTGTCTTCCACTTTCATAGGAGGGTCTCCAGGAGCAATAACACACATCAAGCTGTCATCTCCTATGATAACAATGTCTTCTTCTGCAAGACCTCCTGAAGGACCTGTCTGAGGTTGTTTTACAATTAACTTTTTTTAAAAAAAAAAGTAAAAGGAGTACATTCTAAAATAACAGCAAAAAAAAAAAAAAATGATAGTAGGCTGGGCGTGGTGGCTCATGCCTGTAATTCCAGCATTTTGGGATGCTGAGGTGGGAGGATAGCTTGAGTCAGAGTTCAAGACCAATCTAGGCAACATCATGAGACCCTATCGCTACAAAAAATCAGATGGGCAATGGTGGCTCCTGCCTGTAGTCCCAGCTACTTGGAGGCTGAGGTGGGAGGACTGTTTGAGCACAGTAGGTCAAGGCTGCAGTGAGCCATGATTGCACCCCCACACTTCAGCCTGGGTGACAGAGTGAGACACTGTCTCAAAAAAAAAAAAAAAAAAGATAATAAATCCGTAAACCAGTAACATAGTCATTTATTACCAAGTATTATGTAGTATACATAATTTTAGTACCAGACTTTTCTATTACTTGCAGCACAGGTTTGTTTACACCAGCATCACCACAAACATGCAAGTTGCATTGTACTACTGTATTATTACAGCTACAATGTCACTAGGCTACAGGAATTTTTCAGCTGTATTGTAATCTTATGGGACCACCATCGGGACCACCATCATATATGCAGTTCATGGTTGACTGAAATGTTGTTATGCAGTGCATGACTGGAATAGCAAAATACAAAGTCATCAGCAAATCTTTGAATCTAGGTTACCTAATAAAATGCCCCTTATCTCCCTACCCCTGCCCACACACACACCCTACCGTAAATACTTATATACATATATGAGAAAACTCTCTCTACACACACACACACACACACACACACACACACACACACACACACACATATATATATATATATATATGAGAAAACCCTCCTTACTTGGGCAAAGTATAGAGGAAATTAAACTGCACAGCCTGAGTTGAGGGTGCCATATTGTTTTCTTCAAGAGAGAGAGGCTCTGCATTTAATGAATGCAAGTCATTTAGTCACAGATAAATTTTTTCAGAAGGGCATGAATAATCCATCAGCCCTTTGAGAAACTGGGCAACATATCCTACAAGATCATGCCCTCCTGTCAATTGATTCCTATCTTGATTTTCTAGGCAACTGAATCCTGAAAAGGTGAGGCCCTTCTCTGAGTCACTAGAAAGTTCAGCATGTCATTATAAATCAATGCATTAGCTTTCCAATATATACATACAACCCTCTTGGCAAGTTTGGTTACTGTGAATCAGCCAATCATTTCTGAATGAGCCAATCGTCATCTTCAGACTGTGCAAAACTAAGGACAAAACACTGGACTCTGATGATCCTCCCTTCCCACTCCATTCCATCCTCCTCCCCCATCAAAGGCTGTAACTCTGTGAGATCCAGTTGAAGACAGCGTTCTCATGTCATTGTGGCTAAAATTATACTAAGAATAAGTGGATTTTAGCAGGGAAAAGAAATAGGGGAAGATAACATTTGTTGAGAGAGAGTAGTTGTCATACACTTCTGCACATTGTAGGTGAAGCAAAAAAAAAAAAAAAAAAAAAAGTCTCTTCTTATTAACGAGAAGGTCAAATTTCCAGAGAGGTTTGGTAAGTCACAAGGAAATAGGGAGTCAAAAGATATCTACAGCCATACCTGGCTGGGCAAGATATGGGACACTCACACTCAAATTCTGTCTCCCCATTCTCTGAGGATGAATATTTCACATTTTTCCCTCTCCTCAATTCTCTACAATCACTCCCCACCTCAGTCTGCTGATGACCTCACTTCAACATATTAGAAAATGGAAAGTGTTAAAGATGATGAAAATTTTTTTCTACCTAGAAACTTTTAAAGTATTAAAGAGTTCTCACTCACACTTCCTTGCCACAGAGATCCAACTCATTTGGGCAATTCAAGAGACACATTGCCTCAAGGGGAGAGGTAACAAAAAACAGCAAGCAAAAAAAGTCAATCCCTTGTTTTTGAAACTTATTTTATACAGAATAATACGGAAGGAAAAGGCTTTGGGTTTGTAGTTTTACAAACTTTTTGAGCTTCACAAATTTTAGCTGGAAGACATATGGAAATGTGTGTGCATGTTTTGGATTTCACAATGAGGAGGACTGGAGGTTGGGGAGCAGGGCATGCAATGTGACTCTCACATGATGAAGAATTATCCTGCCCCCAAAGCCTACAGCATCCAGTTAAAAGATGCTTCTTTAAAGTCTTGCAGGTCTCAGGGCATTATGCTTTTGCCATAAATATTCTATTTTGTCAGAACAGTTGCAGCTCCTGGCTACCTTACCTCCAAATTACATAAAAATCTCATAGGATGGCTAGATGGAGAAGAGTCAGAAGGAAGAGAGCTTAGATACTAGTGTGCTCCTGAGAAAAGAGCCTGAGGTCTTGTTCCCAAGCTGAGTCATAGGAGCCTGGGGACGTGATTCATTTCCTCTCCCCCATCTCCAGATAAGTTGTGGAATCTAAGAGCAGAGACCTATGTCTCAGCCCAGGACAGTGCCCAGGTGCTGGGTGGGAAGGCCCATAAAAGGAGAAGATAGTGTAGGAGCAGTAGACTGCATGAAGTCTCCAGATGGAGGGGCTGGAGGAGCCTCATAGAGGGAGTCTCTACAGCCCTGTCTTTGGAGGCAACAGCTGGATGCTTTCTGGTACAGTGGCAATAGTGCAGATGCTGCACCACTATTGGAAGACCTGGGGATGGCTTGGATGAAGACAAAGACTGCTTGGATGGATAGAGAGGTCCGAGATGCGGGTGCTTCAACCTTATTCTGATGGCACTATATCAGGCCCTGTCGGCAGGTTTTCTTTCACCTCTCTCCCTTCCTCCCTGTTTGCTTTCCTTCCTTCCTTCCTTCCTTCCTTCCTTCTTTCCTTCCTTCCTTCCTTCCTTCCTTCCTCCCTCCCTGCTTGCTCACCCTTCCTTCCTTCCTCCCTCCCTCCTTTTCCTTTCTTTTTCTTTCCTTCCTTCCTTCCTTTCCTCTTTCTTTCTTTTTCTTTCCTTCCTTCCTTCCTTCCTTTCCTTTCCTCTCTCTCTCTTTCTCTCTCTTTCTTTCTTCCTCTTTTCCTTTTTTTCCGACAGGGTCTCTCTCTGTCACCCAGGCTGGAGTGCAGTGATGCAATCATAGCTCATGGCAGCCTCAAACTCCTGGACTCAAGCAATCCTCCCATCTCAGCATCCTGTGTAGTTGGGACTACAAGTGCATGCCACTATGCCCTAGTTAAAAAAAAAAAAATTATGCTGCCCAGGCTGGTCTCTCTGAATGATAGAGGTTACATTTAGCACTCATGTTGAAATAGAGTGTCAAAATAAAATTTAGATTGTTTTCAGAAAAAGTTGTCTCTTTCACATGTAGCTTTGGGGAACGAGAAATTCAAGTTGCTACAGTACAGAACCATCTTTCCTGTTCTGATGGAGGTAGAGTTTTGCTGAGGAGTAGGGGCAAGAACTGTCCCTCTCTTCAAATTTTCAAAGAGGGAAGGGAGTTCTCCTCCATTGCCTTTAAAGTTTCTGCGTTTAATGAATGCAAGTCATTTAGTCACAGATAATTTTTTTCAGAAGGGCATGAATAAACCTTCCAGGAAGGAACAATCCTGGGTAGCACGGTGAACTACCACTTGCCAAGCCTGATCTAGTTACTACCGCTTCTGAAGGTCCAACCCATCAGCAACGGAAACTAACAGTGAAAGACCAATTGGCTATTTGATGACAAATCGACTATATTGATCCTCTGCTATCCTGGAAAGACTGATAGTTTAGTCTCAAAGGAATAGACAATCTTGGTATGGACTTGTCTTTCCTCCCCAAAGCTTCAGCCACACATCACTATCTGGGGGCTTATGAAATGCCTGATCCACAGACTTGGAACTACATAGCATCTGACTAGGAGATCCACTTCCCAGTGAAGGAGTGGTGGGATCCACTGATCATATCTCTTTTTGCACAACCCAGAAGAAGTCAGCCTAACAGAGTGACAGAATAACCTACTGAAGACTGAGCTGAGAGGAAATACTCTGCAAAGATGAGGCACCGTACTCCAGGATGCAGTATATACTGAATCAGGGAGCTCTGTATGTCACCATTTCACAAAAATAGAGAACACATGGGTCTGGGAACCAAGGGTGAAGCAGGGGTGGCTCCATTTGTCATCATTCTGATCTCCCTGGGGAACTTTGTGTGTCCCATTCCCACAGCTCAGGGCTCTGAAGTCTTAGAGGTATTGGTCTTCAAAGGGGGCACACTCTTACCAACAGATATGATAAGGATCCTACGGAAGTACAAGCTACAGCTACCACAGGAGCACTTTGAATTCCTTGCGTCCGGTCTCCAGCAGGCAAGAAGAGTCACCATCTTGGCAGGGGTAATTGATGCTGATCATCAGAGGGAGGTAGAGATTCTGTTCCACTGTGGGGTAAATATGCAAGGGAAGGATATGTGTTAAACCTGGGTGATCCACTTGGGCACACCCTGGTACTTCCTGGCCCAGCTCTGACAGTGAATAAACAAGGGCCTGAGAAGGGTATGTCATCAGGGACTCAAATCCCTCAGAAATGAGGATTGGGGTACTGCCACCAGGTAATTCCCAGAGACCTGCAGAGGTGACAGCTGAGGGCAAGGAATTTTAAATGGATAGTGGAGAAGAGTGACTATCATTTATAGCACTTAGATCAAACGCAGCAACAGGGGCTGTAGTTTGTCTCCCTAAACTCCCTCTGGTAAATTTCCCCTGAGAAAGAAAGGCCCAGTGGAATCCTGGAAGGGCTATTCCCCGAACCTATACAGAGAAGTGGATCTGGACTCTGGCAGCCAAGCAGGTGGACCACTCTGACCTCCCTTCAAGAAAAAACTTATTTTTTAGCTGCAAAAAGTGCCGTTAACTCACAGCCTATAGCTGCAGCAACTTTGGGATCTACACAGTGTAGGAGCTGGGGCCATGCTCCTCTGGGCAGTCCCCAGCCAACTGCTGAGCATGGTAGGGGTACGAGAGTCTGGCCATTTCTGCCCCAAACAAGACTTCTCTAAGAGGCAGTCTTTGCTCTAGAGCTCCATGTTGGTTTGGCTTTACCTTATGTGCACTGTGGTTTGAGTCTCTCTCTCTGTCCACTCCTTCTTGGAATGGACAGGAAGGAAGACTTTTGTAGATGTCAGATCAGCACATGATCTGAAGGCTTTTGCTCCCCAATCCTTCTTTCTTCCCCTTTATATTTCACAGGCACTCCTCTTCAATAAACATGTTTTAATCACTCCTAACTCTGTTTTAGTGTCTTTCCCAAATGACCCAAACTGACACAACTCATAAAACAGTATGAGGTCCAGGACATAATGACCAATCCACACACTCTCTACCAATACAGGACAAAGCCCTGTTGATTATTGTTTCTCAATGCATGATGTATCTGTTTTTATGTGCCATATTCATTACCTGGTTTGAGCCTTTACCTCAATTTCTCTTCATATTCATTTATGTAATATTTTAAATAATTATAAAAATAATACACTGTAGAATCCAAACAATACAGAACTAAAATTATCCTTTTATACTTCAGTACTAATTCTCAGAGCTAATAATAATACTTGTATATCCTTCCAGGTTGACTTACATGTCCATAGATAAATGAGATTATAGTAAACATTGTTATACAACCTGCTGGGTATTTTTAACTTAAAACTATTTTAGTTGAGCATTCCTAATACAAAATTCAAAAATTTAAATACTCCAAAATCCAAAACATTTTGAGTGCCGACATGATGCCACAAGTCGAAAATTCCACACCCGACCTCATGTGATGGGTTTCAGTCAAAACACAGGTGCACAATACACAGTTTAACCCAATGTCCGCCCCTCCGCAAAAAAAAAAAGAGCCTCCTAGCCCCATTCAGCTGCCATATATATTTTCTGTGCATGCCCAGATTCCCCCATGCAAGCCTGCCCATAAAAAGTAATAAAATGGCAGCTGTGCCGGCCAGGCGCACTAACAGCAGGTTCCCCACGATGTCCCACATGGGGCCAAGACCTATGTGCATTAATCCCTGTGTTTTCCTGCTTATTCTCTGCTCTGTGGTGTAAATAAACTGTTTAAAATGTCAAAAAGGCCTGCAGATACCCCGAAGAGTAACAGTGAAAAGAAAAAGAGAAAAGTAATAAGAAAAAGAGGAATCATTTATGTTTACCTATAGCACAGAAAGTCAAGTTGTTGGAGAAACTGGACAGCAGTGTAAGTGTGAAACATCTTACAGAAGAGCACGGTGTTGGAATGACCACTGTATAGGACCTGAAGAAACAGAAGAATAAACTACTGGGGTTTTTTTTCTTCTTTTATTATTATTATACTTTAAGTTTCAGGGTACATGTGCACAATGTGCAGGTTTGTTACATATGTATACATGTGCCATGTTGGTGTACTGTACCCATTAACTCGTCATCTAGCATTAAGTATACCTCCAAATGCTATCCCTCCCCCCTCTCCCACCCCACAACAGTCCCCGGAGTGTGATGTTCCCCTTCCTGTGTCCATGTGTTCTCGTTGTTCAATTCCCACCTATGAGTGAGAACATGCGGTGTTTGGTTTTTCGTCCTTGCGATAGTTTGCTGAGAATGATAATTTCCAGTTTCATACATGTCCCTACAAAGGACATGAACTCATCATTTTTTATGGCTCCATAGTATTCCATGGTGTATATGTGCCACATTTTCTTAATCCAGTCTATCGTTGTTGGACATTTGGGTTGGTTCCAAGTCTTAGCTATTGTGAATAGTGCCGCAATAAACATACGTGTGCATGTGTCTTTATAGCAGCATGATTTATAATCCTTTGGGTATATACCCAGTAATGGGATGGCTGGGTCAAATGGTATTTCTAGTTCTAGATCCCTGAGGAATCGCCACACTGACTTCCACAATGGTTGAACTAGTTTACAGTCCCACCAACAGTGTAAAAGTGTTCCTATTTCTCCACATCCTCTCCAGCACCTGTTGTTTCCTGACTTTTTAATGATCGCCATTCTAACTGGTGTGAGATGGTATCTCATTGTGGTTTTGATTTGCATTTCTCTGATGGCCAGTGATGATGAGCATTTTTTCATGTGTTTTTTGGCTGCATAAATGTCTTCTTTTGAGAAGTGTCTGTTCATATTCTTTGCCCACTTTTTGATGGGGTTGTTTGTTTTTTTCTTGTAAATTTGTTTGAGTTCATTGTAGACTCTGGATATTAGCCCTTTGTCAGATGAGTAGGTTGCGAAAATTTTCTCCCATTTTATAGGTTGCCTGTTCACTCTGATGGTAGTTTCTTTTGCTGTGCAGAAGCTCTTTAGTTTAATTAGATCCCATTTGTCAATTTTGGCTTTTGTTGCTGTTGCTTTTGGTGTTTTAGACATGAAGTCCTTGCCCATGCCTATGTCCTGAATGGTATTGCCTAGGTTTTCTTCTAGGGTTTTTATGGTTTTAGGTCTAACATTTAAGTCTTTAATCCATCTGGAATTAATTTTGTATGAGGTGTAAGGAAGGGATCCAGTTTCAGCTTTCTACATATGGCTAGCCAGTTTTCCCAGCACCATTTATTAAATAGGGAATCCTTTCCCCATTGCTTGTTTTTGTCAGGTTTGTCAAAGATCAGATAGTTGTAGATATGTGGCATTATTTCTGAGGACTCTGTTCTGTTCCATTGATCTATATCTCTGTTTTGGTACCAGTACCATGCTGTTTTGGTTACTGTAGCCTTGTAGTATAGTTTGAAGTCAGGTAGCGTGATGCCTCCAGCTGTGTTCTTTTGGCTTAGGATTGACTTGGCGATGCAGGCTCTTTTTTGGTTCCATATGAACTTTAAAGTAGTTTTTTCCAATTCTGTGAAGAAAGTCATTGGTAGCTTGATGGGGATGGCATTGAATCTATAAATTACCTTGGGCAGTATGGCCATTTTCATGATATTGACTCTTCCAACCTATGAGCATGGAATGTTCTTCCATTTGTTTGTATCCTCTTTTATTTCATTGAGCAGTGGTTTGTATGTCTCCTTGAAGAGGTCCTTTACGTCCCTTGTAAGTTGGATTCCTAGGTATTTTATTGTCTTTGAAGCAATTGTGAATGGGAGTTCACTCATTATTTGGCTCTCTGTTTGTCTTATTGGTGTATAAGAATGCTTGTGATTTTTGTACATTGATTTCATATCCTGAGACTTTGCTGAAGTTGCTTATCAGCTTAAGGAGATTTTGGGCTGAGACAATGGGGTTTTCTAGATATACAATCATGTCATCTGCAAACAGGTATAATTTGACTTCCTCTTTTCCTAATTGAATACCCTTTATTTCCTTCTCCTGCCTGACTGCCCTGGCCAGAACTTCCAACACTATGTTGAATAGAAGTGGTGAGAGAGGGCATCCCTGTCTTGTGCCAGTTTTCAAAGGGAATGCTTCCAGTTTTTGCCCATTCAGTATGATATTGGCTGTGGGTTTGTCATGGATAGCTCTTATTATTTTGAGATACATCCCATCAATACCTAATTTATTGAGAGTTTTTAGCATGAAGGGTTGTTGAATTTTGTCAAAGGCCTTTTCTGCATCTTAAGAGATAATCATGTGGTTTTTGTCTTTGGGTCTGTTTATTTGCTGGATTACATTTATTGATTTTCGTATGTTGAACCAGCCTTGCATCCCAGGGATGAAGCCCACTTGATCATGGTGGAACACTTTTTGATGTGCTGCTGGATTTGGTTTGCCAGTATTTTATTGAGGATTTTTGCATCCATATTCATCAAGGATACTGGTCTAAAATTCTCGTTTTTGGTTGTGTCTCTGCCAGGCTTTGGTATCAGGATGATGCTGGTCTCATAAAATGAGTTAGGGAGGATTCCCTCTTTTTCTATTGATTGGAATAGTTTCAGAAGGAATGGTACCAGTTCCTCCTTGTACCTCTGCTAGAATTCGGCTGTGAATCCGTCTGGACCTGGACTCTTTTTGGTTGGTAAGCTATTGACTATTGCCTCAATTTCAGAGCCTGTTATTGGTCTATTCAGAGATTCAACTTCTTCCTGGTTTAGTCTTGGGAGGGTGTATGTGTTGAGGAATTTATCCATTTCTTCTAGATTTTCTAGCTTATTTGCGTAGAGGTGTTTGTAGTATTCACTGATGGTAGTTTGTATTTCTGTGGGATCGGTGGTGATAGCTCCTTTATCATTTTTTATTGTGTCTATTTGATTCTTCTCTCTTTTCTTCTTTATTAGTCTTGCTAGCAGTCTATCAATTCTGTTGATCTTTTCAAAAAACCAGCTCCTGGATTCATCCATTTTTTGAAGGGTTTTTTGTGTCTCTATTTCCTTCAGTTCTGCTCTGATTTTAGTTATTTCTTGCCTTCTGCTAGCTTTTGAATGTGTTTGCTCTTGCTTCTCTAGTTCTTTTCATTGTGATGTTAGGGTGTCAATTTTAGATCTTTCCTGCTTTCTCTTGTGGGCATTTAGTGCTATAAATTTCCCTCTACACACTGCTTTGAAAGTGTCCCAGAGATTCTGGTATGTTGTGTCTTTGTTCTCATTGGTTTCAAATAACATCTTTATTTCTGCCTTCATTTCATTATATACCCAGTAGTTATTCAGGAGCAGGTTGTTCAGTTTCCATGTAGTTGAGCGGTTTTGAGTGAGATTCTTAATCCTGAGTTCTAGTTTGATTGCACTGTGGTCTGAGAGACAGTTTGTTATAATTTCTGTTCTTTTACATTTGCTGAGGAGTGCTTTACTTCCAACTCTGTGGTCAGTTTTGGAATAAGTGTGATGTGGTGCTGAGAAGAATGTATATTCTGTTGATTTGGGGTGGAGAGTTCTGTAGATGTCTATTAGGTCTGCTTGGTGCAGAGCTCAGTTCAATTCCCGGATATCCTTTTTAACTTTCTGTCTCGTTGACCTGTCTAATGTTGACAGTGGGGTGTTAAAGTCTCCCATTATTATTGTGTGGGAGTCTAAGTCTCTTTGTAGGTCTCTAAGGACTTGCTTTATGAATCTGGGTGCTCCTGTATTGGGTGCATATATATTTAGGATAGTTAGCTCTTCTTGTTGAATTGATCACTTTACCATTGAGTAATGTCTTTCATTGTCTCTTTTGATCTTTGTTGGTTTAAAGTCTGTTTTATCAGAGACTAGGATTGCAACCCCTGCCTTTTTTTGTTTTCCATTTGCTTGGTAGATCTTCCTGCATCCCTTTATTTTGAGCCTATGTGTGTCTCTTCATGTGAGATGGGTCTCCTGAATACAGCACACTGATGGGTCTTGACTCTTTATCCAGTTTGCCAGTCTGTGTCTTCTAATTGGAGGATTTAGCCCATTTATATTTAAGGTTAGTATTGTTATGTGTGAATTTGATCCTGTCATTATGATGTTAGCTGGTCATTTTGCTCGTTAGTTGTTGCAGTTTCTTCCTAGCATCGATGGTCTTTACAATTTGTCATGTTTTTGCAGTGGCTGGTACCGGTTGTTCCTTTCCATGTTTAGTGCTTCCTTCAGGAGCTCTTGTAGGGCAGACTTGATGGTGACAAAGTCTCTCAGCATTTGCTTGTCTGTAAAGGATTTTATTTCTCCTTCACTTATGAAGCTTAGTTTGGCTGGATATGAAATTCTGGGTTGAAAATTCTTTTCTTTAAGAATGTTGAATATTGGCCCCCACTCTCTTCTGGCTTGTAGAGTTTCTGCCAAGAGATCTGCTGTTAGTCTGAAGGGCTTCCCTTTGTGGGTAACCCGACCTTTCTCTCTGGCTGCCCTTAACATTTTTTCCTTCATTTCTACTTTGGTTAATCTGACAATTATGTGTCTTAGAGTTGCTCTTCTTGAGGAGTATCTTTGTGGTGTTCTCTGTATTTCCTGAATTTGAAGGTTGGCCTGCCTTGCTAGGTTGGGGAAGTTCTCCTGGATAATATCCTGCAGAGCGTTTTCCAACTTGGTTCCATTCTCCCCATCACTTTCAGGTACACCAATCAGACATAGATTTGGTCTTTTCACATAGTCCCATATTTATTGGAGGCATTGCTCATTTCTTTTTACTCTTTTTTCTCTAAACTTCTCTTCTCGCTTCATTTCATTCATTTGATCTTCAATCACTGATACCCTTTCTTCCAGTTGATCAAATCAGCTACTGAAGCTTGTGCATTTGTCACCTACTTCTCGTGCCAGGGTTTTCATCTCCATCAGGTCATTTAAGGACTTCTCTACACTGGTTATTCTAGTTAGCCATTTGTCTAATCTTTTTTTCAAGGTTTTTAGCTTCTTTGAGATGGGTTCGAACTTCCTCCTTTAGCTCAGAGAAGTTGGATCGTCTGAAGCCTTCTTCTCTCAACTCATCAAAGTCATTCTCCGTCCAGCTTTGTTCTGTTGCTGGCAAGGAACTGCATTCCTTTGGAGGGGGAGTGGCGCTTTGATTTTTAGAATTTTCAGCTTTTCTGCTCTGTTTTTTCCCCATCTCTGTGGGTTTATCTACCTTTGGTCTTTGAAGATGGTGACGTACAGATGGGGTTTTGGTGTGGATGTCCTTTCTGTTTGTTAGTTTTCCTTCTAACAGTCAGGACCCTCAGCTGCAGGTCTGTTGGAGTTTGCTGGAGGTCCACTCCAGATCCTGTTTGCCTGGGTATCAGCAGCAGAGGCTGCAGAACAGTGAGTATTGCTGACAGTAAATGTTGCTGCCTGGTCGTTCCTCTGGAAGCTTTGTCTCAGAGCAGTACCTGGCTGTGTGGTGTGTCAGTCTGCCCCTCCTGGGGGATGCCTCCCAGTTAGGCTACTTGGGGGTCAGGGACTCACTTGAGGAGGCAGTCTGTCCATTCTCAGATCTCAAACTCCGTGCTGGGAGAATCACTACTCTCTTCAAAACTGTCAGACAGGGACATTTAAGTCTGCAGAGGTTTCTGCTGCCTTTTGTTCATCTATGCCCTACCCCCAGAGGTGGAGTCTACAGGGGCAGGCAGGCCTCCTTGAGCCGTGGTGGGCTCCACCCAGTTGGAGCTTCCCGGCCTCTTTGTTTAGGAACTCAAGCTTCAGCAATGGCGGGTGTCCCTCCCCCAGCCTCGCTGCCGCTTTGCAGTTCGATCTCAGACTGCTGTGCTAGCAATGAGTGAGGCTCCATGGGCGTGGGACCCTCCGAGCCAGCTGCAGGATATAATCTCTTAGTGTGCTGTTTGCTAAGACCATTGGAAAAGTGCAGTCTTAGGGTGGAAGTGACCCAATTTTCCAGGTGCCGTCTGTCACAGCTTCCCTTGGCTAGGAAAGGGAATTCCCTGAGCCCTTGTGCTTCCTGGGTGAGGCGATGTCTCTCCCTGCTTTGGCTCATGCTCGGTGGGTGTGCTGCACCCACTGTCCTGCCCCCACTGTCCAACAAGCCCCAGTGAGATGAACTCAGTACCTCAGTTGGAAATGCAGAAATCACCCGTCTTCTGCGTCACTCAAGCTGGGAGCTGTAGACTGGAGCTGTTCCTATTCAGCCATCTTGGAACTGCCTTTTCCAAATGAAAGAGGAACTTCTAAGACCAAAACTGTTAATAATGAGACAAATGATTCTGGAGGAAATATTTTAAAAAGCCGTCCAGCACAATGGCTAGTCATCCCTTGAGGATGTACTTCCTGGTCCCTCAAGGGTTTCTGATGTTTCTTCTAATCTAAAAAACAAAATACAGTGTACAGTAGACTTTTAATCAAAACACAGCATCGTAGCTTCATAGGTGGTGACTGAAAGCCTGCCATTTGTTAGTTGTTGCTGTAGTTTAACAGCTGAGACAGTATCCTGGTGATGTTATTGTACTGCTTAGTTACCCTGAACACAATTTTTTTCACTGTATTAATGGTATGTTATATTTTTATTGTTAAGTACTGATGTGTGAATAAGTGTAACAAAAGGATTGTTTACTGCTGGCATATTAATTCAGAGTCAGGAATGAAGGTTATACCAAACAACCACAGATCGTCCACATGGGTGGCTGAGACAGTGACACCCTTTTTTCCCAGTGGTTCAGTGTACACAAACTGTTTCATGCACAAAGTTATTAAGAATTTTGTATACAATTCCTTTCAGGCTGTGTGTATAATGTATATATGAAACATAAATGAATTTTGTGTTTAGACTTGGGTCCCATCCCTAAGATATCTCATTATGTATATGCAAATACTCCAAAATTTGAAAAAAAATCCCAATTCTAAAACACTTCTGGTCCCAAGCACTTTGGATAAGGGATACTCAACCTGTATTTTGGAAATATGAACAACTTTTCATGTCAATATATGTAACTCCATCTCACTCCTTTAACAGCTGTTATCATAGTTTAGTTAACAAGTCACACCATTGAAGAACATTTATCTTCAGGATTTGGCTATTGCCAACAAGGCTGCAGTCAATCTTGTATTCATTTTTCTGGGAACTGATGTTTCAAATCTCTGTCCATTTTTAAATTAAAACGTTTATCTTTTTCATGCTGTTTTTTTTACATTTGTTAGAATATTGTTGCTTTATTTTTCTTTCCAACTTTTATTTTAGGTTCAAGGGGTACATGTGCAGGTTTATTACATAGGTAAGTTATGTCATGAGGGTTTGGTATACAGATGATTTTGTCATCCAGGTAATCAGCATAATACCCAATAGGTAGTTTTTCAATCCTCAACCTCCTCCAATTTTTAGTTCTTTAAATGCTAAAGAAATTAGTTCATTTTCTTATATGTGTGTTATAAATTTTTTTTCTACTTTGTTCATCATCTTTTGACTAGTTGTGTTTTCTGTATAAAAGTTTGAAATTTGTATATAGTAAGTTTTTTTCAATATTTTCTGTTACAGATTTTAGGTGTGGAGTCTTGCCTAGAAATGCCATCTCTATGCCAATATTATGAAAAACAAATCACCTATGTATATTTCTAGTATATTCATAGTTCTCATTTTTAAGTATTTAAATATTTTATTTTCTGGAGTTTATTTCAGCATAAACAATGTAGGTTTTTTTCCTGGACAAATGCAAGTAATTCTAATGCCATGTATTAAAGGATACATCTTTCCCCACTGATTTGAAATATTACACCTTAAATTCCCATAATATTTCTATTAGTACTTTACTTAATTACATTTCTCAGTCCCTTAGAATCCTTATAGAACCTGTGTTAATGACCATACATGAACAAACAAATGAGATAAACAACAGAATGGAAATAGTCATCTAAGAGTAAGTCAGCAGGAAAGTTCTTCAAGGTCCTAGTTACTTTTACAGAGTGCCATGTCTAAAATTCAGTAAGTTGGTCTGCATCTCCAGCAGGTGCCAGGCAAACAAGTGAAAGGGCAAGGATCTAGGGCAATCTGGGGTTTTGTTGCCCTCTTCGTATAAAATCTTTCCCATTACAGTTCTTGGATTTTTACAAGAGCATGTTAGTTTTTAATGAGCGCATAACTGAAGGAAGGCTTTGCACTTCAAAGCCCGTTGCTGTTACACCCGCTGCATTAGTAAAGTAAGTTCGGGGATCAGCTGGAAAGAGAACTTTAAGTGTCTTATGGCATCTGTCTGCAGCAAGACAGCCTTTCTGAAGGTGATTGCAGACAGACATGGCCCTGCATCTTTGAAGTATACTCAATGAAGAATCAATTCAGGAACTCACAGATACTAGTTATCAGCTTGTGTTTATTCACATCGCAGAGAAGGGTTTAATCAACGTAATACATATTGGTCAATTCTTTGCTTTTAAACTTTACCTTTTGCCTATCAGCAGATCAATATGTATTTTAATCTTTTCTGTTTTAGAACTGATTTTAAGACTCACAGCAATGAGGCCCAGATTTCACAGTCATTAATTGCTATTATCAGCCCTTTTATTTCCTAAGCATCAGCAGTTTCTTAAAATTCTGCTTTCATTCCTTTACTAAGTTATCCCTTCCTGTTCATCACTTGGTTCTGTTGTGCCTTTCAACCAAGTACACAGTTTATGACTAGCCAATAATGGGAAGAAAAAGAATGCCCTGCAAATTCTCCATTGATTAACCAGTCTATCTGACTTCATCAACAGCTGCACACAAAACTCAAATGGTCTGACCACTTCTTGATGAATGGTATCAAGTAATTCCAAAGCTCCAGGTAGGTCTGTCAAAGGGACTCATATTCATTTTTTCTATCTTTTAAATAAGTACTGAATTATCTCTGCCTCTCCTGGGAAGATCAGAAATAAATAAATACTGAATTATCATCTTTGGGTGGTCAGTTATTCTACATATTACAGTACAACTTGTTTCTTCCTAAATTGTCACTATTTTCTAGTATACCGAAAGTTGGAGAGTTGAAGATTCTGCCATTCCATTGCTGCCTAATTTGGGAAAGTCACTTAATCTCTGTAGGTCTTAACTTCCTTGTCTGTAAGGTAGTGTAACAATAAGTCATTTTTGGAAATTATGAGATAATCCGAATAATGTATTTTGCACAAAGCCTAGCTACCAGGACAAATGAGAAACTCAAAACCCAGATGAAGGACTGTCCCTGTTAACAGTGATGATACTGCTGCTGACTTACAGATTAAAGTATAAGGCAGCAACTGAATGGAAAGGAGTAATCTGACTAAAGGATTAGTGTGTTCATACCTGCAAATGTATCTCTCACTTGAACCTTAGGAAGAAAAGGAATTTTTATGATTGGTCCAAAAAAAACCTTTTCACTTGGTGTACTGCATTATTATTCAAGTAAGATTATTTCCATTTGCCACGTAATTATGGAGCCTCCCTTCCTGTGTGCCTCTTTGTACACAGTGAAATATTCCTCTGCTATCTTTATAGAGTTTATTTTCTTCTAAACATAAAATTATAAATGTTCATTGTAGGCAATTTAGAAATTTATAAAAATATGAAGAAAATAAAAATTATTCATAATTCTACCACTGGTAGATATGTTTGATGCCTTTTCTCTCATATATGTATCAACATAGATATTTATACTATGTATAAATATAGAAATACATCAAAATTTTCATATAGAAATACTTCAACTTACCAACAGACTGGGTTCTGAAATGTAGATCCATTTGTGCAAAAGTCCATAGTGACTTTAAACTTAGCACAATATCTGTTTTTGTTGAGAAGAATTGACCCATTTCTGCTCTGTTGTGAGACTTAGTTTCTATCTATGAAAATCTGTGAGTGGAAAATTTAGAGAGTAGATTTTGTATCCTATCCTTTTCATCAAATATCAAATCATGAGAACTTTGTAATGTTGATAAATATTCTATAAAACCATGATTCTCAATATTGCCTGATAGTCCATTAAATGAATATAAGATTTACTGGACAATTTATTTACTAATGTATTTAAAATAACCCCACGACGCATATCACACAAAGAAATCTTACTCTAGCTCTCTAGTTATTTCCTCAGGAAAGATTTCTAGAACTAGGATCAAAGGCAATACACTTATTTAATAATTATGACTATATATGTATATACATACATATAAACATATACATATACACATATATATGTACACACACACTCATATATATACATGGTCAAATGCTTTCCAGAAAGACTGTGCTTAATTACATACCTAACCACATACCTAACCACAGTGACACTATTACCGGCACAAAGTTAGCATCATCTTTTAAGTTCTCTCTGATTAGGCATGAAGCTATATGCATCCACTGTGGTATGCTTTCTGAGGCCTGGAAGTCTATGCTTTCTCACTGACCACAACAGGCCTTAGGGCTCCAGATTATCTGTCAGACCTCACATTTGGTCCAGGGTCCATGGCTTCAGTGGCTTTGCCTTCTTTCTTATCTTGTTGCCCACCTGGGCTCTATATTTCAAAGAAACACTGACCAGTTTTGCTTGATGTGAAACTTTACTGTAGTCTATTCTGATACAGAGGACTACAGATGCTCCTGGTCTCTGCTCTGCAGAGGAGTGGAAAGGGCTATTATGCTGCCTCAGTGGTTCTGGGTGGGAAGATGGTTTTTTAGCAGAGTTTCTGTTTTATCTACTTAAATTTCTTATCTAGCAGTTGGAGGTAAAATTGATACAGTAGTGCTGATTTCCAAATGCCAACACACACACACACACTCTTTCTCTCTCTCTTTAGCTCTTGCCTCCCTACCTTGGGATGAACAAACACAAATAAAAGCATTATTATAGATTTATTCTCATTGCAGGCAATCACATCCATCCCATTGAGCAGATTATTTAACTCCTTACACAATTATCTGGCAGCAGTGAAAGTGATTTCTCAAACAGTATGAAACACAACTGTTTATCCAGGAACAACTGCCTGTGAGACTTTGGGAGCAGAACTGAGGATCCCTTAAAAAGGTGCTAAGAACCTACTAGCCACTTGCCTAGATATTCCACATATGCTTCAGAGATTCTCTCTCTCTTTCTCTCTCTCTCTCACACACACACACACACACACACACACACACACACAACTGATCACAAAAATCCACAATATAACTGTACAAAATATGGGAAATACTGCATATTGCCAGGTCTGAAAACATTAAAAAGAGAGTATGAGAAATAAGTTAAAATAGTAAAATATGTTTTTTTAAAAAAGAAAAACAGATATTACTAGAAAATTAAAGACACAGGAAAAAAAGAGAAATGAAGAGCACTCCGATGTGCTTGTCAACTATTATGCTTCCAGTTCTCTGTGGCTGAATTTCATCAAGGGATAGAGAACTGGGGAAAAAGATTAAGCAGGAGGGTATAACCTTAAAAAATGTTCAGTATTTAAGAGGAAAGGGGAAGGGGGTTCTGAAAAGATCTGGAGAAAGACCTATTAAAAAAGTAGGAGGATAACCAGGATCATGTATTTTTATGAAAGCTAGAATAGGAGCTTCAAGAAGCAAACACAAGTCCATAGTTAAGTGCTGCACAAGAAATCCAGGGTAAGAACGAACATGTTTCAGTGGGATTTATTTGTAGGAAGTGACCTTTAAGAGAGAATGGATGTTAATGTCTGAGTGACTTTTCTGGAGATGCCCATTATTTTGATCTCACCCCTACATCACTTTATTGCAGAATCTACCCATGTCCCCCTTGGTCTCCCATTGTGTCTGCTGAACAGGTGGCATCCCATAGACCCCTTTCTCTCTGGACACAGAAGAGTGCAGGGAAATGAATCGTGAAGACTCTTTTAGGTTCTTAAACTGGAAAATTAAGTTAGTCGGTTTAAGAACCTAAAGTGGCCATGCCTGGGTCATATAGAAATTAGGCTGAGAAAACCAGTCAGTAGAAGGAAGGGAAGGAAGCAGAGGCACAGAAAGGCCCAGAGATCAGAGAGCAGACACCCCCAGGAACAGAGGAGAGGAGGCTGCATTACAAGAAAGAGATCCCTTGCTTCCTCTAAAGGCTGTACTGCACTCCAGCCCTCATGTTCCATGAATTATCCCTCTTTCCTTCCAATAATTTTGAGTGGGATTTGGTGCCTCATCATCAAACTACCCCATCCGAGACAGTAACTACTGTGTGCCATTTGGCTGTGTGCTAAATACTCTGTCACGTAATGCTTACAAGAGCTCCGCAAAGAAGGTATCATTATCTCCCTCTTCCCTGAGAGGAATCTGAGGTTCACGAGGTTAAATAACTTGCCTAAGGACACACAGCTGGTGAGTGAATATGGTTCTAAATTCTCATATCACTACGCTGGGCCATAAACACTAAACAAGCTCAATTACTGCTAATTGAAATTCCGAGAAGTTCTCAGAAGTGCATGACGGCTATGTCTGTGCTATGATATCTTCCTCTGTATTAAATTATAAACATAACACCTTAATTTGCAGCACTCATACATCAGCCTTCAGTATGCTCCATACAGAGGAAGTATGTCAGAAAGAGCCAGAATCTTCTCAAAAGAAGTTTGCATTCTCCCAGTTCACGGAATAAACTACAACTACAATATGAACTTTATCACAGGTTCTTAGTGACTCTAACAGAAGTACAAGCCTTTTCAGTTATTAAAAGAATTGAAAGCTTTTTACTGTTCATGAAAAAGACAAACTCCTCCCTTTCAAATTATTCTACTTTATAGTACAATTCCTTCTGGCTGGGAGGAGAACTTCAGACGCTTTTTCAAATAACCCTAGCCATTTAATCTGTACCTTTGGGAAGTCATGCTGAGAGTATATGGAAAAGAGACAGACAGAGCCAGAAAAAGGTGGGGGTGGAAAAGGGAAGGGAGAGGGTTATGGAAAAGAAAAGGTAAGACATTGTTTCTGAAGTAGTAAGAATCTCCCAGTTTTTCTGGCCTTTAAAATGAGCTGCATATTTCTATCCACAAAAGAACATCTAACATTGTTTAGGTAGTTACAACTTAAAAACCTTCTACATGTCTACTCCAGACAGATCTTTCCACTTATTTGTCATCCTCATCATACATAAATCAGCACTGCTTATATTAATTAGCCACTTTCACTGGAAGTTGAGATGCTCAGTCAGCTCAGACTATAATAAAATACCACAGATTGGGTTGCTTAAGCAATGAACATTTATTTCAGGAGGCTGGGAAGTCCAAAATCAAAGTGCTAGCTGATTTGATTTCTGACAAGAGCTCCCTTCCTACCTTACAGAAAGCCACCTTCTCACTGTGTCCTTATGTGGTGGAGAAAGAGTGAGTGTTCTCTTTTTCTCTCTTCCTTTGCATATAAAGCCATTAATCCCATCAAGAGGACCCTCATGACCTCATCTAATCTGAAGTACCTCCCAAAGAGCCTATATCAAAATATTATCACACTGGGGGTTAGGGTTTTGATATGGTTCAGCTGTGTCCCCAGCCAAATCTCATCTTGAATTCCCATGTGTTGTAGGAGGTAACTGAATCATGGGGGCACGTCTTTCCTGGCTGTTCTCGTGATAGTAAGTCTCACAATATCTGATGGTTATTATATGGAGGTTTTCCTGCATAAGCTCTCTGCTGCCATCCATGTAAGATGTGACTTGCTCTTCCTTGCCTTCCACCATGATTGTGAGGCTTCCGAACCACATGGAACTGTAAGTCCAATTAAACCTCTTTCTTTTGTAAATTACCCAGTCTCTGGTATGTCTTTATCAGCAGTATGAAAACAGATTAATACAGGTTTCTATATACAAATTGGGGGGCAGGGCAGGGTTGGGAAGACACAATTCAGTACATAGCAGGTGCTTTGAAAAAAAAACTAAATGAGCAACATTTATTAAAAGAAAAAACTAAATGAGCAACACCCAAGAATATCAACCATGACATTATAACAGAATATATGCCCAGGTATTATAGAATGGTAAATCTTAGACAAATGCCAAGGACCTTCTTCTATAGCTTGAAAGGGTTGAAGAACAGATCTGTACAGATGGTTTGGGGCCATGAAAGATGGCTTTTAAGAAATCAATTAAAGTAGGTCTCCACTGAGAGAAAACCCTAATTATAAAGCATGGGCCTGGGGAGAGCAGGGAGGCCATACATGCAGGCTATTGTCTCAGAAATAGAACTTGGATGCTGAGGGTGCTGAGAGGGAGGGGAGCTGCTGAACCTCCTTTTTGAACCATTTGCTGGAGAGATCACTTGGGCTAGGGGGACCTTAAGAAATCTGACTTGAGTCCAACTTAAGAATTAGTTCTGGGACCTTTGAAGTCTTGCAAATAACATGTAATTTCCAAAGTCCAGTTGTTGTTTGAATTCGGGGGCAGATTATTCCTGTTTCTGAAAAACCACTTCAGTAAACCACTTCAGAACCTTTTGGTTCTACAAAGGTAAAGTCAAGATCCTAATATGAAACAGAAAATTTCCAAAAAACATTAGATGCTTTGTATTATTATATCTAAAACTCTTTTCTTTCCAGTCTTAATATTTTTACTCTCTATGATAGAATTCCCTTCAGTTATTCTCAAGTCCTTATTAAGTTTTGCCAAATACTACAGCCTTGTTTAGGTAAAGAGATTAAACAATCAAAAACTGTTAAAATGGTAAATTTTATGTTATATATATTTTACCACAATTAAAAAGATTTTTTTAATAATAAAAAAAAATTCCCACAAAGAAAAGCTCAGGCCTAGATGAATTCACTAATAAATTCTAAGTATGTTCAAAAAATTAACATTAACCCTTCCCAAACTCTTTTAAAAAATAGAAGAGAAGGGATAATTTCCCAATTCATTCTATGAGCCCAGTATTAGCCTAACACTAGATAAAGATATCTCAAGAAAACTTCAAACCAATACTCCTTATTTTCAGAGATGCAAAATCTCCAACAAATCCTAGGAAACTGAATCCAGAAACATGAAAAACAAGATTACATACCACACCATGACCAAGTGAGATTTATCCCAGGAAGGCAAGATTGGTTTAACGTGTGAAAATCAATCAATGTAAGACATCATATTAATAGAATACAGGACAAAAACCACATGATCATCTCAATAGATATAGAAAAAATATCTGACAAATTGAAACACCCTTCTGTGATAAAAACAGCCAACAAAACTAAAAATTGAAGGGAACATCTTCAACCTGATAAAGGGCATCTATGAAAATCCAATTGCTAATGTTACACTTCATGGTATAAGACTTAATGCTTTCCCCCTAAGATCAGGAACATGACAAGTATGTTCACTCTTGCTACTACTACTCAACATTGTACTGAAGATTAGAGCCGACACAATTTGGTAAGAAGAAGAAATAAAAGGCATTTAGATTAGAAAAGAAGTAAAACTGTGTTTATTTGCAGATGACACCACTTTGTCTATAGAAAAATACTAAGAAATTCACACAACAAAACTATTTGAATTAAAAAGCTGGAAATAAATCAAAAGTCAATTAAACTGTGAATGAATAAACAAAATGTGGTCTATTCATATAGTGGAATACTATTCCACTTGAAAAGGAATGAAGTAGATATACGGTACCATATGAACAAACCTGGAAACATAAGTCTCAATGAAGGAAGCCAGATAAAAATGGCAATACATATTGTTCTATTTACATGACATATACAAAAATAGGCAAATCCATAGAGATAGAAAGTAGATTATGGTCACCAGAGGATAGAGGATTGGGGAATGGAAAGTGATTGCCAATGGGTACAGAGCTTTTCTTTGGGGCAATACAAATGTTCTGGAATTAGATGGTGATAATTGTTCATCTTTGTGAAATATGTGAAAAACTGTGGATTGTATACCTTAAAAGGATACATTGTATGTTACATGAATTATATTTTAATAAAGCTGTACTTTTTAAAAAATTGTATGTATGTGCTCTAACCTAGGTGTTCGAATTCTTATCTGAATTGTTGTGAAGCAGATAAATCTAGTCAAAGGGTGACTGCCAATTCTGAAAGCTATTTAGACATACAGTGATACAGGGTTTCTACTCTGATTAACTTCATATTCAGGAAAATCAATGTTGGACTTCCTCAAAATTGTCTCTTAGGAAGAACAGGGATTCTGCCTCCCCACAGATTAAAGAGAGCAAAAAGCCCAAGCAGGACGCTGAAGCTGATGATGACCTCCATGTGCCAGGACTCTTCTGTGTAGCCCCACCTGTCGTGCACCAGTCACACACATTATGATGTAGTTTGTGCCCTCTTGGACCCATGAACACTTCAATAAGAACACCGCCACCATTCGTTATTAGAAAGCATTTTAATTGTGACTGTGAATGAGAACTCGGCTTCACAGGAATCTCTCTAAATAGTCTTCGGAGCACATATTGAGACTAATACTCCTCAGCCCAAGGAAAACTGAAGTGGTGCTTCTGTAACCACAGAAGCATTTACAATGAGTTCAATAATCAGTAGTACATCAAAGTCACCAGAATGAACTGATGTCTTTAAACCTCAGGTCCTAAATGATTTGCAGGGAGTGTCTATGTTCCAAAGCTTTCCATGTGCATTTTTACTGCCTAAGCCTTCCACTTTTAAACCAGAAGTAAACTTAGAAAAAGAAAATGTATTTTGGTTACTGTTTGAAGAAAAAGGCAAAAATGAGATGTCCTATTATATAGCCTGTAATTATTTCTTTTACAGTTCTTTTTACTAGGCATCCAATACAATTCCATTCGTCCTAGATCACATTTAAGATTTTCCTCTTATATAGACACCCAAAACACAGAAGGGATCTACTGAAGACAGGTCACCTTATATTCTTGTCATGGTGAATATTTATGAATATCTGATAGCTCTTAACCTGTCAGATGAGTCTTCTTCAGATCTAAATAAGCCTTCCTATTTTACGTAGTTTCCTATAGCCACACAACATTTCTGGAGCCGCTTCACTGGGAGGACTCTGTCAACAATCAGCATTTCACTGGCATTAACATGCAATAAAAGACAATGAACCATGACTCAATTAAACCACAAAAAAACTGTCTTCAGATAACATTAACCCAGTAGTTTTCAAAGCTTTATATGTTGTAGGGCTTCTGCTGCCTAACATTAAGGTCAGCGCTTTAAAAACATATGCCTAAGCATCAAACACACCTACACAGAAGATGATTTAGAGGAAGGAGCAAAACTCTGTTTTGATTTATCTCCTTCCCATACTGTATCCAGAGATTTTACAACTTAGAGTATGTGATATCAATTAGGTATCACTACTGCAAAGAGTAAGAACACATTTTCCCATCGCAACGTCCATGGAAATGTAATTTGCCCACAAGATGCAGTTAGGGAGACCTTTAGATTCCGACTTGTTTAAAACAACAACTAAGAAAGATTATGCAGGGGGAGGTTCAGAAAAAATATGTAGGCACCCATAGTATGAACTAACAGGACATCTGATATCTGGATATGTCAATCGACACATTCTACAGCCAGAAAAGTGTCTCATAATAAAACTGCTAAGGTATAAGAAAAAAGATGGAGCTCTTCTAATATGTAAATTTACACATTTATGTCTCACTTAACCAGGAGGACTGGAGGAATGGAGGGGTTTCTTACAGAATGAGAGGCTTTATTTTTCTTTTCTTTGCCTGGCTGTACTTGTAATATTTAACACTCTAGGTTTAAATCTTCAATATTTTAGGTTTGATCACATTTAACACTTAGTCATTTCAATTAAAATTGCTCTCCTTTCTCTCATTAAATTAAACCATCAGGAAAAATTATATGTTTTCACCAAAGTAAAGACAAAATGGATTCAGATATTATATTGTAAAAATTTTAGATTTCCTTGTTGAATAAAATTATTAAAATTATCTCGCTTCAATTATAACAAAAGGCAGGGAGAAATGACCAGGAACATACTGAACTCATGGGTAAATAGTAAAAGAAAATGCTCTGGCATTTTCTTTTAAATATATTTAAATATATAATTTAATTTAAATTATATAATTCATAAATTCCCTATCATTATTTTAAGCTGTGATTAATATAAATTCATTCAAGATTCAATTTCTTTGGTAAGAAAGCTACTAAAATATGCCAACCAAAATGGAATAAAATAAAAACAATCATTTAAAGTAGATCTTTAAGATAAATTTAATACCTTTAAGGCATCTTTTTAAAAGTGTAGGAATTAAAATACACATTGAAATCACAGGTTAATTGAAGAATTATCAAAAATGATGGCAATAGAGTGTGACTCTATGCTGGCCCAATATAATCACTGTTTATTATATTTAGAAGCCATGAACATAAAATGGAAACCGAAAAGAATTTGGAAATTCAAGTTATGAAGGCAACCATTACGGATAATTTAAAAGAAAGAACACTTTCTCTGTTTGCTAATATTAAAAGATTAACATATTAATCTTTTTAAAAAATTACTAAAATTTTACTGGTGTATTAGTTTCCTTTGGTGGCTGTGACATATTGCCACAAATTACCACAAACTTGTGGCTTAAAACAGCACAAATGTATTCTCTTACAATCCTGGAGGCTCTGAGAGGAGAATCCACTTCCTTGCCTCTGTCTGCTTCTAGCACCCCCTTGAAAGCCTTAAGTCTGGACTCTGCCTCCATCTTCAGAGCACATCACTTCAACCTCGGCTTCCATCATCATATCACCTTTTCCTCTCCATAGTCAAACTAACCCCCGCACCTCCCTCTCTTACAAAGATACCTCCTATTGCATTTAGAGCACACCCGGCTAATCCAGGATAATCTCCCCATCTCAAGATCCTTAACTTAATCACACCTGCAAAATCCCTTTTCCATAGACGGTAACATTCACAGGTTCCAGTTATTAGTATTATGGCCATTATTCAGCCTACTACACTAGTCCAGAAAATATATTTTTAAATCTTTATCCTAGGAGTTACACAAGTGAATCCTTTATTGATCAGCTTTACTTGGCATATGTCATTTTTTTCCATTGGGAAGTAATAGCATGGTCAAGCTGACTCATCATCAGTACCTCTCAACAGAGACTCTGCTTCTGAGAGTATCTGTGTGGTCTTTTGGGCCAAGCTAGAGACACTGGGCAACACAGTGAGGGTGGTGTTTCCTTTGAAAGATAGACACAAACTTCACAGTTACTGTTCACATAAATAGTACTAGTATGTACGTATTTTGTTTTGTCTAATCAATTCATAAGAAATCTAGATTTCAAACCAAAACATACTTATCAAAATTATTCCTAACTGGTCAGGACAATTTAAAAAAAAATTCTTTTTCTCTTTAAAAAGTGCTAATTATTTCTGGAAGGCAGGACTGGCAGTGTTTCAAAATAATGTGGACTTTGGAATTGCAGCTCTAGGCTCACTAATTCCTAGGTTATGTATGATCTTTGGTAGCCAAAAGCTTAACATTTTTGATCCTCAGTTATTCATGTCTAAAATGGTGATGCAAACACTTATGCTAGAGGTTTGTTGTGAGATCACTAGTTTTGCTATAATAACTGGCATAAAACAGTTGCTCGATAAATATTAATTATCTCCCACCTTTTATGTTAGAAAACTTGTCTATAAAAAGTGCACAGTGAGGGCACAGTGGTGCGCATCTGTAGTCCCTGGTACTCAGGAGGCTGAGGTGGGAGGATCACTTGAGCCCAGGAGTTCAAGACTGGCCTGGGCAACATTGTGAGAGCCCATCTCTTAAAAAAAGAATAAGTGCACAGTGAAATAGGATCAACTTACTATTGTTCAGTATGGTCTACAGAATGAATTCAGACAACTGGTAAATAAAGTAATATGAAAATACTAATAATCTCATTAAACATTCAATAATAGCATATGTCATAAATGTGAAATAGGAAATCGAGTTGCTAAGTTTAATAAGAGTCAGATATTTGGTAAATTAAAGTGATCATTCTATTTAAAAGGTTATTTATTTATGTCATTAAGTTATCACTGAACCGGCAATTTTTGCAATCCTAAACCTCTTTGTTTTTATATTATGTCATTTCAAAATACATGTATTAAAAATGTTGGCAACTCCTCAATATGTAAGTGTGACTCAGGTATCAGAACAATAACTTTAAGAATTAACAGTGATAGGTGATATAGGTGTGTTTCTAGATCACAGAAAGTTAGTAAGAAAATCCACATTCTGAAGTGTAAAGTAAAACTTCCTTTCCTCTACAAAAATATTTGAAGTCATTATCCTGAGATATGTCTACTCTATACATCATTCTTAAAAAGATAAAGAAGCTGATAGAGCAACTGTCCTTGCCGACACAACAGAGATCTCAAATATGCAGCAATTGGTCACTAAGGTGCTTAGAAGCAGTCTAGAGTTTCTCAGATCTCCATAGGATATGTCATTAAATCTTCTCCTCCTGCTGGGTCTGACTTCTGGGAAAAAAGCATATGGTATAAATATTACTATATTTAGTAGTGAATACTAATGATCGCTCAGGAGGTTCATCCTTCAGTTTCTATGGCCTTTAGCATCTAGTTGCTTATAAATGTGACATGCTTTGATTTGATTTAATCATAGTTTATGAATTTTGAATTTATGGTTCAGAATTCACTGTACAAAATGTACCTGTAAAGTTAGATATCCATATATATAGAGACACATACACATTTATTTTTGGAGTTATCCCATTAACAGATTATAAAATTAAGGCAAGAAGACCAAGGCCTTTCCAAGGCACATTTTACAAAGCTGCTTGTTCCTCTAAAATCAGTAGGATCTGAAAACAGATTCAACACAAGCATACACACACACAAACACTCAGACATAGAGGTTACATATAGTAACACTGTTCTTCTCTAGTGAGAATTGTAAGCTCAATGATATCACATGAACTAAAAAATTGTCTATCAATTTCTGTATGAACAATATCCTAATCATTGTGTGGAAGAGCAGAGAAAGGTGTTCTGAAATGTGCAGAAATTATATGATCTGTATAAAAACAATAAATAGCACTTCCATGTTATAATAAATTTGCAAGTTGAATTTCATACAGGTCATGTTACACAGGTCATATTAAAAATAATTCCAAGGAAAGAATTAAGAGAAATTTGGTTAAAGACATAATTTTACTCCACATAAGCTTTCTAAAGTTTTATATAAAGCTAATTATAGTGGTTCAGTATTACAAGAATAGGATGTGTTACACAGTACAACAGTAATACTGCTGTGTTCCCTCAGATGGCATAAATCACTTGGCTAATTTGGCTACTAATAAATAGTATAAAATCTTATTTACCAAGGCCAATAAAAAAATTCTCAGCAGTTGGGCATATTTGAATCAAATGTCACTGTAAAGATAAGACAAAAAAACTTCCGTAATACATACTGTTATGTTCTAATGTATCCATAATGAAAGATTCCATAATGAAAAATAATATAAAAAATAGATTCTGTATCAAGACTCTTTGTCAAAAGCTATAGTTCACATCAGAAGTTAATAGCACTAGGGAGTTAAATGATTAATACAAAAACAAATTCTTACTACAAATATTCTTTTGTTCTTCACTTCATGATGCAAACTGCAAGGATTTAACCTTTAAGGGTTAAAGAGTTTAATCAATGTCAATGTCTGATCTTCTGAAGGCGATAAAGAACAGTCTGTCTAGCGATACCCAACAGAACATCACTTTGTCAAGCCACAAAGCACCCAAAAGCTTGTCAAGTAAGTTACCAGAAACCTCTTTGTGGTTAGAACTCAGCTCCTTCCTGCTTGACCTATGATTTGATATTTGACCACTTGGTTGCAAGACACTTGCTCTTTCTAGCTGAAATGTCACTGGGGCATCTTGTCAGCTCCCCGACATCTCGGCCTGACATACAATTTTACTTTTGTGTGCTACAAGGCAGAAAATGCAGGGCAATGGCCTTGTTTTAAATTCTGTCAGCATCAAAGATGGGCGTCACTCTTGGGTCCTACCAACAACAAAAACAAAAAAGGAGTCTATTTTGAAGGTCAAAACAGCCATTACCTTGAAGTTTTTCAGCTTATACTAAATATATTACCTGCTATCCTAGTGTGGGAACTGTCCTTATGAAGTGCCTAAACATACCACAGAAATCCTCCAGCACAATTGCTCTACTTTCTTATCAAATGCAGACTTGCTAAAAGAATGAGTTTTCAACGCCTTCAGGGACCAGATTCAGCAGTTAACTTAACTTGTTCAAATGGGCAAGTGGTATCATGTAGCTTTACAAGGAGCAACCTGACCTTCTCACATTGACCAGGAGTGACATTATTGTGCAGGAGGAGAAGCAGTCACATCATTTCTGTTTTGCACAACCTGCTTAAAGTTTGCAACTAAATGCTTGTCTTCAGTTGAGCTGACAAGAGAGAAGAGGGGGCTCAGTGAACCATGGCCGGGCTGCCATGAAATGACAGGAATCATTGGCATACATTTCAAATAGCTCTCTCAATCCTATTAAAGCATTGCAGTCCTGCTTTAAAACAGACAAGTATGAAACAACTTTGATAGATAGAGACTAAAATGGCTTATTGATTTTTTTAAGTCTGAAGGAAATTACCCAAAATGTGTCATTCCTTAACATTTAAAAATATGTTACATAAAAATGAGCAACTGTGATAATAAATAAAACTTGGAGAGAAAAAAGTTGGCTATCTCCTTATTCAAAGAGACAGAGCTACCAGAATACATCAAGATATCGCACAAATTTTTTAAATCCACTGCCACTTCTGCTGAAACAAAAGTCAACTGATAAGAAAATTCCCATTCAAAACTATTTTAATTGTACTGTTAACTCTTCCTCCATTTTTTAATTTCATGAAGTCATAATCCAATCTGAGTTGGTCTGTTGGCATTAGCAGACATAGTCACTGGAGAGGAGTGAGATGATGTCAGAGCATGGGGCACAGTATTTATAAATGTCTCCTTTAAGAAAGTGTAAGTTGTATCAAGTTCAGCTTTCAATGGTAAGAAATCCCCGATACCAGTTGTGTCAGCAGGAAGAGGAGCTCTTGAAGGAATGGAGAGATTTGAATGGTCTCGTGATCCTATCTGTGACATACAAAAGAAAAAAATAATAGAGTTGAAAACTCTCAAACAGAGCCTAAAACCATAAACAGGCAAGTAGACTAATAATCATTATAATATAAAATGAGATGGAAATTACTATTTCAATAATCTACACGTGAATATATAAATAGTAAATTATTTATCAAGTGTGACTGAATCCCTTATTTGCTCTTTTATGAACTTTTCTAGACAACAGGAATTTGTCTAAACACTAAATCTTTGTGTAAAACTTTTTATAAAGTTATTATATCAGAGAGTCAATACAATCAGGGATTTTTACCTTGACTTCAGTCCATTGGCAATTTACAGAAACCGATGCGAATAGCATTTATTTCATCATGCTATATAATAAGAGCCATATAATATGGAAGATTAGATTACTTAGAAAATAAACTATGAGTATTTATGTTTTTTAAATCTATCTGTTTTACTTATTTGACAAAAGCAGCACAAAGAAAAATAAGCCAATCCCAGTGATCTCCAGAAAATGGCATACTAAGATACAAAATTCTAATGAGAACTCTTTGGCTTTACTTTAATAATAATGCCACCACCCTGTTTTTTCTTTTAACTTTATTATTTTAGGTTCAGGGGTACACGTGCAGATTTGTTACATGGGTAATTCTTGATTTAAGTCACTGAGGTATGGTGTACAAATGATCCCATCAGTCAGGTGGTGAGCACAGTCCCCGAGTGGTAGTTCTTCAACCCTCTCCCACTCTCATAGTCCCTGGTGCTCAGTGTCTATTGTTTCCATCTTTATGTCCAAGATACCACCCTGTTTTGATAAAGACCATTATAAGTATTTAGAAATCACATGTCAAAATAAGGGAATGAAAATAATTTGTCATATATTTGAGAACACTGATGGTATCCAGGAATTGTTGGAAATTAAACTTAAAAATGCCACAAAGTCATGAAATACTGGACAATAGAATTAAATATTTTGATAAAGCTGCTCATTTAAGCCTTAAGTGACGTCAGAATCTAGTAGTTAATATTGAACATGAAGAAGTCTTAGCAGTAAAGCAGGTAAGTATTACGACATTTAAAGATGGCAGGAAAATAGTGATCAATTGTATGACATAATTTTCCAGATTCCCACAAAATAAATGTTGCTGAAATAACAAGTCTGGTTATAAGTATCTCCACTAAAAATCATACTCTATACGGCAGGGTTTTTTAAAAAAAAAAAAACTTTTTAGTAGATCCTCTTACAGTTAGTGTTCATAACAAAATAATGTAAACTATAAGGTCTGCTTTATTATGTCATGTTATACGAAACTGTTTCTACATGTAAAAACAAAAGGGAAGATATCACTGGCTTTAGGAACATATTAGAAATTCAACTGTTGTATGTGTTACCAATTTTGTGGATTTTTTTAAGACTACAACTGGAGAAAAAAATCAATATCTGCATCTAACACCTAGTTCAGCAATTTTCTTTGATCTTTGTTCTTTTGATTTCTTGATACTCTACTGCAGGCCAATAGCTGACGGAAATCATCTCTTTTTATACTAGAAGTTAGAAAACACCTAAAATGGTCACTTGAAATAGCTCTATGAAGGACAAGGTTTCCCAGTGGAAGGAAAACAACTTCCAAAATCATGTGTTGGCCCTGATTAGTAGTATTAATGAGGTTTTGCTTGCAGAACCTTAATGGTGGGCCTGATCATCTCAGTTCAGAACCTGAAGAGAGGCATCTCATTACATCAGAGGCTAGAGGTGTACACACCTGCATTTTTACTGCTGCTAGAATCATTTTTTAGCAGTGTCATTACTGGATTGACTTTGCAGCTATAAACATTACAGTGCCATCTACTAACTTCTCATTCTTCCAGGCCTGGGGGTTAGGGGAATGCTGGAAGAGCAGGAAATGGTGGGGCCTGATTTTCTTCTTAATAAACATAGTTATAGCCATAGTATTCTTTATTATAATAGAATATTGTCAGAAAAGGCTTCAAAAGTTTGTTTTGATACATCTTTATACTTCAAGTTCTGGTCTAAGAAAACTATGTATGGAAAATAGAGGGGTGTGCAGAATCAGTCCAAGGAAGGTCAGATATCCTCTGGGGGTATTTTCTTCTGGATGTTTTAGAGAAAGGTAACTATGCCAAATTGACCAACCATTCCTGTTTTATCAATATTAGTGATACGCATAATTTACTCAAACTTATATGTTGTACTTAAAGTTTCCCTTTTTGTTCTTGTGAATCCATCAACCTAACACATTACAAAGTTAGGAAGGCAGTCCTTTAGGGAAAGTCTCTACTAACTGCTCATTTCTCTTTAATATTCTACAGATCTTGGTAACCTACAAAGAGGTCCCTCTTCTGCCTTTTCTCATCCTACTTTTTCTAACATGTCTACTTTCCACTATGTCGTCTGAAAGCACCTTCTCATCCAATATAACATTTTTGACTAAATAACCTTGAAATGGGGCATTATTTCCCTAGTATTTCAAATTAGTTTCACTTTTTGCACACTATTTTCTGATCTTATGTCCTAAACATGGAAAATAATCTAAAAAATCTCCAGAGATGAAAAAGAGAGAGAGAGATTTCCTTAAAGTCTTGTAACCCCCAAAAGTATAGTCTCTAGAAAGTAAACAGAGTTACTTTTGTATAAAGGAAAACAAATGACTGCTTTTGCTACTGGGATCATCTGCTGTACTGCTAAAAAAAAAAAAAAACTTTTTTCATGAAATGAGGTAAAGTCTGATTTTAAGTCACTTAAAAGCTTAAAAACAAGCCACCGGCTGGGGGTGGTGGCTCACACTTGTAATCTCAGCACTTTGGGAGGCCGAGGTGGGTGGATCACCTGAGGTCAGGAGTTGGAGACCAGCCTGGCCAACATGGTGAAACCTCGTCTCTGCTAAAAATATAAAAATTAGTTGGGCGTGCGCCTGTAATCCCAGCTACTCAGGAGGCTGAGGCAGGGGAATCGCTTGAATCCAGAGGCAGAGGTTGCAGTGAGCCAAGATCACACCACTGCACGCTGCACTCCAGCCTGGGCAACAGAGCAAGACTCTGTCTCAAAAAAAAAAAAAAAAAAAAAAAAGCCAGCAACAATTCTGGTGAAACTTTGATTTGAGAATGTGATGTTAAAATACAAGTAAATATGAACTGTTTTTCTTGTTATAAATATCCAGAATAATATCCAGAAATACATAACACTTTTGTACTATTTTAATGTAACACAGAGAGTAAAGGACAGTTAAATAACTTTTTGTCAGAGAACGTTAAAAGTTAGTGTTCACCACCCGGTCTTATATTTTAAATCTGAAAAGTCCATGGTCATATAAACTACTTTTAAAACTGCTGAGGTGTTCTGTCTCTTATGTAAATCTAAATTTAGGCAGTTTCTCAAAAGGAAATTAGTTACCTGAAATAAAAGCTAGGTGTCATGTGAATCTTTATGGAAGCACTTTTATTTACTCAATAAGCTATAAATGATTCTATTTGAACTGCTATACTCCATCAGCTAAATACATAGTCACAATACAAAATGTGTCTACTAAATTTCTACATTTTAAAAATCTTATGGAATACAGTAATTGGACATATCCAATAGCCATTTTTGAAGGCTTTAATATCTTAATTTTCTACAAATGTTTTTCAAACAAAAATAAATAAATAAAGCATTAGTCTAATAGTAAAATAACCACCCAATAAATTGTCTGTAAGTCAAAGCCTTTTTGCCGACCAAGGCTTCTGAAACTAAGCCATTTGTCTCCTGTGTAACATTTATGATCAAGTTAAGTCTTCTAGAATTTAGTATTATAAAAAGTGAGGAAAAATGTGATTTAGTAAGCCTTAGTAGTATTGCATGGAGATTATGCTAAGCACATAGTGTGATTAAAAGAATACTAGACTGAAGATCCGCGGACTCTAGCTTCTCCTCGCAGTTCTTTTACAATCCGACTGGGTCATTTGGGGCAGGTAAACTAGTCCATCCAAATGAGGGGCTGGACTCTTTCCAGCTTTGAAATTCTACAGGTCTGCTATAATTACACGTATGACAGCATATACTATAGACCCTAACTTTTTTGAGGGACATTAACCCAGAAATCAGTTTCCTGAATATAATACTTGAGAGGATGTAGACAGACCATTCTTAAGGGGAAAGAATACATATTGCACATTGCACATTGTTCTAAAATAAAGCCAAATAGATAACAAGATTAGCCACAATTTAGATGATGTGACTTCATTCAATTAAATTCTATAGTACTCTTTTCATTACTTCAAACTCCATGATGATGTTTTAAGCCCTGTAAATTATTGACTGCTTTTAAGTAGTCTGCACAGCTCCACATAAACAGATGAAGAAATCAAAGCACCCACAAGAGGGTGTTACAGTGAGGCTCCCTTGCCATTTCTACTTTGGTTCCTAACGTGCTCTTACCACCAGAGTCTCAATACTCATTTCTACTTTGGTTCCTAACGTGCTCTTACCACCAGAGTCTCAATACTCATTTCTACTTTGGTTCCTAACGTGCTCTTACCACCAGAGTCTCAATACCCAGTGTCACAAAGTTTTCTTTCTTCTAAATACTTCAGATGAGTTAGCCAAATTCTACCTGTCAATTTTCCAGTTCTCATGCTGGTCTCATAGGACACTGTAGTTTATACAGACAGCTAGAGTTGGCAAAAATCACATAGTTTTCTCTTGTGGAATACTCAATTTTATATCTGAGATATATATACACATAAAAACATACATTCACCTTATAAATATATACACACACATATACTTGATATATGTATCATATAAATATACACACTCATATATACATACACACACACACACATCTGCTATCAAGCCATCCAATATTTATTTCTCATACAGTAGTTACCAGTTCTAACTTTTAGCTACCAATAACAAGCTTGTAGGAATATTTTATGCATTCTTCTCCCTGTAAGTTATTAAACCTTAGTACAGACTAGTTTGACTATCTTACTGACATCAAGGCATGGGAAGAAATGTGAGTTAATGGAAAAAATGCAAAGAAGTTGCATTAGGACACACCCTAAGGGCCCAGTGTGCCTAGAGATCTAAAAAGGACAATCATAGAGGTAGAAACAAATCAGAAAAAAAGAGGTAGAATGTATTAACAAGAAACCTGATTCACATCACAACAACTCTGTCCTCAGGCAGACATTCAGCATTCTATATGGTTCTAATTCAGCTTTGGCTACTTGTTTGATGTGGAAGATTGATTGGATCAATGGTTTCGATTCTTCATGCTTCCCTATAACTATGCCCTTGCTCTTGGCTTCCCTGTCCAGCCTCATCTACCATTTCCTCACTTGTACTGTGCAAGCCAGGTACATGGAACTTGTGAGTCCCCAAATAGGACATTCCATAGTTCACATCGCCCTCCAGTCTGTCCAGTTCTGCTCTTTGTTGGGTGAGTCCTCCATGTTTCAAACTCTGGTCAAGGTCTGCCTCTTTCATAAGGCTTTTCTGGATCCTCTTCCCATCCTTCCCCAACTACAGCTAACTGTAACATCCAATCTCATTTTTACATTCCTTCATGAGCATTTATTTTACTATTTTTTCACTTATTTGTATATCCTTATATTTCCGCTATAAAACTATGAGCACTTAGTGTGATGGAATCATGACTTTGTACCCCTAGCACTTAGCAGAATATCTGGGACTAAATAAGATTCCTTAATGCTGAATGAGTGAATGAACAAACGACTTATATTATTACTTCATGGTCTTGGTGTTTTATTGTTATTTTGTTATTTCACACATATACAGATTATGTCGCAATTAGATTTAGCAAAGATTAATGGAAAGAATACAGGTTTTGAAGGTGGAAAGAACTAAGGTTCTAAACTTCGTTCTGCCATTTACTAATTATTTGATCCTTGACAAGTTACTTAACCTGTGTGAGCTTGTATCCTTATCTGTAAAGGAGGAAGACTAATCCCTCATAAGGCTGCTATGAGGATTAAATGGAATAATATACACAAAAATGTGTAGCATAGAGTAACTCCTCTTCTTCACTTCTCTTTTTCACTCTTCTCAAATGATATGAATTCTAACTTTACAATTATAGCCAACATGTATTCAGCATTATGTCAGGCACTGTGCTAGATTTAGTTTTACAGGCATTATCTGAATTCTCACAGTGACTCAATCAGAAAGCACTACAATTATCTTCATTCTATAGTTGAAGAGACTAGGGCTCACAAGAGCAGAATTAATTGCCACAGGTTGCACAGCTTTGTAATGGTAGAAAGGGATTTGAATCTTGGTTCCTCTGACTCTCCTATTCATACGCTTGACCATTACCTTACCATGTTGCCCAAAGAAGACACAGCCTAGCCTCAGGCTTATTTTGTATCTAGAGGCATTTCATCAACAAAATAAGGGCTCAACAAACCTCTCTGAAAATAGAAAATAAAAGTACATAGATTGTGCTAGAGGCTAAAATAAATGTTTATATTTTGATAGCATATTTTGTTGTGGTCCAACATTTGAATGCCTGTGGTACTTACTGGAGTAAATACATAGATCTTATGGAACTTACACAAAAATGAAAGTTATAGCCCTTTCATCAAAGGAGCTTATATGTTGTTATATTCAGAGACAAAATGAGGCACTGAGGTTTAAACTTACACTAGAACACTTAAGGCCAGGTGCGGTGGCTCACGCCTGTAATCCCAGCACTTTGGGAAGCCGAGGCTGGAAGATCACCTGAAGTCACGAGTTTGAGACAAGCCTGACCAACATAGTGAAAACCCGTCTCTGCTTAAAAATACAAAAAATTAGCCAGGCATGCTGGTGGGTGCCTGTAATCCCAGCTACCCGGGAGGCTGAGGCAGGAGAATCGCTCGAACCCAGGAGGCCGAGGTTGCAGTGGGCTGAGATCGCGCCATTGCACTCCAGTCTGGGTGACAAGAGTGAGACTCTGTCTCAAAAAATAATTAATTAATTAAATTACACTAGAACATTTAAACTTTAATTTTAAATTACTTCAAGATATCTTGTGCCTGACAAGACAATAAGTCCCATCTTCTTCTCCAGGATGTTTAGATTTCCTGATGTGGTTGAGGTTAGAAAAAGAGTTGAAGAATTCTCCCAAGTGGCTTTTGTTCTTTCTTTTCCCAGTGTTCTTCATACCCTTGTGCTTGCAGTCTGTTGCTGACCTGACAATCCTGACACAACTGATGGTAGAGAGTGCCAGAAATGGCCAGAAAATGCAAAGGAGGCATTTTCCCCTCTGTCTTGGAAACATACATTTCCAAACAATTCAGAGAGAATTGAAAATGTAAATAAGTTTATGCACTCAAATATATGAAAAGATACAAAAACCAAATAAATAAAAACAAGCATACCATATAGAAAAATGCCACTGAAAGTCTGAAATGACAAACTGGTAAAAATATGTACAACACATAGAATCCCCATACAAGTAACTTTCTTAATTTACAAAAGGCTCATGCAAATCAATTAAAATAATGTAATTAGAAAATAGGCTGAGGGTAGCATATTTATTAAGACTGAGTTCAGTTGTAAGAGAAAACTCTAAATGTCATTGGCTTAAATAAGATATGTTTATTTCCCTCTGATAGGGCAATATAAAGTTATCAAGAATCCAGGCTGCTTCTATCTTGGGCTCCATAGCTCAGTACATGGCTTTTACCTCATGGTCAAAAATGGCTGCTCAAGTTCCAGCTAGTATGTCTGCATTCTAGCGAGAAGAAAGGAGGATGGACCAAAGAAGGAGGCACTGCTTCCGTTTACAGACACTTTCTAAAATTGTACACTTTTACTTACATCCCATTGACTAGAACTCAGGTCATATAACTAATTTAGCTTAGAGAGAGTCTGAGAAATGTAGCTTGTTTGTCTGTTTGTTTGTTTCCTGAGCAGCCCAGGTAACATTCAGAGGCTCTATTACTAAGAAAGAGAAAACAGATATCAGGAAACCACTGCCAGCCTCTGCCTCATGTATAGATTAGATGTTTGATTGGGGGAGAGAGTAGTATAATAACCAAAAAACATATGAAAATGTGCTAAACTTAATTCATGAGTAAAGAAATACAATGCAACACATCCCAATTAAAGATTACTTTTCATATATCAAACGGGCAAAAACTTAGATGTCTGATGATCTCCACCGTTGAGAAGAGGGAATCAGGCAAACTTACGCCATGTAGTTAGGGATACAGGCTGTTGCAACCTTTCTGGAAGACAAAAATTTAAATGTATCTTCCTTTGACCTAGCAATTCCACTGCTACGCATTTCTTCTATGGCTACACTCAAAAGAGTTCACCAAGGTGAGCATGCAGGTATGTTCACTGAAGCTTTTTAGATAAACAAAACTTTTTTTTTTCAACTTTAAAAGTGATTTTTTTTTTACACACTTTAAGTTTTAGGGTACATGTGCACAACGTGCAGGTTAGTTACATATGTATACATGTGCCATGCTGGTGTGCTGCACCCAGTAACTCATCATTTAACATTAGGTATATCTCCTAATGCTATCCCTCCCTGCTCCCCCCACCCCACAACAGGCCCCGGTGTGTGATGTTCCCCTTCCTGTGTCCATGTGTTCTCATTGTTCAATTCCCACCTATGAGTGAAAACATGCGGTGCTAAACAAAACTTTTTAAAAATAAAACCAGAGGTCTATGAACAGAGGGCTATTTAAGTGAAGTATGACAACCATATAATACAACTATTTTAAACGTGAGGTAAATATGTAAAGGCTGATAGAGAAATATATCCAAGTGAAAAAAAACAGTTCAAAATGTATACATGTGTTTATGTGTATATATATACATATATATAAATAGTAATATATATTTTAAAATAAGCATAAACACACATACATGCATATCTATCCCTATTTTTTCTGGAAAAAAGAATCACAACAAACCAAAAGAAACTTAATAATCTTTGGAAAAAAGAACTGAATTAGAGTTTGGGTAGAAAAAAAAGGTTTGAAAGGTTAAATTTTTCTTGCCATGATTTTTTATCTTTAAAATTATTTGAATCATGAAAGAAAGTTATGAACTGGCAGTTCACAAAAGCAAAAATACAGCTAAGTAACAAATAAATGGGAAAACATGGTAACCCCCACAAGTAATCAAAAATGGAAAATAAAATAAGACATTTATTGCCGGTAAAAATTAAATATTAAAAATTACGCTAAAGGTTAGTGAAAGCATTGTGAACCAGGCATTCATAAATTGCTAGTAACTGTATAAATTGATAGAACCATTGGATCTATAATTGGGCAACTGTCTTAAATGCTTAATGCCATTTGATCCAACAATTCCATTTATGATTAGGTTCTTTATATTAATAATAACAGACAAAAATTAGAAATACTCTTATATTCAACCAGAAGCATAGTTAAGTAGGCTATAGCTATGTGGTGGAAAATTATGTAGCTATAAAATTTACAGTTATAAACTTTTGGATAACACGGACAAATGCTTGGGTCTAACCAAAGGTCAGACCTTTGTAAAGAGCTAGATAAGTATCTCATGCTTTCTAGGGTATATGTTTTCTGTTACAAGCATTAGCCCCTGTGCTGTAGCATGTAAGCGGCCATTGAGGATACGTAAATGAATTAGCATGGCTGTGTTCCAATATAACTTTATTTATGGACAGTGAAATCTGAATTTCACATAAATTTTATGTGTCATGATATGTTATTATTCTTTTGCTTTTTTCCCATAACTATTTAAAATATTAAAACCATTCTTAGCTCACAGGCCATACAAAAACAGGTGGCATGTAGATTTGCTGACCCTAGGGCTAGACTATGTCATGAAAAAGCAGTACACAAAATTACATACGGTGCTTGTTTTGTGGTTTTGGAATTGTTGGGATTTTTTTTCTCTATTCTCTGAGTTAGGATTAGGATTTGTATTTTCCAAATTACCTACAGTAAGTACGTTTTACTTTTATAGCTAAAAACCCTTTATTAAAAAATGAAACTGTATATATTTATATATACTGAAATACATCTATATATTTTAGTATAGTTATGGCTCTAAAATGTGTGGTCAAAATGAAAATGTAATTGGATAGTTAAAGGTGTCAGAGGATAGGTCTTTAAGTGTTTTGCATGTTTTGAAAAGATTTTGATCTAGCAAAGAACACTCTCATTTCAATGTTTTCAGTTATCTAAGTCATATTTACAGTTTTACATTGAGTAAACACCTACACAAATAATGACACTGAGTAACTTGTTCCTCTACTCTGCGCAAATGCAACTCCTTATGCAGAGTGGCTACTTATAACTTGTGTGCCTTCATTTTACTCCAAATAGCACTTCCAGCTGCCAAATTACGACTTCTGTGGTCAAAATGTACACATGTCACACTCTCTCTGGGAACTATTAGGCAAAAGTTTTCTGACCACTATTTCATTACTGAAGAATTTCCTCTTAAAGTTATAAACCTTTTTTATTCAATGTCAAAAATTTAGTAATAATCTGGAAGCTATAAACTTAGACCTCGTAGCAATATGTTTTTCAAGGAGTGGAATTACTGAGCAGGCACTCAGGTAAAGAAGAGCAGAGGAAGGAAAGAATCATTTCGAATTTAAAGTAGTTTGAAAGAAATTACTTTCCTAAACCTTTCTAACAATGTAAGTATCTGTCAATCACACATCTCAAAAAACTTAGCATTAAATTCTCATTTTGCAATTTGAAACCCATTTTTTTTTGCATGCCCCTCCCTTCCACTGCTGTTTTAGGCCATGTTCCTTCATTGTTCCATTACATCACACCTAAAATCCTTAGCAATTCTTCGTGGAATGCTGCAAGCTGCCTTTACTTCCCCACTGATCATGGCATAAGCTCTATACTCCCCAGGGTTGTGGACCCTTTGAACAGTTCCATAGCTGGGCCTTTCTGGAGGGATGGCTATCTTCAGTTAAAAGAATGTATTTCTTAGGGAGAGAAAGGCACTTCAGATGTAAGACAAATCATGTGATCTGGGGGTCATATCTGCGGAATGCCTTCAAATCACAACAAGCACTGGGGCATATGTTCTAAAACAAATCACTTAGCTGGCAATGACATTTCCTTTACATGATAGTCAGGAATGTTATTTCTGATATAACCACATCATTTCCAGCAGTCTCAACCCAAATCCATCCCTAGGGAGAACATCTTATGTAACAGTAAAATATAGCAAACACAAAATTCCAAAATAATATATCCCAGGCTTTATTTCAGGAATTGACTCCCTATATTATCAATTCCATATGATAAATTTTCCCTATGCTTGCATAATGCATAAAGATATCTAAACCCATATCCCCTCTTAGTATCCTAAATTAGCTCTATTCATTTATTTTTTCAGTAAATATCTATCAAGTGCCTATGATGTGCCAAATACTGTTCCAGGTACTGGAATACAAAAGTGAATTAAACAAATAAAAATTCCCGTTTTGGGGATTACTTATTAGACCTTAACTAATCTTCATGCTGATCCAGTTCTTCTTAAATTATAATCTGTTGAAATACTATGAAACCACATAATTGCTATTTTTATAGGAAAAGCTTTGATGCACAATAGCACTGGAAGTTTCCTGTCCTCATTATTCTGTGGATACAAAGTCCCAAGTGAGTCAAGTTACCCTGGTCCTTCCCTGTCCTGGTCGTACAAGCCTCAAACACCCCTGTGGATTCCCCATCAAGAGCTGCTTGGTGTCTGCAATCCCTCCATCAGGGTCTGCCTTCAATGTATTAGAGGGCTTGCTAGGTCATATGGGTGATAGCTCTAACAAAAATTTGGGGTGCCCATCCTTCCCTTTCTGTCATCTGAAAACTGTGACAACTCTGACTGAAACCCAGCGTCTTGCAGTGTCTGTCACAAAATATTTCTTTCAGCTTCTACCTGTAGGCCCTTTTTCTAAGAGTCCAGATGCCAGTCCGTAGGTCTGCATGGAGGAAAGGCATTAGGTCGTTCTCTCCACTTCACATCTCCTTCTCTGGGTGCCTGCCCATAAAATCTCCACTAGTCCTTCTCCAACTGCCAGAGCTCTCATTCAGATTAACTCTCTAGAGTCTGCACACTGGTTTTTCAAAAAGGCCTAAACTTGTTTGAAATGCAGTCTGCGCTTGGAGTAGGTTGTCTACTAGATAATAATTTTGACATAGGTTTCAAAGCTCTTTGCTAAATATTTTTCATCAGTTATTTGTCTCTTCACTTTTTCTGGCCTAAACGTACTTTTAATTTTTGTAAACAAGTCATCTCTTCAGACTTTGCTGTTTCCTACTTCATCTCTTCTTTATTATATGTTTGCTTATTATTTGAAAATATTCAAATTTGAGATTAAAGATTAGAAAAATAGGATAGATGAAACTCATAAGAAATATTAATAAGCACAGATAATGAATTAGCAAGTAGTTTGTGGGACATAGGCAGAATCCATATGGTAAGACCTGTTACTTTATAGATAGAAATGGATGGAAAGGCCACATCGTAAAGTAGAGATATGCCACCTCTAGTTAATGTCATCCTTAAATTGACCCTAGAACTGCAGATAAAACACAAAGCTATTCAGCGGCCTCAGTGGCAAATTATAGCCATTGGCTAGGCATGTTTGTCCCTGCATCTCTCCTAGACAGCAAGTGTGTGTAAGTGGCCTCAGGCACCTTCCATCTTCCAAGCCCCCTGTTTCAAACCTCAACCCTGATCCTCATAACCTCACAGAGAGTGAAGAAGGCTGATGCAGCAGAGAGAGACAGGGCACATGAACACTGCATAACCAAGAAGTCAGGTTATGATCCTTCCCCCTGCTTGCTCCCTGCTATATCTCTTCTTGCTTTTTGCTGTGTGTTTAATTCCACAAACCATGTAATTTCACTATACTAATTTGGTCTGTGACACCTTCTGTTATGACCTCTTGGATAACTTGACTGGTAGTCTTCTTGGACACTACCATTGCATTAACACAATTTCTCATAAAACAGCTTTGCTCTCCTGTACTAATCAAAATGCCGATCCTGAAGCATGCCCTGCTTTCTCCTGTCTTGGAGCCACTTCTGCATGCTGCCCTTTCTATTTAGAAGGAGGCTTCTTCATCAGGTTAACTCCTACTGTTAGTCAAAGCTTACCTCAGGTATCACCTTTACCCCAAACTTTTCCTGGCCTCTGTCACCTTGTATAATATAATATAATATAATATAATATAATATAATATAATATAATATAATACCTCACCTCCGTGTTATTATAACACCCCATACACACTTTTATAATAGCACAGTATCACAGTCTTACGTTTGCTTAGACCTGCACTATTCAATATGGTAGCCACATGTAGCTATTCAATTTACATTAGTTAAAATTTAATATAAAATTAAATTAAAGATTAAAGTTCAGTTCCTCAGTCACACTAACCACATTCCAAGTGCCCCAAAGCCATATTTCTATCATCACAGTAAGTTCTAATGAATAGTGCTGGCTTAGAGTGTTCATTCCTTGAAGCCACAGGCTATTTTGTTTGCTTGTTTCTGTATTACCAGTGGCCTGCACAGTGACAGGTACAGAGCAGGTACTCTATACACCTGCCTGTTGAGGAATGAATGAATGAATGGATGAGTGAGTTAATGGACTTATTCTAGTCCATATTCTAAAGAAAATGAATGGGCATCTTTTAATATTAAACTCCTCTTTCTGCAAATATTTTTATTTCACAGAGTTTAACTTCATTTTCTTTAATTCCAACTTTCTTCAATTCCTCCTTTCAAAGTGTCTCAAGCTTCAGAAGGGAACTTACTGTTCCTTTCTATGCTAATCTTTATTCTTCTGGTGGCTATAATTATTGCATTTTACCTTAGGCCACTATGAAAAAGAAAGAAAGAAGCCTATGACAAAAGATAAGAGGAAAGTTATCTTGGCCAGTGTCCATTCTCAAGACATTCAGACAGGAGTCCGAGCTCCCTAAAGCTTGATTTTCTATATCAGAGGAAAATGCAATTGCTTATTCTACTGCTTTAATTGTCAATTTTCATACTCTCTTGAGAAAGAGTTTCTATTATAAGCTAAATTTTGAAGAAATCTAATTGTTTGATGTAAACCTTCAAAGTTGCCTTTGAGTTGAATGTCTATCTGCTTGGGCAGAAAGGGGGAAAAGAGGGAATTTACATTCACTTTGCTAAACATTAGCATCTTTTGTTCAATCATTTGAATGCAGGACAGTTAGGGGAAACAGCTTAGAGAACAAGAGTTGACACATACAGTGTAAAATCTTTTAAGGTGCTTGGATTCAATGAGGGAGAAAGTGAGACGGAACCATATTTCAGCTTCCTAACCGTGTTCCAGTCTGCGGGAACTTTGTGACAGGTCTCTGTCTCTCAGCCACACTTGACTGGCTTTTGCTGACATTCAGCTGTCAGACAGCAACCCTTTACCAGGCCCCTAACATGCTCCACAGCTTCACCCAATTAACTCACTTTCACTTGACACGGCAGCAAAAAGCTTCATAATAGGTGGTCAAGGTGCATGGTGTCTGCCTGCCCTCGAACTGCTCACACACAGCAAGATGTTTAACGACTTCTCTTCTTGCCTGTATGCTCAGAACTAGCATGGCTACAGTTTAGTCATTCCATATATTGAATTAGACAGGAATCTAGGAAATATTATAGTGATACATTAAGCTGCTCAAAAAAAAAAAAAAAAACAGATTTCTAGATGACTAAAGTTAAATTTCAAGTCAGTTCTTTCGGCCCTACTGAGAGAAAAGATTTGATTTTTAGACTACCAAAATTTAATATTAACAACGAATTTATAGTTAATTTTTCCATTACATCATTAATAATAGTATTGTATAAAGACTACCTGGCATTAAAAAAGGGGCATCTGACAAGCAAAAGCGGAAAGGTCGAGGCACATTCAAAAGTATGGAATTCAGCCTCTACTCATAAACATGCACTTATGGACAAACTCAACAATAATTATTCTGTAAATTTTTGTCATGTTACTGAGGCTTTCAGATGAAATACATTGTACTTGAATATATGTTTGGCTAAGAAATAAAATTTTAATCCTTTTTTGAAAAATGATCTAAGTATTTTGCACATTTTTTCTCACCTCCCAATATGTTCATTTCTAAGCATATAATCAGTTTTCATTTATTTGCACTCTGAAAATTTCAGTTATTTTAAAAATCAATGTTATATAAAGAAAAGTAAAAGTAATATAAACTATGCTGCCTTCAGAAACCTACATTTGTAAAGCTGTGTGATAAAGAGGCCACACACAAAACGTTAAAGATAGGGCTCTTTGTTACTGACATCCAAATGCAGATCCTTATAGTTACTAAGACAGATTATGATTTCAATTCCAAGTATCCTATCAGTAATCAAAGCTGAAAAACTAATTACAAGATGGGGAATCCTAGCCTCCATCATCATGAACTAATCCCAGCAGATATTTCCCACTATTTCACACTAGGCAAAGCACAGTTAGACCATAACTTGCCATTCTATGAATCTGAGAAGATGCTCCAAGCTTTCGAAGTCAGGTCTCCAAGTAGGAGTGCTTTCGTGACATGCCTTCGAATTGCAGAAAATCTTTCTTTACATAAATGCAAATGTGCTATATTGAACGCTGCTCACTTCTTACCAGAAGTTCAAGGAAGGGAGAGATCTTGAATGAATTACTAAGTAATTAGGAAATTGCCCTGCATCAATTTTATTCATTAAGTCCAGCCACATTTTTCATCTAAATCTATCTAGAATTGAATCCTTTTCTACCTCCACTGTTACTGTCCTCACACAGATAATTCTCACTTCTTACTTGTACTACTTTAATGTTCCTTATTATAATTTGTTATAAGTATACACACACACACATACACACACGTCTATTTCCTCACTAAAGCTATAAGTCCCTGATAGAAAGCACCTTATCACATCTTATTAAAAATGTAATATAATATAGTGCAGCAAGGATTTGAGAGGATTCTGGAAAGATGGGAGAGTAGTAAGCACCAGGAACCAGCTAGACAACAATTGCACTGGCAGAATCTGTCTGATGAAAGTATTTTGGAATTCTGGAGTCTATTGAAGGCTTGCAACTTCCAGGGGAAGGCTTGGACAGTAAATTATGATTAATTTCAGTCAATTTTAGCTCTTAGCACAGCAGTAGCTCTCCATCTCCCACTTCCAGCCCCATGACAGACACATGTGCAAATGTTCTTGGAACAGCTTGCACGTAACTTGCAGGAGCCAGGGTAGGCAAAAAGAACCTTGTTCTCCAAATATCAGGATCTGTGCTCTGATTGTTGCTTCTGATCACAGAGGTACCAAAAGGCAGGTGACCATTATTGTTGCACCTTCCCACATTGCACCTCCCCCTCAGCTGAAGTGACATCCAGGGAATTTAAAGGGCCAGCATCATTTCTTCCCTCTTCTTCATCTTTCTCTTTTCCCCTCTTTGGGACCAGACATTAAGGACTAAGATTTAAAAGCAACTACATATATGAGGAAAATTAGAAAGTGACCACACAAGCCCAGGGAAAGGTGCATATCCAGAAAAGACCTGAGAAGACCATAAGTTTACATCTCAGGCTGATCCTTGACACACAGATAGCTACAGCAATTTTAAAAAAATCAGAAAACCCTAGGGAAGGGAGAAAATCTGATTTCCAGAGTTACTATATTATTATATTCAAATGTTCAGTTTTCAACAACAGCAAACAAAATCACAAAGCACAAAGAGAAACAGGAAAGTATGGCTCATTCAAAGGAAAATAATAAATCAATAGAAAACTATCCCTGAAGAAGATCTGGTGGCAGGTCTCTGAGACAAAGACATTACAACAACTGTCTCACAGATGCTCAGAGAACTGAAGAAAGATGTGAAGAAAATCAAGAAAACAATGTCTGAACAAAATGGAAATATCATTAAAGAGATAGAAAGCCTAGAAAGAAACAAACAACAACAAAAAAAGAAATTCTGGAGCTGAAAATTAAAATAACTGAAATGAAAAATTCACTACAGTGATTCAAAAGCAAATTTGAGCAGGCAAAAAAAAAATCAACAAGCATGAAGACAGGACCACAGAAATTACTGAGGCTGAGATACAGAAAGAAAAGCGATTGAAGAAAAGTGAACAGAGTCTAAGGGACCTGTGGGATAACAATAAGCAGAGCAGCATATGCATTGTGGAGATCTAGAACGAAAAGAATGTGCTTAAACACCAATAACAGAAGTAAAACTGGAAAGTTCACCAAACTGTGGAATTTAAACAACACACTCTTAAATAACCAATGGTCCAAAGAAGAAATCATGAGGAAAACTGGAAAATACTTAGAAATGAATGAAAATGAAAACACAACATATCAAAACTTACGAGATGCAGTGGAAGCAGTGCTAAGGGGGAAATTTATAGCTATAAATGCTTACATTAAGAAACAAGAAAGATCTCAAATCAACAACCTAACTTTACTACTTAAGAAACTAGAAAATAAAAAGCTAAACTGAAAGCTAGCAGAAGGAAAGGGGAAAAAAGAGCAGAGATAAACAAAATAAAGACTAAAAAAAAAAAAAAAGAAAAAGAAAATAGAGGAAATCAATGAAACCAAAAGTTGGTTCTTTGAAAAGATCAACAAAATTGACAAACTTTTAGCTAGATAGGCAAGAAAAAAAGAAACTCAAATTGCTAATATCAAAAGAGAAAGTGGGGATATTAGTACCAGTTGCACAGGGGGGAAAAAAGGGATTGTAAGAGTACTATGAACAATTGTACTGACAAATTGAATGCCCTCGATGAAACAGACAATTTCCTAGAAACATAAAACCTACCAGGACTAACTAACAAATTAGTTAAAAAAAAAAAGGAAAAGATCTATAACTAGTAAACAGATTGACTCAGTAATCAAAAACCTTTCAACAAGAAAAGCCTAGGACCAAATGGCTTCACTGATAAATTCTACCAAACATTTAAAGAAGAATTAACATTAGTCCTCCTCAAACTCTTCCAAAAGAATTGAAGAGAAGGGAACACTTCCAAATAAATTTTATGAGGCCAGCATTATCCTGTTACTAAAGCCAGACAAATATATCACAAGAAAACTATAGGTCAATATCCCCAATGAATATAGATCCAAAAATCCTCAACAAAATACAATCAACTGAATTCAACAGCACAATAAAATGACCAAACACAATAACTAAGTGGGTTTACCCCAGGATGCAAGGAGAGCTCAACATACAAAAGACATTTTATGTGATATACCACATTAACAGAATGAAGGCTAAAAATCACACGATCATCTCGATAGATGCATTTAAAAGCATTTGATTAAATTTAATACTGCTTCCTGATTTAAAACTCTCAACAAACTAGGAATAGAAGGAAACTACCCTAACACAATAAAGGTCATATATATGAAAGGCCCAGAGCAAATATCTTACTCAATGGTGAAAGAATGAAAGCTTTCTCTTTAAGATCAGGAACAAGGCAAACCTGACTCCTTTCACCACTTGCATTCAACACAGTACTGGAAGTCCTAGCAAGAGAAATTAGGCAAGAAAAAGGAAAGGCACTCAAATTGGACAAGAAGAGGTGAAATTATCTTTCTTTGCAGATGATATGCTCTTACATGTAGAAAACCCTAAAGATTCCACACAAAATACTATAAGAAATAATAAATGAATTCAGCAAAGTAGGAGGCCACAAAGTCAACACACAAAAATCGGTTACATTTCCATACCCTAACAATAAATGATATGAAAAGAAAATTACAAAAACAATTCCATTTAAATAGCATCGAAAAGAATAAAATGCCTAGGCATTAAATTACCCAAGGAGGTGGAAACATTTGTATAATGGATACTACAAAACATTGCTGAAAGACATTAAAAACATGAAGAAATGGAAACATATCTCATGTTAATGGATTAGAAGACTTAATATTCTTAAGATGTCAATACCACCCAAGGCAATCTACAGAGTCAATGCAATCCCTATCAAAATCCCAATGAAATTCTTTGCAGAAATAGCAAAATCTGGCCAGGCGCGGTGGCTCATGCCTGTAATCCCAGCACTTTGAGAGGCCAAGGCAGGCAGATCAACTGAGGTCGGGAGTTGAAGACCAGCATGACCAACACGGAGAAACCCCGTCTCAACTAAAAGTACAAAATTAGCCGGGCTTGGTGGTGCATGCCTGTAGTCCCAGCTACTTGGGAGGCTGAGGCAGGAGAATCATTTGAACCCAGCAGACGGAGGTTGCAGTGAGCTGAGATCACACCATTGTACTCCAGCCTGGGCAACAGAGCAAGACTCTGTCTCTAAAAAAACAAAGCAAAATCCATCCTAAAACTCATATATAATCTCAAGGGACCGGAAACACCCAAAACAAGATTGAAAAAAGGAGAACAAAGTTGGAGGACTCACTCGTCCTGATTTCAAAACTTACTACTAAGATACAGTATTCAAAACAGTGTGTACTGGCATAAAGAGAGATATAGAGACCAATAGAATAGAATAAAGAGCTCAGAAGTAAAGCATCAGATAATGGTCAAATGAGTTTTGACAAGGATGTCAACACCATTTAATGGAGAAAAAAACGTCTTTTCAACAAACAGTGCTAGGAGAACTGGATGTCCACATGCAAAAGAATGAAGTTGAAGAAGTTCACTGAAGAAAGAATGAAGAACACTGTGTACACAAATTAAATCAAAATGGATCGAGGACCTAATGTAAGACCAAAAATTATAAAACTTTTAGAAGAAAACACAGGGTGAAAGCTTTACAACCCTGGATTTGGCAAAGATTTGTGGAATTTGACACCACAGGCACAGGCAACAAAAGAAAAAAATAGACAAATTGAACTTCCTGATAATTTTAACATTGTGTGCCTGTATAATTATATTTTAATTTTAAAATTATTAACTTAAAATTTTAATTTTAAAATTATATTTTAATTTTAAAATTATTAATTTAAAATTTTAATTTTAAAATTATATTTTAAAATAGTGTCAAAGGACACTATGAACAGAGTAAAAAGGCAACCCATAGAACAGGAGAAAATACTTGCAAATCATGTATCTGTTAAGGGATTGATATCCAGAATATATAGAAAACTTCTAAAACTCAATGACAACAAAATGCCTGATTTAAAAAATGGGCAAAGGACTTAAATCAACATTCTCCAAAAAATACACAAACCAATAAGCACATATAAAGATGCTCAACATCACTAATCATTAGGGAAATGCAAATCAAACCTACAGTGAGATACTACCTCCTACCCATTAGAATGGCTACTTAAAAAAAAAAAAAAAAAAAAAAAACAAAAAAAAACATAATCACAAGTGTTGGCAGGGAGATGGAGAAATTAGGATCTTTGCTCTGTTGGTGGAAATGTAAAATAGTACAACAGTGTAGAAAACAGTACAGTAGCTCCTCAAGAAATTAAAAATAGAATCACCAAATGATCCAGTAATTTCACTTCTGGGTATAACCCTGAAAGAATTGAAAGTAGGGTCTTGAAGAGATATTTGTATACCGACATTCATAGCAACATTATTCACAATTGCTAAAACAAGGAAGCAACCCAAGTCCATCAAAGGATGACTGAATAAGCAGAATGTGCTATATACATACAATGGAATCTTATTCAGCCTTACAAAAGAAGGAAATGCTGATATATGCTACTATGCTACAACATGTATTAACCTTGAGGACATTATGCTAAGTGAAATAGGCCAGTCACGAAAAGACAAATACTGTAGAATTCTACTTATATGAAATACTTAGAGCCATCAAAATAATAGAGAAAAAATAGAATGGTGATTGCCAGGATCTAGGGAGATGGGGGAAATGAGAAATTACTGTTTAATGGGTATACAAGTAGGGTATTTTAAAAGTGTATTTAGTGATGTCATAACATAAGCTTTCATCCATAAATTCCACAAACACCCTATAAGTTTTTAATGTCTATGAATGTTAAGGTCTCAGAATTTCTATAATACATGTGCAACTATAATTTTCTAATAAATATATGTAGAAAGGGTTTATAACAATGGTGACACACATCACTTGTTCTTCCATTATCCAAATTCATATTATAGGTATTTGTTGTCTTTCTAAAATCCCAACATAGTTTGACTTGTTAGAATCATGTTTTTTAGTTTTTAAATGAATGTAATTTTATTATCACAGATTCTTACGATACAATAAAACTGAGACAGATAAAATGTTAATTGTACAACCTAAACAACAAAACCCTGTAATTCAGAAAAAAAAGTGTTTATATACAAAAGTGCTATCTCCCCCTGTCATCAATAAATCAAGCATTTAACAACATATCTTGAAACCTAACTAAACAACATTTACTTAGGCAGAGGTACAAAAATGCCCATCAAAAGGCATCTAATTCAAAACTATAAGAATTCTAACCCAACTACAATGCTCTGCCTAGAATAAAGGAGTTACTTTGTGGCCTTGGTAGTTCCTTCCTACTTTGAAAACAAGTAAAAATTATGTCTAACCTCAATTGATTATAACATAAAGGAAATGGCATTAACAATAATAACAGGAACCTTACAGGCATCCATTCATTTAAACCCGCATGCCTAGCTACTATGAATGGGCTCTTGAGCTGAACTGCCTGTGTTCAAATATTTGCTTCAATACCTAATAAGCAATACAGTATAATAAGAGTTCATAAAAATAATATATCCCCATAAGGGTGTTGTAAGTATTGAATACATTAACACATTTAAGGCCCTGACAATGTCTCACACAAGGAAAGTATTAGATAAATGTTAGCTAATCCTTCTCCTCCTCCCCATCCTTTCCTTTTACAGCACTTTAGCAACCCTCTGGGTCAAAAACTATATATCGACAAGTCCTCTGCTGTTTCATGTTCATAGATTATGCCTTTACCTGAAAGATACTTTCCAGTGGTCACAAGAAGGCTTCAATAATTAAGTGTAGATGACTTAGGCCAAAAAGAAAAGCAATAGCCACAGTGGTTTACAAAAAGCCAGCAGTCTCAGCTCTTCGGTTTAATAACTAGATGATGCTGAGAAAATCCCCCAACTTTTCTGAATCTTACAAATATCACATTTATCACAAAAAAAACCTGAAAGGGTATGTATATGGGTATATTTCAAAAATTGTAAAGAACTGCAGAAAGAAATAAAAACATCAACATTACTGCAAAAGAAAAAACAACACATAGTTTAACCTTACTCTCTTACAGGCTAGTGGCATCCTGTTTCGGTTCACATAGTTCTCCCTGCCTGGAATTCCTTGTTCAAACCCTACTATTCCTTCAAAATCAAGCTCAAATACAACTTCTTAAAAATATTCCCTAACCATCTCATTTCAAATAAATTTATCTTTTCAAACCCCATGAGCATTTATCACCTTATTGCACTATAGGAGTCTATCCTGACTCACCAACTGATTATAAGTTCCATCAAATCAGCAACTCTTCATTATGCCTTTTTGTATTCAATCCATGTGCAGATACAACTACCTTGCCTGCATAAAAGATGGGAAGAGAAAGAGCTCTAAAAGATTTTAGAACTCTTCAAAAGGGGAGATAATTTATTGATTGATTCAATAAACCTTCGCTGGGCACTTGACAATGAGTCAGGTACAGTGTGGGTGCTGCTAAGGCTATAAGGTTAAATAATACACAATGTCTGACTTCCAGATCCCAAGCTTTGCAAAATCAAAAATATACTTAGACCTGCATCTGGTTCTAAACATACAAGTATTAATTCATTGCTATTATATGCTTAATTGTTAAATTATTTCATATCAATAACCTGGTCTTTTTAAACATACAATGTTCCCACCATTTGCAGAAATAAAAGCAAGCACAATTTCTTATCATCCTCTGTCTAATGTACCCTTTATGTATCTCATAAGTTCTAAATCATAAATAAGTGTTTTTTTCTGGCACAGATCTAAAGAAAAAGTCTTTTGACATTTCCTTTTAAATATCTCTGCTCTTCTCACTCTTAAACTGATGAAAATACCAAACTGCCACCATGCGAACTAGGATCACTGAATTAAATATATCAGTGACAATAAAGACAAAGCTGTTAACAATGCTGAGAAACACACATGTAATATAGAACCATTCTTATGTTGCCATGAACTTGATATGAAACACAAAATCTTCAAAGGGAAAAGTAACATCAAATAAAGCTGACAAGACAGCCAGCAGTTTAACTCAGGACCCATCTCCTTATACAGCTTGGTTTGGGTTCAGCAGTTAAAGCTCAGAGTTCAGAGCTATTCTCAGGTGGGCTGACATTCTTACCATCTGCCTCCTGAATTGCTTTGTTTCTTTTTCTTTTTCTTTTTTTTAACTTACCATTCTACCTTGCTATTAATGTTGTAAGAGCATTTGGTCATAGTTTAAAATTTCTATAATACCCTATATCTTTCTCTATATTTCTTCTGGGAAAGCACAATAATTCAGTATTTTCTTCTTAAGGATATGGAATGTCAACACATAAGGACAATTGGTTGCAGAAATTATGATTCCTACTAAACTCAAAAACATATCCCAAAGCACTCTCTTTACCTGAACTTAGAACTTAAAAGAATATTTCTTCCATTCTTTGCATTATTTTTAAGGGCTACAGATTGTCTACTAGTATATTCCTCACCATTATTACTTATTTATTGTACTCCAATAGCATGGTAGGCACTGAATAAGGTAAAAACAAGACACAATTCCTGATCTCAGGTGAACGATTCAAATACAACCCACACAACAGCAATTTATCTCCTTTCCTTTCTCCTTCCCTTAAGAAAGGGGCAGGGAGACCACAGAAACATGACATTTTCAGTAATAATCTGACATACCAGACGACCTTATTAATAAAGAAATTCTGGACCCATAGAGACGGAAGACAAATTACAGCCATTGCTTTTTGATATCTGAACTTCCAAATAGACTTATGAACTTTAACTTGAGCCACATAATTTGGAATTTATAAAGGAATTTTTAGCAAACTATTCCTCATCCACCAGTATTAGGTATCGTGGTGACATCTAGGAATAGAGCAATCTCCTACTCACATAGCACTTCTAGAATAGGATTAGTCAACTAAAAATCAATTGTAATATGATACAATTAATGTTATAATTATACAAGAGGATGTTTGGGGAGAGACTTGGGATTTAAAACTTGGGAAAAAATCAAGTAGGTGAAAGGCTGAAAATACTATTCCAAGCAAGAAATCAGCATATACATAAAGGCTCATGGGGGAGAGCGTGGTATATTTAAAAAGAAAAAGAATTCAAATGTGGCTGAACATGTTAAAAAGCAATGTGGTCAATGTGTGCTTTTTTAAATAATAAAAACTGAATTTAAGTAAAAACAAACCAATTTAAAAAAACAAATTAATAGATCGGTAGCCCTTTTAACTGGTAACCTTATATTAGTTCTTTGCATTTTATGCTTAAAAATGAATGGTCTTCTTTTTTATAATATTGTGTATGCTGTTTCTAAATGGCTAGTTAAAAGAGAGGGTTTCAGGCTGCTACTGTCTAGCACTTCTTTCAAATTATATATTGTAGCACTTGATTTTCAATAAATGTACAGCCAATCTAAATATAGTTATCACAATTCTCTCTTCTTAACACTGGCTTTGAAACATTAAAAATACCAAGCATTGGTATAAGAATTTTGATGAGATGAATGGAACTTGTGGATCTGTTGAAGATTGAGGTAAATTTCCCTAATTATCTTTTTTAAGATTCCTTATTATCATTGAATTTCAAACTCAGTGTTTTTTTTAAGGTTTCCTATCTATCCAATGGTATATCATGGGTGCAAATTAAATGTGAACAAGAATAAAAACAAGTTTAAACTGAAAATGGTTAAAATCGCAATAGTGTCCAGAAATGTTAAACAAAGTAATAAGTTAACTAGGTATTGAATCGCTACCGGTGAGCTCCATTCACCAATACACTAACTTTCTATGCATTCCAGACTGCCAAATATTCAATTTCAGAGGTGAAAAACTTTAAATATTTAAATACTCATTTTGTTTGTTATTCTAAAAAATAGAAACTGAAACATATGCTATTACTGTTGTTAATGATCTGAATCCTCTGCAATAGTCTGCTGGCTGGGTGAGGTAACACTTAGGTGGCACAAGGCCCTGAGAGGGACACCTTTAAGTGTCATGGAAGGCTATGACAGAAATAATAATAATAAAGTGAATGAGAAAACACTTGTTTAGTACTAGAAGGCACCTTAGAGATTGTCTAGTCCAATCTCCACCTTTTACAGTCGTGGGAACTACCAGAGAGGTTAATCACCCAAGATCATATAGCTAATGTTGGCAGTGCAAAGATTAACTTCTTAACTCTGTGTTTTGTTTTGTTGAGATAGGGTCTCACTAGGTTGCCCTTGGTTGTTCTTGAACTCGCAGGTTCAAGTAATTCTCCTGATCTTCCTGAGTAGCTGGGACTAGAGGCAAGGTCTTAGCTCTTGACTCCACAGTCCAGTTTGCTTTCCACCACACAAAATTAGGAGCATATCCCTTCAATTTCTCTGTACCTCAAAAATAAAGGGGAGAAATATTGAGGAGATAAAGCTATAGTAACAGTGAATACGTATAACTTCTGGTGAGGGAGATGGAGAGAGAAAATTATTTATTGTACTCAAATAGTACAAGATGTTTGATAGATAGTACCTTTTTATATCCTTGTTGGTTCCCACATTTGCTCTGCAAGTTTGACTTTGTGCAAAGGGACCGAACCCTTATTTCCATTAAGAAATTACTGTGTATATCTTTCCTTATGTGGGAAGTTGAGAAGTCAAGTCAGTTACCAGTGTCCTTCCTTTCCCTGGTAAATTCCCTTCAATCATTGAAAAAGAGAAATGATCTTAACTGACTTGCAGCTTAATTAGATAAGATTCTGAGTTCTACAGGTAGATCAAATACTATGGGTGGGAAATCCATGCTTCAGTATATTACTATGAAAAGTCTTTATTCATTAAGTTTATAAAGGTCAAATACGAAATATAGACTGTAAAACATATACTTACATATATTTCATTATTTCAAAGATAATTTTACACTTTTAGCAAAATTATGTGTATTACTTTTCTCTACTAAACAAATGATATAAAGTTGTGTGGCATCAATAATCAAGATTTGTACCAAGTAGTGCCAAAAAGAGTGTACGCATTGAGTAAAGCAAAAGTATTTTTGTTGGAAAAAACAAAAACAAGTCTTAAATTTTCAAGCTTTCAAGCAGTCATGAAACAAATAAAATAATTTTACAAAGTGTAGAAGTTATCATGAAATTATCCTTCTTTTTTCATTATTTTTTGCCTTGAGTATGTAATTGATACTTTATGACATACTTAACTACTTTTTTGACAGATCAGTTGTTCCGGGGTGTCTCAAATAACTACTTATTTAACAGATCAGTTATTCCAGGGTGGACTACAGCTTCCAAATTTTTAAGTAGCAGAATGCACTTATTACATGAAATCTTATTCCAAAATTTAATTTTTTTTTGTAGATGCTTTATTATTATATTATTATTATTATTATTATTATTATACTTTACGTTTTATGGTACATGTGTGCAATGTGCAGGTAAGTTACATATGTATACATGTGCCATGCTGGTGCGCTGCACCCACTAACTCGTCATCTAGCATTAGGTATATCTCCCAATGCTATCCCTCCCCCCTCCCCCCCACCCCCCACCCCACAACAGTCCCCGAAGTGTGATGTTCCCCTTCCTGTGTCCATGTGTTCTCATTGTTCAGTTCCCACCTATGAGTGAGAACATGCGGTGTTTGATTTTTTGTTCTTGCGATAGTTTACTGAGAATGATGATTTCCAATTTCATCCATGTCCCTACAAAGGACATGAACTCATCATTTTTTATGGCTGCATAGTATTCCATGGTGTATATGTGCCACATTTTCTTAATCCAGTCTATCATTGTTGGACATTTGGGTTGGTTCCAAGTCTTTGCTATTGTGAATAATGCTGCAATAAACATACGTGTGCATGTGTCTTTATAGCAGCATGATTTATAGTCCTTTGGGTATATACCCAGTAATGGGATGGCTGGGTCGAATGCAATTTCTAGTTCTAGATCCCTGAGGAATCGCCACACTGACTTCCACAAGGGTTGAACTAGTTTACAGTCCCACCAACAGTGTAAAAGTGTTCCTATTTCTCCACATCCTCTCCAGCACCTGTTGTTTCCTGACTTTTTAATGATTGCCATTCTAACTGGTGTGAGATGGTATCTCATTGTGGTTTTGATTTGCATTTCTCTGATGGCCAGTAATGCCACATATCTACAACTATCTGATCTTTGACAAACCTGACAAAAACAAGAAATGGGGAAAGGATTCCCTATTTAATAAATGGTGCTGGGAAAACTGGCTAGCCGTATGTAGAAAGCTGAAACTGGATCCATTCCTTACACCTTATACAAAAATCAATTCAAGATGGATTAAAGACTTAAATGTTAGACCTAAAACCATAAAAACCCTAGAAGAAAACCTAGGCATTACCATTCAGGACACAGGCATGGGCAAGGACTTCATGTCTAAAACACCAAAAGCAATGGCAACAAAAGCCAAAATTGACAAATGGGATCTAATTAAACTAAAGAGCTTCTGCACAGCAAAGGAAACTACCATCAGAGTGAACAGGCAACCTACAAAATGGGAGAAAATTTTCGCAACCTACTCATCTGACAAAGGGCTAATATCCAGAATCTACAATGAACTCCAACAAATTTACAAGAAAAAAACAAACAACCCCATCAAAAAGTGGGCGAAGGACATGAACAGACACTTCTCAAAAGAAGACATTTATGCAGCCAAAAAACACATGTAAAAATGCTCACCATCACTGGCCAAAATTTAATTTCTAAATGACATAAAAGTAAAGTTATTCTGCTCAGGGAAGTGGTGGAAGTAAAAATTCTGTTCTCTAGGCCTCTCCCACTCCCAGCCTGAGGTATCCATATGAGATAGAGATAAACAAGACTGTGAGACTTATTTAATGGCTGCTTCTAATAAATAACCACCCTATACTTTTTCATGCACTTTCGTTATTGAAATGGTGACCAACTTAAACTCTTTTGAATCACTGCTAAGAAGCATTATATATACCTGATGTCCTTTATTAGCAGTGCCATTAAGAAAACAAACTATGTGATTATAAAAGTTGAATTGTTTCAATAATCTGACTTTAAATATTCTGCAGGGTTTTCTTTTCTTTTTTTTACCTGTGTAGGATAAATACCATATTTCTACAACTGGAGGATTCTGTATGCAAATAAATATGAATCAGGATATATAAGTACATGAACTAAGATATTAAAAAGTGATTACTCCATAGCCAAAATAGTATAATACCATGAATTAGTGAGAATATTTATGCCTATATGGATATTATCTATTTAGACACAGTATATAGACATAAATAGGTGTAGATATAATTCTTCAAAACTCCTTCTTGGGCCATTTTCTTTTCTCAAAAAAAAAAAGGTTATATTATCAAGAAGAGGCAAAACCAGCTAGGGTGTACATAATTATAATCATAAGAATCTATAATATTAATATGTTATTTAATAAAAGATTGTGAAAAATTAAGTCATAAGTCACCACAAAATGATATATCAAAGCAATCATTTTATCATGAAAAAATTAAATAAAATCTATTGTGTATACAATCCATATGGCATTTTTTTTCAAACGAATTCATATTTTCAGTTAGAACTCATCAAAAATAAAGTGGTAGAGACTAGAAAAATAAAGTCCTGTAACCTTAGCTGGCCCCTTACATTCTGGAAGAGTATCTTTCCAATTGGTGTCAGGCAAACATTGAGAACAAAAGAATATCCAAAAGAATAAGCTGAATTCAGATTCTATCGAAGTATGCCCTAAGCCAAAGTTCTGGGAAAGACAGCTATTTCTTCCCAATTTCTCAGCTAACATAGAATCTTAAGAACAAACGCAATATATCCAAACTTCAAACCAGTCTAACATGGAAGGATGTACACTTTCAATTCTCTGTGCATAAAGTAACTTCAAAAGGAAAGAGAAAGACCCTTTTGTTCTAGGTAAAAGCCCTTAAAATAGACCCAGTGATTTTGTCAGTCTTTATATACAGTCATTTTTTAAAAGAAAAAAAATTAGGTTTTTCTTCATAGAAAACTGTAAAACTTTTATTTAAGCTTAAATGCTCTTCTCTATTAATAGTGTATGCACAGAGTAAGGCATACTCCATGTAAACTTGATCATTCTTAATTTTTCCCCACTATTTCATAACCTGGAATTAATTTTCAAAAAGAAAATCTATTCCAATCTTTAGTTTAGAGTGTGGGTTTTGGACACACAGATAAGGGTTCCAATCTAGACCCAAACAGCACGGTATTGAGCAAATTACATATTCTCTCTGGGACTGAGATGCCTCATCTGCAATATGAGGAAATAACATTTCCCTCATAAGACTGGTATAAAGATTAAATTAAATAATAGATGAGGTAGATACAGGTGTAAAGTGTCTCTTCAGTATCTGGCAATTAGGTGTTCCTGATATTATTTAGACTACGGGATTACTAATTTGTTCTCTATTTTGAATCAGTTGCTCATCTTTCCCTTTCAAGACATACATACTGTATTACCAACCCATCTCTAAACCCATCCATTCCTCACAATTAATTATCTATGTATTAACTCTTAACTGAACTTGGACAAAAGCTTCCTTGTCCATACATGATTCACAGTGAGGGAGTTAAATACTCAATGAGTTTACCCAGTAGAAAAAGATGTGCCTTGACCACCCACATCACTGTATTTAACGTCTTGGGTGTGGGAGGTTTCATTTTAAAGAAATCATTTAGCTCTCTCTCTTAGGTATTAAGCTTGGCATAAATTCTGCATTTTCAAGCAAAACTTTATTCCAAAATTATAATGAGAATTATGACTCTTTATGTTTGTTGTTCAACTCCCCAGTGTGCTTTTTTAGTAATGTCTTTTAAAATAATGTCTACTTTAAAACTGCTGACAAAAAAGTATTCATAGTATATAAGGGGGATTTTAGACATCTAAAATACAATGGAATTGGAACTACTTACAATATATAGTTATGATATTTATACCAGTGACAATTGTATAGAAAATTCTAAAGTATTGGAATCATCTAATTATTACAACTTTTACTTCTCTGGAAGGTGTAAATACATGAGTCTAATAAGCTTTCTCACTATGAAAAAAATTTACTTATATTAAAATATTAAAAACTATTTAATGAGGTTCATTTCCTTCCAAAAGTAAACTGAGGTTGTGTCTGAACCAGCTTGAGGGAAAGGAAGTTTCAAACACAACATTTTTTAAACTAGCCATTATTTCCCATGTTGAAAAAAATTGCAATTTTATTTCCTAACAGCAAATGAAACTGTCAGGAAAATTTAGGTGTAATAAAATTGGGTGGTTAAACCAACATGCTGGATTTGAAATAAAACTGAATTAAAGGAATTAAAATTAATTCTTATGTCAGTCAACTCTTTAAAAATACTATTCAAAACTTACTGTTTTTACAAACAGCACTTCCTTGTTCTTGATAAAGTGCAAAGTTAACTATCTCTTTAATGTCCACTAATGGTGCTGCAGTTGAAATTGTGCACTGAACAATATTTTGCATAAAATGTGTTGCTTCTGGCAATCTTTCCACCTAAATAAAAAGTTGTCAAACAGGGTGACTTTAGTGGTACAGAGTTTTAAAATGATGGATTCAGTCCAAGGTTAGCTAATAACGGCTGACATGCCCTGGAATCTTGAGGCCTAAATCAACATTGTTTTCACAGCTGTAATTAAGCCACCTAATCAGAAGCACATTTTGACGGGACAGTTTCTGGAAGCCAGACATTACAATTTCTTATGCCTGGAGCGCAGTGGCTCATGAGAGGTCCTCGTTTAACTTCAGGTTAAGGGGAGGTAGGGAGGCAGTATAATAAAAAAGACTATTTTTTTAAGCAACATACAACTGTTGAAATGGAGCAGGCCCAAGTGTTCATGCCTTGACCAGCCTTGCATCCCACCCTCCTCTCGCTCTCTGCTGAGTCCCCTCAACTCTCAAGTGGCAGCTGCACAGAGTGAGATGAAGAGTCTCTGCCAAGATCAACAGATGAGCTGGTCTGAACTGGCTCTCTGTGTGTTCTGATTGTAAATTGTGCGGGTGATGATTAGAGAACTCTAACACAGGATGTCAACTCTTAAAACTGTCCAGAGAAAATAATTTTTTTAAGTTCAGGAAAAAATTTTTAACTTTTTTTTGTGGCTTAGTGCATAGTGTTGTGTCTATAACTTTCATATGATTCAAATGAATTCACCCAAATTAAGCAACTCTGTTATTAAGAAAGAAAAAAGAAAAGAAGGCCGTGGCTTGGCTTCTAGCAGGGACCTTCATCTGGGTCTGTTTATATAACAGTGCTGCAGAGCATAGTCCTCCACTGGCACACTAGTCTTGTGCTTCTATCACCTGCCAACAGTACCTATTCATAAAATGATGAGAATGTAGAATGTGACAGTCACATCTTATCAAGTAACTATGTTGATGACTTTCAAACAGCTAAATGGCCAGCCTAAGTTGTTTTCTGCAAGGTTGTTACATTCTGTAACATTTAAACTTTCAACCCCAGAGGCCATTGTAAAACTATCAGTATGAAGGCACTAGTCACTGGAGTCTGATTACATTTAGTTCTGCATTTTAATTACATATGGATTCTATTAACTAAGCCTTTTGCCTTATAGGCAACATTTTAATCAAATTACTATAATTTTCAAATATGTTACAATAGTCTGATGAGTTAAAAGTTCACATTCCTAACATATTAAGTATCAAAAAATGTTGCATAAAAAAAGGAAATACTCCTTACAAATACGCTAATACATTTTTTTATTACTTTGGGGATTTATTGACTACCTAGTTACAAGTCACATTGTGAGATTCACATAACTGGTATACATTTGTAAATGACTTACATTTACATTATATGTTAATATAACCAAATTCAACATATAATTTTATTATAAATTTAGAAACACTTATTCTATTGTTGTAAACTGACACAGGAACAAGACAAAACATAGTTAGAATCTTGGATTCAAAATCAGTATTTGTAACTTCAGTTGAAGAATTTTAAAGCTGACAGGGAATTTAGATTTCATCAAATAGCAACCCTTCATTTTACAGCCAGGAAAACCAAGACCCAGGGAGATAGCACAATTTATTTCCCAAAGCTTTGAGGTGAGTCAGTAGCAAAGTTTGCTCTAGAACCCAAATTTCCTCTGAGTCTCTGTCATGCTCTTTCCACTACAACATATTGCCATCCTGTGTAAGCAACAATCTACCTGCCTATCCTACACCACCCAAGAACTCAAAGAAATATTTTTTAATGAGATAAAATACACATAAAATTTACTAGTTTTGCAATTTTAAAGTGTACAATTCAATGGCATGAGAAACATTCACATTGTGCCACCATCACCACCATGTAGTTCCAGAACTTTTTCATCACCCCAGAATGAAATTCCATATGCATTAAGCAGTCACTCTCCATCCTCTCCTCCCCCTAGCCTCTGTCAATCACTAATGTGCTTTCTTGTCTCCATGGATTTGCCTATTCTGGATATTTCATATAAAATGGAATCATACAAATGTGGCCTTTTGTGTCTGGCTTCTTTCATTTAGCATAACGATTTCACAGTGCATCCATGTTGTAACACGTATCAGTGCTTCATCCCTTCTTATTGCTGAATTTTATTATTAGTCCATGGTTTGGCTGTATGGCATTTACCTATTCATCAACTGATGGACTTTGGGTTGTTTCTACCTTTTGGCTTTGTAAATAGTGCTGCTATAAACATTTGTAACAAGTATTTATTTGTATGAATACCTGTTTTCAATTCTTTTAGGTACATATGCAGGAGTAAATTTGCTGGGTCATATGGTAACTCCAAGTTTAACTTATTGAGGAATCATTTTCCACAGTGGTTTACTACTTTACATTCCCACCAGCAATGTATAGGGGTTCCAATTTCTCCATATCCTTGCAATGCTTGTTATCTTCCTTTAATTATGACCATCCTAATGGGTGTAAAGTGGTATCTCTCTGTGGTTTTCATTTGCATTTCCTTTTCTTTTTTTCTTTTCTTTCTTTCTTTTTTTTTTTTTTTTGAGACAGGGTCTCACACTGTTGCCCAGGCTGGAGTGCAGTGGCATGATCATAGCTCACTGCAGCCTTCAACTCCTGGGCTCAAGCAGTCCTCTCACCTTGGCCTCTCATGTAGTCAGGACTACAAGCACATACCACCACACCCAGTTAATCTTTTTTAGTTTTCGTAGAGATGAGGTCTCACTACATTACCCAGGGTGGTCTCCCTGGCCTCAAGTGATCCTCCTGCCTCAGCCTCCCAAAGCATTTGCATATCTTCTATGGAGAATTAGCTGTTCAAGTCCTCTGTGATTTTTTAAAAATTAGATTGTCTTTTTGTTGTTGAGTTGTAAGAGTTCTTTGTATAGTATGGATATCAGAGATTAATCAGATATATAATTATAAATATTTTCCCCCATTCTATGGGTTGTCTTTTCACTGTCTCGATAGAGTCTTTCCATGCTTTTAATTTTGAAGAAGTCCAATTTATTATTTTTCTTTTGTCACTTATCCTTTTGGTGTCATATCTAAGAATCCATAAGAATCCATTGCCAAATCCAAGCTCATGAAGATTTATTGGTATGTGTTTTACTAAACATTTTATAGTTTTAGATCTTTTATGTAGGTTTTTAATCCATTTTGACTTAATTTTTGTATATAGTGCATGGTAAGGGTTAAAGAAAATTAAGAGGGACATTTTAAATTTCCTGAGACAAATGAGAATGGAAACATATCGTACCAAAATCTACGAGACACAGCAAAAGCCATTCTTGCAGGGAAGCTTATAGCACCTACATTAAAAAAGAAGAAAGATTTCTAATAAACAACCTAATGATACACCTCCAGGAACTAGAAAAACAAGAACAAACTAAGCCCAGAATTGGTAGAAGGATGGAAATAATTTTTAGAAGTAGAGACTAAGAAAAATAATTTAAAAGATTAACAAACTGAAGCATTCGTTTTTTGGAAAAGTAACCAAAATTGACAAACCTTTAGCAAGACTAAGAAAAAGAAAGAAAAAATAAATAATATCAGAGATTAAAAAGAAGACATCACAATTGATACCACAGAAATATAAAGGATCATAACCTTCCAAGATTAAATTATGAAGAAACAGAAAATCTGAACAGACCAAAAACAAGTGAGGAAATTGAACATCTTAATTAAACATCTTCCGTCAAAGAAAAGTTCAGGACCTGATGGCTTTACTGCTGAAATCTATCTAACATTCAAAGAAGAAGAAATAAAAATTCTACTCAAACTATTCCAGAAAATTGAAGAGGAGAAAATACTTTTAAATTCAGTTTATGAGGTCAGCATTATCCTGACTCCAAAATTGCACAAGGACACGCAGACAAAAAAAACTACAGGCCAATATCCCTGATGAACATAGAGGCAAACTTTCTCAACAAGATACTATCAAACAAAACTCAACAGCACATTAAACAGATTATTCACTGTGATCAAGTGGAATTCATCATGGGGATGCAAGGATGGTTTAATATACACAAATCCATAACTATGATATACCACATTAACATAAAGACAAAATATGATCATTTCAATAGACACAGAAAAAGGATGACAAAATTCAACATCTATCATGATAAAAGCTCTCAACAAGTGAGGAATAGTAGGTATGTACCTCAGAACAATAAAGGCCTATGGGAAACCCATAACCAACATCATATTGCATGGGGAAAAGATGTTTTTCCCCTAAAATCAGGAAGAAAACGAGGACACCCACATTCGCCACTTCTATTCAACATAGTACTGGAAGTCCTAGCCAGAGCAATCCTGCAAAAGAAAGAAACGAAAGGTATCTAAATTGGAAAGGAGGATGTCAAGTTGTCTCTGTTTGCAGAAAACATGATCTTATACACAGAAAACCCCAAAAACTGCACCAAAAAAATTGTTACAAGTAATAAATGAATTCAGTAAAGTTTCAGGATATAATATCAATATAAAAAATCAGCAGCATTTTTATGTTCAAATAGTCAACTATCTGAAAAAGAAATAAAGAAAACAATTCCATTTAAAATAGCTATAAAAAAGTAAGATATCTATGAAGCAATGTGACCAAAGATGTGAAAAATCTCTATACTGAACACTATAAAATTTTAATAAAATAAAGTGAAGAGGATACAAATAAATGAAAAGATATCTCATGTTCATGGATTGGAAGAATTAATATTGTTAAAATGGCCATACTGCCCAAAGCGACCTATAGATGTAATGCAGTCCCTATCAAAAGACCAATGACATTCTTCACAGAAATAGAAAAAAAAGTCCTAAAATACATGTGAAACCACATACACACACAAAAACCCTGAATAGCCAAAACAATCCTGAGCAAATAAAACACAGCCACAGGCATCATACTACCTGACTTCAAAATATACTACAAAACTATAGTAAGCAAAACAGCATGGTACTGGCATAAAAACAGACACATAAACCAATGCAACAGAACAGAGAACCCAGAAATAAAGTCATACACCTAAGGTGCTAAGCACACACACTGGGGAGAGGACAATCTCTTCAATAAATGGCATCGGGAAAACTAAATATCCACATGTAAAAGAATGGCATTAGACCCCCTACCTCTTACCATATCCAAAAATCAACTCAAAATAGGTAATAGGCTTAAATGTAAAATGCAAAGCTATGATAGCACTAGAAGAAAACATAGGAGAAATGCTTCATGATATTGGGTTGGGCAAGAGTTTTTTGAGTAAGACCTCAAAAGCACAGGCAACAAAAACAAAAATGGACAAATGTGATTACATCAAACTAAACAGCTTTTGCACAGCAAAGGAAATGATGGACAGAGTAAAGAGACAACCTACAGAATGGCAGAAAATATATGTAAACTATACACCTCTCAAAGGGTTAATATCCAGAATATATAAGGAACTCAAACAACACAACAGCAAAAAAACAAAAAAAAAAAGAAAGAACCCAATTTAAAAATAGGCAAAAGACCTGAATAGACATTTCTCAAAAGAAGACATACAAGTAGATAACAGGCATATGAAAAAATGCTCAACATCACTAATCATCACGGAAATGCAAATCAAAACCACAATGAGATATCACCTCATTTCAGTTAGAATCATTATTACCAAAAAGGCAAAAGAAAACAAATGTTGGTAAGGATGTGGAGAAAAGGGAACATTTACACACTGTTGGTAGGGTTGTAAAGTAGTACAGCTATTAATGGAAAACGGTATGGAGTTTCCTCAAAATGTTAAAAATAGAACTACAATATGACCCAGAAATACCACTACTGGGTATATATCCAAAGGAAATGGAATCAGTAGGTCAAAGAGATAGCTGCACTCCAATGTTTATTGCATGGATGTGACTATGGTTAACAGTAAAATGTTGTATATTAGAAAATAGCTAGAAGAGAGGCTTTGAATGTTCTCACCACAAATAAATGATAAATGCATGAGATTATGGATACACTAACTACCCTGACTGGATCATTATACAACATAAATATGCATTAAAACATCAAATTATACCCCAGATATATGTGCAATTATAATGTGTCAGTTCAAAACATAATTTTTAAAAAGAATTTTATAGTTTTAGCTCTTATAAATAGGTCTTTGATTCATTTTTAGTTAATTTCTGTATATAGTGTGAGGGAAGACTTCAAGGAAACACATTTTTGAAAACAAACTTTCTACTGATTTATGTAAATTAGACCTCCATTTCTGAAATAACATAAACTCTTACTTTTTGCTAGGCCTAAGTAGAGTTCATTTTAACTTGGTATATCATTGTCACTAACAAACACTTACTGAGTATATACCATGTAAGTAAAAGGTATTATGATTGTTATTTTATGTCTATGTATGTCTACCTCTACATAAACACACAGAGGTAGGGGTGCCAAAATATCTGAGAAAATCATTTAAGTGGTATGTTGAAAAGAATGTTCTTCTTTGTCGCAAATAATTTTGTGTTGTCTTTTTTTTTTTTTTTAGGAAAAGTTGTGAGAAGAAACATCCAATGTATATTATTTAAAAGTATTTACTTAAAATTTTACCATATATAGAATATGTAAATTATTCTACTCATTTTCATTAAGTGCTAATACAGAATAATATAAAAAAGTTTGATGGAAATTAAAGAAAAATTCGGAGGGAATCATGGTTTGTGCAAAGTATAGGTCCAATAACAAGTATAGATTGAACAAATATTATGAAATGAGTGATCTTCTTATTAATTTCAATTCAAATCAAGCAGCATTTATTAAAGTCAGATCACTATAATGGATTATAAATATGACTAAGACATCACCTCAAAGTCTCACAATATGCTAATACATACACAACTAATTGGTTATATAAGTCAGACTACTATACAGAACCCAGACATGTAAATACAGTGATAAATGATCAGAACGAAGGAACTCTTACTTCTTCTGCCAATTGAACAATGGTGAAAAAAACCAGAAGAGTCAGAATACGCCAGAATGTCAATGGTAAAAAACTCATACTTTATTATGGGGAAACTGTAGAGAAAAAACAACTCTTGAGTTTCTAGAATATGAGAAATCTTTAAAAGTTTGAAAATGTTTTCAGTAATGCCATGACCTGACCATATCTGTGTTTTGGAAGGATAACTCTGGCACTAATATGGCAGGGTGAATAGAAGAAAAAAGACTAGATATGAGAAAACTTATTGGAAGACCATTGCAATAGCCCAGGAAAATGGTCATGTGACCACACAGATAGAAATAAGAGGATGGGTCTAAGAGATCTGTGGTGGTAGAAACAGTAAGGCTTAGCGATAGATTAAATATTGGTGGTAGAGGGAAAGTGGAACAAAAGTTAAGGAATCTTCCTTGGGCTGCAAGGTGGACAGTTATTTCAGAGACAAGCAATGCAGGCAAAGGAGAATTAGGAAAAACAGGGCACAGAAGTGTTGAAAAAAGTGTTCAGTTTGGGACCTCAGCGAATTTCAGGCTTTTGCAGAAAATCAAAGTGCAGATGTTTAATAGGTAATTGAAACCCGTAAAGAACTCAATTTGGTAAAAAAGATAAAATAGTAGGGGAGACACTCAGAAGCATATTTAGTTGTTGCCATTCTTTGAAAAACTAATAGGAATAATGAGAGCATTACGTTGCCAGTTACTATCCATATTTTCTGCAACTTAATTACTAATCAATTACACTGATCACTTTGAAATTTTAATTCTGTCACTTCTTGCTCCATCCTTGTAAAACTTCATCACTGTGGAATAGAACTATATAAATGTATATTAATGTTTATACTGATATGCAAAATAATATATATCTAATATGTTTTATATTATATGAATGTATACTTATATTTATATAAATATAAAATTTATATCATGTAACAAAAGTCACTATCAGGATTTGGGTTAGTCACCATGATGAAAGTGCATCTTCTTAAACTGCATTACATAAAACAAAATTCTAGAAAGAAGGTATGAGGCCATTGGAATACGCATTAATAACTCCAGGCCCCTGTTTCCTATACAAACAACTATTGAGTTTCTAGAATATGAGAAACCTTTAAAAGTTTGGAAATATATGCCAAGGATCAAAAAAAAATATGTTTGCATGTTGACTGAGCTGTCCAGTTTTTGATATTTTATGTTTTCCTTATTCAGCTCTATTAGTATCCAAAAGCCAGAGCTGGCAGTCACAATAAAAATGAGAGAATTTAATGAAAATCTAACTAAGAAGTATTTAGCAAAAGGGTAAAATGAGCACTGTTATGACATAAAATGCAGGTGAATTTTGAGAATAGGAAAAAAATGAAATTTGGAGTAAGGAAAATAAAGTAAAAGGAGTAAATATTTTGTAATGTAGTTGTCAGAGATATTACAGTGAGAGTTTCTCAAACAGTGCAATTTATCACAGCTTATATGCCACACAGCTGGCCCCTTCTCCAGTGTCATCTCTCACAATTCTCCATCTAATCCACTCTGCTTCAACCATGCTAGACATCTTTCAATCCCTTGAGCTTGCCATGCTTTCTCATGCCAACTCCGACTTAATCTTCATTTTTTTCAACTGAGACTTCAATTCCCCAAGCAGGCCTTTCCTCACCACAGCCCAAGTGAAGTCCCTCAGTTACATGCTCTGAAAGCACCCTATGCTTGTACTTTAACAGCCCTCTTTTAATTACTTGTACAATGGTTGTATTCTCCACTATATCTGAAGTGCCATGATGGTAAAGATTTGTCTTATTCCACATTGCAGTCTCATCGGAAAGCACCTGACAGGGAATCAGAGGTCTTGGCTTGTAATCTGATTGGTTTCTAATTAAAAGCCAGGGAGTTGAACTCCAGAATCTGTACTTTATACCACTGAAGTGCACTGTATAGCCTCTCTCAACAAATTGTCAAGGCTAACAGCTGTTTCAAAAAAATATTCTTAAAGAGCTAAAAACTCAATAATGAATATCAATAATCAACTAAGATAAGGTATATGAATGTTTGTGGAAGCAACTTACCTGGAGAAAAATACTTGAATTCTGTGTCAGTTTCTCTATCTACACAACACTAATATTAACAAATGATCCCTCTGCTATCCATAAAGTATAATTAAAATAAATGTGGTGAAATGTTATTTTGGAACTTAAGAGAAAGAGGATCCTTTTTTTTCATCTTAACTGAACCAAAATATCTAAACAATTCACTTTTATTAACAATATAATACCATCTGACAAGTATCAAATCTGACATAATCTGAACAATGATGCAAAGATATTTCTCCCCCAAAGACACTAATGGAATGGTCCTCTGAGCTGTAATTTATTATTTACTCATAAATAAAGTCCTATAAAATTAAAAACATACTGCTTAAACATACAGTGGAAATGAAGCAAATCAATACCATAGTTTGCAGCATCATAACTCACAGCAAAGTATTTGGGTTTGGCATTCTGTGTTTCAAGACTGAAGTATCATGTTTCTCCATAGCTGTGGGTGTGCTGGTCTCCAAACACCCACAAGTAATTGGTTGTGACTGCTGTACTGTTCTCTACTGGGCTGTATGGAACTCAAAAGCTCTTTACTCAAAGCCCTTTCTAGTTATTATAACTCAAGATAAAAGCTCTGGAGCAGTCCTAAGTTAATGGGCCAAAGACCAACATACTGGAAAAGTTAAAGTACTGGCAAGTGTACAATTGATGAGAAATCTTACATGAACTCTAGCATTATTATTGTGTTGCTAAAAAAACTGAAAATGTTACCTAAAGATGGATAGTTTTTAAAGATAATTATTCATGTCTACAATATGATCAATCTCTTTATATGCATTACAATGACATGACATATGTTTTTGATAAATAATGAATATTTATTTTGTATCTGGTGAAATTGCTGGATAGGATAGTAATGAGTACATACTGGCTGCCTTGATTCATTAAATAAGTCATAACAACAACAGGTAACGGTAACACAGTACTTATTATATGCTAAAAGCACTGATATAAGGGTTGTTTTAGTTCTTTTGCCTAAAAATAAAAAGATTTCCTCATAGTTAACTTATATTTCTTAAAATTATAGTATAGCTTAGCTGTAGGAAATATATATATCAGAAAATCTTTTTACACAAAGATAAGAGAATATTTATTGATCACCTACTAATATGCCAGACACTGTCTTTGTTTCGTCCTCATAACAACCCAACAATGTGGGAATTTTCATCTACTTATTACAAATATCAAAACTGATGATTAGAGTGTTTTAATGGCTAATGAGTAACAGTGTCAGAATGTACATCCAGGCCCGTCTGATTCTAAAGCCTTCTGTGAGAAGGGGAAAATGGCAGCTGGTTAATAGTTTTGAGAGTAGCCAAAATAAATATGAGAGAGATCAAGAAAGAGCATCAAGAACAAAATGGTCAGAAGTGGAATCAAATCAGATTATAAAGTAAAAAGCTGGAATTGGATGGTGCAAGAATGGATTGGGAACTGAGGAAGGTAAGGTTTGGAATGACTATTGCAAGCAGTCTTGGGCTCACTGGGTACAGGCTGTTTGGGTGAGTTGGGTGGCTTTAATTAAGAAGGGGAATGGAACTAAAATAACAATACATTTCCTATTATACAAAATGATAATTTCATTCATTAAACATATGTACTATCCATAAGACCCAAGTCAACATAAAATATATATTTTGATTGCTCTTCCCACTTTACAAGGTGTCAAATTGCTATACAATCTTCAGAGACTCCTACACATACATTATCTTCTCAGCACTTTCTTCTGACAATGTTAGAATGTACTCTTCTCTCATTTGCGCATCCACAGATTTTTTATATGCCTATTTTTGTGATTGGCTTATGTCTCTGTTTCCCCAGCTAGAAGAGGAACTCACAAGGGCAGAGATCATGTCTTATTCACCTCTGTCTCCATATCTCAAATAATGTCCACTTAATGATTATTTCTATATTGTTAAATACAGGTAGAAAATGGTCTATGCAATAAGGAACACAGAGATGTGTGAGTTCCAAAGGAAAGGAAATGAGTACACATTCAGTGCTTTTCAGAGGTGATGGTACAAAGTACTACCTATATGTCCCTGATGCTCAAACCATCTATGTCAGTGGATATTAACATTCCAAAACATTAGATTAAGGGAAACTCAAACTCAACATACTCGAAACTAAATTCATAATATTCTCCCCATTCCACTGTTTTCTTTATCAGTAAATGAGATCATTGATCCATTTCCAAAAGCAAAAAACTAGGAATTGTCCCAGGCACACCATTTTCTCTCGTTCTTCATGTCTAGCTGGTTCCTCACACTGTAGCCAAAGTGATCTTTTTTAAAATGCAAATCTGAGCTCATTCCTCCTTTAAAATTTTTCAGTGAGTTTTCCTTTGCTCTTAGGAAAAAGAACAAAGTCTGACCTCTGCCCTTTTCTCCAGACCATTCTTATATTAGACCTCTCTCGCCTTTGCTTTCTTCCGCCAGCCACACTGGTCTTTCTCAGTTTCTTCTTTCCATCACAGAAACTTTGTAGAAGTCACCACTCCCCTTTTCCTGATCTAGATCACTGTTCTTTTGCATCATTGGATAATTCCTACCCAATCTTCAGACACTAGCTCAAGCATCACTGACTCTGAAAATGTTTTACTCATACCCTAGTCTAGGACAGCCCCATTGTTTAAAAAACTCATAATCAGTCAAGTTCTTTCCTTTCAGTGCATTGTCTTGGTTAGTAATTACACATTATTTAGTGTGATTATATGAAAAATAATTCCACTTCTAGATTTTAAGTTTATGAGAACAAGGATTGTCTGTTTTGGTTCATATGATATCTCCAAGAACAGAACTGTGCCCACCAAAAAGCACATGCTTAATAAATTTTGAATTAATAGATAAAGAAAAGAATTAATAATACAAAGAAGGCAGAGCACAAGTAAGCAGAGGCCTGGGAGTCAACAAAGGAAAAGCAGACATGTGAAACAAACGAGATGAGTGTTTAAAGAAGAAAGGAGTAGCTAAAGACCTGATGTTGCATAAAAATTGAAAGGGATGGAAAGGAACTAATGGATAGAGCAAGCATAAAATTATTGGTGACTTTTGAAAAATAGTCTCAGCAGAATGACAGACTCAAAAGTCAGATGGTAGCAAAGCTCAAGAATAAATGGAAAGTGAGTATACAGAAGCAAGTATAGATTACTTTTTAAGAATGTATCAATGAAAGGAGAGGAAAACAGGCTGCAGAAAGGAGCAGAGAGCTCAGTCACTGGAATATGCTAATGGTGATCAAAGAAGAGGAGTTACATGCTCAAGGCTATAGTAGGAAGCAGGATAAAATGATGAAATTTGTAGTTGAAAGTGTTAGATTAGTAAATAATCTTTTCCTGTGGTATAATCCAATGACTTTCTATCAAGATAATGATGATTAGAATAATAGCTGACTTTTTTTTTTTTTTACTAAGTGTGAGGCAAGGTCCTAAGTACTTTAACACTTCTCACTAGACTGCCCAACATCTCTATTAGGTAGCAATATCATTATCCCCATTTTACAGATGAAAGCCCTGACATGCAAGCCACATAGTTAGCAACTGACAGAACTAGAATCTGAATCCAAACTTATTTGACTTCTATGGCACACACTATTAACTGGTTAACACAATATCCACTCCTTCCTAACTCCCTTGTCCCTTAACTTATTTCAGCTACGTGTGGCCACATGACCCATTTCCAGCTATTGGAACATAAGCAGAAACCTGTTTGGAGCTTCTTCAGAAGATTTTCCCTTCTTTGAAATATATAAATATTAAATATATGTTTTTAAAAGGAAAAGCCTTTTAAGGTGTGTATAGAGATCTGTCTACATACCTATATCTATATATCTATATACATGCCTTTGGAGGAACATATATAACTGAGTAACACATATATATATAAGCTGTTGTTGGGCTATCCCATCCTTCTGACTTGAATGTTACTACAAATTCTAGATCTGGGCTGCAATCTTATGACAATGAGGGAGTAAGCAGAGAAATTACAGAAAAGTTGAGCCACTAAACTAATAACAATAACCACCTACTTCTAGACTTCCTGTAATGTGAGAAAAAAAGTACTCTACTTTTTAATTGAAAGATGAAATTGCATGTATTTATCATGTACAACATGTTTTCAAGTATACATACATTGTAAAATTGTTAGATCTAGCTATTAACAAATGTAATACCTCACATAGGTATCGTTTTTATGGTAGGAACCCTTAAAATTCACTCTTTGCACTTTTCAAGAATACGTCTTTATTAACTATAGTCACCATGTTGTACAATAGAGATCTAGAACTTATTTCTCCTACCTAACTGTAATTATATATTCTCTGACCAACAACTCCCCATTGCTCTCTCTCCCCTATCCACTCCATCCTCTGGTAACCACCAATCTGTTCTCTACTATGAGATTACTTGTTTAGATTCTACATATGAGTGAGATGCAGTATTTGTCTATGCCTGGCTTATTTCATTTAACATAATGTCCTACAGATTCATCCATGTTGTCGTAAATGACAAGATTTTGTTCTTTTTTAAGACTGAATAGTGTTTATTATGTATATATACCATATTTCCTTCATCCATCCATCCATTGATGGACACTTAGGCTGATTATATATCTTGGCTATTGTGAACAGTGCTGTGATAAACATAGGAGCACAGATATCACAACTCTGAAACTACTAGAAGAAAGCATGGGGGAACTCCATGCCATTGTTCTTGGCAATGATTTTTTGGGATATGATCTTAAAAATTATATGCAATACAACCAAAAACAGACAAATGAGATTAAATCAAACTAAAAAGCCCTGCACAGCAAAGGAAACAATCAGCACAGTGAAGAGACAACCTACAGGATGGGAGAAAATATTTGTAAGCTATACATGTGACAGGGATTAATATCCCAAATATGTAAGGACCTCTAAGAATAGCAAGAAAACAAATAACTTGATTTTTAAAATGGGCAAAAGACCTAAATAGACATTTCTCAAAAGAAGACATACAAATGGACTTGTATATGAAAAAATGCTCAATATCACTAATCTTCGGGGAAATGCAAATGAAAACCACAATGAGATATCACCTCACTCCTGTTACAATGGCTGTTAACAAAAAACAAAAGATAAGTGTTGGTGAAGATGTGGAGAAAAAGGAATCTTTGCACACGCTGGTTGTAGAAATGTAAATTAGTACAGTCATGGAAAACAGTATGAAGGTTCCTCAAAAAATTAAAACTAGAACTATCATGTGATCCAGCAATCCCACAACTGGGTATATATCCAAAGGAAATGAAATCAGTAGGTCAAAGAGATATGTGCACTCCTCTATTTTTTAAATTGTGCTAGTCAAATATTCTGTTATTTACACTTGATAGTATTCCTAATGGATATACCTCCAAAGCCCATGCTCTTACCCACCAAACAATATTGCCTCTCATCTATGAAATACAAAGACCAAGGTTTGTTTTTCTACTTCCTTTAGAGAGTTCTTAAAAAGTTCAAGTTAGTAAATGCATATACAAATATCTTTAAAAAATAAAAACCATTACACAAGTTTATTATTTTTAAAACAGTGATTCTCAACTAAGGGAAAAGACAGGAGAGCACACATCCTGTCGAGACACAGAATTGGGCAGCATTCTCCTAAAAGGATACATCAGAATCACCTGGGGGAATGTTTCGCATTCTATAGATGAAGAATCACTACCAAGTGAACCACCTCTTCTAAATGAAATGATGAATGTATCCTGTAGATATGTTCAAAGGGGAAAAATGTTGAAAAGTAGAGTTTTGGTATGATTGTGAAGTATATTAAACACACTTTCATTAAGATATCAGTAGCATAAGAATTGGTAAAAATTTTTTGAACTCACGGAGAAACAATCTCACCTTACCAAGTTTGGTCTTCTTAAAATACAAGTAATTGTTTTCATATTAAGTAACAGTAAAAAGTAATAATAGTACAACCCAACAAAGCCGATACAACTTAAACAGTATAATGTAAAATTAACCAATCAAATCAGAGACAGCAAGAAGAAATATGAAAAAGGCTAGAATAAATTCCAAATACTCCAAAATTTTAAAAAGTTTCCTCTTCATTTTAATTTCTCTTGTTGGAGGTCAAATTTACTAATCTCTCATTAAGAAATTAACAAAGTCATTTTAAAAACTGAACTCACAACTCTGGTCCCAAATAACTGTCTTTTTACATTTACTGGATAAATTACTCATACTTTTCACTCAATAAATATTGAGCACCTACTATAAGCCAGACTGCTCTTGGAACTGGAAAGTCTTAACAGCAATGAAGCAAACACTGAAAACTGCCTTTCTTTATGGAACCTACATTCTACTGAGGAAGGAGCAAACAAACAATATGCAAATAAATAAAATGCACCATATGTCAGTTTGATGATAACTGCTAAAGGGAAAAAAATAAAATAAGAAAGGTGGAAGGTAGACAGGAAATATGGGGCAAAAGAGAGACAGAGAGTTTTTCATGGGGCAGGGAGGGTTGATGGTTGTGATTTTGAATACCCTGGTTACAAAGAATTTATTTGGATGCTGGCACTTGAGCCAAGACCAGAAGGTGAGGAATCAGATCACAGCCATGTATCTATTTGTTTTAATGCTAACTCTTTTTCTGTTGAATGCAGCATTTGAAGTGGGTCAAGAGCGGAATAGCAAAATGATACTGTTTTTCTTTATAAGTCACTGTAATCAAACCAAAAAAAAAATTAAAAAGACATTCCAATTATTGATAACCTTCTGAATCTATTGTTGACATATCAGCCTTTTGAGGGAAAGTTTAAATGTTTACTTATTCCTTTATGTCACAATACATTCATTTTTTAAAACTCCCCAAACATATACTTCAAGTAGAGAAATTTTTTTTTTTAGGGTTAAGTGAGCCCAAACTTCATCATGGGCTAAAATTTTAAGACATGAAAATAGCTGCTGAAACTGAATTTTAATCATATAGATGAATCACAACATGCATCTTTAGTTAGGCATGTATTATGGATAAGTCTAGTTTTCTACAGAGAATAATCACATGTTCTAATTACCATTTTGGTTATACGCATAATTAATAATATTCTGTCTTAATGGGACACACTGAATCTTCAGACAGTTGCAAGCTTTAACTATGCATACTGCCAAATCCAACTGTCAGCTGCACTGCCAAACACAAAGGAATCTTGATGTAGTGTTTTAGCATTGATAACAATATGCATATCTTTATACATAATACAATGAAAAAATTGCTTTTCTTCTTTCAAATTTTTCTCCACACAAATAATTTTATGTCACTTGATTGATCATTTACCCTAAATTACATATATTGGCAAATGATCTTATGAACACTAAAAACATAAATGTAAATGTAACCCAAGATTCAAAAAGTTATAAAAATATTCTTAGACAAGGACTTACTGATTGTAAACTTGCATTTTCACGTAAACAAGCTGTGTGAAGTTCTGATTTCAAGGCCGCAATGTGACTTCGATGAGATGTCATTTCCTTCTCTAATGTCGTGATTCTAGTGCTTGCAAGTTGGTAGACATCCATGAAACTTTTAATCATAGCCTTAAGAAATAAAAATAATGTCACATATAATTCAAATAAATATGTCCCCAAAGGAGAATTTCCATAATTTGAAAGCAAAATCATTAAAATTTTAAAATAAACAACTTTTCATCTTTCTTTAAAATAATAAAGCTAAACCTCACATTTTATATTGAGAACAGTGACTATTTTAAGAACGTTTGTGAGAAAATAATTGAGACTTCATTCCAGAGTATTTATTTAAATAAGATGTACTTTGATCTATTGTGTTTAAAATTTAGAATGCGGTTTTAAAAGATGGCACAGTTATTTTCTGTAGTAAAGTTAAATTCAAGGTGTAATTTGACCTAAATTTCCATCTTAAGAGAGATGCAATCTTAATGGGTATACAAATAAGATATTTCAAAATAAGCTGAGTTAGTAAAATTTTTAATCTACCTAAAAAACAAATGTTTTGAAATAAAAGGAGCTAAAATAATCTTGTGATTTTTAAGAGTAAATGTGATTCCTATTTTGTAAGAAAAGTATAATTATGTTGATTCATGTAACATAGAAATGCCCTCACATTGGACTATACATAATAAAACAACATAAGCAAGTTCTGGTAACTTATTATCTCCTCTAAACAGTACCATATTTAGGGAATTATTGTATCACAGTTTAATCATATTTTATAGAATTTTTCTTCTAAAGCAATTTGTAATGAATTTTAAGTCCAGGATACTATTATGTCTTTTTAAAAAAGACTTTCAAAATAACTCAAATATAGCAAAATAAATCCCATATTTCAAAGACATTTTCAAAAGTAATATTGTATTGTTTACAAGAAAAATGTTCCTACAACAGCCACAACTTAGTATAAAGGTAGACAGTCTGAGAATTTGCAAATTACATTCTATCTTAAGGTTGTGAATTAGGAAAGCTTTGAGAAATTATATATTTGAGCAGTTGTGAATGCATGTGAAAAATAATTTAGTGAACAAAGAGTAAGAAACAATATAGTAAATGTATGCAAAACAGAGGTAAGTTAGTTACTTGCAGGTAAGAGTAAGAAAATTCAGGAAAATACAGTATTCTACCTTACGTTGTGTAAATACTTAATGATTATCAGAAAGACTGAAAAAAGTTTTAATGAAGAATTCTGGCTACATCTAATAGCTGCCATTTACCAAGTACCTACTGGAGCTTTGTTGTTGTCTTGCATTTATTAATTTAGTCCTAATGACGACTGCAAGACAGGTAAGCATTGCACATCTTTCAGGTGAGTCAGCCCAGAGGTGTGGTACAAATAGGTAAAATTTGAATCTAATTCTTTTTCCAAATCTTAATTTTTGTTTGTTTTTGTTTTTGTTTTCTCAGTATGGGTACATGAAATTCAGCAATCTCTTATTTTGGTCTTTTTTTTTTTTTTTTTTAGACAGAGTTTCACTCTTGTTGCCCAGGCTGGAGTGCAATGGCACGATCTTGGCTCACTGCAACCTCCGCCTCCTGGGTTCAAGCAATTCTTCTGCCTTAGCCTCCCAAGTAGCTGGGATTACAGGCATGTGCCACCATGCCCAGCTATTATTTTGGTCTTAAAATTTCACTCCTATCAGAATATAGGAGTGAATAAATGCTATTCATAAATAACCATAATTATTCAGTATTTGCAGTCTTGTGATGTTGATTATTGCATAAAGTAAGTTATTGCAGTAAATGATGCTTTAGAAAGCAATTTTCTCTCATCAGTTTTGTCCTTATTCAGCCTTACACAAAAAAAGGCATAGTTCTGGGCTTAATTGTGATGTAATTAAAATTATTGAGTGAACATTTTGGCTCATATTTTATGACATTGTAGTTCATCCCCATGGTCAATTTAAGGTAGAGTTCTTACAATATATTACTTTCAATATAGGTATTTTATTAATAAGAATTTATTTCAGTTGGACTTTAAATGAGTGGTTTTACTGAGTGATTGTATGATTCTATAAATAAAATTTTAATTGAACATCAAAAAAAAAAAAAGAAAGAAAGAAAATTCAGACCTTTTGGCCTAATAAATTCTTATTTGCACTCAAAAAACCAGCTCAGATCTTTTTCAAGAATCCTCTTGTGAGCCCAAAAAAGGCAGTGTTAACTTCTATCCTGGTTTTCTGTGGATCCTTCATGCCTGCTTCTACTGTTGCATATTATTGCTTTAGTAGAAATTTATTAGTTTACATGTTTATCTTCTTTACTAGACTGAGGAGCTACTTAAGGCCAGATACTCTGCCTGTACATATTTGGAGCTTCAGGGATAGTGAGTACTTGTTTGAATGACTGCTTGAATTAATGACTGTTTTGAAGAATGAATGGATGAAACATTAGAAAAGATAAAAACCATAAGTTGAAACCATATATTGTTATAAAATACCTTCTACGAAAGGGTGATGATGTTTGGGAAAGTATAATCTTAACACCTAATCTAATGAATAAATTATTAATAATACTCTGTTCAAGTTGAAAAAAAGCAGAAGCGTAACTATAGGCCAGGCATAAAAGGGTGAAGTACACAAATGTGAATTTATTAACCAACACTACATAAGCATTATATGACTTCTTACCTGGGAATATCTGACATATCCTAACCTATCTTCCTTTGAATCATTTCAAGGCAAGTTTATAGCTAATACTAATATAAACTATCTCTGTATCTCAAAAGTATGTGAAAATCAGAAACTTGAATTACATCTGTTTTTTCCTATGTCAAGTCTCTCTCAATTCTTATAAATTCATGTATCTTCTCCACTGAGATAGTAGACCGGAAATCACAAGTCCTGGGTTTTTTTTTTTTTTTTTTTTTTTCTGATTCTTACTTTGATTCAATTCTATGTTGTTGGGAAATGCCACATAATCCCTCTGAGCCTCCATCTCCTCCATCTATAAAATGGGAAAAAGAGTCGTTTTCTTGTCTACTTCCAAAATTGTTGTAAGGCTCAGAAAATTAAAATAGCTAATGTTTACTAGGGATTTACTGAAGTGCAGGGACCATGTAGCATATTACATGCTTAATTTCATTTATCTTTACAGTAACCACATGGAGTAGATACTTTTTTTAACCTAGTTTTTCAGAGCAAAACACAGGAGCTTGGAGGGATTAAATAACTAGTCCGAGTTTACCATTAGTTGCACAATGGTCAGGATACAAATCCAAGTATTTCTCATGCAAACCCACTCTCTTAACCCTTCACCTATATTGCATTTAATATAAGAAAGCACTCTAAAAATGGTAAACTATTGAATTTCATTGTAGTATTATTACTATTGTTCTATTTTTAAATTCTCCACTAAAATCTAAATGAGACAATCTGAAATATGTGGTTCTTAGATATCTACTTTTATTGTCTAAGGACCTAAAATGTACAAAAGGCTGAAACCTGCATAAATGCTTATTGAATGATAAGAAAGTTCCCTTCCATCAGTAATAGGCTCCTGGATTATTATTTCACTGTAAGTCACAAGAGAATTGACCTTTAATATTTTAGGATTAAAAGTTCCACATTTTAAAAGTTATCCCATTTTCTAAACTTGGAGAAACACATTTTATGAATTTCATCTTTATGACATTCTAAAAGGAATAAATAATATAAACGATATTCCTTCAAATTTGCCTTTAAAAATAAATTTTTTGAGAAGTAATGTCAGAAATTTTATATAGTGGATAACTCTTCCTTGATCTACTTTTAATAACTAAATTCTAATATTCAGTGAAATATTAATATAAACCACATATTACTTCTTTATAACACTAAAAAGAATATAATAATCCAATTTTTCTTAGGATTTCAAATCTTAAACATTCCAACTCTCTTAAAGTAGTATTTTCATTTGAGACACAAAATAAAATTTGTATAATAGTGCACATGATACTTTTTCAGAGCAGCAAGGTACAATGATCAATACAGAAAGCAGGTTTCATGTTACTAATATGTATAAAATATACTATGCTCTTCTAAACAAAAGTCTCCTTCAAAACTGGAAGGTATGAGGAGTATCACTGAAATGGCAATTATTCAAAGAAGCCACACATATTTTGAAGAATAAAGAATGTTAACTTCCAGCATTAATAAGTGATTCAAACTATATAGGAAAGCATACCAATGAAAAATTCAACTCTTTAATACAAAAGAAAGTTGGCAGAAGAAATGGAAATGACAGTCTGAATTAACTGAGGGAGTAGAAGAAACAGGGAGTAAGCATCTACCGACCCCTGTATCAATCTCCTAAAGTCTAACCCTCTACAACATACCCTGTTCCTTTATTAAAAGATCACATTATTTTACATTAGGAAACAATGACAAAACAGCATGATATTATATACAGCAAGTCCAGGATTTGAGAACTTATCCTGCTGTCATCCTTGGCCCCAGGGGCTTATTTTGACTATACCATGCAGTGAGATCTGTATCGCAGTGAGACTTGGTTAGTATATGAAGAACAAAAGACAGTTTCTGAACAAGAATAGCCTCTGTTTTAGGCATAATCTATAGTGTTTATAATTGACAGTAATAAGACGAGGGAATTCAAACATAAAATTCCACATCTATCCATTTTTTAAAAGTATATGTGCATTAGAATATAAAAAGTTATAAGATACAAACAGATGTATGTCACTTGAAGACTAGAACACCATTTATATTACTTGTTATGTACATATTATTAAGTAGTTTAGACTGACTTCAAATTTGAACATCAGGAACAATGGGATAGTTGGGGGCCTGATATTAAGAGAAGAAGAAAATAGTGGAAAATATCATAAAGCCTACATGCCAAAATATCAAATCTTTTATCTACATTTTTGAGTAATTGGAAAGCAAAAACCTCTAACACTTCGACTTTAATTCATATAATTATAAACATACTTCATTTCTATATCTTACGTAAATATATTGTGTAAAACACATATGCCAGATATACTAAATATGTGAAATGTAATACATTCTCACAAAATCAGGATAAAAATTCATACCTTATAACATTTTATAGAAATTAAATGAGTATTAATACATGAAATGAGCTTAAACTACCTGGCATATAATAAAGGCTCAGGTAAATGTTACCTGTAATAATGATATCAAATAGGAAAATTACTATTTTCTCTCATAAAAGAAAGATTCAATATTTCTGAGAGGTGTAAATTATTAGACATAATGTGAATATTTTAAATATAAAATATTTAAATATTTATTTCTCTTTGATAATAAAAGTTACTATTTATTATGTCATTCCTAAGGAAGAAGATCTCACAATGATAACATGGTTATGCTCAACAAAATGCTAGCAAATAGAATCCAACAGCACATCAAAAAGATAATACACTATAATCAGGTGAGATTTACTGCAGGAATGCAAGGATGGTTCAACATATGTAAATCAACAAACATGATATATCACATAAACAGAATTAAGGACAAAAACCATAAGATCATCTCAATAGATGCAGAGAAGGCATTTGGTAAAATTCAGTATACCATCATGATAAAAATCCTCAAAGAACTAGGCAGAGAAGGAAGAGGCCTCAACATAGTAAAGGGCCTATATGACAAACCCAACATTATACTTAATGAAGAAAAGTTGAAAGCATTCTAAGAATTGGAACAAGAAAAGGACGTCCATTGTTTGCCACTTTTATTCAACACAGTACTGGAAGTCCTTGACAAAGCAATCAGGCAAGAGGAAAAAATAACAGGTATCTTAATTGGCAAACAGGAAGTTAAATTATCCCTGCTCACTGATGATATATTCTTCTATCTAGAAAATCCTAAAGAATCCACCAAAAAACACTTAGATTTGATAAATTCAGTAAAGTTTCAGGATGCAAAATTAATGTACACAAATCAGCAGCATTTCCATACACCCATAATAATCTACCTGAGGGCAAAATCAAGAAGGCTATCCAATTTACAATAGTTATAAAAAAAAACACTAGGAATATATTTAACGAAAGATGGAAAGATCTATAGGTAGAACTACAAAACACTGATGAAAGAAATTGTAGATGAGATAAACTATTGGAAAAATATCCAATGATCATGAATTGGAAGGATTAATATCATTAAAATGACCATATTGCCCAAAGCAATCTACAGATTCAATGCAATCTCTATCAAATTACCGATGTCATTTTTCAAAGAGTTAGAAAAAACAATCCCAAAATTCATATAAAACAAAAATAGAGGATTCCTGGCAAGATGGCTGAATAGGAACAGCTCCAGTCTGCAGCTCCCAGCAAGACCAATGCAGAAGGTGGGTTATTTCTGCATTTCCAACTGAGGTACCTGGTTCATCTCACTGGGGCTGGTTAGACAGTGGGTACAGCCCACAGAGGGTGAGCAGAAGCAGAGTGGGTCATCGCCTCACCCGGGAAGCACAAGGGGTCAGGGAACTCCCTCTCCAAACCAAGGGAAGCCATGAGGGACCTGACGTGAGGGATGGTGCTATCCGGCACAGATACTACGCTTTTCCCACAGTCTTCACAACCCAGACCAGGAGATTCCCTTGGATGCCTACATCACAAGGGCCCTGAGTTTCAAGCACAAAACTGGGCGGCCATCTGGGCAGACACCAAGCTATCTGCAGGAGTTTTTTTCATACCCCAGTGGCACCTGGAACACAGCAAGACAGAACTGTTCACTCCCCTGGAAAGGGGCCTGAAGCCAGGGAGCCAAGTGGTCTTGCTCAGAAGATCCCACCCCCATGGAGCCCAGCAAGCTAAGATCCACTGGCTTGAAATTCTTGCTGCCAGCACAGCAGTCTGAAGTCAACCTGGGATGCTCAAGCTTGGTGGGGGGAGAGATGTCTGCCATTACTGAGGCTTGAGAAGGCAGTTTTCCCCTCACAGTGTAAACAAAGCCTCCAGGAAGTTCAGACTGGGCAGAGCCCACTGCAGTTCAGCAAAGCCACTGTAGCCAGACTGCCTCTCTTGATTCCTCCTCTCTGGGCAGGGCATCTCTGAAAGAAAGGCAGCAGCCCCAGTAGGGGCTTATAGATAAAACTCCCATCTCCCTGGGACAGAGTACCTGGGGGAAGCGGGGCAGCTGTGGGCACAGCTTCAGTGGACTTAAACGTTCCTGCCTGCCAGCTCTGAAGAGAGCAGCAGATCTCCCAGCACAGCACTCGAGCTCTGCTAAGGGACAGACTGCCTCCTCAAGGGGGTACCTGACCCCCATGCATCCTGACAGGGAGACATCTCCCAGCAGGGGTCGACAGACGCCTCATATACAAGAGCTCCGGCTGGCATCTGGCAGGTGTCCCTCTGGGACAAAGCTTCCAGAGGAAGGAGCAGCCAGCAATCTTTGCTGTTCTGCAGCCTCTGCTGGTGATACCTAGGCAAACAGGGTCTGGAGTGGAATCCCAGAAAACTCCAGGAGACCTGCAGAAGAGGGACCTGACTGTTAGAAGGAAAACTAACAAACAGAAAGCAACTGTATCAACATCAACAAAACGAAAAAGCATGCAAAAACTCCATCCGAAGGTCACCGACAGCAAAAACCAAAGGCAGACAAATCCACTAAGATGAGGAAAAACCAGCTCAAAAAGGCTGAAAATTCCAAAAACCAGAATCCCTCTTCTCCTCCAAAGGATCACAACTCCTCGCCAGCAAGGAAACAAAACTGGATGGAGAATGAGTTTGACAAATGGACAGAATTGGGCTTCAGAAGGTAGGTAATAACAAACTGCTCTGAGCTAAAGGAGCATGTTCTAACCTAACACAAGGAAACTAAGAACCTTGATAAAAGGTTAGAGGAATTGCTAACTAGAATAACCAGTTTAGAGAAGAACATAAATGACCTGATGGACCTGAAAAACACAGCACAAGAACTTCGTGAAGCATACACAACTATCAGTAGCCAAATGGATCAATCAGAAAAAAGGATATCACAGGTTCAAGATCAACGTAATGAAATGAAGTGTGAAGACAAGAATGGAGAAAAAAAAATGAAAAGGAACTAACAAAGCCTCAAAGAAATATAAGACTATGTGAAAAGACCAAATCTATGTTTGACTGGTGTACCTAAAAGTGACAGGGAGAATGGAACCAAGTTGGAAAACACACTTCGGGATATTATCCAGGAGAACTTCTCCTAGCAAGACAGGCCAACATTCAAATTCAGGAAATATGGAGAACACGACAAAGATACTCCTTGAGAAGAGCAACCCCAAGACACATAATTGTCAGATTCACCAAGGTTGAAATGAAGGAAAAATGTTAGAGGTAGCTAGAAAGAAAAGTCAGGTTACCCACAAAGGGAAGCCCATCAGCCTAACAGCATATCTCTCTGCAGAAACCCTACAAGCCAGAAGACAGTGGGGGCCAATATTCAATATTATTAAAGACAATAATTATCAACCCAGAATTTCATATCCAGCCAAACTAGGCATCATAAGCAAAGGAAACATAAAATCCTTTATAGACAAGCAAATACTGAGAGATTTTGTCACCACCAGGCCTGCCTTACAAGAGCTCCTGAAGGAAGCACTAAATATGGAAAGGAAAAACTGGTACCAGCCACTGCAAATGCAAACCAAAATGTAAAGACCATTGACATTATGAAGAAACTGCATCAACTAATAGGCAAAATAACCAGTTATCATAATGACAGGATGAAATTCATACATAACAATATTAACTTTAAATGTAAACAGGTTAAATGCCCCAATTAAAAGGCACAGATTGGCAAATTGGATAAAGAGTCAAGAACTATTGGTGTGCTGTATTCAGGAGACCCATCTCACATGTAAAGACACACACAGGTTCAAAATAATGGATGGAGGAATATTTACAAAGCAAATGGAAAGCAAAAAAAAAAAAAAAAAAAAAAAACAAAAAACAGGGTTGTAATCCTGGTCTCTGATAAAACAGACTTTACACCAACAAACATCAAAAAAAGACAAAGAAGGGCATTACATAATGGTAAAGGGATCAATACAGCAAGAAGAGCTAACTATCCTAAATATATACGCACCCAATACAAGAGCACTCAGATTCATAAAGCAAGTTCTTAGAGACATACAAGGAGACTTAGACTCCCACACAATAATAGTGGGAGACTTTAACACCGCACTGTCAATATTAGACAGATGAACAAGACAGAGAATTAACAAGGATATTCAGGACTTTAACTCAGCTCCAGACCAAACAGAACTAACAGACATCTAGAGAACACTCCACCCGAAATCAACAGAATATACATTCTTCTCAGAATCACATAGCACTTATTCTAAAATCAACCACATAATTGGAAGTAAAACACTCCTCAGCAAATGCAAAACAGAAATCATAACAAGTCTCTCAGACCACAGGGCAATCAAATTAGAACTCAGGATTAAGAAACTCACTCAAAACCGCACAACTACATGGAAACTGAACAACTTGCTACTGAATGACTACGGGGTAAGTAACAAAATTAAGGCAGAAATAAATAAGTTCTTTGAAACCAACAAGAACAAAGACAGAATGTATCAGAATCTCTGGGACACAGCTAAAGCAGTGGTTAGGGGAAAATTTATAGCACTAAATGCCCAAAAGAGAAAGTGGGGAAGATCTAAAATCAACACCCTAACATCACAATTAAAAGAACTAGAGAAGCAAGAGCAAACAAATTCAAAAGCTAGCAGAAGACAAGAAATAAGTAAGATCACAGCAGAACTGAAGGAGATAGAGACACAAAAAACCCTTCAAAACCTCAATGAATCCAAGAGCTGGTTTTCTGTAAAGATTAACAAAATATATAGACTGCCAGCCAAACAAGTAAAGAAGAAAAGAGACAAGAATCAAATAGACACAATAACAAATCATAAAGGGGAGATCACCACTGCTCCCACAGAAATACAAACTACCATCAGAGAATACTATAAATACCCCATGCAAATAAACTACAAGATCTAGACAAAATGGATAAATTCCTGGACACATATACCCACCCAAGACTAAACCAGGAAGAAGTCGAATCCCTGAATGGACCAATAACAAGTTCTGAAATTGAGGCAGTAATTACCAACCAAAAAAGCCCAGGACCAAACGGATTCACGGTTGAATTCTACCAGAGGTACAAAAAGGAGCTGGACCATTCCTTCTGAAACTATTCCAAACAACAGAAAAAGAGGAACTCCTCCCTAACTCATTTTATGAGACCAGTATCATCCTGATATCAAAACCTGGTGGAGACACACACAAAAAAAGAAAATTTCAGGCCAATATCCCTGCTGAATATCAATGTGAAAATCCCCAATAAAATACTGGCAAACCGAATCCAGCAGCACATCAAAAAGCTTATCCACCATGATCCAGTTGGCTTCATCCCTGGGACGCAAGGCTGGTTCATCATATGCAAATCAATAACTGTAATCCATTACATAAACAAAACCAATGACAAAAACCACATGATTATCTCAATAGATGCAGAAAAGGCCTTCAATAAAATTAAACACCCTTTCATGCTAAAAACACTCAATAAACTAGGTACTGATGGAACCTATCTCAAAATAATAAGAGCTATTTATGACAAACCCACAGCCAATATCATACTGAATGGGCAAAAACTGGAAGCATTCCCTTTGAAAACTAGCACAAGACAAGGATGCCCTCTCACCCCTCCTGTTCAACATAGTATTGGAAATTCTGGCCAAGGCAATCAGGCAAGAGAAAGAAATAAAAGGTATTCAAATAGGAAGAGAAGAAGTCAATTACCTCGGTTTGCAGATGACATGATTGTATATAAAAAAAACCCCATCGTCTCAGTCCCAAAACTCCTTAAGCTGATAAGCAACTTTAGCAAAGTCTCTGGATACAAAATCAATGTGCAAAAATCACAAGCATTCCTATGCACAATAATAGACAAACTGAGAGCCAAATAATGAGCAAACTCCTATTCACAATTGCTACAAAGAGAATAAAATACCTAGGAATATAAGGTACAAGGGATGTGAAGGACCTCTTCAAGGAGGACTACAAACCACTGCTCAAGGAAATAAGAGAGGACACAAACAGATGGAAAAACATTCCATGCTCACGAATAGGAAGAATCAATACCATGAAAATGGCTATACCGCCCAAAGTAATTTATAGATTCAATGCTATTCCCATCAAGCTACCACTGGCTTCCTTCACAGAGTTAGAAAAACACTACTTTAAATTTCATATGGAACCAAAAGAGAGCCCGTATAGCCAAGACGATCTGAAGCAAAAAGAACAAAGCTGGAGGCATCACGCTACCTGACTTCAAACCATACCACAAGGCTATAGTAACCAAAACAGCATGGTACTGGTACCAAAACAGGTATGTAGACCAATGGAACAGAACAGAGGCCTCAGAAATAACACCACACATCTACAACCATCTGATCTTTTACAAACCTGACAAAAACAAGAAATGGGGAAAGGATTCTCTGTTTAATAAATGGTGTTGGGAAAACTGGCTAGCCATATGCAGAAAACTGAAACTGTACCCCCTTCCTTACACCTTATACAAAAATTAACTCAAGGTGCATTAAAGATTTAAATGTAAGACCTAAAACCATAAAAATCTGAGAAGAGAACCTAGGCAATACCATTCAGGACATAGGCATGGGCAAAGACTTCATGACTAAAACACCAAAAGCAATGGCAACAAAAGCCAAAATTGACAAATGGGGTCTAATTAAACTAAAGAGCTTCTGCACACCAAAAGAAACTATCATCAGAGTGAACAGGCAACCTACAGAATAGGAGAAAATTATTGCAATCTATTCATCTGACAAAGGGTTAATATCCAGAATCTACAAGGGACTTAAACAAATTTACAAGAAAGAAACAAACAACCCCATCAAAAATTGAGCAGACACTTTTCATAAGAAGACATTTCATAAGAAGACATTTATATTGCCAACAAACGTATGAAAAAAAGCTCACCATCACTGGTCATTAGAGACAGGCAAATCAAAACCACAATGAGATACCATCTCACGCCAGTTAGAATGGCAGTCATTAAAAAGTCAGGAAACAACAGATCCTGGAGAGGATGTGGAGAAATAGGAACACTTTTACACCATTGGTGGGGGTGTAAATTATTTCAGCCATTGTGGAAGACAGTGTGGTGATTCCTCAAGGATCTAGAACTAGAAATACCATTTGACCCAGCAATCCCATTACTGAGTATATACCCAAAGGATTATAAATCATGCTACTATAAAGACACATGCACACATATGTTTACTGCAGCACTGTTCACAATAGCAAAGACCCAGAACCAACCCAAACGTCCATCAATGAAGAATGGATAAAGGCAATGTGGCACATATACACCATGGAATACTATGCAGCCATAAAAAAGAATGAGTTCATGTCCTCTGCAGGGACATGGATGAAGCTGGAAACCATCATTCTCAGCAAACTATCACAAGGACAGAAAACCAAACACCCCATGTTCTCACTCGTAAGTGGGAGTTGAATAATGAGAACATACGGGCACAGGGAGGGGAACATCACACACCGGGGCCTGTTGTGGGGTGGGGGGCTACGGAAGGGATAGCATTAGGAGAAATACCTAATGTAGATGATGAGTTGATGGGTGTAGCAAACCACCATGGCACAGGTATACCTACGTAACAAACCTGCACATTCTGCACACGTATCTCAGAACTTAAAGTATATTTAAAAAAGAGCCCTAATAGCCAAAACAATCCTAAGCAAAAAGAACAAAGCTAGAGGCATCACATAACCTAACTTCAAATTATACTACAAGGCTATCATAACCAAAATAGCATGGTACTAGCACAAAACAGACATATAGATCAATGGAACAGAATGGAGAACTGAGGAATAAAGCCACATACCTACAGCCAACTGATCTTTGACTAAGTCAATAAAAGCATACACCGGGGAAATTATACCCTATTGTTATACCAAAACAACAGCTGCATTCATATCTCTGTTGTAGCACTATCCATAATAACAAAGATATGAAATCAACCTAAGTGTCCATCAACACAGGATTGGATAAAGAAAATATGGTGTGTGTGTGTGTGTGTGTGCACACATCTACCATGGAATACAACACAGGCATTGAAAAAAGTAAACTCATGTCTTATGCAGCCACATGGATATAATTAAGGCCATTATAAGTGAAATAACTCAGAGACAGTCAAATACTGCATGTTCTCACTTATAAGTGGGAGCTAAACAATGGCTACACATTGATGTACAGAGTGGAATAACAGACATTGGAGATTACAAAAGGTGAGAGTGTGGTCAGGTTCACTACTCACATAATGGATATACTAAAAGAGCAGACTTCACCACTATGCAATATATGCAAGTAAGAAATCTGCATTTGTACCTCCTAAATATGTAAAAATAAAAATAAAAAGATCACCATTAGAAAAAAAATGTGTCTTCATTGGCACCAGGAATTAAAGGAAATTTCATTATTTTCTTCATTATCAAAAAGTTACTCTGATAAGGTTGCTCATTTATTAGACTTACTTTCATTCCAATATTTTAATAGTATTTTACAAATTTTAAGGATATAGCAGGGAATGAGATACAGACAGCCTATTACTAATAGCATGCAAACAGCAACTGTGACTCCAATAAAATCCCCATCAAAGATGTGTAATTGTACTCTAGTTTGATGTTTGGTTTCTGGTCCTGCCCACAAATACTTGTTTCGCCAGGACATTCTATTCCAGTAAAAAGTTGTGTAAGAAGGGCTGTATCAGGATGTCAGACTGCCAACCACCTCCTCGCTTTGCCAATGGAATTATGTGCACGTGTCTGTGTGTGTGTGTGTGTGTGTGTGTAAGCACATGTACATGAATGCATAAAAGCTGCTAAAAATGCTATCAGCAGAGAAGAATCCTGATTAAGCAATAAGGAATAGAAAGTAGAAAGGATCACAAACAAAATTTTAGAGAAACCCTATTTAAAATAAGAGAATACTTCTACAATGGTAACACCAACTACAGTTAGGCTTGAAGCTCAGCGTAAACAGGTAGGAGATGTGGGAGAAGGCCTTAGCCTTGGTTTATTAATAGCCCTAAACCATTTACTCTCAACAAAAAGTTGTTGCATAGTGAAAGAAATATGATCAGATAGGATTTATTATTTTTAAAGACTTGTGTAACTCTCTGTGATATACCCAATTGGAAGCATACTTCTGATTCCCCATGCCCATCACCCATTGGTGATACATGGTTAAACAGGTAAATGCAAATGGAAGAAGTGCACAGTTGGTTGTTGATATAGTTTGGATATATGTCTCCGCCCTAATCTCATGTTGAATTGTAATCTCCAATGCTGGAAGCGGGACCTGGTGGGAGGTATTTGGATCATGAGGGCAGATCCCTCATGGCTTAGTGCTTTAAAACCATGTGGCACCTCCCTCTCCCCAACACATCACTTGCTCCTACTTTTGCCATGTGATGTGCCTGCTACCCATTCACCTTCTGCCAGTATCTTAAGCTTCCTGAAGCTTCCCTAGAAGCCTACAGAACCATGAGTCAATTAAACTTCTTTTCTTTATAAATTATCCAGTCTCAGATATTTCTTTTTTTATATATATACTTTAACTTTTAGGGTACATGTGCACAACGTGCAGGTTAGTTACATATGTATACATGTGCCATGTTGGTGTGCTGCACCTAGTAACTCGTCATTTAACATTAGGTATATCTCCAAATGCTATCCCTCCCCCCTCCTCCCACCCCACAACAGGCCCCAGTGTGTGATGTTCCCCTTCCTGTGTCCATGTGTTCTCATTGTTCAATTCCCACCTATGAGTGACAACATGCGGTGTTTGGTTTTTTGTCCTTGCGACAGTTTGCTGAGAAGGATGGTTTCCAGCTTCATCCATGTCTCTACAAAGGACATGAACTCATCACTTTTATGGCTGCATAGTACTCCATGGTGTATATGTGCCACATTTTCATAATCCAGTCGATCATTGTTGGACATTTGGGTTGGTTCCAAGTCTTGGCTATTCTGAATACTGCCGCAGTAAACATACGTGTGCATGTGTCTTTATAGCAGCATGATTTATAATCCTTTGGGTATATACCCAGTAATGGGATGGCTGGGTCAAATGGTATTTCTAGTTCTAGATCCTTGAGGAATCGCCACATTGACTTCCACAATGGTTGAACTAGTTTACAGTCCCACCAACAGTGTAAAAGTGTTCCTATTTCTCCACATCCTCTCCAGCACCTGTCGTTTCCTAACTTTTTAATGATCGCCATTCTAACTGGTGTGAGATGGTATCTCATTGTGATTTTGATTTGCATTTCTCTGATGGCCAGTGATGATGAGCATTTTTTCATGTGTCTTTTGGCTGCATAAGTGTCTTCTTTTGAGAAGTGTCTGTTCATATCCTTCGCCCACTTTTTGATGGGGTTGTTTGTTTTTTTCTTGTAAATTTGTTTGACTTCATTGTAGATTCTGGATATTAGCCCTTTGTCAGATGACTAGATTGCAAAAACTTTCTCCCATTCTGTAGGTTGCCTGTTCACTCTGATGGTAGTTTCTTTTGCTGTGCAGAAGCTCTTCAGTTTAATTAGATCCCATTTGTCAATTTTGGCTTTTGTTGTCATTGCTTTTGGTGTTTTAGACATGAAGTCCTTGCCCATGCCTATGTCCTGAATGGTATTGCCTAGGTTTTCTTCTAGGGTTTTTATGGTTTTAGGTCTAACATTTAAGTCTTTAATCCATCTCGAATTAATTTTTGTATGAGGTGTAAGGAAGGGATCCAGTTTCAGCTTTCTACATATGGCTAGCCAATTTTCCCAGCACCATTTATTAAATAGGGAATCCTTTCCCCATTGCTTGTTTTTGTCAGGTTTGTCAAAGATCAGATGGTTGTAGATATGCAGCATTATTTCTGAGGGCTCTGTTCTGTTCCATTGGTCTATATCTCTATTTTGGTATCAGTACCATGCTGTTTTGTCTACTGCAGCCTTGTAGTATAGTTTAAAGTCAGGTAGCCTGATGTCTCTAGCTTTGTTCTTTTGGCTTAGGATTGACTTGGCAATGCAGGCTCTTTTTTGGTTCCATATGAACTTTAAAGTAGTTTTTTCCAATTCTGTGAAGAAAGTCATTGGTAGCTTGATGGGGATGGCATTGAATCTATAAATTACCTTGGGCAGTATGGCCATTTTCATGATATTGATTCTTCCTACCTATGAGCATGGAATGTTCTTCCATTTGTTTGTATCCTCTTTTATTTCATTGAGCAGTGATTTGTATTTCTCCTTGAAGAGGTCCTTCACGTCCCTTGTAAGTTGGATTCCTAGGTATTTTATTCTCTTTGAAGCAATTGTGAATGGGAGTTCACTCATTATTTGAATCTCTGTTTGTCTGTTATTGGTGTATAAGAATGCTTGTGATTTTTGCACATTGATTTTGTATCCTGAGATTTTGCTGAAGTTGCTTATCAGCTTAAGGAGATTTTGAGCTGAGACAATGGGGTTTTCTACATATACAATCATGTCATCTGCAAACAGGGACAATTGGACTTCCTCTTTTCCTCATTGAATACCATTTATTTCCTTCTCCTGCCTGATTGCCCTGGCCAGAACTTCCAACACTATGTTGAATAGGAGTGGTGAGAGAGGGCATCCCTGTCTTGTGCCAGTTTTCAAAGTGATTGGTTCCAGTTTTTTCCCATTCAGTATGATATTGGCTGTGGATTTGTCATAGATAGCTCTTATTATGTTGAGATAAGTCCCATCAATACCTAATTTATTGAGAGTTTTTAGCATGAAGTGTTGTTCAATTTTGTCAAAGGCCTCTTCTGCATCTATTGAGATAATTATATGGTTTTTGTTTTTGGTTCTTTTATATGCTGGATTATGTTTATTGATTTTCGTATGTTGAACCAGCCTTGCATTCCAGGGATGAAGCCCACTTAATCATGGTGGATAAGCTTTTTGGTGTGCTGCTGGATTTGGTTTGCCAGTATTTTATTGAGGATTTTTGCATCGATGTTCATCAGGGATATTGGTCTAAAATCCTCTTTTTTGGTTGTGTCTCTGCCAGGCTTTGGTATCAGGATGATGCTGGCCTCATAAAATGAGTTAGGGAGGATTCCCTCTTCTTCTATTGATTGGAATAGTTTCAGAAGGAATGGTAACAGCTCCTCCTTCTACCTCTGGTAGAATTCGGCTGTGAATCCATCTGGTCCTGGACTTTTTCTGGTTGGTAAGCTATTAATTATTGCCTCAATTTCAGAGCCTGTTATTGGTCTATTCAGAGATTCAACTTCTTCCTGGTTTAGTCTTGGGAGGGTGTATATGTCCAGGAATTTATCCATTTCTTCTAGATTTTCTAGTTTATTTGCATAGAGGTGTTTATAGTATTCTCTGATGGTAGTTTGTATTTCTGTGGGATTGGTGGTGATATCTCCTTTATCATTTTTTATTGTGTCTTTTTGATTCTTCTCTCTTTTCTTCATTATTAATCTTGCTAGCAGTCTATCAGTCTTGTTGATCTTTTCAAAAAACCAGCTCCTGGATTCATTTATTTTTTGAAGGGTTTTTTGTGTCTCTGTCTCCTTCAGTTCTGCTCTGATCTTAGTTATTTCTTGGCTTCTGCTAGCTTTTCAATGTGGTTGCTCTTGCTTCTCTAGTTCTTTTAATTGTGATGTTAGGGTGTCAATTTTAGATATTTCCTGCTTTCTCTTGTGGGCTTTTAATGCTATAAATTTCCCTCTACACACTGCTTTGAATGTGTCCCAGAGATTCTGGTATGTTTTGTCTTTGTTCTTGTCGGTTTCAAAGAACATCTTTATTTCTGCCTTCATTTCATTATGCATCCAGTAGTCATTCAGGAGCCAGTTGTTCAGTTTCCATGTAGTTGAGCGGTTTTGAGTGAGCTTCTGAATCCTGAGTTCTAGTTTGATTGCACTGTGGTCTGGGAGACAGTTTGTTATAATTTCTGTTCTTTTACACTTGCTGAGGAGTGCTTTACTTCCAACTATGTGGTCAATTTTGGAATAAGTGCAGTGTGGTGCTGAAAAGAATGTATATTCTGTTGATTTGGGGTGGAGAGTTCTGCAGAAGTCTATTAGGTCTGCTTGGTGCAGAGCTCAGTTCAATTCCTGGATATCCTTGTTAACTTTCTATCTCGTTGGTCTGTCTAATGTTGACAGTGGGGTGTTAAAGTCTCCCATTATTATTGTGTGGGAGTCTAAGTCTCTTTGTAGGTCTCAACGGACTTGCTTTACGAATCTGAGTGCTCCTGTATTGGGTGCATATATATTTAGGATAGTTAGCTCTTCTTGTTGAATTGATCCCTTTACCATTATGTAATGGCCTTCTTTGTCTCTTTTGATCTTTGTTGGTTTAAAGTCTGGTTTATCAGAGACTAGGATTGCAACCCCTGCCTTTTTTTGTTTTCCATTTGCTTGGTAGATCTTCCTCCATCCCATTATTTTGAGCCTATAGGTGTCTCTGCACGTGAGATCGGTTTGCTGAATACAGCACACTGATGGGTCTTGACTCTTTATCCAATTTGCCAGTCTGTGTCTTTTAATTGGAGCATTTAACCCATTTACATTTTAAGTTAGTATTGTTATGTGTAAATTTGATCCTGTCATTATGATGTTAGCTGGTTATTTTGCTCGTTGGTTGATGCAGTTTCTTCCCAGCCTCGATGGTCTTTACAATTTGGCATGTTTTTGCAGTGGCTGGTACTGGTTGTTCCTTTCCATGTTTAGTGCTTCCTTCAGGAGCTCTTTTAGGGCAGGCCTGGTGGTGACAAAATCTCTCAGCATTTGCTTGTCTGTAAAGTATTTTATTTCTCCTTCACTTATGAAGCTTAGTTTGGCTGGATATGAAATTCTGGGTTGAAAATTCTTTTCTTTAAGAATGCTGAATATTGGCCCCCACTCTCTTCTGGCTTGTAGAGTTTCTGCTGAGAGATCCACTGTTAGTCTGATGGGCTTCCCTTTGTGGGTAACCTGGCCTTTCTCTCTGGCTCCCTTAACATTTTTTCCTTCATTTCAACTTTGGTGAATCTGACAATTATGTGTCTTGGAGTTGCTCTTCTTAAGGAGTATCTTTGTGGCATTCTCTGTATTTCCTGAATCTGAATGTTGGCCTGTCTTGCTAGATTGGGGAGGTTCTCCTGTATAATATCCTGCAGAGTGTTTTCCAACTTGGTTCCATTCTCCCCGTCACTTTCAGGTACAACAATGAGACGTAGATTTGGTCTTTTCACATAGTCCCATATTTCTTGGAGGCTTTGTTTGTTTCTTTTTATTCTTTTTTCTCTAAACTTCTCTTCTCGCTTCATTTCATTCATTTGATCTTCCATCAATGATACCCTTTCTTACAGTTGATCGAATCAGCTACTGAGGCTTATGCATTCATCACATACTTCTCATGCCTTGGTTTTCAGCTCCATCAGGTCCATTAAGGATTTCTCTGCATTGGTTATTCTAGTTAGCATTCGTCTAATCTTTTTTCAAGGTTTTTAACTTCTTTGCCATGGGTTCAAACTTCCTCCTTTAGCTCAGAGTAGTTTGATCATCTGAAGCGTTCTTCTCTCAACTTGTCAAAGTCATTCTCCGTCCAGCTTTGTTCTGTTGCTGGTGAGGAGCTGCGTTCCTTTGGAGGAGGAGAGGCACTCTGATTTTTAGAGTTTCCAGTTTTTATGTTCTGTTTTTTCCCCATCTTTGTGGTTTTATCTGCCTTTGGTCTTTGATGATGGTGACGTACAGATGGGGTTTTGGTGTGGATGTCCTTTCTGTTTGTTAGTTTTCCTTCTAACAGTCAGGACCCTCAGCTGAAGGTCTGTTGGAGTTTGCTGGAGGTCCACTCCAGACCCTGTTTGCCTGGGTATCAGCAGTGGAGGCTGCAGAACAGCGGATACTGGTGAACAGCAAATGTTGCTGCCTGATCGTTCCTCTGGAAGTTTTGTCTCAGAGGAGTACCTGGCTGTGTGAGGTGTCAGTCTGCCCCTACTTGGGGGGTGCCTGCCAGTTAGGCTACTCAGGGGTCAGGGACCCACTTAAGGAGGCAGTCTGTCTGTTCTCAGATCTCAAACTCCATGCTGGGAGAACCACTACTCTTTTCAAAGCTGTCAGATAGGGACATTTAAGTCTGCAGAGGATTCTGCTGCCTTTTGTCTGGCAATGCCCTACCCCCAGAGGTAGTGTCTAGAGAGGCAGGGAGGCTTTCTTGAGCTGCAGTGGGCTCCACCCAGTTCCAGCTTCCTGGCTGCTTTGTTTACCTACTCAAGCCTAGGCAATGGTGGGCGCCCCTCACCCAGCTCGCTGCTGCCTTGCAGTTTGATCTCAGACTGCTCTGCTAGCAATGAGCAAGGCTCCGTGGGTGTAGGACCCTCTGAGCCAGGCACAGGATATAATCTCCTGGTGTGCCGTTTGCTAAGACCATTGGAAAAGTGCAGTATTAAGGTGGGAGTGACCCAATTTTCCAGGTGCCCCCTGTCACCCCTTTTTTTGACTAGGAAAGGGAATTCCCTGACCCCTTGTGCTTCCCGGGTGAGGTGATGCCTCGCCCTGCTTCAGCTCACACTCGGTGTGCTGCACCCACTGTCCTGCACCCACTTGCCGACACTCCCCTGTGTGATGAACCCGGTACCTCAGTTGGAAATGCAGAAATCACCCGTCTTCTGCATTGCTCATGCTCGGAGCTATAGACTGGAGCTGTTCCTATTCAGCCATCTTGGCTCCACCTGAGTTATTTCTTTATAGCAATGCAAGAATGGCCTAATACAGCTGTGTTTACTAAATCAGGGAATTCATGTTTCAATACTATCTATCAGTCAAACAAAAGTTGTAATTTAAATTTTTCCTAGAAAATTTCCAACTTCCATGAATTAATCAATTATTCTTTCACAAAAACATTTTATATTAAATACTTTTTATATTTGTAACAAATGTTCAAAAGACCCTGTGGCTAGAAAATTACATTTCTGAAATTTTTATGTGTGTGTGTGTGTGTGTGTGTGTATATATATATATATATATATATATATATATGAATTTTATAGCTTTATATCATTTTGAGAAAAAAAAGTCCATAATTCCAGAAATATTTCCAAACAACTATTTTACAATGTTTTCTCTGCAAAACTCAGAGCAGTTGGTTTTTTTTTTTACAAATGTCACTTTACCTTGAAGTGACAGAGTATGTGTTTAATATCTTCTAGCTAGAATGTTTCTGTTAGCCACTTGCCATCAAAGAAAAGTTCTACAGATTTGTAACCCTCGTCTTTTTTGAAAGAAAACTGCGTAATTCTTACACAGGTTCAAGAGTACTTTGAAGCATGTTGTCACAACAGTGAACTTTACAGAGATTTTAAAGTCTATCTCTCATCTCATTATAAACTATTATAAAGACTGTACTATGTAAAATAATTTAATATATAGATTCACTTAACAGTTACATACATATTTTCACGTTGAAACACAAAAGTAAATAAATGAGTAATGATGCCACTTTCAGCCCCTCTACATTGCAAAAGCCTTCCGCTCTTCCTTTAACGTACCTTACAGGACACATTAATGTTTAACAAATAGACCAAGTGAAGACATCAGTGCCAATCTATAGTAAAGAATATATATGTTATTTCTTACTTTATAAATAAGGTAGAATTTATTATCTTGTATAATTAATGGCATGTATTTATAGTCAACAAAGTCAGTTAAAATAAAAAAAATTATAGGATGTCCACAAATAGATTTTATTGTATATTTACTTTTTAAATAGACTATTTTTAGAGCAATTTTAGGTTCACAGAAAAGTTGAGCAGGAAGCACAGAGAGTTCCCATACATGCTCTGCCCCTACACACATAAAGCCTCTTCCATATCAATACCCTCCTACAAAGTGGTACATTTATTGCAACAGAAATGAACCTATGCTGACACATCACTATCACCCAAAGTCCACAGTTTACATTACAGCTATTGGTGTTGGACATTCTATGTATAGTGACATGTATTCACTATTATTAGTATCATACAAAATAGACTCACTGCTCTAAAAATCTGGTGTTCTGCAGATTCATCCCTCGCTCCCCTCTAACTCCTGGCAACCACTGATCTTTTTCATTTTCTCAATAGTTTTTATAATTACTTTTTAATCTTTCTCTTAAAACCTTTAAAAATCATACCTTTAAAATTTTCTTTTTCTATGTTATGGAGCATATTTAATAACAACACATATATAAGTTATTAAGGAATAAATGTATATATGTTAGGGAAGCTGGCTTAAAAATAAGAGTGTGCAATGAAAAAGTTTGGAGACTACTCCTCTGTGGCATCAGGTGACTAACTGTAGAAGTACACTGGAAGCAACCGAGCTAGTTGACTCTTCCCGTACTTAGGGCTGTGCAGGGTGGAACAGCTGGGTTTGTCCCCAGAAACAAAAACCATGAGTAAGGACCCTAGAATCAGGAAAGCAGAGCAGAGCCTAAGGAAGCTTCCAAACCCAGAGGACAGTCTATCTATTCACTGTATCTCACAGCATGTATGTCCTACTTCTTTCCCTCACACCCAGATGTAAGCTCTAATAATCAAAATCTTCATCTACAAAGAAGCATAAAAGCAGCACCTCACTCTAGGGTATTGAAATCTGTATTGCATGCTTCATAACAAATTACCACAAACTTAATGGCTTAGAACAACACAAATTTATTATTTCTTAATTTCCATGGGCCAGGAGTCCAGCATAGGTTAGTGGGGTCCTCTGCTCAGGATCTCAGCAGGCTGAAATCAAGGTATCATCTGGAGCTGTGATCTCATCTGAGAAGGAGGGTCCTCTTCCAAGCTCATTTAAGTTGGCAGAATTCACTTACTTGCCATTGTGTATCAGAAGTCCCCATTTTCTTGCTGGCTGTCACCCAGGATCACTCTCTGCTCCTAAAGGGCATACTCAGCTCCTTGCCAAATGGCACCACCTCTTTCAACATGGCTGTTTGCTTTCCTCCAGTCCAGCAAAAGAACATCTCTCAGACACCTTGGCTTCTTGAAAGGAGTCACCTGATTAGGTCAGGCCCATCCAGGACAATCTCTTTTGATGAGTAACCTAATCACAGGAGTGGTATCCATTACATTTACTGGCATCGCCCACCATCGAGGGGAGAAGACTAATTTTATAGCAGATGTACAACATGGCGAAGGACAAAGGGGTCATCTTAGAATTCTGATTACTGCAGCCTAAAACACTCCTTATACCAAAACTAACTCAAAATTGATCACAGATTTAAATATAAAACATAAAGCTATGAAACTTTTAGAAGAAAATATATGAAAAAAATCTTTGGGATCTCGAGCTTGGTAAAGAGTTCTTAGACACAAAATCAAAAGTGTGATCAATGAAAGAAAAAAACAATAAACTGAACTTCATCAGAAACTGTTCATTAAAAATTATTGCCCTGTGAAAAAAAGTTCTGTTACAAAGAGTAAATGACAGAGAAAAAATATTTGCAAACCACACATCTGATAGTTTCTAGAATACATAAACAACTCTCAAAACTCAACAGTAAAAAGACAATTCCATTAGAAAATGAGCAAAAGGCACTAAGATACATTTTACCAAAGAGAATATACAAATAGCAAATTTTATCAAAAGAGAATATACAAATAGCAAATAGGCACATAAAGATATTTTCAAAAATCACTAAGCATTAGGGAAATGCAAACTTAAAACCATAGTAAGATATCACTACACCTATCAGAATGGCTAACAGAAAAAAAGTGGGATAACACCAAGTGCTGGTGAGGAAGCAGAGAAACTGGATCTCTTAAAGATTCATGGTGAGAATGAAAAAAATGGCAGTCATTCTGGAAACAGTTGGACAATTTTTTAAAAATTAAATGTAACTTACATATAGCTAGGCAATCACATTCCTCAGTACTTATCCTAAAAAAATGAAAACTTGTGCCCAAACAGAAACTTGCATAAAAATGTTCAATGCAACTTTATAGGTAATAGCCGAAATCCAGAAACAACAAAATATCCTTCAGTGAATGAATGGCTAAACAAACTGTGATACATTCATACCATGAATACAAGTCACCAATAAACTATTAATCAATATTGACAAATAAAGGAATAAACTATTGATATATGCAAAAACTTGGATGGATCTCAAGAGCATTACACTGAGTGAAAAAGCCAACTCAAAAAGTCACACTCTGTATGACTGCATTTATATTACATTATTGAAATGACAAAGTTATAGAAATGGAAACTTTAGTGGCTGCTACGAGTTAGGGATGATGGCAGGATAGGGGGTGATATGTCCATAAACTGGTTAGTTGAGAGAGAATTTTGTTGGTACCTTTCTGTATCTTGATTGTGGTAGTGTCTATACAAATACACACATGAAAAAATGCCACAAAACTGTATTTACCCATTGTACTAATGCCAATTTTCTGGTTTTGACATTTTCCTAAAGTGATGTAAGATGTAACACTGGGGAAAGCTGGATAAAGCATACACAGGGACCTCCCTGTGCTATTTTTGTACTTTTCTGTGAATCTATAATTATTTCAAAATAAAAAGGTAAAAAAGTAAATATATAGCATTCTAACATTTAATTTAAAAGGGAAGATATACAAATTTATAGACATGTCTATATTTATTTTAGAAACAAATAAACAAGAAGAGAATAAAACATTAAATTTTTTTTTTAATGATACTGATTTAGCTGGCAAAGGCATGGACTAGACCAACCAGTCTTCTGCACATAACTTCTTATGCAGATTCTTGAATAAAACGACCTAGCATTTTGCTCATCACACTCAACATGAGAGGTTATCAGATACCCGTCTATATTTGCTCACTGACTGTCATAGCAACACCAGCTATTCTGAGACCCTCTGCAGCCTGTTGCCTCAAAAGAGTCAATGTAATCTGAGAGGTATATGCACTCAGCTCAATTCTCCACTCAAAGGTAAACTCATGTAAGCCCCAAAGGAGGTGAACCCCACACTCTACAATCAGGAATTGCCAAATAAGTTAGAACGTATGGAAGTCAATAAAGCCTATGCTCTTACCAAATCTTTGCTCAAAGGTTTTCTAGCTTCCTCTGTAGTTCCCATGTTCCAGGGTTTGCCTGGACCCTGGTTATAACAATAGCTACTACAGGCCAGACACCACGTTATAAGCTTTGCATATTTTTTCTAATTCTGACAATAATCCTGTAGGTGTATGGTGTTACACCAGGATTATAGCTGCCTTCCAATAATCCTGTAAGACTCATATTATCTTTATAGACTAAGAAACTGTGGTTCAGTGATGCTAAGTACCTTGTCCAGTGTCACCCAGTTAATAAAGAGTAGAATTGGGATTCAAATCCATGCCTGTCCATTTCCAAAGCCCATGTTCACTCAATGTGTTTCAAGTTTCCTGGTTTGATTTGGATTGGTTGATGTTTGTTTATTTGTTTGTTTCTCAGTGAAATCAGTAGACTTAATCCAGGCTTTCCAAGTTTCATAAAGTGCACAGCTAACTTATTACAACATACATATAACAAGAATTGAATCCATATTCTCTCTTTTATTGACCCATGTTCTCTCCTTTATTAGCTGAAAAAGATACAAAGCAAACCCCTTTTGAATTTTGCTATGACGCCAGGACTTTCAAAGATCTCACAATCATTAATAAGTATTACTCTGCATTGACTCTGAGCTACAGATTTTTGTTTATGTAAATAAATATTTCAAATAAAAGAACTTCAAATGATATTTTCTTGGGAACTTCATTCATTCTGTAGTTGTTCAATAAACCTTTGTAACAAAATAATGAATCTCTATTCTATGAAAGCATGCCATATAACTTCCACACTTCCCTCAAAACATCTTTTGATTCTAAAAACATATATAATTTGAAAGAAGACTTCAATTTTTTTAATGGGAAAAAATTAAGCTTAGAAATTATAGCAAATCATCTATTATCCACACAATAGATTACTTTGAAAAAAAGGAAAACAACTTCTGGTATACTCGATTAACTTATACATGTAAAATGATAATGTGCTATGTATCTCTTAGCAGCCTGACTATAAGGACCTGTTAGCATCAGTAAAGGACTTGACAAGCAAAATACCAAGACAGTGATATCCCAAATCCTGCCCACATAGGATTAGCTCATCTAACTCATAAATTCTAATTCTGAATGAGATCTATACATGCTGGATATATGTATAGAAGGAATGGGACTCAGAGACATTATATTTCATTTCCATTTTAACTACTAAGATGGGGAAGGGTTTCATCGTGCGCTGCCCGGAAAATTACCTGACAGAAAAAAAAAGACCTTTCTTTTATATAAAAACTAAGATTTTAGTGAACCAAGTTCCTCCCCCTTCGTTATTTATAAGAAGTTTTCTGGATAGCCCATATTCGGTCCTACATGTATTAGGGTTTGTGTACATATACAAGAATTTTATTCCTTTATAGACTGGTCTGGGCCACCACTGTCCAGCTAAAATTGTATATGACTATTACAGGCTATGGTAAAAACAGTGTGTAACTAGATACTGAATGCAGTGTATACACAGATACTGAAGGGCTTTTTAGTGATAATGGTGACAATGATAAGGATAGCAAATATATCAGGTCAGTAGAAGAGAAAAAATTTTGTTGCAAATATGCAACCTCCTTAGTCAAGCACAACTGAAGGCAAAATTGTAAACTGACTTGATGTGATGCTGCATGTAGTTCAGCTGTTTTGTTGGTGTTATTTTATATAAGAAAAAGAGAATCCAAGCTCATTTTCCTTTTTTGGCATTTGAAATGGCCCTGGACTTGACTTATCCCATCACCCAAAGTTTTTACTGGCACCATCTTTGAAGGATGTAAATATAATAGCTTTTCAGGTATGAGAAGGAGTCTCATGGGAAACCATATTCAGCAGAGTTTCAGAACACTTTTGCAGCAGACTTTTTTTAAATGATGTTTTCTTTGTATCTTGTTTAGACTCTAAACTTTTTTCTGGCTTCCACCCAACCATGGCATATACAACTAAATGTGCCAAAAACAAGACCAATACTTTTTCAAATATGTTGCTTCCAACTAGAACTGAATCAAGGCTAATTCTAAGGGCAAATGCAGCTTCTAGATTGATGGTGATTATTGCCCTTATTACGCTAAAGATTATTGTAAAGAAAGAGCAAAGGGACAATGACATATAGAAAAAAACCAGCATGGTTTCCTACAAAAATATGGAAAAGAGGTCATCAAAATAATCAGAGAATGAGAAAAGTTCCTATTGAAAACCATTGCATATGGACATGAAAACCATAAAAGGCAACAATAATCTTAGAAAAAGTCAGAGGAATGAGTTTCTCAGAAGATACTACTAGATCAGTGATAATAACACCAATACTAATAAATTGCCTTACTTTAAGGACTTAGAAATTTAAGCAGCCTGCAAAACACTTGTCATATTGGTAAATTACAGAATTGCCACTGGGTTTATTAATGTGTTGCAAAACAAGGTCTGATAAACTGAAAGTTGCTTGGTTAGTGACTAAAGCAGAATTGTGGGCCATAGGAAAACAAGAAGTTTAACTTCATTACTTTAGTTCTCTATCACACACAAAAATATATTATTATGGTTATCATCTCTTCAGCACCTTCTCTGTCTTGACATCATTAGGAGTTTTACAATGAAGATTATTAGAGCTGCTTTGGAGACTTTGGAGTCTATTGACATATAGATAAGACAGAGTATGGTGGTGTGAGTATACAGGTGAATATTTGGATTCTGTTGCAATGGTGTCAGCTACAATTCAGGCAGTCCACCTCTGCTCAAATGTCAAAATCATGACATCTGGCCTCAATAAGTGGAAATGTTCGTATGAATTTTTGATATCTAAGAGTACACTCCTTGGAGATCACAGTTACTTTGACTTTCTCTAACACTTAGCAAGTAACAGATATACCTGTGCAGAATGATTAGGCTCCTCACTCAAAAGGCGGCCATTCTCTGATCCTATTAAATAAAGCATATGCAAATAGGAACATAGTCTGTTTTCTGTGATGGCATACATAATCTCTTACTTTTTACACAGTCCTTGAAAAACAGGAATTATTTAGCAATATTTTAGATATAAAGATCCCAAGGCTCAGGGTTCATAAATAACTTTCTTATGGGCACATTGCTAAAAAGTGACATGGCTGGAAATAAGAGGTCCATTTGATTTCAAACCTCCTACTTTTTTCCTTAATTTGCATGCAGTTCTGCCTCTCAAAAAGGCCACAAGGGAGAAAATCCTGGTTCATTCATTAACATATTCAACAAATATTATTGAGTACCTATTATGTTCTAGGTGCTGAAGATACTGTGGTAAAGTAGATAAAGCCCTGCCCTCTTGGCTCTTACCTTTTGGTGAGAAATACGTAATAGCCAAACATATTATGTCAGGGCTATAAAGTATGCAGGGAGAAGGGAGGTTATTTTAGTGAGGAATGAGAGAAGGCTTCTATGAGGTGATATTTATGCAAAGACATAAATGAAGTGAAGGAGTGAGCCTTGTGGAAATTTGAGAGAAAGGGATACCAAGTAAAGGGACCACCAAGCACAAAGCCTCTAAAATGGGCCTATGTGCACTGTGCTCAAGTTACAGGAAAAAGGTCAGTGTCACTATAGTTCAGTGAATGAGATGGAGAATGTTAAGGTGATGGAGTTGGAGAGCAGCAGGGCCCAGATCATGAAGAGCCCAAGGCCAAAATGAGAAGTTTGAAGTTCATTTTAAGGGTGATGGGAAGCCATTTAGCTGTATAAGAAGGGAAGAATGGCAAAAATGATTCATATTTTTCTTTTTTTATCTTTTAAGTTTAGGGTTACATGTTCAGGATGTGCAGGTTTGTTACATAGGTAAATGTGTGCCATGGTGGTTTGCTGCGCAGATCATCCCATCACCTAGGTATTAAGCTCAGCATCCATTAGCTGTCCTTCCTGATGCTCTTCCTCCCCCAACTCGCCCCCAACAAGCCCCAGTATGTGTTGTTCTTCTTCATGTGTACATGTGTTCTCATCATTCAGTTCCCACTTATAAGTAAGAACATGCAGTATTTGGTTTTCTGTTTCTATGTTAGTATGTTAAGGATAATGGCTTCCAGCTCCATCCATGTTCCCACAAAGAACATGACCTCGTTCTGTTTTACAACTGCGCAGTATTCCATGGTGTGTATGTACCACATTTTCTTTATCCAGTCTACCATTGATGGGCATTTGGGTTGATTTCATGTCTTCACTATTGTGAACAGTGCTGCAACGAACATATGTGTGCATGTATCGTTATAACAATGATTTATTTATACATCTTTGGTATATACCCAGTAATGGGATTGCTGTGTCAAATGGTATTTCTGCCTCTAGGTCTTTGAGGAATCGCCACGCTGTCTTCCACAATGGTTGAACTTACACTCCTACCAACAGTGTAAAAGTGTTCCTTTTTCTCCACGACCTCACCAGCATCTGTGTTTTTTTACTTTTTAATAATAGCCATTCTAACTGGCACGAGATGGCATCTCACTGTGGTTTTAGTTTGCATTTCTCTAATCATCACTGATGTTGAGATTTTTTTCATATGTTTGTTGGCCGCATGTATGTCTCCTTTTGAGAAGTGTCTGTTCATGTTCTTTGCCCACTTTTTGATGGGGTTGTTTGTTTTTTCTTGTAAATTGGTTTAAGTTGCTTGTAGACTCTGGATATTAGACCTTTGTCAGATGTATTGCAAAGATTTTCTCTTGTTCTGTAGGTTGTCTGCTCAATCTGATGATAGCTTCTTTTGGTGTGCAGAAGCTCTTTAGTTTAATTAGATACCATTTGTCAATTTTTGCTTCGGTTCCAATTGCTTTTGGCATTTTCATCATGAAATCTGTACCCATGCCTACGTCCTGAGTGGTACTACCTAGATTTTCTTCTAAGGTTTTTATAGTTTTGGGTTTTACATTTAAGTCTTTAATCCATCTTGAGTTAATTTTTGTATAAGGTGTAAAGAAGGGTTCCAGTTTCAATATTTTGCATATGGCTAGCCAGTTCTTCCAGAACCATTTACTAAACAGGGAATTTTTCCCCATTGCTTGTTTTTGTCAGGTCTGTCAAAGGTCAGATGTTGCAGGTGTGTGGTCTTATTTCTGGATTATCTATTCTGTTCCATTAGTCTATGTATCTGTGCTTATACAAGTACCATGCTGTTTTGATTACTGTAGCTTTGTAATATAGTTTGAAGTCAGATAGCATGATGTCTCAAGCTTTGTTCTTTTTGCTTAGGATTGTCTTAGCTATTCAGGTTCTATATTAATTTTAAAATAGTTTTTTCTAATTCTGTGAAGAATGTCAATGGTAGTTTAATGCTAACAGCATTGGGAATCTATAATTATTTTGGGCAGTAAGGCCATTTTCACAATATTGATTCTTCTTATCTTTGAGCATGGAATATTTTTCCATTTGTTTGTGTCCTTTCTGATTTCTTTGGGCAGTGGTTTGTAGTTTTCCTTCAAGAGGTCCTTCACTTCCCTTGTTAGCTGTATTCCTGGGTTTTGTTTGTTTGTTTGTTTGTTTTTTGCAGCAACTGTGAATGGATATTCATTCATGATTTGACTCTCGGCTTGCCTGTTGTTGGTGTATAGAAATAGTGATTTTTGCACACCGATTTTGTATTCTGAGACTTTGCTGAAGTTGCTTAAGAAGGTTTGGTCTGAGATTAAGTTGGCTTCATCCCCAGGATGCCAGGTTGCTTCAACAAACACAAATCAATAAATGTGATTCATCACATAAACTAAACAACTAAAGAAAAAAAAACATGATTATCTCAATAGATGCAGAAAAGGCCTTCGATAAAATTCAACATCCCTGCATGTTAAAAACTCACAATAAACTAGGTATTGAAGGAACACACCTCAAAATAATAAGAGCCATATATAACAAACCCACAGCCAATATCATACTGAATTGGCAAAAGCTGGAAGCATTCCCCTTGACAACTGGCACAAGTCAAGGCTGCCCTCTCTCACCATGCCTATTTAACATAGTATTGGAAGTTCTGGCTAAGGCAATCAGGCAAGAGAAAGAAATAAAGGCTATTCAAATAGAAAGAGAGAAAGTCAAATTATCTTTGTTTGCAGAAGACATGATCCTATATCTGATTCACATTTTTCAAGTTGGGGAAATAAAACATTTTAAAATTTCATATTGAAACGCAGTGGATAAAACACTAATAAAGATTATTCCTTTTTAAAAGCCAAATACCTCTTGCTAGTAAGAAAAAGATGGGGGATGGAGGGAAGGTCCAAAACAAGGTTAGTGATCTATTCAGGCCCTTTCCCATCTTCATGCGTCCCAAAGGCTCACAGCATACATGCTGGTACTCAGTGATTCCCGTATTAGTGCTTGTTTTGTTCTCCTTGTAATTAAGAATGGTAACACTGAGGTTCTTTCTTTTTAATTCATCCTCCCTGCATGCTTGTTCATTCTCTGTCATCTCACCCAGTCACCTATTAAGCACAGGGTTAAATAAAGAAGAGGAGTTCCATACATACTTATTCCACTTGATTAAATTAAGATTATAAAATATTGGTACGGTTCTTCATTATAGTTAGTGAGCCTTTCAATTTCATTAATAATGTGGATTATATTTGAAGTGCCTATTTAACCCCTTCAAAAGATATTTGGGGCTTAATAAAGGCACTTTCTATCTCAATTATCTCTTTCTGATTTACAGTTTTTGCAGACTAAACAAAGTGATAACCAGCACCTCCCGTGTGTCTGTTCCATAATCGACCTACAAAGATCCAACTGCTTTGATCAGATCTGACAATGGACCAAAGACACATCCTAATTCTGACCTTTTGGGGTTCAATATGTAAATTGTCTTAAAGAGTAGTGTTAGTGCAAAAAGAAAAGCTACAGAAATAAATAGCTTGCAGGGTTGAGAGCTAGTTGTTCACTACCAAAGAAAAACTGCTCAGTCCATTATCTTGAAACAAACAGCTCCTCAGAAAGTGCATTTAACCCACTGACTCAGAGTAAATACATCCACACATCCACACCTTTTTGACTGCCTTATCTTTCCTCTTTTCACATCAAACTGTTAGTTTTATTTATGAATTTCAGCAAAGTACATCCATAATTGATTTCTTTATATTAATTCGGACAGAGGTGCTAAAAACACATTTAGCTAGAATTATAAGAATTTGATGTACTTGTTTGTGGTTTACTTAAATATAATATGAACAATTTTCAATATACCTGAAGAAAAGCAAATTGGCAAAGAGAGAAAGAGAGAAAACATTTTATGCTTTTATTAAGAGCCAGTCCTTTTATCACCATGATTCCACTCTGATTCTGATATAATATAGCAAATTGGTTTGGGAATTTGCATGCTTCAGCCAGGGTTATCATCTACTTCAATAATCCCTATAATCTCTATTCTATAACAAAATTCATTGAAGTATGTTAAACTATATCACTCTGAAAAAAATATTGTTACCATTTTAGTTTTTAAAACAGGTTTATTGAGGTATAATTAATAAACAAAGAATTGCACATATTTAATAAATAGCCATTTTGTTTTAAGGACAAATTGATTCCCAGGTGCCTTCTGATTTTCAACTAAAGCAATGAGTTTACTTTTTGTACATTGTGAAGGAATAAATAATAAGAGTGCCATGAAATTCTCCTAAGACCATAGTTTATTTGCAGTATCACAGGGTTTCAATAGCTGGAAAAAAAAAAAACCTTACCAATCCTCCAGTTCAATCCTCATTTTGCAGATTAAAAGTCGTCCTATAGACTTCACTGCTGCAAAGCTACCTAGTGGATGAGACTCAAACTCCAGATATTTCCTATTTGTATTTCCTGATAATAACATTTTATAGGAAAAGGAATTTGTAGCCACATAAACTTCAAGGTCCACTCAAATGCTACCTCCTCTACGAAGCCTCTCCTAATCACCCAGCAAGAACAAATTTCATTCGTCTCTAAAGGGCAAGCACTGGTACTTTTATCTATGCCTCTCCTATGCAACCATGTCTTTCATTTCATATCAGTCTCAACTTTCATATTAAATTTCACATTCTCTCTTTCCCCTCAAAAAAAAAAAAAAAGTTTGAGTTACCTTTGTGTCCCAGAGTACAGTGCAATGCCTTACATTTGGTAGGTTCTCAGTACATCACTGAATGATGTTAGCCATATCCAAATCTATATGATCAACAGAGCTGGCCATTTTGGTTTAAAGCCAGTATCTTAGTTCACACTGGTCTCTAAATACTATTAAGCGATATTTTTATTTCCTCTCTAGAATAACTAGAGAACTTTGAAACAAAGCCATTCTAGTCCCTGTTGCTCCTATGGACTACCAGGAGTCCAGGATACGAACCACCAAGCCACTGGACTCACAACAAGAGGACCTCCTCTCTCTATCTAGAGTAATTGTCTGAATACCAGCAGAGTCTGGCTTCTCCAGATCCTTCAAAAAATCTGCATTCCTTTACCAGTGAGAACACATTAGAATGTTGAGTAAGAAAAGTAAGTTATGTGTCAAGGCATTTCATCCATTCTGCTTTCAGTACATAAAGTGGGAGGGGCCCAAAAAATAATGCCTCAGAGAATTCCTACTGGCATGGAGTGAAAATGTGCCTTTAGTTTGCAAACAGGTACTATACACAAGCAAGATAAAGCCTATTAGAGCCTTATCTGATTTGCATATAACACAAATGTTGAAGTCTTTCGAGTTTTCAAGTGGCATAAAATACTACACAATTCCTTTATGACTCAAAACAAGATGCAAGAGAGAGTACATAGCAAAAGTTCACTCAAGTATACCATCCCACAGACTGAATGTGCTTCTCTATAAGAAAAAAACCTTTGTTTGATTGCATTGACACAATGCATAGAAACAACAGTATATGTCCTTTGCATAGAACCTGTTTTATAATGCTAGTACAATTCTCACCTTCCTTTATCTGAAACCCTTGGAACCAATGTGTTTCTCAGTTCAGGATTTTTCCTATTTTAGAAATGTGGGCTGTAATCCCAGTACTTTGGGAGGCCAAGGCAGGCGGATCATTTGAGGTTAGAAGTTTGAGACCACCCTGGCCGACACAGTAAAACTCTGTCTCCATAAAAAAAAAAAAATACAAAAATTAGCCAGGCGTGGTGGCACGCACCTGTGGTCCCAGTTATTGTGGAGGCTGAGGCAGGAGAGTCGCTTAAACCTGGGAGGCGGAGGTTGCAGTGAGCTGAGATTGCACCACTGCACTCCAGCCTGGGTGACAGAAGTGAGACCCTGTCTCAAAAAAAAAAAAAAAAAGAAAAGAAAAATGAGGCGTATACCATATATTAAATAACACTCTCATCAAGCTCATCAAGATCTGGAATAGCACCCTCTAATCAAAAACATATTTCTCAGGTTTTGCCACAAAATTAGGGCAGGTCAGGTTTTGCCTTCAAGTTACCAGTTTTCAGAGCATTCTGGAGTGTGGAATTTCAGATGTGGGATTTGGGTCTGAATGATGAAAAATAACTCCTGTGTTATAACAAAATTATATCATTTGGAGTTGTTGCAATATATACTTAAGTCTATAGGGTCATATTTTACTAGAGCATATACAAATCTGTATAATAAGCAAAACAATTCTACTAAATTGTTTAACAATTCATTGTGTAAATTTCTGGTATGATATTCTGCTAGTTTCAGAGGAGCTACAAATCAACATATACAGTTGGAATTTGAAATCATTCCAAAATTAAATGGTGTAAATAAAGGTGACAAAATGTTTCAAAATATGGAAACAGTAGAAATGTTTGCATTACTTTATATAATTATTTAAATAGTAGTATATGGCATGAATTTACCACCTGGGTCTTGGAATGGCTATATACTTAACCGGAATGAAACACTAAAGTTGATGAACATTTTATTTTTTTGAAGGCACATGTTTAACAGGCCATCAATCAAAAGATATATGTATGGCTTCCAATTATTCTTCTAATTATTGCAACCAAAAAAAATTAAGTCAGGATGTGAAAATCACATCAAGTTTTAAAAGTTAAGTAGTATTCCTTTAAAAATGTGTTAACTTCTCTTATTTTTTAAAGTCCATACTAATAATCAGCAAGAAAAGAAACATGTTGTTCAGAGCAAATATCTCCATAGAGATAAGTGTTTCTACCTGGAAAAGAGTCTGGGATAAAACAAGGGGCCGGTCATTCTGCACAGTCTCCTAGGATCACTTTATGGAGACTTCACTTAGGAGCTGAGGGAATGTGCTTCCAGGGCCTCTCGAGGGCCCTCTCTCATACTCAGCTCAGCCTGACCACTGGGGCTGAAAGAACTAGGAAAGATGGAGAACAGAGGAGGAGGATATAGAAAGCAGGTTCTAAGAGTTGGCCCAGACTTGTTTACATACAATTCCTGTTTTCTAAAATTGAAGGAAGGATTTGATTGGCTAGTATTCGCAAGTCTTTTGAGTTTTTTTTTTAAGGGTACTTTGTTAAGAAAATTAAGAATACTATTTCTAAATGAAATTATTATGAGAATTTATTTAATTTTTTATTTTTATTTTTCCTTTGAAAATAAATGAATTAAGCAACAATCTTTTATTTCAGATAAAGAGTTGATTTGGGTTTTGGCTTAGTGTCTACAAAAGTGTAGAAATTTGAGTGTGTTCTCTCAACAGGACCTCCAAACTACTTCTGGCCTGGAGCTGCACAACTCATGAATTGCTGTTCACTCAAACTAATACCTTAAAATTTTATATGCCACAGTTTACCATTTAATGGTTTCTTCAGTGAGCTACTTCTTAAGTTAGTCTTCCCTCAAAAACTTATGCCTCCTTTTAGTCAGCACTATGAGACTTTCAGTGGGAAAAGGGGGAAAAAACCTACTACTGTTACTAGGAGGCTCCAAAACTGAAAAGTACTTTCTAAACCATTTCTAAAATTACTCTACATTTCACTGGTTACTTAATATACAGTACTATGCAAACTCAAATAAAATATTTTTTGACAAATAAAGATTGTATATATTTAAAGGCTATAATGTGATTATTTAATATATATATACTTTGTGAAATTATTACCACAATCAAGCTAATAAACATATATATCACCTCACATAGTTACCCTCTTTTGTGTATGTGGTGAGAATACTGAAGATTTACTCTCTTAGCAAATTTCAAGTACACAATGCATTATATAATGCTGTACCATGATCTCCAGAGATTATTCATCTTATAACTGAAAGTTTTTACCCTTTAACCAATTATCTCCTCATTCCCCCAACCACCCCCAACCTCAGGTAACCACCTTCTACTCTGTTTCTATGAGTTAGATTTTTAAAAATTCTACGTATAAGTGGAATCATGCAGTATTTTTCTTTCTGCGTCTGGCTTATTTCGCTTAGCATAATGTCCTCCATGTTCATATATGTTGTTGCACATTGCAGGATTTCCTTTATTTTTTAAAGCTGAATTTTCCTCTCTCTCTGTGTTTGTGTGTGTGTGTGTATAAACATTTCCTTTGTCCATTCATCCATCAGAGGACACTCAGGTTGTTTCTATATCTTGGCTATTGTGAATAATGCTACAATGAACATGGAAGTGTAGACATGTCTTCAAGACAATGGTTTCATTTCCTTTGGATATATACCCAGAAGTAGGATTGCTGGATCATATGGTAGTTCTATTTTTATTTTTTGAGGAAATTCCATACTGTTTTCCATAATAGCTATACCAATTTACATTTCCACCAATAGTGCACAAAGGTTCCCTTTTCTCTACATCCTTGCCAACACTTGTTGTCTTTTGACTTTCTGGTAATAGCCATCCTAACAGTTGTGATGTGATACCTCATTGTGGTTTTGATTTTCATTTCCCGGAGGGTTAGCGGTGTTGAACACCTTTTTACTTACTGGCCACTTGCACGTGTTCTTTGGAAAAATGTCTTTTTAGGTCCTTTGTCCATTTTTTAAAAAAGTTATTGTGTTTGTATGAGTTCCTTATATATTTTGGATATTAAACTCCTTACTGGATATACAGTTTATAAATAGTTTCTCCTATTCCACAGGTTGCCGTTCCATTTTGTTGTTTCCTTTGTTTTTTGGCATTAGGTCTTTTTAAACATTGTGTACTCCATTTTGAGTTGATTTTTGTGCATGTTGTAAGACCAAGGTCCAATTTCATTCTTTTGCATGTGGATATCCTAAATAAAATATTTTTAAAACTGTGATTTTGATAATTCCAAGTTTAAATAAGAGGGAAAATAATTAGGATCCCTGTTGGAATAACTTTTAGTTCTCTTCTTCAATTCAAATACATGTATATAATGAAAACATATATTTGAGAGTAATAACAGTCTCTTTAACAAATGTAAGGCATCTGTGGCATTATTACAAGAAATTATCATTGTACCTAGTTTTAGACTGAATGATTTACTGCATCTTCCTTAATCCTTAAGTTGCATATTCATTGCTGTATTTCCTTCTAACTGCTGTCACTTAAGTTGTCATGCAGAATAGGGCAAATCGGGGTCAGTTTATATAAGCGGCATCAATTTGAAGAACTTCATCAGTCTTTATTTCAAGGCATTATGCAAAGAAAACTGACATTAAGAGAGCCTTAACTGACAGCAAATGAAATCAATCAGCAAATCACTAAGCCATAATAAACTCACTCAATTTGTAGATAACCCTTCCTTTTCCAGGTCTTCACCTAGGCAGTCCATCAAACACTGTTTTTTGTCCAAGTATCTAAAATGAATAGCAATTCTGGCTATAGCACTTGAAAGTTCAACTGCTCACAGGCTTCGGTCTCGCAATAATAAGTATTAAAAGATGTAATAGTTCTAGTTATATTTAAAAAGGGGCCTTAAAATGAACAAAAAGATAAAGCATTAAGTTTAGAATTTAGTTTTTGCCTCTTAACATTAATGACAAAGAAATTATGTTCACATCATTTCAGCAGCTTTTCTACTTAGGGCCACCTAGAACTGAGAGTTGTAACAAAAAAAAAATTCTGTACTGTACTTTGATATGTTTTGTCATTTTTGTTTTTTACTAATTGCATCTCAAACATTTCACATAAAAGCAAATACTGTCACCACTTCACAGAGTTGGAATTTGAAATCATCCCACAATTAAACGGTGTAAACAAAGGTGACAAAATGTTTCAAAATATGGAAACAGTAGTAATGTTTGCATTACTTTATATGATTATTTAAATAGTAGTATATGGCATGAATTTACCACCTGGGTCTTGGCAATGGCTGTATACTTAACTGGAAGGAAACACTAAAGTTGTTGAACATATTATTTTTTTGAAGGCACATGTTGAACAGGTCATCAATCAAAAACCTCCAAAAGTCAAAACACTAAAACATTTCTCAATATGGTTGGGTCACCGTTCCTGACCTTAGGCCTTTTATAGTTCAGTCCAACTTAGCTTTTATTAATATAGCATTTTTTAATGTGAAAATCACCTTCACATGCACATTATCTCATCTGATCTCCCTACAATCCTGTGAGCAAAAGCAAGACTGGTGTCACTGTCACCTTTTACAGATGAGAGAACAGTGGCTCTGTGCTGTTGAGCGACTTACCAAGGTGGTTAAATTACAGGGCCAGAACTTCAATCCAGGCATTCTGACTCTCCACACAGGCTTTTTCTAATACTACCCTGCTGACTCCTTCCCCAGAAAATGAAATTATTTTAACTTTTCCAAATACTATGCTGTTAAGAAAGTAATTCCCATTCTAATCAACATAACTCAATGACATACAGTAAATTGCACAGACTTATGGTTGCCAATTTCCATATAATCTGATTTACTTTCTTGTCTTTTAAAGGGGTAAAAATATCAACCTGAAATTGAAAACTAAGCAATCTATATATACCTGACCAAGGGATGTTTATATGCCAAATATTTAAAGAAAAATTATTTCAAAAACATTTATTAGTGCTATTTAATTTTCTAAGTTCTTTCATACATGTTATAGGATCCTCATAATCACCCAAAGATGCACCAGACCAGGTAATATCACCTCCATTTTACTGATGAGGAAACTGACATGCTGGAAGAATTCAGGGTCAAGGGGTCACAGAAAATAGTGATTCTAGGATAGAACTCCAGTAGCACTGGAATTCTATCCAGTGCTACCACAAGAATTGTCATACATATTCATCCTTCACAAGAAAGGACAATGTTGTATTCCACATACACACAAAAAGAAAACAATTGTATAAAATAATGAGAATCCCTGCTACTGGTGTAATTTGTGTCTACAGGGGGAAGGATTTCAACTGCTTTATTGCCAGTCCTACTACTTTCTAGCAAAGTTGCATAACTGCTTCAACCTTCTGTAATACTGATTCTGCTATGATTTTATTTCCTTCCTAATTATTCTTTCCTATTAAGAAAAGGAATAATAAACAACAAAACTAGAAAAATGAATTTATAAATCTACCTTGTTTTTAAAGAAGTCCTACCAGATTTTCCTTAATCTCAGTTCAGATCAGTTATACCAGATCATTCCCTCAAGGTATATAATTCATACATACATTAAGCTGAATTAAGGAGTACAAAGTTAGAAGATTCTTTAAAACTGTGGCAGAAGCTTTACACGGATGCAATTACTTGCCCTTAAATGTCATCTTGTCCTTTTTAAAAGGCAAAGAGAGATAAAAATCTCAACAAGAAAAAACAAGAAACAAACCCACTGGTCTGAAATACAACCCAGGATGCAAGATGTAAGATATCTCATCTGCTAGTATTAAAAAGAAAACTTTATAGAACTCCTTCTACCTATCAGAAGGAGTTGAGAGATAGAAGGCACTACCTTAGTGTGCAAGACTATGTTTTAATAATGGATATACAGAAAATACCTTATTACAATAAATCTTTTAAAATAAAAGAGCCAGCCATGGTGGCTAATGCCTGTAATCCCAACACTTTGGGAGGCTGAGATGGGAGGACAGCTTAAGGCCAGGAGTTTCAGACCAGTCTGGGCAGCATAGAGAGACTGTGTTTCTACAAAAAAATTTAAAAATAAAATATTATCTACAAAAAATTAAAAATATTACCTGGGCATGGTGGTACGCACCTGTGGTCCTAGGCACTCAGTAGGCTGAGGCAGGAAGATTGCTTGAGCCCTGGCATTTGAGACTGCAGTGAGCTATGATCACACCACTGCACTCTAACCTGAGCAATAGAGCAAGATCCTGTCTCAAAAAAAAAGGGAGGGGAGGGGAGGGGAGGGGAGGGGAGGAAGGCAGCCAGGAAGGAAGGAAGGCAGGCAGGCAGGCTGGCTTTTATCGGCTGGTAAAATATCTGAACAAAAAGAGTATAATTTTATATTTTTACCCTCAAGATTCTGTCCTAAAAATCTGATGCATTCCCCCTCCACCACCATCAACCAAACAAATAAAAAACCTAGAAATCAGACAACAGGCACAGAAAGAGAAGGAGGAATAATGGGAGAAAAGGACGGTGAAAAGACTTATGGGATAATACCAAAACTGCTCTAGTAATAGCTGATATGCAAAGCTAATTATCAAGCAGTTTTCCCAGTCATGAAACACTAAAATCTTAGGAGAAGATACAGATTGAGGATGACAAGGCATAACTCACAATGACTACAACCAACGTTTAAATGCTATTTATATTGATATTGAATTAAAACTAAGATCATTATTGTTATCTCACTTTGCAACAAGCCCTTAAAATAAGTTTTTCTAAACATTGAGGAAACACTCCAGGACACTGATCTGGGCAAAGATTTTTTTTTTGTAAGACTTTAAAAACACAGACAACCAAGCCAAAAACAGAAAAATGGGATTACATCAAGTTAAAAAGCTTCTGCACAGCAAAGGAAGCAATCAACAAAGTGAAGAGACAACCCACAGCATGGGAGAATATACTTGCAAATTGTCCATCTGACAAGGGATTAATAACCAGAATATGCAAGGAGCTCAAACAACTCAATAGCAAAATAACAAATAATTTAATTTAAAAGTGGCCAAAAGATCTGAATAGATATTTCTCAAAAGAAAACATACAAATGGTCAACAGGTATATGAAAAGAATACTCAACATCATTAACCATCACAGAAATGCAAATCAAAACCACAATGAGCTATCATCTCACCCCGATTAAAATTTATACTAAAAAGACAGGCAATAATGGATGCCAGTAAAAATATGGAGAAAGGAGAATCCTTCCACACTATTAGGGAGAATGTATATTAGTTAGGCACTATGGAGAACAGTATGGAGTTTCCTCAAAAAACTAAAAATAGAACTACCATATGATCCAGTAACTCCACTACTGGGTATATGTACAAAAGAAAGAAATACATCACAAGGCATCTGTACTCCTATTTTTACTGCAGCATTATTCACAACAGCCAAAATGCGGAACTAGCCTAAGTAGCCATTAATAAATGAATAAAGAAAATGCGATATAGATATACACAATGAATTAGGAATGAAATCTTATCATTTGCAGCAACACAGATAGAACCGCAGGTCATTAAATGAAATAAGCCAAGTACAGAAAGACAAATATTGCATGTTCTGACTCATATGTGGGAGCTAAAAAGGTGACTCTCATGAAGATATATAGATTGGTGGTTACCAGAGGCCAGGAAGGGTAGTGGTTGAGAAGGGGATGAAGAGAAGCTGATTAACGGGTACAAATATATGGTGTGATAGAAATAATAAGACCTAGTGTTAGATCAGTAGGGTAACTACAGTTTACAATAATCTATTTTGTATTTTTAAATAGCTAGAAGAATTTGAATGGTTCTAATATAAAGAAAAGACAAATATTTAAGGTGATGGATCTATATCCCAAGCACACTGATTTGAACTTTACAAATTATATGAATGTATTAAATTATCACATGTACCCTAAAACCATGTACATCTATTATGCATCAAATTTCTTAATGAGAAAAAGAAACAAAAAGAGAAAAATAATAAGTTCTTCTACACACCTTAGCATTTCATTTCTTGTAATACTTCGTTTTGTTTAGCACTGCTTAGAGCTCTACTAGGGAAATTTTGAAGAAATTTTAGTTCTACTTGTGCAATATGAAATCTTCAGAGTAGAATTCTAAAATTTCAACTACCAAGTAGCAAACTCTTCCTACTGTCAACAACAACCAAAAAAAGCACCAAAATTCACTACTTCTTATATTCACATTCAAGTTAGGCCCCAAACCTAGGACATTTAGATTGCTCATTGGCACAATTTACTTCTGAAAAACTAGAGTCTATACCTGTCAAGTAGCTAGATGAGACAAAGGATACTATTTTTCCATGAAATCAGTTTATTCTCAGATGAACTATGTGACTTTGCGAGCTAATTGTATTTCCCTAACAAATAGCTCTTCTCTGGGAAGTATTTACAAACCTTTGAAGAAGGTGACATTCCAACATTATTTTCGATTCCACAACCCAATTATAAAATTATTTTATATTTTTCAATGTAAAAGATGTTTTTATTTTGGGCTGGGTGTGGTGGCTCATGCCTGTAATCCCAGCACTTTGGGAGGCTGAGGCGGGTGAATCACTTGAGGTCAGGAGTTCGAGACCAGCCTGGCCAACACGGTGGAACCTCCTCTCTGCTAAAATTACAAAAAAAAGAAAAACAATTAGGCGGGCATGGTGGCACATGCCTGCAGTCCCACCTACTCAGGAGTCTGAGGCAGGAAATTTGCTTGAACCCGGGAGCGGGAGGCTGGAGTGAGCCGAGATCACGCCACTGCACTCCAGCCTGGGCAACATAGAGACTCCGTCTCAAAAAGAAAAAGAGAGAGAGAGAGAATTGGAAGTGACAGATATGTTCATTAGCATGATTGAATTATTGCACATTGTATTCATAAGCCATAAGATCTCTCTGTACCATGTAAATATACATAACTACAATTTATCAATTGGCAAGTAAAAAATTTAAAAGAATAAAGAGAATTGCACAAACTCCTATAGACAACAACTTTGGATAATCCAAAATCTTTTTGATAACTTACTATTAAAATGATATCACTTACCAATTCCAATAATCTCAAACATTCAAAGCACAGTCATGGACTTAGAAAGCAATGAAAAAGAAAATCTGTGAGACAAGCAGCTGCCACAAAATATATCCTCTTTACTTCACCAAGGAGAATCTCTTAGACTAAAACCTAGCAACTCTGTGTAAAATAAGGACCTAGTGAGAATGGATGTCTGAAAATTCAGGGAAGACCAAAATTACAAAAAGAGAAAAAAATTTGCTTCTATTATCAAAAAATAAAGAACCACACTTTAAAAAGAAAATTAAAGGGCTAATAGAAGTCTTGTAGGGGGTAAAGTGGAACCATCTTATCTTTTTCAGGGGCAATTGGAGAACGTGTATTAAAAGCCTTAGAGTATACATAACATTTGATGCAATCATTCTACTAATTTATTCCAGGGGAAAAGCGAGAATAATGAAAAGATGTATGCAAGAGTATATTAATTACCATCTTATTGATAATAACCAAAAACTTGAAATAACTTCAAATATCCATCAACAGAAAACTGATAAAATATACTGTGGTAGAGCCATGTAGCAGAGCACAACTCAGCCATCAAAAATAATTACATAAATCTGTATTTACTGCCAAGAAAGATATCATGTTATTAGGTTTAAAAAAATGCATACAAATAGTATGGCCCAAGAGAAGTTGGTTAAGGAGTACAAAAATAGTTAGCTAGAAGGTATAAGTTCTAATATTCAATAGTATAATAGGGAAATTATAATTAACAATACTTTATTGTATATTTCAAAATAGCTAAAAGAGAAGAATTGTAATATGCCCAACATAAAGAAAAACATTCGAGGGGATAGATAACCAAATTACCCTGATTGATCATTGCACATTGTATACAGGTATCAAAATATCACATGTGCCTCCAAAACATGTACAACTATTACATACCAATAAAAAGGAAAAAAAGTGAAAAAAACTGTATGGCCCAATTATTGTTTAAATACATATAGGTGTATTAAATATAAATAATATGTGCATGTGAGTTCGTATTTATGGCTAAAAAATAACTAGAAGAATATATACCAAAATGTTAACATTGGTTGTGTCTGAATGGCAGAATTTCAAATGATTTTTTTTAACTTTTATTTTAGGTTTAGAGGTAAATGTGCAGGTTTGTTATATAGGTAAACTCATGTCACAATGGTTTGTTGTACAGATTACTTTGTCACCCAGGTACTAAGCCTAGTTCTCAATAGTTATTTTTTCTGATCCTCTCCCTTCTCCCACACCCTCCAGCCTCAAGGCCCCAATTGTTCCCCTCTTTGTGTCCATGTGTTCTCTTCATTTAGCTCCCACTTACAAGAACATGTGGTGTTTGGTTTTCTGTTCCTGTGTTAGATTGCTGAGGATGATCACCTCCAGCTTTATCCATGTTCCCACAAAAAACATGATCTCGTTCTTTTTATGGTTGTATAGTATTCCGTGGTGTATATGTACCATATTTTCTTTAACCATTCTACCATGGATGGACATTTAGGTTGATTCCATGTTTTGCTATTGTGAATAGTGCTACAGTGAACATATGCCTGCATGTGTCTTTATGGTAGAACAATTTGTATTCCTTTGGGTACATACTCAGTAATGGGAGTGCTAGGTCAAATGGTAGTTCTGTTTTCAGCTTTTTGAGGAATTGCCACACTGCTTTCCACTAGGGCTGAACTAATTTACACTCCCACCAACAGTGTATAAGCATTCCTTTTTCTCCACAACCTCATCAGCATCTGTTATTTTTTGACTTTTTAATAATAGCCATTTTGACTGGTATGAGATGGTATCTCATTGTGGTTTTGATTTGCATTTCTCTAATGATCAGCAATGTTGTTGAGCTTTTTTTTTTCATATGCTTGTTAACTTGTGTGTATGTCTTCTTTTGAAAAGTATGTGTTCATATCCTGTGCCCACTTTTTAATGGGGTTGGTTTTTTCTCGTAAATTTAAGTTCCTTATAGGTGCTGGACATTAAACCTTCATCAGATGCACAGTTTGCAATATTTTTCCCCATTCTGTAGGTTGTCTGTTTACTCTGTTGATAGTTTCTTTTGCTGTACAGAAGCTCTTAAATTTAATTAGATCCCATTTGTCATTTTCTGTCTTTGTTACAATTGCTTTTGGCATCTTCATCATGAAATCTTTGCTGGTTCCTATGTCCAGAATAGTATTGCCTAGGTTGGCTTCCAGGGTTTTTATAGTTTTGGGTTTTACATTTAAGTCTTTTATCCATCTTGGATTGATTTTTGTTAGCTATTGTTACTGTTTAATTATTATTTATTGTTTACTACTGAATCAAAATGGAAACACAAATATTTACTGGCTGCCTGCTAATATTTGCCAGTTATTACCAATAGTACATATCATAATTATTGAAAAAATGTAATTCAGCGTATAAGATAATGAATAATAGGTATTATCTTTATAAAGTATAAGTAGAATCTTTTTTATTGTAAAGTTCTCTGCATTCACACTACACTGGACTTTTCATTTAAAGCTAATTGGTCTAATAGGGGTGCTTTTATTCTTCTCACTATTATAATGAAAGCCTATTTGCTGCTATTTGGAAGATAAAACACTAGTATAGGTTTAAATTTGCTACAGGAACTTAAACAAAAGGTTTCACTGGAGACATGGCCTCATTGGAACATCATATGCCATGGAAAAGTAAATACGAAGCTATGGTAGGCTGTGCTTGATCAAAATTATTTAAAGTTTTTGAAGAAACAGGAAAGGGTGAAGAAACTAAATGGAAAGATACAGAAAAAAAAAAAGATCTTAAATAACGATTCCTCAAAATAAAACATACACACACCTTAAAAGTAATGAAAACAAGCTACTGTTGCTTACTTCATCTTTACAAGGGCCTTATAACGGCTGCAATAACAACAGCCACCCTGCATTGTCTGCTTTCTCTAGGCTAGGCACTGTACTACACTTTACATCCATTGCTGTATTCGATCCTACTGCAAGCCTCGGGGATCAGTAGCATTACTTTTTTTTTTTTTTTTTTTTTTTCAGCTAAGGAAATTGGAGGGGAAAGCTAGCAGATCTCAGAAACAAGTTGAACTGCGTTTTTCTCCATAGAAAAGCATCAGTCACGTGCTCTTCCAGGTTCAGAGAACACAGGTACTCTACTCACCCTCTTCACTCAGTAATAATGCTCACTGGTCTCTTTCCATTCAGGATTACACCTATAATAAAGTTTGCCCCCATTGAAAAAGACAGAAAACTTCAGCTCCTACTTCTATAAATGACAGCTGAGTAAGTTGGGCAAATGGTTCATGTACCACCACACCCTGCTGAGTGATCCTCTCTTCATAATCAAAGGTTGAGAACTCTGAATAGTCCACTTCATCAGTACAGAGTCAGAGTACAAAGTTAAACAACCACTGAATTCCCAAGTAAGTAGCCACACTTAGCACAAATGCACACATTTTTATACTGCAAAAAAAAAGGTGAAATTAGAGTTTCATACTATTAGGCTATAATTAGTCTACAATACAGCATAAACTATGATCTATATCATACATAGATGCATAATTTTTTATAAATGGAAGAAAAATTCCATTATAGATATCTAAGGTTTTACTCTTACCATGTAACATATGTGTCTACATTTTTTAGTATCAGATTTATTAGTTCAGCTTAGCAGTCAAATACTATTAGACTTAAATCCAGGCTCTTGGCTCTGCCTTTTCCTTGCTGTTGATCTGAGGAGTTACCCGTTGTGTTTGTTGTGGTGGCGGTGGTGAAGTGTAAAATGGAGATAGTGCCATTTATTTGACAGGCTCGTTGTGAGAATTAAGATGATATATTCAAAGAGCTAAGCATGGTACCTGGTACATAGTTAAGTGTTCGCTGAAATTGTAGGTACTATTATTACCACTAATGTCTCCTAATTTTCCAACTATGATGTATACTACTAAACTACAATATATATTACAGCATGTCAATGGAACTTATCCAGGTGGGAATGTATGTAACTATTTTTATTAGAACCTGGAAAAGACAGTAGTTTAAACTATGGGTCTCTACATTTCCTTCTTGCTGTTCCCAGATATCATAACCCCCAAAAAGGGCATTTTGGGGAATGAACCTCTTTCCAAATCACCAACATCTAGTTTTGAGCAAGTCTTTATTTGTAAATTATGACAAATATTAAGCCTTGTCAGATTCTGAATTGAAATAGCCAAGTAAAGGATTATTTTACAACCACTAGAAAAATCTCAAATCAGACTGTATTCATAGTTATGATGAATTCATAAATACTGACAATCAAATTTAAAATACACATTTTAAATCTCATCTTAAATAACAGTACAGCATTCCACCCTATAACAGAAAAGAAAAATATTTTATGCTTACTTTTATAATTATATATATTTTAGATATATTGGACAATCTAATGAAAGAAGCAATGAGTATTTTTTTCCTTATAGAGCATTAATTTGGTACTAATAACAAATTAAATTAGGATATGGAGCATATAAAAAATTAACATTGCTCCACACACACTGACATTAATTTTCTATAAAATTAAAATTCCACAGGGTCATAAACTAAAGAATGAAAAAGGTTATTTTAAATCTCAACATGTGAAAGACACACTAAGTTTTAAGAGATATTTCTCCTTTTAAATACACTAAAAAATAGAGTGCTATTGAACAAGGACAGTCTCTTTTGAAATATCATGCTTCCTATAATTTACATAATGTTGATAGTTTTCTTTTTTTAATGAAGGTTTTGGGCATTAAAAGGACACACTGAATTTCATTTTGTAAGATTAAGAAAAATAACCTTAAGGAAAAAATTGATCACAATAATATTAATACAATAGTGACATAAAATAGAAGGATACCTACAGCATCCGAAAATGAATGTTTCTAAAAATAAGTTTATTAGTGTACTTTAAAGTTATTTGAGGTCTTATGATTTGGTATTTTAAGTTTTATAAATGAAATGACCCAATTTGCACATCTTACAATGTTCATTAAAACTAAATATTAAAGGGTAAAATACTCTTCAATAGAAAACACAGATAAGTTTAAGCTTTGCTGAAATTAAATTACCTCATAAGAAATGTTGGATATATTTTGGAATTAATATTGAGATATTTCAGGTATCTCTTGATGTTTACATCTAAAGTGATTTATTATTTTATTTTTTATTTTTTTCTAAAATTACTTATTTTCAAACAATAAGAGCAACAAATTGAGACTTGCTTAAAGAGATAACAGCCTAGTGTCTTATTGTCCTCTGCTGATAGGAAAGTATTTCTTTTAATACTGTACTTTGCCATAAAACACATTTTTCCTTGGTAAAAACACTTTTCTGGATTATTTTAATATGCTAGTTCTAGGCTTTAAAGAAAAAAACAATATTTTGTAAAGATATTGTTACATGATAGAAGAAAAATGAAGAAGCATCTATTTGCATCTCCTTTAAATTATTAACAATATTTTGAGGCTTTCATTCTCTCCGGTTAGTGCAATTTATTTTTCTATGTGTCTCAGTAGCAAACAATGTTATTTAGACTCTAACCTGGCATGCTACCACCTCTGGCCCGCCCTTGAGCCCCTCCATTGCAAAGGTCTCCAGGTGCAGTTTGGGTAGCTGCAGGGTGAAGTCATTCCTACTTGCCGCAGACCATGACAGCGAGATCTCATCTCTGACCTAAAGGGAAAAAAACAGCATCAATGGTAATTCCCCTTCAGACACATTAACTGGGATGAACTGGGTCCCCTTGAGCCCACTGAGTGGACTTGCATTGATCGCTGGACCTGAAATCCATGAATAAATTTAGGACTAATTGATTTTTCGTTGCAAATAAATCTCTAATTCAGAGTGCTGGGGGAGAATGTTAAGAAGAAAAAGCATCCTCCTGCTTGAAATGAGGGAGGGGAAGAAGAGTCACTGGAGCTCTTCTGATCAAGAGGTTTTGAATTATTTTTTCACAGTTCCACCCTAAAAAGGAAGAAAAGAAAAAACATTCACAAAATCAAAAACAACAGCCATCTCCTAATCATTATCACCTGCTTAGTAACATGTGGTGTTTAACTGATATGAACTGATACATATTGGACAAGATAGTTATTAGGTACCAGTCTTTGAAAACTTCAATAACATGTACTCTAGAATCAAAACAAATATACTCAACACAAAAGGAGACTTAAAAATATACAAGTAAGCGGTTTGTTTGCCCTTTTCACTCTTCTAGAATTGCAGGATTTTATTAAACTTGAGTCTTAATGATTAAATACACATAAACCAACACAGTCACACAATTTCTAAACAATACAACAGACAAAATCAGTAGTATCTGTACTCTATTTTAAGTATTCGGAAAGCAACAATACAAACACATCACCGATATGGGAAAAACACCAATTCTCTAGTCAGCATGGAATCACATGCAGTTGATATCACACTGCCACCTTCTGGACAAATGAGAAAATATTGCTTACATAATAGAAATGGAAACATTCAGAAACAGATATTTTGGTTTTTAATTTCCAAACGTAGTAAAAGCCTTAAGAATTCCATAGTTTCGTTTGCATTTAAGAACAATAAGCTCTCATTTTAATCATATAGTTTAATAATAGGAGTTTTCAATACATAGGCATATTTTCTAACTTTCCTTATGCTTGGAATAGGTTTTAAAATTTTATCTATTTGCTACCATATACTTAATAAATATTATACAATTAGCTCAATGCCACAGAACAAAAAGTTTTTTTATCAGGTAGCAAAGGTCAAAAACAAGGTTAACTATAAAAATTGCATTAATTTCTCAAATAAATATATTTCTATCTCTAGTTTTATCCAAGCAACTTCAAATATAACTTGGCAACAATGTAAGACAGAAAATTTCTCCTTCACTTTTCTAGTCTACTCGGGAAGCTTGTAAAACTATTTGAATTATTTTTATTATGTTCATTAGTTCCTTAGGATATATATATATATACATTTCACAAAACTATCAAACTCTATTGAGTTTCTTTAAGCCAGCAAACACACACAAACATATAACAGCATCTTTAACTGTTCACGCTAATCTATGGGCATAAAAATCCTTATATGTCCCAAGCTGATCTGAAGACTTTCTGTCAATAAGAGAATGTCAAAGTGTATGCTGTAAAACATACACTATGATGTAATTTTTATAAGGATGTGAGTACCACATGCATGCTGGAGTCTCAATTCACAATGTATATTTATCTGCAACAAACACTCTCCTGAGTCTTCATTCAGGATAAGAATCTGTTAAACTTACTTAGCATAACAAAATAAATCGTATTTTACAAATACATTTGTTTTAGGTTTTATATTTTAAATGTGTGAATACCTTCTCTTGCTTTTTTTGTCACCAATGTGCACTCAGATAAAAGAAAACATTAATGTGGATTAAGGTTCTGAGGATTTATCAACATCAAACCACTAGTGTTTTGCCTTCTACCCTTCTGAACCACAGTCAATAGATCTAAATATTTTACTGCACCCTGGCCAATTCATTGTTTGATGTTTAAAAACTCACCCAGAATCAAAGAAAATTTATTAAATTTGAGCCCCCAAATGAGATACTATTAGCTTTGAAAGTCAAGTTTAACTGCGATATTGATGATTCTCTTTTTTCTGTGACAAAATTCACTAGGGAAATCCTGGATGTCAAAGTACAAAAGCAGATTGCTAATACGGGCAAAAAGAGGGGGGCAAAAAAAACCATAAGCAATCTAAGTATAATCCACAACACAGTTCAAGCACTGGAGGTCCTTTAACCTGATTAGCATCAGGCACCATACTTCATCCATGAAGCTTGACATACAGTGAACAGTAAGCCACATTTTATATTCTCTAAATAAACTTTATGAGCATTGTTAAGCTGTGGCATCTTGCATTTAAAACTGATTTATTGCCATCTCAATATTTTTGGTATAACATTACTTCATTAGCCAAATTAAATAATTATTTATATTGAATTAAAAAACTTGCAAAATGCAGCTATTTTTGCTACACCAAATGATGAACATCATAATCATTTGAATAATATGGCATGCTTTAATACTTTCATTATTAAATGAAAGTATTAAATTACAAATTATCTGTTGAATCAACTTGACAGTGCCATCAAGAGTGAGAGACCCATGATATATAATAGATGCAATATCACAAATACTGCTAGAATTTTAAGAGTCTTTTCCACTTTTAAATTAAACTGGAACTTTGAGAGTAAGTATCTAAAATGTTCTCAAATATTTCTAGGAAAAGTTTTTAGAAAAGTCTTGTGAAAGAATTATCTATAAATTATTTTATTTTAATGAGTAAAGGGAGCGAAAGCATCATGTTGAAAGAATACAAAACAGTGACACTAAGACAAGCAAAAATACAATCATGCAGCAAATGAGAAGAAAAGAAAGATGACAAGAAACAGGAGAAATAAAGGGTAGAAGGAAGAGACTTCAGAAAGAATGCAGAAGGCAAGTCTGAATTTCAAGGTGTGAACAGGGAGATTCAACATAGAACAGTAAGAAAGGACTCTTACCTTGTTGCATTAAGTTCATTCATGAAAAGAAACAGGCAGGCTGAGAACAAAGTAACTAACATATTAAAAGAGAAATAATTTGGAATTTGTTTAGGAAATACAGCTTATTGGATACAAAACTATTATTTTCAAGAATGAGGATCTAAAGCAAATTAGTTACTGTCAAAAAAGTTTTGAAGTAATATTAGAATACTCAAATTATTTTTTTCCTAAAAGGAAAAGTTTATCTTTTAAAGTACAGAGCTTAGTGTGAATTAGGAATAAAATTCACCAGCAGTCACCTGTCTGTAGATTAAATTATAATATCAAAAGTCAATCTTTAATTATGTTTATAATACATTATTATTCATCCTATAATCAAGATTCTATGCCTTTTTATTCTCATTTATTTGTCAATATGACTAATACATGTATACAAATGTTTTTCTTCTTCAAAATGCCTAACAGCTCATTTTTAACATATAGAATTTCCCAATATAAATCTCAGTTATCAAATGTTATACATTCCACAATGTTCTTTAAAATCATGCAGTATCATATTTTAGAATAATTTTTAAAACCTATATTACTTCTACTCTAAAATTTTGATTTTTAGAAAGAACAGTTTACTTTCTCCCTTTCTTATTACATACTCTCAGAAAGGAGATATTTCTAATAGACATATCATAAAAAACAGGAGAAGAAAATAAACAAAACTTTCTAAAAAGTCAAAACAGTGCCATGAAATATATTTATTTCAAGATAAATATATCTATCTTTAAAATATATTTTCTATAATAATCCAGTTCTAGATTTTCAGTGATCCACAAGATCCATACTATACTATTCCTATTTCTGATTACCCTTTACTCACAAGTAAACAATCTGTTTTCTAATTTTTATGCTCCTACCAAAACAAAACAAAAGCTATTTCTGCTAGATATCAACTATGAAATTAAATTAGTCATTTCTAGAAAAATTGCTCAACTCCCTCCATCTTTTATCATGCACAGCTATAAATCCTTCTGGACTCTATATTCCAATTTAAAAAAAACACTCATGAAATGATTTACTAGCTGTATTTTTACCAATAGGATACAAGCCAGAAGACCCCAAGGTATACATAAAAACTGAGGTTGACTTAAAAACACATGTAAGAAGATGTATACATTGCCTGAATCCTGAATGCCTGGGAAAGGCAACTGATATTAGGGCTTCATGTCATACTTTTAATCTGCTTCAATTTTATTTACTCCAATCTATTATGGCCTCCAATGCTTCAAAATAAACCTTTTTACCCAGATATATTCCCATATGAAAACAGACCTCTATAATATTTCTTATAATCTCCATTCTCATTATCCTGTGTTCACGTTGTACTTTGCCTCCATTTTCTTGCCCTCCTTTGTCCTACTCCCTCCCTTGTACTTCCTTCCATTCCCACTGATTCCTTACTGCTCCCCTGTCTTCCTTTTATTTTTCATTCTATGCACTACAACAGCCTACATACTATTTTTCAGCCTATGCACCAAAGAGCAGTGTACAGTCAGCACACTACAGCCTGGGAACCAAATCCAGCCCACTGTCTGTTATTATAAATAAAGTTTTATTAGAGCTATACCCATTCATTTGCCTATTGTCCATGGCTGCTTTCCTGTTACAATGACAGAGCTGAGCAGTTGAGACAAAGACCATATGGCTCACCAAGCCTAAGATATTTACTATCTGGCCTTTACAGAAAAAGTTGGTCATCCCCTGCTCTGGAGATATAGAAGAAAGATAATATTTTTTATCATCTATAAAGGTTTTTTTTAAACGACTATCTCTCACCAGAGAATCTACAAACAATTTCTAGTGAGTCAAGTTTATATTGCCAATACAGGGTGCCATCTCAAAGGCACTTTCTGTTTCTTCAATTTTTCCAGAAATCTGTGTACCATCTCCTGATACATTTTCAAGTTTTATATAGTCTAGCACACAACTTGACTGGTCCTAACTTTCCTGACCACAGCTAACTTTCCTGGTCACAACTACTGACCACTTATTCTAATACCTAATTAACAGAAATTCTGGTTAAACAAGTAGAAGAGGCATACTGGAGAGTCTTTTGTAAATACAAACAGAAGGGAACTAGTCCGAGTTAACCATATACTCTGTAATACACAGTAGCAAAAAACAAAAACAAAAACAAAAACAAAAAACAACTATGCTTTCAGAGGCTCTTAGTAAGTATGATCAGGTAAGAACACCATTCTAAACTCATGAATTCTACAATGTAGAAGAAAGAGAAAATAATTTAAAAAAACATAATTAGACAGTTCCAAGACTCTGATATGTACCCAGTGATAGGAGGAAGCATCAAAGTGTGTCAATGCAATGAAAATGATATTCAGGGATAGGATGGTTATATCTAAATGGATACTTTCCTCCTTCTTTAACCTTTAACTATTTAATCAAATGGACAGACAGATAACAATACTACTTCTATTAGTAATAATACAATTAGTACCTCTAAAAGTACTTCATACTTTTCAAAGTTCAGTTGGTCCTCCATATTTGTGGGTTCCATATCCATGGATTCAACCATGAATTGAAAGTATATATTTTAAGCTGCATCTGTCCTGAACATGTACAAACTTTTTTTCCTTTTCATTATTCCCCAAACAATACAGTATAATTTAGATAGCACTTACATTGTATTAGGTACTATAAATAAATCTAGAAGTGATTTAAAGTGTATGGAAGGAAGCGCATAGATTATATGCAAATACTACACCATTTTATATCAGGAACTTCAATATCGTGGATTTTGGTATCCACAGAAGGTTTGGGAACCAATCCCCAAGGAAACCAAGGGACAACCGTACTCTCCACACTACATCACTTGATTCTGCTGTCCACCTTGTGAAATCGTTATTGCCATCTCTAATATGAGGATACTAAGTCTAGTGCTCTTAGTGCCAAACAATAATGCATTTTAATATCTATATATGAATAATTAACAGTTGAAGAAATTACTTAAGATTTTGGTACTTCCATTTCCCTATTTTTTTTCTTTATATCTATTGTCTGGCAATCTTAGCAACACTGGTTGTTTCATAAAAGGGGTTTTGTGATAATCAATGAATATTGAACATCTTTATTTTCCTCAATAGTTTCCTTGCACCTGTGGGCATTCTCATTCATTCATATCTTCTCTCTCTCTCTCTCACATACACACACACACACATGTGCACACATATGCACACAATTATTACACTAAGAAACAAGTTACCTGTGTAGCAATCATCCTTATACAATGATCACCATGTCATAATGGAGGATCCCCAAACCACAATGTCCCAGGATATAAGCAACAGTTCCAGCTGCACTCCACATCTACTGGAAAAAGACCTTGATACTCTCTCAGCAGAAGCAGGCATTCCATTGACACTGCAGCAAGCATAGAAACTCATAATTTGAAAAGTGGGAGGTAAGCAACTAGCCCTCTTTTGCTGGCAGGTTATTTAACTTAATCTACAACTCTGGAGCAAAGCCAGAACTCTCCCATGACTGCCAGCTTCTGTCACCAGAAAAGAGGGCAAAATCCACCACCACAACCACACCACACATTATAGTTACATCCCAATTATGGAAATAAAGAAACTGATCTCTTGAATCAAATTATCAATCTGGCTACATCCCAATTAAAGATCTAAAAAACTGACTATTCAAATCAAATTATCACGCTGGAAAATAGGGTGATTTAATCATGGACATCTTATAAAGTCACTAGATAACATGATAAATCTGTAGCATAGGCTATATACTATAGAATGCACCTTACAGAGTGCTTTGACCTTGAGCTATTTAAACAAACAAACAAAAAACCATACTTGAGAATAGAATTGATAACACTCATCCACACAGATACATTTTCATTCCGAAGACAAATTATTTTAAAGGATAACGACAGATACATGCTGAAATTAGTTCTTAGATGTGTTTAAGCTAAAAACTGCCAAGCACATGTACATGATATTCTGTAGTGTCTTATCTTTAGTTTGTCAAGGTTTTAAAATCCCTCTTGAGCTGGAGTATCATTTTTAGCTTGGCTAGGTCAGAATGACACTGAACAATATGAATAATGACACACAAGACAGCTATATGGACAGAGTTGGCATCAGCAAGCCAGCTGTGTTAACACCTGTGTGTCCTGCACAGCTGATCTTCAGGAACCAAGATCAAGAAACTGAGAATAGAGTTCAAAGACCATAAGTAACATTTAGAGAGTCATTGACAAGCCACTAAAAATTGGGTTTTTTAGAGGCAGAGGATCATGTTTCAACTTTAAAATACTGTCAGTTTCATAAATTAAAAATTATTCTTTGTACTCCTTATAAATGCACTGAAAACTAAAAATCAAAAATAACTATATTATTATTTACTCAGGTTAATCACTGTTAATGTAAAATTATAAAATTATATTTAAATATTTGGTTATACAGTGTCTTCATCTATCATATCCTGTTTGACACTATTCCATTCCACAATCCACTCTAAGCATAGAAGTAATCATCTTTCTATCTCATAGGAATCAAACTAGTCATTACATTACCTGCAAATTCATTGTTAGCACATCTCTTTCCAAGAGATATTCTGATAATTGAATTTAGGCTTTCTCCTCTAGGTCTTGATTAGGCAAAGTGAAATACAGATGCTATTTTTAGTAATCAAATAAACAAAACAGGTGACAATATCAGCAAAACTTCCATTAGAATCTAGAGATGGCTTATGTTATATTTAGAGACTATATGGTGGTAGAATTTGACTCATTCCACAAACATTCATTAAGTGCCTACTGGGCACCAGGCACAGTGATAGATGCCGAGAATATAAAAATTAAGGAGACAGAATTCCATCCCTCAAGGACTTCAAACTCCAGTAGCATAATTAATCTCTTGAAATGCATTTTCTAGCTTCCCATTTATCTATAATGTCTTGTTTCTCCTGTCAATTGCTATACTGCCTTCTTTCTTTGCCAGAGTATTATGTTAATCAATCTCAAACCTTTATCTTTAGCCCTGACTTTCCCTTGAGGTTCAGACTCACACATCCTGCTGATTATTCCACATTACCTTAAATTCAGTATTTCCAAAACAAAACTCATCATTGTCTCCCTTCTCCCTACTTAATAAAAATAAAAATAATTTAAGCAAAAAGGCTGCTTTCTGTATTCCCAGCATCCTTTGCCCCATCAGGGGAATCAAACTCCCCTGCCTCTTTCTTATCATCATATGCCACTTTGCTGAATAAGTTTCACACCCTTTCTTCTGACACCACCTACCATCACTCTTCTGGTTCAACCGTTCTCAGCCCCCATCTAGCCTACTACAGCTTCCTAATAGAGCTGTCTATTCAGACTTGTGGCTCTTAAAACCACTTCTATTACTCACTATATCCAGTTTGCAAAATGTGCTCTCTAGAGCTCAAATTTTATAAGAAAATCCAACCACATCAACCCCTAGCTTAAACCCTAGTTTGCTCCCCACTTCCATTATATGACCCAAGGTTCTTAGCATGGCAAAAAAGTCCTTCCATGACCTAGCTACTACCTGCCTGCCTCATTGAGCTTCATCTCTTTTACTCTTTTTGCATCTAATATTGAACTTAGAATATTTAGTCAGTCATGTTTCCATGAACTTGTTGCTCATGCCACTCTCTTTGCTAGCATACTTTTCCCATCTTCCTCACATTTTGAGGCCCCACCCAGGCATTAGTTTTCTTCTAAGAAATCTCCAGGCAATCCCTGAGTTTTCTAAGTATGCTACATATGAGCATAACTATCTATATAGAACTGTGATACACACACACACACACACACACACACGCACAGAGTTGAACTTTGAACAACATGTGGGTTAGGGGTGCCAACCCCCACAGAGTTGAAAATCCATGTGTAACTTCTGACTCCCCCAAAACTTAACTACAAACAGTCTACTATTGGAAGCCTTACTGATAACATAAACAGCTGATTAACACATATTTTGTGTTATGTGTATTATATACTATATTCTTATAATAAAGCTAGAAAAAAGAAAATGTTATTAAGAAAATCATAAGGAAGAGAAAATATATTTACTATGCATTAAGTGGAAGTGGATCATCATAAAAGTCTTCATCCTCATAATCTTCATGTTGAATAGACTGAGGAGGAGAAGGAAGAGGAGGGGTTGGTCTTGCTGTCTCATGGATGGCAGAGTTGGAAGAAGATCCACGTATAAATGGACCCACACAATTCAAACCCATGTGTTCAAGGGTCAACTTTATATGCATACATACACACACACACAAATATGACAAATATACATACATATATATGTGTGTGTGTATATATATGTACGTATGTATGTATGTTTGTTTCCCCAGAGGCTACTAAAGTTTCTGGAACATTATATGCACTAAAAATGTATATGTAGAACTTAATTATTATAAATGTTGTGTTTCATGATGGGTTCTAGGTTTTAAATAACTTTTCTGAAGAAGCAAATCTAAAAAGATGTCAGCAAAAACTCCTGTGACTTCCTAAATATTGTTCCAGTGTCATTTCAGTCCGATAAATTTAAAGGATTTATAGACGCGAGGTCTTATGGAGTTTTTACAATTTCCGGATTGTCATTTCCTGTTTTATCTTTTAGATGATTTACGAAAAAAGCATCTAACATTTCTCAGTGAATATTCTCTGGTACTTTTAAAGCCTGTATGTTATGGCCGTACATAGGGAACATTTCAGTTAATCTTTCCAAACTTGTGGGACTCATGCTATCTCAAAAGCCTCAAGAATGTAGCCATTCTACTCATTCAACAACAAACATGACTACAAAATTATTAGCTGCTTCTTCACATTCCGATTTTACCTAAGTTTTCTTACTTTTACTCTTAGCTGCAGTAAACTGAGATCTCTCTCTATTAGGCACTTGGTTAGTATCTAATAAATACTTATTTTTATCATATCTAATCCTAAACAATCCAGACATTATCCTACCCATCTAGGCATTATCCTATCCTGAAATTATTTTAATATAATTGTTGTAATTTCCCTTTACCCCACACAATAGAAATACTTAGGCACATTTGGAGAGGCTCTAATTAAACTATCGCAAAGACAAAAAACCAAACACCGCATGTTCTCACTCATAGGTGGGAACTGAACAATGAGAACACTCGGACACAGGAAGAGGAACATCACACACCGGGGCCTGTCATGGGGTGGGGGGAGCGGGGAGGGATAGCATTAGGAGATATACCTAATGTAAATGAGAAGTTAATGGGCGCAACACACCAGCATGGCACATGTATACATATGTAACAAACCTGCACATGGTGCACATGTACCCTAGAACTTAAAGTATAATTAAAAAAAAGAAATAATAATTCCTGTATTATCAGTAAAACTGAAAGCCTACTGGTAGAGCTATTAAAAAACAAAAGTATATGCTTTTAGAGATTGATGTTGGCAAAAATGATGGACTAAGGAACTCCAAAAGCTAGTCCTTCCATAAAAGTAGCAAATAAACTGGCAAAAAATGTCAGAATTAGCTTTTCTCAGAACTCGAGAAGCTAACTGAAAGTTTACAGTAACCAGGTAAAAGCTTAACCAAGAAAAAAATCTGAATCTCAGTATTTAAGGAACTCTGTCAAAACAGTGGTTGACTACTAAGCCAACAGAGACTTCAGTGGCTATATATGACAAAGGATACGACTTTACAAAATGAGTTCAGAAAGACAGCCTTTACAAAATCAGTTCAGACTTTATACAATCAGTCACTAAATACAAAACAACGACTAGAGCAAGCAGCAACAACCCTGGAGATGGGGAGAATCTTATTTCCAGAGTTATCAGATTATAATTTTCAAAATATCTACTTTTCAACAAAAAATTGTGTATGCCAGGAAAAAAGAAAGTATAGCTCATTTCCAATAAAAACAGAAATGAACAGGAACTGTCCTTGAGGAAGTCTAAACATTGACCTTACCACATAAGTACTTTAAATCAATTATTTTAAATGTGCATATAAAGTTATAGAAAACCATGTACAAGGAACTAAAAGAAACCATGATAACAATGTCTTCCAAAATAGAAAATGTAAATGAAAATAAAAAGAAGCAAAATATAAATTTTGAAGTTGACACATTCAAAATTTGGTGGTGGGGTGGGGCTAGTTAGAAAAAAAAAAAAAACCTGTCAACCAAGAATTCTATTTGTGACAAAAGTGTCCTTAAAAACGAAGGAGAATGATAGCAGCCAGATGGTGGAATAGGAAACCCTGGACTCTCCTACCCCCATGGACACATTGATTCAATGGCACATATCAATTCCCTTTATGGAAATTCCAGAAAGTAGCTGAGAGGCTCCTGCAACCTGGGCAACAAGAAATCAGTCACACTGAAACCACTGGAAAACTGAAGACACTCTCTAATCGTAATCCCCACTCCCAGCACAGCATCATTATTATCAGGAGGGAACTCTCAGCTCCCAACTCTTTATGAGAAGGAAAGGAATTGGACTGTGCATACAATGTCCCACTCTTCAGAGTTCTACCTAAAGGACTGGCTTTTGTCTCACCTGTGTTTGAGTACTGACATGACCCAACATACACCAGACCCACAGAGAAAAAAGGTGGTGGTTTGGACTAGAGCACAGATATTCATAACAGCTCTCCCCTGGCTTGGCACAGAAAGGACCAGTGAAAAAAAATCCCCAGCTCTCAGCTTCTACCTTGGGAGGAAAAGAATTGGGCCATACATATAACATTCCAACTTTTCCAAGTATTACCAGAGGGTAATATTTCTATCTTTTGTCTTGCCTGTCTCAAAGCACTGATGAGGCATAGCATACTCTAGAACCCTGGAGCCTTTAAGAAGATGACAGTTTGGACTAACACAGAAGTTCAAGAGCCCCATAGAAGCTCTGGCCAAGTTTATTGGTGAAGGTCTTCTCTGGTACAAAGCCAATCCTTGAAGTCTGAGAGAGATGGTAGGTTCTTTTTTTTTTTTTTTCTTAATGCATAGATACCAACACAAAGAGTCAAGGAAAATGAAAAAACAGAGAAACATAATCCAAAAAAGGAACAAGATAAAACTCCGGAAACCAATACTAATGAAATGGAGATATATTAATTATCTGAAAGAGAATTCAAAATACTGTCATAAAAATGATCGATAAGCTCAGAAAAATAATACATGAACAAAGTGAGAATTTCAGTAATAAGAAAATTTAAGAGGAACAAATATTAGGGCAGAAGAATATAATAACTCAACTAAAAATTCAAGAGAGGTTCAACAGCAGACTAAAACCAGCAGAAAAAAAAAAAATTGGTGAACTTGAAGATAGGCCATGTGAAATCATCCAGTCAGAGGAAGAAAATAATAATAGTAATAAAGAATAAAGACAGCTTAAGGGACTTACAGAAAATTGTCAAGCAGACCAATATATGGATTACAGGAGTCAGAGAAAAAAAAGAAAAAGAAAAAAAACTAGAAAGTTTATTCAAAAAAATAATGACTGATAATTTCCCAAATCTGGAGAAGAAAATGAACATCCAAATCCAGGAAGCTTAATGAATCCCTAATAAGATGAAACTAAAGAAATTCACACCAAAACACATTATAATCAAATTTTCAGACAAAGAGAATTTTGAAAGCAGCAAGAAGAAAATGACTCATTACAAACAAGGGAATCCCTATTAAACTATCAACTGACTTTTTCAGCTCAAACTTTGCAAGCCAGAAGGGAGTAACATGACGTATTCAAAGAGATGAAAGGGAAAAAGAATGCTATCTAAGAACACTATACCTGGCAAAACTGCCCTTTAAAAATGAAGGAAACATAAAAACTTCCCTGACAAAAACTGAGGAAGTTCATCACTAACAGACTTGCCTTACAAGGAGCGCTAAAGGCAGTTCTTCAAGTAGAAATAATAGAATGCTAAACAGCAACATGATACCTTAAGAAAGTATAGAACTCAAAGGTAAATATATAGATATACAGAATGCTTTATTACTCTAATGGTGGTGGGTAAATCACTTTTATTTCTAATGTAAAAGTTAAAACACAAAAGTATTAAAAACAACTATAAGTAAAAAGTATGTGAATGAATACACCATATAGTAAATTGTGACATCAATAACAAAATGTGAAGGGAGGAGGAGTAAAACTGTAGAGTTTTTGCATGTGATTAAAGTTAAGTTGTTATCAACTTAAACTGTCATAACCATATTTTATATAAGCCCCACGGTAACTGGAAACAAAATACCCATATAAGTTACACAAAAGTAAAAAAGAAATTAATAAAAGCTTATCAATACAAAAAAATCAATGAAACACAAAGGATGAGAGCAAGGGAGAAAAATGAACTAAGAACTGTGCACTAAGGAACTCCAAAAGCTCTGGAACTCCAAAAACAAATGAACTATAAGACAAACAGAAAATGATTAACAAAATGGCAGTAATAAATAATTTCCTATCAGTAATTACTTCAAATGTAAATAGATTTAACTTCCGATAAATAAATAGATTTAACTTCCAATAAAGAGACACAGAGTGGCTGAATGGATTTAAAAAAAAAAAAAAAAAGATCCAACTATACACTGTCTATGAGAAACTCATTTTAGATTTAAGGATGTGCATAGACTGAAAGTAAAGTGTTGGAAATAGATATTCCATTAGTTACCATTTGGTAACCAAAAAAGAGTAGGAGTGAATATATTTATATCATACAAAATAGATTAGAAGCCAAAAACTGTCAGGAGAGACAAAGAATAACATTATATAATGATATAAGAGTGCAGTCTCCAGGAACATATAACAATTTTAACAATTATCACATACACACACACACACACACACACACACACACACCTAACAGCAGAGCACCTAAATATATAAAACAAACATTGGCAGAACTGAAGGGAATATAGACAGCAACACAATAATAGTAGGAGACTTCATTACCCCACTTCCAATAACGGGGAGAACAACCATTCAGAAAAAGAAATAGCAAACACAAACAACACTATAGACCAAATGAACCTAATGAACATACGTAGACCGTTCCAGTATACAGCAGCAGAACACGCATTCTTCTCAAGTGTACACACATCATTTTCCAGGATATATTATATGTTAGGTGTCAAAATAAGTCTTAATAGATTTAAGAATATTAAAATCATACCAAGTTTCTTTTCTGACTATAATGAAATGAAACCAGAAATAAAGTATAGAAGAAAAACTGGAAAATTCACAATATATAGAAATAAATTTTTGAACAACCAGCGGCATAAGAAAGAAATCATTAGGAAAGTTAGAAAATATCTTGAGACACAGTAAAATGAAAATGAAATACAACATATCAAAACTTAAGAGACTCAGTGAAAGCAGTAGTAAGGGGAAACATACAGCAGTAAACACCTACATTTAAAAAAAAGATGTCACATAAACGATTTAATTTGGCACCTCAAGGAACGAGAAGAAGAACAAACTAAACCCAAAATTAGCAGAAGGAAGGAAATAATAAAGATTAGAACAGGAAAAGAATAAAGAACAGAAAAACACAATAGAGAAAATCAGTAAAACTAAGAGTTTATATTTTGAAAAGATGAAATTTACAAACCTTTAGTAAGACTAAGCAAAAAAGATAAAACTAAAAAAAAAAAAAACACAAAAAGGAGAAATTATAACTGATACCACAGAAATAAAAAGAATCATGACAGACTACTATGAACAATTATACGCAATATAGTAGATAATCTAGAAGAAACGGATAAATTCTAAGAAACATGCACCTAACAAGACTGAATGATTAAAAAAAAAAATAGAAAGTCTTGAACAGAGGTTGGGTGTGGTGGCTTATCCCTATAATCCCAGCACTTTGGTGGCCAAGGTGGGAGGAGTGCTTGAGGCTAGGAGTTCAAGACAGCCTGGGCAACATAATGAGATGCTATCTCTTCAAAACATAATAATAATTTAAAAATTAGCAGGATTTGGTGGCATATGCCTGTAGGCACAGCTACTTAGGAGACTGAGGTAGGAGGATCTCTTGAGCCCAGGGGTTTGAGGCTGCAGTGAGCTATGAGTATGCCACTGCACCACTATAATCTAGGCAACAGAGCAAGACACTGTCTCAAAAAAAAAAAAGAAAAAGAAAGACAGAAAGATGGGGGTGGGGTGGGGGCAAAGGGTGAAAGGAAGAAAGAGAGGAAGGGAGGGAGGGAAAATCTTGAACAATAGTAAGGAGTAATCAAAAATCTTCTGACAAAGAAAAGCCCAGGACTAGGTGGCTTTACTGATGAATTCTATAAAACAATTAAATAATTAATGTTAATGATTTTCAAACTCCTCCAAAAAATTTGAAAAGGAGGGAAAACTTCAAAATATATTTTATGAGACCAGCATTTTCCTGATACCAAAGCCAGACAAAGACATCACAAGAAAAAAAAGCTACAGGCCAATATCCCTGATGAATATAGATCTAAAAATCCTCAACAAAATATTAGCAACTGAATTCAAAAGCACAATTAAAGGATTAGGCGCCATTACAAAGTGGGATTTATCCCTGGGATGTAAGAATGGTTCAACATACAAAAATCAATTATGACACACAACATTAACAGAATGAAGGACAAAATTCACACAATCATCTCAACAGATGCATAAAAAGCATTTGATAAAATTGATAAAAATTCAATAGCCTTTCATGATAAAAATTCTCAACAAACTAGGAATAGAAGAAAAGTACCTGAACACACCAAAGGCCATATATGTAGAGTTCACAGCTAATATCATACTCAATGATTAAAAACTTAAAGCTTTTCCTCTAAAATCACGAACAAGGTAAGGATGTCTGCTTTTACCACTTGTATTCAACGTACCATTGAATGTCCTAGCAAGCGTGATTTGGCAAGAAAAATAAGTAATAGGCATCCAAATAGAAAAGGAAGAAGTAAAACTGTCCCTGATTACAGATGACATGATCTTCTACACAGAAACCCCTTTAGAATATATGAGTATTCCTTACGTATGGAATATCCTAGTTCAGTATTAATTCAAGCTAGATTGTTATGAATTAAGATGTTAATTGTAAGCACCAAGGTAAACACTAAAAAAAAATCACACTTATAACCACATCAAAAAGAATAAAATACTTACAAATTAACTACAGAGGTGAAAGACTTGTACACTAAAAAGTACAAAACACTGGCAAAAGAAATTAAAAATACAACAAATGAAAAAACATTCTGTGTTCATGAATTAGAAGACTTATTATTGTTAAAATGTTCATCCTACCCAAAGTTATTTACAGATTCAATGTAATCCCTATCAGAATCCCAGTGGCATTTTTGCAGAAATAGAAAAAGCAATTCTAAACTTCATATGCAACCAGAAACTGCCTCAAATAGCCAAAAAGAGCTTGAAAAATAAGGGCCAAGCTGGAGGCCTCACACTTTCTGATTTCAAAATACATTACAAAGATGGTTGGATGCAGTGGCTCACGCCTGTAATCCCAGCACTTTGGGAGGCCAAGGTGGGTGGATCACCTGTGCTCAGGAGTTTGAGACCAGCCTGGCCAACATGGTGAAACCCCATCTCTACTAAAAATCCAAAAATTTAGCTAGGCATGGTGGTGTGCGCCTATAGTCCCAGCTACTCAGCAGGCTGAGGCAGGAGAATTGATTGAACCCAGGAGGCGAAGGCTACAGTGAGCCAAGATCATGCCACTGCACTCCAGCCCGGGCAAAAGCGTAAGACTCCCTCTCAAAAATAAAAATAAAAATATATATATACATATATACACATATACATATATATATACACATATACATATATATACACACATATGCATATATATACATATATACATATATATATATCAAAACTATAGTAATTAAAACAGTATGGTATTGGCAGAGAAACAGACATAGAGTTCTATGGAACAAAACAGAAAGCCCAGAAATAAATCCACACATATATGGTCAGTTGATCCTTGACAAGAATGCAAAGAAGACACAATGGGGAAAGGATAGTTTCCTTCAACGAAGAGTGTTGGGAAAACTGGATATCACTTGCTAAAGAATGAAACTGGGCCAGGCATGGTGGCTCATGCCTGTAATCTCAGCACTTTGTGAGGCTGAGGTGAGTGGGTAGCTTGAGGCCAGGAGTTCAAGACCAGCCTGGCCAACATGGTGAAACCCCACCTCTATTAAAAATATAAAAATCAGCTGGTCATGGTGGTATATTACTGTAGTTCCAGCTACTTAGGAGGCTGAGGAACGAGAATCACTTGAACCCAGGAGGCAGAGGTTGCAGTGAGCCGAGATCACACCACTGCACTCCAGCCTTAGTGACAGAGCAGAACTTTGTCTAAAGAAAAAAAAAAAACGGAGCCTACCTTACACTATATTTAAAAAAAAATCTATTTAAAATGGATTAAAGACTTAAACATAAGACTTACAACTATAAATTTCCTAGAACAAGACATAGAGGAGAAACTTCATGACATTAGTCTTTGCAATGATTTCATGGATATGACACTAAAAGCACAAGAAACAAAAATGAAAACAGACAAGTGAAACTACATCAAATGAAAAAGCTTCTGCATAGCAAAAAATAATAATAATAATAATCAACATAATGAAAAGGCAACCTGTGGGATAAGAGAAAATGCTTGCAAACAACATAAGGGTTTTAATTTCTAAAATATAAGACGTTAATTTCTAAACTCTATACAACTTAATAGCAAAAAGAAACTAATAACCTCATTTTAAAATGGGCTAAGAACTTGAATAGACATTTATCCAAAGAAGACATACAAATGGTCAAACAGGTATATGAAAACATCCTCAGTGTCACTATCATCAAGGAAATAAAAATCAAAACCACAATGAGGTATCACCTCATACCTATTAGGATGACTATTACAAAAAAATTTTAAAAAAGACAAGTGTTGGCAAAGATGTGGAGAAACTGGAACCCATGTACACAACAGCAAAGGAATGTAAAATGGTGCAGATGCTCTGGAAAAAAAGTATGGAGATTTCACAAAAAGTTAAAATTAGAACTACCACATATGATTCAGCAACCACTTCTGGGTATTTATCTAAAAGAATTGCAATAAGAATCTCTAAGAAATATATACACTCCCAAGTTCACTTCAGTACTATTTATAATAGCCAAGATCTAGAAACAACCTAAATGTCTATTGAGAGATAAATGGATACATAAAATATGGTATATACATACAATAAAATATTACTCAGCTTTTCAAAGGAAGGAAATAATCAGCCTTTTAAAAGAAGGAAATCCTATGATATACAACAAAATGGATGAACCTTGAGGACATTATACTAAGTGAAATAAACCATTCACAGAACAAATACTACATAATTCCACTTACATGACATATCTAAAATAGTCAAACTCATGGAAACAGAGAGTAGAATGGTAGTTACCAGGGGCTGGGGTGGGGGAGGGAGAAGTGGGGAGTTGTTAATAAATAGGTATAAAGCTTCAATTATGCAAGATGGGTAAGTTCTGAAAGTCTGCTTTATAACATTGTACCTGTGGTTAACAATATTGTATTGCATACGAAAAACCCATTAAGAGGCTAGATCTTAGATTAAGTGTTCTTACCGCAATAAAATTAAAATTTTTTCTAACGAAGGAGAAATTCAGACATTCCAAGATAAACAGAAGCTAAGGGAGTTGCCACTAGATCTGCCCAATAAGAAATGCTAAAGGGAGTCCTGAAATGAAAGGATACTAGACAGTAACTCAAATTCACATGAAAAAATAAGGAACGCCAGCAAAGCTAACTAAGTAGGGAAATATAAAAGTCAGTATTAATGTATGTTTGGTTTGTAATTCCTCTTTTTCTTCTATAGATTTAAAAGATAACTATATAAAACAATCATTATAAACTATGTTGACGGGCACACAATATATAAGAATGTAATTTGTAACAACATGAAGAGAAAGGATGAAGCTATATAAGAGCAAAATTTTTTTAACATAATTGGCACTACGTTGGCATTAATTCAAACAAGATTGTTTTGAATTAAGATGTTAATTGTAATCACCAAGGGTAACGCTAAGAAAACAACTAAAAATGTATAGTAAAATAAAAGAGAAGGGAATAAAAAAAATGGTATACTACCAAAGATCTATCTAATGCAGACAAGAAGGAATCGTAGAGGAACTGAGGAACAAAACAGACATAACACATGTAGAAAAAAATGGCAGAAGTCCTTCCTTATCACAATTACGTTAAATGTAAATTGATTTAAATATCCAATTGAAAGTCAGAAGTTAGCAAAATGAATGTTTTTCAAAACATGATTCATTTTACACTGTCTATAAAAGATTCATCTTAGATACAAAGACACAAATAGGTTAAAAGTGAAAAGACAGAAAAAGGTAGCCCACGCAAACAGTAACCAAGAGAGCTGGAGCGCCTACACTAATATCAGACAAAAGACTTTAAGATCACAATTATTGCAAGAAACAAAGACACCATATAATGATAAAAGAGTCAATCCATCAAGAAGATATAACAATTTCCACATAATCTCAAAATATATGAAGCAAAACTGACCAAATTGAAGAGGAAAAAGAGTTCAACAATAACATTTGGAGACTTTGACATCATACTTTCACTAATGAATAGGACACCCAGACAAAAGACAATCAAGGATTTAGAAGACTTGAACACCATAAACCCACTAGACATAACAGACATATATAGAACACTCTACCTAACAAAAGAATACATATTCTTTTAAAATGCACATTTAACATTCAGCAAGACAGACCATATTCTGGACCATACAACAAACTTTAACAAACTTAAAAAGAATAGAAACCAAACGAAGTATTTAATCCATATAAAATTAAAGTATAACTCAATAGCAAAAATAAAGTGTGGAAAATTTCCAAATATTCAGAAATTATCAGCTCACTCTTAAATAATAAGTGAATGAAGAAATCATAGAAATTAGAAAATACTTTGAAATAGATGAATATAAAAAAATAACCAAAACTTCTGGAATGCAGTGTAAGCTGCATCAGACAGAAATCTATAGCTGTAAATGTCTACATTAAAAAAGAAGAAAGATCTCAAATCAATAACCTAACCTTCCAGCTTGGAGCAGTTAAGAGAGAGACAGAGAGCGCAAACTAAACCCAAAGCAAACAGAAGGGAGAAATAATAATGTTTTAGAGCAGAGATAATACAAAATAGAGAACAGAAAAACAATGGAGCAAATCAAGGAAACCAAAAGTTGGACCCTTAAAAAGACAAATAATATTGGCATGCCTTACCTAGACTGACCAAGAGAAAAGTTACTAAATTAACTAAAATCAGAAATAAAAATTGGGACATTACTACTAACCTTACAGAAATAAAAACAATTATAAGAAAATGAGCAATGGGATATCAACAAGTCACATAACTTAGATAAAATAGACAAATTCCTAGAAACACACAAACTACCAAAACTGACTGAAAAAGAAACAGAAAATCTGAAATCTATAACGAGAAAAGAATGAATCAGTATCAAAAAACTTCCAGATAAAAAAAGTCCAGGCCCAGAAAGTTTCACTGATGAATTCTGCCAAATGTTTAAAGAATTAACACCAATCTCTCTCAAATTCTTGAAAAAAAATGAAGAGAAGGGAGCATTTCCTAACCTATTCTATGAGGTCAGTATTACTCTGATCCTAAAGCCTGACAAAGATATCACAAGAAAACTACAGACCAGTATGTCCTATGAATTTAGATGCAATAACCCTCAAAAAAAAAAAAACTAGCAAACCAAACCGCAAACCAAACCTAGCAGCATATTCAAAAGATCATACACCATAACCAAGTGAGATTTATCCCAGGAACACAATGGTGTTCAACATACATAAATCATGTTAGGTAGTACAAAACATCAGTAGGATGAAGGAGGGGAGGCACAACATGATCATCTCAACTGATGCAGAAAAAGAAAAGCATTTGACAAAACTGAATGCCTTTTCATGATAAAAACACTCAAAAAACTAGGAAAGGAAGAGCACTTTCTCAAACTGATAAAGAGGATCTATGAAAAAACCCACAGCTAATATCATGCTTAATGGTGTAAGACCAAAAACTTTCCCCTTAGGATTAAGAAGAAAACAAAGATGTCTGCTCTCAACATGTCTATTCAACACCATACTGGATGTTCTAGCCAGATAATTAGATAAGAAAAAGAAACTAAAGGCATCCAAATTAGAAAGAACTAAGTAAAACTATATTCATAGATAACATAATCTTACATGTAGAAAATCCTAAAGAAGCTATACATGCACACAAAAACTACTACAGCTAATAAATTCAGCAGTTACAGGAGAAAAGATGAACATACAAAAAGATAAACATACAAAAATCAGTTGTACTTTTCTGCACACCAGCAATTAAGAATAAAAAATTAGACTTCAGAAAACAGTTCCATTTAAAATAGCATTGCAAATTATAAAATACTTAAGAATAAACTTAACCAAGAAGATGCCTAACTTATATACTGAAAACCACAAAACATTTTTTGAGAGAAATTAAAGAAGATCTAAATAAGTAGAAAGGCATTCTATGTTCATGAATTGCAAGACTTAATATTGTTAAGATGACAATACTCCCCAAATTGATCTACAAATTCAACATAGCGGCTTTCAAAATTCCATTGCCTTCTTTTGCAAAAATGGACAAGCTGATCCCAAAATTCACATGGAATTTTATGAGAGAACTTGAATAGTCAAAAACAATCTTGAGATCTAGAAATCTCACATTTCTCAATTTCAAAACTTAATAGAAAACATCGTCATCAAAACTTGTGGTACTGATATGAAGAGAGACATACAATTCAATGGAACAGAATTGAGAGTCCAGAAATAAACCTATACATCTATAGTCAACTGATTTTCAACAGGAGTATGAATGATTCAACATGATCATTCAATGGGAAAAGAACATCCTTTTCAACAAATGGTGCTGGAATAATTGGATTGCCATATAAAAAAATGAAGTTGGGCCTTTACATGATAGAATATACAAAATCAATTCTATATGGACTAAAGACCTAAATATAAGAGCTAAAACTATACAATTCTTAGAAGAAAACAGAGGGGAAAGCTTCATGACTTTGCATTTGGACATGGATTATTAGATATGAGGCCAAACACACAAGCAGCAGCAAGAAAAAAAATTAGATTTCATCAAATTGTAAAACTTCTGTTCATCAAAGGACACTATTTAAATAGAAGCTAAAAGACAACCTACAGGATGGGAGAAAATGTTTTCAAATCATATATATAATAAGATTCTAGTATCCAGAATATGCAAAGAACTCTTAAAACTCAACAACAAAAAGACAATCAACCCAATTTAAAAATGGGCAAAGGATGTGAAGAGACATTTCTCCAAAGAAGACAAACAAATAATCAATAATCACATGAAAACATGTTCAACATTGTTAGTCATCAGGAAAATACAAATCAAAACCACAGTGAGATACTACATAGTAGTCACTAGGATGGCCATTAACAAAAATTGAAACTAACAAGTGTGAGCAAGGATGTGGAAAAATTACAATGCTTATCCATAATGGTGGAGATTTAAAATGGTGCAGCAACTGTGGATAACAGTTGTGGTTCCTCAAAAAGTTATCATGGTATTATTATATGATCCAGCAGTTCCACTTCTAGCTACATACCCAAGAGAAGTGAAAAGAGACCTTCAAACAAAAATTTTTACACAAAATTTCACAGCAGCATTCACTATTCATAATAACCAAGAAGTGGAAACAACCCAGTGTCTATCAGCTGATGAATGCATAAACAAAATGTGGCATAACTATACAATGGCATATTATTCAGCCATAAAAGGGTATGACGTATCAATACATGCCACAAGATGAATGACCCTTGAATAAATTATGCTAAATGAAAGAAGCCAGACATCTAAAACCACGTATTGTATTATTCCATTTACATTAAATGTCCAGAACAGGAAAATCCATAGAGACAGAAGGCAAGTCAGTGTTTGCCAGGATGTAGGGGAAAGGGATATAAGAAATAATTGCTTCTTGGGTACTGGGTTTCTTTTGCAGTGATGTAAATGTTCCGGAATTAGTTGTGATGGGTGCACATACTGAAAACCACTGAATTGTGCACTTTAAAATGGTTAAACTGGTGAGTTTTTTTCAAAACAAGTTCAACAGTTTTGGATTTTCAAAAAAAATAAAAAGCAGCCGAAATTTCAACTCAAGAGAGAAGGGTGTGTTTTAAAAAATGCACCTCATGAAAAGTTATGATGATTTTGTTTCTTCTCGTTCTTATTTTTCTTATCTCCAATAACTTGAAACTGCTCCCCCAAAAGAGTGTCTTTTAAAATTAACTTCTGACCTACATTAAAAACTGGCATAAATAAAAATATATATCTAAATGAAATTAATATAAAATTTACATTTCTTTGAAAAAAAAACTATATGTTTTTAACTGAAATGACTGACCTTCCTTATTAAATAGTAGTTATCAGTCCCAAATGGAATTTTGAAAATAATATCTAATCAACTGTTCTGTGTAATATAGTTGTAGTATTTGAAAAGTTGAATGAAATATGTTGCTTAAAAACTAACAAGTATAAATAAAATGTAATTGTTTTTCCTAAAAACAAATATGCTCAGGTTAAGTTCCTTAACATCCAAGAAAAGAAATAACATCTGCAGGAAAACAAGTTCTTTCTTCTATTTGATTATTATGTCAGAAGTTAGTATTAAAATTCAACTCAGCGGGTAAGACTTAGTTTTATTCTAGAATGAATGGTACAAACCTTGAAAACACACGTGTTTAAAACAGTAAGAAATATAAATAGTCATACTATTTTACCGTGCACAGTAAACTTTGCTAAAGAGTTTGGATGTATCCATATCCATTTTTACCATCCCATGAAAGAGCCTGGACCCTCCTTCCATACTACTCTTTGTTTCATCAAAGACAGCAAAATGCCAATGGAAAGTCCAAGGTGGCCAGAAAAATAAACCCATTGAACTCTGGCATGAAGACAGGTGGGCCTGCATCTTCCTGAGACCTTCAGAGGACTCTCTGGGCCACCTCCTTATCACTCATTCATTCTCACTCATACCTCACAGAAAACAGAATTATCCCCAATTATCTTTCCTAAGTTTTCACTTCAAGCTTGAAAAGTAATTTATAACTTTAAAACCACTATATTAATAGAATTTTCTAAAGACATAAATCAAAATAATTAACCACTAAATCTGAAGAGAGGAAAAGCCATAAAGCAAATGCAAATCTACAATGGCTATAGACCAGATTTACAGACAGCTTTCTTTCCATATGACACAAAAATCAAAAGATGAACTACAACTGAAGAACTGTATGATTATCATCATCCTGTTGCAGTCAGTCTTTATTATATTTAAACGATACATTTTGCCATTTTCATAAGAAAAGAAGAAGGTACAACATTTACATTTCATATTGGTGATGGTTTTTCCCTGATGTCAAAGTTCATTCCCCAAGTTAGCTGCTATCTAACTTTTGTTTTCTCCAACTGGGATGATGAAAAACCAACTGGATTTCAAAGTCAACATTAACTATATAAAAGGGTATGCCATGTATATGACGTAATTGACTTTTCTATCCACCAAGTTCAAAAAAACATACCAAAGATGTCTCTTTCACTGCAAATCTAAATTTCAGATTTGTGGCACATATGACGTTAATGTGACTATATTTAAACTATACTGACTAGCTAAACTTTTTTAAATGGGAAGGGGGAGAAATCATAATTTCAAAGAAGCTTAGGAAATAGCACTCAGATTTTTTTTTTTTTTTCAAAATACTTTTGTTGACATAAAATAATGCTGGTCACTGTCAAAATATAAAAGAATACAGGGGTCCATTGTTTTTAAAATGTTAAAATGCATTAACTATTAGTTTGCTAATTTTATTTAATACGCCCTTCAAAAGGTTAGTTTTAGGGTATTTTAAGTGACTTATAAAATGATATTATATAAAAAATTGATTCACAAGGTTATTCTAAATATGATTCATTCATAAATTCCATGTATCTTTAAAGTACTTAATGTTTGCATTTCTAATAATTTGCCTATCAGGCAGTAGCAGAAACATATAAACAATGTTTCTCTACTTTTGAATGATGAAATAATGAACACATCTTTCAATGCAGAGTGGAGTGCTAACAAAATACATGGTCAATAAATATGTTTTTACTAGTATCATAATACTTTTATTATGCTGTTCATCACTACAAATTAAAACTCAGAGTTTATCATACAGGAGTGATCAAATTTGAAAACAATAGAATATATTAAATAATTAAATTTCTACTTTAAGAATATATTCTTACAAGAAAGAAAATTTCAATTTGAATAACATTACTACCTAGTTTATATATATGAGTATTACTAAATAAAATACATGTTTCTCTCTATACATATATATATAGGACCGTTGGTTTAAGAGTGGTAAGAGGTTAGACACTGTGGTCAAACATTTTATCATTATGAGACATATAAGGATCTTAACGACCTCTGCTTTGTTCAGCAAAGACCGCAAATAATTCCTAGTGCAATTACACCAGTTTGGGGAAACCACTATTTTCATAGTTTTATAGATATATAAAGTGAATTCTGAAAAAAGCATGCAATATAGCACTATGTAATGGAAATTTCCAGTCATCTACAAAGCATCTTTTTGTTAATTTATTTTTTTAAGTTTCAAAATCAATGAAAGTACTTTGTGGCTAATAAAAATAATGACTAGGTGTCATGACACAAATTGAACAATATTAAAGAAAAATAACAGTACCTTGTGAAGCGTATTTTCTACTGCTCTCATGTGATTAGCAACACATTCTTTGTCTCTAGAAAAAATAAAAGATTAAGTGTTAGTAAAACTCAAACCTTACTACAACTGTTACACATTTAAGTCACTGGTATTAAAAAATAAGGGTCTGATATCACTGTTCTCCTTTTATTTTTTTAATTTATTTTAACTTTTAATTTTTTAATTCATTGTTCTCCTTTTAAAACTATAAAAACTAACCATATTCACTGATATATTTCCACATTTAACTAATATCTTAAATTTTATTGCCTGTCCTAAATCGGGGTAGGGGAGAATAAAAAGGTAAAAAAGTGAAAAACAAAGAAAAAAATCACAATTACATTATTGATCATTTAAAATGTGCTGTAAACGGTAAAGCTTTATTCTTTTATTTCTAATGAAAAAGACTTTAAAAATCTTAGGGATGGGGATATATAATAAATGACCATACTATGCAAAATAGTATTTTCCTTTCCACACAGTCTTTTTATGCTATAATAATTACACAGAAAACTCCTCCGTGACTTGTCTAGGAATATGCAAAGTTACTAGTTTCTCCTATCAGCCTAGTATATTGAATGTAGCCTTCATAATGAAATAAAAAGTTTGAATGAAAATACTGAAGATAAAAATCTAATTGTAAATTGAAATTTAAAACTGTAAATAATGTATTAGTCTCCAGATTTCAAATTAGCTTTCTTTAGTTTTATAAAAACATGTGCCCGTGGTCACAGATCATAGACATGTCAAAATACTGAATTAACAGCAATGTTTTGAAAACACAATTTGAATCTGGAGGTCTTATAAGCCTATTTTCATTCGTCTCAGAATTTTCTCAGTGCTATAAGACTCACTGGAAATTACCCGGGCTAAGCCTCTCATTTGACATGATGAAACTGGGAGTGAACAGTAACAACAAAAACTGATTTAGTCAAACTTATATTTTAAAAAATGACAAAAACATACACCTCAGATGGTGGTGCAATGTTACATAGCTTTACAATTTTCCAAAAAACTACCAGTGGTTATTCAAACATGCCAACATTTTGGCCTTGTGTCAATTCATGTTTTCATTATGTTTGAGCAATGTCACAAACCCTGTGGCAAAGCTTATGAATATCCTAAGATTGTGGATTCCTTGTTCAGTGATTTATATACATTCTGCAGTTTACAGACTATATTCATATCTGATGATATTTTATGCTTAAGAGTTTGTCTCAAAAAATATTTAACGTATATTTTTGCAAGTAAAGAAATTCAGAATTCTAAATTTAGAAAACACTGAGTTTATCAAAATTAGATGTTTCTTTACTCCTTGAAAATAGATTTTCTTTAAGCCATGCTGTTGTACAAAGAACTGTCTTTAAAGTATTCCATGAAATTTGATATGAGGAACAAATAAAAATGCCCAAGAGAACTGTTCAACGTGAACTTCACAATGTATGTCAACTTGATTACCTGGTTCAAAATAAAAAAGGAAAAACACTTTCATCACATTTACATAGTGGTCTACTCTGAAAACTGTATATTTTTCTACTTAAAATATGAGAATATACAGCTATAAAAATTAAATGAGTTTTCCATGGTCAATATGTTTTATTGTATTTTTTAAATGCTATGATATACATGCTGATTGTATGCTAACATTTCTTTATGGAAATATTACTCGCAATATTACTATATAATAATATATGCAGAACAAAATTTTGGAGACAGTGGAGCGAAGAGAATAGGAATGTATAACAGAAGATACTATACAAAACTTTATTAAATAGAGTCTTACATTTCACATTAATAAAACATAGTTTCTAACATGTAAGACTACAACAGAGCCCAAAATAAGCATAGTTAGAGGTTATATAGAAGCTTATACTTTTCTGAGGTTTCTCAATAAAATATACATTTAGTATGTTAAGAGTTTTTCTTTTTTGAGGATATATCAGAGAATTTCAAAGAAAGACAGCTGTACTTTTGTTTTCTAACACTGTATTATCCAGGGCTAAAACCCGGAGCATGAAAGTAAGAATTGATCTTTTGTCTGTTTTAAGTGATCTCCCCAAGGTCCAAATGCTCACTTGGCTGCCATGCGGAGGGCACTCTCTGCATCATGGATGTTCTCCTCCAGTCGACGCTTGTCCTGCTCCAGCTGGGTAAGATGTCTATTGAGCTGACGCAGAGATTGATCTTTTCTTCTCAGCTCCATCTTTGCCTCGGAGAGACTCTGCAAGCAGACAGAAAACAGAGTTACTTGTCAGCCCTGATAATTAACTTCAATTTATGCCATAGGCTATTAAACAAAGAAGAATACAGACTGACTGAGAAGTAGACTTGAGTCATTACACATCAAAGTTTAACAAATTTTCTGCAAAAATTTTATATACTTTCTAATTAGAAATGATAGAACTGATAAGGTTTTGGAAAATGTTTGGTTACAAAATACAGTTCCATTTTATTTTTTTAAGTACTGCAAGGCAAATAAATTGTATTCTTACTAAAAATAATCTGATTATAAAAATCTCAAGTTGTACTTTCTTTTAATGATGAAAAATAAAGATTTCAGGGTAGAAAGCACATGAAATTTAGAGTCAATTTTATTCCAAATAGAACTAGAGTTAAGAACTATCATATGCCCAAACTATGCATGTGATTGAGAAAATGATAGACCAGGATATCTATAAGAAAATGGTAAACCCAAGATGAAAGAGTACCACTACTGTCTTTATAAATATATAGTTAGGTGGCTATACACATTTCAGCAAACAAACAAATTGGACTCTAAAATAAAATTTACTTGCTTCCCAGTAAATAACTCTCATGTCAAGGATAGCAACACAAATAGGATCAACATCTTTTAACTAATAAAGTTATAAATAATACTTGCATTCAGAATTATTTGTGTTCTGTAAATATTTTCTTAGTCACAGAAGTACAAGATCTGTTGATTTATATTTTCTATCGACTTTAATCTGAAATATTTACTTAACGCAAAAATTTCAAGATGCAATTGTGCAACTTTATATTGAAGGCTTAGAATCAGAAGCTCACAATTGAGAGAAGTATTTTCTAGACCTCACTTAAAATTCTAGGATACAAAATAGTACAGGGATCAGAGGATCGCTTAGCACTAAAAATCTTCTTACTCCTTTGCCTAAAAAATTTCTAGAATAAGCTCATCAAACAGTTTTTTATTAAATTTGTTGGATGGTGAGCTAAATAATTGAGTGCATACACATAATGTTTTTTTCTTGCTCAGTTTAGCCACACATTAACATCCACACTGTGCTTCAAATATCTAGTAAAGAATAAACAAAAATGTTATAATTTCATGTGTAACTCTTCTAACAGTATTCTTTTAGTGCATTCACAATGAGTAGTATAAAAAAAAGAATAGTATAAAAAACTTAAGCTGTGTACATGTTAAACCAATTAATTCCCTCTAAATGCTGGTGAATTGAAAGCCATCATCAGTCAAACCAGGTATTTTTAAATGTTGAAAGTTTTAAAATTCAGTCATTCACTTTTCAAATAGTCGAGTTACTGTCAAACAAATATAAATCAAAAAATTAAACAAACTATGACTACTTATGAGACATTGTATTTTGTTTTAAATCTTCACTATTAACAGATCTTCACAAACGTTCCACCACAGAAATAGTCACTGATTCAAACCAACTTTAAAAAGATGGCAAAGAATAAATTTTTAAAACCATGCTAAACCTACTAATTTTGTGCCAATGCTAAGATAAAGACACTAAAGCATTATAAGGTTTCTTTATTTAAAAAAGTAAAATCCTTTTGAGTTCCTTTTAAAGTCAGCATTTCTGACATCTTTCAAGCTACAAAAAAATCAATTTGTCAAATATGAAGATCAAACTAATGATCCAACACCAGTTATGGATAAAGCTTGAATTCTTCCAACAAAAACAATACATTTGTGCCAGTCCATTCAAATTCTTCTGCTCAATAACTCTTATGACTAGAGGTGCATATTGGTGAGGGGACTATCCAGCATTCAGTATATCATCTCTAACCTTATCCAGACTGAAGCTTGCTGATCCAATCTCAGGGAATCCATGACTTTGAAATTATCATAAACCCACACTTGACTTTTCAACAATCCTATCATATACTTTCAAAGAAGATATAACTCATAACATTAGAATTTCTACTACATAGCTAAATCTTCTCATTTCCATTCTTTCATTTTCATGTCTCGGGGCAACGACAGGAGTCATCAAACTCTTCTAAAGCTTATACTATTTCAGGGGCATAGAAAAGAAACAAAAAGTGGTATAAACAAAGTGATATAATTCATACTTCCTTGAGTATGAAAACAAAAATATAGTTTTTTTGGAAAAAAAGATCACAGTTTTATAACTTATAGACATAGAATTCTCATTTGAAAAGAGGAGAATGATATCATAAAATACATCAGTGGGTCCTAAGATTGATGGGGATGTGTGTAAAACACCAAGACATAAACCGTGATTCAAGAATAAGTCTTTTCCCTAATACTTAACGTTTTTTAAATAACAAAAACAGAATATTTAAAAATCCTAACACTGAGCTTTAAAGAAAAATATATTTGTGTATATATATTTACATATATATACACATCACATATATATTTATAAATATATATCCATATATCACATATAATTTTAAATTCAGCTTTTCTTTTCTCCTGTTCAGACTGATCTAATTAAAACCCATGATAAACTTTATGGACTCTAATATTTCCAACTGAATGACTGAAACCAAGAGGGTGCGCCTCTAGGCAACAAGGCAACAATGATAAGCAGCAGGTTAGCCACTAATTTCTCAACCAGGGTAGATTGTGAAAGTGTGATGTTCTGATATCCAAGAAACTGTTCAGGAGAGAATAGGATAAATCAAGTTTAATAACTCCGCTCCTAATTGTTCCCCCAATGCTCAACTCTAATTACTTGGAGAACTCTCCTGACTGTCACCTGATATTAAGTTGTTGGAGGCTGAGCCTGGAACAGCGAGATAATCAATAAACATTTAGTGGGGAGAAGAATGAAGATCCTGTTAAGCAGTGGGAACCTGCAGCACCCAAAGCCCTTCTGCTCATGAGAAAACCTATGGGACAGCCATAGTGATTGCAAAGCAATAATCCAAAGCACTGTTTTTAGGCCTTGAGGCCCTTAAGCAACAGTACATTTGAGGAAAAAAGGTTAACACGGTCACCCTAATTACAGCCCACTTTCACATACTTCATATATAAGTGAAGACAAGCCAATTAGGTAGAAAGGAAGATAAGGGAAGTTTTATTTGTATACTAATTAAACCCCTGATGAAATTAAAGGAAAAACATACAGCTCTGTAATTGTGTCTGAGAAAGGTCACTTCAGGTTCAGTTATCAGAACAGCACAGCCTTGAGATATTTCACTTAATCCACAATACAGCCCTCATTTTGTACTCAGGTCTTAATATTTACCAAGAAAAAAAAATTCAAAGCCTGATACTGAATTTATCTTTAAACAGTGTTGTGAACAATTTTAGCTGTTAGAAAGTTAAGGCTACATATGATAACAAGAGTCTTTTAAAGAGCAGAAAAAAATACTCTAACTACACAAGAACCAATGTCACAATATTATCAACGATTTCCAGTTTTCATTTTAAATCCAAAATGTTTTAAAGCAAATTTTTACAATGGTATCCCAAAATGACTGTATTTCAAAAGCTATTATATAATATCTTTATTGCATTTCTTTTTAGATAATGATGTCGTTGCTTACCTTCATTTTCTCTGTTAAGGAAGAAAAAACCAATGCTTTCACTTAACTACTCCTATAAGAAAATACTTACATTTGATTGTTTCCAGAAATGATCATGAAATGCTATTTACTATTAATGAAAGCTGGCAGGAAAAGTATGGATACAAAGGAAGTAGTGAAGTATAGGAAAAGCTTAGGAATAGAATACATGGTAAATGTGAATATTAAATGACCCACACATTTTTTCAATGTATTTTTTCTTATCCATAGTTCCTGAAGTTTCTATAATAAGCCATGTATTACTAGTGAATAACAGCAAAAATTATTTTAAGTCATACATAATATTATATTTCTAAAGCTTCAAATGTTTATTAAGGCTAATAATTTTTAATTAATTATAAAATAAATTGAAATTCTATTACCTCACACCTATGAAAATATTTTGTGCAATGAAAATATTTTTAAATAACAGCTTTATTGAGATGTAATCCACATACTAAACAATTCACTCTTTTAAGGTGTACAATTCAGTACGTATTCACAGAGTTTTACAACTATCACCAATAGAGGTCTTTTTTGAAGTAAAATTCCTTAGGAAAAAAACCTTATCAAAACAATGTGGCTATCTAAATAATATTATCTCTCAGTTTCAGCAAACTCTAGTTGAAAACTGCATAAGATATACAAAGTGTATCATTCTGTTTAGAAATGATTTTTGAAATAAAAAATTTATGAATGAATTCCCTGAATTGGAATATTTAATTAATAAATGTGGTACAGTACAAACGTTAAAGTTATCTTAAAGGGTATGCATATCTCTTCAACTAATATTTCTGGATGCCAAGCGAATCACCCAACATAGTTCTTTCTCATAAGGGTACAGTATAGCAGTGCTTTAGACCATTAGGGCGCTAAGAAGACCAAGCCCCAGGGGATATTGCTTTTATAGATTTTCTTTTGTCTAATGGGAAATATCTATGGATCTACATTCCTACACACTAAAAGCTAATGGCTTATTCAATTTGGTATAAAAAGTTAGTCATACAAAATGAAAGGCAAGACAACAACACAAGTGTTATAAGAACTAGGGTACATTTCCTTGCAGGGGGAAAAAATATAACATTTAAAGAAAAATAAATTTATTGCTGCCTGACTGTTCCTTTAAACAGCTGTAGATTGCAATAAATTTGGTTAAAAAGCTTAGTAAAATTAGTGTTTGAAAAGGAAATAAGGCTGTCTTCAGCCCTGCTGTTATGTAACAACTAAAAAATTATATTAATCAAGAATTAATTAAATACTTGCTAGGTGGATCAAACTGTACAGGTTGTCACAGAAACTATAAACAAAAAAATGATACAACAACCAAATTTACAATAGGGCTGGGTAAGCAAGTTAGGAATGAAACTAAAGAATAATATATTTTATAATAAAGCCAGAAAATCTGTAAGATAAACAATTAGATAATTTACAATAAAAATACAACAATAAAAGATGTTGGTATATAGTACAGTTTATATCTGAATAAATTTCGATCTTGGTATCTTATATTTTATATGAGGAATTTAAATATAAAGTTATGTAATTTAAATTAATCTTCCTTAGGGATACTATCTTTTATTGTTTTCTAGTAATACCTACACAGAAGGTAGGTGACATATTTATAAACTGAAGCTGAAACTCAAATAACTTACCCACTTTCAGGGTTAAATAAATGGCAGTCTTAGTTAGAACTCACATGTCTAGTAAGACAACAGATGTTAAGGTATCCTACAAACTGTAAAAGACTACATAAATGTAAAAGGCAGGATTAATAATTACACTTCTACATGTAATGTCATTACAGACTGTTCTTTAAATCTCCACCTATATATGACGACTTATGAGTGCCTATATTATTTCTGCCTCATTTATTTACTTATACATACATACAAATATGTATAATTTTTAAAATTATTTTATCACACTTGAAAAAGATAAAAGGAAATTAACAAAGAAGAGTGTAAAATACACTACTTTTATAAATAGGCCATGTGACAGATGATTAACAACAAATGGGGCAAATGAGTAACGAAAATTCACCTTAAAAATTTCCAAGTATGCTATAAGATTTTGTTGTATAATGCCTCATGATTATCTGTACCATATTCTCACATATGCCTTTGAAAATGTCTTCCTAAATGGTGTCAATATAAAATAGAAAAGCTAATTCTTCCCAGTAAACTAACTGAAAGTGATCAATAATAAAATATAATGGAATAAAAAGGAACTTCATAAGAGTATTAAAAATATATTGAATGCTATTTGTTCTAAGCCTCGCATATAAAGCACAAAACTCTTTGGGATAGACTAAATGTATTAGATAACAGTGAAGTAAAGTGGAAAAGAAATAGTTAAAACACATTTTAAATGACCAAAAAAAGGAGGATAGTAAAGAGAACCACAAAAACCCTCTCAACTGGAAAATATACTCAGAAAAGTACAAAATAGAAAAGTGGTAGCTAGATTTATTGTGACACACGACATGTAAGCAGTAATGTGGCAGTAATTTTTCTGAGTATAAAGCAAACAGTTTGGCTGCACTGCAGACCTCATGAGAGAGAAACTACCTGCAGATGACAACCATCATGATGCTGCTATAAGAAAATCAGCTCTTATATGACCTCTACATTCTCTTGGCAAATACCTAAGAAATACAAGGGGACAGAATACACATGGGCTCTTCTGTTGGACCTTATCAGCTATAGCATACTCAAAAACTTCGCAGAGGTGACAACCCCAGCTATGTGGAGGTCCAAAAAATTGCTGAATTCCCTGGCAATATTTTAAATGAGTCGAGCTATGAATTAAGTTGTAAAAAACTATCATTTAGAATTTAAATGCTGTTTTAAAATCATTTGAGAATTACCTAAAACAAATGTCTGAAAAGAATTTGAAAAAATGTGAATAATTTATAAAGGGCTTCATATAGTTGGGTTTCTAACATTTAAATAAAAAATTTTGTTGAAAAAAATCTTTCAACTTCGAGAATTGTTTTGGTGATAGAAGTGAATAATAGGGTAAATAAGCCTATTAATAATTAAAATACTCTTACATTAATATTTTCACTGTACTACAGAATTTAAATGGCCATTATTTAACGTGAATATGTTATATATTAACTACTTTTAATAAAAGTAAATCAAATACCAACTCAATAAAATTCAATTATTTAAGAGAATTTGAAGGTCAAATTTAAAATTGGGAAAATAAATTTAGGTTATTTTAGACTTAAATGTAAATAAAGTTTTGAGTTTTTTCTTAAAAGTTTATTCACTGGATGATTTTTCATGCATTAAGTATTTTACTACTGATTTCTATCTTAATTTTAGAAGTACGTTCATGGGGGAAAAAATTCTAGACAGCAAATGTTTGCTGACTTTCACTATGGGGAGTGTTCCACATATTTTCTTGTACACACAGAACAGTGCCTCTCATATTGTAAGTATTCAACAAATGCTGGCCATTATAACTGCTGTTGTTATTTCCCCTATAATCACTAGGGGGAAAAATTACTTGAGTTAACAACTAAGTATCATTATTATCATTATAACTCAAGCATATTATAATTACATTAGTTCATTTGATTCTTTATAATCCAGTGAGGTATGTAGTATTACCATTCCTGTTTTACACGAGAAAACTAAGAATCAAAGAAGTTATTTCCCTAAAGTCATGAAACTAATACATAGGTTTATGTCAAAATGTGAGCCCTTCTTCTGAATCTAAAACCTTCTTCTAAACTCTGTACTACAGTAGTATTAGTAACAATGTCTTCAGATTTTCCATAAAATCTACTAACTGGGAAATCACCATGAAAATGTAAAACCAATATTTCTCTTATTTATCAAACTCCATAAAGTTAGTAAGGTACTTTAATATATTTAAATGGTTACTTTCTACTTATATTAAAGTCCAATAAGAGCTTCAGTATTATTTAAGGATACACTTTCAACATCAAACATTGAAGAATGCACAACTCAAGATCCCTTGTGTGAAAGTAGGATCACTGTCATCACTTATTAAATGTACTAATAAAAAATAAATATTTGTAAAGAAATGATGAATTGTATAGCACTCCATTGTAGTGTAGAATTTTATAGAACTCAAGACACATTGGGCTGTTGCTTTTTTTAACCTTTCAAAAAGCAATGGACTTATTTACCTTTCCTTTATAAGTTAGCAACAACAGCACTTAACTTTCCCTGTAGATCTTAAAATTTGACTGCCTAGCATAGTATCACCTTTTTAATATTTGTAACAGCAACCCACCCTATCACAACAGTACATCAAGATACCAAGCTCAATAATACAGCATCTGTAGCTACCTCTTCCTAGTTAGGGAGATCTTAGCTGCTATGTAAGAAGACACTTATGTGCCTAATTTAAATCAAAAATGTCATCTTTAAAAAACTGGTATCCAGCCAGGCGTGGTGGTGAATGCCTGTAATCTCAGCACTTTGGGCGGCTGAGGTGGGCAGACTGCTTGAGGCCAGGAGTTCAAGACCAGCCTGGGCAAAATTTGAAGAGGATGCTTGAATTAGTGGACTCCCAACTCCCATCCTTCTTTAAACTGGAATTTGCTTTAATGTTTTCTATGAAATTTGTGTAAGATTTTGTTTAAAGAAAGGGTTCTTTGGCTAAATATACTTGCCAACTATTGTAATAGAAGGCCATGGGAAGCTTCTGAAGGATTCTAGGCTGTGAAGTAGCCCTCTTTGATCTGTTTGGGAATCATATACATAAACTATAACTGTCTAATTAAAGAAATACAAGAGGTCATTCTGGCTATATCATCATAGCTCATTTAAATCTTCAGTGAAATTCTAACCAAGGTTTAATATGATTTCACCTGTGAGTAAAAGATACAATGATATACTACGTTAAAAATGATTTTAAAAGAACTGGCTTATAATAGTTTTCCTTAATATGCTAGAGTATTATATCAAAACTTACTTTTACATTACTCAGAGTATATATTAAATATTTACTTCCTATAAACGTACATTCTAGCCATATATTTTCTATTTCCATTAATTATTAAATCCTACAAGGTATTTGAATTATATGATAGAGAGCCATAAATCCTACGTCATAGCAGAAATATATGATGGAAAGAATATTATTTTAGGAACACCAAAAAGAGGATTAACAATTGAACTAGTAATTGTTTTCTAAGGAGAACTACACTATTTCGGCTACGGTTTTAAAATGTTTTCGGTTATTATGTTGTGTTGTTTTGAAGTAAAAGAGGGTAGAACAAAGTTACCACTGGCAATAACCACTGAGTGAGATTTCTAAAAGGGTTTCTAAAAGGGTTGGTACCGGCTTTCCCATCGTGCAATAAACCATGAAAGTTATTTTCTAACATATCTGAGTGAAATATATAATTTTTAACCACTCTTCACTTGTATTAATTAAAGAAAAAGAGAGTGAAGCTGACTAATACAGAGTTGTTAAAACAAAGATGAAGGCTCACAACTAAAACAACCAGTTTCAGCAACAGTTGGAAGCATATTCAAAGTACTGCTGGGACAAGGCAGAGGGATGGACTCAAGCCTCTGGGCAATTTCTTGAGGAAGTGTGCTTATGAAAACCCCTGTATTTGTTCAGGCAGTAATAGTTGAAAAATATATATTCTGGGGAAGTAACATAGCAAAACATAGCATTTTATAGGTTTGCTTCAAATGGAATTTTCCTGTATAAGGGTATATGTGTATATATGTACATGAATATATACATACGCAGTAAATAGTACCATTTTGGTTACAAAGAGCTTCCTATAAAATTAGTATAATTTATACTTCTGATCCCTCTGTAACTAACCCATTCACCTGAAGAAAAACATAGTTGTTCTAACCTTCTAAATGAGCGAGATCGCCATCTAGTGGTGATGCTTTAAAATGTCAGGAATATGGCTTCTGGAGCCTAGAAAATGCTCTGTGGAATGTGGTGGACACTGAGTACATATTCTAGAACATTCAAATTTTCTTAAACAACAAACAACATAATACACGGAATAATCTTTTTCTTTTATACTTAAAAAACCTCTAGAACGAGAGAGAAAAGCATCAACCAGACATATGACTCCCGGAGATAACTATTTTCAACCCTACTGACCAAACTAGGGAAGAGGGTTGCAGATGTTAAAATGTAAAGTTACACCAAATTTGGCCAATGTGGCTAACTAGAAAGCAGATTAATTATTTCTATACATTATATAATGAAAAAGATAAGTTACCGTAGTAGATTTTATTATTGGTCAAACTATTTGTTCCTTCTCCCAGAGGGGAAGGTGTATTCTCCTGTTCCACTGATACCAACTTTGACGACGTAAATCGGTGGTGTCCTTTCTGGAAAGAAGATTATATATTCCCTGTCCTGTCAAAATCAGGAATGGTCAAGTTACTTGCTTTGGCCAATGAAATGTGACTAGAAGTAAAATGTCAATTCCTATCGGAGAAAAGGACAGCAATGTCACATGTAGACACCTTTAAAACAAGACCGGCCGGGCGCGGTGGCTCACGCCTGTAATCCCAGGACTTTGGGAGGCCGAGGCGGGCGGATCACGAGGTCAGGAGATCGAGACCATCCTGGCTAACACGGTGAAACCTCGTCTCTACTAAAAATACAAAAAATTAGCCGGACGCGGTGTCCCAGCTACTCAGGAGGCTGAGGCAGGAGAATGGCATGAACCCGGGAGGCGGATCTTGCAGTGAGCCGAGATCGCGCCACTGCACTCCAACCTGGGCGAGAGAGTGAGACTCCATCTCAAAAAATAAAAATAAAAATAAATAAATAAAATAAAACAAGACCAACAGCGTTCCAGATAAAGAACACTCTATCAGCCTCAATCATGGGGTATGGACATATGAAGCAGAAGCACACAGCTAACCCATGATGAATATGCATACTGTGTGAGAAATCACTTGTGGTTGTAAGGTCACTGTTTAGAGTTATTTGTCACTGCAACATAGGAGAGGGTATCTTAACCCATTTTTCTACATTTGGCAATTTAATATTTATATAACTATGAAGTCATCAGAAGATACTTTAGAAAATCAGTGTCTAGGCTCATTTAATATTGGATCATTGGGGGAAGATATGAAGTTTAATTAAATATTAAAATCACAGCAAGTCATATGAGACTTAGGTGAGTATGTAAATATAAGGATATTACAGAAAAATAATTTAATAATTAAAAATTGAAGACAACAACAAAATAAAGAGGGGTACAATACTGTAAAACATACTATTTTTAATATACATATGATAAATTACTAATATGCATGTATATATGTAAATAGGTACACTTAAAAATATGAAAGGCATAAACCAAAATAGTAATGACAACACTTTTTTCTTCTTAGTGTTTTTATTACTTTCAATATAATATGTATAAACTTTATGTAATTAAAAATGCAACTGACAGCCAGGTGCAGTGGCTCATGCCTGTAACCCCAGCACCTTGGGAGGCCAAGGCGGGTGGATCACTTGAGGTCAGGAGTTCGAGACCAGCCTGACCAACATGGTGAAACCCTGTCTCTACTAAAAATACAAAATTAGCCAGGCGTGGTGGCGCACACCTGTAATCCCAGCTACCTGGGAGGCTGGGGCAGGAGAATTGCTTAAACCAGGGAGCCAGAGGTTGCAGTGAGCCGAGATCACGCCATTGTACTCCAGCCTGGGCAATAAAAGCGAAACTCCAACTCGAAAGAAAAAAATGTAATTGATACAATCTTCATAAGCTCAACTTTCATCACAAAATCTTAAATTTAGACACAGGATATCATAATAGTAATTAAAACTGATTTTTAATGTGCTCTAGTAAACAAAGATAGGAAATTGCTCAGTTATATAACATTTTATCAAATGGTAAATAAATACAAATACATGTAATATGCAACTAAATTTAATCATTATAATTTATTCAACTCTTTGAGGGGGAAATATTTCAATGACCTGTTTCCCTCTAGGGAATAAACAGGGCCTTAGTATTTCTTAAGCTAATAGTCACATCATAATACATATCCATCTGATTCCCAGGATTTTGTCAAACCCTCTCCCCAATTAAAGTTGCCTGTTTTTCAGACTTTTAGCCATGACACAACTTAGAAACCCCAAATCAACATTCTTCACAGATAAATGATTTTCTAAATTCCACAAGGACTCTATGTTCTGTGTCACAGGACATAGATCAGAAAAACAGATGAATTCTATTTCCATCACAGAAATGATTTTGATGATTTTGGTTTGCTTTGATACTCTGATTTTACTCCTAAAATAAGATAAAACCACCATAAAGTAGCATCCTGTTTCATCTATCACAGTGATTTTCCTTGTTGATACCCTTAACAATAATCCTTGTAGAGTGCATATACATCCCTAACCACATTTTGGCAATTGGCCAGGCTTTTGCTAGCACAAGATAAAACTGACAAATATGCTTTACCCTTTGCAGTTTCAGGCATTCTAATTTTATCAAGGTTAATACTACTTTATACATTTTCTGAACTAAAACACAGAAAATAATACTCGCCAGCACTCCATAAGATCAAAGCATTATAAAGTCATATTCATTGGGTAGCCTCTTAATCGTGAATATACTAAAATAAAATGCAATTTGTTAAGATTAATAAATAATGGTGTTTTCTGGAAGAACATCTTAAGTAGTGATGTAACAGTGCAATATTACTAAACTTCCAAATGAAACTTGAGTATGTTAATTAAATGTTTTCTATAAACAGAAAGGTATAATGGTTTAGAATACATATCCCCACATGGGGTAAAATTACCTCTAAAATGAATTAAACATTGCTACTTAATCATGCTAGAAATATGAACATATAATTAGCTAATTACCTCCAAAGACTGAGACATTTAAATTTATCCTCATTCCACTACAAATGTAATATTCTAAAGTTGGTTACTATGATTGATGACAATTAAATTAAATATTTCTGAAACAAAACCATTGCTGAGTCTCAGATTAATGAGAACTAAAATAATCACAATCAAAAAGTGAATAAATTTTAATTAGTCCTTTAGGTTACAATGTACTGTTTATTAATTTAAAATTGGGTCCACTGAAACAACAAGTATTTTCATAGTTAACCTTGGAATATCTGTAATTATACTATACAGTCTGGGTCATTTTTGTAGTGCATTCAAAGAAAATAATTTTTCTAAGAGAGAAAGTCTTACTACAGTATTGTCATTCTCAATAAACATCTCTGGGTTCAGGTCCTTGCTACACTAATTACTAGCTCTGCAACTTGTGCTAAGTTAAATCCTCTGTGCCTTTGTTTCCTCATCTGCAAATGATGGGTAATAATATTTATCTTAAAAATTGTTTTAAAAGTTAGATGAGAAATTATTATCTGCAAATTATTTAGCCAAGTGGCAAGGAAATAAATCCTAGCTATTTTTATCTAATGCAAGGACAAATGCTAACAAAATTTACATAGTCCCTTAAGCCTCCACATTGGAGGTTTATAAGTTTACAAAGAATCCTCACTGTAGTTAATAATAAAACAAACCACTAAAGCAAATACAAGTCATAAGATAATAAAATTGCATATTTGTATTAATAAAGTATTTTGGCATATTACCAATTCAACTAATTACAGAGAAAACTACTTAAAGAAATGAAAGACTTATTCAACAATGGCAAAAATCAACTTCACTCACAGATTTTAAGTGGCACAACATAAATGAATATCATTTACAAAATTCCAAATAGTTTACGTATATTTCAACACTTCAGTTTCCAGATGGAAATGTATAAAGTCATGTACCACATAAGGTTTTGGTCAACATTGGACCATGTATACTACAGTACTCTCATGAGATTATAATGAGGCCGGGTGTGGTGGTTCATGCCTGTAATCCCAGCACTTTGGGAGGCCGAGGTGGGCAGATCACCTGAGGTTAGGAGTTCGAGACCAGCCTGGCCAACATGGCGAAACCCTGTCTCTACTAAAAAGTACAAAAACAATTAGCCAGACATGATGGTGTGTGCCTGTAATCCCAGCTACTCAGGAGGCTGAGGCAGGAGAATCACTTGAACCAGGGAGGTGGAGGTTGCAGTGAGCAGAAATCCCGCCACTGCACTCCAGCCTAGGCAACAGAGCAGGACTCCATCTCAAAAAAAAAAAAAAGTTTATAATGAAGCTGAAAATTTCCTATCACCTACTAATGTCTTGATGATCCTGACCCTGTGTAGAGCTAGGCTAACATGTGTATTCATGTCTTACTTTTTGCCAAAAAAGTTTTAAAACGTTAAAAAAAGGATTTTAAAGAGAAAAACACTTACTGAATAAGAATATAAAGAAAATATTTTTGTACAGCTTTACAACGTGTTTGTGCTTTAAGCTAAGTGTTGTAAAGGAGTCAAAAAGTATACAGTGCTTATAAAGTCGACAGCAGTATACAGTAATGTCCTACATCTTCACATTTACTCACCACTCATTCACTGAGTCACTCAGAGCAACTTCCAGTTCCTCAAGCCCCATTCATGGTAAGTGCCCTACACAGGTATATGATTTTTATCTTCTATACCATATTTCTATTGTATTTTTTTCTATGTTCACATAACACAAATCCTTACCACTGTGTTACAATTGCCTACAGCATTCAGTATAGTAACATTCTGTACAGGTTTGTAGCCTAGAAGCAACAGGCTTTACCATAGAGCCTATGTGTGTAGAAGGCTATACTATGTAGGTCTGTGTAAGTACATTATATGATGTTTGTACAACAAAATTGTCTGATACATTTCTCAGAGCACAGCCCCATCCTTAAATGACACATGACTGTATTTCAAATGAAAATGTAACCTTATTTAAGGAAGGCACACAAAGAGCTCAAATGTCAACCACAGCTGGATAAGGTCAAATTAAAGGAGAAAGGGATTTGACTTGTATCTCACCATTTGAATGTCCACTGTAGATTTATTTGGCATTTCTATGGCATTTCACACCAAAAGTTTAAAAAATAAAATTCTTTATAGACTTTAACAAAAAGAAAAAGAAGATCATGGGAAAAGTTGATTGAGTTGAAAAATAAAGACACCCTAAGGAAAATTCCTTGTAAGTAGTACTTCTTTACCAAAACAAACAAACAAACAAAAAAGACAAAAAAGACGCTGGCGGAGGGGACAAAAAAGAAATCAAAACCAAAATACTCAAACACCCTCTAACTATAAGGGACTTTAATATTGCAACAAAACCAAAGAAAGAAAGAAACCAAGAAAGGTCATACACACTGATATTCAGGCTACCAGGAAAAATATGATTACAAACATTTTTTAAAAGGCAGTTTTGTAAGCCTATTGATTCCTTTTGCACATTTCAAGGTAAAGTAGTTACTTTGTAGTTGACTCAATAATATTACAAAGATCTGTCAGGAGTCTGAATTTAATAAGAACCCTCTCTGTTTTTTAAAGAAAACCTAAAGACAAGTTAAAGCTCAAAACTAACTGGAACAAATGGTATGCGAGTACATGTGCTTAACATGCAATCCACTTGTGCAATAATCCCATTTTTCTTCTAAAGCATTGACTTATAATAAATCTTTCCTATTGCACTGTAAATTCCAAGGTCACAGTCAAAGATGTTTATTAGTATAATTACAATGTAGAAAAAATACCAGTAAGCTTCCAGTTCTAGGTTTCACACATTAATAGAATAAGAAGATTAAGAAAGTGTCAGGTGTGTTTAAATTCTTCAGCTCTAAAGATTCCTAATGTGGTGCTCTTTTATTACATGATCTAATTTTTAGTTTTGTTTGCATTTTATCTTTGAAGTTGCTAACATTTTTTTAAGCACTTACAAAGTACAGTTTTGTTATAAAAATTAAGGGCCAGGTGTGGTGGCTCACGCCTGTAATCCTAGCACTTTGGGAGGCCGAGGCAGCCGGATCACAAGGTTAGGAGTTCGAGACCATCCTGGCTAACATGGTGAAACCCCGTCTCTACTAAAAATACAAAAAAAAAAAAAAATTAGCCAGGCGTGGTGGTGGGCACCTGTAGTCCCAGCTACTCGGGAGGCTGAGGCAGGAGAATGGTGCGAACCTGGGAGGTGGAGCTTGCAGTGAGCTGAGATCGTGCCACTGCGCTCCAGCCTGGGTGGCAGAGCGAGACTCCATCTCAAAAAAAAAAAATTAAGATATGGCCATAAGAAAAGAGATAGAAAAAGCCAAAATTGCTGAACAACCAAAAGGAACTCATTTATAATATAATGAATTATTCAACTTTACAGGCATTCTTCAACAAGGTCTCTATGTTCAATTTCTAAATATTTAAGATTCTAACAATTCTTAAGCAATTAAGATTCTAACCACTCTTAACCAGTGTTTGAAATCTATCTCTACAGAACTGTAAATATGCATAATACCAATAGATTCTTGATTATCCTTCAATATCCAATCGCTTTACTTTCTACTCTCAATAATGAACAATCAGTATTTCAAAGAAAAAGAGTTTTCCTATCTCCTTTTTGACATTATGGTTAAAGACTGTGGGTGCATTGTTCCACATGGTTAAGAGGATTGCATTAAATGAGAATATCTAATTCTCAATGTCTGAACTTCCTATTATTAGGGACTTTACTACCATTAGAATCAATTGAAAAGGCCAGGCAGCTGTTTTAGGGTTTTGTTTGTTTGGGGGGATGTCTGTTTCTTAATATGCTTTCCTTGTAATAAGCATATAGTAACACAAAAGTTAGAAAATGAATATCCTGCTTTCTTCTGTAACTGGAATAAGATATGAATTATAATACTACAGAGGTTATTTGTGAAACCTCTGCTGGTTATAACATTTAAAACTAAAATAAATCTCAATAGGTCATCTAGATCAGATGAGTCTTTCATGTCTTACTTCCTAAAAGTTTCCACCACCATAAAAACAAACAAAAACACTTTCTCATAAGAATATTTAATTTAAACTAAATATTCCATTGATGCCTTAGTAACTTAGGAAAATACAAAGCTATCTCAAACAGCATTCCAGCAAGGATCTTTCTGGGTACTACCAGTTGTTGTCACTGCTTGAGGAACACTGACATGAATCTCAACAAATCACAGTCACACCAACTTCGCTACTGAAGAAGACAGATTATCAGTAGTAATCTCATTTATTCAGCAACAAGCCTACTATTATGCTATAATTATAGCAAATACCATATTTGCTACCATTATTGCACATTTTTTTGAGCAGGGTCTCACTCTGTTGTCCAGGCTGGAGTGCAGTGGCACAATCATGGTTCACTGCAGCCTCAATCTACTGGACTCAGGTGATCCTCCCGCCTCTGTTTCTTGAGTATCTGGGACTATAGGCACACATAACCACACCTGGCTAATTTTTTATTTTTTTAGTAGAGATGGGGATTTGCCATGTTGTCCAGACTGGTCTTTAACTCCTGGGCTCAAGCAATCCTCCCACTTCGGCCTCCCAAAGTGCTGGGATTACAGGTGTGAGCCACCATGCCCAGCCTACATAGTTCTTTTAGCATATATAATATGAATCTCTTGCATAGCAAGTTTTGCAGAGTATTTTCACTAAAGAGGGAAAACACATGGGAATCAGACTTATATCACCTTAAATTTTAGATGCTTTAGACACTAAAATTACTAACTTTCACATCTCTGTTTATCCAATCCCAAGTCTTTCTATCTTTCTTCACATCTCCCTCTTCTCATCTTTACACGTTTTCAGAATCAAGGCTTTCATTTTAGACACATTTAAGTGGTCCTCATTTCTGTAAATTTCACTTAGCCATCATCTTCCTTCAAGTTATCATGTATCAGCTTTTCTTTCTGCCTTTGCTAATCCCTCAAAGGTAAAAACTTATATCTACTACTTTCCCTTCCCATCCACACATTAGATGTAATAAAAGAGCCAATAGATTGAAATACAGATTCCTGCTATAATATTTACTACCTGAGGAAATTTGGTCAAATTACTAACATCCCTGAGCATTAATTTTCTAATCTGTAAAAGGAAATTTTGGTGTCTATACTATAGGTTGCTGTGAGGACTGAATGTAACAATGTATTTGAAGTATTGATCAGAGAGCCAAACATATAGTAAACACTCAATAAATATGCTTGCCATTCTTTGCCGTGTGAAATCTGGCCTTTGGACTCACCATTCTCCTAGCAGAGACAGGACTCAACATGCCAGTGTACAGTTCCCAGTCTTCCAAATGCCAGTCAAGAAGGAGAAAGCTCACTTATGAACTAAAGATGCAAAAACCCTGATTATTTTTTCCATCAAGATAAGCTATTTTCTGACCTATTTTTAGAAAAGAGAAAAATATTACAGAGAAAATCGTTTTCATTACAGTTCGAAAAAATAGTTTTCATTCTGTTTTCTCTGAAAAATATTACAGAGAAAAATCATTTTCATTGTAGTTTGAAAAAATAGTTTTCATTCTCTGACAACCTACAGCTTTTACACATAATATTCAGGCTTCTGTAGCACCCTATACAGAATGATGGTCCTCTCTATTCTGTATTGCACTTAAATCTATGCATATCTGTTTCTTCCAGTACAAGATGAAATGTGTTTTGACCCAGGAATAGCTACTTGCTAAATAAATCTTTCTTTTGAAAGCTATCTTCTTTTAAGGAGTTCCTACATATAAATCTAAAAATATACAATAAGCAAAATTATTTTAAACAAGTTTTCAAAATAGATTCAAACTAAACACCTAATATGTATGGGCATTTGATGTTACTGAACACTTTCTCAATAAAATTCTTCACATATGACTTTTCTAAGTCCTGTTTTTTTTTCTGTATCTCCTCTTTTACCTTCTGCCTTCCAAATTTAGATCTTTCCTACATTTGTTTGCTCTTCCTTTCATGCTTTCAAGATGTTTCATCTACTTTTTAAATCTTTAACACTTTACTACAACCAACAACTATGCATTTCCTCACTAGAATTTATGATCATCTCGAAATAAAACAAAACGAAAAGCTGAAATCATCTTTTTCACCTTCCCCAAACTGATTCCCCTGCCCTATCTCTTTGTTGTTAGCAGTACTATTAATCTTACAGTGTAAAATATTAATTCGTCTTTTATTCCTTTCTATTCCTATATCCTCTACATTTACTCTGTCATGAAATCCTACTATTGAAGACTTCTAAGAAAGAAAGGTCCTCACCTCAGATTTTAAAAATGGATTCTAAGAAATAACAAGATTAATCCTTTTCCTTCATTCTGACCCAGAGGAAAGCAGATCGGGTATGGAGAATTCTAACATGAGTTGCTCAGACACACAAAAAAATTACTTAGAAGCAGAAAAGCTTATTCAGCTACAACAAACTAAAGGCTCAAAAATCACAAGGTCTTTGAACTCAAGTGGCCTAATCAATCTAAAAGAAACATAATCTAGGGCACCCTCACAAGCTAGCTTAATCAGATTAAAAGGACAAATACGCAAAATTAGGAATAAAAAACAGGTGACAATATCAGATACATGGAAACTTTTAATAATTATAAGGAAAGATATGGCATTCCCCTAGGTGTATATGAAACACTTTCAAACTTGAATAAAATAAAAGATTTCTACGAAAATAAACAAGCAACAGACTCAAGAAGGTCTAAAGTCTAGTTCAAGATGACACTTCTCTCTGGCAAAATTCCATTTTAGAAAGCAGTGAAAGCTTCAATCTTCAACCTAGAGTATATGTAGGAGATGTATACAGAAAAGAGGAGTAATGCTCTACAACCTAGAAGAGGCTCAAGTTGTAAAACCACTACAATACAAGGCGGGAGTAAATCAAGCTGTAGAAGATAGAAATTAATTAAAAGACTATACTTGGAATAACCAACCACACCCACATGTCCGCCCATCCACACACACATAATCATACAAAACTGTCAGCAGACATTTACCTGCAAGGGAGAAAAAAGAAGGTATTTATTTCATAAATCAAACTACAACCAAATAAAAATTGAATGAGATCTCTAAGGGAGAAATAGGCAACTAGCTATGAGTGGTGGTGCCAAAAAGCAAGGACCAGCACATTAATTTGAGGATTGCCCAGCCTAAAAGCAAGCTCATAGCCCATCCATCCTCAAGGAAAGCCAACCAGCCACCAACTCTTAACTATATACAAAGAGCTCCTAGTTAGCATTTTTTTCTTCATTCTTAAATGTGAATGACCAAACGAAGCTTTTCATAAATTTGATGAAAGCCTTTGTTCCAATTACAATTTAGAACAATCTGTCATATGTTCCAGGGTTACATATGACAAATTAATCTAAAACATAATGGTGTCAAACTACTGTGATTAGACTCATGGATTCCATGGATCAGGAAATGGAGTATGGCACTGCAGGGACTGCTAGTCTCTGTTCCCTATTATCTGGAGCCTCAGCTGAAGGCTGGTGTATGAAGTCATCTGAAGGCTCATTCACACAGGTCTGGCATTTGATGCTAGCTTGTTGCATGAGATGCTAGCTTGTTGCATGACACCCTAGCTGAGCTGTTAGCCGAGCATATTATCCCTAGTTCACCATGTGACCCAGACTTTCCCAGAGAATGATGGCTGGTTTCCAACAGAGAAAATTGAGAGAGAGAAAGAAAATCAGGCAGAAGCCATGTCTTTATGACATAGTCTCAAAAGCTATGCACTGTCACTTCACAAAGGCCCATTCAATTTCAAAAAGAGGGAAATAGACTCCACATCTTGATATGGGAGTAGCAAGGTTCTAGAAGCACTTGTGGGATCAGAAATATTGCTATGGCCATTTTTGGAAAATATAATCTTCCACGGCCTTCAGCATAAAAAAAAAGGATCAACAAATGAAAAAAAATATGAAGATCTCAGAAGAAAGAAAGAGAATTCAGAGAACTTAAATAATTGTTTATTATTATTTGCTTGTTAAACACCAGTTTTAAAAACTATAAGAAAACACAGAAACTTCAAAAAGGATGCCATGAAAAGAGAATGAGAAATTAAAAGCAATTCTTAGAAATTAAGATATGACTACAATATAAAGCATTTCAATACAAAGAGTGAAGAGAAGCTACCAGAATGTAAAATAAGAAGATAGAAATATTTTTAAAATATAAGAGCCATAGAGGATAGAACCAGGATATTCAACTTCTGACAGACTAATAGATGTTCCAGAAAGAGAAAAGAGAAAACCAAAAACAAGAAAATGAAATTTAATTTTGAAGAGTCTATGGAGTATTATTTCACAAAGTGAAAATGTTAATCCTCTGGAAGCTTAGTGTCTACACATTTTGGTGCCCTCCTACCACCAATACTGAACTGAACTTCAAGTAGTCTAAATCATACTCACTTGAAATAAATCATTTGACAGCTAACTAGCTGCTATTAGCTGCAGATTAAGACGCTTCTAGAATTATTCCAATTTCCTTTCCAAAATATTTTAACCAATTTTCTTCTTTAAAAAAATCTCTCCTAGAGAGAAAATGCCCCAAACTTGAAAGAAAATCCTGTATTGGAAATAGGGAGGGTAATGAAGTTGGGCAATCGAGTTCAAGTTCTTTTTCTCCCTAGCCACTAAACCACCAGGAACTGACTTCAAGTTCTGACTCCAAAACTTTCTAATATGTGACATTGGACCAATTTATTAAAACTCTAATCCTTAATTAACTTTCTATTTGTAATTTATATTTATTTTTTATTTCCAGGAAATTAGAGGATTGCAGACAACAACTTCATAGTGGTTACAGTATTAGCATAACTCAGGATCCTCATGAGAATCCAAAGATGTGATAGCCCTATTTCCCTTCTACCTACATCATCAAAGAAACATTCTCTCAACTAATATTGGTCTATGCATTGTCTGATCTCATCTGCTCCTTGTCTATATTTTTAGTTATCAATCATGTGGTTGGTGTCTTTAATGCAGGAGACTATAGCAATCTAAATTCTACAAACACAAGGCAAATTAATAGGTTCTATTTCTAATAGTGTAAACTAGAAAAATATTCTCATCTGAAATTTAGTCATAGGTGGATGAAGAAGAAACTCTGAGGTTGACTCTCTTTTTTTCTATTCTGCTTCCATACCACAAGAGGAACTTTGGGAGAGTTAGAGCAGGAGAAAAGTAAAAACTCCTTCCATCTCTTCAATAATATTACTTCTCTAAGTAAAATAAACGCATCACCATCATCCAAGTCTGAGAATCCAAGAGGAAAGGAACCATTTTAACAGCAAACTGGCCTGACATCTAAAGCCATGTAGATAACGACCACTTCATAATAGTACCGTGAACCACGTTGGAATCCAGGCAACTACTTGACCACCAGAGGCTGTGAGAGTAAATCAGAAGGGACCATTCTAATCAAAGTACTATGATAAATCTAGGGATAGACAACAGTAAAAGATTAATAGAAAGGTACCACATTGTTCAAAGATACTTGTTTCTTAAAGAGTTCACAGGATAGAAATTAGCCAACTTCCCGTGTATACATTGCTCTGTTCATCTATTTTAATAAAAGATGTTTTTAACTACAAAAGGAATTCTGTGAAAGTCATAATCTAGACCTGAGCTAAAACAGGCTTTGTAAATTCAGACCACGAGATCATGTGAATCAAAGTGCTTGCCAACACCTGGGGGCAGCATGCCACTAACTGTTGGAAGAGACCTAAGAGCAAAGCGCCAAAGACTGAACACACAAATGACAAAAACCACACCCAAAACACATCACAGAATGTATTTCTAACAATAAACATCATGACACACATATATATACACATATATAAACATATAAAATTAATACATATGTAAATGTATATTTATAAAAATGTGTGTAGTATATAAATTTTATTTTATATTGTATATAGACATATACTTGAAAACCATAATTCATTTATATAAACTGTAGAGTGTATGTATATACATATACTGAGTATGTGGATCTGTATACAGATAAACATAGATACATGATTTGAGAAGTGAAAAGCCAATATGTCATGTTTTTTCATTTAATAAAATGAGAATTTTGATAATAAATGGTACAATTTCTTCTTGTAAAGCTCAGAAAAAAATTTTCTCCACTGTGTAGCCTGATTAATTCAGAATATGACTAACTGGCTTGATAGGGGAAAATCAAATTCAATGCTATTAAGTTTCTTCAAGTAGGCAACATATGAAAGGTAACAAGAATGCATATTTTCAAGTCTAGCAATGTCTATTCTAAAACTTACCTAAAAATGATTTTGTGAAAAGGCAAATAATTTTTTTCTCTGTCATGTAAATCTTCTTCTAATATACAAAGAAAACATCATATTATCAACTTTCTCTTTAAATATGTGTAAAGCATTTTATTTTTTTCAATATAAAATACAAAAATCTCCTGCTATGACAAATTAAAATTAGAATTTTCAACAGTAACACTCTTTAAAACTGTGAAGGGCCCAGAGGGAATCAAGCCTTTCATGCAACATTACAAATATATTTAGCTTTTCTATAAAGCCGTGTCCTCATGTGTATTGTCAAGTTCTTTGCAATTATATTTCTTTCTTCGTTTATAGAATGTAAGCAATATTATGTATCTTAACATGTTGTGACTGTTAAGTAAAATAATATGAAGTGCCTTGCAGTGTACCTAACCAAAGTATATGTGCTCAGTAATCTTAGCTCTCATTTCTCAAACTACACTACAAATAACAAATTAATTTTACGTAAAGTATATGAACAGAAAACACCTGTGAAAAAAATTTATTATTCCTTTTTATGCTTAATGCAAGGCAAGACAATATATCTTTTCTTTTTTCAAATTTTATTATTATTATACTTTCAGTTTTAGGGTACATGTGCACAACATGCAGGTTTGTTACATATGTATACATGTGCCATGTTGGTGTACTGCACCCAGTAACTCGTCATTTAACATTAGGTGTATCTCCTAATGCTATCCCTCCCCCCATCCCCGCACGCCACAACAGACCCAGTGTGTGATTTTCCCCTTCCTCTGTCCATGTGTTTTCATTGTTCAATTCCCACCTACGAGTGAGAACATGCGGTGTTTGGTTTTTCCTCCTTGTGATAGTTTGCTGAGAATGATGGTTTCCAGCTTCACCCATGTCCCTGTAAAGGACATGAACTCATCATTTTTTATGGCTGCATAGTGTTCCATGGTGTATATGTGCCACATTTTCCTAATCTAGTCTATCACTGTTGGACATTTGGGTTGGTTCCAAGTCTTTGCTATTGTGAATAGTGCCACAATAAACATACATGTGCATGTGTCTTTACAGCAGCATGATTTATAATCCTTTGGGTATATACCCAGTAATGGGATGGCTGGGTCGAATGGTATTTCTAGTTCTAGATCCTTGAGGAATCGCCACACTGACTTCCACAATGGTTGAACTAGTTTACAGTCCCACCAACAGTGTAAAAGTGTTCCTATTTCTCCACATCTTCTCCAACACCTGTTGTTTCCTGACTTTTTAATGATCGCCATTCTAACTGGTGTGAGATGGTATCTCATTGTGCTTTTGATTTGCATTTCTCTGATGGCCAGTGATGATGAGCATTTTTTCATATGTTTTTTGGCTGCATAAATATCTTCTTTTGAGAAATGTCTGTTCATATCCTTTGCCCACTTTTTGATGCAGTTGTTTGTTTCTTTTCTTGTAAATTTGTTTGAGTTCATTGTAGATTCTGGATATTAGCCCTTTGTCAGATGAGTAGGTTGCAAAAATTTTCTCCCATTCTGTAGGTTGCCTGTTCACTCTGATGGTAGTTTCTTTTGCTGTGCAGAAGCTCTTGAGTTTAATTAGATCCCATTTGTCAATTTTGGCTTTTGTTGCCATTGCCTTTAGTGTTTTAGACATGAAATCCTATGCCTATGTCCTGAATGGTAATGCCTAGGTTTTCTTCTAGGGTTTTTATGGTTTTAGGTCTAACATGTAAGTCTAAGTTAGATAGACTATGCCTATGTCCTGAATGGTAATGCCTAGGTTTTCTTCTAGGGTTTTTATGGTTTTAGGTCTAACATTTAAGTCTTTAATCCATCTTGAATTAATTTTTGTATAAGGTGTAAGGAAGGGATCCAGTTTCAGCTTTCTACATATGGCTAGCCAGTTTTCCCAGCACCATTTATTAAATAGGGAATCCTTTCCCCATTGCTTGTTTTTCTCAGGTTTGTCAAAGATCAGATAGTTGTAGATATGTGGCATTATTTCTGAGGGCTCTGTTCTGTTCCATTGGTCTACATCTCTGTTTTGGTACCAGTACCATGGTGTTTTGGTTACTGTAGCCTTGTTGTATAGTTTGAAGTCAGGTAGCGTGATGCTTCCAGCTTTGTTCTTTTGGCTTAGGATTGACTTGACAATGCAGGCTCTTTTTTGGTTCCATATAAACTTGAAAGTAGCTTTTTCCAATTCTGTGAAGAAAGTCATTGGTAGCTTGATGTGGATGGCATTGAATCTATAAATTAACCTTGGGCAGTATGGCCATTTTCATGATATTGATTCTTCCTACCCATGAGTATGGAATGTTCTTCCATTTGTTTGTATCCTCTTTTATTTCACTGAGCAGTGGTTTGTAGTTCTCCTTGAAGAGGTCCTTCATGTCCCTTGTAAGTTGGATTCCTCGGTATTTCATTCTCTTTGAAGCAATTGTGAATGGGAGTTCACTCATGATTTGGCTCTCTGTTTGTCTGTTACTGGTGTATAGGAATGCTTGTGATTTTTGCACGTTGATTTTGTATCTTGAGATTTTGCTGAAGTTGCTCATCAGCTCAAGGAGATTTTGGGCTGAGATGATGGGGTTTTCTAGATATACAATCATGTCATCTGCAAACAGGGACAATTGGACTTCCTCTTTTCCTAACTGAATGCCCTTTATTTCCTTCTCCTGCCTGATTGCCCTGGCCAGAACTTCCAACACTATGTTGAATAGGAGTGGTGAGAGAGGGCATCCCTGTCTTGTGCCAGTTTTCAAAAGGAATGCTTCCAGTTTTTGTCCATTCAGTATGATACTGGCTGTGGGTTTGTCATAGATAGCTCTTATTATTTTGAGATACGTCCCATCGATACCTAATTTATTGAGAGTTTTTAGCATGAAGGGTTGTTGAATTTTGTCAAAGGCCTTTTCTGCATCTATTGAGATAATCATGTGGTTTTTGTCTTTGGTTCTGTTTATATGCTGGATTATGTTTACTGATTTTCGTATGTTGAACCAGCCTTGCATCCCAGGGATGAAGCCCACTTGATCATGGTGGATAAGCTTTTAGATGTGTTGCTGGATTTGGTTTGCCAGTATTTTATTGAAGATTTTTCCATCAATGTTCATCAAGGATATTGGTCTAAAATTCTCTTTTTTTGTTATGTCTCTGCCAGGCTTTGGTATCAGGATGATGCTGGCCTCATAAAATGAGTTAGGGAGAATTCCCTCTTAATCTATTGATTGGAATAGTTTCGGAAGGAATGGTACCAGCTCCTCCTTGTACCCCTGGTAGAACTCAGCTGTGAATCCATCTGGTCCTGGACTTTTTTTGGTTGGTAAGCTATTAATTATTGCCTCAATTTCAGAGCTTGTTATTGGTCTATTCAGAGATTCAAATTCTTCCTTGTTTAGTCTTGGGAGGGTGTATGTGTCGAGGAATTTATCTATTTCTTCTAGATTTTCTAGTTTATTTGCATAGAGATGTGTATAGTAGTCTCTGATGGTAGTTTGTATTTCTGTGGGATCAGTGGTGATATCCCCTTTGTCATTTTTTATTGCGTCTATTTGATTCTTCTCTCTTTTCTTCTTTATTAGTCTTGCTAGTGGTCTATCAATTTTGTTGATCTTTTCAAAAAACCAGCTCCTGGATTCATTGATTTTTTGAAGGGTTTTTTGTGTCTCTATTTCCTTCAGTTCTCCTCTGATCTTAGTTACTTCTTGCCTTCTGCTAGCTTTTGAATGTGTTTGCTCTTGCTTCTCTAGTTCTTCTAATTGTGATGTTAGCGTGTCAATTTTGGATCTTTCCTGCTTTCTCTTGTGGGCATTTAGTGCTATAAATTTCCCTCTACACACTGCTTTGAATGTGTCCCAGAGATTCTGGTATGTTGTGTCTTTGTTCTTGTCGGTTTCAAAGAACATCTTTATTTCTGCCTTCATTTTGTTACGTACCCAGTAGTCATTCAGGAGCAGGTTGTTCAGTTTCCATGTAGTTGAGCGGTTTTGAGTGAGTTTCTTAATCCTGAGTTCTAGTTTGATTGCACTGCAGTCTGAGAGACAGTTTGTTATAATTTCTGTTCTTTTACATTTGCTGAGGAGTGCTTTACTTCCAACTATGTGGTCAATTTTGGAATAGGTGTGGTGAGGTGCTGAAAAGAATGTGTATTCTGTTGATTTGGGGTGCAGAGTTCTGTAGATGTCTATTAGATCCTCTTGGTGTAGAGCTGAGTTCAATTCCTGGATATCCTTGTTAACTTTCTGTCTCGTTGATCTGTCTAATATTGACAATGGGGTTTTAAAGTCTCCCATTATTATTGTGTGGGAGTCTGAGTCTCTTTGTAGGTCTCTAAGGACTTGCTTTATGAATCTGGGTGCTCCTTTATTGGGTGCATATATATTTAGGATAGTTAGCTCTTCTTGTTGAATTAATCCCTTTACCATTATGTAATGGCCTTCTTTGTCTCTTTTGATCTTTGTTGATTTAAAGTCTGGTTTATCAGAGACTAGGATGGCAACCCATGCCTTTTTTTGTTTTCCATTTGCTTGGTAGATCTTTCTCCATCCCATTATTTTGAGCCTATGGGTGTCCCTGCACGTGAGATGGGTTTCCTGAATACAGCACACTGATGGGTCTTGACTCTATCCAATTTGCCCATCTGTGTCTTTTAATTGGAGCATTTAGCCCATTTACATTTAAGGTCAGCATTGTTATGTGTGAATTTGATCCTGTCATTATGATGTTAGCTGGTTATTTTGCTCATTAGTTGATGCAGTTTCTTCCTAGCCTCGATGGTCTTTACATTTTGGCATGTTTTTGCAGTGGCTGGTACTGGTTGTTCCTTTCCATGTTTAGTGCTTCCTTCAGGAGCTCTTGCAGGGCAGGCCTGGTGGTGACAAAATCTCTCAGCATTTGCTTGTCTGTAAAGGATTTTATTTCTCCTTCACTTATGAAGCTTAGTTTGGCTGGATATGAAATTCTGGGTTGAAAATTCTTTTCTTTAAGAATGTTGAATATTGGCACCCCTCTCTTCTGGCTTGTAGAGTTTCTGCTGAGAGATCCGCTGTTAATCTGATGGGCTTCCCTTTGTGGGTAACCCGACCTTTCTCTCTGGCTGCCCTTAACATTTTTTCCTTCATTCCAACTTTGGTGAATCTGACAATTATGTGTCTTCGAGTTGCTCTTCTCGAGGAGTATCTTTGTGGCGTTCTCTGTATTTCCTGAATTTGAATGTTGGCCTGCCTTGCTAGGTTGGGGAAGTTCTCCTGGATAATATCCTGCAGAGTGTTTTCCAACTTGGTTCCATTCTCCCTGTCACTTTCAGGTACACCAATCAGACGTAGATTTGGTCTTTTCACATAGTCCCATATTTCTTGGAGGATTTGTTCGTTTTTTTTTTATTCTTTTTTCTCTAAACTTCTCTTCTCACTTCATTTCATTCATTTCGTCTTCCATCGCTGATACTCTTTCTTCCAGTTGATCGAATCAGCTACTGAGGCTTGTGCATTCGTCACGTAGTTCTCGTGCCACGGTTTTCAGCTCCATCAGGTCCTTTAAGGACTTCTCTGCATTGGTTATTCTAGTTAGCCATTCATCTAATTTTCTTTTTTCAAGGTTTTTAAAGTCTTTGCCATTGGTTCGAACTTCCTCATTTAGCTCGGAGTAGTTTGATCTTCTGAAACCTTCTTCTCTCAACTCGTCAAAGTCATTCTCCATCCAGCTTTGGTCCATTGCTGGTGAGGAGCTGCGTTCCTTTGGAGGAGGAGAGGCACTCTGTTTTTTAGAGTTTCCAGTATTTCTGCTGTTTTTTTCCTATCTTTGTGGTTTTATCTACCTTTGGTCTTTGATGATGGTGACGTACAGATGGGTTTTTGGTGTGCGTGTCCCTTCTCTTTGTTAGTTTTCCTTCTAACCGTCAGGACCCTCAGCTGAAGGTCTGTTGGAGTTTGCTGGAGGTCCACTCCAGACCCTGTTTGCCTGGGTATCAGCAGTGGTGGCTGCAGAACAGAGGATGTTGGTGAACTGCAAATGCTGCTGCCTGATCGTTCCTCTGGAAGTTTTGTCTCAGAGGAGTACCTGGCCGTGTGAGGTGTCAGTCTGCCCCTACTGGGGGTGCCTCCCAGGTAGGTTACTCAGGGGTCAGGGACTCTCTTGAGGAGGCAGTCTGCCCGTTCTCAGATCTCAAGCTGTTTGCTGGGAGAACCACTACTCTCTTCAGAGCTGTCAGACAGGGACATTTAAGTCTGCAGAGGTTATTGCTGCCTTTTATTTGTCTGTGCCCTGCCCCCAGAGGTAGAGCCTACAGAGGCAGGCAGGCCTCCTTGAGCTGTGGTGGGCTCCACCCAGTTTGAGCTTTCTGGTTGCTTTGCTTACCTACTCAAGCCTCAGCAATGGCGGGTGCCCCTACCCCAGCCTCGCTGCCACCTTGCAGTTTGATCTCAGACTGCTGTGCTAGCAATGAGCGAGGCTCCGTGGGTGTAAGACCCTCCGAGTCAGGTGCAGGATACAATCTCCTGGTGTGCTGTTTGTTAAGCCCGTTAGAAAAGCGCAGTATTAGGGTGGGAGTGACCCAATTTTCCAGGTGCCGTCTGTCACCCCTTTCTTTGACTAGGAAAGGGAATTCCCTGATCCCTTGTGCTTCTCAGGTGAGGCGATGCCTCGCCCTGCTTTGGCTCACGCTTGCTGCGCTGCACCCACTGTCCTGCACCCACTGTCCGGCACTCCCCAGTGAGATGAACCCGGTACCTCAGTTGGAAATGCAGAAATCACCCATCTTCTGTGTCACTCAAGCTGGGAGCTATAGACTGGAGCTGTTCCTATTCGGCCATCTTGGCTCCACCCCACTCTATACCTTTTCTTATCTGTCACACTGGCAAAGGTTCTTGGTTTTGATTTGTTGTTATTGGTGTTTTAATGGTAACACCTAATGATAGCCAATGCCAATGAGAATGGAATTAGACAAGCGCGTTTACACATCCTCTCAGAAAAACACCAGAACATCCACTGCCTTCAAGAAATACACACACACACATAATTTTAAAACTTCTTTTATCTTTTGACTCAGCCTGCTTCTTGAGCTCTATCCTGAGAATATAATCAGCTATGTAGTCAAAGATGTAATTACAAGATGTTCATCTTAATTTTTAATAGTGAAAAAGGAATACAATCTGAATATCCAACAACAGGAAAACAGTTAAATATATTTTAGCACATTCATGAGACAGAATATTATATGGTTCATTAAAACAGTTTTTAAATTATCTTAATAACTGCTCAATAAATAGCAATTCCATTCACCCAGTGGCTCAGGATTGTCCTTGATTCATCTCTCTGACATTCATATCTGATCCATTAGAAAATTACATAAGCATTACATTAAAAATGCAAGTACACGCAGAATCTAACCTCTCTTTCCTCCTACCACCCTGTCCTAAGCCACTCGTCTTAGAACTGAACTGGATTATACTGTTAGCCTCCTAACTGGCCTCTGTTTCCAGTTTTGCATATCTATAGTCTATACTTCAATAGATGTTAGAATGATTCTTCGAAAATATAAGTAAAAATAATGTCACTGCATGCCCCAAAAACAAGATACAAAACTATGTATAGCATATTTCCAGTTTTATTTGCCAAAATATTAATAATGTTTATATGTGAGTGATAATGAGATTACATACAAATTATTTTGTTTAGTCCATGTTTTTAATATTTTTCTTACTTAAGCAGGTTTAATTTAAAAAACTAATATAATGTTTGTAAAAAAGTTTATACAAAGTTGAACTGTATGATTCAAATATTTTAATTTTAAAATACGATCTAATCAAAGGTTAGTACTCGCAAAAACTCTAATTTCAAATTATGACTCATTGAGGACAAATTTGAACATGAAAAAACGTTTTTAAAATTATGTATGAGAACATACACTTTGAAAAAAGGAAATTATCATATCATAATAGGACATCATAATAAACAGAAAACATGAATGTTTTACATTATTACATATTTTCTGTTGTTCAGGCTAACAAAAATGAAAATGACAACTTTTTATGAATCTTCTACCTTCTATCTTGAATCTTCTCTGTTAAAATTATTATTTTTAAAAAGTGGTCTGAGAGCTGTTGTTTTCTTAATTCTTTTCCTCTGACCTTGAAATATAATTGACTGTCTTATAGGTCTCAATGGTATAAATCATTAGGAAGATAAAAATATATGGGATTAAAGTAAAAAGTGATAAGACTTTTAAATTAAGTAATGATGCTAATAATCCTACTTTATGAAAATGGGTTATATGATAGATGTTAATTATTATTATAACAAAGGTTTGGCAACTAAGAGATCTTTACATTTTTTAAAGAAAATGAGTGTTGGAGTTCTTTTGTTTAAAGGTTTACCAGAGAAAATATGGTTATTTAAAATTAAGTGACTATATTACTTTATGCAACATTTTCATTCTGTACCCTCAGAGTAGGGCAAATAATTTTATTAATAATATAAATGTTGGGACACATTTAAAATAAGAAGGAGGTAAATAATCACAAAATGTTACCCTCTGCCAGAATTAGTATAATGATTACTCCATTTGAAATTTTTAAACACATATTTTTTGTAAAAAAAAAAAAAAAAGTAAAAGAAGTAAAAAGAAGTAAAAACATATTCTTTGTAAAAAGAAGAAGTAACTCTTCTTCTCCATGCATGGTCTAAATGTAATTAACTTTTGAGAATGAAGAACAATAAAGCACAGAGTTCACATTCTATTAAAAATGAGACACGGGAGAGAAAAACCCAAAGCAGCTACAGGAAGGCAAGGAATGATACAGGCAGCTAGCAAGAGGCGTAAGTCTTGAGACCCCTGTGAGGCTGCTAACAGCTTGATGGGATGAAAGACAAGATAGCAGAAGTAAGCAGATGACACAAAACAATGATGAAAAGGGGTGTGTGAATAAGAGCTGGATCAAGGTTACACAAAAGAACTATCTGGGACTCTTACTGTGAATAAATCTTTATTTTTTCCCCCTAAGCCAGTCTCACTTGACCAATGTCTAAGATTTTTCATGGACAGACTTGACCAATTCACAGAATGTAAGATTTTATAATACTCCAGCTTCAGAAGCTGTCATTCATTGTCATATCAAAATCTCACCAACCATTAGGATGTCAATATTCTAATTACTTTCAATACATATTATTCGTGAAGCCAAGTACTACACTTTTTACATAGTAGAGGCTCAAATATGTGTATTAATTGCATGATGAAGATTTGTTTTTTCAGAAAGACAAATCAGTAGATTTGTAATTTTACAAAAGACTCTTTGCTTCATTAGATGATTCTACAAATACAAAAATATTTTTAAATTTTCTATATATAATAAAAATAGCTAGTGTGTTTCATATGCAATTGAAAGTTATAACAATGTAAGATATCTAACTTTTCTCAGAAAAAAAAAGAAAACTTTTAGCTACAATTGTATTTCAATCCCAAATGATTCAGTCATTCTTAATCTCAAACTTAGTAAGCAGAGAGCAACATTTAAAAAAAATTCATATAAGCAATGTCATTTCAAGGAAGTAACAGTTTCTGTACTATTCCCATTGTTTGCTAAAAATTCACAAATTACTATCATTTCCTAAATTTTCATTTATAAGAGCCTAATTTACTCCTGTTCCCCAACCCCATCCTCATATTATCTATGGGCCAAAATCTTGTTTTTAACCGATGAAACAAACATGAAATATATACCAAGTCAAAGAAGCATGTCATTAAATTATGATTTGTAGAGTAACTGGGAGAAATCAACTCACTTTGGGACAATGGAATGGATTTTCAGAAGATGACCCAGCCCAAGGCTGGTACTAGCTACAAATACCAAAAATATTCTGGGAAATCAATGGGCTATTTCAGATGCTTTGTTTTCCAATATTTCTCTATAACTGACAAAATTAATTAAGACTAGCAAAATTATCCCTTTCCAAAGGAACCCCACAAGTGTCAAGGGGTCATGGTATTCCCAAGGCCTTCCATTTACTGAAACTGCAAATCACAGGTCCCTATTCTAAAATTTAATTATCCTGACCTCTTCTTATTTCACCTTATATGCAAATACAAAGTGATCCTATTACTCAACTAAATTAAATTTAAAAATTATTGTATATGCACCAGAACTAGATCTACCATGGCTGCATAAGGCATTTGGCCTCCTTATTCAAAACTACAGTATTTTAAAAATTGACAAAAACCTAATGCCAATCAGCAGATGAATAGCTAAATAAACAATGACTTATTTACAGTATAGAATTCTGTACATCAATTAAAATAATAAATAGGTAGATCTCTAGCCCATGTTCTGGAACAAAAAGACACAATATACAATATTAACATATAGTTTAATATATAGATACACACACGGAGAAATACATGTAAAAGTATGTAAAATGTCTAGAAAGAAACACAGACTTATAATATTAATTACTTCTGGGGAGGAAAAAAGCAACGAAAACTGTTGGTTGTGGTCAAAGGGAACTTTACCCCTATATTAGTTAGATGCTATAGCCAAAAAACAAACAAAAATGTATGATGGCTCAAACATGATAATGTCCAGAGTTTTGATCACATAAATTCCGAAATAGATGGTCCTGACTGGTGTTTAGTTGTCACCTAAATGGTGATTGCAAGACCCACATGTTCCGTCTTGTAGTTCCACTGTCTTTAATACACGGCTTCCAAAGTCACCTTACTTGTCTGGCATTATGCCAGAAAGGTAAAACAATATAGAGTTATTGTACATGGGAAATTTCCATAACCATATAACCAATATGTAAGTAAGAAACATTACTTTGTTCACATTCCATTAGCCAAAACTCAATCCCATGCTAGCAAGCCCCAAAGGAGAAGGAAATAGGCTTGAAGAACAGTTAGCCAGTCTCTGCCCATAGGCTGCGTTTTTGGCCACCAAATACCCATTTCAGTGTTCTGTTCACCCTTATTTGCACACTCTCTCCCCAAAGAGGACAACCTAAATTCCCATCTAGTCATTGCATCCAGCTCAAACTCTAGGATCATCTGATAGTGCTCAGTAGTTACCATGAGGTCCAAATGTAGGTCCTCATAGTACAGCAACCTACTAACTGAAAGATAATTTAAACCCATGCTCAACCCAATATACACAGATTTAATGGGGATAGGGAATGCACAGCAAATACTCCCATTCAGAGAAAGGAAGAATGGGCAATAAGTAGCAGTCATTGGTCTACAGTAATAATGAAATCTTGTTGGACAAAAACTCAAGAGATCCTTCTATCCTGACAGCAGGATAAATTCCTTAATTAGTCCCTAATTCTGGAAGAATCTGTCTCTACTGCTCTCCATAGTCGCTTGCTCTGCCTTCTGGGAGGTTCTTCTTTATCCTTTGTCTTCCATGGCCATATATGAAATGAACATTGAGGACAGTAACTTTTTGTGGCTGATACGATTTTTGCATTCCTTTTCTTACTTTCAAATATTTGAGGGCCCAAATTTTGTTTAAGGTTAAAAGACTATAAGGCAATTTTAGTCCAGACTTGTGGGGTTTTTAGCACACAGTTGCCTCAAAAAGTTGATTTTCAATCTGTTTGCTTCCAATCAGTGCATGTGCCAATCAATATACCTAGACTCCTTGAAGATTACCCTCACTACCAGTTTCCCTGTTTCTATATACCTATGTGTATGTATATGAGTGTGCAGTAGGCGTAGCATGTGAACTTGAACTTAATGGTGGTTTCCTTGAAGCCATCTAAGATAACAGGTTTGAATAAGAAAGCTATGCCCTTAGTTTCTTTGCCATGGAGCTAAGTCTTAATGGACTCCTTCTAAGCTCCAGATTTCTAGACTCTCTCTTGTCCCTTTTATTTTGGTCACAAACTGACTAATCCTTTCCTGAGCTCACTTCTCTTTTTTTAATACCTTGTTCAAACCACAGTGCCAAAGCCAACACATATTATTGTTTCCAACCATTTCCCCTAGAAGTGTAGGATCATTAGATACATAGTCTGCCTCCTAAATTAACCCAAGTACAGTTTTATCAAATGTTTTCCAACAACTTAACATAAATCTCCAGCTTTCCAGCCCTGATATCAGTTTCTCCACCACAAACTGCTTGATCTCTAAGCCAGTGCCTCACACTTTAGGTACTGGTTACAGCAGGAACACATCTTAAGGTAAAAATTTCTGTATTCACTCATGTATTTTACCTATAGGTAGACTCCATCATCCAAGTAACTATGTATTTTAATCATTCTTCCACATCTTCCACTAACATGGGGTGCCTACCACCAAACAGAATCTGAGGTCTCCTAAGGATCAAAATATGTAAGACAGGACTCAAGAAAAAAATCATTAGTAGAAACAGTAACTAAATTTAAATCCACACTTACTTAAAGTTAGTAAGGTTAAAGAAAAAAATAAAATACATTGCATATGCAGCTTTCATTGTCTTCTAAACTACACCAAATAAAGTAATGATACCTAACATAACAGTCTCAGAGGTCTGGTACCACTAAAGATATTACAGACCAGGTCAACAATATGAAACATCTCAAGAACAGAGTACAGGGGTGGGGAAAAAAAGAAAAAAACCCAAGCCTTTAATTTGTTCCACTTTTTTCTATACTACATTTTCCATATTTATTTGTGTAATATTTCCAATAACAGAGAGGTATGCTGTATCTAATTATAGTTTTTGCCTTCAACGGACTTTTCCTTCACTGACATAATGGTTGTTAGAGAATTTGATAACTATTCAACAAGTTCCCATTAGCTCAATATCAGCAAAAGAAAGATCTTGCTTTTCAAGCCCTCTGGTTCCAAAAGGTTTCTGCCTAAATGAAGAATATTGCAGGTAAGTTTCTCTTTCCAAGCCCAACAGGTCTGCTACAAGCCTAGATACTTCACATGACACCTGTCCTCTCGACCAGCACTGTACAATAGAATTTTCCGTAATGATAAACATTTCCTATATTCGTGCTGCTGATATGACAGTTACTAGCCACATGAAACTAGTGAGCACTTGCCATGTGGCTAGTGATGAGAGGTGACAATGTGCTAGTAGCCCTGGCTCGCTCTCAGCGCCTCCTCGGCCTCAGCGTCTGCTCTGGTCATGCTTGAGGAACCCTTCAGCCTGCCATTGCACTGTGGGAGCCCTTCTCTGGGCTGGCTGATGCTGAAGCCAGCTCCCTCTCCTTGCAGGGAGGTGTGAAGGGAGAGGCGCAGGCGGGAACCAGGGCTGCATGTGGCACTTACAGGCCAGCGCGAGTTCCCGGTGGGCGTGGGCTCGGCAGGGCCTGCACTTGGAGCAGCCAGCGGTCGCTGCTGGCCCCAGGCAGTGAGGGGCTTAGCACCCAGGCCAGCAGCTGCGGAGGGTGCACCAGATACCCCAGCACTGCCGGCCCGCCTGCACCGTGCTCAAATTCTCACCGGGCCTCAGCCACCTCCCCACAGGACAGGGTTCAGGACCTGCAGCCCACCATGCCCGAGCCCCCCCTCACCCCATGGTGGGCTCCCGCGTGGCCCTAGCCTCCCCAACAGGCACCGCCCCCTGCTCCACAGTGCCGGGTCCCATCAACCTCCCAAGGGCTGAGGAGTTCAGGCACGCAGTGTGAGACTGGCAGGCAGCTCTGCCAGTGGCCCTAGTGTGGGATCCACTAGGCGAAGCCAGCTGGGCTCCTGAGTCGGGTGGGGACTTGGAGAACTTTTATGTCTAGCCAGAGGATTGTATTTGCACCAATCAGCACCCTGTGTCTAGCTCAGGGTTGGTGGATGCACCAATCAGCACTCTGTATCTAGCTAATCTGGTAGGGACTTGGAGAACTTTGTATCTAGCTAGAGGATTGTAAATGCACCAATCAGCACTCTGTGTCTAGCTCAGGGATTGTAAATGCACCAATCAGCACTCTGTGTCTAGCTCGGGGTTAGTAGATACACCAACCAGTGCTCTGTGTCTAGCTCATCTAGTGGGGACTTGGAGAACTTTTGTGTCTAGCTAAAGGTTTATAAATGCACCAATCAGCACCCTGTCAAAACGGACCAACCAGCTCTCTATAAAATGGACCAATCAGCTCTCTGTAAAATGGACCAATCAGCTCTCTGTAAAATGGACCAATCAGCTCTCTGTAAAATGGACCAATCAGCTCTCTGTAAAATGAACCAATCAGCAGGATGTGGGTGGGGCCAGATAAGGGAATAAAAGCAGGCTGCCCAGCCAGCACCGGCAACCCGCTTGGGTTCCCTACCACATTGTGGAAGCTTTGTTCTTTTGCTCTTTGCAATAAATCTTGCTGCTGCTTACTCTTTGGGTCCACACTGCCTTTATGAGCTGTAACACTCACTGCGATGGTCTGCTGCCTTACTCCTGAGGCCAGTGAGACCATGAACCCACCAGGAAGAATGAACAACTCCGGACAGGAAGAACGAACAACTCCAGATGTGCTGCCTTAAGAGCTGTAACACTCACCGTAAAGGTCTGCAGCTCCATTCCTGAAGCTAGCAAGACCATGAACCCACCAGAAGGAAGATAACTCTAAACACATCCAAACATCAGAACGAACGAACTCCAGACACACCATCTTTAAGAACTGTAACACTCACCACAAGGGTCTGCGGCTTCATTCTTGAAGTCAGTGAGACCAAGAACCTACCCATTTCGGACACAGTGAGAATGAGGAATTGAATTTATTATCTCATTTCACTTTAATTAATTTAAATTTCAATAGCCACACATGGCTAGTGGTTACCATATTGGACAGTGCTGCTGTAGACACTAGACTCCACTACATACACTGAAAATACTATTCATTGCAAATACACTCATGCTAATTCTCAGCCACATGTGCCTGGCTCACAACTATTATCTAATTCCAATACCCACTTGCTATGGTTTGAATGTTTATGTTCCCAAAAAATTTATATATTGAAATCCTAACTCCCAAGGTGATGGCAATAAAAGGTGGGGCTTTGGGGAGATGACTAAACCATCATGGATGAGCACTCAAAATTGAGATTAGTACCCTTATATAAATAAGGCCCCAAAGAGCTCCCTAGAGCTGCCTTGCCACTTTCCACCATGTGAAGACACAGCAAGAAGGTGCCATCTATGAGGAAGCAGGCCCTCACCAGACACCAAATCTACTAGTGCCTTGATCTTAGACTTCTCAATAACCAGCACTGTGAGAAATAAATTTCTGCTGTTTATAAGCTATCCAGTTTACTGTATTTTGGTACAGCAGCCCAAATAGACTAAGGCAACATCCTATCATTCTGGGTAACTTGAAAGACAATACAGACAGCCCATCAAAAAATCTGACCTCTCCATTTCCCTGACCTCTTCATCTCACCTGCTCAATTCCATTCCATACTCCAACTTTACGCCTGTGATATCCTAACCTTATTCTGCTTCCAAAATCACTGAGGCACCCTGCTCTCTGAAATCAAGCACGCTGCTCTCTGAAAGCAAGCAATGATTCTTTCAGATTTATTGTTCAACAATAAATTATATGACCATTCATTGATCACCCAGTCTACTAGCCCTCTCCTTTCTTCACTTCTCTTTTAATCCAGCTTACATCCAATGATTGATTCATTCAATAGTACTCTTGTTTGGACTCTATCATCCCTTGCCCCTCTGTCTTCTTGTCTAATATATCTAACAAATCCCAATCCCTGAAAAACAATGCGAACTCATGTTTGAGGGCATACATCTAAGCATTCAAATGCCTTAGGCAAATTAGTATTACCATAAATTCTCAAAAGATCCCTCCACTTGTATTTCTATCTAGCATTCCAGTTATATTTCTACTGTTGACTTGCTCTCCTTCTCTCTAAAGTGACTATTTCAAATCTTCTCTACTCTCCAGCTGCCTTTTCCCTCCAAATGCCCCCTCACTCAGAGTATATGAGTTTGCCTGCCTCACAAAGGAAAAAGTGGCATCAAAGAGAAATGGATTTCTTTTTAAGTGGAGGAGACTTTCACTTCTGGACATGATGAAATAACAGGAACCAGATTAACCCTTCCACCTTAAACAATGATAAAACTGGACAAAATATGTAAAACAACTGTTTTCAGATACTGAACAACCAGTAGCATAGGACAATAAAACCTAATAAGAGAAAGATATGATAGGAGCCATAAAATCATCTGGCTTTCTTCCTGGAGGCATATTTTGGACCATGGAGCAAGGAGGAAGATTCCAAGCAGAAATGGCAATCTTGCTCAGATGAGAAGACAGAGATCAGATACCTAGGTGCCTGAGATGGCTAAAAGGTATAGTACAGAGTTCTGGAGAGGAAGAAATTACCCTAAAAAATAAATCTAGAATTCCAGCTTAAAGTGTCCTGTGTCTTTGCTTGAACAATAAGATGTGAATGTGCAGAGTAAAAAAATCCATAAGGTAAGGCAATTGAGCAACTAGAGAGCAAAGCAGTAAGCAATTTCCAGAGAGATCGCCAAGGCTGAGAATCACTCAAGTCCCCTCAAGACATGTGGTGAGTCTACATTTATCATATGTGTCATTCGCTAGAGATCCCAGAAGGACCATACCTCTGTAGTAAGGCTTAACCATCCCTGAGTAAAGGTTATTCTATACCCATCCTTACAAACCTCAAAAGGATAAAATTAAACAACAAATAACTGCTTATCTGAATAAAGTCCAATACTCTATAAAAGAAGCAACACAATGCCCAGCAATCAATAAAAAATTACAAGTCATGGCAAGAGCCAATGCAAGAACTCTGGGAAATCAAATGGCCAGAGTGTCTTACATCCTCCAAATGAGTACACTAGTTCTACAACAAGTGTTCCTTACCAGACTGAGTTGGCTAAAATGACAGAAATAGAATTCAGAATATGGATAGGAACAAAGATCATTGAGACTGAAGAAAATGGTATAAGCAATCCAAGGAAACTAAGAATTGCAATAAAACCATACAGGAGCTGACAAATGAAATAGCTACAAAGAAGAACTATGTGATCTGACAGAAGGGAAAAACACACTACAAGAATTTCACAATGCAATGACAATAATAACAGCAGAATAAACCAAGCTGAGAAGAGAATCTTGGAACTTGAAGACTGGCTCTCTGAAATGAGACAGATTAAAAACACAGAAAAATGAATGAAAAGAACAAACAAAGCCTCTGAGAAACATGGGATTACGTAAAGAAGCAAAATCTACAAATTACTGGCATCCCTCAAAGGGATGGAGAGAAAGCAAACAAGTTGGAAAACATATTTCAAGATATTGTCAATGAAAATGTCCCCAAACTTGCTATATAGAGGCCAAGAGTCAAATTCAAGAAATACAGAGAACCCCTGCAAGATTCTACACAAGAGCATCCCAAGACACATAATCATCAGATTTTCCAAGATTGAAATGAAAGAAAGAATGTTAAAGGTAGATAGAGAAAAAGGGCAGGCCACCTATAAAGAACACCTCATCAGTCTAACAGTGAACTCCTCAACAGAAACTGTACAAGCCAGAACAGATTGGAGGCCTATATTCAATGTTCTTAAAGAAAAACATCTTGAACCAAGAATTTCATATCCAGCCAAACTATGCTTCATAAGTGAAGGAGAAATAAGATTCTTTTCAGACAAGCAAATGCTGAGGGAATTCATTACCATCAGACCTGCGTTACAAGAGCTCCTGAAGAAAGCACTAAATATGGAAAAGAAAAACCATTACCAGCAACTTCAAAAACACACTAGAGTACACAGACCAATGCCACTATGAAGCAACCACATAAACGAGTCTGAAAAATAACCATCTAGCATCATTATGACAGGACCACATCTATACATAACAATACTAACCTTAAATGTAAATGGGCTAAATGCCCCAATTGAAAGACACAGAGTGGCAAGCTAGATAAAGAACCAAGACCCATCAGTATGCTGTCTTCAAGAGACTCATCTCACATGCAAAGACACATGTAGGCTCAAAATAAAGGGATGGAGAAACGTTTACCAAGTAAATGCAAAACAGAACAAAGCAGGGGTTGCAATACTAGTTTCTGAGGAAACAGACTTTAGACCAACAAAGATCAAAAAAGACAAAGAAAGACATTAAATAAGAAGAGCTAACTATACTAAATATATATACACACAATAAAGGAGCATCTAGATTCATAAAGCACGTTCTTAGAGACCTTCAAAGAGACTTAGTCTCCCAGACAATAATACACAATAATACTGGGAGACTTTAATACCCCACTGACAATATTAGACAGATTATCAGACAGAAAATTAACAAAGATATTCAGGACTTGAACTTTGCTCAGGATCAAGTGGACCTGAGAGATGTCTACAGAACTCTTCACCCAAAAACAACAGAATATACAGTCTTCCCATCTCCACACAGCACTTACTTAAAATTGATCACATAATGAAAAGTAAAACACTGCTCAGCAAATGCAAGTGCAAAAGAACTGAAATCATAACAAACAGTCTCTCAGACTACAGTGTTATCAAATTAGAACTCAGTATTAAAAAAATTCACTGGAAAACACACAATTACATGGAAATTGAACAACCTGCTCCTGAATGATTTTTGGGTAAATAATGAAATTAAGGCAGAAATCAAGAAGTTCTTTGAAACTAATGAGAACAAAGATAAAATGTACCAAAATCTCTGGGATGCAGCTAAAGCAGTGTTAAAAGGGAACTTTATGGCACTAAATGCCCACATTAAAAAGCTACAAAGATCTCGAGTCAACAACCTAACATCACAACTAAAAGAACTAGAGAACCAAGAGTAAACAAACCCCAAAGCTAGCAAAAGACAAGAAATAACCCAAGATCAGAGTTTAACTGAAGGAGATAGAGACAGGAAAAACCATGCAAAAGATCAACAAATACAGGAGTTGGCTTTTTGAAAAACTTAACAAAATAGACTACTAGGTAGACTAATAAAGAAGAGAGAAGATTCAAATAAACACAATCAGAAATAAGGAGGATATTACCACTGACCCCACAGAAATACAAACAACCATCACAGACTATTAGAAACTCCTCTCTGTACATAAACTAGAAAATCTAGAAGAAATGGATAAATTCCTTGACACATATACCCTCCCAAGACTGAAACAGGAAGAAATTGAATCCCTGAATAGACCTATAATGAGTTCTGAAATTGAGGCAGTAATAAATAGCCTACCAACCAAAAAAAAGCCCAAGACCAGACAGATTCACAGCTGAATTCTACCAAGGGTACAAAGAAGAGCCAGTACCATTCCCACTGAAACTATTCCAAAAATTGAGGAGGAGAGATTCCTCCCAGTAATAAACAGCTTACCAACCAAACTAATTCTATGAGGCCAGCATTATCCTGATACCAATAACTGACAGAGATACACAAAACAAGACAACTCCAGGCTAATATTCTTAATGAACATCAATGCAAAAATCCTCAACAAAACACTAGCAAACTGAATCCAGCAGCACATCAAAAAGCTTATCCACCACAAACATGTAGGCTTCATCCCCAGGATGCAAGGTTGGTTCACTGTACTCAAATCAATAAATCTGATTCATCACATAAGCCGAACCCAAAACAAAAACCATATGATCATCTCAACAGATGCAAAAAAAAAAAGGCCTTCAATAAAATTCAACATCTCTTCATGTTAAAGATTCAATAAACTAGGTATTGAAGGAAAATACCTCAAATAATGAGAACCATATATGATAAAAACACAGCCAATATCATACTGTATGAGCAAAAGCTGGAAGCATTCCCTCTTGAAAACCAACAGAAGACAAGGTTGCCTTCTCTCACCACTCCTATTTAACATAGTATTGAAAGTCTGGCCAGGGCAATCAGGCAAGACAAAGAAATAAATAAGTACACAAATAGAAAGAGAGGAAGTCAAACTATCTTTGTTTGCAGATGACATAATTCTATATCTAGAAAACCCCAACATCACAACCCAAAAGCTTCTCAAGCTGATAAGCAACTTCAGCAAAGTCTCAGGATACAAAATCAATGTGCAAAAATCACTAGCATTCCTATACACCAACAGGCAAGTAGAGAGCCAAATCATGAATGAACTCCCATTCACAACTGCCACAAAAAGAATAAAATTCCTAGGAATACAGCTAACAAGGGAAGTGAAGGACCAATTCAAGGAGAACTATAAACAAATGTAAAGACATTCCATGCTCACAGATAGGAAAAATCAATATTGTGTAACAGCCATACTGCCCAAAGCGATTTATAGATTCGATGCCATTCCATTAAACTATCATTGACATTCTTCACAGAATGAGAAAAAAATATTTTAAAATTCATACAGAACCAAAAAAGAGCTCAAATAGCCTAGGCAGTCCTAAACAACAACAAAAAAGAAAACTGGAGGTATCAGGCTACCTGACTTCAAACTATACTACAGGGCTACTGTAATCAAAACAGCATGGTACTGGTACAAGAACAGACACATAGACCAATGGAACAGAATAAAGAACACAGAAGTAAAATCACACATCTACAACCATCTGATCTTTGACAAACCTGACAAAAACAAGCAATGGGGAAAGGATTCCCTATTTAATAAATGGTGCTGGGAGAACTGGCTAGCCATATGCAGAAAATTGAAACTGGACCTCTTCCTTACACCATATACAAAAATCAACTCAAGATGGATTAAAGACTTAAATATAAAACACAAAACCATAAAAAAAACCCTAGAAAAAAACCTAGGCAATACCATTCAGGACATAGGCATGGGCAAAGATTTCATGACAAAAACACCGAAAGCAATGGCAACAAAAGCAAAATTAACAAATGGGATCTAACTGAACTAAAGAGCTTCTGCACAGCAAAAGAAACTATCAATGGAGTAAATAGACAACCTAAGAATGGGAGAAATTTTTGCAATTCTATGCATCTGACAAAGGTCTAATATCCAGCATTTATAAGGAACTTAAATTTACAAAACAAACAAACAACCAACCCTGTTAAAAAGTGGTCAAAGGACACGAACAGACACTTCTCAAAAGAAAACATTCATGTGGCAAACAAACAAATGAAAATAAGCTCAACATCACTGATCATTAGAGAAATGCAAATCAAAACAACAATGAGATACCATCTCATACCAGTCAGAGTGGCTATTACTAAAAACTCAAAAAACAACAGATGCTGGCAAGGTTGTTGAGAAAAAGGAACATTTTTATACATTGGTGGGAGTGCAAATTAGTTTGACCATGTGGAAGACAGTGTGGCGATTCCTCAAAGACCAAGAACCAGAAATACCATTTAACCCAGCAGTCTCATTACTGGGTATATACCCAAAGGAATATAAATTGTTCTATTATAAAGGCACATGCATGCATATGTTCACTGCAGCACTATTTACAATAGCAAAGACATGGAATCAACCCAAATGCCCATCAGTGATAGACCGCATAAAGAAAATGTCAAACATATAAACCATGGAATACCATGCAGCCATAAAAAGGAATGGGATCATATCCTTTGCAGGGACATAGATGGAGCTGGAGACCCTTATCCTTAGCAAACTAATACAGGAACAGAAAACCAAATACCACATGTTCTCACTTATAAGTGGGAGCTAAATGAGAACACATGGACACACAGTGGGGAAAAATACACACTGTGGTCTATCAGAGGATGCAGGCTGGGAGGAGGGAGAGGATCAAAAATGATAGCTAATGGATGCAGGGCTTAATACCTGGGTGATAGGATGATCTGTACAGCAAACCACAATGGCACACATGTATGTAGGTAACAAATCTGCACATCCCGCACATGTACCCCCTAAACTTAAAAGTTGAAAATAAAAAATTAATTAAATTTTACAAATAAATTTAAAAATAAATAAATAAATAAAGCTCAATAAACCCCCAGTAGGAAAAACACAAAGAAACCACACCAACATTTGTCATAATCAAACTTCCAGAAACCAATAATAAAAAGGAAACCTTATCAAAATCAGACAAAGACAAATCAAAAAAAGAAAACTACAAGCCAATATTTATTATGAATATTGAGGCAAAAATCCTCAACAGAATATTAGCAAACCAAATTCAATAATCCATTAAAAAGATCATTCAACATGACCAAGTGGGATTTATCCCAGGGATGCAAGGATGGTTCAACATATGCAAATAAATGTGATACATCATATAAACAGAATTAAGGACAAAAACCATATAATCATTTCAATTGATGCTGAAAGAAGTATTTGATAAAATTCAACATCCCTTCATGATTTTAAAAAACCCTCAAAAAAATGGGGATATAAGGAACATACATCAACATAATAAAAGCCATATATGACAGACCCACAGCTAGTATCACACTGAATAAGGAAAAAACTGAAACCCTTTCCTCTAAGATCTGAACATGGCAAGGATGCCTACTTTCACCACTGTTACATGACATAGTACTGGAAGTCCTAGCTCGAGCAATCAAACAAGAGAAAGAAATAAAGGGCCACCAAATTAGAAAGGAAGAAGTCAAATTATCTTTGTTTGCAGATGATATGATCTTATATTTGGAAAAACCTAAAAACTCCATCAAAAAACTATTAGAACTGATAAACAAATTCACTAAAGCTGCAGGATACAAAATCAGCATTCAAAATTCAGTAGTATTTCCATATGCCAAAAGTAAACAATCTGAAAAAAACAATAAAAAAGTAATCCCATTTACCATAGCCATAAATAAAATAAAATGCCTAGGAACTAACTTAATCAAATAAGTTAATGATCTCTACAATGAAAACTATAAAACAATGATTGAAAGAATGGAAAAGGGTGCAAAAATAATGGAAAGATATTCCATGTTCATGGATTGAAAGAATCAATATTGTTAAAATGTCCATGCTACCCAAAGGAATCTACAAATTCAATGCAATCCCTATAAAAATACCAATAACATTCTTCATACAAATAGAAAAAAAAAATCCTAAAATTTACATGGAATCACAAAAGACCCAGAATAGCCAAATCTATCCTGAGCAAAAAGAACAAAACTGGAGGAATCCTATTACCTGTCTTCAAATTATACTACAGAATTTACAGCAACCAAAACAGCATGGTACTGGCTTAAAAACAGACATATAGACCAATGGAATCAATAGAGAGCCCAGAAACAAATCCACACACCTACAGTGACAAAGGTGCTAAGAACACAAACTTGGGAAAAGATAGTTTCTTCAATAAATAGTGTTGGGAAAACTGAACATCCATATGCAGAAGAATGAAACTAGACCCTTATCTCTTGTCATACACAAAAATAAAACCACAATGGATTAAAGACTTAAATCTAACAGCTCAAACTATAAAACTACTACAAGAAAACACTGGGGAAACTCTCTAGGAAATTGGTTTGGGCAAAAAATTCTTAAGAAATATCGCACAAGCACAGATAACCAAAGAAAAAATAGACAAATGGGACCACATCAAGTTAAAAAGCTTCTGCACAGCAAAAGAAACAATCAACAAAGTGAAGACACAACCCACTGAATGGGAGAAAATATTTGCAAACTATCCATCTGACAAGGGATTAATAACCAGAATATACAAGGAGCTCAAACAACCCTATAGCAAAAAAATCTAATAATCTGATTTTAAAATGGGCAAAAGATGTAAATTGACATTTTTTAAAAGAAGACATACAAATAGCAAACAAATTTGAAAAGGTGCTCAACATCATTGATCATCAGAGAAATGCAAATCAAAATTACAATGAGGTATCATCTTACTCCAGTTAAAGTGGCTTTTATCCTAAAGACAGGGAGTAACAAATGGATGCACAAGAGAGAAAAAAGAACCTTTGTATGCTGTTGGTGGGAATGTAAATTAGTACAACCACTATGGAGAACAGTTTGGAAGCTCCTCAAAAAACTAAAAACAGAGCTACCATATGATCCAGCAATCCCACTGCTGGGTATATACCCAAAAGAAGGGAAATTGGTATATTGAAGAGATATCTGCACTCCCACATTTGTCACAGCTCTGTTCACAATAGCCAAGATTTAGAAGCAACCTAAGTGGCCATCAACAGATAAAGAAAATGTGGTACTTATACACAATAGAGTACTACACAGCCATAAGAAAGAATGAGATCTTGTCATTTGCAACAACATAGATGGAACTGGAGGTCATTATGTTAAGTGAAATAAGCCAGGTACAGAAAGACAAACATTGCATGTTCTTACTTACTCGGAGGAGATAAAAATCCAAACAATTGAACTCATGGAGATAGACAGTAGAAGGATGGTTACCAGAGGCAGAGAAGAGTAGTGGGGAATGTGTGGGAAGGTCGGGATGGTTAATGGGTGCAAAAAAAACAGAGAGACAGATTGAATAAGACCTAGTATTTGACGGCACAACAGGTGGCTACAGTCAATAACAATTTAATTATACATTTAAAAATAACTAAAAGAGTATAATTGGATTGTTTGCAACACAAAGGATAAACAGTTGCAGGGGATACCCCATTTACCATGATGTGGTTATTACACATTGAATGTCTGTATAAAAATATCTCATGTACCCCATAAATATATATACATACCCTATTATGTTTCCACAAACATTAAAAATTAAAAATTAAAATTTGTAAAGAAAACCTTTACAAAACCTGAGGGGAAAAAAAGACACATTACATAGAGACAAACAAAGGTAAAATGAACACATATTTCTTGTCAGAAACAATGCAAACCAGAAGAAAAGGGAACAACATATTTAAAGTGCTAAAAGAAACTGTCAACATAGACATCTATACTGAACACCTTTCGAAAATAAAGACAAGTATCACAAGAAATGTTAAAGGGAGTTGCTCAAGCAGAAGGAAAATCACATTAGATGGAAAAACGGGTCTATATAAAGGAAATGTGCATCAAAATGGTATATATACATATATATATGGCAATGATGAAAGACAATTGTTTTCTTATTTTTTAAATTTCTTTAAAATCTAATTTTCTATTAAAAGCTGAAATGATAACAATATAGTATGGAGTTTAGAATACATGTAAAATTGAAATCTATGACAACAACACAAAGAGAATGAAAGAGAAGAAATGGAAGTATACTGTTGTAAGATTTTTGTATTATACATAAAGTCGTATAATATTATTTTAAAATAGACTGTGATACGTGAAATAGGTATATTATAAACACTACAGCAGCCCCTAAAAGTAAAAAAGAGAAATACCTAATAAGCCAATAGCAGAGACTTTATAAAGTTCTAAAAAATATCCAATACCTGTAAAAACTACATAGTAAATATTTCGGGCATTGTGAGCCTCATGGTCACTGTTGCAACTACTTAAATCTATCATTGTAGTAAGAAAGCAGCCACAGACAATATTTTAATAAACGGGCATAGTAGCATTTCAGCAAAACTTTATATATGGACAGTGGGCTACATTTGACCTGTGGGTCACATTTTGCTGATTCCTGATCTAATAGGCTAAACCCTTAACAACTAGAAAAAGAAGGGCTAAACTAACCTAAAATGTGACAGATTGATAAGTACAGCAAACCACCATGGCAAATGTACACTTATGTAACAAACCTGCAAGTTCTGCACATGTATCCCAGAACTTAAAGTAAAATTTTAAAAAACTAAAAAAAATGGAACTTACCTGCACGTTGCGCACATGTACCATAGAGCCTAAAGTATAATAATAATAATAGTAATAATAATAAAAAAAAAAGCAAAAAAAAAAATAGAATAAGTTAGCAAATCCAAAGCTTATTTTTTTTGAAATGAACAACAAAATTAATAAACTCCTAACTAGAGAAAAGAGAAAATATGAATTACCAGTATGAGGACTGAAAGAGGAATTATCACAACAGATCCAACAAGCATTAAAAATATAATAATGGAATGTTATAAAGCCTCTCTGTATCAATAAACTTAATGTCTTACAAGAAAATGACAATCTGATTCTAAAACTTGTATAGAAATTCAATGGATCTAAATAGCAAATACAGTTTCAAAAAAAGAGCAAATTTAAAGAACTTACAGCACCTTAAAAATACGAATTCCAAGGCATCCTATAAAGGCACAGCAATTAAAACAATGTGGAATTAGCAAAAAGGAAGACATATAGATCAATGAAACAGAGACAGAGTCCAGTAATAAAGAAATAAACACACACATACATACACAGAGGATTTAATATAGGGGCCAAGGTAATTCAATAGAAAAAGGACCATATTTTTTAAACAGCACAGGAATAACTTAATATTTATTTGGAAAAAAAATAAACTTCAACCCTTACACCACACCATGTATAAAAATTAACTTATATAATTGTCAAAAAGGTAAAATCTTTTTCACATCATAGTAGGCAAACATTTCTTAGATGAAATATAAAATGGATCAACTACAACAATAAAAGTTAGAATACGGATACTTCATCAAAATGTAAAACTTTTATTTGAAAGATACTGTTAAGAAAATGAAAAAGCAAACCAAAGACTAAAAGATAATATTATTAATATATGTGAAAAAAGAATCTATATAGAGAATATAGAAAGAATTTTTACAACGAATAAGACAAACAACCCAAAGTTTAAAATATTAAATGTTGGCCAAGCACAGTGGCTCATGCCTGTATTCCCAGCAATTTGGGAGCCTGAGGCAGGTGGATTGCTTGAGCCCAGGAGCTCGAGACCAGCCTGGGCAACATGGAGAAACCCCGTCTCTACAAAAAATACAAAAACTAGCTGGCATGGCGGCATGCGCCTGTAGTCCTAGCTACTTGAGAGGCTGAGATGGGAGGATTAGTTGAGCCCAGGAGGCAGAGGTTGCAGTGACCCATGATAGCGCCACTGCACTCCAGCCTGGGTGACAAAGGGAGACCTTGTCTCAAAAAAATCAGTCAATCAATCAAATATCAAATGGTTTGAACAGATATTTTACAAAGAACATATATGAATGACTAAGTACACTAAAAGATGATTAACATAATTAATCATCAGGTAAATGCAAAATAAATGCAAAAAACATACCATATACACCCATTATAACAGATAAAATTAAAGACAGTGCCAAGTATTCACCAGGATGTGAAGCAAATGGAACTTTCATACAGTGCTGATGGAAATGTAAAATCACGCAACCAATTTTGAAAAAGATTTCGGCAGTTTCTTAAAAACTCACACTTACTATACAACCTAGGTATACCTCTGGGTGCTTGCTAGTCACCCACTGGTTTCTCCCTTAGCACTGGTGCTTGAGTCTGCTATAGGGGAACCTGTAGGCTCTCCTATAGGCTGTAGGCTGTACTTGCCAGGTCTGATTTGGCCCATCTTGCACCCTGCCAACACTCCTCCCCAACCCCAGGGCTGAGGAGGGAGCTCAGACCACTGTGCACTCCACAAATGTGCCTATTGCCTGAGGGCATACTTGCCAGGTCTGACTTGGCCCATCTTGCACCCTGCCAACCGCACGTTGGTCCTCCCCAACCACAGGGTTGAGGAGGGAGCTCAGACTGCTGTAGTGGCAGTTAAACAATGTATACATTTGTCAAAAGGCACTGAGCTATATATATTTAAAGTGTACATTATATTGTTATAATTATACCTCAATGAAGTTATTTTGAATTAAGTCATTACTCTTAGGATCTAATTGTTATTCTTCTCCAAGTAATCCTTTTTCTCCCATAACTTTAAAGACTTCCTCTTGTCTTTGTTATTCTGTCATCTCATTACTATGTTTATAGGTGCTTATGGTACTCTACTTTCATTCTTTTATTAAATCTGTTTCATTCTCTTTTTCTTTCCTCTTAATTTCTTATTATCCATCATTTTGTCCCCCTGGAGAGCATTATGTGTTATTTTCTCAGCTTTCTTCCAATTTGCTAATATATTTCATCAATGTCTACCCAATGTTCACTGAGTTCATCATCTCCATGACTATATTTTCATGTCTTATAACTTCTATTAATACCTTATCTCTTAGAATGCTAGAAAAAACACTTAAAGTATCTGTTTAGCTGATTTCAATTCTTCTAGTATTTCTACCACCTAAAGTGTAAATTTTCTCATTTGATGTGCAATTCATTTTTGTGTGATTTGTAATATTGAATTCTATTATCAAATATTGAATTTTTTTATAAAAGTCTTGAGTGTATTCTTTGAGATGCAGAAATATCCCTACTTGAACATTTTCACTTTTCCTTCTACAAGGTCACACTGGTGACTGGACTGTACCATTTTAAAGATTAAATCTCAACTAAACAGTCCTTGGATCATTAAGGTGTAAACTAAGACCCTGTATGTGTGTGTGGTACAGGCCTAGGTTCCAGTTTCCTTAGTAACTTTTCCTACCCACAGTCCTGAGTAGATGTCAAATTCTCATGTAGCTGCTAGGCAGAGATTTTCTCATCCACATTTCATAGTAGGGCAGCCCTTCCAGATGCCTAGCTTCACACAAGTAGATCTCTCCTAGTCTCTGAGGCTTAAAGCCTGGATTTCCCTAACATTATTATCATCATCTCTGGCCTCCAGCTAGGTTTGCACACCTCAGTTAGCTAATTAGACTTCAGCTGCTTCTTATCATTTGGTGTTGAGTCCTCATCATTTGGTGTTTTGGTCCTCTTTATTTCTAGAACCTGAATATTTTGCTCTCTTTAAGCTTGGCTATATACCCCAAAATTCATTAGTTATATTTTTTCTCGTTTCCACTTGCTATGGTTTGAATGTGTTTCCCAAAGTTCATGTGTTAAATTCTTAATCCCCAATGCAACAGTGCTGAGAGGTGAGACCTTTAAGAGGTGATTAGGTCATCAGGGCTCTGCCATCATAAATGAATTAATACAGTTATCATGGGAGTGAGTTAGTTATAAATTAACCGATGAAATAGGGTTTCTTATAAAAGGATGGGTTTGGTCCCCTTCCCTACTTCCTTCCCCCAGAGAGTGCCCTCTGCCCTTCTGCCTTCTGCCATGGGATGACACATAAAGAAGGTCCTCACCAGATGCCAGAACTTGATATTGGTACCAGGCTCCAGAACCTTGAGAAATAGATTTCTACTGTTATTTAATTACTCCATCTGTGCTATTCTGTCATAGCAACACAAAATGCACTAAGACACCACTCTCTGTGTTTGGAGTGGGAAGAGAAGTCCTATCATGTTAGCAAAATCCTGACTTCAAGAAAGTGATGACAGTAGGAGAAACATACATTACAAGACAATTCCAATTAAGACTACAGATCTAAAAGTCCCAAGTGAAAAATTAAGAAATTGGGTGCAGCAATATATTTTTAAAAAATCATCACGACTACATTAGGTTTACTTCAGGAATACAAGGCTGGTTTAACATTAGAATACTAAAATACAACCCAAGGGTCAGCAAACTTCTGATAGGAAATATTTTAGGCTTTGTGTACCACATGCCATCTGTATCACATGTTGTTCTTTGGTTTTATTTTTTATAATCCCTTAAAACTCTAAAAACCACTCTTAGCTCACAGGCTGTATAAACACAAACCATAGTTTGCTATTACCTGATATAATTCAACATGCCAACAGAATAAGTGGGAAAACTCATATGATTACCTAAATAGATGCATAAACTGTATTTCATAATATCCAACATCCATTCATGATTTTTCTTTTTTTGGGAGGGGGGGGTGCGGGGACAGAATCTCACTCTGTCACCCAGCTGGAGTGCAATGGCACCATCTTGGCTCACTGCAACCTCTGCCTCCCGGGTTCAAATGATTCTCCTGCCTCAGCCTCCCAAGTAGCTGGGATTGCAGGTGCCCACCAACACGCCTGGCTAATTTTTGTATTTTTAGTAGAGACGGGGTTTCATCATGTTGGCCACGCTGGTTTTGAACTCCTGACCTCAGGTGATCTGCCCACCTAAGCCTCCAAAAGTGCTGGGATTACAGGTGTGGGCCACCATGCCCAGCCCATGATTTTTAAATTATGCATAATGCAGGCAGATAACTTCCCTAACCCAACAAGGATTATCAACTAAAAACCTGTATCAAACTTCCTTCTTAATGGAGAAATCTTAGAAAGATTTTCTTTAAGACTGGAAACAAGATAAGGATGCCTACCACCTCCACCTCCACCCAACACGTATCCTAGCCAGTACAGTAAAGCAGGAGAAAAAAAAACCTAAAGGAATAACGTTTGAAAACAAAAAACAAAACTATCATTATAGAATAAATATTACTGTCTATGCCCTAGAGAGTATAGATAAAATATTAGAAATGACAAGAGAGTTCAGCAATGTGGCTGCATATAAGATTAATATATCTGTCACATCTATAATCCCAGCACTTTGGGAGGCCAAGGCAGGCAGATCACGAGGTGAGGAGATCGAGACCATCCTAGCCAATATGGTGAAACACTGTCTCTACTAAAAATACAAAACTTAGCCAGGTGTTGTGGTGTGTGCCTGTAGTCCAAGCTACTTGGGAGGCTGAGGAAGAAGAATCACTTGAATCTGGAAAGTAGAGCTTGCAGTGAGCTGAGATCCAGCCACTGCAATCCAGCCTGGGAAGAAAGTGGGACTCTGTCTCAAAAAAAAAAAAAAAAAAAAATTGGAATAAGTGTGATGTGGTGCTGAGAAGAATGTATATTCTGTTGATTTTGGGTGGAGAGTTCTGTAGAGGTCTATTAGGTCCGCTTGGTGCAGAGCTTAGTTCAATTCCTGGATATCCTTTTTAACTTTCTGTCTCATTGATCTAACGCTGACAGTGGGGTGTTAAAGTCTCCCATTATTATTGTGTGGGAGTCTAAGTCTCTTTGTAGGTCTCTAAGGACTTGCTTTATGAATCTGGGTGCTCCTGTATTGGGTGCATATATATTTAGGATAGTTAGTTCTTCTTGTTGAATTGATCCCTTTACTATTATGTAATGCCCTTCTTTGTCTCTTTTGATCCTTGTTGGTTTAAAGTCTGTTTTATCAGAGACTAGGATTGCAAGCCCTGTCTTTTTTTGTTTTCCATTTGCTTGGTAGATCTTCCTCCATCCCTTTATTTTGAGCCTATGTGTGTCTCTGCACATGAGGTAGGTCTCCTGAATATAGCACACTGATGGGTCTTGACTCTTTCTCCAGTTGGCCAGTCTGAGTCTTTTAACTGGAGCATTTAGCCCATTTACATTTAAGGTTAATATTGTTATGTGTGAATTTGATCCTGTCATTATGATGTTAGCTGGTTATTTTGCTCGTTAGTTGATGCAGTTTCTTCCTAGCCTTGATGGGCTTTACAATTTGGCATGTTTTTGCAGTGGCTGGTACTGGTTGTTCCTTTCCATGTTTAGTGCTTCCTTCAGGAGCTCTTTTAGGGCAGGCCTGGTGGTGACAAAATCTTTCAGCATTCCCTTGTCTGTAAAGGATTTTATTTCTCCTTCACTTATGAAGCTTAGTTTGGCTGGATAAGAAATTCTGGGTTGAAAATTCTTTTCTTTAAGAATGTTGAACATTGGCCCCCACTCTCTTCTGGCTTGTAGAGTTTCTGCCGAGAGATCTGCTGTTAGTCTGATGGGCTTCCCTTTGTGGGTAACCTGACCTTTCTCTCTGGCTGCCCTTAACATTTTTTCCTTCATTTCAACTTTTGTGAATCTGACAATTATGTGTCTTCGAGTTGCTCTTCTCAAGGAATATCTTTGTGGTGTTCTCTGTATTTCCTGAATTTGAATGTTGGCCTGCCTTGCTAGGTTGGGGAAGTTCTCCTGGATAATATCCTGAAGAGTGTTTTCCAACTCGGTTCCATTCTCCCCGTCACTTTCAGGTACACCAAACAGACGTAGATCTGGTCTTTTCATATAGTCCCATATTTCTTGGAGGCTTTGTTCATTTCTTTTTACTCTGTTTTCTCTAAACTTCTCTTCTCACTTCATTTCATTCATTTGATCTTCAATCACTGATACCCTTTCTTCCAGTTGATCAAATCAGCTACTGAAGCTTGTGCATTCGTCACATAGTTCTCGTGCCGTGGTTTTCAGCTCCATTCGGTCATTTAAGGACTTCTCTGCATTGATTATTCTAGTTAGCCATTCGTCCAATCTTTTTTCAAGGTTTTTAGCTTATTTGCGATGGGTTCCAACCTCCTCCTTTAGCTCGGAGAAGTTTGATCATCTGAATCCTTCTTCTCTCAACTTGTCAAAGTCATTCTCCGTCCAGCTTTGTTCCATTGCTGGTGAGGAGCTGTATTCTTTTGGAGGGGGAGAGGTGCTCTGATTTTTAGAATTTTCAGCTTTTCTGCTCTGTTTTTTCCCTATCTTTGTGGTTTTATCTACCTTTGGTCTTTGATGATGGTGATGTACAGATGAGGTTTTGGTGTGGGTGTCCTTTTTGTTTGTTAGTTTTCCTTCTAACAGTCAGGACCCTCAGCTGCAGGTCTGTTGGAGTTTGCTGAAGGTCCACTCCAGACCCTGTTTGCCTAGGTATCAGCAGCGGAGTTCCCTTTGAAAACTGGCACAAGACAGGGATGCCCTCTCTCACCACTCCTATTGAACATAGTGTTGGAAGTTCTGGCCAGGGCAATCAGGCAGGAGAAAGAAATAAAGGGTATTCAATTAGGAAAAGAGATAGTCAAATTGTCACTGTTTGCAGATGACATGATTGTATATCTAGAAAACCCCATCGTCCCAGCCCCAAATCTCCTTAAGCTGATAAGCAACTTCAGCAAAGTCTCAGGATACAAAATCAATGTGCAAAAATCACAAGCATTCTTATACACCAATAACAGACAAACAGAGAGCCAAATCATGAGTGAACTTCTTTCACAATTGCTTCAAAGAGAATAAAATACCTAGGAATACAACTTACAAGGGACATGAAGGACCTCTTCAAGGAGAACTACAAACCACTGCTTAAGGAAATAAAAGAGGACACAAACAAATGGAAGAACATTCCATGCTTATGGGTAGGAAGAATCAATATCGTGAAAATGGCCATACTGCCCAAGGTAATTTATACATTCAATGCCATCCACATCAAGCTACCAATGACTTTCTTCACAGAATTGGAAAAAACTACTTTAAAGTTCATATGGAACCAAAAAAGAGCCCACATTGCCAAGTCAATCCTAAGCCAAAAGAACAAAGCTGGAGGCATCACACTACCTGACTTCAAACTATAATACAAGGCTACAGTAACCAAAACAGCATGGTACTGGTACCAAAACAGAGATATAGACCAATGGAAGAGAACAGAGCCCTCAGAAATAATACCACACATCTACAACCATCTGATCTTTGACAAACCTGACAAAAACAAGAAATGGAGAAAGGATTCCCTGTTTAATAAATGGTGCTGGGAAAACTGGCTAGCCATATGTAGAAAGCTGAAACTGGATCCCTTCCTTACACCTTATAAAAAATTAATTCAAGATGGATTAAAGACTTAAATGATAGACCTAAACCCATAAAAACCCTAGAAGAAAACCTAGGTAATACCATTCAGGACACAGGCATGGGGAAGGACTTCACGTCTAAAACACCAAAGGCAATGGCAACAAAAGCCAAAATTGACAAATGGGATCTAATTAAACTAAAAAGCTTCTGCACAGCAAAAGAAACTACCATCAGAGTGAACAGGCAACCTATAGAATGGGAGAAAATTTTTGCAATCTACTCATCTGACAAAGGGCTAATATCCAGAATCTACAAAGAACTCAAACAAATTTACAAGAAAAAAACAAACAACCCCATCAAAAAGTGGGCAAAGGATTTGAACAGACACTTCTCAAAAGAAGACATTTATGCAGCCAATAGACACATGAAAAAATGCTCATCATCACTGGCCATTAGAGAAATGCAAATCAAAACCACAATGAGATACCATTTCACACCAGTTAGAATGGCGATCATTAAAAAGTCAGGAAACAACAGGTGCTGAAGACGATGTGGAGAAACAGGAACACTTTTACACTGCTGGTGGGATTGTAAACTAGTTCAACCATTGTGGAAGACAGTGTGGCGATTCCTCAAGGATCTAGAACTAGAAATACCATTCGACCCAGCCATCCCATTACTGGGTATATACCCAAAGGATTATAAATCATGCTGCTATAAACACACATGCACACGTATGTTTACTGTGGCACTATTCACAATAGCAAAGACTTGGAACCAACCCAAATGTCCATCAAGATAGACTGGATTAAAAAAATGTGGCACATATACACCATGGAATACTATGCAGCCATAAAAAGGATGAGTTCATGTCCCTTATAGGGACATGGATGAAGCTGGAAACCATCATTCTCAGCAAACTATTGCAGGGACAAAAAACCAAACACCGCATGTTCTCATTCATAGGTGGGAACTGAACAATGAGAACACTTGGACACAGGAAGGGGAACATCACACACCAGGGCCTGTCATAGGGTGGGGGGAGGGGGGAGGAATAGCATTAGGAGATATACCTAATGTAAATGACGAGTTAATGAGTGCAGCACATCAACATGGCACATGAATACATATGTAACAACCCTGCACGTTGTGCACATGTACCCTAGAACTTAGAGTATAATTTAAAAAAGATTAATATATCTATCTATTCATGTGTCAGTTACTTCGTTGATCTTACTCTTTGTGGGCTTCTGAAGGAACTAGATTAGGCAAGCCTTTTTCCAGATAAGACTTTTGCCTTAGCTTTTGCCTAGAACAATGGAATACTATTGATTATCCCTTTCAGGTTATTAAGCAATTTCTTAATGTGGGAGCTTTAGGTTCAAGCTCCTATCTGCTGGTGGAACCCAAAGCTTAATCTCCTATTTCCAGGATTAATATTGGTATAGGTTGAGCATCCCTTATGTAAAATGCTCAGGACCAGAAGTATTTCAGATTTTGAATATTTTTGCATTTTGGAATGTTTGTATTATTTATATACTTACTGGTTGAGCATCCCAAATCTGATAATCTGAAATCCAAAATGCTCCAATGAGCATTTACTTTGAGTGTCATGTCAGTGCTCAAAAAGTTTGATTTTAGAGCATTTTGGATTTTGGATTTTCAAATTAGTGATGCTCAACCTGTATCTGCCTCCAGGACAAACTTAGCATCTACTCATGGTGTTAACTTTGATTTCCACATACTGACGTTTGACAATATTGTCATTTGTTTTATTTTTGTCCTTGGAGATTTCCTTTACGTCATAATGCGCTGCATTTATTGCAGGGAATGTCTAATCCAAGATTTAGCTGTATTAAAACAAAAGGCCATTCTGAGAATCCAGTCTAAATTATTATTTATAAAAACTATTACATATAAAGGAATGATTTAGGCTGGGCACAGTGGCTCACACCTGTAATCCCAGCACTTTGGGAGGCCAAGACAAGGGGATCGCTTGAACTCAGGAGTTTGAGACCAGGACTGGGCAACATAGGCAGTTTCCATCTCTACAAAAGAAATGTTTTTAATTAGCTGGGTGTGGCGGCATGTGCCTGTAGACTCAGCTTCTTGATAGGGTGAGGCAGGAGAATTACTTAAGCCTAGGAGGTCGTGGCCTGGGCAACAGAGTGAGGCCCTGTCTTTAACAAAAAAAAAGATATGATTTAAAACAAAATTCCCAAAATGTTAAGTGGTTGCTTTCAGATTATAAATCATAGATAACTTGTTTTTTCTTCTGTATCCATATCTTCTACTCATGATCTTATTTTGTTTTTAAAAAGAAGAAACAATACACTTTGTTTTTTAAAAGAAGTTATGCACAGGACATATTTTTAAAAAAACTATTTTTTAAAGCATTACTGAAAACACAACAGAATATTTAACAAGTATACACTTGCTTTTCAAATAGAATCTTAATTCATTCTCATAAACATCCTGTAACTTAAGTATCATTATCCTTATTTCTGCAGAAGAGGAAACTGAGGCTCAGAAGGTTAAGTAATTTGCCCAAGCAACAGAGCTGGGATTTGAATTCAGGAATACTGGTTCCAAGGCCAGTGCTTTTTCCATTGAACCATGTTGCCTCCCACAAGAGAGCATTTTCACATTACCACCTGCTAGTTCTAATTAAGAGATAGTAATTAAACAATTCTCCACTCCTGACAACAATATTTAAGCTACTGGCAATTTAAAAAAATTAACATGAACAGCTCTTTATCTGCTTAAAGATATTATACCTAAACACAAACTATAACAGAGAAAAAGACTTCAATATGACAAAGATGCTTTTCCAAAGCACAGTTCATTACATTATCTATTAATAGGACATGAAGCATAAAAATGTTAATGACCAATATGCTTATAAAAATTTTCAACTCCACTAATAATAAAAGAAATACAAATTAAAGTAACAAGGACATATCTACCAAATTGTCAAAAATGTTTTAAATAGTAATAGCCAAGTAGGGCCAAAGTTGCAATTCTCATATATCTTAGGAGAGAATGTAATCAGTAGAAACTTGCTGTAGGCCAACTGATAATATGTACATTTTTTAATGTATGTGGTTTCTGACCTAGTAATTCCTCATCTAGGAATTCATCCTGATGAAATAATCGCAGATATGTGCGTAACATTTAGATACCAGGTTGTTCATCTTGATAATTACTTATAATAGCAAAAGGAGATGGAGAAGCAGAAGAGAAAAAAAGGAAGAAGAGGAGGGAAAGGAGTGAGAGAAGGAAGAGGAGGTGGAGGAGAAGGAGGAGGAAGAAGCTGGGATAAATCTAAGTCTATAGTATTAAATTAGGTTAATAAATTATGTACAGTACATTGAAGTGATTAACAGAAGCTGCGAGTGGGGATGGGCAAATGTTAATCAAAGGGTACAAAGTTTCAGCTAGACAGAAAGAATAAATTTTGGTGATCTATTGTACAGCAAGGTGAGTACAGTTAATAATAATGTATATTTCAAAATGGTAAAAAAAAAAAAAAGTGGATTATCACCACAAAGAAATGATAAGTATGTGAAAAGATGAATGTTAGCCTGATTTGATCATTCCACAATGCATACATGTAGCAAAACATCAAAATACACCCTAAATGTATGCAATTATTTGTCAGTTAAAAAGAAAAATATATATATACATCCAAAAGAATTCAACCAGCCAGGAAATGATGATACTGTCACGCGTGTCCATATAGAAGACCACCTAAACAGGCTTTGTGTAAGCAACAAGGCTGTTTATCCACTTGGGTGCAAGTGGTCTGAGTCCGAAAAGAGAATCAGCGAAGGGAGATAGGAGAGGGGCAGCTTTGCAGGACTCGGGTAGGCAGTGGAAAGTTACAGTTGAAGGTGGTTATCTGTTGTCAGCAGGGGAGGGGTCAAAAGGTGCATGGTGGGGAGATCACGAAATCCATTGTCGTGGAGAAGAATGTCATAAGGTTGATTGATCAGTTAGGGTAGGGCAGGAACAAGTCATAATGGTGGAATGTCGTAAGGTGGGTTATCAGTTAAGGCAGGAACTGGCTGTTTCACTTCTTTTGTGATTTTTCGGCTGCTCCAGACTTCTTGGCTCCTACAGGCCATCTGGACATATATGTGCAGGTCACAGATGTTACAATGGCTGAGCTTCAGCTCAGAGGCCTGACAGATACCACTATACTTATTAGCATAGAAAGAATCCTTGACATGGTGTTTGAAGAAAGTAAGTAAAAACAATATATATAATAGTATGATTGTATTTTTATTAACCTATATTCAGTTATATTTCTATATTTTTAAAACATAAAGTCTGGAATATATATATCAAAATGTTGATGGTAGATATATCAGGTGATATGATTTGAGATTATTTTAATTTTTCTTCATCTATATTTTCTTATTTTTCCGCAATGAATATTTATTACATGCGTAAAAAAGTGAAAAAAATTCACAGTCATATCGGTTGGTAAGCAAGAATGCTCACAATCTATTACTAAGTAATACAAGTAAGTTTCAAAACAGTATATAAGTACATTCTCATTTATGTAAGAAAAATAATATGCATTAGGTTGAGCCATTTGAAATTGCTGGCATTTGTCTAGTTTTCACTTATAAAAACAGCAATTTCAAATGGTTCAATTTAATACATATATTTGGAAAAATATACTCTAAAATACTAATACCATCCTGGTCATTTTTTCCTCTTCGTAAAGGACATCTATATTTTCCTCTTTAAATTCACGTGTATTTTCCTGCTTTAGATTTCAAAATTTTCTAATTTTCCTGAAAACTAAATCCCAGTTTCAACATTTACAGGATACCCTGGGCAAGTTTACTGAAGTCTCTAAATTTAAACAAAAAAAAATCAAAATGATAATAATAGTACCTACCTCACAGAGGTAGCTTAAAATGAGTAATTCATGTAGAGACAGTAACACAGAGCCTGGCAAATGTACGCTGTCGATCAGTGGAACATATGATGTGGTGGTTAGGAAGACAGATGTGAAATCTGACTCCCTAGATATATTACTTACTAAGAAATGTGTAAGTTATGTCACCTCTCTGTATCTGTTTTCTCATTTATAAAACAGGAATAATCCCATACAGTTTGTGTGAGGAGTACCTAAGTGTTTTATAATCCAATACAGTTTGTGTGAGGAGTACATCAGTGTTTTAAAGTAGTTAGCATAGTGCCTGGTAAAACAGGAAGTTAACAATAAATTTTGGCTATTTTATCATTGATCATAATAGTATTATTAAGCTATCAGAATAAATAGATATTATTTGTATAAGTTAATACCAACTCTGTGTTGATTAATTGTATTAAGTATGATATCCTATATAGAGGCGATATCATTTTTGTTTCCCTGGATTTAGTTCCATTCCAACGTATATAATCTCACTAGTGAAAAATCCACAAGTTTTATAATCAAAAACTAGAATTCTATTATACTTTGTAGGGAACATTTAAACCCATTAATGAAATTTTCTCAGTGACAACTTTTAAATGATAGCTTCTCTTTTTCCTTTGAAATACCTTTACCACAAATATATGACAGAGAGAACAACTCTTTCTAACTAAACCTCCCTTCTCCCCAAATATGTACTTATATAAGAATCAGACCCAGACCAAAACCTTCCAGAATCCAAAAGATGTGTGAAGTTTCCAAAGTCCATTGGGTACAAAACAAGAAAAGGAAAATTCTGAAGAGAGGAAGAAATAAGGAAGATAAAAGAAACAAAAATTTATTGTTAATTTTATTGTTAATAATAATTGTTATTACTGGAAAAGATCTTCACTTTGTTTTCAACTAGCAAGTAAAGCCTACTTTCATCTTCTCGATACATGTGAATGCAGGCTTATAACTGAGGTCTCAGAAACATGTTTCATTCTATCCTCATAGAATAAAATTCTACATCTTGGGATCTATTCCTATTCAGGAGATATCATAATTCCCTCTAAGATCCACACATAGATAAAATATCCCTTTATGCAAATATCACTTTATTCTGTTACCTTAACAGCTTCTCCAAGAGTTTGGTTTTTGTCAGCTTCCTCACTGGAGTGCAATTCAAGTCTATAATTCAATTCCTGTAGTTGTTGTGCCTGTTCATTCAACAGCATTTGTGCCTGCTGTTCCCGAAGCAGAGCATTATTTAGTTCTTCACATGCACTTTCAAACTTCTCATGGGTGATCAATTTCTGTAAAAAGCGGGAGGGGGGAGAATCAGCTACAAAGCTAACTGCATTGTTGTATCATTTCATCTTCAAAAGTAAAGGAATATAATACAAACATTTCTAGGCACTTGATACATTAAAAAAATACAATTAGCTTTTCTTAATTGCATAAGTCAAGATAAAAATACTACTGTGATTTTTAAAGCACTACAGCCACACTTAGTTATTTTCAGTCAAATAAAATCTTAGAAAACTCATTTTAAATTCCATATAAATCCATGATGCTCAGTTTAAATTTTCATACATGAGCACTTTTTATAAAGATTATGACTGTGGGAATTAAAACCTTTAACAAATTCCTTGGCTTTTAAGTGATCACCTAGAAGTCTGTGTTCAGTGTGTTATTATTCAGGTCTCCCCGGTCAAATGTCTTCTCCTAGGCAGGTCTTACATGACTACACCTCTCCAACTCCCACTCACTCTATTATACCATCTTGTTTTATTTTCTTCACAGCCATTGTCATTATCTAAATTCACCTCACTTTTTTTATTGCCTGTCCACACCCTGCCACCAACCACACATATAAAGGTGTAGCATCCCCAAAGCAGGGACTTCATTTAGCTTTTCATCCAACATAGAGAAGAGTGCCTGGCACTCAGTGAGTGTTCAATATTTGTTGAATGAAATAATATTCATATATAAACATCTGCCAACAAAATCTACACCATAATACACAACATGGTTTTTACAATATCATGACTGCTTTGGAGGGCACAGTACTCTGCTCTGGAATAACTAATGACAGTTCTAGACAGGGATGGAGAATCCAAGGCAAGACAAGCTTGTATTATCTCCTGCTCAAAACATTTAAACAAATGAAACCTAGATACAACAAACAACAGAGACATCGTGAAGTATAAAAAAGAGGAAGGTTTCACAAAAGGTAGATAACTTGAGAAATATATATGGAAAACTCAAAGGAACGATTCAGGCCACTTAAATACACAAGTTACACATGTATCTATTTAAAAATTTTAACTTTCCCACTGTAAAAAAGGATGTGAGGTGGATTAATATCATTCGCCACAAATATAAAGCAGGTTGATTTGAAATTTCAAAAAATCTGGGAGGAAAAACAGGAAAAAAATCCTTCTGATTCTAAGTATCTAGTAACTATTGTAACTGAATATAGGCTTTGTCTTTTATTTTTCTGACAAGTAAGACAAAAATAGAAATGTGCATAGTCACAGTTTCCTCGTGGGCCAACAGCAAGCATGCAATTCATATAAAGAGAAAGACTTTTGCTGAAACTAAGTTTTAGGATAAATCAATTACATAGGTCCTTCTATATCATAATACATAAGCACTCAGTTTTATTTTGGCACCAGGTACCCTGCCTGCCACTTCCATGAAGCAACTGTCTTTTAAAACTCATTTCTCTTTTTAAGGGTGCATTCCTCAAAAATTTAAGAGTGCATTTCTCAACAATGAAGAAATTTTAAAAGCCAATAGTGTAGCATAAAAACAGATGTCTAATGACTTACCCATGTTAATATAAATTAATGAGAATGATCACAAGGCACACAGGAAAGTTGCCTCATTTTCAGAGAGTCACCCAGTAAAAGGTATATCTAATATGTCACTGATACTTGTATAGTGCTGGGATTATACAGAACACTCAACTTTTTAGTCGCTGTTTAACAGCTGCCGAACTCTCCACATTGTGCTATTACAACCAAACCCTCAGCTTTCAAAACATCAAATCTGACAGTCTCCTCTCAGCACTCCAGTTCTATTTCTATTTATTAACATCCCCCTATGCGCTGGGTCTCGTGAACATATATTTTTGTACCTCTTCTATCTTTAATGTGTTGTTTTAAATTACCACTCCTTGCCATGAGACCATTCTGTCCTTTTCAATCTACTTGACCATCAAGTGAATAAAGATCTTTCCATCAACATCCCCACCATTTTGCAGGACTTCCTTGTCTTAACAGAACGTGTGTTCCCTTCACAATCCTCCAAAATTTCCCCTTTACCTAAAAACTCAGGTAATTTTAGCCTCTCTTGTCCATCCATCCCTCCCAGAGACTGGCTCGATTCTGTTTATTCCTCTGTAAAGTAAATAAAATCAAGCAAGTATATCAATGCAGAATAAGAAAGAGATGGTGTGTGAAAGCAAGTGTAAGGAGCTAATAAACAAAGATCACGAGACTGGGGAAGTTAGCTGTTAAAGAACGACTGTCAGTAGATGGACACAGTATTCCAAAACCATTAAAGTACTAAATAGCTTTTGGTGAGCAGGATGTTTCCCTTCATAATTTTAGACCAACTATAAAGAAGCTATTTTATTCTCTCCAATACACTTTTTCTGAAATGAGTGAGAGACAAATGGTTGCAGGCACTCTCTCCAATTTTCTTAGAGGAAAATAGCATCTTTTCTTCATCTATTATGTTTTTAATATAACAACCCTTTATTAACACACCTAGGTATCAACATTAACCACTGTAATGAAGTGGATAAAAGCATGAGATTTAGAGCCACATGAACCAAGTTCAAAGTCTGTCATTTCCATTAATAACTATATGACTCCAGGCAAGTTACTTAGTTTCTATCTGCTCCAAAATCCCCATCTGTAAATTAGAAATAATAATAGCATGTGAGCTAATTATAAGGACCAAATGAGTCAACGCCTGTAACGTGCTTAGGGTCAGTGTCTGATACATGGTCAACATGATCACTAAATGTTAGAAATCGTCACGTACTTCATAACTTATAATTATAGGACAATATCTAAAAATCAAGTACTGGCCAGGTGTGGTGGCTCACATCTGTAATCCCAGCGTTTTGGCAGGCTGAGGTAGGCAGATAACCTGAGGTCAGGAGTTTGAGATCAGCCTGGCCAACATGGTGAAACCCTGTCTCTACTAAAAATACAAAAAATTAGCTGAGCGTGATGGTGGGCGCCTGTAACGCCAACTCCTGCTGAGGCAGGAGAATTCCTTGAACCTGGGAGGCGGAGGCTGTGGTGAGCTGAGATTGCACCTCTGCACTCCAGCCTGGGTGACAGAGAGAGACTCCATCTCAAAAAATAAGGTAAAATAAAGTAAAAATTAAGTACCTCTTCCCTCAATTATTATCCTATTTTTATTTCTACACTTCAGAGGAAGCAATTCACACTAAGCACTTCCTCAAACATACTCTTAATTACTGCAAGCCAGTTATTCAAAGCCCTTACAAGAGGATTCTGTCACCTTCCACTAACCTTCCCTCAAACTCTAATCTTCTCTCTAGATTCTGGAAATTAAGTCCTGACTACTTCTAAACTAATCAAAGATGCAAACTTGTTTTCTTAATACTTAACTATGGACTAGGAAATCAAATTGTGTAGAATATTTAGAATTCTTCGTATATATTCCAGGGAGCAACATATGTAAGGAATTTTCCAATTTTTACAAAAGCCATTATTATCTAAATCTAAATACAGTTGACTATACTCTAAATCTCAAAAATTGCATAAATGACTGTCTGTGTCCATTGTGGTAGACTATCTCAATATCCCAAATTCAACTATTTCTATGATACAGAAGCAAATCAAACAGAAGGAGAGACATTCTTTCAAAGAATTCGTTTTTAAAAGTATAAACATCTCTTTATTATTTAAGTAAAATGGCAAAAAATGGAAAAAAATCACATATCTAAGAAAAGGGAAATACTCAAATTTTGATACATTCATATGACACACTAGTATTCATTTAACTAAAATGAAATTAATAATTAAATGACAGAGGAAAATGATTACAGTACTTTAAGTGCATACATGTATACATATATTTATATAAGTCAGGATGCAAACTGTACATACAAAATTATTCCAAACTACAACTGTGCATAAAGGCATGCACAGGCACATATATACACAAGAAATGTGGAGAACAAAATGCATCCACATTTCAACAGTGATTGGTTCTGGGTGGTAAGATTAAAATGATTTTAACTTTCCTCATTTTTAAAATAAATATAATTTTTTTTTGTAGAGATGGGGTCTCACTATGTTGCCCAGGTTGGTCTTGAATTCCTGGCCTCTAGTAACCTTCCTACCTTGGCTTCCCAAAGCACTGGGATTATGGGCATGAGCCACCATACCCAGTCTAAACTTTCTTCTTAATACTTTCTTCTATTTTTACTTACGGTTGTCATGTATAACTTTTATAATTAGAAAAAAAAAGTTGAAGCAGCTCAACTCTTAAATATTCCTTCTCTGAGCAAAAAACTAAGAGAAGGAAAAATTATGGTGTCTTTAGACATTTACTGAAAAGAAACCTATGGCTTAAGAGTAATTCATGATTACTTGACCTGCCTAATTCATAGGAACTCTTTGCCCTTTGAAGGTGTATCTACTTGAAATAATAATTAACACTAGCACAATTACATTATCATAGGATTAATAACTAAACTACTACACCTGCTGATGCCTCTGTTACTGCAAATGTTAAAACTGTAAATTCCAAATTAATCAAAAGATAAAAGCACATTTAAACTGAAGTTATAGTAGCTGTTTTAAGTTGTATAGTCTTGAAGTTTCAGGGTAATCTTTTAACTCTATGTTCTCATATCCACATTAAAAACAGCAATGTTAATAACTATCCCAACTGCAAACAGAATATGTGGATGTCTGCATTATATTGTGCTTCACACAGTTAGACATTTTGTTCTTGATCTAATGGTATTTGGCATACGGCCTTGCTCTTTCAGCTATTTTCTGCTTTTTAAAATAATACATATAAGTCATTGATGGACGTTAGATAAATTGAACATTTCTTTGGAAAAGCAATTTGAGTTCATACGAAATAATCTAATTTACTCAAAATATTCAATATAAGAAGGGAAGAGGCCAGGTGCAGTAGCTCACACCTATAATCCCAGCACTTTGGGAGGCTGAGGTGGGCAGATCAGCTGAGGTCAGGAGTTCGAGAACACCCCGGCCAACATGGAGAAATTCCATCTCTACTAAAAATACAAAAATTAGCCAGGCATGGTGGCAGCCACCTGTAATCCCAGCTGCTTGGGAGGCTGAGGCAGGAGAATCACTTGAACCCGGGAGGCACAGGTTGCAGTGAGCTGAGATTGCACCACTGCACTCCAGCCTGGGCAACAGAGTGAGACTCCATCTCAAAAAAAAAGAAGAGAGGAAATCTCTCTCCCCACTCCCCTGCCTGCCACCAACATCAGCAATTAGAGGCATTTTACACGGGAAGTTTTCTGAAGAAAAAGAAATGTTATTAATAGGGTTTTGAATTATTTGAAAAACCAAACATAACAAAAGTTAAGGAAAAAAGGATATAGAGATAAAGAAATATATATCACCAAAGCAACAGTTTCTTAAATGATATATACTTACAGACTGCTTAAATTCATTTAATTGCATTTGCAGACCCTGGGCTTTGTCAAGCTCCTTTTTCATTTCATTCACACTTCGTTTGAATTCTGTGACCTCTAAGCGTAGTGAGCGGCGCTCCACTTCTGCAGCATGCAGTCTTTGTGTAAATCCAAATATTTGCTTCTGCAACGATGCTGTGCTTTTCTGTTGTTAAACAAGAGCAATTTTATAAACAGTAACTACAGATTTACTAACAATAGCAATAACCATTTTACTAAATTAAATGTAACTTAGATTATCCAAAAACCAGTGCTAGCTATTACAGAAACATAGAGGTGAAAACTTTATTTTTTATGTGACTAATAATTTGGTTTATGAAAAAAAATCTGGAGAAAAGAAATAACCTAGATAGCTAAAAATGAAATTGACAGCTGTTTAGGTCTCATACAATTCTGTTGCAGTGCATTTATAGAGAACATTAAATTTATAGCACTAATGTCATGCCTTTTTTTTTTTTTTTTTTGAGACAGTCTCACTCTGTAGGCCAGGCTGGAGTAGAGTGGCACAATCTCGTCTCACTACAACCTCCACCTCCCAAGTTCAAGCGATTCTCATGCCTCAACCTCCTGAGTAGCTGGGATTAGAGGCATGAGGCAGCCACCACCACCCCCGGCTCATTTTTGTATTTTTGGTAGAGGCGGGGTTTCACCATGTTGGCCAGGCTGTTCTTAAACTCCTGACCTCAGGTGATCCACCTGCCTTGGCCTCCCAAAGTACTGGGATTACAGGCATCAGCCACCACGCCTGGCCAGTGATTTTTGCATTTTGATATTTTGGACACTTATTTGGAAGTACTTTTATTTACTGTATTAAAATTTTACATGAACTATAAAGAAAATCCAGATAGATTCATGTACAACTAATAATTTAAACTACAAATTAGGCTAATTCAAAATTAAACCTACAGGTTCTTAGGTTACTAATAAATGAAAGTGTATACATACCATAATGGGCACATGGCCACGCAAACCATATTTCAGGGCCAGTGTGTTTACTTTATGAAGTCCATGGGCCAGCCTTTGAACCAGGGAATCTTTTTCTACATATGTAATACTCCTGCTACTGTGCAGAGGTATACATTCCATTACCAGACTAATTTTATCCATGAGTTTTGCAAAAGAATTCTTGGCTGCACCTATGAGTAAATGTCCACAAATTCTGGAATTTGGATCTTCAAAGAAAAAGAAAAAAAGGCACAAAAATGTGAATTGTCTCTTGTTCATTTCACAACACTGCTAATCACATAAGGAAAATATTTTTTAATTATATAATTCCCATTCACCTGCAGTAATTCATTCAAAAAGTTCCTTCTCACATTATTTTCACTATAAAAAAAGGAATTCAGAGAATAGCTCACCTACTAAAGAATATATCAAAAAAAATCTGCATGTATTTACAGTACGCCATTCACATGGAATAGCATGACACTAAAAATTCATCACTCTTTTCTTTGTTTTAAAACCTCACATAAATCCATTTTCTATTTACAACTACCAAAGCTTGTTACCTTCATGATATACTATTTATATTCTCAGACCAGAAAATATAATTTGCCTTATTCCGAGGCAATTAAAATTTTACAACTACAATTACTTATTTCCCCACAGGATTTTGGTAATCATCCTTCTCATATAATGGACTTAAGGTCCCAGCATATCCAACATGGCCTGCTTACTGCTAGATTCATCAGGTCTGTAATTAATAATTGTGTTTAATGTTGATAAATAAAATTGTCAGTGCTCTTTCTACTAATTGGTATTCCAGATAATGGTTAATAGGTTTATTTATGCCTTAATAAAGCCATGTAATTTAGTTTTCCCTCTGCTAGGTAGGTCTTAATCTGTCATTACTTGTCTTATGATACTATCCATGTAAAATGACAAGCACAGAAAGATTATTCAAATTCATAGTATAACATTCTACATTTTTAAGAGCCTCTGCTGTTGGTGTTAATTTAAATCTTGTCTTTACATCATAAGCACAAAAAGCAAATTTAGCTAGTCTTACCAAATTAAAAATGTGTTATCCTTATAAGAATACATATAATTCAACACTGAAGAGCAACATTGACTGAGACGGTAATCAACCAATGGTTTTCTATGGCATAAAGTACTGTCTCATGGAGACATTGTTATAAAATTTGAGCTTCATTCTACTTATTTTATTCCTCAATGTTTAAAGGACAGACAAATTTTAAAATCTATGTAGCAGTCGGAATTTGAAAATGATCTTGCTTAGGAGTTATACATAAATTGGAAATAAAGTGAATAAAAGCATAATATCCTCCAGGTAAAATTTATTTCTATCAGTTATTGATGCATCAACTTCTAGGAATATAAATATACGATAATATAAGTTTAATTCTATATGCCACTCATTATAAACATACTCTGTGACAGTTCCATGGAAAAAAGACAAAGTATAATGAAAATACACAGTCCTTTTGTTAACAATCATATTCCTTAAATAAATAATGGATGAAAAAGAATTAAGTAGCTTTATATGGCAATCAACATATAATACAGAACGCTGAGTTAAAGGAATTTACTAAAGTACTATATGAATTAAATAGGCCACTGCTGAATGAAAGAACAGTAAAATTTATTTTGTCTATAATATTCAATTTAATACACCATTTCAATACCTAATATATATATGTATTCCCTGTTTCTCCAACTACCTTGCAATTATTTAGCTGTGTCTTTTTTCATCTTAATGAACTCTTTTTATCTTCACTGTGCCAGCCCAGCATACATGGGTATTTTTTACATGTTTGTTAAATTATATTTCTTTTTATTTCCATAGCTACTGCAACAATGCTGAACACAAGAATACCAAGAGAAATTAATGTTAACTCTTATATGTCAAAGGTTCTTGTTTTTAAATAAACAATATAAAAGTTCATTATTTTAGGAAATTTCAGGATACAAAAAAATTTTTCACAGATAAAGAGCCTTTAAAAGCACAAATTAATTGTAATTAAATTTTAATAAATAGGCCGGTCACAGTGGCTCACGCCTGTAATCCCAGCACTTTGGGAAGCTGAGGCGTGCAGATCACGAGGTCAGGAGATCAAGACCATCCTGGCTAAAACGGTGAAACCCCGTCTCTACTAAAAATACAAAAAATTAGCCGGGCATGGTGGCACGTGCCTGTAATCCTAGCTACTCAGGAGGCTGAGGCAGGAGAATCGCTTGAACTCGGGAGGGCAACAGAGCGAGACTGTCTTAAAAAAGGAATAAATAAATAAACAAACAAATAAGGTTTTTTACTTTGTCACAGAAATGTTTGTGTAGACACTGACTGATCTGAAGGGTGATACTAAATGACAATATAATTCTGCAATGCATTCTTCTAAATTTTTAAGAAGTGAAAGTCATATGCTCTAAGTTCCTAACTGCTGACTCTCAATGAATTACAGTAAGAGCACTAAATAATGTATGCTATAATAAGAAGTGTTTTTATAATACAGGTCACATTATACAGTACAGAGGGCAATTTTTTTTTTTATTTCAATAGGTTTTGGAGGAACAGGTGGTGTTTGGTTACATGAATAAATATTTTAGTGGTGATTTCCGAAATTCTGCTGCACCCATCACCCAAGCAGTGTACACTGTACCCAATATGTCGTCTTTTATCCCTCGTCACCCCTCACCCTTTCCCCTGAGTCCCCAAAGTACAATGTGTCATTCTTATGCCTTTGCATCCTCATAGCTTAGCTCCCACACATGAGTGAGAACATACCATGTTTGGTTTTCCATTCCTGAGTTACTTCACTTAGAATAATGGTCTCCAATTCAATACAGGTTGCTACAAACGCCATTATTTCGTTCCTTTTTGTGGCTGAGTAGTATTCCATGGTATATAGATACCAATTTTCTTTATCCACTTGTTGATTGATGGGCATCTGAGCTGGTTCCACACTTTTGCAATTGCAAATTGTGCTGCTATCAACATGCGTGTGCAAGTATCTTTTTTGTATAACGACATCTTTTCCTCTGAGTAGATACCTAGTATTGAGATTGCTGGATCAAACTGTAGATTTACTTTTAGTTCTTTAATGAATCTCCACACTGTTTTCCATAGTGGTTGTACTAGTTTACATTCCCATAAACAGTGTAAAGTGTTCCCTTTTCACTGCATCCATGCCAACATCTATTTTTTTTTTTTTTTTATTATGGCCATTCTTGCAGGAGTGAGGCGGTATGGCATCATGGTTTTGATTTACATTTCCCGATCTTAGCGATGTTGAGCACTTTTCCATGTGCTTATTGGCTATTTGTATATCTTTTGAGAATTGTCTATTCATGTCCTTAGCCTACTTTCTGATGACTTTTTTTTTCTTTTTTTTTTTTTTTTTAGACAGCATCTTGCTCTGTCACCCAGGCTAGAGTACAATGATGAGATTTCGGCTCACTGCAACCTATGCCACCCGGGTTCAAGTGATTCTCTCACTTCAGCCTCCCAAGTAGCTGGGGTTACAGGTGCCCACCACCACACCCAGCTAATTTTTATATTTTTAGTAGAGACAGGGTTTCACCACGTTGACTAGACTGGTCTTGAAATCCTGACCTCAAGTGATCCACCCACCTCAGCCTCCCAAAGTGCTGGGATTACAGGCATGAGCCACCACACCTGGCCTAATCAGATTGTTTTGTTCTTGCTGACTTGTTTGAGTTCTTTGTAGATTCTGGATATTAGTCCTTTGTCAGATGTAGAGATTGTGAAGATTTTTCCCCCACTCTGTGGGTTGTCTATTAACTCTGCTGCTTATTTCTTTGACTGTGCAGAAGCTTTTTAGTTTAATTATGCCCCCTCTATTTATCTTTGTTTTTGTTGCATTTCTTTTGGGTCAGAGTGCAATTAATTCTATATTAAATAAATGAAAAAAACAAAAAAAAATCCTCTAGTGATACAGTTGTAAAATTATTTATATAATAATACAGAAATAAGAGGAAAAAAATAAAGTCACTGAAGTTCCTCATGTGTACTTGTCTAGACTGTTGTAAATGTTTGGCTTGCTACATTTAACAAATTCTTATGTTAAATACATTAGTTAATCACTTTCTTCCTATTTAATAAAATGTGTCTTTAATGAAAGCAGCGAACCCTATATTCTGAAATTACTTTTTCCAAAAGAAGGGGAAAAAATGTACATCTAGGGCTAAAATCTTCAAAACAAATTCATAAAGAATTGTTTCGACCTGTAGTTCTAAATCTGTGGGCTGCAGATCTTGATGAGGTGGGGAAGGAAGGACATTGCAAAGTTATTGCAAGAGTTCCACTACTTTTAGCTGCAGTACTGCAGTAACCATTGTGCATTTTGATCTTTATTTAGCCCTAACAAAATATATGCGTGAATAATAATGATATTGTGAGTAATAAAATTAAAAGTCCCTTGAAAACATTACATAAATCAACTGCTACTCAAAATACATCTATTATGTGGAAGAGAGAGCAATCTACAACATTTTTTCTTATTAAAATGAAGTCCTCATACTCAAAGATTGAGAAATATTCCTTTAACCAAAAAAGGTAATAATTAGTAATGTTTAAAATAATGTTAGTAATGAGTATAATAGTAGCAAAAATAATTAATAATATTGTAATAATGAGTAATGTTAATAATAATGTTAATAATATTAATAATGAGTATTGTTAACTAAATTTAATTCCACCTCAGTTCTACACACTTGGTAACATTTTGTCAACCCTGACATCTCCATTTCCCTTGCCATATTCCCATTTCTTGTTCTTAGTATTTCTCCAATTTATTCCATTTTCTCTGTAGTCATGGCCATATCTAAGACACAGTCTTCTCTAGTCTTCCCCTTCTTCAATCCATTCTCCACATAGTAGATAGAATAACTCGTAACGCACAACTAGGATCTCATCACACTGCCTGCTTTTATGCCTCAATGACTTTCTTCTAATCTAAGAATGGATTTTAAACTCCTTAAAACATGGCTCAAAAGTCCTACACATCTGGTCCCTACTACTTTCAGAGGAACATCTTTCACTATTTATATGCAACTTTCTTTATATGCAACTCCTTTTAAGTGACCCCAGTATATCACAATCTTAAAGCATTCCCTCTGAGTAAAAATTATGCTTGTGTTCCAAACTGCTAATAATTTGAGAAACGTGAATGTGGACATCATTTTTCAAACTTGGGAGGCAAACATTATAGTAAGATGTTTGCTTCAAAGCAATGTTTTATCTAAAAATCACTGGGCAAAACAGCCCAGAAAACTACAAAAAAAAAAAGTAGTAAGCGAATTTGTCTTATTGTAAAACACACAGATATACACTCATGAAAAACGCAGTATGATACTGGTACTAGAAGAGAGGTGGAAACTAATGGAGTAAACTGGAAATACAGGAAATAGATCGATCCACGAACTTAAACAATAATTTAACGTGTTATAAATGGCATATCTTAATCAGGGAAAAGATGGATTACAGAATTTAAAAATACTGGTGTAGGCCAGGCATGGTGAATTATGCCTGTAATCCCTGCACTTTGGGAGGCCAAGGCTGGCAGATCACTTGAGGCCAGGAGTTGGACACCAGCCTGGCCAACACAGAGAAACCCCGTCACTACTAAAAATACAAAAAATTAGCTGAATGTGGTGGCACGTGCCTGTAATCCCAGCTACTCGGGAGGCTGAGGCACAATAATCACTTGAACCCGGGAGGCAGAGGTTGCAGTGAACTGAGACTGGCCACAGCACTCTAGCCTGGGCAAGAGAGAGACTCTGCCCCCCCGCCCCCCGAAAAAAGCTACCTGGTCATCTGGCTGCAAAAATAGTTTAATCATTTATTCACTATTTACAGGAAAAATAATTCCAGATAAACTCAAGATTTAATGTATCTAAAGTATTCTACTAAAATATGAGCAATACTACCTTGAGGTAAGACTAGCCTTTCTCAGTAACTTACCATAACAAAAAACAGAAATAAATGATTAATAATTTTTAAACTACATTAAAATATCACAAGCAAAATTAAAACACAAGCTGCAAAATTATTTGCACTATGATAGTGTTAATATACATGATACACAAGGAGTTTTTATAATTCCATAAGACACACACACCCCCAAATATGATCACAGTATGATCATTTGTAGAATATGAATGGGCTTATAACAAATGAAAAGATGTGCAACCTAACTACCAATCAAAGAATACAAATAAGTAATAATATAATGTCTTTTGCCTTTTACATTGATAAAGGTCAAAGAGATTATCAAAATTTTGCATGCCAAAGGTATTATGAGAAAACCAGAATGGTCAACACTGTTCATGAAAGAACAATGTAAAGAATACTGATAGTACTTTCTAAATGTAAAATATACAATCCCCTTTCTTATTAATTTAGCCCAAGAAATAACTGCACAAGTATAAAATGATTTTATAAACAAGCATATTAACTATAGTATGGCTGATTACAATATTGCTTAAAATGGCGAAAAAAATAAGAAAAAATAAATACCCATCAAAAGAAAATTTGCTGAGTAAATTACAGTAGATATATACAGTGCAACTAGTATGTAACTAAATACAATTAATGATATAGATTTATTTTATTGATATTAAAAGATATTCATTATCCATTGAGTGGGGGTAAAAATAATTACAATGAAGCATGATTATATGATTCCCTCATGTAAAACTGTGTGTGTCTGATTATATTTGTACACATGTATGGGATACTGGTAGAGATCATCAAAATGTTAAGAATGGTTGGAGGTGACCCTTTGAGTGATTTTTACTTTCTGTGCAGGTTTCTGTATTGTGTGAAGGTTTTACGCTGGGCATAAGCATTTTCACAGAAATAACAAAACTATTTTTAAAAGCACCATGCACTACCTTACTCATTCATTCATTAAACAGCTAGCTATAGAATAGCTCATATGTATAAGGGAACTGTGTTGGACAATGGAGAGAGGGGATGTGTAACACTGATTAAGAATCAATAATTCCCATTTATATTGTATTATTTATTATTATACAAATGCCCCCAAATAAGAATATCCAGAAACATATTCTGATTTAGACAAATGATACTTCTGTTATCATTTTAGACAAATGATTCATTTGTACTGCAGACACCTTTGGCAGTCTGGTGGAACCTATGGCTCCCCTTCTCAGAATAATCATTTTAAATCCATAAATCAAGAGATGTGGGATTACAAAGGAAACTAATTTTTCTGTAATACAGTTTTCAAAATATTTTAAGTTTGATTATTAATCCATTAAGTACAAGACAGTACATTTAAAATATAGATAAAGATAGTTTTTTAGAAGACATAACATAGTGAAAGTTTTTGCATAAACCAAATAAGAACATTGAACTTTTTGGGCGGTCTTCAACAAGGCATCACACGTCATGTTGGACATCAAGTTTTTTTTATATATTTAAAAGTGATAAAAGTCCTGATTCACAAATATAGTATTTACTGCTACAAATATAATTAAAGCTTCGATAGTTCATTTTACAACATAGTGGAGGGCTTCTCACAAAAAATACCAGAATTCTCCAAGGCTTTTAAATCCAAAATCTAGTGTGGTAAGTTTTTTGTCCTAAAGTCAATGAGTTCATCTTTGGCTAGGTCAACATATTCAATGCAATTTGTATTGGAAAGGAAAGAACTATGAATCCATGGTTCAAATTTTATGCTATTTAGATAGAAGTAACTTCAGTAACTCTTTTTAAAGAGTTCTGAAGTCTTTCCAAGGGCTTAAGGCTGCTATTTCAAAGAAAATAACAGAGAATTTTGTATTTAGAGAATACTGAAAAGCCACATAAACAAAGAGTACACAGAACCTCACTTTGATGGATGAACAACTAAATGCAGAGTTGTCCTTTCACTTGGCCAGCTGCACTGCACCAGCATCCGTTGGTACGGGGGAGACTATGATTACTTGCCATGTAAGTGATGACTCTCATGATTACTGATTAGTTAAGATGAGCATAAACTACATGTGAGATAGCTGCAGTAACTGTATTACAATATAAAAATATCTGTTAGTACCAAAGTCACTATATTTGTATTAGTACCAAAGTCACTATGCTGCTAATATTATCATGGTCTATCGTTAACATTCATAATTGAAGGAACTGTCAAAATTCTGTTAGCAGATAGTGAAACAAGATGTAATTTTTTTCTCATTCAAGCCCACAGACCCCAGCTCTCCTGAATTCTTGCCGGCTCAAGTTCCCCCGGCTCTCCTGAATTCTACCCATGGACCCTTTTGAGAAGAGGTCTATGAACCCCTGGTTAAGAGATCCCTTATCTAAGGAATATACTACCCAATCATAAATCTATATTCTTGACCCTCTCTCTCTGTCAGCTTAAATTAACAAGAAAGCTACATACCTGGACTACTTCAGTCAGAGAATGACAATATAATATTATGCTCTCAGTTTTACTGACAAGAAAAAACTTCTGCATCTTCTATGAAATTGCATTTAAAGACAGAAACTGCAATGTTATTCAATATTTCTAATATGATAATCCATGTAACAAATTCCTTTTAAAGTTTAGTGACAGGAAAAGTTACTTCTCATATGTTTGGAGACATAAGAGAGCATCTCACTTCTGAAGAATAATAAGCAGTTCCATTTGCTTAAATTGCAGGTTTATTATGGACAGCACTGGGAGGTGAGACTGTACAAATAGATGAGAATCTGGTCATGAAGGGTGTTGTTTATCTAGCTAAAGTGTTAATTCATGCAATAAGAAACAAGGAACAATATTGCTGCTGATACTGAGGACAAAGATATGTGACAGATCAAGCACTGCTTACATGCATTAACCGATTTAACCATCATTATAACCCCATGAAATGATATCATTATTATAACAATTTAAAATAATAAGTGAGGGGGAAAGAATAATTAAAATAATGTATCTATAGAATGACCCCATTACACTGAAATATCCAAAAAACAACTTGATATAAATACTAATTAAATACTAATATTCTCTAATAAGGAGATTACATGAGGTTTAAATTTACTTCCTTATATACTTTTATATGTTTTATAATATTCTACAAGATACTGATGCTACTTCTTTATTATTTCAATAACCCTCATCCAAATGATCACTTTGCTAAATGAAGGAATGCTGGGAGACAGGGAGAAAGGGTGGGTCAGTCTAAGAGTGGAATCATGGATACCCACTAGCAGGTTAGTAACACATGTAAAAAATGAGCTAAGACCACAGCAATGGGGCTGGGATAAAAAAAAAAAATAACCCAATAAGAAATGTAGAATATGGAGAATAAGAGTAAGAATAAAAGTATGTTACAGTGACTGCCAGGTTTCTATTTTAGATACTATTTGGCAGATGGTCATGTCAATTACAAAGACAGTTTTCAGAAGGAAGTTTTGGGCCTAAGAAAATGGGTAAAAATTTGAATATGCTGAATTTTAGGGGTTTTTTTTAGGAAACTCATAGGAAGCTAAGTATACAAGCTTTCAGTTCAGGAATGAGGTCTAGGTTACACATAATATTTGGGAGCCATCAGCACATAGACGGTAAATAAAGCCCTGGCTATACATGGGACTGCTCGGGACAACAAGGAATAAAAACATAGCTAAGTGGCTGGGCGCAGTGGCTCACCCCTAGAATGCTAGCACTTTGGGAGACCAAGGTGGGTGCACTGCCTAAGCTCAGGAGTTCAAGACCAGCCTGGGCAACATGGAGAAACCCCTTCTCTACTAAAAATAAAAAAAAAATTTTAATGGCTAAGAAAAGACCCATAGTCAAAGTCCTACTCCAAGAAGGGAAGGGAAGGGGAGGGGAGGGGAGGGGAGGGGAAGGGGAAGCGGAAGCGGAAGGGGAAGGGGAAGGGGAAGCGGAAGGGGAAGGGGAAGGGCAAGAAAGGACAGGAAGGAAGGGAGGGAGGGAGGGAGGGAAAGAAAAGAAAAGAGAAAAGAAAAAGAGCCCATGGGGCACACACACACTGAACAGAAAGGCCCAAGGACATGAAAGGAGGAGAAACAGGAGTAATATCATGGACATCAAAAGAATCTGGAAGAAGGAAGTGATCAGCAATGTCAAATACCAGAGGCAGGACAGTGGTCTTTAACTGTCCTCACTAACGTATTCTGTAATTTTTTTTAACTATGTATGCTGTGGTAGGAAGAATAATGACCTCACTGAAGATGTCCACATCCTAATCCCTGGAACCTGTGACTGTGTTACGTTACACAGCAAGAGAGAATTAAGGGTGTAGATGGAATGAAGTTTGCTAATCAGTGGACTTTAAAATAAAAAGATTATCTTGGATTATTCAAGTAGACCCAACATAATTACAAGAGTCCTTTAAAGTGGTACACAGAAGAGGAGGTCAGAGTCAGAGAGAGATTTGCAGATGCGATGCTGCTGGCTTTGAAGATGGAATAAAGGGCTATAAACTAAGGAAAGCAGATGGCTTCTAAAAGCTGCAAAAAGAATCAGATTCACCCTTACAGCCTCCAGAAGGAATACAGCCCTGCCAACACCTTGATTTTGGTCCAATAAGACCTATTTCAGACATCTGATCTCCAGAAATATCTGACAATAAATTCGTGTGGTCTTTAGCCACAGATTGTGACAATTTGTTAGCCCAATAATAGGAACCTGATATGTATGCCCTCCCATATTTTTAAGTTGACATCTAAAAAACCTTTCATCATGTATTTTTAACCAGTTATAAAACATATCATTCCTGGTATGCTGTAAATTTTGGCATTTTTTTAAAAAACTGACACATCCCTCCTTTAAATATAACCAGTAGAGACCAGGTGCAGTGGCTCACACCTGTAATCCTAGTACTTTGTGAGGCCAAGGCAAAAGGATTGCTTGAGGCTGGGAGTTTGAGACTACTCTGGACAACATAGTAAGACTCCCATCTCTACAAAAAACAAACCTTAGAAATCAGCTGAGTGTGGTAGCACACATCTGTAGTCCTAGATATTCGGGAGGCTCAGGCAGGAGGATCCCTTGGGCCTGGGAATTTGAAGCTGCAGTGAGCTATGATTACACCACTGTACTCCAGCCTGGGTGACAGAGACAGAGAGCCCTTATCTCAAAAAATATAAAATAAAATAAAAATAAATGTAACCAAGAGAATCTAAATGTCAGGAAGAGTTGGCCCTTACCATAATACCTTTTTAAAATACATGAACAAGTTCTTCCTTAACAATCAGAAATTCTGCCTCATTTGTTTTCCCCAATATCTCATATTTCCATTGCCCTTCTGCTACTTAATTTATTGCAATATGGAACTTACTATCCTATCATAATTTTCTAAAATAAAAAGTATATATATATAAAAATAAAAATTAAAATTGAAGCCAAGCATGGTGGTATACACCTATAATCCCAGCTACACAGGAGGCTGAGGCAGGAGGATCTCTTGAGCCCAGGAGTTTGAGGTCACCTTATTTTCAAGCTAACAAATTTCAGGAACGTTGGCAAAAAACACAAGACTCCTGGGTGAGAGAAAAGGGGCTTTAACACTCATGGCACAGGAAACATATGCACTACATGGCACAGGAGCTTCATATGCACTACAGTTCCTCTTTCTCCCCAAGTCCCATGGAGGTGACATAGAGTGACCTAGGCTAATGCTGTGCATGTAATGGGTTTGTGTCATAGCTGAGGAATCCAGAACTTAGGAAGCCCAAATCTTTTATAATAGGCTGAAAACAAACCTGCCCGATCTTTTCCCCAAGGGAAACATTATTTTCATTATACTGGAAAGTAAACAAACGTGTCCTCCGCTCTGGAGGGAGGTACTGTCTTTATTTTCCAAGGCTGCTTGCTACATAAACTTCCCTGAAAAAATAGCTAATAAATAAATAAATAAGAAAGCTGTCAGTGCCTCTGCTCACAAAATATGCAAAAACACAAGACCTATGGAGAATTTTCTCCCAACAACTATAACTATACTCTTGCATATACTTTCAAGTTCCTTGCTGCTCTTTCTTTCCATTGTATTTACCTGGCAAACTCCCACCCTGATTAAATAAAAACCTCCTATGCCCTGACACCCAAGCAGCTGATCATCTGATGAACTTAATCTCCCACTCACCTGAATGACTATTTCTCACTTTCTCCGCTTCTCCAATAACTAGTATCTTCTCACCTTCCTCCATCTCAATTGATAGTCTTGCTTATTTCACTAAATAGTAGCAAGCAGAAAATAATTTTTACATACATCTACTACCAAATCTACCAACCTACCTGCATCTGTACCCATATACTCTGCCTTCCCTCCTGTTACAATGCCTGAACTGTTTGTGCCAACCTTCCTCCCCACTTTTGTGCATTGGATCCCATCCCTTTCATCAACTCAGAGACTTTACATCTGCCAATTCTGCCTTCCCTCATGTATCAAGATTTTTTTTCTTTCATTCATTTAATCATTCCCCTTACCACACAAACACATTGAATTACCTCTCATCTTAAAACAAAAACTTCCCTTGACCCCTAAATATTGCTCCTGCTCCAACCCAATGTACCTGCCTGCCTTTCATAAAAACTGTCTGTAACACAACTCACTTTCTCTTTAACAGACTGCAGTCGGACTTTGTCTCAACTACTCCATCAAAACAGTCCCTTCAAGGTCATCAGTAATCTCCATCTTGCCAAATTTGGAGTCATTCCTCAATCCTCATCATATTCACCTTAGCAGCAGCATTCCAAATGATTAATTACACTCCTACTTGTAAAACACTTTATTTGGCTTAAAGGTTACCATCAGGGTTCACCAACTAGCTCAATGGCTATTCTTCAGAATCCGTTGCTATATCCTTCTCATTTCCTAACCTTTAAATGTTGAAAGGTCCACAAATCCTCAGAGCTCTTCTAGCTATACTCACTCCCCAAAGCAGTTATGTCCCACCCCAGCCAAAATCTGGGTGGAATGCAGGTTTCACTATTTTTAAAAAGCTCCACAGGTAATTCTAATGTACAACCAGGGTTAAAATCACTACCTTACATGACTTCATCCAACAGCATGACTTTAAATAACATTTATACTGACAGCACTTACAATTTTATCTGTCTTGACATTTTTCTCAAATTCAGATATCCAGCCACCTACTTGACACTTACGAGTCTAATATATTTCTCAGACGTAACATGTCAAAAAAAACTCTTCATTTTCTCTTCCTACTTGTTCCTTCTCTAATCTCCCCATTTCAGTAACTCTTGCTTCAATTTACCATTTGCCCAAGACAAACGCCTTGAAGCCATTCTTGATTCCTATCTTTCTTTCACACCTCACATTCAACATACATCAGCAAACCCTATCAGCTCTATCTTCAAAATATTTCCAGACTCTAGCCAATAACCAAGTCCAATGATGTTATACTATTCCAAGCTACCATTGTTCCTCATCTTAGAACACTGCACTCTTACTACCTACACCTTTAACTACTGATAGAAGTCAGAGATAATCCTTTAAAAGGTTAAATCAGCATTCTTCCACTCAAAACTTTCCGATGGTATCCCATCTCAATCTGAATAAAATCTAAAGTTCTTACCATAGTTTACAAGGATTTGCATAATGTGGGTGCAGGTGTTATCCCTGCCCTTGCTATCTCTCTGACATCATCTTCCACCTTTCTGCCACTATTGACTCTGGTTCAGCCACTTGGGCCTCCTTGCCATTCCTAAAAATATCAAGCACACTCCTTTGTTAGGGTTTCTGCACTTCAATTTCCTCTGCTTAGAATGTCCTTTCCCCAACTACCACCGTTTCCCCTCAGATACTTGCATGGCTCATTTCTTCAAGCAAAACACAGGCTTACAACCCAAGAATTCCAAGCCTTTGAGTACCTACTCAAAGGAAATAAAAACATATTTCCTTTGAGACATGTATATGAATATTCACATCAGATTTATTCATAATACTCTAAAGTAGAAACAACTCTAATGCCCATCAATAAGTTAATGAATGAACAAATTTTGGTATAACCATAGAATGAAATATTACTCAGCAATGAAAAAGAACAAACTACAGTCACAGGTAATACAAGTGAATATCAAAAACATTATGCTAAGTAGATGAATCCAGATATATAAGAATATATATTGTATGGGTAGTAAGAAATTTGGCCTCACCTATGGAGAAGTATGGCCATTTTCCCAGCTCCTGGGAGATAACCTCTAAAACCTCGGCATTTCTGGAGTGATTAGAGTGTGTTTTGTATTCGTGGTGGCCCCGGACCACACCTGATAGTTTGTAACGATATGACTCATGTTGAGCATCTGATAGTTTATGCTAACTCTGGATAAGGGCTGGCCGTGCCTGAAACACCAACCATATGATTAGCAAGTTGGGGCTTTGAGTCATATGATATCACCCCAATCTTCAAGAGGAAAAGAACTAAATATTAAGGTCAACAATGTGGAGCGTGATCCATTCAATCATGCTTATCTAATAAAGCTTCAATTAAGAACTCTGGACATCAAGGCTCCAGTGAGCTTCCTGGGTTGGTCATACTCCATGCATATTATCATACATCAATACTGGGAAGGTAACACATCCTGAGGACAACAGAAGCTTCGCATTTGGAGCCATCCCAGACTTCACCCTATATGTCTCTTCCTTTGGCTGATTCTAATTTGTTTCCTTCTGTTATAATAAAACTGTAATCCTAAATATAACAGTTTCCTGAGTTCTATGAGTTGTTCTAGAAAACTGTCTCACCTGAAGGAATCCATGTGGACCCCGAATTTGTAGCCAGCTAGCCTGAAGTGAGGGTGGCCCTGGGGACCCCTGAATTTGTGGTGTCAGAAGTGAGGACAGCCTTTGGGAACTGTTCCCTCCACCTGTGCAGTTCAGCTACACTCCTTTGCACTGTATGACTCCATTTTTATAAAATTTATGAAATTCTTGAACAGGAAAAACTAAAGGGACAGAGAAGACACCAGTGGTTGCCTTAGACCAGGTAGGAGCAGGGGTGACTGACTCCAAAACAGGTGAAAAGAATGTGCTATACATTTTCTTGTATACTTTCTAGTGTATACATTTTTCACAACTAGTCAAATTTTACAGTTAAATAAGCACATTTTATTGCATGTAAATTATATCACAATACATTTGGCTTAAAAGAAAAAGTCCTATGTCTGATATTACTGAGAATGTTGTTCATTTTATCACTTGATATCCCTTTTTATTAAGAGCTGCAGAACAGTTTCCTATCTACTCTTAGCCCAAGGAACATTTGTATTTTTTCCTAAATTGTGATTTTTCTTTAATAACATAATTGGCAACTGAATCCTCAGACCAAAATGTGAACACAAGTGTGTAGGCCATCATAGTTGACTTTTTCAATGTCATTCCTGGCTTGAATTTGCTCCTTTTTCTGCTTAGGTTTTAACGAATATTATGTTATATTTTGCAAATACCTATAAGCTGCCATATTTTTTCTGGAAAAGGAGGTAAAAAATTTTTCTAAATATATCTGTAATATTTTAGTACAGATTTTAAGGAAAATTTTTTTTGCTCTTTTACAAAAACCTGAAAAGATAACTATGTGGCTTTGTTAGATATATCTGGATATCCAACTTAGCTTTCTTAAAAAAAAAAAAAAAAAGCTTCAGGCTCTTAGAAGTTGCCCAGAAATTACCCATAAACTACAAAATGTGTTCAAGCCTCATCTATGCTTCCTAAAATTATTTTGATTTTGTATATTATTTTAGATCTGCATTATAAAATATATTCTATAAAAGACATGAAAGTAAGATTTTGCATAGTTGTGAACACTTTCAAGGACGAATTATCCATTTGAAAATTGCTCTTAAAAATTGACAGGCAAATAAAATTTCAATGTAAAATACAAAATATCTGTTCACTGTAAAACTCTTTCAACTTTCCTGCATGCTTATACTTTTTCATAAAATGTTTGAAAAAATATGGCAAAATGTGAAAGTAATAATATAAGAAATCACAAAATTTTTAAAAATCTGTAAGTTAAATTGTGGCTCCCCAAAATAGACACTAGCAGCTGAAGCACCAGAAACGATACTCAGTCAGATTGTGCTTGTTTCAGTTCCAGATATGAGTGAAGTTATATAAATAACAAAATCCCATACACAAAAATTTTTTTTAAATAACAAAATAATAAAATCCCCTAAGTCTCTTCTCAAACTTCACTGTACATATTAGTCACCTGAGGATCTTGTTAAAATGCACATTAGGTCTGGAGTGGAGTCTGAGATTATGCATTTGTATCACATTCCCAGTTGATGCCAATGCTCTTGGTCCATGGACCACACTTGGAGTAGCAAGATTCTTTTTATAATTTTTTTAAGATTCAATAAAGCCTCAGCACTTTTAAATATATGCCAATAGCTGCTTATCAATACCAGTATCTTTTCTTATCACTTTGAACTTCCTTAGTATGAAATCTCAATGTTGAGTTGAACACAACCTAGGCTTAGTTTGCTTGAAAGGGTCGCTATGACCTCTAGAAAGTTAACTCAAAGTACGCAATAAAAAAAAGTTCTGAGTTGTACTAGCAGGGGTATATTTGGGTCATCTATCTTCTAGATAATTAAGATGTAATTACTGAGGAAATGTGTGACAAAATGTGTTAACATTCTACTTATGTCCATCTACTCCTGTGTTCGTTCAGAGATATTTCAAAGCAAATCAGCACATTTGTTTCTATCTTGAGAATTTTAGTCTGGACCAGTCATATCAAAAAGTTCAGCTATCTAAAGAATTCTTTAGTCCATTCCCATAATGATTGATATCCTAACCCTTCAGTGGAAGTAACATTCTCCCCTGTTTGAGGTAAATGATCTCTTGCAGGCACACCATTTGGATACCGAGAAGAGGTAATTTATCTCAAGTGGGCAAACACTATAATGAAAGCAAGAAGGTTGCCACCTGTCCAGTATTTACAGAGGCAACATGAAAACTGGGGTCTTTGCCCACTGCCTGTAAGTTCATCATCAAAGTTTAGGAAGGTAGCAGGGGCAGCCACCTTTAGCACTTTCTATGCATTGAATTCGAGTTATCGTTATTGAACTTCCTGTTTCATGAAAAGGTAAAAAGTAATAGGCGGGTCCCATTTAAGACATCAGTGCACAAGAAAGAAATAAAACAATGAACATTTACAGGACATTTACAAATACTAGGCAAGTTACATTTCTTCTTAATGTAAAGAAAAGCTAGGAAATTTTATTAGCCAAATTTTACAGATTAGGATACTGAGGCTGAAACGAGATTAAGTAATTTGCCCAATAACACACAAATAGTAAGCAATGGTACCCAGATTCAAATCTAGAGTCCAAGTTCTTAACCAATACTTTAATGTATATCCAACATGTTTTACAGTAAATTTTCTTTTCTAATTAATAGTATGCATATAATTCAGAACTTACTCTAAATAGATAAAAACCTACTCTTTAAAAAGACTGAATGTTTTTTACCTTAGAACAAAGATAATATGAAAAGCCATAGAGTTATTATTAAAAGCTTAGTACTGGCATACATGCACCACAGTTTTCCTGGGGCTAAGAAGAAAAGGGGTCAGTGATGCTATTAATTTGTAATCCCAATATTTAAAATGGCTTAAATTTTTAGCAAGTTCTCAAAAACAAAAAACAAGAAGTACAAAAAGATAAAAACATACTTCTGCCTCATACAAACATCTTCTTTCACTTCAGAATTTTCAGAATAGTTACTAAATAGATTTCCCCAAGATTCTGTCATTCAATTTCCTACTTGGCTAAAATAATTAAGATACTGCTCATAATTTAACATGATTCAAAGGACAATGAGTCGATTACAAATCAAAGCTAAACTGATATTCCTGCTACCTGTCCTATGATGAAAATATCCTATTATGAATCGGTTAAATTACGGAATACACAAATAATTAAATATTACTCAGAAATTAAAAATCATTCTCTAAAAGAATATTAATAGAAATGGAAAAACCCTCAAAAACTAAAGCTTTTTTAAAGATGAAGTTATGACACTGTATCATAAGCAAAGTACAGTATCACTTCTGTGAGTTTTCTTGCAAAAGATGCACAAGCTGAATCTAATCATGAGGAAACACCAGACAAATCAAAAGTAAGGGATATTCTACAAATAACTGGCCTGCAATCTTCAAGAATGCCAAGATCATGGCCAAGAAAAGACTGAGGAACTCTTCCATATTGGAGACTAAAAAAACATGACTAAATGCAACACATAATTCTAAACTAGATCCTTTTGCTATATAAAGAACATAGTTGGGACAACTAGGGAAAGTTTAATGGGATCTGAATGACAGTAATGTATCCATGTTGATTTCCTGATGTTGACAGTTGCATTCTGGTTATACAGGAGAATAACCAGAATGCAACTGTGAAATACACACTAAAATATGTAGTCTTTGAAATGCATACTAAAACAAGAGGGAGTGACACAGCATCATACTATCAACCTGCTCTCAAACTGTTCAGCAAAAAGAAAAGTTCTTTCTTATGTACTTGCCACTTTTCTGTAAGTTTTATGTTATATCAAATTTTAAATGAAGATATAAACCTATATACTCTTTGATATTATCAATATCACTTGTTAGTCTATTAGTGGATGGATAGGAGGAGAGAAGGAAGGCTGGAGGGAGGGAGGGAGGGGAAATACATTGGAAGAACATATTCAAATGTTAACAGTAACTATTCCTACTACACAGCAATGAAAAAGAATGAAATCATATCCTTTGCAGCAACATGGATGCAGCTGGAGGCCACTGTATTAGCCTGTTTTCACACTGCTGATAAAGACATACCCGAGACTGGGCAATTTACAAAAGAAAGAGGTTTATTGGACTTACAGTTCCACATGACTGGGGAAGCCTCACAATCATGGTGGAAGATGAAAGGCATATCTCACATGGCAATGGCAAGAGAGAAAATGAGACTCAAGCAAAACAGGTTTCCCCTTATCAAACCATCAAATCTTGTGAGACTTATTCACTACCATGAGAACAGTTAAGACAGAAACTAACCTCATGATTCAATTATCTCCCACTGGGTCCCTCCCACAACACATGGGAATTATGGGAGTACAATTCAGAGATATGGGTGGGGACACAGCCAATCCATATCATTCCACCCTGACTCTCTTTCCAAATCTCATGTCCTCACATTTCAAAACCAATCATGCCTTCCCAACCGTCCCCCAAAGTCTTAACTCATTTCGGCATTAACTCAAAAGTCCACAGTCCAAAGTCTTATCTGAGACAAGGCAAGTCCCTTCCACCTATGAGCCCGTAAAATCAAAAGCAAGTTAGTCACTTCCTAGATACAGTGGAGGTACAGGCGTTGGGTAAATACAGACATTCCAAATGGGAGGAATTGGCCAAAACAAAGGGGCTACAGGCCCCACCCAAGTCCAAAATCCAGCAGGGTAGTGAAATGTTAAAGCTCCAAAATGATCTCCTTTGACTCCAGGTCTCATATCCAGGTCACACTGATACAAGAAGTGGGTTCCCATGGTCTTGGGCAGCTCCACCCCTGTGGCTTTGCAAGGTACAGCCTTCCTCTAGCTGTTTTTAAGGGCTGGCATTGAGTGTCTGTGGCTTTTCCAAGTGAACGGTGCGAGCTGTCAGTGGATCTACCATTCTGGGGTCTGGCGGATGGTGGCCCTCTTCTCACAGCTCCACTAGGCAGATGCCCCAGGAGGGACTCTGTGTGGGGGCTCCTACTCCATATTTCCCTTCCACACTACCCTAGCAGAGGTTCTCTATAAGAGCCCCACCCCTGGAGCAAACTTCTGCCTGGGCATCCTGGCATTTCCATACATCTTCTGAAATCTAGGCAGAGGTTCCCAAACCCTAATTCTTGACTTCTGTCCACTCGTAGGCTCAACACCACGTGGAAGTTGCCAAGGCTTGGGGCTTGCACCTCTGAAGCCATGGACCAAGCTCTACGTTGGCCCCTTTCAGCCCCACAGCTGGAGCAGCTGGGATGCAGGGCATCAAGCCCCTAGGCTGACTACAGCACGGGGGACCCTGGGACTGGACAATGAAACCATTTTCTCCTAAGACTCCGAGCCTGTGATGGGAAGGGCTTCCATGAAGACCTCTGACATGACCTGGAGACATTTCCCCATTGTCTTGGGGATTCAGCTAATCGTTACTTATGCAAATTTCTGCAGCCCACTTGAATTTCTCCTCAGAAAATTGGTTTTTCTGTCTATCACACTGTCAGGCTGCACATTCTCTGAACTTTTATACTCTGCTTCTCTTATAAAACTAAATGCCTTTAACAGTACCCAAGTCACCTCTTTTGCTGCTTAGAAATTTCTTCCACCAGATACCTTAAATCATCTCCCTCAAGTTCAAAGTTCCACAAATCTCTAGGGCAGGGGCAAAACGCCGCCAGTCTATTTGCTAAAACATAACAAGAGTCACCTCTGCTCCAATACCCTACAAGTTCCTCATCTCCATCTGAGACCACCTCAGCCTGGACCTTATTGTCCATATATCTATCAGACTTTTGGGCAAAGCCATTCAGTAAGTCTCTAAGAAGTTCCAAATTTTCCCACATTTTCGTGTCTTCTTCTGAGCCCTCCAAACTGTTTCAACCCCTGCCTGTTACCCAGTTCCAAAGTCGCTTAAACATTTTCAGGTATCTTTCCACATTTTCAGGTATCTTTTCAGCAACGCCCCACTCTACTGGTACCAATTTACTGTATTAGTTCATTTTCACACTGCTGATAAAGACATACCCGAGACTGAGCGATTTACAAAACAAAGAGGTTTATTGGATTTATAGTTCCACATGGCTGAGGAGGCCTTACAATTACAGTGGAAGGTGAAAGGCACGTCTCACATGGTGGCAGAAAGAAAGAGAGGGAGAATGAAGCAGAATGGGTTTCCCCTTATCAAACCATCAGATCTTGTAAGACCTATTCACTGCCATGAGAACAGTATGTGGGAAACCACCCCCATGATTAAATTATCTCCCACCAGGTCTCTCCCACAACACGCCGGAATTATGGGAGTACAGTTCGGGATGAGATTTGGGTGGGGACATAGAGCCAAACCATTATTAGCCATTATCCTAAGCAAATTAACACAGGAACAGAAAAGCAAATACTGCATGTTTTTACTTATAAGTGGGAGCTAAGCATTGGGTATACATGGACAAAAAGATGGGAACAGACACTGGGGACTACTAGAGCAGGGCGTGAAAGAGGTGGGAAAGGGATGAAAAACTACCTATTGGGTACTATGCTCACTACCTGGGTGACAGAATCATTCGTATCCCAAACCTCAGCATCACACAATATACCCACGTAACAAATTTGCACATGTATTATTCCCTGATCTAAAATAAAAGTTGAAATTATTAAAAAAGAAAAAATAACAGTAACCATTCTTGTGTGAGCTGATAGAAAAATATTTTTTGTTTCTGTTATTTTTATTCTTTTCTAATTTATTTTTTTCAAGTTTTCTGAATTGACCAGTTTTCCTTTGTAATGGTAAGGTGGGGCAGTAGATGTGGAGGTAATAAGTGATATTTGCTTTTTAGAAAGTAAATCCTCTCTATGTTGAGTTTGTTGATTAGTGGATCCATGTACAAAATATCCCTTCTCTGTTGCCACCTTCTAGCTAGCCAGCCAGGAATAACCATGTGATTCAGGTTCAGGTCAATGAAACAAGAAGAGAAGACTTCTGGGTAAGCTTATGGGAAAGCTTTTGCCTTCCTGACATAAAGGAATATATTCAGCAGCCACATCCCTTCACATCTGTAAGAGCTTTCTTGAGACACAATTAAACATCATACAGTTTGCCCATTTAAAGTATACAAATCAATGTTTTTTAGTATACTCACAGAATTATGCAACTATAACCAGAACCAATTTTAAAACATTTTTATCAACCCCAAAAGAAACTCTATATCCATTAGCAGTCACTTCCCATACTCCCTTAACCCTCACTCCAGCCTTGGGCAACCACTAATCTACTTCCTATCTCTAGATGTGTCTACTCTGGACATTTCAAATAAATGGAATCATGCAATATGTGATCTTCTGTCACCATCCTCTTTCACTTTGCATAATGTCTTCAGGGATCATTCATGTTATAGCATGTAGCAGTACTTTATTCCTTTTTATGAACTAATAATATTTCATCATTTAGATATCTATCCATTTATCAGTTGATAGACATCTGGGTTTTCTTTTCACTTTTTGACTCACACGTACTGATGCTATGAACATTTGTAAATGTATCCAATTCACAAACACTTGAATTGGTTTGTGTTTGTATGAATGTATGTTTTCCTTTCTCTTTCTCTTGGATACATTCCTAGGAGTGAATTGCTGGCTCATATAACTCTATGCTTAACTTTTTAAGGAACTTCCAGACTCTTTTCCAAAGCATCTGTATCCTTTTCATTCCTACCAATAATGTATGAATGCCTTCACATTTTGCCCTTCCCTTTTTCTTCTTGCAAAAACACAATCCTGATGCCTGAAAGTAGAGTAGCCAGCTTAAAACTAAGAGGCACAATCATGAACATGTTAAGGATAGCAGAGAAGAAAGAACCAGTCTAGATTTCTATTTACCTCTAGACTTCCTATTATTTGGGAGGAAAAATTCCTATTTGATTAAGGTATTTTAAGTAGGGTCATCCAATAATTACAAAGAAGGCAAACCTCTTTCAAACATACAATGTCATTCTATTCAGAGAATAAACTTCTTGATCTTTATATACTAATTTATAACAGAACCATCTTTTTAAAATTTATAGCTACATATAATATTTAAATTACCTTGAAATTCTAAGATAAACCAATGTATTTTCATTTGACCTTATTTTTTATAAAATTTATTATTCTGTTAATGCAATAAATATTAATAACGACCAATATATGAACTAAGCAAAGTAAGCAAACCAGTAATCAAAGACTCTGCTAAGCCCTTTAAAAATGTATTCATTTAGTCTTCTAAATAACTCTATGAGATAGGTAAAACTACTTTCCCCATTTTATATATAAACAAATTGATGCACACAGGATTTAAATAACTTGCCCAAGGTCACATAGCTAGTGTCAGAACCAGTATTCAAAGTCAGGCAGAATTCCTGCTTAACCCTAAAGTATTGCCTCCCCTGTAGAGCAGCTTAGCAATTTTAGGATAGAAGATTAATAATTAGTAGCCTGAAAATGTATAAAGGGGTGTGTGTGTGTGTATGCGCATGCGTGCTCATTTATGTTATGCTCTACATTCACAGTGAGATGAGTAATAAGGTGACAACTATTTTTTTACCACCCACCAAATGCCAGGTATTATACAGAATGCTCAACAAGTATTATCTCACTAAATCCTCGTAACAGCCAGGAGGAAGATAATATCTTCATTTACAGGCAAAGAATCTGAGACCCAGTAAAGTTAAATAACGTGTCCAGTTTCACACAACTGATAACTAGATAACTGACAACTACATTTGGATACAAAATCAAATCTGCTTTGTTTAAAGCTAATGCTCTCTATACCATACAATAATGTTTACCTGTTTAGGTTATTCATATGCTAAATTGGAAACTCCACATGACTATATAAGCTCTTACGGTTTTATATTTATTACTCTCATTATTATCTCTTCATAACTACTCATACGCTTTAACTTTCTGAAAATATGTTCCCATCCTTTCTGCCAAAATACCTGAAATTTCTACTACAAAAATATAACTTAAAATGAAAACACATGACCCTGGAAAAATATTATATAAACAAACCCCTCATCATGTTTGAAGAAATTATTCTAAAAGCTCAGATGGTCAAGTTATATCCAGAGAGGGTCGACACTGATAATTTTGTGTTAGTCCAATAATATTCCATTATCTACCTGTATGGACCATATTCCTTCCAATATTCCTCATGACTGTGATACATCAATAATTCTCTCGCTTTAATTAACAATCACTTACTCTTCTCAAAGTCGTGTTTCTTAGCCAACAAACACTTAAAACTTACCCTAAAAAAAGTTTTCCTGAACTTGCTATTTCCTCTAGCTGTTAGAGGCGCAGCCAGATCTAATATCAAAGGCACCTCTGCTCCTAGACTTAGGCAAGCATGTAAAGACACCATCTTCTACTTGATAAATCTTACCTATGTATATCTTTATCAGGGTCTTAAATATTGTGTCAATATTTTAACATTGAAAGTGTTGTAAGGGGCCACTTTTGGAATGTGCTCAGAGGAAATTACTGCCTAGTTTTATAAAACCTCTGTAATTTGACCCCATGCCAATGATACATCTTTCTTCCAACATGAATAAAGGAAAATATCCTTTATTAATCACTATCTATAAGCCAGGTCTGCTAGGCATGGATTTTCATTCTCATCCTTTTAATGTCTGTTCCTTCCATTCTATGTTTATTCCCACATCTGCATCTCTGCTTAACCATGCCCTTCATCTGAATGCCATCTCTCCTCTCTAACTTGCCATCATTCTAAGCCTAGCTAAACCACAAGTTCCTCCCTGAAGTCTTCCCTATACTCATAAGCCCACACTGAGCAGCACCTTCTGTAGATTCTTGTAGCATTAAAAGCCTGTATCTCTTCATCTCATCCTTAATTACATTCTGCTTGAAGTCGCTCATGAGTTGTCATTCTTGTTCTCTAACAACTGTGCATATTAGCGTCAGACCAATTCACACATTTTTATTTTATCTCCTAGAATATATACGTAACACAGTAACAAGAAAAAATACATTAAATAAATTAATAACATAAACAAGAAGATAGCTTAAGAAACCAATCTACTTTTAAGCGTCATACTTACCAAGAATATTAGTAACATAAATCACCTGTTTCTTTTTTTATATATATACTTTAAGTTCTGGGGTACATGTGCACAATGTGCAGGTTTGTTATATAGGTATACATGTGCCATGTTGGTTTGCTGCACCCATCAATTCATCATTTACATTAGGTATTTCTCCTAATGCTATCCCTCTCCCAGCCCACACCCCCAACAAGCCCTGGTGGGTGATGTTCTCCTCCCTGTGTCCGTGTGTTCTCACTGTTCAACTCCCACTTATGACTGAGAACATGCGCTGTTTGGTTTTCTGTCCTTGTGATAGTTTGCTGAGAATGATGGTTTCCAGCTTCATCCATGACCCTGCAAAGGACATGAACTCATCCCTTTTTGTGGCTGCATAGTATTCCATGGTGTATATATGCCACATTTTCTTTATCCAGTCTATTATTGATGGACATTAGGGTTGGTTCCAAGTGTTTGCTATTGTGAATAGTGCCACAATAAACATATGTGTGCATGTGTCTTTATAGTAGCATGATTTACAATCCTTTGGGTATATACCAGTTAAGTGGAATTGCTTGGGTCAAATGGTATTTCTAGTTCTAGATCCTTGAGGAATTGCCACACTGTCTTCTACAATGGTTGAACTAATTTACACTCCCACCAAAACTGTAACAGCGTTCCTATTTCTCCACATCCTCTCCGGCATCTGTTGTTTCCTGACATTTTCATGATCGCCATTCTAACTGGTGTGAGATGATAACTCATTGTGGTTTTGATTTGCATTTCTCTGATGACCAGTAACGATGAGCATTTTTTCATGTTTGTTGGTTGCATAAATGTCTTCTTCTGAGAAGTGCCTGTTCATATCCTTTGCTCACTTTTTGATGGGGTTGTTTGTTTCCTGTAAATTTGTTTAAGTTCTTTGTAGATTCTGGATATTAGCCCTTTGTCAGATGGATAGATTGTAATAATTTTCTCCCATTCAGTAGGTTGCCTGTTCACTCTCAAGATAGTTTCTTCTGCTGTGCAGAAGCTCCTCAGTTTAATTAGATTCCATTTGTCTATTTTAGCTTTTGTTGCCATTGCTTTTGGTGTTATAGTCATGAAGTCTTTGCCCATGCCAATGTCCTGAATGGTATTGCCCAGGTTTTCTTATAGGGTTTTTATGGTTTTAGGTCTTACATTTAAGTCTTTAGTCCATCTTGAGTTAATTTTTGTATAAGGTGTAAGGAAGGGATCCAGTTTCAGCCTTATACATATGACTAGCCAGTTGTCCCAGCACCATTCATTAAATAGGGAATGCTTTCCCCATTGCTTGTTTTTGTCAGGCTTGTCAAAGACCAGATGGTTGTAGATGTGTGGTGTTATTTCTGAGGCCTCTGTTCTGTTGCATTGGTCTATATATGTTTTGGTACCAGTACGATGCTGTTTTGATTACTGTTTTGAAGTTAGGCAGCCTGATGCCTCCAGCTTTGTTCTTTTTGCTTAGGATTGCCTTGGCTATGTGGGCTCTTCTTGGTTCCATATGAAATTTAAAGTAGTTTTTTCAAATTCTGTGAAGAAAGTCAGTGGCAGCTTGATGAGGATAGCACTGAATCTATAAATTATTTTGGGCAGTATGGCCATTTTCACGATATTGATTCTTCCTACCCATGAGCATGGAATGTTCTGCCATTTGTGTCCTCTTTTATTTCATTGAGCAGTGGTTTGTAGTTCTCCTTGAAGAGGTCCTTCACATCCCTTGTAAGTTGGATTCCTAGGTATTTTATTCTCTTTGTAGCAACTGGAAGTGCATGGGAGATCACTCATGATTTGGCTCTCTGTTGGACTGTTATTGGTGTATAGGAATGCTTGTGATTTTTGCACATTGATTTTGTATCCTGAGACTTTGCTGAAGTTGCTTATCAGCTTAAGGAGATTTTGGGCTGAGACGATGGGGTTTTCTAAATATACAATCATCTCACCTGCCAACAGAGACCATTTGACTTCCTCTTCTCCTAACTGAATACCCTTTCTTTCTCTTGCCTGATTTTCCTGGCCAGAACTTCCAATACTGTGTTGAATAGGAGTGGTGAGATAGGGCATCCTTGTCTTGTGCTGGTTTTCAAAGGGAATGCTTCCAGCTTTTGCCTATTCGGTATGATATTGGCTGTGGGTTTGTCATAAATAGCTCTTATTATTATGAGATACGTTCCATCAATACCTAGTTTATTGAGAGTTTTTAGCATGAAGGGCTGTTGAATTTTGTCGAAGGCCTTTTCTGCATCCATTGAGATCATCATGTGGTTTTTGTCGTTGGTTCTGTTTCTGTGACGGATTATGTTTATCAATTTGCATATGTTGAACCAGCCTTGCATCCCAGGGATGAAGCCGATGTGATCGTGGTGGATAAGCTTTTTGATGTGCTGCTGGATTCGGTTTGCCAGTATTTTATTGAGGATTTTCGCATCAATGTTCATCAGGGATATTAGCCTAAAATTCTCTTTTTTTTTGTTGCATTTCTGCCAGGCTTTGGTATCAGGATGATGCTGGCCTCATAAAAGGAGTTAGGTAGGATTCTCTCTTTTTCTATTGATTGGGATAGTTTCAGAAGGAATGGTACCAGCTCCTCTTTGTACCTCTGGTAGAATTCGGCTGTGAATCCATCTGGTCCTGGGCTTTTTTTGGTGAGTAGGCTATTAATTATTGCCTCAATTTCAGAACCTGTTATTGGTCTATTCAGAGATTCGACTTCTTCCTGGTTTAGTCTTGGGAGGGTGTATGTGTCGAGGAATTTATCCATTTCTTCTAGATTTTCTAGTTTATTTGCGTAGAGTTGTTTATAGCATTCTCTGATGGTAGTTTGTATTTGTATGGGATCAGTAGTGATATCCCCTTTATCATTTTTTATTGCGCCTATTTGATTCTTCTCTCTTTTCTTCTTTATTAGTCTTGTTAGCGGTCTATTTTGTTGATCTTTTCAAAAAAAACAGCTCCTGGATTCACTGATTTTTTTTGAAGGGTTTTTTGTATCTCTATCTCCTTCAGTTCTGCTCTGATCATAGTTATTTCTTGTCTTCTGCTAGCTTTTGAATCTGTGTGCTCTTGCTTCTCTAGTTCTTTTAATTGTGATGTTAGGGTGTTGATTTTGATCTTTCCTGCTTTCTCTTGTGGGCATTTAGTACTATAAATTCCCCTCTACACACTGCTTTAAATGTGTCCCAGAGATTCTGGTATGTTGTGTCTTTGTTCTCATTGGTTTCAAAGAACATCTTTATTTCTGCCTTCATTTTGTTATTTACCCAGTAGTCATTCAGGAGCAGGTTGTTCAGTTTCCATGTAGTTGAGCGGTTTTGAGTGAATTTCTTAATGCTGAGTTCTAATTTGATTGCACTGTGGTCTAAGAGACAGTTTGTTGTGATTTCTGTTCTTTTACATTTGCTGAGGAGTGTTTTACTTCCAATTATGTGGTCAATTTTAGAATAAGTGCAATGTGGTGCTGAGAAGAATGTATATTCCTTTGATTTGGGGTGGAGAGTTCTGTAGATGTCTATTAGGTCCGCTTGGTCCAGAGCTCAGTTCAAGTCCTGGCTATCCCTGTTAATTTTCTGTCTCGTTGATCTGTCTAATATTGACAGTGGAGTGTTAAAGTCTCCCATTATTATTGTGTGGGAGTCTAAGTCTCTTTGTAGGTCTCTAAGAACTTGCTTTATCAATCTGGGTGCTCCTGTATTGGGTGCATATATATTTAGGATAGTTAGCTCTTCTTGTTGAATTGATCCCTTTACCATTATGTAATGGCCTTCTTTGACTCTTTCGATCTTTGTTGGTTTAAAGTCTGTTGTATCAGAGACTAGAATAGCAACCCCTGCCTTTTTTTGCTTTCCATTTTCTTGGTAGATCTTCCTCCATTCCTTTATTTTGAGCCTATGTGTGTCTTTGCATGTGAGACGGTTCTCCTGAATACAGCACACCAATGGGTGTTGACTCTTTATCCAGTTTACCAGTCTGAGTCTTTTAACTGGAGCATTTAGCCCATTTACATTTAAGGTTAATATTGTTATATGTGAATTTGATCCTGTCATTATGATGCTAGCTGGTTATTTTGCCCATTATTTGATGCAGTTTCTTCATAGCATCTTTACAATTTGGCATGTTTTTGCAGTGGCTGGTACCAGTTGTTCCTTTCCATGTTTAGTGCTTCCTTCAGGAGCTCTTGTAAGGCAGGCCTGGTGGTGACAAAATCTCTCAGCATTTGCTTGTCTGTAAAAGATTTTATTTCTCCTTCACTTATGAAGCTTAGTTTGGCTGGATATGAAATGCTGAGTTGAAAATTCTTTTCTTTAAGAATGTTGAATATTGGCCCCCACTCTCTTCTGGCTGTAGGGTTTCTGCCAAGAGATCCGCTGTTAGTCTGATGGGATTCCATTTGTGGGTAACCCGACCTTTCTCTCTGGCTGCCCTTAACATTTTTTCCTTCATTTCAACTTTGGTGAATCTGTCGATTATGTGTCTTGGGGTTGCTCTTCTCGAGGAATATCTTTGTGGTGTTCTCTGTACTTCCTGAATTTGAATGTTGGCCTGTGTTGGGGAAGTTCTCCTTGATAATATCCTGAAAGTGTTTTCTAACTTGGTTCCATTCTCCTCGTCACTTTCAGGTACACCAATCAAACGTAGATTTGGTCTTTTCACATAGTCCCATATTTCTTGGAGGCTTTGTTCATTTTTTTTACTCTTTTTTCTCTAATCTTGTCTTCTCATTTTATTTCATTAGTTTGATCTTCAATCACGGATATACTTTCTTCCGCTTGATCAAATTGGCTACTGAAGCTTGTGTATGCTTCGTGAATTTCTTGTGCTGTGTTTTTCAGCTGCATCAGGTCATTTATGTTCTTCTCTACATTAGTTATTCTAGTTAGCCACTCGTCTAACCTTTTTTCAAGGTTTTTAGCTTCCTTGCAATGGGTTAGAACACGCTCCTTTAGCTTGGAGAAGTTTGTTATTACTCATCTTCTGAAGCCTACTTCTGTCAGCTCGTCAAAGTCATTCTCCATCCAATTTTGTTCCCTTGCTGGTGAGGAGTTGTGATCTTTCGGAGGAGAAGAGGTGTTCTGGTTTTTGGAATTTTCAGGCTTTCTGCTCTGGTTTCTCCCCGTTTTGTGGTTTTATCTACCTTTGGTCTTTGATGTTGGTGACTTACAGATGAGGTTTTGGTGTGGATGTCCTTTTTGTTGATGTTGATGCTATTCCTTTCTGTTTGTTAGTTTTCCTTCTAACAGGCCCCTCAGCTGCAGATCTGTTGGAGTTTGCTGGATGTCCAGTCCAGACCCTGTGTGCCTGGGTATCACCAGCAGAGGCTGCAAAATAGCAAGTATTGCTGCCTGATCCTTCCTCTGGAAGCTTCGTCCCAGAGGAGCACCTGCCAGATGCCAGCCAGAGCTCTCCTGTAAGAGGTGTCTGTTGGCCCCTACTGGGAGGTGTCTCCCAGTCAGGCTACACGAGGGTCAGGGACCCACTTGAGGAGGCAGTCTGCCCGTTATTCGAGCTCGAACGCCGTGCTGGGAGAACCACTGCTCTCTTCAGAGCTGTCAGGCAGATGGATGTTTAAGTCTGCAGAAGCTGTGCCCACAGCTGCCCCTTCCCCCAGGGGCTCTGTCCCAGGAAGATGAGGGTTTTATCTATAAGTCCCTGACTGAGGCTGCTGCCTTTTGATCAGATATGCCGTGTCCACAGAGCTGGAATCTAGAGAGGCAGTCAGCCTTGCTGAGCTGCGGTGAGCTCCGCTCAGTTTGAGCTTCCCGGCAACTTGGTTTACACTGTGAGCATAAAACCACCTACTCAAGCCTTGGCAATGGCAGACACCCTCCCCCCGCCAAACTCTAGCATCCCAGGTCATTCTCAGACTGCTGTGCTAGCAGCAAGGATTTCAAGCCAATGGATCTTAGCTTGCTGGGCTCTGTGGGCATGGGACCCGCCGAGCCAGGCACTGGAGAGAATCTCCTGGTCTGCCAGTTGTGAAGACTGTGGGAAAAGTGGAGTATTTGAGCGGAAGTGTACCATTCCTCCCGGTACAGTCTCTCACAGCTTCCCTTGGCTAGCAAAGGAAAATCCCCTGACCTCTTGTGCTTCCCAGGTGAGGTGACACCCTGCCCTGCTTCAGCTTGCCCTCCGTGGGCTGCACCCACTGTCCAACCAGTCTCAATGAGATGAACAAGGTACCTCAGTTGGAAATGCAGAAATCACCCGTCTTCTGCATCAATCTCGCTGGAGTTGCAGACCGGAACTGTTCCTATTTGGCCATCTTGGAAGCACTCAAATCACCTGTTTCTTAAACCAAATCTAAAAACTATTTCTAAGCTCTTTCAAGAATGTTCAGTTTTGCTTTGAAGTTATAATACCAAAATTCTTAAAATACATTTAGTTTAGACTTTTATTTCAGACTTCAAACCCAGTGTCTTGAGGTTCTGCCAATACATTAAATATGCACATTGCTTACCAACATCAATGGCCACAACTTAAAAATAATCTTTAAGTTTCCTACTACAAAAGTCTAGGTTTAGATATGTGAAATCACAATCAATAATCTATATTTGCACAGTGGAATTGTCTAAGAACTAAATCCCAAATTATCATTACATATAGGCTTACATTTCATTAAACAGACAAATCTTAACAAGTCCATTATACAATTTTAACAATTAATGTGTCTGAAATGACCATAATTAGTCCAATCAGTTTTCATTGAACCTGTCAGACAAAATATCATGCAATCTGAATCATAAAAAAAAACTTGCACTTTAAATCTTCGTAAATTGCTGATAATAGGTGGTTCCACACCAGGTGGAAAGGAGCAGACTATCCAAATTAATTCTATCTAAAATAAACTAAAAAAGTAAAAAAATATATCACAAAACAAGAGAGAAAAATTTTCTACTGGCTCTCATATTACTCAAGCTTATGAAATTTACAGCCAGAAGTAGAAGTGAAACAAGGCCAAAACATATGAACAAACATTGCCAGTATTACTTAATAAAAAGCTAATGATGAGCTTTCCATATGAAAAACAGATAGAAAAAAAAAAGGTAGACACATTCACCAAGAAATGTCATTTCCCCATAGAGACAAAATTTATATTAATTTACATCATTAAGTACAGAGTTAACAATCTCTGTGACTGAATAAAATAAAGATAAAAACAAATATATTTTCTCCCTATATGGTTTATTAGAATTTGTGACATAAAGAATTTCTGGATATTTGTTCTTAAATGTATTTTGCAAGGACATAAAAGAAGGAACCATACCTGTTTTACCAATGACGTCTTGTAATTCAGCCATAGAACTGATTATTGCAGCAAGAAGGTCAGAACTGGTGAGCCAACTGAGTGCTTGTAAACAACGCAACTGCTCCTTTTGATGTTCTATAAAATTGAAAAAATCCATCATAAAATTCTACAAAACTTTATTAAAATTTATATTTAAAATTCATAGCAGTGTTCACCTATTTAAGAAACAGATAAAACCCTATTGTGAACATTGCCTAATGTGGAAAAATCTATTAAATGTTAGATTAGCTTGACCTAACTTACAAATAACTGTAAATGACACCAAATAAACAGAAAAAAAACAAATTTTCTTTAGTTTTTCTTAGATTACTTAACAGTCTGCTTTTTAAAAATTAAAACTTAAATTGTTTCTTCAAAATAAGCATTCAAAAAACAACTGGAAAATTTACATTTGTCTCATTTTCATACAATTCTTCAATATATTTTTAACCCATTTCATACTTATTCATAGAAACTGAAAATAAATTATACTGGTAATTTGAAACAGGGCAGTTTTTGATTGACATAACTGAAAAATCACTGTATAAACTCTCCACTTTACTGCAGAGGATTCAAATCTAAAACAAGACAAAGTTGAAATTATATATATTTGCCACCTAATATTCTAATCTGTTTAAAACAAAAAATCACAGCCTAATTTATACAAAAATATTCACTTATCCATACACACATATACATACATATGGAGACTATGTTATATTATTTGGCATATTACATGATTTTTTTAAAGTTTTTCCATAATAGCCAGGTATAGTCACACTGTATTTCACTTAAATGCAACTTATATTTTTAAAAGCACAAATTATCTTACTTGGAAATTTATGCTTGTCTTTAGGCTCTCCTGTGCACACTAACATGCCTATGCCTTCTTTGAAACTCTCCATCCAGGTAAAAAGAGAGGCACATGATTGGCCCAAAATCTTGAGTCTGTTTGCTGCCAAAATTGCAATAACACCTTTCCGAAATATACGTATTAATCCTTTGAATGTTTTCTTTTTCATCTTGGCTTCCTCTTGCTTCTTTTCCTCTACAGTTGACAAAGCCTGGGCTAGAGTTCTAACTTCCAGTTTGAACAACTCAAAGGTGTTGACCTGCTCCTGGAGAAAATCTCTCTGTGTAGACAAGGCACATGATCGGCTATAGAGGGGATATAAGGCACCAGCCATTAATGCACAGGCTGCCAGCAAGGACATCTGTTCCCTTTGAGTCTGTGATAACAGTTTTTTGAAGTGCGAATTTTCAAGAACCAACTGTTCATGTGACTTCTCAATATGGTTCAATTTTTCCATATTTTTTTCAGCAATTTCTTGAAATTTCTATGGAAGAAGTCAAAAAATATATTTGATCATGAAACAAACAGGCATTATATTAATTTCCCTTTACGCAAAGAAAACAAACTTTTGCTGACAACCACTTCTTCCTCTTTAAAAGATACATGTGCTAAAATATCCAAAACATAAATAAGATAGACAGGGCAACAGTGAGCCAAACAGCTTAGATCTGAATGTGCACACTGATTTTTAAATCCTCTCACATAGAAGCTTTACATAAAGTAGAACACATAAATTTAAGACTATTTCATAAATTTCCTGTAGACTTATACATAAACACACAAATTTAGAAAAGAAAAATATGCTTTCTCTGTATAGTTTCTCTTCTTCCACTCCTCACTAATTCTTCATTTCTACTTTTAAACAGAAATGACACTGCCAATAGAGGGTTTCCTAGGTGTAAAAAAGACTTTACTTTTTACCAAAATAAGCAACCGGTTCAATCAATGATATAACAAGTAGCATGGTCTACCATTTACTGCATGAGAAGGCACTGTCTCTCAAGGATACTCACTTATTTCAGTTTCTGTCTTACCTCTCCATGACAGAAAGCTATACACAGTGCATCTCCAGTGGTGACAGGAAATACTAATTGTGAGCTGGGCCTCAGCAGCCCTCTGCTCCTTTTTGCCTAATCAAGTTGCTTACAATCCAAAACTTAATTTGAAATAAAAAGAAATTTAACTGTAAGAACCACAATTAATCACTAGAAAATAAATTGGCTCTCTCTATGAAATCTTAACCTAATCAGTAAGGAATCTTGAAAGAAAGAGTAAAATTAAGAAGGGACAGGCACAATGGCTCACGCCTGTAATCCCAGTGTTTGGGAGGCTGAGGCAAGAGGATTGCTTGAGCTCAAGAGTTTGAGACCATCCTGGGCAACACAGCAAGACCCCATCTCCACAAATAAAAAATAAAAAAAATTAAGACAGGAATGGTGGTGCACACCTATAGTTACAGCTACTCAGGAGGCTGAGGTCAGAGAATCAATTGAATCCAGGAGGCTGAGGCTGCAGTGAGCCATGATCATGCCACTGCACTCCAGCCTGGGTAACAGGGCAAGACACTGTCTCACTAAAAAAAAAAAAAAGAAGGTAACAGATCCCAATTTCCTTTACTATTCACTTATTATTCAATAAACATTTATTGGGGCCAGGCACAAGGGCTCACACCTATGATCCCAGCACTTTTGGAGGCCAAGGTGAGAGGATCGCTTGAGGGCAGGAGTTTGGGACCAACCTGGGCAACAGACTAAGACCCTGTCTCTACAAAAAAAAAAATTAAAAAATATCAGCCAAGTAGGGTGGTATGTGTATAGTTCTAGCTACTCAAGAGGGTGAAGGTGGGAGGATCTCTTTAGTCCAGGAATTTGAGACCAGCCTAGGTGACAGTGCAAGACCCTGTCTCTATCAAAAAAAAAAAAAGTATTGATTAGTTACTAAATCACATGTACTTGGAAAAGAGACAAGTAAATCAACTAGTGTGGTATAATGCTATGATGGAAATATTCCAGGTTGCCAGAGGAGTACAAAAGGGTACTTAAACAAACTTTGGCAGCCATATTCTATCAATGGGACTATGTCCCAGAACTCCATACAAAGACCACTAGTAAAGCAAGTGGTGGCCCACAGGGAGTGCTAAAAGAAGCAAGGAACTCTGAGAATCAGTAGCTGCACAGACTGCTTGCAAGAGGATGTGCGACAACCCTCTTAAAGCAGGAACACTTCAAGGAAAAATAAAACTTGACACTTGGCTTATAGCTAGATTAAAGCAGGAAGACTAGCATGTGGAAAAGGAAGAGCCAGAAAACAGCATAGTATGCTCTAAGGATGCAAATAATTCAGAATACCTGAAGAAATGAGAGAAAGGATGGAAATTTGAAAAGTACACAGATAACAGAGGACTGAGTACCTTATGTGCTACACTAAGAAACTTAACTTTATCTAGAGAGGTATGAGAAGCCATAAAATCCTGGAACTGTCCCTATTCTTAGTAAAGGGATGTGAGAATCAGAAACATAATAAAGATGGCCAGGGTTAGCAGTAGAGTTGCAGCAGTTGGGAGTAGGATGAGGGGAACAAATGGAAATCACAAAGGTTGATTCCATATTCTCTTCAAAATCAATTTCATCTGTTCAATTATAGAAAAAAAAGAAAATTACAGAAAACCTAGAAAATACAAGAGGCAAACTAGCAATACTTAGGTAAGTGAAAATAAAAGTGAACCTCAGTGTCTCAGGCAAAAGTGTTTTCAACAAAAATTACACATAAAATTACAATAAAAATTGTGCATGTAGATACAGGTAGAGATAGAGACACTGTATCCTAAAGTCAGTATCTTAATAATGGAGAAAAACCTAAAGCATTTTTACCAAGTTCCGGAGCAAGGCAAGAACACCCACTATCTCCACTAGTATTTAACATTGTATTTGGTGTGTTATTAGCCAGTGCAACTAGGCAACGAAAAGCAAGTAGAGACATAAGGATCGGCCAAGAAGAAGTAAAACTATCTCTATTTGTAGAAAATTTGATCATAAATCTAGAAATAGCAAAAGATTCAATGACAGAATTCAAACAGAAAAAAAAGTCAGTAAGGTTAAATAAAATATATTAAATTAACATACAAAAAAATCAATAGCTTCTTGTTCACAGCAACGTTATTCACAATAGCCAAAAGGTAGGAAAAAACACAAATGCCTAACAGAGGATGAATGAATAAACAAAATGAATAAACAAAATGTTGAGTGGATATTTTGTTTATCCACTCAACAGAATATTATTCAGCCATAAAAAGGAATGAAGTACTAATACATGGTACAACATAAATTGAAACACTACGCTAAGAGAAAGAAACCAGACACAAAAGGCCACATTTGTATGACTCCAGTTATACAAAATATACACACTAGGAAAAGTTATAGACACAGAAAACACATTTTTGGTCACCAGGGGCTGAGGAGAAGAAGGAACAAGGAGTGACTGCTTAACGAGTTCAGCGTTTCTGTTTGGAGTGATGAAAAGTTCAGGAGCTAAATAGTGGTGATGGTTGTGCAATACTGTGAGCACACTTAATGCCACTGAACTGTATACTTTAAAAGGATCAAAATGGTCAATGTTACGTCATGCATATTTTACCACAATTTAAAATATCAATATCCTTAATATATACAGATAAACAAAAAAGAAAATAATGGAAGAGAAAACTCCATTTAGAATTCCATAATAAAAAAGATAGAATAATTTAGGAATCAATGTAGCCTGCAATGTAAAAAATCTATATGAGGAAAAGTTTTAAATATGGTTGAAAGACACAAAATAATAATTCAAACTTCAACAGCCTAACTCATCACAAAGATCAATTATTCCTAAGTAAATTGATAAATGTAGTACAATTCCACTAAAAAGCAAACCAGTTTGTTTTCTGGAGCTAGGCAAGTTGAGTTTAACCCTGAAAAAGAAGAGGAATGAGAGGGGAACAGCCCCACCACATATTGAAACACCAACAAAACCTCTAATTAAGGCCGGGCACACTGGCTCACGCCTGTAATCCCAGCACTTTGAGAGGCCAAGGCGGGTGGATCACCTGAGATCAGGAGTTCTAAACCAGCCTGGCCAATATGGTGAAACCTTGTCTCTACTAAAAATACAAAAAAACAATTAGCCAGTCATGATGGCACAGGCCTGTAATCCCAGCTACTCAGGAAGCTGAGGCAGGAGAACTGCATGAACCTGAAAAACAGAGGTTGCAGCAACCCAAGATCACGCCACTGCACTCTAGCTTGGGTGACAGAGCAAGACTCTGTCACACACACACACGCACACACACAAAAACCTCTATTTAAAAAATCATGTTATTTGTACATGAAAAAAAAAGACCAATGGAACAGAACAGCTAGAAACAGATCTAAGCAGAAAAAAACTTCAATGATAAAGGTAGCAATTCAAAGCAGTGGGAAAAAGATAGACTAAATGGTGGTGAAATAACTGGATGGCCTTCTGGAAAAAAATATAAAAGTTGATCTATACCTGACATTTTATACATAAGTAAATTCCAAATAGACCATAAATCTATATGTAAAAAAAATGAAACCACAGAAATATTAGAAGAAAATACAGGCAAATTACTTAATCTTGTTATAAAGATAGGATTGCTAAAACTAAAAATCCAGATGCATAAAAAGAAAAGATCAATTAACAGATTAAAAAATACACATTGGAGGGCCAGGCACGGTGGCTCAAACCTGTAATCCCAGCACTTTGGGAGGCCAAGGCAGGTGGATCACAAGATCAGGAGATCAAGACCATCCTGGCTAACACAGTGAAACCCCATTTCTACTAAAAATACAAAAAATTAGCCAGGCGTGGTGGCACGTGCCTGTAGTCCCAGTAACTCAGGAGGCTGAGGCAGGAGAATCACTTGAACCCAGAAGGCAGAGGTTGCAGTGAGCCAAGATCGTGCCACTGCACTCCAGCCTGGGCGACAGAGCGAGACTTGGTATCAAAAAAAAAAAAAAAAAATTGGTATTACATAAATAATTTTGTCTCAAAGTTTCCAATTCACTCCTACTAGAACCCAAATCTCAGTGGATACTGTGAGGCCTATTATTTCTCTATTTTAATGGGAATAGTTTGAATATTACAGTGCTTATTCATATTCCAGGCATTGTTCTAAATGCTTTACATATATTTTTTTAAATCCTTACACTGAACTATGAGGTTGGCACAGTTTTACTGATAATAAAATCGAGGTTTAGAGAAGTTACACTATTTGCGCACACTCCTTCAGCTAGGTTTATCTAATTCTATTACCTAACTTTTTTGTCTTTACTGAACTAAGGTTCTCCCCTCAGGTACCAACATCCCCACGTCTTCCCCAGTAAAGAATTCACCTTCTCCCACTATCCTCAACCTGATGAACAAGAAGTTGATCTCTTCCTTTAGTATACAGGCATTAGCCTCACCACTACTTTTCACAATTTAACATGTTCTGTAGAACACCCGGGTCCTTTGCCTTCCATCTCCCCTAACACTATTCGAATACTAACACTCTTCAGAGCCCATTTCAGGTTCTGTCTATTCTATGACTCATTTTACTATCATTTTCCTTCACACTGATCTTGACCTCTGAACTTAAGTAAGGGTCACTCAGGCATTTAACTTCTACACTACTTATTTATTTCATGTGTGTATATCTACTCTCCCTCAAATACAAGATTGCTAGTTCCTAGAGGTTAGGAATTATTTACTATGGTGTCTGTCACAGTGCTCTATACTCTGTAGGTATTTAATAAATATTGAAGGAATTAAATAACCCTTTATAAAATCATCCCTGATTTTGCTTAGCACAGTGTTTTGCCCATAATAAACACTGAATAAATGCCCAATTAATGAAAAAAGCTTTACAATGTAAAGGCTTAGAAAAAAGAAAACTATAATTTAAAAAAACAAAATTTCCAAATGTAATTTGGAACTTATCTACATGTCAGAATTCTGGTTTAAATTAATTCTGACTTTCCATAGGGAACTACTTTCAGAGGTATTGCATTATTTACTGTGAATTATTCTTGAAGAACAAAGCCTGTTTGATTGTAAGGGTGGAAACAGCTATAGAGCAAATTTGCTTTTAAAAAAAATCGAATGTTTTCCACCCAAGGAGATTAAAGGCCAGTATTTTTAAAACAAACATAAGGAACATCGCTTTCATATGGGACAAAAGCATTCCTAGTACTGAAATAACCTGCTCCTCAGTGCGTTTAATTTCAAAAAATAATATTCTCAAATTCCCCCATAAAAACATTGCGATCGTGAAGAAAAAAACCTAAAAATATAGAAAGAATGCATACCTTTTACACAAAATTCAATAGCATAACAAAAATACTACATAATTTCACCAGTTTTCCTTTACTCTCTAATAAATTCAAAGTGCATCCATAATGTGGAAAAAGGACAGCTTTTTTCCTTAATGAATCATGGACTTACTTCCTGAAATACATGAGCTTTGAGGGACGCCTTACTGGCTTACAGCACTCTGTGAACTTTGAGACTGTGGGCCAGAAATTAGACACTTCCCTAGGGAGTAAAATTCTTTTCTATCACTCTTGCTCGCTGAGTTCTTGCTCTTTATGTTGGCAAAAAGGCAAATTGCAAACTGGACATTCGATGACATATAGACATCAAAGGACTTCATTTAAAGTGTCTTATTTTTGTAAGTTTCATATCTTGCCTTTTTAAGCTATGGTAATATTTAAAAATATAACAAACATAAATTCACCTGCTTTCTCTACTATGTAAATGTTTCTCTGTTAAAAAATAAGGACACTTTGTAGGGAAATTAGAACTCTCAGACATTGCCGATGGGATTGTAAAATAGTGCAGCTATTTTCAAAAACAGTTTGGCAGTTCCTCAAAAAGTTAAACATACAATTATCATATGATCTAGCAATCCTATTATCTAGTCTTCATATACAGACACACATTCTCAAGCCCCATAATGGTTATTTAATTTTAAAACACTATTTTCATTATGTAAATTTAACACATCGAAAATATATGCCAAAAATGGTATGTGCCTGTGTTTATTGTTTTGTTTCTAAAGCACTGTAAATTATAAAATACCCTTTGGATAAGCCATACCCTCAAAAGAACAGAGTTATTTTATCGGAAGACTGGGAATAAATATGTCAATACACGCAAGATGTCTGGTTTGCTTATTATTAAGAGATATTACATCTGACTGTGGAAAATTAGCAATATTATTTCTAAATTCTGATGTGTCCCATATTTCCCTTCTTTCTGTGCTTTCAGATCCTGGCAACAGGGCCCAGGTTGGCTCCAGTCTCCTCTGCTAAGCCTCCTCAAACTTCGACCATCTATCTCCTCTTCTAAATTTATAGCATTCTTTTGGCAACTAATTATGTACAGCCTATGATAAACCTTGTATTATTTACTTTTTCATGTATCTCCCCAATTATATTTTACACTTTTTGAGGAAAAAACTATATAGTATACCTCTTTGTTACTACCACAGCATGAAACACAGTGTGCTATATATTTGGTATATAACATATATAGTTTTTTATTAATATTAACTAAATTATGTAAAAATTATCTTGATATTCTTATCTACAGTTGCAATTTATGATATAGTATATTAAAACTTCAGTTTCTCAGAAAAAAAAACTCTGAGAAATACAAATTAAGAGAACTACCATTTGTGGGTGGCTGACAATGTAGCACTATTTAGATTTTTCATACATTATCATGTTTAAACATTCATCAAGAATCACTTAAAAATGTGAGTTCTGGCCAGGCACAGTAGTTCACGCCTGTAATCCCAGCACTTTTAGAGGCCAAGACAGGCAGATGGCTTGTGAAAATATGGCAAAACCCCATCTCTACAAAAAAATACAAAAAATTAGCCAGGTGTGGCGGTGCATGCCTATAGTCTCAGCTACTCAGGAGGCTGAAGTGGGAGGATCACCTGAGCCCAGGAGGTCAAGGCTGCAGTGATCCAAGACTGCAGCACTGCACTCCACCTGGGTAACAGAGTGAGACCCTGTTTCAAAAAAAAAAAAAAAGAAAAAAAGAAAAAGAAATGTGAGCTGGGCACCATGGCTCACGCCTGTAATCCCAACACTTTGGGAGGTCTAAGCAGGTGTATGGCTTGAGCCCAGGAGTTCAGGGCCAGCCTGGACAACACGGCAAAACCCCGTCTCTACTTAAAAAATACAAAAATTAGCAGAGCATGGTGGCATGCCCTGTAGTCCCAGTTACTTGGGAGGCTGAGGTGGGGGAATCTCTTAAGCCTGGAAGGTTGAGGCTGCAGTGAGCTATGATCGCACGACTGCCCTCTAGCCTAGGCAACGTAGTGAGATACTAGCTCCTAAAAAAAAAGGAATATGAGTTCCATAAATATGAAACTGAGATGTCACTATACCTATTTTCAGATACTGCTTTATATATAAAAACAGCATATATTTCTAAAAGAAGCAGTATTACAATATAATGCAAAAGGGACTGGAAGATAAGGATGGTAATAATGTACTAAAACAGTCCATAACATTCACTTTGTCATTTCTAAATGCCAAGCAATGGGCTAGACATTTTACATATGGTTATGTTTATTCTAATCCTGTCCCAAGAACTTCATTACTACACAAGTAAGTAGTATCAGTTGTCTGAACCTTAGATTCCTCGCTTGTAAAATAGAAATGATACTTAAATGACCTACCTCATATGCCTGTGGTGGGGCTTACATAAGAAGAGACATGGAAAATATGCAAAAGCATTGAAAATTATATCAAGCACCATGCAAATTCAACTGCTAATATCATAATTAACAAAAACAATTTATAAAGCAATTATTTGAAAAGTAGTCAGAAGTCTCTTCCAAAATTTCATTAGAGGTATCCATTCCCATGGACTCACAGTCTATCAGAACACAGTGTACACATGATTGTATCTAACTCTCTGAATCATTGCAGGCTGGCATGTATACCTTAAGGAATTATCACCTCCAACAATATCAATAAGCTCCACTTTATCTCTGAATATTCTTGGAGTTCAATTATGAAGAAAAAAGTTTCAACATCTAATAACACTTTTATGACTCACCTGGGTTCCTTGCCAAATACATTCTCAATACCATGGTAAAAGAGGAATAAAATGCAATATAGCATGATGAACCTGAATCTCCCTGAGTTTTGTTCTCCATTCTAAACTCACTTGATTTTACTAAAACGTCAAATAAATCTAAAGTGTTTACAATAAACATTACATCAAGGGTAACCTTTACTTAACTGACAGTAAAAAAAACTTTACTTCTAGAAAGGAAGTTCTTGTTCCAATAACTATCTTTTTCAAACAGAAAAGAAACAAGAACATAAATACTAAGATTACAAAAACAAAGTTAGTAAATGGAATGGTATGTGGCACTGGGCCCAGATACTTTAGGAGGCATAGACACTTGAGATATATTTACAGGATGGCTCAACATATTTAAATTCAAGAATTACCCAACATGTGGCTAGCAAACTTTACCCAATGCTAAAGACATGCTGTGATAGTAAAACCAGGCTGCCTTCTCTACAAATTTCATTTTTCTAGTAGCATTTACACTAACTGTTTTAAAGCTTAGACATTAAAAAAGTCTTCGAAATATTAGATTCTTACAAACACTACTTTTCTAACATCTACTACATTTTTTCAGATAAAAGCAATCAAATCCAAATATTGTTTTTTACTTTACTTTAGTGTCTTTTACTAATCACTTCTTTACAATGGCCAAGCATTAAACATAAGACTCTAAGAATAGGTCATTTGTTTCCCAGCAGATGGAATATACTTATAGTTATGCTCATCTAACACCAAACATCCTCTATAACTCACAATCCTATATAACAACTGCAGATTTTTTCCCCTCATGTCCTTATCAACATAATTTTTGAAAATGTATTAAGTAATGTAAAATGAAAATTTGTTATTTGCATTGCACTTTTGGTGGTAAAAGATATAGAATTAATCATAACAAAATTTCCTAAAATAAAATGTACAGGTCCTATAATATGTATTATAATAACAGTTTATGAAATATAATACCAAAATAAACTGCTGCAGTGTATTCAATTATATTTGATAAAAAAGCAAATATGTACATAAATAATACAGAATATATGCCAATTTATTTATTTATTTATTTTTGAAATGGAGTTTCGCTCTTGTTGCCCAGGCTGGAGTGCAATGGCGCGATCTCAGCTTATGGCAACCTCTGCCTCCTGGGTTCAAGTGATTCTCCTGCCTCAGCCTCCCAAGTAGCTGGGATTACAGGCATGCCCCCCCACGCCTGGCTAATTTTTTGTATTTTTAGTAGAGATGGGGTTTCTCCATGTTGATCAGGTTGGTCTCAAACTCCTGACCTCAAGGTGATCCACTTGCCTTGGCCTCCCAAAGTGCTGGGATTACAGGCAGGAGCCACCACACTCAGCCTCCAATTTATAATAGTAATGTACTTTTAGAGATAATTAAAATGATCATTTCCATTTGTAGACAAATGGGTCAAAGACTAAGGTATTACAAATTCTTCAGAGAAAAGTCTTGAGTGAGAGCTTCTCCTAAAACATTAGCATTTGTAATGACTGATTCTTTTACTTCAAAAAGTGAACTGCAGCTGGGTACAGTGGCTCACGCTTATAATCACAACACTTAGGGAGACCAAGGAAAGAGGATCACTTGAGGCCAGGAGTTGGAGACCAGCCTGGGCAACATAGTGAGACCTCATCTCTACAAAAAAATTTTAAAAATAAAATTAGTTGGGCATGGTAGTGCATGCCTACAGTCCCAGCTACTTGGGAGGCTGAGGTGAGAGGACCACTTGAGCACAGGAGGTTAAGGCTGCAGTGAGCCGTGACTGTGCCACCATACTCAAGCCTGGGCAACAGGGTGAAAGTCTGTCTCAAAAAGAGAAAAAAGCGAATTGCCACACCTTCTTTTAGATTTCAAAGAGTTCAGGACATTGATGAAAAAAGAAGTTGGAAGACTCACACTACCTGATTTTAAGATTAGTAAAAGGTTGGAGTGATTAAATCAGTATAGTATTGAAAGAAAAAAAGAATTAGATACATAAATAAATGGAACAGACAAGAAAGTCTAGAGATAGATTGACACAAACAGTGAACTGATTTTTGATAAAGGTGCAAGGGCAATTCAATAAAGGACAGTGATTTCAACAAATGTTACTGGAATGGACATGAATACGCAAAAAAAAAAAAACTGACCTTAATCCATACCTCACACCTTTACAGAAACTAACTCAAAATTGATCATAGACCTAGATGTAAAACCTAAAACTATAAAACATATAGGGGAAAAAATGGAGAAAATCTTGGTGCCTATAATCTTAAGCAAAGAGTTCTTACATGTAACATCAAAAGTATAATCAATAAAAAAATTGATAAATGGGTCATAAAAATTTGAAACATTTGCTTTGCAAAAGTACTGCTAAGAGAATAGTAGAAAACATTTACAAATCACGTATCTGAAAAATGACTCGAACCTCCGGTAGGTAAATGACTCTCAAAATTTGACGATAAGAAAACACACAATCCAATTAAAAACTGAGCAAAATATCTGAACAGATAATTCACCAAAAAAGATGATAGCAAATAAACACATAAATAAATGATTAATTTATTAGGCAGTAGGGAAACTGTAAATCGAAATCACAACGACATGGCATTACACACCTATTATAATGGCTAAAATTCAAAAGAAAAAAATGATGAAGCCATACGTTGGCACAGGTGCAGAGCAAATCAAAATCTCTTACATTGCTAGTGAGAGTGCAAAATGATATAGTCACTTGGAAAAACAACTTAATAGTTGCTTAAGTTACACTTACCATATAACCATATAAATATACACTTACCATATAATCTAGAAATCAAACTCTTAAGTACCCAAGAGAAATGAAAATTTATGATCACACAAAAACCTTTCCATCGATGTTTAAAGCATCTTTACTCATAATTGCCAAAAAAATAAAAGCAATCCAAAGGCCCATCAGCAAGTATTTGGATAAAATTTTACAGCCATACAATGGGACATTATTCAGCAGTAAAAAGGAATGAACTACTGATATATGCAACAGTGTGACTGAATCTCAAATATATTTTGCTAAGTGAAAGTAACCAGACCCAAAAGACTACATACTGTATGAGTCCACTTATATGACATTCTGGAGCAGACAAAACTATATAGATGGATAAGTCTGTGGTTTCTAAATATGGCCAACTGTTTTTTCACAATGGTACCAAGGCTATTCAGCTAGGAAAGTGCTGAACAAGTGATGTGGGAACAATAAATGAAGAGGGAAAAATGAAACTCTACCTAACATCACACACAAAAATTAATTTGAGAGGGATCACAAACTTAGACGTAAAAGCTAAAACTATGAAACTTCTAGAAGAAACAAGAGATTATCTTCCCAACCTTGAAGTAAAGAACAATCATTTCACATATATAAATTAATAGACAAAAGAGAAAAAGATTTATAAGTTGGACTTCATCAAAATTTTAAAACTTATGATCATCAAAAGAAACACTGAAAAGGCAAGCAAGAGATTCAGAGAAAATATTGTGATGCATATATACATGACAAAGGATATGTATCCAGCATATCTAAAGAACTCTTAGAAATCAATAATAAAAACACAAATATCTCTGTTTTTTAAATGAGAAAACAGTAGAAGAGACACTTTACAAATGAAGATATGTGAATAGCCAATAAATATATGAAAAGTGCTCAGCATCATGAATCACCAAAAAAATGCAACTTTAAACCACAATGAAACTCCATTTTAAAACCACTATAAGGACTAAAATTTAAAAGACTGACAATACCAAGTGCTGCAGAGGATGTAGAACAATGGAAACTTACATATGTTGCTGGTGGGAATAACAAATGACACAAGCATTTTTTAGAAACTTTTGACAGTTTCTTATGAACACACATATATCCCATGACCTGGCAACTGCACTTTAGTAATTAAGCAAGAGAAATAAAACCATATGTTGACAAAAGACTTGCACAATAATGTTTGTGGCAATTTTACTTACAATATCTAAAAAACAGAAACAACTCAAATATCCATCAACCCACAATCCATCAAATAGTGGTGCTGTGATAAAATGGAACGCTAGTGACCATAAAGAAGAATGAAGTACTGATTCACAAAACAACATAAATGACATTATGCTCAGAACATTAATATTGAGTGAAATTAGTCAATCACCAGACTATTGAATGATTCCACTTACATGAAATTCAAGAACAGGTGAAAACTAATCTACGATGACAGGCATCAGAACAATGGTTGCCTATGAGGCGTAAAACTGACTGGAAGAGAGAACACGAGAACACTCTAGGGTAATGAAAATGTTTGAAGTCTTAAATGGGGTAATGATCACATGGGTGTTTATGTTGATCAAAACATCAAATTGTAGTTACTACAGTCTAGGAAGGGTGTGTTGGGGGAGGAAAGGGATGGAGAGAGGTAGGTTAAAGGGCACAATCATACAGTTAGATAGAAGGAATAAGGTCTAGTGTTCAAAAGCACAGTAAGGTGACTTTATTAACAATATATTGTGTATTTCACAATAGCAAGAAGAGAAGATCTGAAATGTTCCCAACACAAAGAAATGAAAAATGCTCAAGGTGATAGATATCTTACTCCGGCTTGAGCATTACACATTCTATGCCTGTATCAAAATATCACATGTACCCCATAAATATGTACAAATATTACATATCAAATAAATACTTTTTAAAAACATCAAATTATACACTTAAGATCTGTGCATGTCACTGTATATCAATGCTACCTCTACAAAATTAAAATAAATTGTTTAGCTCTTTTACTTCAATATTAGAAAATGCAGAGCATATAATATAGTAGTCTGCATACAACGAAAAAATTACTACTTTTAGATGGCACGTTTGTTGATTCATTCAAATTCATACAGAAAGGCATAAGTTCATATACGACCTTTAAATTTGGGGATACAGAATGGCCTTATTTAATATAATAATAATAATTTTATTTATATATGTGTGTATATATATTTATATAGTTTGGTTATTTTTAATTAGACTTGCCAATAAAGCATGAATGGATCAAATAAAGAGGTTAAATACCAAATCAACCATGGGAAGAATATACAACCTTCTGGTTCCTAAGTATCCTAACTTAGGAACAAAAGTGACCTATTAATAAATTCAATGCCAAAAAAGTATACCCTATCATCATGTTATTCCTGATTAGGTGAAGATGATAGTTAACAATATAAATAATGTTGATGATAATTTGTGTAGAAAAAATACATGGTTATGTCAACAACCCGTAACTTCTACTCTCAATCAAGATATAATACATAATACAACTCATAGTGAATTACTTTTGCTACACGGCCTACAACTATAACCTAGTTCTTATATAATATCAGCAGGCATAAGAGATTTTAACCCCAAATAAATTTAAATGATGGTTCACATAGGAACCTCCACAAATTAAGTAAACCAGATAAAGGAATACCTACGCTAAAACTGACAATATATTACCAAATACTGTAATCTTTTATTTTAAAAATAAATAAAGGAAATATAATTTTAGCATTTAATTAACTGATCAATGCATTTTGGGATATTTTAATCAGAAACCCATATATTTCCAAACTTACATGAAAGACAATCCTTAATATACACACCCATACACACACACATATGTGTGTGTATCTAAACATATGTATGTGCATCTAAACAAGTTCTATGAAGTTCTTAAGAAGTTTAAACTGATTTAGCACTGCTTCTGAAAAAAAAAAAAAGTTTCTAATGGTTACACTGAGTAACCCATTTTTTAAAGCTCTTTGAAAAGGTAGCATACCTGTGCCCTCTTCTGCACCTCCAGGAGGAGTTCAGAATACTGCAGCTCTAGTTCCTTCTTTTGTTTGTGCCAGCAGCTCTCTTGGGCTTTGATCTGTTCTGCCACTTTGGTAAAGGTGTCTTCCTGAGTCTGCTGAAGCTCTCTCATCGTGTCAGACTTGTTTTTACAGATATACTCTAGATGGTTTATCTATACAGGGAGATGCAACAGAGAAGGAAATATGCTCACAAGCTATTTCTTTGTGTCATCTCCCCCAATAAAACACCCAAAATGTCCTAATATATTTTATTCCTTAAGATCATATAAAAATTTTAACATAAAATGTAAATAAATTTAAAAAAAGAAAATAGCAGTGTAAACTGCCACACGTTAGCAGAAAATTGTGTTACTTGTATACTTAGATGGCAAATTTTTCATCTGCTCTTTCTAATGAAGTTACTTATTCTATAATTAATTTGATTGAGATTGAGAAGGATACTGTTACTTCTGGAACCAAGGCTCAAGCTATTCAAATATCTCCATGGGAACGAAAGTAAATAAGATTTAAAAATCTGCAAGCAGTTTACATGAAATAAAGCACAATGTTCTAACCATTTTTTGTTTCACATTCAAACTCTGGAAAGAAAATCCTCATTTTCTAAAATGTATGACTATTAAGGATGTTTTGAAACAATGAAAACTATTAAAAATATAATACCATCTCATAGGGTTAAAACACATTCATTTTAATTATCTTTAATTTTCAAATCCATCATGTACACATTCACAATCAAGAATAGCATCTGTGCCTCTCACAATTTATTCCCTCATTTCTTAGCCCTACATCTCAGTGTCTATGGTTGTGTTTGTCAATAGGACCAAGATAAAATGCTCAATAATAAAAAATATCACCCTGAAATTAGGTCAATATGCTGTTTTTTTACTTCAACAGAATTTTTTTTTAACTTATGGGACAGTTTTTCTCTTCTTGTCCCTCAAGAGCAAATGTCATTGCAACTAAGACCTGGAAACTAAACCACATAAACACAGTACTGACCAGTTCAATAGACCCAGGATAAGAACCAATGTGTCTTTAATGGTGGCATATGTTGATCTGCTAAGCCACTGTAATTTTCTATGACCAAAAGCAGGTTTTTAAACATTTGTTGGAGACTGATTTCCTAGACTTGTGAGATAGTAATGTCACCATAAAGGTCTACTATATTCTCCTATAAAATACACTTTTTGCAGTCTAAAGCATGGAGTGAGTTTTCTAATATACACTTTGTTGTATTTCAAGATGCAAATCGTAAGCATATAATTTAAAATGTTTAAGCTTTTAAAAATAACACCTTATATTTCCTAAGCAAAGAATTTTAAGATCATGTTTTTGAATAACTATATCCTGTTTCTATTTTATGCTAACATAAAGAGTTGGTTTATTAATGTAAATGACTAAGTTCTTTGAATTGCTTCATCAGTAAGATTAATTTATTTTCTTTTAATTAGGTCCCTGTGGCTAATACTGGCTAGTAGTATTAGCATGTCCTGCACAGAAAGTGGAGCTTAGAGACTTCATACAGACTTCAGTCACATTTACATGCCCACAGCAATGGCATCAAACCGAGTTGTAGACAAGCCATAATTAATGGTATTGAATTATTAACATCCAAATTCTTTTTGAAATAAGATGAATGTCAGCCCCTCTTAATGATACTGTGATGTGGACAAATGTCACTGAATTTAATAGAGGTATCTGGTGCCTGAGGACAGTTACCTTCTCATTAGCCCTGTTGAGGTCTGCAATCAGGGCATCAACATTCTCCTGTAAGACTGCACAAAGCTCACACCAAGAGAATTTATCCAGCATGCCTTCTGGTTGTTTTATGAGCACACAGCCTGCTATCAAGTGCTGATACAAGGTGTGAAGGAAGGTTAGCTTCTCCTGCAGGAAAAAAAAAAAAAGAAAAATTAATTGCTGTATATAAACATTGTAAGAAGTAAAATACATAATACTAATGGTGAAGAGTTAATTTCAAAAACCTGAAAAGGAATTACAATACTCAAGTCTCAGAATATTTTAATGAGTTTTTTTATATTCAAAACTAAGCACCAGATAAAACATTTGGAATTGCTTACACTTGGTATTCAAAATCAAAATCTGAAGTCTGGAAGCCAGAAGACCAAGATTCATCCCCAGCTCTGCTACTGATGGTTGTGATTTGAGTAAACACCTGCTCAGGCCTAAGTTTCCTTAGCTATCACACGAAGCATATGGATTGGACTCATTGTTTATAAGCCTATCTAACTGTAACTCAGTATAGTAATTCTATAATTTAATAGTTACATTTGCCAAAATAGATACTACTTGTCAAAAAACAATACAGAAAAAAGGTGTTATTCAACTCTTATGAAAAAAAGTTATACCAATATCTGTACTTTACATGGATACAATTACTCAGCTTTCTTCTTCCTCCAGAGATTCCAGTTTACTTACTACTTATAGGAAATCTATCCCAAGCCCCTTAGGCAAAGCAGATAGTGATATGAAAGATATGGAAGATGGGCTCATTTGTTTTCCCCACTTATAAGTTCATATAGTATTTGGCACACTGGGCATTTGTAGGTGTTTAAATATTATAAAGTAACAGCAAAAAAAATGGATATAGCTGCTCAAGACATACTTTCGAAAATGTCCAATTAGAAATATGTTTTTTAAAAGTCCTTTAAAATTATATTACCACTTCAGTAATTAAACTATCCATTGCTGAATGACTTAGGAACACTTACTATGCTGCAGAATTCATATAAAGCAGATCACATTTGAACACATGAGGAGGGTTTACTTACTATAATGTCATATAGCTCTCTTTATAAGGTGTTTCATCTATAAAGTACCAAAGCATGGAACTCTAAGACAAGGTAATTGTAAAGCTGCAAAATGACTATTTTTATTTTATGTAGATAAAATAAGTTCCCTCAAGATTTTTTAATAGATCAGCAGGAAGAAAACTTTTAAAAGAGACAAATTTAAAAAGAAAAATTTAGAAAGTCCATTATAGATTTTATAAAAACTGAATATAGCATATGTAAAAGTTTTATAATTAGAAATTATAGAGAACATTTTCTTACAAATATCAAAATGTAAATCTTCAGTTCACTATGTATGCCACCTTACTTTTTTTCCAAATGCAATAATTTAAAAATCAAAAAATTTGAAAATGTAGTTAAAACAACAAATTTAAGAAATCAGATTTTTTCACAAATATGCTATACCTTTTCATAAGCAGTTAATGATGACTTTTGCATTATTTAACGAGGTCAAAATGTTTAAAAGTCTTATTAAATATAACTTAACAAATACATAAAAATCTTCCTCCTGTGTTTTGCCTACTGATCACGTTTGTTCTCAAGGAAGTTCATCCTCAAGGATAATTCATTGTGTCGCTACTATGTCCTTTTTGCTTGGGCTGTGATAAACCAAGCATGATAATCATCCATTTAGCATGAAAAGAGACTCCAAAATCCAAAATCAATTCACACATGTTGAACCCAACCACAGTGCTGTAGACATGCTGACTTTACAATACAGTCAGGCTTCTAGTTTCCTTTACTTTAATCATTATCTGATGTGTAGAGCAATTCCAACCCCTTCATGTGGACACAATTTAAATCCCAGACTGTAAAAAGAGTGGAAAGAATGTTTCCTTTTTACTCTCTTGGCATTCATGTTCATATTTGTTGGAGTAATGAATTCAATATGCAGGATGACTTAGATAAACCAGTTCCACTAGCTAGACTAGCTCTATAACCCATAGGGTAAAAAGAACTAGAAGATAATTCCATTCACAGAGGCTTAAACAAAACATGAAATTTGTGTCATAATATTTTTATAAGTCATTAATAATGGATAGGCAACTCTCCAGGGTGTCTAAATGAAAAGTTTTAATTTTATGGGACTTTTATTTTTCTAAATTTTTATTAACATCCTATAATTATACAGAGTAAGGAGGCTATCTGTTCAAGTAGATATTATTACTGTTTTACAAATAAGGAAACTAGGCCAGGTACAGTGGCTCAGGCCTGTAATCCCAGTACTTTAGGAGGCCAAGGTGGGTGGATCACCTGAGGTCAGGAGTTCGAGACAAGCCTGGCTAACATGGTGAAACGCCATCTCTACTAAAAATACAAAAATTAGCCGGGCATGGTGGTGGACACCTGTAATCCCAGCTACTCAGGAGGCTGGGGCAGGAGAATCACTTGAACCTGGGAGGTGGAGGTTGCAATGAGCCCAGATCGCGCCACTGCACTCCAGCCTGGGCAACAGAGCAAGACTTTGTTTCAAAAAAGAAAAAAAAAAAAAAAAGGAAACTAAGATGTGGAGAGGCTAAGCTATATAGCTTGTCCACAGCCACATCATTTATAAACAGAAGTATCAGCATCCAAGTTCAGGTCTATCTGATTATAAAATACTTATTCTTTCCACCATCAATCTACCAAGCTACTGAAATAAAAAATAATTTTGTCATTGGCAAACAGGAACCTTCAAAGGACTGTTAGGAGCATAGTTACTTGAGTTACAATGTTCTAAAAGTCAAAAAAGATAGTTGTACAAATGATAATCAAAAAAATTAGTTGTGCAAGTTATAGTACTTCTCTCACAAAAGAGAATGACACAAGAGTAATGGAGTGATTTTGCAGCTGTCACAAACATTTCAAAATACTATGCTCAGAACAATTTTCTTAATTAAATACAAGTAAAAATAGTCACTTTATGTATAACACTGAGATTAGTGAAAGGCCCTTCCTGACAGTCATTGAGTCTCAGGTAATACCTCTGCATCCTTATGGAAAGCCTGGGAAAGCTTCTGCAGTTCACTTTCAGACTGGGCTGCCTGAGCCTTTTCTTTCTCCCAACAGTGCAGCACATTTTGTAGTTCCACTTTTAAGGTGCTTATTAAAGCCTCTCGGTCTGCACATTTAGTGCGTAAATGACTTAACTCTTTATTAACATCAGCCAGTTTATCCTGAAGTTCCTGTCATAGATACCAAATAAAGAGATTGTAGAAAGGCCAGCCAACAAGGGGTGAGGGGACACTAGTGTAAAACACATATTGAAAATTTTCAAAGCTTTAAAATAAAAGAATCACAAAGGCAGGCAAGCATTTGTTTACATTAAAATATTTTACTGAATGTATTTTCTAAATATAATATCTTAGCTCAAAAATTAGAACATTTGTTATGTTTAAACATTTACATAAAATGTTCATATAATGGCTTATTCCAAAAAGTTCTTTCAAGGGAGTTTCCTTTCAACCTATTTTTTTTTAAAACAACGTTGTAGTTCAAAAATTTTTAAATATTTTAAAATAAATTTCTTACATTTAATATAAGAACATTTACTTTCCAATGACATCCCAACCACTTATAGAAATCTCAAATATGTGGCACAAAATTCTGCTGAACTGTTTATTCCTTAAACCTAACAAATTCTTTTGAAGTGTGTCCATGACAAACCCAACATGAAACAACATAATAAAATTCCAGCAATACTGGGAAACTTCTGAGAGTTGACTCAGTATAATTTTGCAAAGATGTAGTACATAAAACCAGCACAGAAACTAAAATAAACTATAGTCCTGGGCCTTAGCCAGGTGTGGTCTCAGCCCATTAACAGACATGATGTACTGAAAACAATGGCTCCACCCTAAAATGATAAAAACTGACTCCAAATATGATGTGCTTATGTAAAATATGTTTAATATGTACCTAAGGCTGGACATTTCATCTTAAATAATTATTTGAATCTCATAAGGTATTATAATTAAATCTGGGAAATAAATTTTCCTTTAACCAAAACAATTTCCAATCAAGTTTTAATTTTTTAAATGAAAAAAAAATTCTTGTTACTCTTAATCGACAAGAAAAAATTAAAATTCTATCCATACATACTTTAAAAAATAGAAATATATATTTTCAGGTACCTCAATATCTCTACTTTAAAATATTCCCTAGATAACTATATTTGTTTCTTAATACAAAAGGTAAAAGTTATTCTAAATAATACCTTTATATTTTTAGTGTGAGAGTCTATCTTCTGTTTCGTAGAATCAAGTTCATTACATGCCTTTTCCTTAGCATCATTCATGCTGTTTAGCTGATGAAAGAAAATGTAAGTAACTTTTTCACATTTTTCAGGGATGGGTAACTCAAAAGTTAATCTTTAAGTGCTTTTTATGCAATTACTTAAATATAAATTTTTCAATAGTAATTAAGAGTCTTTAAAAAATTATTTCTTTTGGTTAAATGCTATACAGCTTCTGTCACAAGTTCATGTGGCTAAAAAGAAAAGAAAGCATTCAAGCTTAAAATATCACTTATGTTACTGTACTTTTACCACACGTCCAGATAAAGGATTTCATTCTTATTGTAAACAAATACAACTTTATTCTTAAAATCCTACTGGACCAAAATGCCAGAAGCAGGGGCATCTATAAGTAAATAAAAAAGAACAGAGCAGAAGACTGTTCTTTCTATACATCATGAGGGTATTCACTGGTCTCTCACTCCATATGACAACTTCAGGGTCGGTCACATGCAGTCCTACTGGGAAGGCTTGTGGCAGGTCATCAGTTGGTCCTGCACCGCTTGTGATTTATTTTCTCTGACAGTTCATTCTTCCTTCTGTCAGACTGCTCTTTTTGCTTTCTTTGCAGCCACCCCCTTGGTCTCCCCACTGCTGTCTCTGGCACTGGTTCACAACAAAGCGCATTACTAAGCCAAAGCCTGCTGAGTCGACTTTTCAACTGTGCTGAGGATCATGTGACATTCATCCTCCCAAATAACAATTCGCTGTGGGTAATATGTTCCTAGTTACCCTGCAGCTTCCAGACCTAGGCCTCAGAAGAGTTTCATAAACTACTAACAATACAGGTTGTCTTGTCTCACTGGGAAAGACTTCGTAATATTTGTTCTTCATAGAAATTTAATTATTTCGATGGTCATTTTCTTTTATGCCTTTTGAACAATTACCCAGGGTATTAAAAAGACTCACTTTTCCTTCTTTGTTCATCTTAGCAAGCTAAAATGAAATAAGCCGCATATGAAATGTGAAATGTAACCGTTTTATGGCATTTATATTATATGAAAAAAGAGACAAACACAAGGATAAACTCCAAATTCCATGCTATGTGACTTGTCTTTGACTCCAACAATCTGTTTGTTGCTTTGCTAACTAATTGTATTTAATGTAATTACTTCATATGCTAATTTGACAAGATGTAACTAGACAAACTCTTCAATTTTTAAAGCACAAATTCATAAAACATTTTAATACCCAAGAAAATTATCAACCCACATATTAAACAATACAAATGAGATGATAAATAGAAGCATGAGCTTTTTCAATCAGCAAACTAAAAGCTCCCAGGCTACATCAAACAGATATTTGTTTTTTAAAAACTTCTAACAACACTTTACTGCCTTTAGAGAATGAAAACTAATTTCTCTCTTTTTTATTGAGACTTCCACAGTTTGTAGAAATCTTAACCTAAAACACTGACAAAATCTAAATTTCCAGTAGCTATACCAAATGTCATAAAAACACATTAACATTTAAATACAGTACATATTAACTTAAACTATTCGCATAGTGTTTTCATTAAGTTAAAACATATAAATTATGAAGATCAAGAAGTGATAGAGTCTTTATAACTTTGAAAATAATAGTGTGACTGAAGAGTTACAAAAACGTGAGACATGACTTTAGGCCACACTTAAAGAAAGAACGGCGAAAGATAATTTATTATTTTTTGTACCTGTGAAGCTGTCAGTTCAACATTCCCAATCTTTTTGACCTTTGTAACAAGCAAGGAATACGTACTGGTACAGGCCAAAGGCTATATATGTGGAGCCAAACAGTGCAAGTGTTACCTCATTAGATGCATCTTCCAGCTTGTTCTGGTAATCTGTCAAGGTACGCCTCAACGTCTCAAGGACAACAGAGAAGCTGGGAGGTTTATCTTTGTCCTTGTGGATGCCTAGAGAAAAATATAGGATGAAAATATACCCTTAAAGTCACAAAGGGACAAAACTTAGGCAAATAGTAACAGAGATACTACAATTAGGTAGAGCTGAAAAGACATTATGAAACCTTGAGTAGAATTTTATTCTCCAAGTATACTGCTGTATGGCCAAGTATTAATAGCCTTTCTAAACAAGTGGCCAAATTAAAGTTCATAATATATCAAATTTAAATTTATGACTACTTTCTACCTTATCAAGACCCACATGGTAGTTAGCTTTGTTTTTGTCTTTGTTTTTTTTTTCATGTCTCCTAAGTAACGGCAGTGTTTGTACATACCTTTTATCCAACAATTAAATGAAGTCTACACTACCATTGTTTGGGGGAGTTATGTACACTTACTGTGGTCCTTGTGTTTCTGATTAGTCAGGCCTTTTATACTGCACTATTTTTCTTAAATAATAATTTCTGAACCCAAGAGTATATAATTTTCTGTTATACTTGGAAATATTCTTCAATCCTTAAAATTCTCAAGTTACAATTTGAAATAAACAATAAAAATGCTATTATCTACATAGCCTACATCATGTTTTAATTAAAACCCTTAAAACTGATACTCATGGTAAAAATATGAGCATTTCCATGTTATGCCCTCAAACTACTTTAATTTAGTTGGGCCATAAATTATGTTAGTTGAGCTAATAAAGGTCACATGATCAAATTCAGCTCCAAGTATTAATCCAAAAAGTTGAGTTTCAAAAACTACTTTAAATTGATTGTTGATTCAAACTATCACAAGGACAAAAAACCAAACACTGCATGTTCTCATAGGTGGGAATTGAACAATGAGAATACTTGACACAGGAAAGGGAACATCACCCACCGGGCCGTTGTGGGGTGGGGGAGGGGGGAGGGATAGCATTAGGAGATATACCTAATGTAAATGACGAGTTAATGGGTGCAGCACACCAAAATGGCACATGCATACATATGTAACAAACCTGCACGTGGTGCACATGTACCCTAGAACTTAAAGTATAATAAAAAAATATATTTAAAAAATTGATTGCTGATTGCACTATTCTTTAAGTGTTAAAAAGCAAGTAGCAAATTCAGTTTTAAAATATTCACATTGAAAATATTTTTCTTTTCTTGTTATTTCTTCTCATCATACTTTATAATATAAATATTTCAATATACATGAAACAGATTTTCAACGAAGATAAATTTTAAGGCAGCATTCATATTATACGTCCTACTATTCATTCATTCAACTAATTTACTGAATTCCTACTACATACTAATCAGGCATTAAGCATACGAAGATAAACAAGAAAGGTATAGCCTCTGTCTTTATAGAATTTAAGGTTTAATGAGAGAAAGATAGTAAATAAAAAATTATATGACATCATTTATCCATTCTTCAAATATTCTATTATTAGAACTTATGGAGAAGTGGGGGAAGGCAGTAATAAAGAAGGAAGAAGCGAAAAATTCTTAGTTAATGATAGAGCAACTTTATTCAGCTCAGAGTATTGGTGATATCTCATGTTTAAATCTTGGAGAAAATGTTATTAATATATTTATGACATTTATCAAGGTATAATTTAAGCACCAACTTATATATGGGTACAACTTGGTTTTTCTTTAACAGAAGAGGAACATTTAACTTAAAAACCAAAAGTAATGTGGAAACAACACATATGACAGCTAGGAAAAGAAATACACTGTTCTGAGCCACGATGATAGAGGAGACAGTACTCTTTGTAATGACTATGAGTTGGAAAGACAACTCATTAAAAACTTTATTAAAGGTCTTACCAAATATATATTTTTAAATTCCTCTCTTGCATAAGATAAAAAAAATGTAATGTATAATTCTTTTCTTTTGCTACTACACAAGTAGACCATGAATAAATCATTCAAGGACACTCGGGAAATCTGCGTTTTTACAATAACGCAGAAAACTTCCTCTTAGAAATTCAGAAGAATAAAATCATCTTAATATGAGTGCTGAAGAGTAATGGGACAAAATGCTCTCTCCTTACTGACCTATGAACATTCTTATATTCTACATAAAATAAAGTTTTCTTTCCTGAAAATGTTTATATAATAAAGCTTTAGTTGAAGTACAAAGTAAGCTTTATGTCTGCTATGGCTAGATTATTAAATGCCTTGAGGGAGTCTTCTTTGGGTTAAATCTGCTTGGTGTTCTATAACCTTCTTGTACTTGAATAATGATATATTTCTCTAGCTTTGGAAAGTTCTCTATTATTATCCATTTGAATAAACTTTCCTTCTCTCTCTCTCTCTTTCCCCCGCCCCGCCCCCCACCCCCCCTGCCTTGAAGGCCAATAACTCTTAGATTTGCCCTTTTGAGACTATTTTCTAAATCCTGTAGGAGTGCTTCATTCTTTTTTATTGTTTTCTTTTGTCTCCTCTGACGGTGTATTTTCGAATACCTGTCTTCAAGCTCACTAATTCTTTCTTTTGCTTAATCAATTCTACTATTAAGAGACTTTGACACAGTCTTCATTATGTCAACTGCATTTTTCAACTCCAGAATTTCTGCTTGATTCTTTTTATTTCAGTCTCTTTGTTAAATTTATCTGACAGGATTTTGAATTACTTCTCTGTGTTATATTAAATTTCTTTGAGTTTCCTCAAAACAGTTGTTTTGAATTCTCTATCTGAAAGGTCATATATCTCTGTATCTCCAGGGTTGGTTTCTGGTCCCTTATTTAGTTTGTTTGCTGAAGTCATGTTTTCTGGGATGGTTTTGATGCTTGCGGATGTTCTTCAGTGTCTGGGCATTGACGAGTTATTTATTTATTTTAGTCTATGCAGTCTGGACTTATTAGTACCTGTCCTTCCTGAGAAGGCTTTCCCAGTATTTAAAGGTCTTTAGGTGTTGTGATCTAAGTTTTTGGCCACTGTAGCTATATCTGCATTAGGGGGCACCCCAAGCCCAATAACACTGTGGCTCCTGCAGACTCACAGAGGCACCACCTCTGTGGTCTTGATAAAATCCAGAAGAATTCTCTAGATTACTACATAGAGACTCTTGTTGTCTTCTCTTACTTTCTCCCAAACAGTCTCTCTCTGTGCTGAGCTAAAACTGGGGGAGAAGTGACACAAGCACCCCTGTGGCCACCACCAGTAGGACTGCACTAGGTCAAACCTGAAGCCAGCACAGCACTGAGCATCACCCAAGACCTGCTGTAACCATTAACTGGCGACTGCCTATGTTTGCTCAAGGCCCTAGGGCTCTACAATAAGCAGGTAGTGAAGCTAGCCAGGATTGTGTCCTTCTCCTCAAGATGGCAAGCTCCCCCGGGTCCTGGGAAGATCCAGAGATGCTGTCCAGAAGCCAAGGCCTGGAATTGGAAACCTCAGGAATCTACCTAGTACTCTATTCTACTGAGGCTGAACTGGCACAAGACAAAGTCCTTCCCAGTCTTCCCTCCCATTTCCATAGCAGAGGCGTCTCTCCCCCTGGCCACCACTGCCACAGACCCACAAGGAGTACTTCCAGGCTACTGCCAATGCTCACTGAAGGTCCAAGAGCTCTTCAGTCAGTTTGTGGTGAATGCTGCCAGGTCTGGGAATCATCCTTCAGGGCAGCAGACTCCCCTTTGGCCAAGGGCAGGTCGACAAATGCCATCGAAGAGCCAAGGCCTGGAATCAAGGACCCCAAGAACCCACTTGGTGCTCTACCACCCTGTGGCCAAGCTAACTTAGCTGCAAGACAAAGTCCCCTTTATTATTCTCTCTGCTGTTCTCAAGCAGAAAGAATCTCTTGCCATAGCCACTATAGCTGTGAATGTTCTGGGCCACACTTCAAACCAGCAGATCTGAGAGTCTCACCAAAGGTCCATGGTGTATACTACATGGGTATTGCTGCTGATTATTCAGGCCCCAGAGGCTCTTTAGTCAGTAGGTGATGAATCCTGCCAGGATTGGGCCCTTCACTTCAAGGCAGTGGATTCCCGTCTGGCCAAGGGTGTGTCTAGAAATGTCATCTGGGAGCCAAGGCCTGGAATGAGTGTCTCGGGACTGCCTTGTACCCTATCCTTCTGTGGCTGAGCTGGTGTCCAAGTTGCAAGAAAAGGTTCTCTTTACTCTTCCCTCACCTCTTAAGCAGAAAGAAGGGGTCTCTTTCAGAGCTGTGAGCTGTGCTGCCTGAATTTGGAGGTGGGGTACTGCAAGCACTCCCTTTGCTGCCCCCGCTGGTGCCTCACTAGGTCACATACCCTCTAAGTCCACTGACTTTGAGCCCAGCACAGCACTAGGACTTGCCTAGGAGTTGCAATCCTTGTGGCCTAGATTGTCTTTCAAGTTTATTTAGGACCCTGAGCACTTTAGTCCACAGTGGCAAGGCTTGCCAGAGCTCAAATTCCAACTGCTAGGATGGACAATTCCCCTCTGGCTAGGACTAGTCTAAATGTTCCCTCCGTGAGCACTGGCTTATTCTCAGTGTTGCTTTCCACTGTGACAGGGCAGCACTGAGCTTCAATGCAAAGTCCCACAATCACTGTGCTCTCCCTCCCCAAAGTGCATAGACTCCCCCCACCACATAGCCGCTGCTGGAGCATGGAAGTGGGGTGGTGTCAGCAATTCAAGACTGTCTTTCAACCATCTTCCATGCCTCTTTCAGTGATATGAAGTTTCAAACAGGTACTGTGACTGCTCATCTGATTTTCGGTTCTTATGAAGGTGCTTTTTTTTTGCCTAGGTAACTGTTAAATTTGGTATTCCTGTGGGGGTGATGATCACTGGAGGCTTCTATTCAGCCATCTTGCTCAGCCTCCAGCTGCTACGATTTGAATATGTCCTCCAAAGTTCACGTGTTGGAAACTTAATCCCCAATGCAGTGTTGAGAAGTGGAATCTTTGAGAGGTTATTGGGTTATGAGGGCTTTACCCTCATGAATGAATTAATATCATCACAGGAATGGGTTTATTATCTTAGAAGTAGGTTTGTTATAAAAGTGAGTTCTCCCCAACTCTTGCTCTGTCTTGCCCTTTCATCTTCTACCATGAGATGATGTAGCATAAGGGCCCTCACCAGATGTTGGCCCCTCAATCTTGGATTTCCCAGCCTCCAGAACTGTAAGAAATGAATCTCCTTTCTTTATTAATTACCCAGTCTCAGGCATTCTGTTATAGCAGCACAAAAGGAACTAAGACAATATCCCACCCAAATTTATTATAAAAAGAGACACTTACTGGTCCCTTAACCTGACAAAATGCTTACAAATAAAAACAAAAGGGTCACCCTAAACCAAGGACCTTATTGAGTGATTTGACTTAACCTAATAATCTTCTAATCACTGCAGTATGGCCCAAAAAACAATGAACTATAAAAGATATCCTATCAAAGAAAGGTTTAAAAACTCACAAATAAAGAGTAGCAAAAAAGATCTGAACAGTGATCATAATTAGCTTTTCAAAAGTCAAATTCCAAATGAAGAATAGAATATATCAGGAACACTTTATACTTGAACGACATCAACTCAAAATCCTGAGCTTCCCTCTCCCTCTGTCTATACTTGTACTTAATATAAGGTATCTAAAGTGGTCAAATTCATAGAAAAGAAAGTAGAATGGAGGTTACCTGGGACAAGGGGGAAGGAGAAAAGGGGATGTGATGGTGAATTTTTTATCAACCTGACTGGGTCACTGGGTGCCCAAATATGTGGGTTACTTTCACTCACCACACCCTGTTTCGATCTCTCCCTCTCACTTTTAAGTAGGTTTCAACTCTGGCTGTACTTTGGCAAATCTTTTCTTGAATTAGTAGCCCACAGGGGGAGGTGGAGTAGAAAAAAGTTTCCAAGCCCTCTATTTACACATTTCCTTTTAGACAATCTCAAAAACTAAATAATTTTTCATAACTCATATAAATCATTATTTTTCAAGCTGGCATCATTATTTCAGCAATCTATAGTTCTACAGAAAAAAACAGTAACTTTTCGTGAATGGAGTCTATCTTCTCTATCTTCTTAATCATCTTGTTACCTACTTCATTTTTCTACAAGATCTCAAGAAGGGAGAATTAGTAAGAAATAATGGAAGGCAAGTATAGACAAAAGACAGAGCTTTTTTTATACAGCTATCAATATAGAATATGAGTAGTCACGTTCATGTTTCAAACTGAACTCTGTTGCTTAGTGTTGATTTTTGATCTTGTAGTAGAAAACAGAAAATAATGTTCAAATGAGTTTTGTTTTCACCTGATAAAATCCAAACATTTAATATATAATGTACTGATAACTAACAAAATTCTGTTTTCATTTTAAAAGCACTAATACAAACATTTTATTGGCAGTTAGACTTTTTTTAAACTCAGACCACAACACTGTATATTGTCTTAATCACTAAGTTTATAAATAAACATCTTTCATTATCTTGCAAACATTAGTGCCCATTCTAGAGTGCTTAGGGAAAATGGTTCATAACTTTTCTAACATATGGAAAGTATTTATTATGTAAGTCCTTCTCACTCTCTAACTATGTGTCTTGGGAAAATTCAAAAAACACTTCCTTTACCAAAGCTTGAGAAATATATTAGTAACGGAAGTCCCTGCTTCGTTGATGAGCTCTGTGTAGCTTGATAAGCTCCATGTGGCTAGAAGGCAAAGAATAACAGCAAACACTGATGCCATCAAAATGGGTTCCCTAAATTTAGTGTGAGTGATTGGATCTTGGGTAACAGAGACCAAATGGTAGCAATTAACTTCCAGAGACAAAGTGGACATGTTTAACATAATGGGTAGTGGAGCCAAAGCAATAAACAAAATGGTTTGACCTACAGAGATCACTGACATTGGCTAACTGATCATGGTGTTCCTAGAACCAAAATAAATGGGCAGCATAGTTAAGTCTCATTTGGTTTGTATAAGTAGAAAAGTCCTAGGTCTGATTAGCAGAAGCAGGACTTAAGTAAACAAAAAAGGAAGAATTAGTCCTCAAATACTTCTCAGACTTGAGCTAATTCACAGACCTAGGGACCTGTGAATAAAGAGGATGGGTCTCTGTGAGCAATCCTGACATAGTGCCAAAAAATACTGTAAATCTTCCTCCTAACCTTCCTCAAAGAAACATGCAACCATCTAACACGGTAACTGTACTGGGGGAGAGGAATTAACTACACTTATCAGGGATAACTGGACACTGGATCTGAACTGCCATTAATTCAGGGAGACATAAAATGTGCTATTGTGGTTTCTGTAGTCAGGGTAGGAGCTTACAGAGGTCAGGTAATTAACTGAGTTTTAACTGAGGCCTCTCTCTAGTGGGTCCAGTAGGTACCCGAACCCACCCCATAGTTATTCTCTGAGTTTGGAACACATAGTTAGAAAGGACAAATGCAGCAACTGGCACAATGTCCACAGTGGTCACCTGACCTATAGAGTGAGGGACATTACAGAGGAAAACCAAGTGGAAAAGCCAAAAGGAAATCACTGGAACTTTTACCTACCAAAATACAAATTGAAAGTAATGCCACACTCCTGGCAAGACTGTAGAGATTACTGCCTTTTAAAGGATTGAAAGATAAAGGCATGGTGATTCCTACCACATCAGCATTCAACTCACCTAACTGGGCTGCTGCAGAATACAGATGGATCTTACAGAATGACAGTGAATTAATCAGTATGACTCCAATTGCTGCTGCAATTAAATATGCAGTTTCATTGTGAAACAAATCAACATATTTTCTGGCAATTGGAATGAAGCTATTCATTCTACCCCTTTAGTAAAGACCACCAAAACCAGTTTTTTTCATCTAGCAGGACCAGCAATATACCTTTGTTGCCGCCCTACCACAGAGCCATATCGACTCTGGCTCTCTATCACAATCTAGTATGTACAAATCTTAATCAACTCTCCATTACCGAAGATCTCACATGCTCCACTTCATTCTCTACTAAATTGATGGCATCATTCTGAATGGACCTGATGAACAGAAAGTAGCAACTACTCAAATTCAAGATGTATGTAGCATTTCACAGGTCCTCATAAGTGGATCATAGTGTAAACTTTTAGGAGTTAGAAGCAAAGCAAGGCATCCACTACAGATAACTATTCTCCTTTTGAAAATGGGCTTTGGACTTGCTACTGGTCCTCAGCAGATACTGAATACATGGCCAACAATTCACCATGTGACTAGAGGTTGCCCATCATAAAATGGTTACTGTGTGATCTACCGATCCATAAATTTTGGCATACACAAGAGCACTCTTTCATCAAATGAAAGTGATATATAAGTTCTGAAGGCACAAGTAAGTTGTATGAGCAAGTAGTCCAGATTCCCATGGGCTCTACTCCTGTTACATTGCTTTCTCTCTTAACCCACACCTTGGATGCATGGAGAGTTCTCTATGACCAGCTGACAAATAGAAAAAAAAAAATGGGCTTGGTTTATAGATGGTTCTGTATGTTACAGTGACATGATTCAAAAATAGGCAGCTGCAGCAGCACTACAGCCGCACTCAAGGGTGGCTCGGGAGAACAGTGGTAAAAAGAATCCTTCCAGTAAGCAGAACTTCAAGTAGTGGATGTGATTATCATTCTTCCTAGAATGAGAGATGACCAAAGATACAAATATACACCAATTCATGTGTGGTATCTAACCGTTTGGCTGAATGGTTAGGGACTTGGAAAGAGTGTGAATAGAAAATTGGTAACAAGGTTGTCTGGGGAAGAATATATGGACAGACTTCTTCAAATGGGCACTGTGCCCAGATCAACTTCAGTAGACAAGGATCTTAATAATCAGGAGGGCAAAATGAAGTATTCTATGGATATCAACCAATGTTTTTTCCTAGCCATCTTTGTCTTTACAAAATTGAACAAAAGAGTCATAGCAAAAGAGGTAATACACAGGCTCAGCAATATGAACTTCCATTCACCAAAGCTGATTGGGTTACAACTCCTGTTGAGTGCCAAATTCACCAATAGCAAAAACAAACACTGAGACCATGATATGACACCATTCTCTGGGAGGATGAGATAGCAACTCGGTGGCAGGTTGATCACACTGAGTAACTTTCATCATGGAATGGGCAATGCTTTATTCTTACTAAGATAGACACTTACTCTGAATACAGATTTTCCTTCCCTAACCATAACGTTTCTGACCAAACCACCATCCATGTGTACACAAAATACTTTAATTCACCATCATGTATTCCAAATGGCATTGCTTCTGATCAGAGAATGCATTTTACAGCAAATGAAGTATGGAAATAAGATTGTTTCCATAGGATTCACTGGTCTTACTATGTTTCTCATCACAAAAACACAAACACTGTATGATTCCACTTAATATAAGGTATCTAAAGTGGTCAAATTCATAGAAAAGAAAGTAGAATGGAGGTTACCAGGGACAAGGAGGAAGGAGAAAAGGGGATGTGATGGTGAATTTTTTATCAGCCCGACTGGGTCATTCGGTGCCCAAATATGTGGTTAAACACTATTTCTGGGTATGTCTGCGAGGGAGATTAATATCTGAATTGGCAGATTGCCCTCCCTAACTTGAGTGGGCTTCATCCAATCTGTTGAAGGTCTGAAGAGAATAAAAGCCTGAGTAAGAAAGAATGCTTTCTCTCTGCCTTGCTGTCTTTGAGCTGCAACATCAATCTTCTCTTGCTTTCAGGCTCAGACTCCCACCAGAGCTTACATCATCAGCTCTCCCAGTTCTCAGGACTTCAAACTCAGACTAGAACCATACCACAGCTCTCCTGGATAATAGACCCTCCTGGAATACAGGTGTGGACCACTTCACCAGAGATGGAACCATATCCAGCTGAGATGCTTGCTGACAGCAAAGCAATAGGGTATGGGTAGTAAACGAAGTTAAAAATACCAGTTACATGTGACCAGATAGAAAAAGAAGGACTAAGTACAGAGTACAGACAGCCTCAACTTACAATGATTCAACTTAAGATTTCTCAACTTTACAACAGTGCAAAAGCAATACACATTCAATATGCTCCTCGACTTACAATGGGTTTATCTGATCTTACTTTCCCAGCTCCTCCCACAATTGCATAAGGTCTAATTCTTACAATAAATTCCTTATTCAAAAATACTACAGTATTTTGATTTGATTCTGACTACCCAATCAAACTCTAGCTTTACATGTTCTTATCTTATAACGCACACTTGATCTTCACAGTTACCTCTTATATTTATAATTCTTAATATTCTACGACTAAAATCGAAAAAAATGTCTACAATTTCTCCTAAAGAGAAATAATAAGAACAAGGCTAGTAAAGGCAAAATGTAATTACACCTATCATAACAAATATGACAGTGTTAAACAGGATATGAATTGAGAAATAAAAATTGAAAATTCAAACTGCTATAGGTCAAAGACTCATAGAACTCAAAAAAGAAGTGTACAAGACAAAGAATTTAAAGTGAATTTTTAAAAATATACAATTTTAAAGAAAATCAGAGGCCAAGCCTTAATCAAGCCTTCAATTCTGTACTGTCCAATCTGTGGATAGTAAAATTTATTTAACAGTGATTATTCATATTCATATTTAAATTAGTTAAAATTAAATTTTCAATTCCTTAGTCATGATAGTAATATTAAAAGCACTTAATAGCCACATGTGGCTAGAGTCTACTATATTAGAACAACAGATACAGAGCATTTCCATTACTGCAGATTCCATTACCAGTTTAGAGAAAATCTACAGAACAAAAAAACATGTTAAACTATACAATGGGATGCAATCAGAAAAATGCAGGCTGTGAAACTCCTAGAACAAATGAAACAGTTTTTTAACAAATAAATTTCAAATAAAAACGATAAATAAAAAGAGACAGAAGGCCGGGTACAGTGGCTCACACCTGTAATCTCAGCGCTTTGGGAGGCCGAGGCAGGTGGATCACTTGAGGTCCGGAGTTCAAGACCATCCTGGTCAACATGGCAAAACCCCATCTCTACTAAATAATACAAAAATTAGCTGTACGTGTTGGTGCACACCTGTAGTCTCAGGTACTCGGGAGGATGAGGCAGGAGAATCACTTGAACCTGGGAGACAGAGGTTGCAGTGAGCTGAGATTGCGCCGCCGTACTCCAGCCTGGAGAAGAGTGAGACTCCATCTCAAAAAAAAGAAACAGGGCTGGGCGCAGTGGCTCACGCCTGTAATCCCAGCACTTTGGGAGGCTGAGGAGGGCGGATCATGAGGTCAGGAGATTGAGACCATCCTGGCTAACATGGTGAAACCCCGTCTACTAAAAACACAAAAAAATTAGCGGGGCATGGTGGCGGGCACCTGTAGTCCCAGCTACCCGGGAGGCTGAGGCAGGAGAGTGGCGTGAACCTGGGAGGTGGAGCTTGCAGTGAGCCAAGATGGCACCACTCCAGCCTGGGTGACAGAGGCTCCATCTCAAAAAAGAAAGAGAGAGACAGACAGAAGAGGAGAGGAACCTACAGATTTTTTAAAATCAGCCAACCATAATATCTAGACCTTCTCTGCATACTAATTTAAACAAACTGATATTATATGAGATATACAAGAAACTTTGAAATTTATGATACTAAGAAATTTTTAACTTTTTAATATGATAATGATCTTATATTTATATTTTTAAAAAGACTTCATTTTTTAGAGAGTCAAACTTAAATATTTATGAATAAAATTAAACATATCTGGAACATGTTTTCAATATAGTACAGCAGATACCTGTATTATACAGATATATAATACAGAAATAGCTGGGATATGCTTTCAATATAATACAGCAGAAGGTAAGTAGATGAAACAAGATTGGTTCTTAAGTTGATAAATGTTGATCTGAGCAGTGAGGGCAACAGATTTTGTTATACTATTCTGCCTCCTTTTGTACATATTTGAAATTTTTCATAAAAAAAGATATGCAATTAATTACTGGATGAATTTGAAGGAAGAAAGATCATAGGAGAATCTTATCTTTTTTAAAGTAAACTTTATTGAGGTTTCTCTTGGGAGTAAAAAAAAAACATGTTCATTATACATATTTCTGCTCTTATAGGTAACACATTTTTCCTTTATTCTTATAATTTTAAAAAATTCAAAAATGTATTTAAATGCAGGTGTTATTTGATTATTTTTCCTTGTAAAGCAGTGATCTCATCTGGCATGCTACAATCTTTTTTATCTCAAACAAGTGTTTTGGAATTATGTCTTCAGTTATTACATTTGTTTCATTTACTCTAGTTTTTGCCTTAGAAAGACGTACAATCTTTTCATTGGTACTCCATATTATCATCTTTTCCCTTTGTTTTTCTTTCCTTATCTGTTTTCTTTGTTCTTTTCCTCTGCATTTTATCTGTGTTCTTTTTTCTACATTTTGTCCTCCAAATCACCAATCTAAAATGTTAATTGTAGATTGTAGATTTTCTAATGTCAATTCTGTCATAGCTACTCACAATTTTTTAATCTACTATCCTATTTTTAGTTTCCTTAGACTCCTTCCTTATGTCATTCCTTCCCCTGTTAATCTTATTGGGTTTTTTCGGAGTAGAAGGAAAATCAACCTTTTTCTATTTCAGCCTATTCTTTCCATATTAATCCCATTTGAAAAAGGTCATTTCTTTTTGTAGCCTACTGTGGACGCCAAATAGCTTCTAAATTTTATTCCGATTTCCATGGTGAATCATTTCACCACTCTGTTCTAAATGTACCAGGTACTGCTCCTTTCCACTTGTTTTGTGGTGCTTAGTTTTTCACAAATTCTATTTAGTTTTCCTTAATTTTTAAATGAAAAAAAAGAGTAAAACCCTAACAATATTTAGAAAGTTTGAAAAAAGACTGTATGTATAAATTCTCCAAAGTTCTACTCTAAATCAATTACATGGTGATAAAACTCCCTCTAAGATCAATATCTGAAGCTACGTGAGTATACACGGTTCCTATTATATTTTTCAGCAAGTAGCAATCCCTGAACTTAGGTGGTATCATCTCCCAATCTACTCCCTGGACTTCTGGCACATATAGTTTGACTATAGGGAAAATTTTATCTCTAGTATGAACTGCTACCAATGTTTTTTTGTCTTGATTCCTAGAGACAATACAAAGGAGACTTCTCAGAACTTTACCTCCAATCCGTGGGTCATTCCTGGCTGGCTGTATTCTGGGAGTTACAAGGAGATGGTATGGGAGTTGAAAGAAAGATGGGGAAAATACTCTTATTGCCTCAGAAAGCAGCACCTACACAGTAGAAAGATAGCTTCCCAATGTTATAGTTGGTACAGACCCTCCATTTTCAAAAGAGGGAGGATACCGTGGCAGGAAAACAAAATGTCTGTCTACTGTCATAGGATAAGTCAAAGGGAAGTTGATTGTACTTTCATTCCAGTTCTATTGACTGTGTATTATATATACTCTCCCCAAGGGAGGGTGAATATTTATTTGATTTCCAGCATTACTATGTGTTTTCAACATTTCTGTGCAATCATTAGTATGAAAGTGCGGAACTATTTTATAGGAGGCTACCAGGCTGTTGACACTTTAAACTTGATTGTTTGACAAATCATAAATAACAACGTAGGCACGAAGCAATGCTTAATAATCAGTATTTTGGGGGTGCAGTGGCTCATGCCTGTAATCCCAACACTTTGGGAGGCCAAGACAGGCAGATCACCTGAGGTCAGGAGTTCAAGACCAGCCTGGCCAACATGGTGAAACCCCATCTCTACTAAAAGTACAAAAATTAGCCGGGCGTAGCGCTGGACGCCTGTAATCCCAGCTACCTGGGAGGCTGAGGCTGGAGAATTGCTTAAATCCAGGAGGTGGAGGTTGCAGTGAGCCAAGATCATGCCACTGCACCTCAGCCTGGGCGACAGAGCAAGACTCCATCTCAAAATAATAATATTAATAATCAGTATTTTTAATTATCTGAATGTTTTCTTTATACAATACTATACTCTCTACAAACAATTTAAAACTTAAAGAGAAATAAGGATAACAAGATGAAACACAATGAATTGTTTCAGTTCAGTCATTTAAAATTCACGTCTCCAGAAAAAGTAGGAAAGAGAGGGAGAATAATAGTATGCTTTTAAACTGTGGGATGAATGATAACACCCCATTTCCAGGAAAGCCTATGAAGTTGAGATATAACTGTAAAGTAAGGAAGGGAGAAAGTGGATAAATAAAAAGAAGGCAGAAAACCCAAAGAGAAGAGAACAAGCAGACTATAAAAGATGGTTGGAAATGAGTAGTGATTAGCATAAAGTTAAATGGCATAGTTTCACTTTATTCCAACTATCAACTATCTTTAACATACTCTGAATAGATTAAGCAAAATAGAAATGAGTTTCTATTGTTATCAAATCGTAACCAAAGTAACTATGCCTGAAACAAAATATTCTGACATTTACAAGCATTCTTTGCATTAAGAAAAGTCAAAAAATGTACACTGGCATATATTAATGACCTCATTACAAAATGTTGAGTGCTCAGTAAAGCTACTCCCTTGGATTTCATAAACTGAAACTATGAGTATAATGAAGTACAGCAAGTTCGGTTTGTAAACCTCAGTGAATTAGGAGATAACGGAAGCAAGAGAGAAGAAATCTGCAAATGACAACAGAGGAAACTGTGTGCTGCTCCTATAGCCATCCTCTGCTTCTCAACCACCCATGAGACTCTAGTTAAAAAGATACCAGCTACAAGGTTCACAAGAACAATTAAAAATTCTCAAGAGCATACTAGGTGTAGGCAATATTCCTTTATGAAAGAAGTAAAGCAGGAGAGGGGGGAGGAAAAATCCAATTTGTTGTCTTGATTTTCCCAAGAGCACTCCCTGAGACTGCCCAATTCCTAGGTGACACATACATGCCCAAAGGAATCAAATGCTACTGCTTTTATTTCCTGGGATCCTTCAGCCTCTCTAGGTAAAAAGGAAAAGAACACCTCTAGAGTATTACAAATGATTTCGTCAAGGAAAACTGAAGAAAGTTGGAGTCTCAGTGAACATGAAAGTCAACCACCCTAAAAAAATTCAAGACTGAGCCACAAGGAAGACTTTCTTTCATGAATCCTAAGAAGAAAAAGTCACATTCTTGATGTTTGCTGACACCCTCAGGCATAAGTGAAACTATTAGAAGAAATACTCACAGCAAAAATACTACATGGGGCTGGGCACAGTGGCTTACACCTATAATCGCTGCACTTTGGGAGGCTGGGGTGGGAGGATTGCTTAAACTCAGGAGTTTGAGACCAGCCTGGGCAACATGCTGAAATCCCATCTCTATAAAAAATACAAAATTTAGCCAAGCATGATAGCATGTGCTGTAGTCCCAGCTACTTGGGAGGTGAGGTGGGAGGATCACTTGAGCCCAGAAGGTTGAGACTGCAGTGAGCCATGACTGCACCACTGCACTCCAGACCGACCAACAGAGTGAGATCCTGCCAAGAAAAGAAAAGATGCGGAGAAAGAAAGAAAGGAAGGAAGAAAGGAAGGAAGGAAGGAAGGAAGGAAGACTACGTGGGTTCAAAGTAGAAAAGGATTTCCCCACACACATCCTACTATAAGAATTTCTACCTGAAAAGAAATGAGACAGGAGCAACTGTAGTGCTTCAATTTTAGTTGATAGTAGAAAGCAGAAATAGGAAATAAATGTCCCTAATGATAGAGGCAATCAAGATGACATTTCTACGATCCATGAAAGATTGTACATCTGTTCCACTGGAGGTCAATCTTTCTGGTGACTTCTTATGGATGCTACCCAAAGAGCTGCTATAATTTAGAAAGAGATTCCATGATCACCTTTATAACTTCAAAACTTAAAATGTAAAATAGACCTTCAACCTGATATTAATTCATTCATATTTTTATTCATATTCAACAAATACTTTTTGAGTGACTGTTTTGTGCCAAGTACTATTCCAGCTGCTTAAAATACACTGATGATTAAAGGAGACAAAGATTCTTATCCTCATGGAACTGAAATATAATAATAAATGTTCCATATACTATGATAGAAATGTTTGACTGCAATAGGTGCTATGGGGGAAAAAAGTAGCGCATGCAAGGAAGAGACATAGTGACCCCAAATAACATAGGAATGGGAAGTAAGCAAGCTTCATAGACAAGGTGAGATCTGAGCACAGGCCTAAGGAAGACAAGAAAGAGAGCTATGCAGATACACTAGGTAAAAAGCTTTCTGGGTAGAAGGAATGGTCAGTACAAAGGCATCTAAGGCAAAAGCATGCTTGGCATATTCAAGAAATGGCAAGAGACTAGAGTGGCCCAAACACAGGGAAGGAGGGGAGAGTAGTGGGAGGTGAGGCCAAAGAAGCAATGAAAAACAAGCAAGCCATTGATACCATTTTGGCTTCTAAGTAAAGCACAGGACCCTACAAGGTTTAGAGCAAAGGAATGACATACTCTAACTTAGGTTTTTTGTTGCTGTAGTTTCCGTCCAGCTTTACGGAAGTATAATTGCCAAAAAAGATTATATACATTCAAAGTGCAAAACTTGAATATTTGATATCCATATACACTATGAAATGATTACCACAACCAAGTTAATTAACACATCCATCACCACACTTAGTTATCTGCGTGTGTGTGTGTGTGTTGTAAGGATACTTAAGATCTATTAGCAAATTTCAAGTAAACAGTATTATTTCAGTATTATTAACTATAGTCACCATGTTGTACATTAGATCCCCAGAACTTACTCTACACCTGTAAGTCTGTAACTTAAGCTCATAAACGGTCCTTCTGGTAGCTACAGAGAAAACAGACTGAGGGGAGCAAAGGTGGAAGCAAAGAGACCCATTAGTCACAAGAAGGCCAGGGTTAGATGCATTAGGAAACAAGGCGTAAACTGTTACACTGACCACAGGTGAGGAGATCAAGTTAAATCCTCTCGGTAAATAACTTCTGGAACACCTGGACTAACTGAAATTTGGCTTATCTGCTACCTGAATATAAGCTGGTGGGACATGTGCATCGGAAAGTTTCTTAATGTAGAAAACTACAAAATCTGAAGGAGACAGTGAATCGAAAACCTGAGAATTACTGCCAGCTCTAAATTAAGATTAATTCAAGAAAATAGTTTTCATTCATTTCATTTTGAAAAGCAAGCCCAAAAAACAATTTTGCTACTGTCCCTATAAATTTCTACCATGGATTACTTTTCCTGAAATAGAGGTTAGATACAAAGCATGTATTAAACTGAAGGGTATGTCAAGAAACAAAAAGGAGGTAAAGCGCCACTGCCTTCTTGCCGTAGCTAAAAAAGAGAAAATCTCTGGAAAATTCTTCCCAGGATAACAGAATTAATTATTTATTTATTCATTTGTTAAAGATGGGATCTCATTATGTTGCCCAATCTGGACTTGAACTCCTAGGCTCAAGTAATCCTCTTCCTTCAGCCTCGGGAGTAGCTGGGACCATACGTGCACACCTAGCACTTGACTACTGAATTAATTTTGTTACAAATTCTAAGAATGTGCTACCAACACACACACACACAAATGTCACTATTTAAAGTAGATTTTTCCCTCAAAGATATCCTAACATACCTTGTTTTATTGCATTTCATTCTACAGTGCTTCACAGGTATTGCGATTTTTACAAACTGCAGGTTTGTGGCAACCTACCTTGAGCAAGTCTATTGGCACCATGTTTCCAACAGCATGTGCTCTCTATGTGTCTCCATGTCATATTTTGGTAATTCTTGCAGTATTTCAAAGTTTTTCATGATTACTATATATATTATGGTGATCTATGATCAGTGATCTTTAATGTTATTATTGTAATTGTTTTGGGACACCACAAATCATGCCCACAGAAGATGGTGAACTTAACCAATAAATGTTGTATGCTCTAGTATGGAGGTTTCTCAAAAAACTAAAAATAGAACTAGCATATGATCCAGCAATCCCACTGCTGAGTATGCATCCAAAAGAAATGAAACCAGTATCTCGCAGAGATATCTTCAATCCCATGTTAACTGCAGTGCTAGTCACAATAGCCAAATACAGAATCCACATAAGTGTCCATCAATGGATAAAGGGATATTTTAAGTGGGATATATACACATTGAAATATTACTCACCCATAGAAAAAGAATCGTGTCATTTGTGGCAACATGGGTGAAACTGGAGGACATTATGTTAAGTGAAATAAGCCTGGCACAGAAAGACAAATACTACATGTTTTCACTCATACGTGAGAGCTAAAAAAAAATTGATCTCATGGAGGTAGACAGAAGAATGGTGGTTACTAGAGGCTGGTGGTGGGGTGGTAATGAAGATAGGTATATTAATGGGTATAAACAAGGATTCGCCTTTCTAGAAGGTTTCTAGTTCACATTCGTGCTACTCCAGTGAACACATGAATGATAAGAAAGACAACCAGCCTTATTACTGATATGGAGAATGGTCTGCACAGATCAAACCAGCCACAACATTCCCTTAAGCCAAAGCCTAATTAAAAACAAGGCCCAGCCAGGCGCGGTGGCTCACACCTGTAATCCCAGCACTTTGGGAGGCCAAGGCGGGCAGATCGCTTAAGGTCAGCAGTTCGAGACCAGCCTGGCCAACATGGTGAAACCCCATCTCCACTAAAAATTAAAAAAAAATTAGCTGGGTGTAGTGGCACACACCTGTAGTCCCAGCTACTCAGGAGGCTGAGGCAGGAGAATCGCTTGAACCCAGGAGAGGAAGGTTGCAGTGAGCAGAGATCGCGCCACTGCACTCCAGCCTGGGCAACAGAGTGAGACTCCGTCTCAGGGAAAAAAAAAAACAAAAACCAAGGCCCTAACTCTCTTTAATTTGATGAAGGCTGAGAGAGGTGAGGAAGCTGCAGAAGAAAAGGTGAAAGCTAGGAGAGATTGGTTTATGAAGTTCAAGGAAAGAAGCCTTCTACATAACATAAAAGTGTAAGACCAAACAGCAACTGCTGATGTAGAAGCTGCAGCAAGTTATCCGCAGTTCTAACTAAAATCACCGATGCAGGTAGCTACACTAAACAACAGATTTTCAGTGTAGACTAAATAGCCTTTTGTTGCAAAATGTCACCTAGGACTTTCACAGCTAGAGGGGAGAAGTCAATGCCTGGCTTTAAGGCTTCAAAGACAGGCTGACTCTCTTGTTAGGGGCTAATGTTGCTGGTGACTTTAAGTTGAAGCCAATGCTCATTTGCCATTCAAAAAATCCTAGGGCCCTTAAGAATTATGCTTTATCTATTCTGCCTATGCATTTATAGAGCACAAGGAGAGTAGATATAGAATAATTCCTAAGGGCCCTAGGATTTTTTGAATGGTAAATGAGCATTGGCTTCAACTTAAACTGACAAGCTACATTACCAGCTACAAGGGCACAGGCAGAGTTGATAAAGTATAATTCTTAAGGGCCACAGGATTTTTGAATGGTAAATGAGCACTGGCTTAAACTTGGATGACAAGTTGGAACAGCTCATACGGATGACAGCTCCTCTCTTCACAGAATGTTTACCTGAATATTTTAAGCCCACTGTTGAGACTTACTACTCACAAAAAGATTCCTTCCAAAACATTATCGTTCATTGACAATGTACTTGGTCACCCAAGAGCTCTGAGATGTATAAGGAGATTAATGTTGTTTTCAAGCCTGATAACACAACATCCATTCTGTAGCCCATGGATCAAGAAGTAATTTTTACTTTCAAGTCTTATTATTTAATAAATACATTTCATAAGGCTATAGCTGCCATAGATGGTGATTCCTCTGATGGATCTGGGCAAATTACATTGACAACTTCTGTAAAGAATTCACCATTCCAGGTGCCATTAGAAACACTTGTGATTCATGGGAATAAGTCAATATGTCACAGGAACTTGGAAGAAGTTGATTCCAATCCTCATGGATGACTTTGAGGGGTTCATTATAAAATGACAACAAAGGATTTAGGATATTACATAAATGTAGTTGATAAACCAGCAGCAGAGTCTGAGACAATTGACCTCAATTTTAAAAGAAATTGTATACTCCGGAGAGGCGGAGGTTGCAGTGAGCCAAGATCGTGCCACTGCACTCCAGCCCAGACAACAGTGCGAGACTCTGTCTCAAAAAAAAAAAAAAAATGGAATTGTACTGAGGGTAAAATGGTATCAAATAGCATGGCATGGTACAGAGAATTCTTTCATGAAAGTAAGAGTCAACTGATGGAGCAAATTTCATCACTGTCATCTTAAGAAATTATATCCATATGTAGAAGAATGAAAGTAGACCCCTCTTCCTGTATTAAAAAATCAACTAAAAATGGAGTAGAGACTCAAACATAAGACCTGAAACTACAAAACTACTAGAAAAAACATATGGGAAATCCTTCAGGACACTGATCTAGGCAAAGATTTTATGGCTAAAACCTCAAAAGCACAGGCAACAAAAACAAAAATAAACCAATGGGACTATATTAAACTATATAGCTTCTGCCCAGCAAAGGAAACAATCAACAGAGTGAAGAGACAACCTGTAGAATGGGAGAAAATACTTACAAACTATTCATCAAACAAGGGACTAATATCCAGAATATACAAGGAACTCAAACAACTCAACAGCAAAAAAACACCCAAATGATCCCAATAAAAAGTACGCGAAGGACATAAGTAGACATTTCTCAAAAGAAGACATACTAATGCCCAACAAGTATATTTTAAAATGCTCGTTAGTTGATGCAGTCTCTTCCTAGTCTCGATGGTCTTTACATTTTGGCATGATTTTGCAGCAGCTGGTACCGGTTGTGCCTTTCCACGTTTAGTGCTTCCTTCAGGAGCTCTTTTAGGGCAGGCCTGGTGGTGACAAAATCTCTCAGCATTTGCTTGTCTGTAAAGGATTTTATTTCTCCTTCACTTATGAAGCTTAGTTTGGCTGGATACGAAATTCTGGGTTGAAAATTCTTTTCTTTAAGAATGTTGAATATTGGCCCCCACTCTCTTCTGGCTTGTAGGGTTTCTGCCGAGAGATGCGCTGTTAGTCTGATGGGCTTCCCTTTGAGGGTAACCCGATCTTTCTCTCTGGCTGCCCTTAACATTTTTTCCTTCATTTCAATTTTGGTAAATCTGACAATTATGTGTCTTGGAGTTGCTCTTCTCGAGGAGTATCTTTGTGGCGTTCCCTGTATTTCCTGAATGTGAATGTTGGCCGGCCTTGCTAGGTTGGGGAAGTTCTCCTGGATAATATCCTGAAGAGTGTTTTCCAACTTGGTTCCATTCTCCCTGTCACTTTCAGGTACACCAGTCAGATGCAGATTTGATCTTTTCACATAGTCCCATATTTCTTGGAGGCTTTGTTCATTTCTTTTTATTGTTTTTTCTCTAAACTTCCCTTCTCACTTCATTTCATTCATTTCATCTTCCATCACTGATATCCCTTCTTCCATTTGATTGCATCGGCTCCTGAGGCTTCTGCATTCTTCACGTAGTTCTCGAGCCTTGGTTTTCAGCTCCATCAGCTCCTTTAAGCACTTCTCTGTATTGGTTATTCTAGTTATACATTCTTCTAAAGTTTTTTCAAAGTTTTCAACTTCTTTGCCTTTGGTTTGAATATCCTCCCGTAGCTCGGAGTAATTTGATCGTCTGAAGCCTTCTTCTCTCAGCTCGTCAAAGTCATTCTCCGTCCAGCTTTGTTCCGTTGCTGGTGAGGAACTGCGTTCCTTTGGAGGAGGAGAAGTGCTCTGCTTTTTAGAGTTTCCAGTTTTTCTGCTCTGTTTTTTCCCCATCTTTGTGGTTTTATCTACTTTTGGTCTTTGATGATGGTGATGTACAGATGGGTTTTTGGTGTGGATGTCCTTTCTGTTTGTTAGTTTTCCTTCTAACAGACAGGACCCTCAGCTGCAGATCTGTTGGAGTACCCGGCCGGCCGTGTAAATTCCATTTGACCCAGCCATCCCATTACTGGGTATACACGCAAAGGACTATAAATCATGCTGCTATAAAGACACATGCACACGTATGTTTATTGTGGCATTATTCACAATAGCAAAGACTTGGAACCAATCCAAATGTCCAACAATGATAGACTGGATTAAGAAAATGTGGCACATATACACCATGGAATACTATGCAGCCATAAAAAATAACCAGTTCATGTCCTTTGTAGGGACATGGATGAAATTGGAAATCATCATTCTCAGTAAACTATTGCAAGAACAAAAAACCAAACACCACATGTTCTCACTCATTGGTGGGAACTGAACAATGAGAACACATGGACACAGGAGGGGAACATCACACTCTGGGAACTGTTGTGGGGTGGGGGAAGGGGGAGGGATAGCATTGGGAGATATACCTAATGCTAGATGACGAGTTAGTGGGTGCAGCGCACCAGCATGGCACATGTATACATATGTAACTAACCTGCACATTGCGCACATGTACCCTAAAACCTAAAGTATAATAATAATAAATAAATAAATAAATAAATACATAAAAAGCTTACTTGAAAAATAAAATAAAATGCTCAAATCACAAATCAGGGAAATGCAAATCAAAAGCACAATGAGATATCATCTCACCTCAGTTAGAATGGCTAGTAGCAAAAAGACAAAAAAAAAATAACAAATGATGGGGAAGATGTGGATAAAAGAGAACTCTTACACATTGTTGGTGGGAATGTAAATTAGTACAGCTATTATGAAAAATAGTATGGAGATTTCTCAAAAAAAACTAAAAATAAGCCAGGCACGGTGGCATGCACCTGCAGTCCCAGCTACTCAGGAGGATGAAGTGGGAAGATTGCTTGAGACCAAGAGTTCAAGACTAGCCTAGGCAACATCCCAAGAGTCTATCTCCTTAAAAAAAAAAAAAAAAAAAAAACTAAAAATAAAGCTACCATATGATCCAGCAATCCCACTACTGATATTTATCCAAAGGAAAGAAAATCAGTATATCAAAGGGATACCTGCACTGTCACATAAACTAGAGTATTATTCACAATAACCAAGATATAGAATCAACCTAAGTGTCTAGCAATGGATAAATGGATAAAGAAAATGTGGTATGAGCCAGATGCTACCATACCTAAAGTCCTAGCTATTTAGGAGGCCGAGGCAGGAGGATTGTTTGAGCCCAGGAATTCTAGGCTATCCTGAGCAACACAGCAACACACTGTCTCTAAAAAAATAAGAGTATGTGATGTGTGTGTGTATATATATACATATACACGCACATACAGACACATAATGGAATACTATCCAGCCATAAAAAAGAATGAAATCCTGTCATTTGTAGCAATGTAAATAAAACTGGAGGTCATTATGTTAAGTTAAATAAGCCAGGCACTGAAACACAAATATCCTATGTTCTTTTTTTTTTTTTTTGAGATGGGGTCTTGCTCTGTCGCCCAGGCTGGAGTGCAGTGGCACGATCTCAGCTCACTGCAAGCTCTGCCTCCCGGGTTCGTGCCATTCTCCTGCCTCAGCCTCCCGAGTAGCTGGGACTACAGGCGCCCGCCACCACGCCTGGCTAATTTTTTGTATTTTTAGTAGAGACGGGGTTTCACCGTGTTAGCCAGGATGGTCTCAATCTCCTGACCTCGTGATCCACCCTCCTCGGCCTCCCAAAGTCCTGGGATTACAGGCATGAGCCACTGCACCCGGCCCTTATGTTCTTACTCACACGTGAGAGCTAAAAAAGTAGGTCTCACAGAGGAAGAGAGTAGAATAGTGGTTACTAGTGGCAGTGTGGAGGATGGTATTGAAGAGAGGTAGATTAATGGGTATTAACATATAGTTAGATAGAAGAAATAACTTCTAGAGTTCAATAGCACAGTAGGGTGACTACAGTTAACAACAATACATTTTACATTTCAAAATAGCCAGAAGATTTGAAATGTTCCCAATAGAAAGAAATGCTAAATGTTCAAGGTGACCGGTATCTTAAACACCCTGATTTGATGATTACACATATTTTATGCATGTATCAAAATATCACATGCACCCCATAAATGTGTATGAAAGTAAGTAAAATTATTCTGTATCCATTTTTTAGGTAACAAAAAAGAAATTGCCACAGCTAATCCAACCTTCAGCCACCACCACCCTGATAAGTCAGCAGCCATCAACATCAAAGCAAGACTCTCCACCAGCAAAAAGGTTATGACTCACTGAAGGCTCAGATGATCATCAGCATTTTTGGGCAATAATGCATTTTTTAATTAAGGTATGTGGATTTTTTGACATAATGTTCTCACAACTTAATGGACTATAGTATAAACATAACATTCAAACATACTGGGAAGCTAAAAAATTCGTGACTCACTTTTTTGCTTATGTAACAAAAACCCATCTGAGCAGAAACAGAGTCCATTATAAAGGTACAGAGCTGTTTTATGCAAGCCAATAGGAGGAATGAAACCAGGTCCCAAGCAGTTATGTAAATCAATCAGGATGTAAATTAAATACTCAGAAGAGGTCATCAGCAAGATAATTTAATGAAGAGACTACAGAAATGTGTACAGGTTAACAGACCCCAAAAGGTATGATGAGGCACCAAAAGCAAGCAAGAGTAGAAAACGAATATTATGTCTTAGCTTAAAAGGTCAAGTGGAGAGAATGTCACCACAGTCCAACAAGAGCCACAGCCATGAAAGAGGGCCCACCCAACAGGCACCGTGGCTGTTGAAAAACGAAGTCACTGCCAAAAATGCAGTGGAGCAGAGGAAGCAGAGGAAATAAATACTTTGACCGCTTTCTTCTCTCATTCCCTTAATCTCCTGTGGGTGCACCTACTGTCCAAACCCAACCAGAAGCCAGAAGGTGAAGGAGCCCAGATCCACAGAAGTCAGCCTCCCAAGGCAACAGCAAAACGGAGAACAGAGGAGAATGGATCAGCAAGGGGAGAAGGGTGTAAAGGAGAGAAAAACCAGCACAAAATGGAAACATGTTACCACTCTGTAACAATCCAAAAATCACTAATTCAGTGCACGGTCCTTTCGCAGGAACACATTCCCTGTAATACACAAAGTATGCATCTATACAGAAAATGAGGAAGATAAAAAAAGGATGGTTAATAAAAGAACAAAAATTAAAATTTTAATAGAAAACTCTGTAGGCTTAGTAATAACTTATGAGTTGCTTTGTTACCAACTATTTTACTTTAAAACTCAAACGAGACATGACCACATTATTCTTAGCTTTTCTAATTCAACTCTGAAGAAATATTTAAAATAATATTGAGGCATATGATATACTGTGACAATATTTAACAATTTTTAAAGATCCTAACACCATTAAACACCACTGATACATCTCAATAATAAAAAAGTACCAGTGCAAAGGAAAATTTTCTCCTCCAAAGCTGTAACAAATATAATTGAAACTGGATACCTATACCTACTTTTATGACACTTTTATATCCTTTGATTTGTCCATGATAACAAATTATGATTATGATACAGTAATGCTTTTGGGAAAAGTTTACATAAAAACAAAGATAGTTACACATTAATTTCATAAAAGCTGAAAACACAGAGACTTAAAACATAGACAATAGCAAAGCACACTACATTTCTAATAGCTTACCAACTGAGAAACCTGCAGGTCCACAAGGTGAAATATGAACCTTGATGAGGTTGTTCCAAGTTTTCAAGGACAAAAACTTCCTGAACTTAAGAGCTCTCTAAAGAACTTATTTGCGAAATTGCTGTTAGATTCCTTTTAAAAATGTTTTTTTAAAAAACAGTCCTGCAGCTCAATTTTTAACAGTGATAAATTTAATTTTATGTGCCTTCTGAAGAATAGAATTGTGTTAGAAGACCACCAAATAATTCAAGGCTGAAAGGAGGGCAAAAGAAAACTGAGGAGGAAAAGTATTTATGTCAAAGCTACTATAGCACACATAATAACATAAACACAAAACACTAAGAAAGTAGAAATAGTGAACAGAATTCATTAGCCAACCATTGCTTTTGCCAGTTCTCAAAATATGTCTACCTAATTAATATATAATTTTATAGCTCTTTATCATATGAAGTGGGCTAATAACTACAACTAAAATATTTTACCTAAGCATTCTTATCTGGACAATATATGTATATGGTAGTAGGAAATGAAAACCAGCTTAGAAAACCGGCTTGGAAAGTATAGAACATGCGCTATGCTACAGCCTGTGTCCTACATAACCTTTTAAATGCATGACCTTTAAGTTGCTGAAGGTTGCCTCAGAATTTGGCTCAGTTTGATCGAAACATCTGTTCCCCTTGCAGGTATACTGTAAGGACTTTTTTCTCAGTTGGATTCAGAACACAGCAAGTGAGCCCTTGTCTGTCCAATCACACAGACCCCAACACTTGTAAATCAAGTTCTGGGAGGACAACAGCAGGTCCATATTCCGTCACCCTTTCTCAGCCAGCTAGGCCAACTGACTGCTGTGAGAACTGCTCTTATCATGTCATCAAATCAAAACATGTTGAGATGAGGGACTATAAGAGGCATCTGCAGAATTCCCAAAATGTAGTGACTTTGGAACATTGACAGATGCATCTGTCATTTTATACCTTCAACTAACCTGATGTCCACTGGCCCGACACAGTAAAGCTGTCCAAGATCGATTCTAATTCTTTCACGTTATTTTCACATGTCTCTACTAGGAAGGCCTGGTGCTTCTTAGCCTTTTAATTAAGAAAAAAATTACACATAAGGTCACGTATTATAAGAGCTGCAGATTTTTAGTGTGAACATATATAACACAATTAAGTATAAACAAGATAATGATTCCATTCAAATATATTATTAATAAACCATCTTTCTCTCTTAATCATACCTTTTACTTGGCTTAATGTAACACTGTACAAGGTCTTATTAACAATTTACTGAGGAGTTAGTGCCTGGCACTATTCTAAGTGTTTTATATATAGTAATTCATTTTATCCTCTCAATAACCCTATAATGGAAAGGTTATTATTATCCCAATTTTAGAGATAAGAAAACTGAGACAGAGGAATTATGGAACACTTAAAAAATCATGACTACAGTCATATGGCAAGTTGCCAGACAGCAGTCAAAAGTAAAGACAGTTAAGACCAATTTGAAGTTCCTGCGGCAGTCAAGTGATAGTAGTTTGGTCTAGGGTATTGACAGTGAAAGGGGAAGAAGGGGTAGGGAATGGAAGCACTGGACAGAGGCTGAGACGGTAGAATGGCCAGACTTCAGTAAAATTGCATTGGGTTAGACCACACTGATTGGACTGGATTGAACTGGATTGGATTGCATGAGGATAAGGGAAGTACTCAGAAAAAGAAGAGTTGAGACTGATCCCAAGATTTAAGTTAGATGAACTGGGTGGATTTCAGTAGTTGAATCAGAATAATGATGGTAGAGAGGGTCTTGTTTTGGCCATTTTTGTTTGTTTACTTGCTTCCTTCTTTTTGGCAGTAGGTATCAATCATGAATTCTGTTTTAATCATATTCCACTAGACACACCTAAGACACTCTGCACCAGCACAATGCCTGTCAAATAACAGGTCCCAAATAAATATATTTGAATGAACAATTGACAAATAAAGTATAAAAATATGGGAGGTGGCTGAATATAACTGGTGTAAATCTCAGAAGCAGGGTCAGGTATAGGTTTGGGAATCATCTATAGATACTGTCTGAAACTTGCCTTAAAGTGTTTGATGGGAAATGAAAAGAGCCCAGGACAAGTCTTATGGAACTCCAGCAATTTAATAGTTAGAAAAGAAGTCAGTAAACAAAACTAAAAAAAGGAGAAGAAAAACAGAGGGGATACAAGATATGGGAACATTTCAAGTAGTTCAATAAAAGAGTTGTCAATCATGCCAATTCAAGCAAAATGGAGACTAAAAAGTCTCTCCTGGGTTTGGAAGTCATTGGTGACCTTGGTGAGATGTTTCACTGTGTTATAATAATTGTAACACAGACTGGAATAGGTTAAAGAAGGAGTAAGCCTGAATCTTTTTTCTGAGTGAGAGATGAGTAAATAGAAACAGGAAGTTTAGACAACTCTCTTGGTAAGAAGGAAGGTGAGATAAAGGGCAGTAGGTGGAAAGGAGGGAAGGGTCAGAGAAGAGTTTTGTTTTTATTTAATATATGAGAAACTTAAGCACATTTAAAGGCTGACGTTAAAGGTATGTCTATAGATACAGATAAAATGGAAGAACAGATATTATAAGACAAACTTACATCCTTAAAATATGTAAAATTATTCGGTTTGTTTACATGTCAGCTCAATTATCACTTCCCCAGAAAAACTGTCCTTTACCTCCCTGACTATATCAATTCTCTATCACATTCATCTCAGCACTTATCACAATTATGATTCACTTTTATTTGAGTTGGTCTTTTATTAATGTGTCCATCTCATAGAATTTAAGCTCCATGAAGGGAGTAAATGTCTCATTTTTTTTGTCCTCACCAGTGTATCCCCAGTGTTTCCCCAGGCAATACTTAGTTTCTAAAATAAGTGTTAAGTAGTTAAGTTAATTATAGCATGTTATCAACAGAAAAATCAATTAGGATTCATCCACACAGACTTTAAATAGGAGGATGCTCTTCATCAATGAAAAGATATCTAAGTTATCTTGTTCAGCTAAAAACAAAAAGGGAAGTGGGTTGACAATATGTTTAATATACTGCCATATGCGTGAAGTGTGTGTGTGCGTGTGTGTGTGTACCTATTTGTAAATGCAAAGAGAATCTCTACACAGAATCTGTTTTTTGGTGTTTTGTTTTGTTTCATTTTGAGACGGAGTCTCGCTCTGTCACCCAGGCGGGAGTGCAGTGGTGCGATCTCAGCTCACCGCAACCTCCACCTCCCAGGTTCAACTGATTCTCCTGCCTCAGCCTCCCAAGTAGCTGGAAGTACAGGCACCCACCACCACACCCGACTAATTTTTGTATTTCTAGTAGAGAAGGGGTTTCACCACGTTGACCAGGCTGGTCTTGAACTCCTGACCTCAAGTGATCCACCCGCCTCGGCCTCCCAAAGTGCTGGGATTACATGGGTGAGCCACCATGCCCGGCCCAGAATCATTTTTAAAAGTAGTAATTATGGCCGGGCGCGGTGGCTCATGCCTGTAATCCCAGCACTTTGGGAGGCCGAGGCGGGTGGATCACGAGGGCAGGAGATTCAGACCATCCAGGCTAACACAGTGAAACCCCGTCTCTACTAAATATACAAAAAATTAGCCGGGCATGGTGGCGGGTGCCTGTAGTCCCAGCTACTCAGGAGGCTGAGGCAGGAGAATGGCGTGAACCCAGGGGGCAGAGCTTGCAGTGAGCCGACATCATGCCACTGCACTCCAGCCTGGGAAACAGAGTGAGACTGTCTCAAAAAAAAAAAAAGTAATAATTATGGTTGTCTCTGAGAAGAGAATCTGGGTGATTAAGAGAGAGATTTCATTTTTCATTGTAAAACCTTTTTCTATCATCAAAAAGTCAGATTTTTAAAAAAGAGCAAAAAGTAAATAAGCCAACAAAAAAAAATGACTTCTCTTTTTTTTTTTAGACACAGAGCCTTGCTCTGTCACCCAGATTGTAGAACAATCTCGGCTCAGTGCAACCTCCACCACTTGGGTTCAAGTGATTCTCATGCCTCAGCCTCCTGAATAGCTGAGACTACAAATGTCTGCCACCATGCCCAGGTAATTTTTGCGTTTTTGGTAGAGACAGGGTTTCACCATATTGGCTACGCTGGTCTCGAACTCCTGGCCTCAAGTGATCCACCCACCTTGGTCTCCCAAAGCGTTGAGATTACAGGCGTGAGCCACCACACTGGGCCGAAAAATCACCTTTCCATAGCAGATATACATGCAGGTTGTTGCTGTGTTATAAAATACTCAAGAAGTCCACATGGAGACTTCTGGAAATTAGCAAAGCACAGACTCACAGGTTAGTGTAAGGCTGGGTGCAATGGCTCAATCCCAGCACTTTGGGAGGCCAAGGCAAGACAATAAAGCCCAGGAGTTCAAGGTGAGCCTGGGCAACATAGTGAGATCCCATCTCTACAAAAAAATGAAAAATCAGACAGCCATGGTGGCACATGCCTGTAGGTCCCAGTTACTCAGGAGGCTGAGGTGGGAAGATTGCTTGAGTCCAAAAAGTCAAAGCTGCAGTGAGCATGACTGCGCCACTGCACTCCGGCCCGGGCAACAGAGCACCACCTTGTCTCAAGAAAAAAATAAGAGGTGGAGTCAAGATGGCCAAATAGGAACAGATCCGGTCTACAGCTCCCAGCGTGAGCGACACAGAAGACAGGTGATTTCTGCATTTCCATCTGAGGTACCAGGTTCATCTCACTAGGGATTGCCAGACAGTAGGCACAGGACAGTGGGTGCAGCGCACCTTGCACCAGCCGAAGCAGGGCGAGGCATTGCCTCACTCGGGAAGCACAAGGGGTCAGGGAGTTCCCTTTCCTGGTCAAGGAAAGGGGTGACAGACGGCACCTGGAAAATCGGGCCACTCCCACCCTAATACTGCGCTTTTCCAATGGGCTTAGGAAACGGAGCACCAGGAGATTATATCCCGCACCTGGCTCGGAGGGTCCTAAGCCCACAGAGTCTCACTGATTGCTAGCACAGCAGTCTGAGATCAAACTGCAAGGCAGCAGCGAGGCTGGGGTAGGGGCGCCCGCCATTGCCCAGGCTAGCTTAGGTAAACAAAGCAGCACAGAAGCTCGAACTGGGTGGAGCCCACCACAGCTCAAGCAGGCCTGCCTGCCTCTGTAGACTCCACCTCTGGGGGCAGGGCACAGACAAACAAAAAGACAGCAGTAACCTCTGCGGACTTAAATGTCCCTGTCTGACAGCTTTGAGGAGAACAGTGGTTCTCCCAGCACGCAGCTGGAGATCTCAGAACGGGCAGACTGCCTCCTCAGGTGGGTCCCTGACCCCTGACCCCTGAGCAGCCTAACTGGGAGGCACCCCCCAGTAGGGGCAGACTGACACCTCACACGGACGGGTACTCCTCTGAGACAAAACTTCCAGAGGAATGATCAGACAGCAGCATTCACAGATCACGAAAATCCACGGTTCTGCAGACACCGCTGCTGATACCCAGGCAAACAGGGTCTGGAGTGGACCTCCAGCAAACACCAACAGACATGCAGCTGAGGGTCCTGTCTGTTAGAAGGAAAACTAACAAACAGAAAGGACATCCACACCAAAAACCCATCTGTGCATCACCATCATCAAAGACCAAAAGTAGATAAAACCACAAAGAAGGGGAAAAAACAGAGTAGAAAAACTGGAAACACTAAAAAGCAGAGCGCCTCTCCTCCTCCAAAGGAACGCAGCTCCTCACCAGCAACGGAACAAAGCTGGACGGAGAATGACTTTGACGAGTTGAGAGAAGAAGGCTTCAGACGATCAAACTACTCCGAGCTACAGGAGGAAATTCAAACCAAAGGCGAAGAAGTCGAAAACTTTGAAAAAACTTTAGAAGAATGTATAACTAGAATAACCAATACAGAGAAGTGCTTAAAGGAGCTGAAGGAGATGAAAACCAAGGCTCGAGAACTACGTGAAGAATGCAGAAGCCTCAGGAGCCGATGCAATCAAATGGAAGAAAGGATATCAGTGATGGAAGATGAAATGAATGAAATGAAGCGAGAAGGGAAGTTTAGAGAAAAAACAATAAAAAGAAATGAACAAAGCCTCCAAGAAATATGGGACTATGTGAAAAGATCAAATCTGCATCTGACTGGTGTACTTGAAAGTGACAGGGAGAATGGAACCAAGTTGGAAAACACTCTTCAGGATATTATCCAGGAGAACTTCCCCAACCTAGCAAGGCCGGCCAACATTCACATTCAGGAAACACAGAGAACACCACAAAGATACTCCTTGAGAAGAGCAACTCCAAGACACATAATTGTCAGATTCACCAAAGTTGAAATGAAGATAAAAATGTTAAGGGCAGCCAGAGAGAAAGGTCGGGATACCCACAAAGGGAAGCCCATCAGACTAACAGCGGATCTCTCAGCAGAAACTCTACAAGCCAGAAGAGAGTGGGGGCCAATATTCAACATTCTTAAAGAAAAGAATTTTCAACCCAGAATTTCGCATCCAGCCAAACTAAGCTTCATAAGTGAAGGAGAAATAAAATACTTTACAGATAAGCAAATGCTGAGAGATTTTGTCACCACCAGGCCTGCCCTGCAAGAGCTCCTGAAGGAAGCGCTAAACATGGAAAGGCACAACCGGTACCAGCCGCTGCAAAATCATGCCAAAATGTAAAGACCATCGAGACTAGGAAGAAACTGCATCAACTAATGAGCAAAATCACCAGCTAACATCATAATGACAGGATCAAATTCACACATAACAATATTAACTTTAAATGTAAATGGGCTAAATGCTCCAATTAAAAGACACAGACTGGCAAATTGGATAAAGACTCAAGACCCATCAGTGTGCTGTATTCAGGAAACCCATCTCACGAGCAGAAACACACATAGGCTCAAAATAAAAGGATGGAGGAAGATTTACCAAGCAAATGGAAAACAAAAAAAGGCAGGGGTTGCAATCCTAGTCTCTGATAAAACAGACTTCAAACCAACAAAGATCAAAAGACACAAAGAAGGCCATTACATAATGGTAAAGGGATTAATTCAACAAGAAGAGCTAACTATCCTAAATATATATACACCCAATACAGGAGCACCCAGATTCATAAAGCAAGTCCTGAGTGACCTATAGAGAGACTTAGACTCCCACACAATAATAATGGGAGACTTTAACACCCAACTGTCAACATTAGACAGATCAACGAGACAGAAAGTTAACAAGGATATCCAGGACTTGAACTCAGCTCTGCACCAAGCAGACCTAATAGACATCTATAGAACTCTCGGCCCCAAATCAACAGAATATACATTTTTTTCAGCACCACACCACACTTATTCCAAAATTGCCCACATAGTTGGAAGTAAAGCTCTCCTCAGCAAATGTAAAAGAACAGAAATTATAACAAACTGTCTCTCAGACCACAGTGCAATCAAACTAGAACTCAGGATTAAGAAACTCACTCAAAACCGCTCAACTACATGGAAACTGAACAACCTGCTCCTGAATGACTACTGGGTACATAACGAAATGAAGACAGAAATAAAGATGTTCTTTGAAACCAACGAGAACAAAGACACAACATACCAGAATCTCTGGGACACATTCAAAGCAGTGTGTAGAGGGAAATTTATAGTACTAAATGCCCACAAGAGAAAGCAGGAAAGATCCAAAATTGACACCCTAACATCACAATTAAAAGAACTAGAAAAGCAAGAGCAAACACATTCAAAAGCTAGCAGAAGGGAAGAAATAACTAAGATCAGAGCAGAACTGAAGGAAATAGAGACAAAAAAAATCCTTCAAAAAATTAATGAATCCAGGAGCTGGTTTTTTGAAAGGATCAACAAAATTGATAGACCGCTAGCAAGACTAATAAAGAAAAAAAGAGAGAAGAATCAAATAGATGCAATAAAAAATGATAAAGGGGATATCACCACTGATCCCACAGAAATACAAACTATCATCAGAGAATATTACAAACATCTCTACGCAAATAAACTAGAAAATCTAGAAGAAATGGATAAATTCCTGGACACATGCACCCTCCCAAGACTATACCAGGAAGAAGTTGAATCACAAAATAGACCAATAACAGGCTCTGAAATTGAGGCAATAATCAATAGCCTAACCAACCAAAAAAAAGTCCAGTACCAGACGGATTCAGAGCCGAATGCTACCAGAGGTACAAGTAGGAGCTGGTACCGTTCCTTCTGAAACTATTCCAATTAATAGAAAAAGAGGGAATCCTCCCTAACTCATTTTATGAGGCCAGCATCATCCTGATACCAAAGCCTGGCAGAGACACAACAAAAAAAAAGAGAATTTTAGACCAATATCCCTGATGAACATCGATACAAAAATCCTCAATAAAATATTGGCAAACCGAATCCAGCAGCACATCAAAAAGCTTATCCACCATGATCAAGTGGGCTTCACCCTGGGATGCAAGGCTGGTTCAATATATGCAAATCAATAAACATAATCCAGCATATAAACAGAACCAAAGACAAAAACCACATGATTATCTCAATAGATGCAGAAAAGGCCTTTGACAAAATTCAACAACCCTTCATGCTAAAAACTCTCAATAAATTAGGTATTCATGGGACGTATCTCAAAATAATAAGAGCTCTTTATGACAAACTCACAACCAATATCATACTGAATGGGCAAAAACTGGAAGCATTCCCTTTGAAAACTGGCACAAGACAGGGATACCCTCTCTCACCACTCCTATTCAACATAATGTTGGAAGTTCTGGCCAGGGCAATTAGGCAAGAGAAGGAAATAAAGGGTATTCAATTAGGAAAAGAGGAAATCAAATTGTCCCTGCTTCCAGATGACATGATTATGTATCTAGAAAACCCCATTGTCTCAGCCCAAAATCTCCTTAAGCTGATAAGCAACTTCAGCAAAGTCTCAGGATACAAAATCAATGTACAAAAATCACAAGCATTCTTATACACCAATAACAGACAAACAGAGAGCCAAATCATGAGTGAACTCCCATTCACGATTGCTACAAAGAGAATAAAATACTTAGGAATCCAACTTACAAGGGATGTGAAGGACCTCTTCAAGGAGAACTACAAACCACTGCTCAAGGAAATAAAAGAGGATACAAACAAATGGAAGAACATTCCATGCTCATGGGTAGGAAGAATCAATATCATGAAAATGGCCATACTGCCCAAGGTCATTTATAGATTCAATGCCATCCCCATCAAGCTACCAATGACTTTCTTCACAGAATTGGAAAAAACTACTTTAAAGTTCATATGGCACCAAAAAAGAGCCCGCATCACCAAGTCAATCCTAAGCCAAAAGAACAAAGCTGGAGGCATCACACTACCTGACTTCAAACTATACTACAAGGCTACAGTAACCAAAACAGCATGGTACTGGTACCAAAACAGAGATATAGACCAATGGAAGAGAAGAGAGCCCTCAGAAATAACGCCGCATATCTACAACTATCTGATCTTTGACAAACCTGAGAAAAACAAGAAATGGGGAAAGGATTCCCTATTTAATAAATGGTGCTGGGAAAACTGGTTAGCCATATGTAGACAGCTGAAACTGGATCCCTTCCTTACACCTGGTACAAAAATTAATTCAAGATGGATTACAGACTTAAATGTTAGACCTAAAACCATAAAAACCCTAGAAGAAAACCTAGGCATTACCATTCAGGACATAGGCATGGGCAAGGACTTCATGTCTAAAACACCAAAAGCAATGGCAACAAAAGCCGAAATTGACAAATGGGATCTAATTAAACTAAAGAGCTTCTGCACAGCAAAAGAAACTACCACCAGAGTGAACAGGCAACCTACAAAATGGGAGAAAATTTTCGCAACCTACTCATCTGACAAAGGGCTAATATCCACAATCTACAATGAACTCCAACAAATTTACAAGAAAAAAACAAACAACCCCATCAAAAAGTGAGCGAAGGATATGAACAGACATTTCTCAAAAGAAGACATTTATGCAGCCAAAAAACACATGAAAAAATGCTCACCATCACTGGCCATCAGAGAAATGCAAATCAAAACCACAATGAGATACCATCTCACACCAGTTAGAATGGCGATCATTAAAAAGTCAGGAAACAACAGGAGCTGGAGAGTATGTGGAGAAATAGGAACAGTTTTACACTGTTGGTGGGATTGTAAACTAGTTCAACCATTGTGGAAGTCAGTGTGGCGATTCCTCAGGGATCTAGAACTAGAAATACCATTTCACCCAGCCATCCCATTACTGCGTATATACCCAAAGGACTATAAATCATGCTGCTATAAAGACACATGCACACGTATGTTTATTGAGGCACTATTCACAATAGCAAAGACTTGGAACCAATCCAAATGTCCAACAATGATAGACTGGATTAAGAAAATGTGGCACATATACACCATGGAATACTATGCAGCCATAAAAAATAACCAGTTCATGTCCTTTGTAGGGACATGGATGAAATTGGAAATCATCATTCTCAGTAAACTATCGCAAGAACAAAAAACCAAACACCGCATGTTCTCACTCATAGGTGGGAACTGAACAATGAGAACACATGGACACAGGAAGGGGAACATCACACTCTGGGGATTGTTGTGGGGTGGGCGGAGGGGGGAGGGATAGCTTTCGGAGATATACCTAATGCTAAATGACGAGTTAATGGGTGCAGCACATCAGCATGGCACATGTATACATATGTAACTAACCTGCACATTGTGCACATGTACCCTAAAACTTAAAGTATAATAATAAAATAAAAATAAAAATAAAATTAAAAAACAGAAAAAAATAAAAAATAAATAAAATAAAATAAGATAAATACAATACAACATAAATAAGTCTAAATAAAATATATTCTTGCTAATGGCAATCAAAGTTTACCTTAAAAAACATAGTATTTATAGAGCACCAAGTTTGTGTATATATATATCTCTCTCTCTAAATAAAACATATTTATAGGTATTTTTAATTATTAAGTATTTAAATAGTCTATTAAATTCTTTGAGTATATTATGCTCAGAGTAAAAAAAAAATAGAGAAAAATAAAAGGTAACTCAATTCTCACTGGTAAGTTTTATTCACAATGTGTTTTATAATTATAGGAAATATCTATCTATAATTTTTTAATTCAAATAGGATCATAAAATACATACTATTATATTACTTTATTTTCCACTCATAGTATGTTTCACATCTCTCCACGTCAGAAACTTTTTTAGCTGTATAGTACTCCATTGGTCAGATGTACCATAAATTAACTTAACCAGTCCCCCCTACTGTTAATATTTTTTAGGTTTCTGGCAGTTTTTTTGCTATTAGTGACGACACTACAATATACAATCTTATATATGTTCTTTTTATATTTTGCATGTACGTTAAGTATATCTACTCAATAAATTCCTAGAAATAGATTTGATGAGGCAAAAGGAAACACATTGTTTTCAGACAATTGTTAACAAATTACTCTCTAATAAGTTATACCAGTGTATACTACCATGAATGGTATGAGCACCCATTTCCCAATATCAATCCAATAGTAGGCATTATCAACTTATTTAATGTGCATTTACTTCATTTTAATTAAGATTAGCATCCTTTCATGTTCACTAGCCATCTGTATTTTTTTCTGTGCGTTGCCTGTTCATATCATGTGCCCATTTTTATATTGCATCATTTGTTTCTTCCTTAATGATTTATAAAAGTGCTCCATAAATTATAAAAGCAATCTCTTTTTGCTACATGTTGCAAATCATTTTTTCTCATTTCTATTGGCCATCTGACTATAATATATTCTTAAACAAAATTATATTTTTCAAGTGAACAAGTGTGCAAATCAACAGTATGCTTTAGGACTTCTGAGTTTTATGTCATATTTTCCTTTTACTCCAAGATGACAAAACAATTCCATTTTTCTTCCAGTGCTTTTTCATTTTCCTCTTTTATGGCTCTTTGATCAATCTAAAATTTGTTTAGTATAAGCAATGCGTCAGGGATTTAGTCATATTACTTATCATTATAATATAACAAGTTGTCTAAAAACTATTTGTGAGATAATCTATCTCTAAACATTGATTTGGCATACAAATATTATCATATACTAAATTTTCATACATATTGATAGCCATTTTTGAACTCCTTACTGTTTCATTGCTTTCTCCATTATTTTGTCAGTACCAAACTCTTAATTGTGGTAACTTTACATTTTTTTTAAACTTGAATGAAACATAATTGACATAACATACAGCTCACCCAATTAAAGTGTTTAATGTTTTTAGTATTTTCACGGGGTTGTACAAGCATAACCACAATCTAGATTTAGAACAGTGTTGTCCCACCTAAAAGATGTGTCACACCCACTGGCTCTCACTCACCATTCTCCCACCACTACCCCCAAGGCCTAAAGAATCACCATTCTCATTTCTTTTTGTTTTTGTTGTTTTTAGATGGAGTTTCCCTCTGTCGCCCAGGCTGAGGTCAATTCATTCTTTGGTGTTTGGATGTGGATATCCAGTTCCCTCAGCACCATTTGTTGAAAAATATTATTCTTTCCCCCACTGAATTGACTTAACACCCTTTTTGAAAATCAACTAAACATAATCATGAGGGATTTTTTTCTAGATTCTCAATTCTGGTCCATTGATACACATGTAAATCATTATGCTAGTACCACACTATCTTGACTACTGTAGCTTTGTAGTTAGCTTTAAAATTGGAACGTGTTACTACTCCAACTTTATTCTTCTTTTTCAAGATTATTTTGGATATTCATAGTCCCTTGTATTTCTTTTAAGACTGAGTCTTACTCCATCACCCAGCCTAGAGTGCAGTAGTGTGATTTTGGCTCATTGCAACATCCGGCTCCTGGATACAAGTGATTCTCACGCCTCAGCCTCCTGAATAGCTGGAACTACAGATACGTGCCATCACACCTGGCTAATTTTTATATTTTTAGTAGAGACGAGGTTTCATCATGTTGGCCAGGCTTGTCTCGAACTCCAAACCGCAAGTGATCTGCCTGCCTTGGCCTCCCAAAGTGCTGGGATTACAGGCATGAGCCACTGTGCTGGGCCTCCTTATATTTCCATATGTGTTTAAGGATCTGCTTGTCAATTTCTGCAAAAAGACAACTAAAAGTTCATTGGTGGTACAGTGGTAAGCATAGCTGTCTTCCAAAAAGTCAACTGAGATTTTGATGGAGATTGCATTAAACCATCAATTTGGGGAGTACTAACATCTTACCAGTATTAACTATTACATGAACATGAAATATTTCTCCATTTATTTTGACCTTGTTTAATTTCTTTCCGTGATAAATTGCAGTTTTCAGCAGACAAGTTTTATGCTTCTTTTGTCAAATTATTCCTAAGTATTATATTCTTTATTATTTTATTGTCAACAGAATTGTTTCCTTAATTTTATTTTTGGAATGCTCATTGCTAGTTACAGAAATACAACTGCTTTCCTAAATGGATCTTGTATTGTATCCTACAACTCTGCTAAACTAATTTATTAGCTCTAATAATTTTCTCTGTATGTGTGGATTTCTTAGGATTTTCTAATATATACAGGATTATGTCATCAGCAAATAGATAATTTACTTCTTCCTTTCCAAAACTGATGCCTTTTATTTCTTTTTCTTGCCTAATACCATTGGCTAGAACCGCCAGTAAAATGTTGAACAGACACGGTGAGAGTGTACATCCTTGTATTATTCCTAATCTTATGGTGAAAGTATTCAGTCTTTTACCATTAAATGTGATGTCAGATGTAGGTTTTCCATAGATGCTCTTCATGAGGTTGAAGAGGAAGTTTCCTTGTATTCTTAGTTTGTTGAGCATTTTTATCATAAAAGGATGCTGCATTTTATCAAATGTTTTTCTGTGTCTATTGAGATAATCATTAGGCTTCCGTCATTTATTACATTAGCTGATTTTCAGGTGTTAAACTAGTATTACATTCCTGAGATAAATCCCACTTGATCATGGTGTAATATCTTTTTTATATCTTGCTGGATTCAGCTTGCTAGTATAGTTTTGAGAATTTTAGCATCTATGTTCAAAAGGGAGGCTAGTCTGTAGTTTTCTTTTCTTTCAGTATATTTGGTTTTTGTATCAAGGTAATAATACTGACTTCACAGAATGATATGGGAAGTGTTATCTCCTCTTCTATTTTTGAAAGAATTTATGAAGAATTGGTGGTAATTGTTCTTAAACATTTAAATAAATTTACCAGTGAAGCTATCTAAGCCTGGGCTTTTCTTTGTGGGAGTTTTTTTGATTACTAATCCAATCTCTTTTGATTTATTTTGTATTTTGATATTCTAAGACATCCTGCTATCGCATGGATTTTCTATTTCTTTCTTTCTTTCTTTTTTTTTTTTTTTTTTTTCTGAGATGGAGTCTCGCTCTGTTGCCCAGGCTGGAGTGCAATGGCGCCATCTCAGCTCACCACAACCTACACCTCCCAGGTTCAAGCGATTGTCCTACCTCCGCCTCCCGAGTAGCTGGGACTACAGGCATGCACCACCATGCCCAGCTAATTTTTGTATTTTCAGTAGAGACGGGGTTTCACTATGTTGGCCAGGCTGGTCGCAAACTCCTAACCTCATGATCTGCCCACCTTGGCCTCCCAAGTGTTAGGATTACAGGCACGAGCCACTGCACCCAGCCGATTTTATATTTCTTCTTAACCAGTTTTGGTAATTTGTGTCTTTCTAGAAATTGGTCCATTTTAAATTATCTATTTGTTGGCATATAGTTTTTCAGAGTATTCTCTTACAATTATTTCTATTTCTGTATGGTCAGTAGTTATATCCCCCTTTCATTCATGACTCCAGTAATTTGAATCTCTTCTCTTTTTTTGATGAGTGTAGCTAAAGTTATCAATTTAGTTATCTCTTCAAAGAATCAAATTTTGGTTTCACTGATTTCCTCTGTTTTTTTTTAATTCTCTATTTCTCTTATTTCCTTGTTAGTCTTTACTGTTTCTTTTCTTCCACTTGTTTTGGGTTTAGTTTGCTCTTCTTTTTCTCTTTTCTTACCGTGAAATGTTAGGTTACTGATTTGAGGATTTTTTTTTTTAGGAGATGAGGTCTTGCTATGTTGCCCAGGCTGACCTCAAACTCTTGGACTCAAAAAATCCTCCCACCTCAGCCTTCCAAGTAGCTAGGAACTACAGGCATGGACCACCATGCCCCACTATTTTTTTTTAATATAGGTGACTATGGTTGTAGGTTTCCCTCTTAAGCATAGTGTTAGCTGCATCCCACAAAGTTTGGTATGTTGTCTTTTTATTTCACTCATCTCAAAGTGTTTTCTAATTCCTTTGTGATTTCTTTTAGACTTGCTGGTTATTTAGGAGTGTGTTATCTAATTTTCACATATTTGTGAACTTTTCCTCTGTTGCCTTCTGTTATTAATTTCTAATTTAATTTCATTATGGTCAGAGAAGACACTTTGTATGATTTCAATCCTTTCAAATTTATTGAGGCTTGTTTCATGGCCTAGCATATGATCTATCCACAAGAATATTTCATGTACACTTGAGAAGAATGTATGTTCTTTTGCTAATGGGTGTGGTGTTCTATAGATATCTGTAAGGTCTAATTTGTTTACAGTACTGTTGAGTCTTCTATTTATTTGTTGATAGTCTTCCTCATTGTTCTACCCATCACTGAAAGTGGGGTACTGAAGCCCCGAAATATTATTGTTGTCTATTTCTCCCTTCATTTATGTCAGGTTTTGCTTCAAATAGTTTGGAGGTCTGTTGTTACGCATATACATGTTCATAAATGTTACATTGTTCTGGTGGATTGACCCTTTTAACAACATGAGATGTCCCTCTTTATCTCTAGTAACATTTTTATTCTAAAGTCTATTTTGTCTGTCATCGGTATATCCACTCTAGTTTTTTTTTTATTGGGTGCATGGTATATTTTTTCCATCTTCTGCTATTTTGATACATATATTATCTTTTTTTTATTTTTTTATTTTTTTTTTTGAGACAGAGTCTCACTCTGTCGCCCAGGCTGGAGTGCAGTGGCGCAATCTCAGCTCACTGCAAGCTCTGCCTCCCAGGTTCACGCCATTCTCCTGATACATATATTATCTTTAATGCTCATCAAAAACCTTGCATGACCAAGATTGTTAGCACCATTTTACAAATGAGCAAATGGATCCAGAGGAAGAATATCACTAAAGTCACACAACTAAAATGAGATAGACCTGGGATTAAAACCCAGATCAATATGCCTCCAAAATTTATGTTGCTTCTATTATGCCAGCTGACTGAAGTCCCCATTAATATCAAGGTATAAAAATTTACAGGAATATATGTATAGAAAGCCAGATCAACTGCATACTTGGAGTGAGCTTAATATCAAGGTTCAATTAAATTCCTAGTTCAAAAATAATTCTCTTTCAAGTATAAAGCTCAATCTTAACTAAAATATGAGCTAATATTTCCAAACTATTACAATATGAGATCAAAATTAGGGTCAAATTAGGCAGAAAAGATTGAATAGTGTAAAATTTTTCAAAGGGCAAAAAAGAGATTTACTCACTCATGAGGCTGAAAAAGAAGCTAATGTTCATCTGCCTGAAAATTACTATTACATTTGTAAGTATTAATATTATAATTTTCACATCATTCTACAGAGATGTCTGGCTAATAGTCTTACAAATAATACAGCCAGTAGAAAGTGAGCTGAAATTTAATAATTATATTATTAACTTGTTTTACAGTTGACAAGTTTTTTTTCCTAACAAATTGTTTCAGTTTTATTCATGAAGCTTCCACCCTTCATTCATACAGTAAAAGTGTCAGGATTTTGTTTTGTTTTTTAAATGCTGGATTGTGGTTGTATTTATCTTTTTTTTTTTTTTTTTTTTTTTGAGACAGGGTCTCACTTTGTGCCCCAGGCTAGCATGCCTTGGCGTAATTATGGCTCACTGCAGCCTCAACCTCCCAGACTCAACTGATTCTCCCATCTCAGCCTCCCAAGTAGCTAGAACTACAGGCACACATCACCACGCACAGCTCATTTTTTTAAATTTTTTTGTAGATATGGGAGTCTCACTACATTTGTTGCTCAGGCTGGTCTCAAACTCCTGGGCTCAATGGTCCTCCCGCTTCAAACTCTCAAAGTCCTGAGATTATAGGTGTCAGCCACCATATCTGGTCTATGCTTATATTCAAATTTTGTTCCCAAAGCTGCTAGTTCTCTTAACAATCTTTTAATATACAAGGAATGTGAGAATGAAAACAGAATCCATTAGCTAAACAAACAAAACTGTTTAGCTGAAAACAAAGTACTAACTGAAGATAAAATATTGTTTCTAATTTTTTATTAACATATTTTGTCATGTGACATAAAGAATAAGTTTAGGTTAATGATAAATTGTTGACTCAACAAACGCTGTAATTCTAAACATCCCCAGAAATTTAAAAGAATTGTAGGATAAAAAAAAAAAAAAAAAAAAAGAATTGTAGGATAAAGGGACTCACTTATTTGCCTCAGACAAAACTCAGATATGGAATTTGTTGCCCTAGGATTAAAGGTCCCTTAATGCTATGTTGGCTAACCAGATGATGTTTAGATGAACATTTATTCATAACCCAACATGACCCAAGAACTACTTTAGATGCTGTGATGAATCTACAACCAGTGTAAACAGGGGACTAAAAATATCAAAATATTCAAAGAAAGTTCAGAAAATGTTGTGATTGACAAATCTTAATGTATTATGAAAGAAGAGTCAATGTTGGTTAAAAAATATCTTTAACCAGAAAGAAAAATGAGATAACAAACTACCTTTACATGTAACTTAGGATACTATACCTCTCGCACTGCTGAACTGAATGCATTTCTGGCTTAATCTAACATGTCATTCTTTTTTGTTTGTTTCATAATCATCTTCTCTATGATCCTTCAAAACCTCATCCCTCACTTTTTTGCTCACTCAACGTGAGTATCACAAATAGAAAGGCATGTAAATAAAAATTTCAATTGCGAGCCCTTGAAGAAACATATAAAAACTATATATAAATATCTATATCTAAAAATTGGTAAATGGGTCTTGCTGATCTGCTATGGAAAAAGTTGACTCAAGTCATAAATAACAATAAAAACAATGATGGGCAATTTTAATAAGGTTAAAAATAACAGAAAAAACAAATAGGTTTTAAAAAAGCCTTTAGTCAATCGGTTTTTTAATGAAATAAGCATTTTAAACATAGGTTGAACTTTTGCAACTAATATATAGTTCTTATAATTTCTGAACATTTTTGAACTCAAGTAAAACTTTTGTTTTTTATTTAAATGTATGTTAAACAATTAGGAAGAAATTCTAAGTAAAAACGAGGAAGCATCAGAGCCTATAATCTTCATTACATACTTTTACCCTCACAGCTCACCTTTTCATCATATCTTGTACCTAGTTACCATTATATGCACAATGCATTTGTATGGGCTTAAGGAGGTCTGAGTAGCTTTTGTTACCATCACCATCAGCAGCTTTTCCCTAATCATATTAATGATAGCTAGTCTCTTAGTTCCCTACCACCTTGTTTACCTATGCCACTTCCATGGATGTCAGTATTCCATGATCCCACTTGCTTATCTCACATAATGAAATGTTACCCTTCTTTACTTAGCTTTGACAATCAGTTTATTTTTCAGTAGATGCTACCTTTCAATCCGAATATGGGCCTTAACATATAAACATCTCTCTCGCAATCTCTTGCTCTCTGTCTCTCTCACACACATACATACACAATACCATTTTATTTTTCCCAGGTGAAAAATGAGATTTGGATTTTCAAAATTTACTAATTTGCATAGATATAAATTTCAAAAGGCTTAATGCAAAAGCTTTATGCCTATACCATAAATTTAGGAAGTCAGCCTCCTAAAAGGAATATTTAAATACACAAAGACACTTAAGCGATGAACATTATTTACCAGAATTAAAATTTAAGGGCCACTAAGAGAAATGGAAAGTGATATTTATATTAGCAAAAACAATGCCCATGTTTAAATACTACTCCTATTCTTGGTGAAAAACAAGAATCAATCATTTTTTTAGTAAAAATTCAGAATAGAATATTTATTAGCCCATTAGTTTTGAAAACCTCCTACAAAATCAGAAACATGTTCTTCTAAAGCAAACCTAATAGTTCATTGGAAGTAAAAATATTATCAAGAAATATTACCTTCACCACAAAGCATAACCATCAAAGCACTTTCTAAAATCATATTTAATGCTAGCAATCATTATTATTATATAATCAGTTAAACCCCCAAAAGTATTGGGAAAAAATATACACTTGACCATTTTCAATCACAAGTTCTTTAGAGAATAAAACATTCTTTGAGCAAAACCTCATGAGAACTAGAATTCCCTTTTCAATATAAAGTCTCTCCTAGAGCTGTAACTAAATATTACTGAGTGGCAGAAAAACAAATCTCAAGAAATGACGGACTTAAGAAAATTTCATTGAAGAAAGCACAGAGCAAGTTCTAATAATACCAATTTGAAAATGAAAGCTCCCCTGCTTCAAGAGAAGCAGATATAAAAACTCACAGTAATGTCTAAAAGACCCAGCTGGATCTGTTGAGCCTCAGATGGACTTTAATAAGCATGATCACTAAGCACCTTAAACTAGAAATTCAGTTTTATTTAGTAGTTGATTAAATCATTATTAAATTCATAGATTTTGAAACTAAAAGCTCAATTTCCAATCAAAACTTTTTATAGTCAAATTCTGTTAAGTTTCATATTCTGTGTTCACATCTTCATGTAAACATGAAAATAAATTTGTTAAGTCCTTGGATGTCCTATGTTGAAATCCTACTGATTCTATGACATTCAAAATAATAATAATATACCATTAATTTATTAGTTATATCTTTTAAATCTATACATTGAATAGAAGTAATTTCATTAATATAAAAGTATAATTAGAATAAAAAGAAATGATAAATGTTTGAGATAGTAGTTACCCAGATCTGATCACTTTATGTTGTATATATCAAAACATCACAGTGTACCCTATAAATATGTATTAATACAATTATTTTGTGCCAATAAAAATAAATAAAGTACAATTAAAGTTAGCTGGTTTATATTTATTAAATACCCATAAAAGACAACATACTCAGTTTAGACTTTTCCAAAATTATGTTTTATATTTATATAATATCTCTCTCAAAACAAGGGAGCTATCACTTTCCAACTGGTTTATTAAGACTTTCTGTATCCTGGGCTAGATGATCTCTAAAGCCTCTAACAGCTCTGCTGCTGTATCTAGCCCAGGATACAGCATAAGGCTATGCTGTACTAACACATACAAAGTTATTTGTAAGTCTCAAAATTTGCTCAAGTCTTTGTATCTTATTAATAACACCTTGATCTCACGAGTAAACTTATAGAGGATAGTGACTTTAACTTTCTTTTCCAATGTAACAGAGAAAATAAAGACCAAGACTTAAATAATGACCATGAACATGACCTAAACTAGAAAACAAGCTGGTACCTCAAAGGGGAAGAAAAATTACCTGTCGGTAATTTATGCTTCCCATCCATAGTCTGTAAAATACTGAAACTATTATGCTGAAAAGAACTATAACTGTGGAAAAGACACACTAGGGTACTTAAAATCATGGCATGTCATTAAAACAATTTCATTTCCAAAAGCAAAAGGCAAAATCTTCCTCATAAGTCATTCTCTCTTCAGTCAACAACAATTATGAATTCAAAGCACAACTAACAGCCAGACTGTGAATGCAGAACTAGAAAAACTTCATTTCTTATGGCTTAAAATTTTAATTTGGGAGAAACATCTTTCAAGAGAAATTTTTCAAGCCTTCTTTCCCCCAAAGGCCACTAATCTACTGAGAAAAGTCAATAAAGGAATATGTACAAGAAAAAAATACATTTAGGAAAAATGATAGAATAGTAATTTATAAAAAGAAAAACATTGTACTTACTATTTAAAGACATTTTCATTAAACAGGTCTTAAATTTCATGTTACGGTCAGGTAAAGAAATAGAGAACAGCAGCTCTAATAAGCATAAAACAGAAAAAGTTAAAAGAAAGCTAATAGGGCAGAAGAAAGAAGAGAAAGATGGAAGAAAATAAGACGCAAAGCTATGAGTTTAAGAGAGATGAAAAAATTAAGAGGAAGATATTAACAGTCTGAGCCACATAAACTGTACATCACTTAATCTGGCAACCTGAGTAAGTTTTTCGAACATCCCATTCGGCAAGGAACTATCACATTATTCACAGATCTGCAACTGCTTTTAGCAATTCATCAAGCTTTGAAGAAACAATTAGCCTACAATTTTCAGCATCATTATCAGAACAGTAGTATTTAATGGGTTAATACAATGAATACAATGAGTGCAGATGGTCCCAACAGGAAAACAAAGGTTGCTGGTGAGCTGCCACTTGCATTATTTTAGGCCACATATCACTCTGTAAAAGTTTTAGAAAAAAAATCTGTTGGTACCAAGTAAAATTTTTTAATCACTAAATATGAATATGCTCTGTGGTGAGTTAAACCAGTCTCATTTTATTTTGTATCTACTCACTAAAGTGCTAGAAAACCAGAATTAGGAAAATTCATGCAACCTATATTGGTGATTATGTCTTAACTCTTGCATTTTTAGTTATAGCCCTGGCTTATTTTCCAAACTACTGAGTACAATATCTAATAAGCAAGCAAACCAAATGCAGTACTCAGCTCAACAACCCTGACATATTTTTCTCCACTACTGATTCAACCTCCTGAACTAGGAGGTAAGAGTTAAAACAGCCCATGAAATTTAAGATAACATTACAGTGAACAGATGCTACAGTAGACTACACAGAGGGCTCTTAACTTTCTAAAACATCACATTCAAAATATCAAACTGCAAACTGATTTCTAGAACAAGCAATGATATCAGTTTCCTGAATTAGAACACAGCAAATACCTTGAGATAAATGGAAAATGTATATAATATTGGATCATCTGAAAAAACACTGAAGAGTTTTAACTATATCCTATTATTAGCTTTCGATCTGGGCAGCACTGATTTGGTGACAAATTCCGAGTATAATCCAGGGTCCACCTTTTTTGAGGAGAATAATATCCATTGTCCTCAATAACTAAATCACTAAAACTTTTGGAATATAACTGAAAGTGAAGTAGTCAAGCCTCTGAGGAAAGTATGTATGTGTAGAACAAAACAAAGAAGTAATACAGTATTACCATAAACTTTACACCCTCCCTGGTGGGGTCCCCAGCAAACTGCAGAGAAGAGGATTCTGCATCAACCAAATAAATCCATCGAACAAATGTTTATTGAGCCAAGTAGTATAGTGGAATCTAGGTATGTAAAATGAAGTAAGCTAACCTCAATGCATTCATATCCTCTTGGGAGACATAATACACATCAAATTTCGGTGAGTATCATATGATAAAGATGCTGAACTAAGTACTAAAGAAATACTGTTGAGGAGGCACAAAATTTTAACTTAAGGTGGATCAGAGTGGAGAAGACAGAATCACAGAAAGCTTCACAGATTGCAAGATATCAGAGCTGGGCATCACAGGATGTAAAGAAATATGTTAATGGAAAAGAAAAGGAGCATTTTAGTCACTGCAAGTAAAAGAAATGAATAACCTGAATAAAAATAAGAATATATGAAAGGTATGTTTAGGTCAATGCAGTGGTTCATGCCTTAATCCCAGCACTTTGGGAGGCCAAGACGGGGGGACCACCTGAGGCCACTTGTTTGGTGCCAGCCTAGCCAACATGGCGAGACCTCATCTCTGTAAAAAAATTTTTAAACTAGCCAAGCAAGGTGGCACACATCTGCAGTCTCAGCTACTCAGGGGGCTGAGGCAAGAGGATTGCTTGAGCCCAGGAGTTGCAGATTTCAGTGAGCTAGGGTTGCAACACTGCACTCTAGCCTGGGCAACAGAGTGAAACCCCATCTTTAAAAAGAAAAGAAAAGGTGTGTGTAGAAAACAAGGAGCACTCTAATGTGGCTAAAGCAAGATAGATAGAGGGCAAAGGCAAAAGAAGAGGGTAGAAAAGTTAATATGAAGACAAAAGGAAAGGGTCCTGAGATTATACAACAAGAAGTTGGCCGTTATTCCGAAAACAACAAGGAGACATTGAAATGCTTATGAGTTTTGAATAAAGAGAGGTTGACAAAAACAGATCAATATTTTACAAAGATAAATTTGGTTATGGTGTAAAAGCTAGATTACTGGGGAATGGAGAGAGAGTGATCAGGTACAAAACAATTACAAAAGGAAGTCTCTGAAATCATCAGATGTATTAATTACAAACCCTAATCACCCTTAATCTAAGTAATACTATTTTATGCATGATAAAAAAATAAAAACATTTGAATACATTTTTGAAAATTCTATAATTCAGAGTTTTTACTAGTCCAGTTAGTTTCCCCCAATTATTCCATATCAGAGAGGTTTCATTATGTATATCTTTGATGTAATCAGCATTTTCAGTTTTGGAAATTTTGTTATCAATGTCACTAAAATAACTTTCATACTATTATCTCATGGAATGTGGTGAGGAAAAACCCTGCTATACATCAAATATGACCTAATAAAGTGATTGCCATAGGGTTTTCTTTTTTATCCTTACCATTACTAGTTCTTCCTGTAATTCACTGCAACTTTTTTCATTATACTGGAGTCTCTTTGAAAGGTCTATAATTACTTTCTTCTGTTCCTCGATCTCTTCATTTAGTTTCTTATTTTTGGAGAAATACTCTCTTTCTAATCTGAAAAGTTAAAGTGTCAGAGCAGGTTTTTCAAACATGCTTACATCAACTGATATTACACACCTTTAAGACATATGGCAGATGTACTACATATCATGTGTTTGTGCTAAAAGACTTTTTAAGGCTAACTTTCCTTTTTCGAACAAAAAGTACTGCATATTCTTAAATGAAAAACTTCAAAGCAATATTACTTCCCCTTTGATAGTAGGTATTTGTAGTATGCCCAAGGCTATAAGCAAAATAGATTTGGTTACTGTTGATTTGGTTTCACCACCATTTTTGATGAGCAAAACCCACCTACCATAGTTCAATTAGCTCAGAGACTATCTCAAGACTGAGAAAACAGTACTACCAACCAACTTTAAAATTAAAATACGACATTAGAAATGGAACAAATGTCTCACATCTGAATGTCCATGCAAGTAGAACCAGTGTGGTGGCATGGAAAATCCAAAAGGAAAAATAATCAAAAATAATTCACATTCATTTTGAAGACATACGAATTTCCTTTCAAAGGATTCGCCTTCCTATTTAAATTTTGCTCAGATAGGCCAGGTGCAGCAGCTCATACCTGTAATCCCAGCACTTTGGCAGTCCATAGCAGGAAGATCAATTGAAGCCAGGAGTTTAAGACTAGCCTGGGCAACAAAACAAGACTCCATCTCTACAAAATAATTTAAATATCAGCCGAGCACAGTGGTGTGTGTCTGTAGTCCCAGATACTCAGGAGGCTGAGGCAGGAGGATTGCTTGAGCCCAGGAGTTCAAGGATGCAGTGAGCTATGATTGTGCCACTGCATTCCAGTCTAGGTAACAGAGTAAGACTCCATCTTTTATATATATATAAGACACACACACATATATATATATACACACACAAAGCCATTTGTGTGTGTGCATGTGTGTGTGTATATATATATGAGATGGGGTATATACACACACACACATATAGATATATAAATACACACCCACATATATATGAGAGAAAAATATATATATATATTGTTCAGGTTAGTATTAAACTGTGTTTACATTCTGTATGAACATATAATAAAAGGTAGCTTGGAAGTATTTTCATTTAAAATTTTCTATAGATAATCTACCAAAGGGATAATTTTAATTCAAATTAAAATGTTGTCACTGTTTTAAATCTGAGATCTTCCTAAAAATGTAGTAGACCTGTTTCCCCTGATTAAATTATAATGCAGGAGACAGGGTGGCTCAGTATCATGAAGTCTAAATTACTACTATAATCAAATAAAGAGGTAATTTTTGAGTAGCACATGAACTTACTCTGAGCAATCAACATTATTCTCTCTGGGGTGGAACACAGACAATTCTAGTGTTAATTGTCTGTGTTCCTCATGGGGGCATGAGGTGTATATTCTCCTTTAGATTAAGAATATTCCAAGGCAGAGTAGCTTGAATTTAAAATAAACATGTATAAAAGGATTGGATGCTACGTTTATGTAAATCTCTCAAAGTAGAACTAAACTGTAAAAATGAGTCTAAGTAGAGAAAAGATAAGAAAATCAATCCAGGAGTCCCAACGTATAAAGAAGTCCAGAGACAGAAGATGAATAAGGTGCAAAGAATAAACAAAGCAATGAGAATTTCCCAGAAATTAATTACTCCAGTCTCTAAAATTGAAAGAGCTCGACAAGTACCTAGCAAAATGAAAGAAAAACGATCCATGTCAGGCCCATCTTCATGAAATTTCAGAACACTGGGAACAAAAAAGATTCTACAGAGTGCCCATCAAGTATGGAAACACACGTATTATTATTTTATCATGTATAATAATGTAACATAAGTAAACCATTTCATATATAATCACCTAAAGATTCCAGACTTGATGGTCACTCTTCGTTAAGTTGCCAGAGGAAAATGTGGACTACATACAAAAGATCAGGATTCAACTGACTTCAGACTTCTAAAACACCAAAACTGAATGAACGGCCAGCTGAACTATGAAAAAGGATAAAGATCAAAAACTTTCAGAACGCAAGTTTTAAATTTTCCTCTGATAAATAATTTCTCAAATAGCTACTTTCCAATGGAGAAAACCAAATAGAGAAGAAGGCACAAGATTATCAAAAAAGAGATTCAAAATACAAGAGAATGAGACATAATTCCAAGGATGATGTTAAAGGGAAGTCCTTGGGTGACTCTGTACAGGGAACCTAAAAAACAACTTGTCCAGCTCAAGTGCTTCCAAGATGGCCGAATAGGAACAGCTCCAGTCTGCAGCTCCCACGGAGATCAACGCAGAAGATGGGTAATCTCTGCATTTCCAACTAAGGATCACAGCTCCTCGCCACCAAAAGAACAAAACTGGATGGAGAATGAGTTTGACGAGTTGACAGAAGTAGGCTTCAGAAGGTCGGTAATAACAAACTTCTCTGAGCTAAAGGAGCATGTTCTATCCCATCACAAGGAAGCTAAAAACCTTGCAAAAAGGTTAGACGAACGGCTAAATAGAATTAAACAGTGTAGAGAAGAACTGAAATGACCTGATGCAGCTGAAAAACACAGCACGAGAACTTCATGATGCATGCACAAGCTTCAATAGCCTATTCCATCAAGTGGAAGAAAGGATATCAGTGACTGAAGATCAAATGAATGAAATGAAGTGAGAAGACAAGATTAGAGAAAAAAAGAGTGAAAAGAAATGAACAAGGCCTCCAAGAAGTCTGGGACTATGTGAAAAGACCAAACCTGCGTTTGATTGGTGTACCTGAAAGTGACGGGGAGAATGGAACCAAGTTAGAAAACACTCTTCAGGATATTATCCAGGAGAACTTCTCCAACCTAGCAAGACAGGACAACATTCAAATTCAGGAAATACAGAGAACACCACAAAGATACTCCTCGAGAAGAACAACCCCAAGATGCACAATTGTCAGAATCACCAAGATTGAAATGAAGGAAAAAATGTTAAGGGCAGCCAGAGAGAAAGGTCAGGTTACCCACAAAGGGAAGCCCAACAGACCAACAGCGGATCTCCTGGCAGAAACCCTACAAGCCAGAAGAGAGTGAGGGCCAATATTCAACATTCTTAAAGAAAAGAATTTTCAACCCAGAATTTCATATCCAGCCAAATTAAACTTCACAAGTGAAGGAGAAATAAAATCCTTTACAGACAAGCAAACGATGAGAGATTTTGTCACCACCAGGCCTGCCTTACAAGAGCTCCTGAAGGAAGCACTAAACATGGAAAGGAACAACTGGTACCAGCCACTGCAAAAACATGCCAAATTGTAAAGACCATCGAGGCTAGGAAGAAACTGCATCAATTAACAGGCAAAATAACCAGCTAACATCATAATGACAGGATCAAATTCACACATAACAATATTAACCTTAAATGTAAATGGGCTAAATACCCCAGGTAAAAGACACAGACTGGCAAATTGGATAAAGAGTCAAAACCCATCGGTGTGCTTATTCAGGAGACCCACCTCACATGCACAGACACACAGAGGCTCAAAATAAAGGGATGGAGGAAGATCTACCAAGAAAATGGAAAGCAGAAAAAAAAAAAAAAAAAAGCAGGAGTTGCAATCCTAGCCTCTGATAAAACAGACTTTAAATCAACAAAGATCAAAAGACACAAAGAAGGCCATTACATAATGGTAAAGGGATCAATTCAAAAAGAAAAACTAACTGTCCTAAATATATATGCACCCAATACAGGAGCACCAACATTCATAAAGCAAGTTCTTAGAGACCTACAAAGAGACTTAGACTCCCATACAATAATAATGGGAGACTTTAAAACCCCACTGTCAATATTAGACAGATCAACGAGACGGAAGGTTAACAAGGGTATCCAGGACTTGAACTCAGCTCTACACCAAGCAGACCTAACAGACATCTACAGAACTCTCCAGCCCAAATCAACAGAATATACATTCTTCTCAACACCACATTGCACTTATTCTACAATTGACCACATAATTGGAAATAAAATACTCCTCAGCAAATGTAAAAGAACAGAAATCACAACAAACTGTCTCACAGACCACAGTGCAATCAAATTAGAACTCAGGATTAAGAAACTCACTCAAAACCGCTCAACTACATGGAAACTGAACAACTTGCTCCTGAATGACTACTCAGTAAATTACAAAATGAAAGCAAAAATAAAGATGTTATTTGAAACCAATGAGAACAAAGACACAACATACCAGAATCTCTGGGACATAGTTAAGGAAGTGTGTAGAGGGAAATTTATAGCACTAAATGCCCACAAGAGAAAGCAAGAAAGATCTAAAATCGACACCCTAACATCACAATTAAAAGAATTACAGAAGCAAGAGCAATCAAATTCAAAATCTAGCAGAAGGCAAAAAATAGCTAAGATCAGAGGAGAACTGAAGGAGATAGAGACACAAAAAACCCTTCAAAAAGTCAATGAATCCAGGAGCTGGTTTTCTGAAAAGATCAACAAAATAGATAAGACTGCTAGCAATACTAATAAAGAAGAAAAGAGAGAAGAATCAAATAGACGCAATAAAAAATGATAAAGGGGATCTCACCACCAATCCCACAGAAATACAAACTACTATCAGAGAATACTATAAACACCTATAAACACCTCTATGCAGATAAACTAGAAAATCTAGAAGAAATGGATGACTTCCTGGACACATACACCCTCCCAAGACTAAACCAGGAAGAAGTCGAATCTCTGAATAGACCAATAACAGGAGCTGAAATTGAGGCAAAAATAAATAGCCTATCAACCAAAAAAAAGCCCAGCACTGCACAGATTCACAGCCAAATTCTACCAGAGGTACAAAGAGGAGCTGGTACCATTCCTTCTGAAACTATTTCAATCAATAGAAAAAGAGGGAATCCTCCTTAACTCATTTTATGAGGCCAGCATCATCCAGATGCCAAAGCCTGGCAGAGACACAACAAAAAGAGAGAATTTTAGACCAATATCCATGATGAACATCCATGCGAAAATCCTCAATAAAATACTGGCAAACTGAATCCAGCAGCACATCAAAAAGCTTATCCACCACGATCAAGTGGGCTTCATCCCTGGGATGCAAGGCTGGTTCCACATATGCAAATCAATAAATGTAATCCATCACATAAACAGAACCAACAACAAAAATGACATGATTATCTCAATAGATGCATAAAAGGCCTTTGACAGAATTCAACAGCCCTTCATGCTAAAAACTCTCAATGAACTAGGTATTGATGGAACGTATCTCAAAAGAGTAAGAGCTCTTTATGACAAACCTACAGCCAATATCATACTGAATGGGCAAAAACTGGAAGCATTCCCTTTGAAAACCAGTACAAGACAAGGATACCCTCTCTCACCACTCCTATTCAACATAGTGTTGGAACTTCTGGCCAGGGCAATCAGTCAAGAGAAAGAAATAAAGGGTATACAATTAGGAAAAGAGGAAGTCAAATTATCCCTGTTTGCAGATGACATGATTGTATATCTAGAAAACCCCATCGTCTCAGCCCAAAATCTCCTTAAGCTGATAAGCAACTCCAGCCAAGTCTCAGGATACAAAATCAATGTGCAAAAATCACAAACATTCTTATACACCAATAACAGACAGAAGCAACTCATGAGTGAAATCCCATTCACAATTGCTACAAACAGAATAAAATACCTAGGAATCCAACTTACAAGGGATGTGAAGGACCTCTTCAAGGAGAACTACAAACCACTGCTCAAGGAAATAAAAGAGGACACAAACAAATGGAAGAATATCCCATGCTCATGGATACGAAGAATCAATATCATGAAAATGGCCATACTGCTCAAGGTAATTTACAGATTCAGTACCATCCCCATCAAGCTACCAATGACTTTCTTCACAGAATTGGAAAAAACTATTTTCAAGTTCATATGGAACCAATAAAGAGCCCACATAGCCAAGACAATCCTAAGCAAAAAGAACAAAGCAAGCTGGAGGCATCATGCTATCTGACTTTAAACTATACTACAAGGCTACAATAACCAAAACAGCATGGTACTGGTACCAAAACAGATATATAAACCAATAGAACAGAACAGAGGCCTCAGAAATAACACCACACATCTACAACCATCTGATCTTTAACAAACCTGACAAAAACAAGAAATGGGGAAAGGATTCCCTATTTAATAAACGGTGTTCAGAAACTGGCTAGCCATATGCAGAAAGCTGAAACTGGATCCATTCCTTACACCTTATACAAAAATTAACTCAAGATGGATTAAAGACTTAAATGTAAGACCTAAAACCATAAAAACCCTAGAAGAAAACCTACGCAAAACCATTCAGGGCATAGGCATGGGCAAAGACTTCATGACTAAAACACCAAAAGCAATGGCAACAAAAGTCAAAATAGACAAAATGGGATTGAATTAAACTAAAGAGCTTCTGCACAGCAAAAGAAAGTATCATCAGAGTAAACAGGCAACCTAGAGAATGGGAGAAAATTTTTGCAATTTATCCATCTGACAAAGGGCTAATACCCAGAATCTACAAAGAACTTAAACAAATTTACAAGAAAAAAACAAACAACCCCATCCAAAAGTAGGCAAAGGATATGAACAGACACTTCTCAAAAGAAGATATTTATGCAGCCAACAGGCATATGAAAAAATGCTCATCATCACTGGTCATCAGAGAAATGCAAATCAAAACCACAATGAGATACCATCTCACACCAGTTAGAATGGCGATCATTAAAAAGTCGGGAAACAACAGATGCTGGAGAGGATGTGGAGAAATAGGAAGGCTTTGACACTGTTGGTGGGAGTGTAAATTAGTTCAACCATTGTGGAAGACAGTGTGGCAATTCCTCAAGGATCTAGAACTAGAAATACCGCTTGACCCAGCGATCCCGTTACTGGGTATATACCCAAAGGATTATAAATCATGCTGCTATAAAGACACATGCACATGTATGTTTATTGCAGCACTATTCACAAAGACTTGGAACCAACTCAAATGTCCATCAATGATAGACTGGATTAAGAAAATGTGGCACATATACACTATGGAATACTATGCAGCCATAAAAAAGGATGAGTTCATGTCCTTTGCAGGGACATGGATGAAGCTGGAAACCATCATTCTGAGCAAACTATCTCAAGGGCAGAAAACCAAACACCGCATGTTGTCACTCATAGGTGGGAATTGAACAATGAGAACACATATACCCAGGGCAGGGAACATCACACACTGGGGCCTGGTGGGGGGTAGGGGGCTGGGGGAGGGATAACATTAGGAGAAAGACCTAATGTGAAGACCTAATGTAAGTGAGTTGATGGATGCAGCAAACCAACATGGCACATGTATACCTATGTAACAAATCTGCACGTTGTATACATGTATCCTAGAACTTAAAGCCTAAAAAAAAATAAAAATAAATTTAAAAAAAATACTTTTCCAGACTGGAAAAAGTAAACAGAAGAGTCCAGGAGGAACATCTCTTAGAAGAAATTTAAAATGATAGCGTCTCTGAGGTGTAGGAACATGAGAGACTTTCGGTTCTGTTAGTGTTTACAAATAATTTAATAAGTGATTGGTTAATCACATAAACTAATAGAGTTTAAAATGAGGCAATTGTTAACTATTCTCATCTGTTGATTCTGCAAATATTTTCTGTTTTGTTTTGGTTTTTAGACAGCATCTCACTTGGTCGCCCACGCTGAAGTACAGTGGCATGATCATAGCTCACTGCAGCCTCGAACCACTCAGCATAAGCAATCCTTATACCTCAGCCTCCCAAGTAGCTGGGACTACAAACATGCACCACCACAAGCAATCCTCCCCCACCTCGGCCTCCAGCAATCCTCCCACCACAGCCTCCCAAAGTGCTGGGATTACAGGTATGAGCCACCACATCCAGCCCAATTCCATAAATCTTTATTTAGCAGCTCTGATGCACCTTTCTAGGCACTGACAGACAGCAATAAACAAAGTTTCTTGTTACATAAGACAGATAATAAATAACAAAGAACACAATAAAATGTGCTATAAAAAAAGATGGGTTAACAAAAATTAAACTGTAGAAAAAATAAAGTATGCTGAACCCAAAAATATAACTCTATGGAAAGGATGGGAAGAGGGAAGGAGTAAGTGTCTGTGGTGTGGGAGAAGCATATAATAGAGATATATAAGTAGAAGCCAATAGGTATCTAAAGGTAGAAACTGAAAAAATGGCATACGATGCCTGTTATTTAGAAATATGAAATGAAATATAAGAAGAAACAGCAATAAGATTTTAAAGTAGATGCATCAAAGGAGTAGAAACTGATAGTGGAGAGCAATGGGGCATGAAACTACTGTTTTTCATGAGCCTAACAGTACCATTTTATTCATTAGACTGTGTACATGTATTAATTTGATAAAATCAATATTTTAGTTAAAAATTACTATTACTCAAAAAATATACAATTAAGTGCATCTGTCATTACACACACAATATACACACAGCTTTTTTTTTTTTTTGGTACTATTTTATAAATGAAGGCCAAACTGTGTCCACTGAAATGGGGGAACACACCTTGCTGTTGAGCATTCTGGCGGACAAAAAAGCTGGCTCCTACCATGCTGCTAAACTCCGGACCGAGAGGGAGTAAGTGGAGCAAGAGCAGGGCAGGTTAAGGAGGTGCCTCATCTCTGAATTCTGATGGGAAAGGGCCAGGACTTAAAAGGTGGAGGATTTAGGCAAGAAAGGGAAGAGAGGAGAAGTAAGTCTGTAGCTAGGATCCCTTCTTTCCTACTGGAGTCCCATTCTTTTTTTTTTTTTTTTAAGACTTCAGCTAAGAATTTGACAATAACAGGCTATTTTAACAAATAGCCATCTTTGGACTATGTTTTACATATAATGTAAACAAAAAATAGTGCTACTAAGTTACAATACTGTTGATATGTTTATCCTTTTGGGTGATATGTTTAGAAAAATAAATTCCTAAATATTGAGTCTAAGAAATAAATTTAGATGCAGTCCATTCAGCATGATATATTTGACTAATGATGTTTCAAATTAAATTTATATTTCTACTATACCTAAGGATCACTATGATCTCTTCTTCCCTACTATTGCCCAGCAATCAGTTATCATAGCTAATGAAGACTTTACTATATTTGAAAATTCAGATGGTTAATGAGTACAAAAATACAGTTAGATGGAAGGAACAGGATCTAGTGTTTGGTGGCACAACAGGGCAACTATAGTTAACAATAATTTATTACATATTTCAAAATAACTAAAAAAGTGGAATTGGAATGTTCCTAACATAAATAAATGATAAATGCCTGAGTTAATGGATAGCCCAATTACCCTGATTTGATCATCACACATTGTATCCTTGTATAAAAACATCACACGTACCCCATAAATATGTACAACTATTATTTACCCATAATTAAAAATAAAAAATGTTTAAAAAGAAAACAAAAGATTATTGAAAAGCTTTAGTTTCATACTGCAAGTTTTAGATGGAAAAAAAATTTATACTAAGAAATTTTGATTATAGAATTACGGAATATATACATTCCATCTAAAATAATTTCATGCAGGAATGTCTACTGTTATGAAACTATGGACCAAAACTATAACTCTGCAGTATATACACAGCTTTTTTTCTCCTGCCTTTTAGTGAGATCCTGCCGAGAGGTCTGCCTGGCAAGGAACAGAAGCTTAAGAACCTTAACCAATGGCAGGTTCAAGCATGATGAACTGCTACATCAGTTCACAACAGGTAAAACAATATTCTGCTCCAAAACTCCACATTCTCAAAGTTGTAAGTTAAAGGTATTATTTACCTTAAAGACCTAAAATCTATCAATTGTCTATTTGGAATACATTAACCAAAAGTTAGAACTACTTTGAAACAACAGAATTTTTTTCAGAAATTCAGAATCTTCTTTAAAAAATATTTAAGAAATTCAGAATCGTCTTTAAAAAAGGTTTTTTAAAGACGATTCTGAAGTATAGTCAGAAGTACAGGCAGAAAATGGAAAATGGTAGTACACGTAGATCCCTCAAGTCACATCATTCCAACTTATACTACAGATAGTAGGGATGGAAGTAGCTTTCATTCCACATACACGGAAAAGGAAGATGGGATGGGAAAAGGAAAGTCACAGAAATTTTCAATGATTATTGGGCTTTAATTATTACTTGTCATTATTTATTTATTATTATTTAACTTGCATTATTATGACAGTTACATACAGATGAAGAAGAGATAAGGGACATCATGTTAAAGTATTAGGAGTGTTAGTTAGCTAGTGCCTAGCTGGAATATGTAACTAATGTTTAGAATTGTCAGTTGGTGCTTACTGGAATACTAAACTTGAGTAAAAATTTTCAAGTACCAAAATACAAATAACAACAAAACAAAACTTAAGGAAAAAAACTGCTTTGGGGTCCAATTAGGAAAGTATATAGGTTAGACTCAGACCTTAAATGTTAGCAAGTAGGTTAAAATTCCTCCAGTCCAATCTTTATGAGACTCTCTTCTTCAACATCCATGACAGAGAATCACCCACTCTGCGTTTTGAATTTCCCAAGGCAGGGAACTCACTAGTTCCCTGAAAGATGCCTATTATTTCACTGCTAGAAAGCTTTAATTATTGGGAGCTCACTCTGACTTCTTACAGTTTTACTTGTAGGTCCTAATCATTACCTTAAAGCAAAAGTAAAGAAATCTGCACTATATTCTACATAAAAGCCTTTCAAATAGATTTATATGCAGAAGAATATTTGAATACATATTTGAATAATACTTGAATACATTCAAATATATTAAATGTGCGCATTCAAGCAATGGTTCAAAGAACATAAAGGAGAAATAAGTCCTTAGAATAACATTCACAGAATGTCATTTAAGTCATACTAGAGGAAGCAAGAAAATTCAGTTAAGAATTATTGGTTTAAAATATTATAAGCATTATTAATTAAAGAAATGAACATTTTAAGAGTTTCAAATTTTTTCAGTCTTTCTGGTGCAATCTTCATGATTTTTGTCACACTCACAAAAATTACCACTATTTAAGTAACACTTTCACTTAAATTAACTCACTTCCTATAATAAATGAAGCGTTTCTTTTTTTTTTTTTTCTGAGACACAGTCTCCCTCTGTTGCCCAGGCTGGAGTGCAATGGTGCGATCTCAGCTCACTGCATCCTCTGCCTCCCGGGTTCAGGTGATTCTCCTGCCTCAGCCTCCCAGGTAGGTGGGATTACTGGTGCCTGCCACCACACCTGGCTAATTTTTTTATTTTTAGTAGAGACAGGGTTTCACCATGTTAGCCAGGCTGGTCTCAAACTCCTGAACTCAGGTGATCTACCCACGTCGGCCTCCCAAAGTACTGGGATTACAGATGTAAGTCACCGTGCCCAGCCAATAAAGCATTTTAAAAGGGATCTTTATATCGTGGCTATAAATGGAAAACCGTTATCTACTTGCCATAAATAGAAACTAAGATTAAAATGTAATTCTAATATGCCAATGTATTATCATGCCACGCACTAACGGTAGTATGAATTTCACCCTCTGGGGGAAATGGTTTAAAATGTCTACTATTGACTTATTTTTGGAAACATATTAATGCATTATAAACTTCTTAAAGCATTTCACAGAATTTTGAAGATGAAAGGCTTTTAAACTGAAAAAGGTTAAAATCATTAGGAGTCAGAAAGATTCTAATTCTCCCACTTAGGAGCTGTATGTCCTTACTCTTGCTAAGCCTCAATTTCCACATCTGTAAAAGAGATTTTTTAAAGTACCTTCCTCATAGGGTGTTAGACAAATGAAACTACGCAATGCTATGTATGTAGTGAGCCACAATGCATGCTGGCCACTAGTAGTAGTGTTACTGCTATTATTATTATTTCTGTAGTTTGAGAAAATGTCAAATATTATCCGTCTTCATATAGACCATTTTACATGACTTAGAAATCTTAGCCCCAGATCTTAGCCTTAGATCATAGCTCACTTTAGCCTTGAACTCCTGGGCTCAGGTGATCCTCCCACCTCAGCCTCTCAAGTAGCTGGGACTACAGGTGCACACCACTATACCCAGCTAATTTTTTTATTTTTTTGTAGAGACAAAGTCTATGTTGCCCAAGCTGGTCTTGATACTTAAAGATATTGCATTACATCAGTCATATAATACAAACTACATTAATGTATTTACTTTCTAGTTTATTACTCAATTTCTTGGGCTATTTGGAATGTACTTCAATATCCAAGAGCATATCCATTTTTCCCTATACAGGCAAGTATAGTTATGTTTTATGAAGTCACTTACCCCAGTCTACCACTGACATTAATGGGAGCTATATCTAAAATACATAGTATACATTCATATTTTATATAGCTTTTATAAAATCTTTATGTTAATTTAGAGAATTTTATAGTAGAATACTTACAAATTTAATTTTGCAAAGCTCTCTTGCGCATTATGCTTTTCTCGCTCATATGCACTTTCAACTTCTTTGAATTCATTCCTGATAATTTCCAAATCAGCAACAGCTTCTGCTTGACTGGCCTTTTCTACTTGCAAAGCTCCTTCAAGGTCTCGAATCCGTAACTACCAGATGACAGACAAGTAATTAAATCAAGCTAAGAAATGCTAGCAACAATCTTAAATTGAGTAGAATACTTTGTCAGTAACAGATTATCATTCATCCAACCACTTCTTTCTTCCTGCTTTGGCTTAAAAAAGAAAAATAAACAAATAAAAGACAGTTTATTCCCTTTCTCAATATGTTTAAATGAAAGGAGAAAGAGTAGAAGAATGAAGAGAAGAGTTAACTGTGTTAGATAGGCTGGTACAATATAACCCATTCTATCAAAGAAAAATAGATATATAGATACAACTCAATTTAAATTTTCAAAGTTTCAAATTTTTACCTACTAATCCATTCAGATACTTCTTTTATAAAACATAATAAATTAAATGTTTGGGTTTTTTAAGAGACAAGGTCTCACTTTGTCACCCAGACTGAAGTGCAGTAGGGTGATCATAGCTCACTGCAGCCTTGAATTCCTGGGCTCAAGTGATCCTCCCACCTCAGCTTCTCAAGTAGCTGGGACTACAGGTGCACACCACCATACCCAGCTAATTGTTTTATTTTTTGTAGAGATGGGGTTTTGCTATCTTGCCCAGGCTGGTCTTGAACTGCTAGCTTCAAGTGATCCTCCCACCTAAGCCTCCCAAAGCACTGAGATTACAGACATGCGCCACTGCTCCTGGCCTGGTTTTTGAAAACTAAAGGGAAGTATTCTTCCTCTCTTACAAGAAACATTATTACATGAGTATCTTTATAAGCCTAAGAAATTTAATAGATCTTTTTATTCCTGAGATTTCTTACTAAAGAAAAGTGATGTTCTTATTGTCAAACAATACTATTTGACTGAAATATTTATGGTTATAGTGATTTGATATCTGGGATTTACTTCAAAATAGTCTGGAGGCAGCCAGTGCCTGTAGTCCCAGCTACTTAGCAGGCTAAGGAGGGAGGATCGTTTGAGCCAGGGAGTCAGAAGCTGCAGTGGGCTGTGATTGCACCACTGCACTCCAGCCTGATTAACAGTGAGACCTTCCCTCAAAATAAAAAATTTAAAAAAAAATTTTTAAGTCTGAAACTGGGAGAGTTCTAGGAGGTAAGAGATAAAACACCACTGATGTGAGGAAAGTATTGAAGCTGGGTGATGGGTATGCGGGAAGTTCATTTTACTATTTTACTTTTGCATATATTTGAAATTCTACATAAAAAGACATTTTAAAACTATATTCCCAGGCCAAGGTGGGCAAATCACCTGAGGTCGGGAGTTCGAGACTAGCCTGACCAACATGGAGAAACCCCGTCTCTACTAAAACATACAAAATGAGCCAGGCATGGTGGTGTATGCCTGTAATCCCAGCCACTAGGGAGGCTGAGGCAGGAGAATCACTTGAACCTGGGAAGCGAAGGTTGCGGTGAGCCAAGATCGCGCCATTGCACCCCAGCCTGAGAAACAAGAGTGAAACCCTACCTCAAAAAAAAAAAAAAAACTATATTCCCTGTGTCCACCAACCATAGGATGAATAAAGAAGTGCATTCCAACAAAATAATTATATGTAGCTGTAAAAAGGCTACAAAACAACTCGTGTGAGTGTGTGTGTGTGTGTGTGTGTATAAATTTAAGGGCCTACAGGCCAAGCGCAGTGGCTCATGCCTGTAATCCCAACACTCAGGGAGGCGAGGCGAGCAGATCATTTGAGCTCAAGAGATTGAGACCAGCCTGGGAAATATGGTGAAACCCCGTCTCTACAAAAAATACAAAAATTAGCTGGGCGTGGTGTCACGTGCTTGTAATGCCGGCTACTTGGGGGACAGAGGCGGGCAGATCACTTGAGCTGGGGAAGTCAAGGCGGTAGTGAGCCAAGATTGCAACACTGCACCCCAGCCTGGGTGACAGAGCAAGACCCTGTCTCAAAAATAAATAAATTAAGGTGTAAAAGTGTAGTTTTGTTACCTGGATATATTGCATAGCAGTGAAGTCTGGATTTTTAGTGTAACCAACACCCAATAGTTTACACTGTACCCATTAAGTAATAGCTCAGCCCTCAACCCCATTTCCAGCCTCCTACCCTTTTGAGTCTCCAGTGACTATTAATCTACACTCTATGTCCATATATACACATTATTTAGCTCCCAATTCTAAGTGAGATCATGTGGTATTTGACTGTTTCTGAGTTGTTTCGCTTAAGATAATGACCTCCAGTTCCATCCATGTTGCTGTAAAATACATGAGTTTATTCTTTTTCCAAAACAACTATTAAGGCCGGGAGTGGTGGCTCACCCCTGTAATCCCAGCACTTTGGGAGGCAGAGGCGGGCGGATCCACGAGGTCAGGAGATCGAGACCATCCTGGCTAACACGTGAAACCCCGTCTCTACTAAAAATACAAAAAATTAGCCGGGCGTGGTAGCGGGCGCCCGTAGTCCCAGCTACTCAGGAGGCTGAGGCAGGAGAATGGCGTGAACCCGGGAGGCAGAGCTTGCAGTGAGCCAAGATCGGCGCCACTGCACTCCAGACTGGGCGACAGAGCGAGACTCCGTCTCAAAAAAAAAATTTTAAAAACTATTAAAAAGAAAATTCTCAGCTGGGTGCGGTGGCTCACGCATGTAATCCCGGCACTTTGGGAGGCCGAGGCGGGCGGATCCCGAGGTTAGGAGATCGAGACCATCCTGGCTAACACGGTAAAACCTCGTCTCTACTAAAAGTACAAAAAAATTAGCTGGGTGTGGTGGTGGGCGCCTGTAGTCCCAGCTACTCAGGAGGCTGAGGCAGGAGAATGGCATGAACCCGGGAGGCGGAGCTTGCAGTGAGCCAAGATCGCGCCACTGCACTCCAGCCTGGGTGACAGAGCAAGACTCCCTCTCCAAAAAAAAAAAAAAAGAAAATTCTCTATGTAGTTCTCCACATAGTGTTCAAGAACAATGTATTGCTAATATATGTTGAATATAGCAGGTTTCACATCAGTGTATATAGCATGCTACATTTGGGGTAAATAAGTGAAAATAATAAAAATAAGCAGGCAGGAGAGTAGAGGAATGGGAGGGACAGGAATAAAGCAAGAACTCTCAATCTAATATTGTTTTAATTTTTGAACTCTGTAGACAGTTTACCTTTTCAGAAAATAAAGTTTAAAAGAAAAATAGTTTCTTTTTAGAAAATAGTGCTCCCTCTCCCTCTCCCTCTCCCTCTCCCTCTCCCTCTCCCTCTCCCTCTCCCTCTCCCTCTCCCCCTCCCCTTTCTTCGGTCTCTCTCTCCTTCTTTTTTTGGTCTCCCACTATTATCGAAGCTGGACTGTACTGCCATGATCTCGGCTTGCTGCAACCTCCCTGCCTCGGGCTCCTGTGACTCTCCTGCCTCGGCCTGCCGAGTGCCTGGGATTGCAGGCGCGCGCCGCCACGCCTGAATGGTTTTTGTATTTTTGGTGGAGACGGGGTTTCGCCGTGTTGACCGGGCTGGTCTCCAGCTCCTGGCCTCGAGTGATCTGCCTGCCTCGGCCTCCCGAGGTGCTGGGATTGCAGACGGAGTCTCGCTAACTCAATGCTCAATGGTGCTCAGGCTGGAGTGCAGTGGTGTGATCTCGGCTCGCTGCAACCTCCACCTACCAGCCTCCTGCCTTGGCCTCTTAAAGTGCTAAGATTACAGCCTCTGCCCCGCCGCCACCCCGTCTAGGAAGTGAGGAGCATCTCTGCCTGGCCGCCCATCGTCTGGGATGTGAGGAGCCCCTCTGCCCGGCCGCCCTATCTGGGAAGTGAGGAGCGCCTCTGCCCGGCCGCCCATCATCTGGGATGTGAGGAGCGCCTCTGCCCGGCTGCCACCCCGTCTGGGAGGAAGTGAGGAGCGCCTCTGCCCGGCCGCCCCGTCTGGGAGATGAGGAGCACCTCTGCCCGGCCGCCCCGTATGGGAGGTGAGGAGCGCCTCTGCCTGGCCGCCACCCCGTCTGGGAGGAAGTGAGGAGTGCCTCTGCCCGGTTGCCCCATCTGGGAAGTGAGGAGCGCCTCTGCCTGGCCGCCACCCCGTCTGAGAAGTGAGGAGCGCCTCTGCCCGGCTGCCACCCCATATGGGAAGTGAGGAGCGCCTCTGCCCAGCCGCCCCTTCTGGGAGGTGAGGAGCGCCTCTGCCCAGCTGCCCCGTCTGGGAGGTGAGGAGTGCCTCTGCCCGGCTGCCACCCCGTCTGGGAGGAAGTGAGGAGCGCCTCTGCCCGGCTGCCCCGTCTGGGAGATGAGGAGCACCTCTGCCCGGCCGCCCCGTCTGGGAGGTGAGGAGCGCCTCTGCCTGGCCGCCACCCCGTCTGGGAGGAAGTGAGGAGCACCTCTGCCCAGCTGCCCCATCTGGGAAGTGAGGAGCGCCTCTGCCCGGCTGCCACCCACTATGGGAAGTGAGGAGCGCCTCTGCCCAGCCGCCCACTCTGGGAAGTGAGGAGCGCCTCTGCCCGGCCGCCCACTCTGGGAGGTGAGGAGTGCCTCTGCCCGGCCGCCCCGTCTGGGAAGGGAGGAGCGCCTCTGCCCGGCCGCCCCGTCTGGGAGGTGAGGAGGGCTTCTGCCTGGCCACTCCGTCTGGGAAGGGAGGAGCGCCTCTGCCCGGCCACCCCGTCTGGGAGGTGAGGAGCGCCTCTGCCCGGCCGCCACCCCATCTGGGAGGAAGTGAGGAGCGCCTCTGCCCGGCCGCCCCGTCTGGGAAGTGAGGAGCGCCTCTGCCTGGCTGCCACCCCGTCTGGGAGGAAGTGAGGAGCGCCTCTGCCCGGCTGCCCCATCTGGGAAGTGAGGAGCGCCTCTGCCTGGCCGCCCCGTCTGGGAGGAAGTGAGGAGCACCTCTGCCCAGCTGCCCCATCTGGGAAGTGAGGAGCGCCTCTGCCCGGCTGCCACCCACTATGGGAAGTGAGGAGCGCCTCTGCCCAGCCGCCCACTCTGGGAAGTGAGGGGCGCCTCTGCCCGGCCGCCCACTCTGGGAAGTGAGGAGCGCCTCTGCCCGGCCGCCCACTCTGGGAGGTGAGGAGGGCCTCTGCCTGGCCTCTCCGTCTGGGAAGGGAGGAGCGCCTCTGCCCGGCCGCCCCGTCTGGGAGGTGAGGCGCGCCTCTGCCCGGCCGTCACCCCATCTGGGAGGAAGTGAGGAGCACCTCTGCCCGGCCGCCCCGTCTGGGAGGTGAGGAGCACCTCTGCCTGGCCGCCACCCCGTCTGGGAGGAAGTGAGGAGCGCCTCTGCCTGGCTGCCCCATCTGGGAAGTGAGGAGCGCCTCTGCCCGGCCGCCCACTCTGGGAGGTGAGGAGCGCCTCTGCCTGGCCACTCCGTCTGGGAAGGGAGGAGCGCCTCTGCCCGGCCGCCCCGTCTGGGAGGTGAGGAGCGCCTCTGCCCGGCCGCCACCCCGTCTGGGTGGAAGTGAGGAGCACCTCTGCCCGGCCGCCCCGTCTGGGAAGTGAGGAGCGCCTCTGCCTGGCCGCCACCCCGTCTGGGAGGAAGTGAGGAGCGCCTCTGCCTGGCTGCCCCATCTGGGAAGTGAGGAGCGCCTCTGCCCAGCCGCCACACCGTCTGGGAAGTGAGGAGCGCCTCTGCCTGGCCACCCCGTCTAGGACGTGAGGAGCGCCTCTGCCCGGCCGCCCAGTCTGGGAAGTGAGGAGCGCCTCTGCCCAGCCGCCCTGTCTGGGAAGTGAGGAGCGCCTCTGCCCAGCCGCCCTGTCTGGGAGGTGAGGAGCGCCTCTGCCTGGCCGCCACCCCGTCTGGGAGGAAGTGAGGAGCGTCTCTGCCCGGCCGCCCCGTCTGGGAAGTGAGGAGCGCCTCTGCCCGGGCGGCCCCGTCTGGGAAGTGAGGAGCGCCTCTGCCCGGGCGGCTCCGTCGGGGAAGTGAGGAGCGCCTCTGCCCGGCCGCGCCGTCTGGGAGGAGAGGAGCGCCTCTGCCCGGCTGCCCTGTCTGGGAGGTGTACCCAACAGCTCCGAAGAGACAGCGACCATCGGGAGCGGGCCATGAGGATGATGGCGGTTTTGTTGAAGAGAAGGGGAGGAAGTGTGGGGAAAGGAAGGAGAGATCAGATTGTTGCTGTGTCTGTGTAGAAAGGGGTGGGCATAGGAGACTCCATTTTGTTCTGACTAGGAGAAGTTCTTCTGCCTTGGGATGCTGTTGATCTCCGGCCTTTCCCCCAGCCCCGTGCTCTCTGAAACATGTGCTGTGTCAACTCAGGGTTAAATGGATTAAGGGCGGTGCAAGATGTGCTTTGTTAAACAGGTGCTTGAAGGCAGCATGCTCTTTAAGAGTCATCACCACTCCCTAATCTCAAGTACCCAGGGGCACAAACACTGCAGAAGGCCGCAGGGTCCTCTGCCTAGGAAAACCAGAGACCTTTGTTCATGTGTTTATCTGCTGACCTTCTCTCCACTATTATCCTATGACCCTCCCATATCCCCCTCTCCGAGAAACACCCAAGAATCATCAATAAATACTTCATAAATTAAAAAAAAAAAAAAAAAGAAAATAGTTTAAAGAGGGGGTGGGGATAGAAAAAAAATGCTTCACATTAGACAGAAAATTGGCTTTAGAACCATAAAACTTGGGTTTGACACTGCCCAAACATGACAGATACTAGAATAAAACAAACAAACCCAGAAAACTCAGGCTGAATCCCAGATCTACAAAATTAACTAATGCGACTTTGGGCATATTACCAAAACTCCAAATATTTGAGGCTTCTCATCTATAAATAGTGAATAATAATAATGTCATCTAGACTATCTACTTTGCGGGGTGGCTACAAGGATCTAATCAGGCAATTTGTTGTTGTTGTTGTTGTTGTTGTTGTTGTTGAGATGGAGTCTCGTCGTGTCCCCCAGGCTGGAGTGCAGTGGTGCGATCTCGGCTCACTGCAATCTCCACCCCCTGGGTTCAAGCGATTCCCCTGCCTCAGCCTCCTGAGTAGCTGGGATTACAGGTGCCTGCCACCACACCCAGCTAATTTTTGTATTTTTTTTAGTAGAGACGGGGTTTCACCATGTTGGCCAGGCTGGTCCCAAACTCCTGACCTCCAGTGATTTGCCCACCTCAGCCTCCCAAAGTGCTGGGATTTCTGGCGTGAGCCACCGTACCCAACTGGCAATGTTTATTTAATCAATATTTATTAAGTACTTAATATATGCCAGTCAATATCCTAATGCTCAAGATACATACATTAATGAAAATACACAGTCTTAGCTCCTGAGGAGCTCATAGGCTTTAAGAGAACATAGACTGCAAAATGATATGGTATATCCTTCCTGTGACAGAGGCATGCACAAAGGTCCTGAATTCAAAGAAAAGTTATGGAACTCTGTGTGAGGCAAGCCTTACAGGAATGGCAACACACAACCTGAGTTAGGAAAGATAAACTCACCAGGAAACAAAGCCTAAGACACTATGAAAATGTTTCAACATTAATCCATAAAAATGATAATCACCAGAATTATTTTTAATTATCCAAAATTTCTGGAATAATTGAAATGTTTATTCTTTTTTGGGGAGGAGGGGGGATGGGGACAGAGTCTCACTCGGTCACCCAGGTTGGAGTGCAGTGGCACGATCTCGGCTCACTGCAACCTCCACCTGCTAGGCTCAAGCAATTCTCATGCCTCAGCCTCCAGAGTAGCTGGGACTACAGGCATGCGCCACCACACCCAGCTAACTTTAGTATTTTTAGCAGAGATGGGGTTTCGCCACATTGGCCAGACTGGTCTGGAACTCCTGGCCTCAAGTGATCTGCCCACCTCAGCCTCCCAAAGTGCTGGGATTACAGGTGTGAGCCACTACACCTGGCATGAAATGTTTATTCTTACACTAAAGTAACAGAGTAAAATAGATACGTACATACAACTAGATTTAAATTTTTTAATTGTACCTCTTAAACTCTATTTTTCTTTGTTATTTTGTCTAAATCCAATGTTTGTAAGTCAAATAGTAAATCTGGGAAATATTTTCTTCTTGTCTACATTGCTACCTTCTTTTAGAAAATAAGCACACTCAATCACAAATGGTAAACCAATCAATTGAAAGAAAAATAGACTACAAAAGAACAAATTTGAGTCAGCTCTTTTAAGTCTGCTTTCTTATTTTTATGCCAAAATATACAAACAAACTTAATAACACATTTCAAATACATATTCAACAGTAGTTTATAAGATGGTGATTAGTTACAGCTACTTAGTATTCTACTTTCCATTAAACTACTCTGAAACTGAATGGTAGTAGATGTACCTCACTGAAAATACTTGTAAATATTTATAGATTTATGACTCAAATATAAACTTTTCATTTTTTCTAAGTCATAGCACTGAGATATCAAATATTAATTTTAAACCATATAAGTAAACAATAGGTAATAATTTTCTTATAGTTATAGTAATCAACTATATATTCCCAGGGATGTATCACAACTACAATGAAAAACCTAATTTTGAAATTACATTTTTTTCATGAATTTAAAACTTCAGCCTATTTCTAAAAAGTCAAAAAACAGCATGTTAAGATGCTGGTGAGGCTGCTGAGAAAAGGAAATGTTTATATATTGTTGGTGAGAATGTAAATTAGTTCAGCCACTGTGGAAAGTGGAGTGGAGATTTCTCAAAGAACTCAGAACTACCATTTGATCCAGCAACCCCATTACTGGGTATGTATCCAAAAGAAAATGAATCATTCTACCAAAAAAATGCATGCACTTTTATGTTCATCACAGCACTATTCACAATAGCAAAGACATGGAATCAACACAGGTGCTCATCAATCAATGATGGATTGGATAAAGAAAATGTGGTACATATACACCATGGATTACTATGCAGCCATAAAAAAGAACAAAATCATGTCCTATGCTACAACATGGATGCAGCTGGAAGCCCTTATCCTAAGCAAATTAACAGAGGAACAGAAAACCAAACACCACATGTTCTCACTTACAAGTAGAAGCCAAATACTGGATACTTGTGGACATAAAGATGACAGCAATACACACTGGGGACTACTAGAGGGAAGAGGGCGGGAAGGGGGCAAGAGTTGAAAAATTAACGATTGGGTGCTATGCTGAATACCTGGGTGACAAAATCAATCATGCCCCAAACCTCAGCATCAGGCAATATACCCAGGTAACAAACTACACATGTACCCCCAGAATCTAAAATAAAAGCTGAAATCATAAAAGGAAACAAAGAAAAGAAAAGAAAAAGAAAACTTCAGTCTTATTACTTATTGATGCCATTTTGGTGACCCGATCTTAAAGAAAAGTATGCAAGTTGGCTTTAACAAACAGACATGCTCAAATATAGGGATCTGAGAATTTTTAGGTAAAAAGAACATTTCATTAAAGTCAAAAGTAAAAACATAAATTTTAATACAAAATCTTTACAAATACAGTTGCATCTTATATTAGGAGTTATTTAAAAAATAAGGTAAAACACTATAAATTCCATTAATTAAAACAAGATAGGAAAAAAGTCTAAGTCTTTAAAAATATAAATTAAATTAAGAAATTTAGACATATTAAAAGCAGTAGCTTTTAATATAAGTAGCTTTTGATGTAGATATCGGATCTAAGTTTTAGAAAAATAATTCTGGTAACTAACATTGGCAAATAAAGTAAGGGAGTGGTGATAGGAGGTTGGGTGAAGAGATAATAAACACCTAAATCAAGGCAATAACTTTTTTTAGTCTAAACTAGTTTTAATCTATCTGCTTATAGCTACTTTTCATTTACTGATTTTGGCAATCCCACCATCCTACTTGATATGAAATTCAAGAGCACAAATAAACTGAGATGATTTTCAAACTTGCTAAAGCCAAATAAGCTTAAAACTACTTTTTCTTCTGGAAATAAGTGCATATATTTTATTTTCATACAGTCTATTACATTTGTTCACAAAGTAGTGCTCAAACATAATAACTGACCAGCTAAATAACATGAAATAAGAACATCTTAACAGTTTATACTGAGAATCTAAGTTCATAAAGATACTTTCTACCTTCCTAGATTTAAGCAAACAAAAATACTATTATAGGTATACAATCTTCATTAATATCTTTAACAGAAGCATAACAAATACCATACTTATTAGATTTTAAAGCATATTATCAAAATGCTGAGAAAACATTTAAGCAAAAAGTCATAACTGTCTATAAAATATTAAAATCAAGAAAGTAACAGGTCCAACAAATCTCCTCCTACACAATTTCCTTAACTTTCCTAACACCTGGGAAACTGGCTGATCCAAGATAAGCTACTGTCAGGTGCTTGAGAGAATATAAAGAAAGGAACTGTTCACACAAAGCAGGATGACAAGAGTAAATGTACATTGTTCAGGTAACTTTGCATGACCATATCCTCAAAGGGCACTATGAACCTCTTAAACTGCTCCTCAAAGTCAACGTGTTCAAAACTCACCACTGTCTCTCTTCAGACTTCAGAGTTTTGACAGTCAACTGCATCTGCCCACTTTCACACATACTGCAAACCTTGGTGTTCTCTTCTACTGCTCCTTCCCTCCCCTCACACTGCAAATTAGTTACCTAAAATCATGAATTCTCAGTTTGTCCCCTGTATCTTTCCAATCACTGCTATTACCAATTACCACAAATTGGCAATTTAAAACAACATAAATGTATTATCTTACAGTTGTAGAGGTCAAAAGTCTGAAATGGGTCTTCTGGGGCTAAAGTCACAGTGTCAGCAAGACTCCATTCCTTCTGGAGACTCTAGAGAAGAAATCTCATCTTGCCTTTTCTAACTTATGGAGGCCACCCACATTCCTGGGCTCACGGTGACCTACTCTGACCTCTGCTTCTGTCATCACATCTCTGTCTCTGACTGTGACCCTCCTGCCTCCCTCTTATAAGGACTCTTATGATTACATCAGTCTAAACTAGATAAACTGGGACAAACTCCCATCTCAAGATCCTCAAATAAATCACATCTGCAAAGTCCCATTTGCCATGTAAGGTAATATATTCACAGGTTCTGAGGATAAGGATAGATGTGGATATATTTGAGGGACTGTTATTCTGACACAGGAGCCCTCTTTTCCATTGCTACAGTTGTTGCCTTGATTCAGGCGTTCATCATCTCTTCACCCAGCCTTCTATCTTCACTCCCTTCCTTTATCTACCAATATGGCACCAGAGTTATTTTCTTAAACTTAGATTTCATATCTGTCTGTCTCAAAAGCTGCAGTGGCTTTCCATTGCTTTCAAAATAAGTCTAAGTTTCTTAGCACGAAAAAGGACTTTCATAATTAGTCTTCATCATGCCTTTCCACCATTATCTTCAAACTTTTCCTTAAGCTCTACCACTCAACACTGCCAAGTACTCCTCAAAAAGAAACAAGTACATTTTATTTAGTGGCTTTATCCAAGCAGTTGTTTAGAACAGTGGTCAGTAAACATTTTCTGCAAAGGGCCACAGAGTAAGTATTGTAGTTTTGTGGACCATAAGATCTGTCTCGACAAGCAGCCATAAACAGACTTGGCCCATGGGCAGTAGTGTGCCAACCCCTAATAAAATGCTCTGCTCTCACTTTTCTTAGAAATTCCTTCTCATTCTCTAAGGCATAGCAAAAAGGATAATTTCCTTAGGAGGCCTCCATTTAATTCCCCTCCCAGATTTAATCCTTTTCTTTATTATATTTCCATTGTATTTCAGTATTTTGTACATCTATGTAAGCATCTATATATCTGGAGATACATCTATAGTATCTCGGATAATGAAATGTAAGTTACAAAAGGAGCTCATTCATCTTTACACCTTCAGCTCTTAATATAGTGATATGTATAGGATATGCACTCAATAAATAACATGCACATTTTTTCAATGTTCTCAAAAAGAAATCCATCCCACAGCTGTAGGAAAAAAGAACACTCTAATTTGCAAATTTCTTTGTAGACTGCCAGGTAAGTTCTCTGTCACAACTACTCCACTCTGCCACAAAAGCAGCTATGGACAAGACAAAACTTCACAAGAACAGACAGTGGGTGAGACCTGGCCTGTAGGCTATAGTGTGCCAACTCCTCCACTAAGGTAGCATATCTCAACTGCATCCTAACCTTATACACAATAATGAGTGTCATAACAATATGTTACCCATTTTCAATGCACACCTTTGTTCTCTGAACATAATGCTGTTTTTCCCAGCTGTTATAACACAAACTAAGAAAATGCAGACCAAAATATTCATTTACATTTTACCTGAATAATTTCAGAATTAAATTTTGATTCCAAATGCGCTGCTCTTTCGGCTTCAATGTTTTCTTCTAATTTCCTCACTCTTAGAGTAGTTGCCTGAAAACAAATTAAAAGTTTAAATTCACAAACATTGGTATTTAAAGAAGATATGGATCACCACAGTCCAGAATTATAACTAACACTTTACGTTAGTCGACCTGCAGCCTCATTTTTTTTTTTCTTTGCAAGAATGGAATGTAAAATTCATGCTCAGGAAGAATGCTCCCAGAGCTTGCTTTTTTTTTTCTTTACACTTTATAGAGGTATAACTTATATATAGTAACCTACACAGTGAAAATATACTTTTTGATAAATTTTTATACACACACACACACACAAACACGTACACACCCATTAAATCACTGCCACAATCAATATAGGAAACACTTCCATCACCCTTAAAAGATTCCTTATGTCTCTTAGTAATGCCTTCCTCCAGCCCTCACCACTCCACCACATACCCAAGTAATCACGAATCTGCTTTTTGTCACTATAGAGCAGTTAGTATTTTCTGGAGTTGTATATAAATTGAATCATATATTATGCTTTTTATTGCCAGGCTTCTTTTCCCTTACATAATTATTTTGAGACCCATCCATGTGGTTGCATGCATCAACAGTTCATTCATTTTCATTGTTAAATAGTGTTCCACTTTATTAATACACCACAACTGGTTTATCTGTTCACCTACTGATGGACATTTGAGTTGTTTCCAGTTTAGGCAATTACAAATAAAGCTGCTATGAGCATTTGTGTGCAAGACTTTGTAGAGACACACACTTTCATTTCTCTGGGGTAAATAGGGAAGAATGGAATGAATGGGTGAGATGATAGGTACATATTGATTTTTTTTTTTTTTGAGACAGAGTCTTGCTCTGTCACCCAGGCTGGAGTGCAGTGGCGCCATCTAGGCTCACTGCAAGCTCTACCTCGCGGGTTCACACCATTGTCCTGCCTCAGCCTCCCAAGTAGCTGGGACTACAGGCACCGGCCACCATGCCCAGCTAATTTTTTGTATTTTTAGTAGAGACGAGATTTCACCGTACTAGCCAGGATGGTCTTGATCTCCTGATCTTGTGATCCTCCCGCCTCGGCCTCCCAAAGTACTAGGATTACAGGCGTGAGCCACCGCACCCAGCCATATTGAATATTTTAAGAAAATGCCACACTGTTTTCCAAAGCGATGGTGACAATTTACATTCCTAACAGCAATGTATGAAATGTTCCATTGTTCCACATCCTCACCAACACTTGGTACGGTCATTTTTTGTTTTTGGTTTCTTGAAGTTTTACAGACAATCAAATACGCATGTAGCGGTTATCTCATTTTAGTTTTAATTTGCGTTGCCCCAATGACTAATGACACTGAGCATCTTTTCATGTACCTATTTGCCAACTGTATATCTTCTTTGATGAAGTGTATGTTCAAATATTTTCACCATTTTTTAATTGGGCTGTTTATTTTCATATTACTGAGCTTTAAAAGTTCATTATACAATCTGAAAACAAGTCCTTTGTTAGATACATGATTTGCAAATATTTTCTCCCAGTCTACATCCTGTCTTCTCATTCTCTTAACAGTATCACTTGCAAAGCAAAACTTTTCATTATGATGAAGTCTAATTTATCAGTTTTTCAGGCAAGAGTCAGTTTCTGGACAGAGGCAGAAGTCAAGATCTTTATTTGAGAATACAATTTTTGTTCAAAAATGCAACCCTGGGAAGTAGCAGATTACTAGTCCCAAAGAGGGAATTGGTCATGACCAAAAATCTGTTGGGGACAGAAAAATAGAACTATGGGAACACCCAGCATGTCTCAACATAACAGTAGCAAAGAAAAGCCATGCCTAGAGTCCTGTCTGTCAATGGGGTCATTCAATAGGGACAGAAAAAGGCATTACTAATTTGATTTCCCTTCCTAGATGAAATTTGGTGAAAAAATTAATTAATATATTCATTATATTTACTAAACGATTTACCCTAAGCCAAGTTTTTTTTTTCTATACTTTGTTCGACGGTGCATGTGTACAATGTGCAGGTTAGTTATATATGTATACGTGTGTCATGTTGGTGTGCTGCACCCATTAACTCGTCATTTAACACTAGGTATATCTGCTAATGCTATCCCTCCCCACTCCCCTGACCACACAACAGGCCCCAGTGTGTGTGATGTTCCCCTTCATGTGTCCATGTGTTCTCACTGTTCAATTCCCACCTGAGAGTGAGAACATGCAGTGTTTGGTTTTTTGTCCTTGCAATAGTTTGCTCAGAATGATGGTTTCCAGCTTCATCCATGTCCCTACAAAGGACATGAACTCATCCTTTTTTATGGCTGCATAGTATTCCATTGTATATATGTGTCACATTTTCTTAATCCAGTCTATCATTGTTGGACATTTGGGTTGGTTCCAAGTCTTTGCTATTGTGAATAGTGCCGCAATAAACATACGTGTGCATGTGTCTTTACAGCAGCATGATTTATAATCCTTTGGGTATATACCCAGTAATGGGATGGCTGGGTCAAATGGTATTTCTAGTTCTAGATCCCTGAGGAATCGCCACACTGACTTCCACAATGGTTGAACTAGTTTACAGTCCCACCAACAGTGAAAAAGTGTTTCTATTTCTTCACATCCTCTATAGCACCTGTTGTTTCCTGACTTTTTAATGATCACCATTCTAACTGCTGTGAGATGGTATCTCATTGTGGTTTTGATTTGCATTTCTCTGATGGCCAGTGATGATGAGCATTTTTTCATGTGTCTGTTGGCTGCATAAATGTCTTCTTTTGAGAAGTGTCTGTTCATATCCTTCACCCCCCTTGTTGATGGGGTTGTTTTTTTCTTGTAAATTTGTTTCAGTTCTTTGTAGATTCTGGATGTTAGCCATTTGTCAGATGAGCAGATTGCAAAAATTTTCTCCCATTCTGTAGGTTACTTGTTCACTCTGATGGTAGTTTCTTTTGCTGTGCAGAAGCTCTTTAGTTTAATTAGATCCCATTTGTCAATTTTGGCTTTTGTTGCCATTGCTTTTGGTGTTTTAGACATGAAGTCCTTGCCCATGCCTATGTCCTGAATGGTATTGCCTAGGTTTTCTTCTAGAGTTTTTATGGTTTTAGGTCTAACATTTAAGTCTGTAATCCATCTTGAATTAATTTTTGTACCAGGTGTAAGGAAGGGATCCAGTTTCAGCTTTCTACATATGGCTAGCCAGTTCTCCCAGCACCATTTATTACATAGGGAATCCTTTCCCCATTTCTTGTTTTTGTCAGGTTTGTCAAAGATCAGATGGTTGTAGATATGCAGCATTATTTCCGAGGGCTCTGTTCTGTTCCATTGGTCTATATCTCTGTTTTGGTATCAGTACCATGCTGTTTTGGTTACTGTAGCCTTGTAGTATAGTTTGAAGTCAGGTAGCGTGACGCCTAGAGCTTTGTTCTTTTGGCTTAGGATTGACTTGGTAATGCAGGCTCTTTTTTGGTTCATTATGAACTTTAAAGTAGTTTTTTTCCAATTCTGTGAAGAAAGTCATTAGTACCTTGATGGGGATGGCATTGAATCTATAAATTACCTTGGGCAGTATGGTCATTTTCACGATATTGATTCTTCCTACCTATGAGCATGGAATGTTCTTCCATTTGTTTGTATCCTCTTTTATTTCATTGAGCAGTGGTTTGTAGTTCTCCTTGAAGAGGTCCTTCACATCCCTTGTAAGTTGGATTCCTAAGTATTTTATTCTCTTTGAAGCAATTGTGAACGGGAGTTCACTCATGATTTGAATCTCTGTTTCTCTGTTATTGGTGTATAAGAATGCTTGTGATTTTTGCACATTGATTTTGTATCCTGAGACTTTGCTGAAGTTGCTTATCTGTTTAAAGAGATTTGGGGCTGAGACGATGGGGTTTTCTAGATATACAATCATGTCATCTGCAAACAGGGACAATTGGACTTCCTCTTTTCCTCATTGAGTATCCTTTATTTCCTTCTCCTGCCTGATCGCCCTGGCCAGGACTTCCAACACTATGTTGAATAAGAATGGCGAGAGAGGGCATCCCTGACTTGTGCCAGTTTTCAAAGGGAATGCTTCCAGTTTTTGCCCATTCAGTATGATATTGGCTGTGGGTTTGTCATAAATAGCTCTTCTTATTTTGAGATACGTCCCATGAATACCTAATTTATTGAGAGTTTTTAGCATGAAGTGTTGTTGAATTTTGTCAAAGGCCTTTTCTGCATCTATTGAGATAATCAGGTGGTTTTTGCCATTGGTTTTGTTTATATACTGGATTACATTTATTGATTTGCGCATGTTGAACCAGCCTTGCATCCCAGGGATAAAGCCCACTTGATCACGGTGGATAAGCTTTTTGATGTGCTGCTGGATTCGGTTTGCCAGTATTTTATTGAGGATTTCTTCATCGATGTTCATCAGGGATATTGGTCTAAAATTCTCTTTTTTTGTTGTGTCTCTGCCAGGCTTTGGTATCAGGATGATGCTGGCCTCATAAAATGAGTTAGGGAGGATTCCCTCTTTTCTATTGATTGGAATAGTTTCAGAAGGAATGATACCAACTCCTCCTTGTACCTCTGTGAATCCATCTGGTCCTGGACTTTTTTTGGTTGGTAAGCTATTAATTATTGCCTCAATTTCAGAGCCTGTTATTGGTCTATTCAGAGATTCAAATTCTTCCTGGTTTAGTCTTGGGAGGGTGTATGTGTCCAGGAATTTATCCATTTCTTCTAGATTTTCTAGTTTATTTGCGCAGAGGTGTTTATACTGTTCTCTGATGGTAGTTTGTATTTCTGTGGGATCGGTGGTGATATCCCCTGTATCATTTTTAATTGTGCCTATTTGATTCTTCTCTCTTTTCTTCTTTATTAGTCTTGCTAGCAGTCTACCAATTTTGTTGATCTTTTCAAAAGACCAGCTCCTGGATTCATGGATTTTTTGAAGGATTTTTTGTGTCTCTATTTCCCTCAGTTCCGCTCCGATCTTAGTTATTTCTTGCCTTCTGCTAGCTTTTGAATGTGTTTGCTCTTGCTTCTCTAGTTCTTTTAATTGTGATGTTAGGGTGTCAATTTTAGATCTTTCCTGCTTTCTCTTGTGGGCATTTAGTGCTATAAATTTCCCTCTACACACTGCTTTGAATGTGTCCCAGAGATTCTGGTATGTTGTGTCTTGGTTCTCATTGGTTTCAAGGAACATCTTTATTTCTGCCTTCATTTTGTTATGTCCCCAGTAGTCATTCAGGAGCAGGTTGTTCAGTTTCCATGTAGTTGAGCGGTTTTGAGTGAGTTTCTTAATCCTGAGTTCCAGTTTGATTGCACTGTGGTCTGAGAGACAGTTTGTTATAATTTCTGTTCTTTTACATTTGCTGAGGAATGCTTTACTCCAACTATGTGGTCAATTTTGGAGTAAGTGTGGTGTGGTGTGGTGCTGAAAAGAATGTATATTCTGTTGATTTGGCATGGAGAGTTCTGTAGATGTCTATTACGTCCACTTGGTGCAGAGCTGAGTTCAATTCCTGGATATCCTTGTTAACTTTCTCTCTAGTTGATCTGTCTAATGTTGACAGTGGGGTGTTAAAGTCTCCCATTATTATTGTGTGGGAGCCTAAGTCTCTTTGTAGGTCTCTAAGGACTTGCTTTATGAATCTGGGTGCTCCTGTATTGGGTGCATATATATTTAGGATAGTTAGCTCTTCTTGTTGAATTGATCCCTTTACCATTATGTAATGGCCTTCTTTGTCTCTTTTGATCTTTGTTGGTTTAAAGTCTGTTTTATCAGAGACTAGGATTGCAACCCCTGCCTTTTTTTGTTTTCCATTTGCTTGGTAGATCTTCCTCCATCCCTTTATTTTGAGCCTATAGGTGTCTCTGCACGTGAGATCGGTTTGCTGAATACAGCACACTGATGGGTCTTGACTCTTTATCCAATTTGCCAGTCTGTGTCTTTTAATTGGAGCATTTAACCCATTTACATTTTAAGTTAATATTGTTATGTGTAAATTTGATCCTGTCATTATGATGTTAGCTGGTTATTTTGCTAACATCCCTTTATTTTGAACCTATGTATGTCTCTGCACGTGAGATGGGTTTCCTGAATACAGCACACTGATGGGTCTTGACTCTTTATCCAATTTGCCAGTCTGTGTCTTTTAATTGGAGCATTTAGCCCATTTACATTTAAGGTTAATATTTTATGTGTGAATTTGATCCTGTCATGATGTTAGCTGGTTGCTTTGCTTGTTAGTTGATGCAGTTTCTTCCTAGCCTTGATGGTCTTTACAATTTGATATGTTTTTGCAGCGGCTGGTACCAGTTGTTCCTTTCCATGTTTAGTGCTTCCTTCAGGAGCTCTTGCAGGGCAGGCCTGGTGGTGACAAAATCTCTCAACATTTGCTTATCTGTAAAGGATTTTATTTCTCCTTCACTTATGAAGCTTAGTTTGGCTGGATATGAAATTCTGGGTTGAAAATTCTTTTCTTTAAGAATGTTGAATATTGGCCCCCACTCTCTTCTGGCTTGTAGAGTTTCTGCCAAGAGATCTGCTGTTAATCTGATGGGCTTCCCTTTGTGGGTAACCTAACCTTTCTCTCTGGCTGCCCTTAACATTTTTATCTTCATTTCAACTTTGGTGAATCTGACAATTATGTGTCTTGGAGTTGCTCTTTTCGAGGAGTATCTTTGTGGCGTTCTCTGTATTTCCTGAATTTGAATGTTGGCCTGCCTTGCTAGACTGGGGAAGTTCTCCTGGATAATATCCTGCAGAGTGTTTTCCAACTCGGTTCCATTCTCCCCATCACTTTCAAGTACACCAACCAGGCGTAGATTTGGTCTTTTCACATAGTCCCATATTTCTTGGTGGCTTTGTTCATTTCTTTTTATTCTGTTTTCTCTAAACTTCTCTTCTTGCTTCATTTCATTCATTTGATCTTCCATCACTGATACTCTTTCTTCCAGTTGATCGAGTCGGCTACTGAGGCTTGTGCATTTGTCACGTACTTCTCATGCCGTGGTTTTCAGCTCCATCAGGTCCTTCAAGGACTTCTCTGCATTGGTTATTCTAGTTAGCCATTCACCTAATTTTTTTTCAAGGTTTTTAACTTCTTTGCGATGGGTTCGAACTTCCTCCTTTAGCTCAGAGTAGTTTGATCGTCTGAAGCCTTCTTTTCTCAACTCGTCAAAGTCATTCTCTGTCCAGCTTTGTTCCATTGCTGGTGAGGAGCTGAGTTCCTTTGGAGGAGGAGAGGCGCTCTGATTTTTAGAGTTTCCAGTTTTTCTGCTCTGTTTTTTCCCCATCTTTGTGGTTTTATCTACCTTTGGTCTTTGATGATGGTGACGTACAGATGAGGTTTTGGTGTAGATGTCCTTTCTGTTTGTTAGTTTTCCTTCTAACAGTCAGGACCTTCAGCTGAAGGTCTGCTGGAGTTTGCTGGAGGTCCACTCCAGAGTCTGTTTGCCTGGGTATCAACGGCGGAGGCTGCAGAACAGCGGATATTGGTGAACAGCCAATGTTGCTGCCTGATCGCTCCTCTGGAAGTTTTGTCTCAGAGGAGTACCCGGCCATGTGAGGTGTCAGTCTGCCCCTACTGGGGGGGTGCCTCCCAGTTAGGCTACTCAGGGGTCACAGATCCACTTGAGGAGGCAGTCTGTCTGTTCTCAGATCTCCAGCTGCATGCTGGGAGAACCACTACTCTCTTCAAAGCTGTGAGACAGGGACATTTAAGTCTGCAGAGGTTTCTGAAGCCTTTTGTTTGGCTATGCCCTGCCCCCAGAGGTGGAGTCTACAGAGGCAGGCAGGCCTCCTTGAGCTGCGGTGGGCTCCACCCAGTTCCAGCTTCCCTGCCACTTTTTTTTACCCACTCAAGCCTCGGCAATGGCAGGTGCCTCTCCTCTAGCCTCGCTGCCGCCTTGCAGTTTGATCTCAGACTGCTGTGCTAGCAATGAGCGAGGCTCTGTGGGCGTAGGACTCTCCAAGCCAGGTGCAGCATATAATCTCCTGGTGGGCTGTTTGCTAAGACCGTTGGAAAAGCGCAGTATTAGGGTAGGAGTGACCTGATTTTCCAGGTGCCGTCTGTCACCCCTTTCTTTGACTAGGAAAGAGAATCCCCTGACCCCTGCACTTCCTGGGTGACGCGATGCCTTGCCCTGCTTCAGCTCATGCTCGGTGCACTGCACCCACTGTCCTGCACCCACTTTCCAACACTCCTCAGTGAGATGAACCCAGTACCTGAGTTGGAAATGCAGAAATCACCCGTCTTCTGCCTTCTGCGTCGCTTGCACTGGGAGCTATAGACTGGAGCTGTTCCTATTCGGCCATCTTGGCTCCACCCGCTTAGCCAAGTTTTTATTAATGTTCAACTTGATTAATCTGACTTTCCTTCTCTCCCACCATTTCTTTTTGTTTACAAACACGGTAATGGATCACAATGAAAAGAAATATAAATAAAAACTGAATAATCCACAAACTAATCAAGCAGTCTGTGAATAACTAAGAAATGACTATATTTCTTTCTGGCCAAATCATTCCCATAATGATTATCATAGTGAAGAGCATAAACACAAACATCCCTTCTTCTCTAGAGGCCTTTGTAGATGCACCTAGTTCTGATGGCCTTCACAGTCATGGAGTAATCCTGCTTCAGGATATAATCACTCTGTGTTTTCCAAACATGAAATTCACAAAATATTCTTTTACAATGAATTGTTTGCTTTATTTAGATTCTACAACCCTATTGAAAATATTTCTTAATGAGTTATTACACGAGAAAATAGTTTTGTTTTTTGTTTTTACAGAAAGCAATAAATCCAAATACGATCCTTTTGGGTCTCAAGGTAATTTAAATCCAAAGGATGAAATAATACTTTGAGTAAAATCTGACATTTATAATTTATACTACTAGAGTGTTTAAAAATAACAGGCATTCTGCTGAAAGGTGAAACTAGTAAATATTCACAGTTTTGTCTGAAGACTCAAAACACTCTGAAAATCAAGAAGTGAGGACATTTGGATATCTGATGTAACTAAGGAATTATTATTACTTTTTAGGTGTGATAATGATTAGTATTTTTTTAAACCCCAATCTTTGGGCCAGGCACAGTGGCCCCCTTCACTTTGGGAAGCTGAGGTGAGAGGACTGCTTGGGGCCAAGAGTTTGAGACCAGCCTGGGAGACCAGCCTGGGCAACAGAGAAAGACCGCATCTCTATAAAAGAATTAACTAAGTAAATTTTTTTATTAATAAATAAAATAAACCCTTACCTTTTAAAAAATACATACTGCAGTGTTCAGGGATGAAACTATATAATGTCTAGATATGGTTTAAAATAATCAAACTGGGAAGGAGTGGGGGTTGGTGTTCATAAAATAAGATTGGTCATAAGCTGATAACTGTTGAAGCTAAATCATAGGTACATGGGGGTTCATTGTAATATTCTTTCTACTTTCATGTATGTGTGAAATTTTCCATATTGAGAAACATTTTTTAAACAACAAAAGCAAAGTTATTAAAGTTAAGGGGGAAGTATGGCAATGGTATCATTATTTACCCAATTAACAAAATTAGGCCAGGCACAGTGGCTCACACTTGTAATCCCTGCACTTTGGAAGGCCAACTCGGGCAGATCACTTGAGCCCAGGAGTCCCTGGCCAGCCTGGGCAACATGGTGAAGCACCAAGTCTACAAAAATAATACAAAAATTAGCCAGGCATGGTGGTGCACACCTGTAGTCCCAGCTACTTGGGAGGCTGAGGTGGGAGGATCACTTGAGCCTAGGAAGTCAAGGCTGCAGTGAGCTGTCATTGTGCTACTGCACTCCAACCTAGGCAACGGGAACGAGACCCCGTCTAAAAAAATATAGGTATATATTTTGACAATGATAACAACAAAAAACCATTAGAATGAATTAAGACTTTCATGACTATACAGAAAAAGTAAATGGGAAGGGAGAGTTTAACTCAAACTATTCCTACATACATTGCTGACGTGATAAGATAAGGCAAAGAAAATATTCCCCACATAGTCACTTTTTTCCCACCCTTCTCAAAAAATGTTTCCACAGAATACCAGTCCCATAGGATGTTGTTAGCTATTATATAAAAAAGCAATTTCATCATCAGAAGCATGTGAGAAACACAAAATTAAGCCAAACAATTTTCTTTACTAAAGACTTATCAAAACGTTAACATGACAATCTTGAAAAAGAAGAATAAAGATGGAAGACATATGTCAAATTGCAAAACTCACTACAAAGCTACAGTGATCAGCCGAGCATGGTGGCTCACGCCTGTAATCCCAGCACTTTGGGAGGCTGAGACAGGCGGACAGTTTGAGCCCAGGAGTTCAAGACCAGCCTGGGCAACATGGTAAAAACCTGTCTCTATCAAACAAAAACAAAAAACAAAAATTAGCCAAGTGTGGTGGTGGCCACCTGTAATCCCAGCTACAAGGGAGGCTAAGGTGAGAGAATGGCTTGAGCCTGGGAGGCAGAGGTTGCAGTAAGCAAAGATTCAGCCAGGTGACAGAGCCAGACTCTGTCTCAGAAAAAAAAAAAAAAAGCTACAATAATCAAAACAATGTGGTACCAGCAAAAAGATACACATATAGATTCATATAGATCCACAGAAAGGAACTGACAGTCCAGAAATAAACCCACGAATGGGTGGTCAATTTATTTTTGACAATGGTGCCATCACCACTCAATGGAAAAGATTCATCTTTTCATTAAATGATGCTGAGACAATTGGATATAAATAGGCAAAAGAATAAATTTGGATCCCATACCTCATATCATATAAAAAAATAAATTCTACATGGATCAATGACCTAATATATGAGCTAAAAACCATAAAACTCTTAGAAGAAAACATAGGGGTAAATCTTCATAGTCTAGGCAACATAGTGAAACCTGGTCTCTACAAAAAAATTAAATTAGCCGGGTGTGGTGAGGCGCACTTATGGTCCCAGCTACTTGGGAGGCTAAAGTGGAAAGGACGGCTTGGGCCTAGGAGGTTGAGACTTCAGTGAGCTGAAATCATGCCACTGCACTCCAGCCTGGGCAACAGAGCAAGACCCTGTCTCAAAAAAAACCAAAAATCTTCATGACCTTAGATTTGGCAATGGATTCTTAGATAGCAAAAGCACAAGCATAAATAAACAAACAAACAAACAACTTCATAAAAATTAAAAACTTATTACAACACTATTCACAATAGCAAAGATATGTATCAACCTAGGTGTCCATCAACAAATGAATAAAGAAAGTGGGTTATACATACACAATGGAACACTACTTGGCCATAAAAAAAAGAATGAAATCCTGTCATTTGCAGCAATATGAATGGAACTAGAGGTCATTATATTAAGTAAAATAAGCCAGGCATAAAAAGACAAATATCACGTGTTCTCACTCATATGTGAGAGCTAAAAATGTTAATCTCGGCTGCGCATGGTGGCTCATGCCTGTAATCCTAGCACTTTGGAAGGCTGAGGTGAGAGGATTGCTTGAGCTCAGGAGTTCAAGACTAGTCTGAGCAAAATCTCTATAAAAAAGTGAGACCTCATCTCTATTAAAAAAAAAAAATTATAGGCCAGGCACGGTGGCTCACGCCTGTAATCCCGGTACTTTGGGAGGCCAAGGCGGGCAGATCACCTGAGGTCAGGAGTTCAAGACCAGGCTGGCCAACATGGCGAAACCCCGTCTCTAATAAAAATACAAAAATTACCTAGGTGTCATGGCGGGTGCCTGTAATCCCAGCTACTCAGGAGGCTGAGGCAGGAGAATCACTTGAAACCGGGAGGTGGAAGTTGCAGTGAGTGGCGATTGCACACTGCACTCCAGCCTGGGTGACAGAGTGAGACTTCATCTAAAAAAAAAAAAAAAAAATTCTGAAAAATTAAAAAATAAAAATAAAAAAAAGTTAATCTCAAGGAGGTAGAGAGTACAATGACAGTTAGGGTAGTTATCAGAGGCTGGAAAGGGTGTCAGGGTGTGGGTGGCAGGGCAGACAGATTGACTGATGGGTACAAACAGAGTTAGAAGGAATAAGTTCTAATGTTAGATAGCAGAGTAGAGTGACTATAGTTAACAATGTATTGTATATTTCAAAATAGCTGGAAGAGAGATCTTGAAACATTCCTAACACATAGAAATGATCAATGTTCAAGATGATGGATAGCCTAACTACTGACTTGAAAATTTCATTCTATGCACATTAAAAAAATCACATGTACACCATAAATATGTATAAATTTTATGTAACAATACGAAATTAAAACTAAAAGAAAAAAACATGTATCAAAGGGCTTTATTAGGAAAATGAAAAGATAACCTAAAGAATGAGAGAAAATACTTAAAAATCATATATCTGAGCATGGTCTAGTATCCAGAATAACAAAAGAAATCATACAATAAAAAGACAACTCAAAATATGAGTACAGGACTTAGACATTTGTCTAAAAAAGATATGTAAATGACCAATAACTACATGAAATGATACTCAACACTATTAGTCACTGGGGAAATGAAAACTAAAAACACGAAGAGATACCTTCACACCCACTAGATGGCTATAATTTATTTTTTTCTTTTTTATTATACTTTAAGTTCTAGGGTACATGTGCACAACGTGAAGGTTTGTTACATATGTATACATGTGCCATGTTGGTGTGCTGTACCCATTAACTCATCATTTACATTAGGTATATCTCTTAATGTTATCCCTCCCCCATCCCTCCACCACACGACAGGCCCCATTGTGTGATGTTCCCCTTCCTGTGTCCAAGTGTTCTCATTGTTCAATTCCCACCTATGAGTGAGAACATGCGGTGTTTGGTTTTTTGTCCCTGCAAGAGTTTGCTCAGAATGATGGTTTCCAGCTTCATCCATGTCCCTACAAAGGACATGAACTCATCCTTTTTTATAGCTGCATAGTATTCCACGGTGTATATGTGCCATATTTTCCTAATCCAGTCTATCATTGTTGGACATTTGGGTTGGTTCCAAGTCTTTGCTATTGTGAATAGTGCCGCAATAAACATACGTGTGCATGTGTCTTTATAGAAGCATGATTTATAATCCTTTGGGTATACACCCAGTAATGGGATGGCTGGGTCAAACCACATTTCTAGTTCTAGATCCTTGAGGAATCGCCACATTGTCTTAAACAATGGTTAAATTAGTTTACAGTCCTTCCAACAGTGTAAAAGTGTTCCTATTTCTCCACATCCTCTCTAGCACCTGTTGTTTCCTGACTTTTTAATGATCGCCAATCTAACTGGTGTGAGATGGGTATCTCATTGTGGTTTTGATTTGCATCTCTGATGGCCATTGATGATGAGCATTTTTTCACGTGTCTGTTGGCTGCATAAATGTCTTCTTTTGAGAAGTGTCTGTTCATATTCTTCACCCAGTTTTGGATGGGATTGTTTGTTTTTTTCTTGTAAATTTGTTGGAGTTCATTGTAGATTCTGGATATTAGCCATTTGTCAGATGAATAGATTGCAAAAATTTTCTCCCATTCTGTAGGTTGCCTGTTCACTCTGATGGTAGCTTATTTTGCTGTGTAGGAGCTCTTTAGTTTAATTAGATCCCATTTGTCAATTTTGGCTTTTGTTGCCATTGCTTTTGGTGTTTTAGTCATGAAGTCCTTGCCCATGCCTATGTCCTGAATGGTATTGCCTAGGTTTTCTTCTAGGGTTTTTATGGTTTTAGGTCTAACATTTAAGTCTTTAATCCATCTTGAATTAATTTTTGTATAAGGTGTAAGGAAGGGATCCAGTTTCAGCTTTCTACATATGGCTAGCCAGTTTTCCAAGCACCATTTATTAAATAGGGAATCCATTGCCCATTTCTTGCTTTTGTCAGGTTTGTCAAAGATCAGATGGTTGTAGGTGTGTGGTATTATTTCTCAGAGCTCTGTTCTGTTCCATCGGTCTACGTCTCTGTTTTGGTACCAGTATCATGCTGTTTTTGTTACTGTAGCCTTGTAGAATAGTTTGAAGTCAGGTAGCATGATGTCTCTAGCTTTGTTCTTTCGGCTTAGGATTGTCTTGGCAATGCGGGCTCTTTTTTGGTTTCATATGAACTTTAAAGTAATTTTTTCCAATTCTGTGAAGAAAGTCATTGGTAGGTTGATGGGGATGGCATTGAATCTATAAATTACCTTGGGCAGTATGGCCATTTTCACGATATTGATTCTTCCTATCCATGAGCATGGAATGTTCTTCCATTTGTTTGTGTCCTCTTTTATTTTGATGAGCAGTGGTTTGTAGTTCTCCTTGAAGTTTTTCACATCCCTTGTAAGTTGATTCCTAGGTATTTTATTCTGTTTGTAGCAATTGTGAATGGGAGTTCACTCATGATTTGGCTCTCTGTTTGTCTGTTATTGGTGTATAAGAATGCTTGTGATTTTTGCACATTGATTTTGTATCCTGAGACTTTGCTGAAATTGCTTATCAGCTTAAGGAGATTTTGGGCTGAGACAATGGGGTTTTCTAAACATACAATCATGTCATCTACAAATAGGGACAATTTGACTTCCTCTTTTCCTCATTGAATATCCTTTATTTCCTTCTCCTGCTTGATTGCCCTGGCCAGAACTTCCAACACTACGTTGAATAGGAATGGTGAGAGAGAGCATCCCTGTTTTGTGCCAGTTTTCAAAGGGAATGCTTCCAGTTTTTGCCCATTCAGTATGATATTGGCTGTGGGTTTCTCATAAAGAGCTCTTATTATTTTGAGATACGTCCCATGAATACCTAATTTACTGAGAGTTTTTAGCATGAAGGGCTGTTGAATTTTGTCAAAGGCCTTTTCTGCATCTATCGAGATAATCAAGTGGTTTTTGTCTTTGGTTCTGTTTATGTGATGGATTACGTTATTGATTTGCATATGTTGAACCAGCCTTGCATCCCAGGGATGAAGCCCACTTGATCATGGTGGATAAGCTTTTTGATGTGCTGCTGGATTCGGTTTGCCAGTATTTTATTGAGGATTTTCGCATCAATGTTCATCAGGGATATTAGCCTAAAATTCTCTTTTTTTTGTTGCATTTCTGCCAGGCTTTGGTATCAGGATGATGCTGGCCTCATAAAATGAGTTAGGGAGGATTCCCTCTTTTTCTATTAATTGGAATAGTTTCAGAAGGAACGGTACCAGCTCCTACTTGTACCTCTGGTAGCATTCGGCTGTGAATCCGTCTGGTACTGGACTTTTTTTGGTTGGTTAGGCTATTGATTATTGCCTCAATTTCAGAGCCTGTTATTGGTCTATTTTGTGATTCAACTTCTTCCTGGTATAGTCTTCGGAGGGTGCATGTGTCCAGGAATTTATCCATTTCTTCTAGATTTTCTAGTTTATTTGCGTAGAGGTGTTTGTAGTATTCTCTGATGGTAGTTTGTATTTCTGTGGGATCAGTGGTGATATCCCCTTTATCATTTTTTATTGCATCTATTTGATTCTTTTCTCTTTTCTTCTTTATTAGTCTTGTTAGCAGTCTATCAATTTTGCTGATCTTTTCAAAAAACCTGCTGCTAGATTCATTGATTTTTCTGAAGGGTTTTTTGTGTCTCTATCTCCTTCAGTTCTGCTCTGATCTTAGTTATTTCTTGCCTTCTGCAAGCTTTTGAATGTGTTTGCTCTTGCTTCTCTAGTTCTTCTAATTGTGAAATTAGGGTGTCAATTTTAGATCTTTCTTGCTTTCTCTTGTGGGCATTTAGTGTTGTAAATTTCCCTCTACACACTGCTTTGTATGTGTCCCAGAGATTCTGGTATGTTGTGTCTTTGTTCTCATTGGTTTCAAAGAACATCTTTATTTCTGCTTTCATTTTGTTATGTACCCAGTAGTCATTCAGGAGCCGGTTGTTCAGTTTCCATATAGTTGAGCGGTTTTGAGTGAGTTTCTTAATCCTGAGTTCTAGTTTGATTGCACTGTGGTCTGAGAGACAGTTTGTTATAATTTCTGTTCTTTTATATTTGCTGAGGAGTGCTTTACTTCCAACTATGTGGTCAATTTTGGAATAAGTGTGATGTGGTGCTGTGAAGAATGTATATTCTGTTGATTTGGGGTGGAGAGTTCTGTAGATGTCTGTTAGGTCCTCTTGGTGCAGAGCTGAGTTCAATTCCTGGATATCCTTGTTAACTTTCTCTCTAGTTGATCTGTCTAATGTTGACAGTGGGGTGTTAAAGTCTCCCATTATTATTGTGTGGGAGTCTAAGTCTCTTTCTAGGTCTCTAAGGATTTGCTTTATGAATCTGGGTGCTCCTGTATTGGGTGCATATATATTTAGGATAGTTAGCTCTTCTTGTTGAATTGATCCCTTTACCATTATGTAATGGCCTTCTTTGTCTCTTTTGATCTTTGTTGGTTTAAAGTCTGTTTTATCAGAGACTAGGATTGCAATCCCTGCTTTTTTTTCTTTTTCATTTGCTTGGTAGATCTTCCTCCATCCCTTTATTTTAAGCCTATATGTGTCTCTGCACATGAGATGGGTCTCCTGAATACAGCACACTGATGGGTCTTGACTCTTTATCCAATTTGCCAGTCTGTGTCTTTTAATTGGAGCATTTAGCCCATTTACATTTTAGGTTAATACTGTTATGTGTGAATTTGATCCTGTCATTATGATGTTAGCTGGTTATTTTGCTCGTTAGCTGATGCAGTTTCTTCCTTCATAGCACTGACGGTCTTTACAATTTGGCATATTTTTGCAGTGGCTCGTACCGGTTGTTCCTTTCCATGTTTAGAGCTTCCTTCAGGAGCTCTTGCAGGGCAGGCCTGGTGGTGACAAAATCTCTCAGCATTTGCTTATCTGTAAAGGATTTTATTTCTCCTTCACATATGAAGGTTAGTTTGGCTGGATAAGAAATTCTGGGTTGAAAATTCTTTTCTTTAAGAATGTTGAATATTGGCCCCCACTCTCTTCTGGCTTTTAGAGTTTCTGCAAAGACATCCGCTGTTAGTCTGATGGGCTTCCCTTTGTGGGTAACCTGACCTTTCTGTCTGGCTGCCCTTAACATTTTTATCTTCATTTTAACTTTGGTGAATCTGACAATTATGTGTCTTGGAATTGCTCTTCTCGAGGAGTATCTTTGTGGCTTTCTCTGTATTTCCTGAATTTGAATGTTGGCCTGCCTCGCTAGGTTGGGGAAATTCTCCTGGATAATATCCTGAAGAGTGTTTTCCTACTCGGTTCCATTCTCCCCATCACTTTCAGGTACACCAATCAGACGTAGATTTGGTCTTTTCACATAGTCCCATATTTCTTGGAGGCTTCATTTGTTTCTTTTTACTCTTTTTTCCCTAAACTTCTCTTATCACTTCATTTCATTCATTTGATCTTCAATCACTGATACCCTTTCTTCCACTTGTTCAAATCGGCTACTGAAGCTTGTGCATGCATCACGCAGTACTAGTGCCATGGTTTTCAGCTCAATCAGGTCATTTAAGGACTTCTCTACACTGTTTATTCTAGTTAGCCATTCGTCCAACCTTTTTTCAAGGTTTTTAGCTTCTCTGCAATGGGTTCGAACATCCTCCTTTAGCTCAGAGAAGTTTGTTATTACCAATCATCTGAAGCCTTCTTCTCTCAACTCCTCAAAGTCATTCTCCATCCAGCTTTGTTCCGTTGCTGGGGAGGAGCTGAGTTCCTTTGGTGGGGTAGAGGTGCCCTGATTTTTAAAATTTTCAGCTTTTCTGCTCTGTTTTTTCCCCATCTTTGTGGTTTTATCTACCTTTGGTCTTTGATGATAGTGACATACAGATGGGGTTTTGGTGTGAATGTCCTTTCTTTTTATTAGTTTTCCTTCTAACAGGACCCTCAGCTGAAGGTCTGTTGGAGTTTGCTGGAGGTCACTCCAGACCCTGTTTGCCTGGGTATCAGCAGCAGAGGCTGGAGAACAGCAAATATTGCTGAACAGCCAATGTTGCTGCCTGATCGTTCCTCTGGAAGCTTTGTCACAGAGGGGTATCCATCTGTGGGAGGTGTCAGTCTGCCCCTACTAGGGGGTGCCTCCCAGTTAGGCTACTCAGGGGTCAGGGACCCTCTTGAAGAGGCAGTCTGTTTGTTCTCAGATCTCTAACTCCATGCTGGGAGAACCACTACTCTCTTCAAAGCTGTCAGACAGGGACATTTAAGTCTACAGAGGTTTCTGCTGCCTTTTGTCTGGCTATGCCCTGCCCCCAGAGGTGGTGTCTACAGAGGCAGGCTGGCCTCCTTTAGCTGCGGTGGGCTCCACCCAGTCCGAGCTTCCCGGCCGCTTTGTTTACCTACTGAAGCCTCCGCAATGGCAGGCGCCCCTCCCCCAGCCTCGCTACTGTCTTGCAGTTTGATCTCAGACTGCTGTGCTAGCAACGAGCGAGGATCCCTGGGCGTAGGACCCTCTGAGCCAGGCGCAGGATACAGTCTCCTGGTGTGTCGTTTGCTAAGACCATTGGAAAAGTGCAGTATTAGGGTAGGAGTGACCCGATTTACAGGTGCTGTCTGTCACCCCTTTCCTTGGCTAGGAAAGGGAATTCCCTGACCCCTTGTGCTTCCTGGGTGAGGCAATGCCTCGGCCTGCTTTGGCTCACGCTCGGTGCACTGTACCCACTGTCCTGCACCCACCGTCTGACAAGCCCCAGTGAGATGAACCCAGTACCTCAGTTGGAAATGCAGAAATCACTCATCTTCTGCATCGCTCACGCTGGGAGCTGTAGACTGGAGCTGTTCCTATTTGGCCATCTTGGACAAAAACCAGATGGCTATAATTTAAATAACAGAAAATACTGGAAAAAAATTGGAAAAATTAGAAACCTCATACCTTACTGATAGGAATGTAAAATGGTTTGGCTGCTGTGGAAAACAGCTTGGTAGCTGCTCAAAAAATTAAACATAGAGTTACCATATGACCCAGCAATTCCATTCCTATGTATTTACCCAAGAGAAATGAAAACAGCTTCAAAAAATTATGCACAAAAGTTTATAGCAGCATTTTTCATAATAGCCAAAGATGTAATGCACCCAAATGTCCATCAACCGATGAATGAATAAACAAGATGTTGTGAATCCATAGAATGGAATATTATCCAGCAAGAAAATGGAATGAAGTGCCAATAAATGTGATCCCATGGATTAACCTTGAAAACATATATAAAAAAGTAAAAGAAGTCAAATACAAAAGACCACATCCTGTATGATTTCATTTATAACAATTGTCCAGAATAGGCAAATCCAGAGACAAAAAGTATATTAAGTGGTTGCAGGAGGATAGGGGAGAAGGAGAGAATGGAAAGGGCAGTGGCTGCTAATGAATATGAAATTTCTTAGTGGGGTGATGAAAATGCTCTGGAATTAGATAGTGGTAATAGATGCACAGTGTAGTGAATATATTGAAAGCATTGAATTGTATACTTTGAAAGGGTGAGTTTTATGATATGTGAAGTATATCTCAATTAAAAAATAAAGAATCCCTGATTGGAATGTCAAGAAATGATAGCCACCTAACTTAAACTTCTGATTCTCATTGTGGAAAAAAAGTTATTTCTAAATGCTGACTTTGAAGCCTTAGAACAAGGGTCCCCCAGAGGTTGTAGGTATAAAGCATGATGCATACTGTAGCAGAGAAATTCTTATGTTTAGCCCACACCAGAATGAGCATTATCCCAGGTGGGCCCAATGCTAATTTTTTCTTTAAAAAAGTATAAAGGATAAAGTTCTTGCCCTTAAAGAACTGAAGTCAGTTTTCTCAGTACCCAGTATACTCATTTTACTTTCTGTAAGTCAAAAAAAAGTCTAGCCAGTCACAAGGAAATAGCCCATAGGATTGAGAATAAATGATTTTAAAAGCTAGCAAAGGACCAAAATCTCACAAACCACCACTAAAGAACTTACTCATGTAACCAAACACCACCTGTTTCCCAAAAACCTATGGAAATAAATTTTTTTTAAAAAAGCAAATAAAGGGCACAGAGAGAAAAAAACCAGGCTAACAATTTTAAAATATTTTCTCAGATTCCAAAAAGCATATATGTTTCTCTATCAAAATGATAGTCATATATTTTGTTAAATGAAGAATATTCAGTGATTCTATAATGAATCAACAATTAAAGTTTTCACTTCTTGTATATATATTAATTAGTTAATTAATGATCTAGTTTTCACTCCAAAAATCAAAAAGAGGTTCTGTTTTTCCTGCTTAGAGCAAAACACAGGGGTTTGAAATAATAAACTGGAGATCATGTCTTTATTTTCACAACTTCTCATTTTAAATGAAATCTCAGAAAATTATAACGTGCTTATTATTACTGAAACTATCAATTACTCAGTAAGGACAGCAAAAAATCTTCAAATCTTTAAAGAAACTCCTTCCAAGAATAGGGTTTGTTGACAGACATAATTAAATTTAAGCCTTCTTAATAATTTTTTTAAATCTTCTAGTCCAATGAATTAATTCTCAAATCCAGCAGAGGGTGCTAGAGGAACATCAACATGCTGCTCAAAAAATTTTTTTCCAATACCACCTAGGAGAACTAGTGTAACATTCATAAACTGTTTCATAGGCATCCAATCCTAATGTAATCAACAAAGAAAGGGCAGAAAGCGGAACAAAATTCTGGTTAAAATGCATACACACACACACACACACACACACACACACACGCATATATATGTTCATATACATACTACAGGTTAATTCAACTATATACAGCTTTGCCTATAATACAGGTATTACACTGTACTATGTACTATACACTACGAACAACAGTCCTTTTTTTTTTTCAGACAGAATCTCACTCTGTCGCCCAGGCTAGAGTGCAGTGGTGCAATCTCAGCTCACTGCAACCTCCACCTCCTGGTTTCAAGCGATTATCCTGCCTCAGCCTCCTGAGTAGCTGGGACCACAAGCACACACCACCATGCCCAGCTACTTTTTGTATTTTTGGTAGAGATGGGATTTCGCCATGTTGGCCAGGCTGATCTCGAACTCTTGACCTCAAGTGATCCACCCACCTTGGCCTCCCAAAGTGCTGGGATTACAGGCGTGAGCCATTACGTCTAGCCAAACAACAGTTATGTATGTAACACAAAGTTATCACATATTTTGTCATTTATAAGCTGACTGCCATGTCCTTTCCTACAGCAATGTACTGCCAAGAGATTTTTATTTTAGTAAATAGAAGGTGTTACTCTACCTCTTTTTTGGTGTAATTTATATCTCACTAAATCATATTAAGCCCAATTAGATCATCTAGTACACTTAAGAAAAGTGGGTTTTCAGTCTTTGAAGAGGGCAATATAGAGAAGAATGTCTCCTATCCAACCCTTTGATACATGTTACTTTTATACATGTTACCAGGCATGAGCTGAAGACTCCAGTTCAGCAGCAGAACTAACCAAACATATCCAGATGTTCTCCATGTCACATTTGGTTCTATGGTTTCCAGGGGCCTCTTCCAAAAGTTTTTCAAAAGTTATGAAAACATATGTGTACAATGAATGTGCTGAAAGATTGAGTAAACAAAACAGTTTCTACTACATTCTTTTATCCCCAAATACAACCAGCTTAGAGGATTTGATGAACTTAAAATAATTAGTCAAGCAGAAAAAGTGAGATATGAAATTTAGTCCACTAAAATAGACATCAAGAAAAATGGGATGAATTATCACATGAGTAAGTACTAGTTAATGATTTCCTCAGGAGTGTGTTGTATGTTACAGTTTCCTAATTAGTTGCACAAAGTTTACCCCAAATGTATCAATAACTTGTGTAAACAGAAAATGATTGTTTATTTTTCCAGATGTTATCACCTGATAATTCCCATTAATAGATGTTTTCATAAGTAATAAACATAGTAATAATCCTCCTACAAAAAGGTGATTCCAAGGGACTGAATCATCATAGACTAATTCTACAATGTTTATTTTAATGCTAAGTGTATTTTATTGTTACATTTTAATAGCTGTTAATATTTTATTATATGCATGTTAATATTTAACTATAACACTTATTCTTTACCTGGGCAGGGAAGGGGGGCATACTTGTTAATACTATCTTTTGAGCACTTAAACAGAAGGTCTCAAAGGATTTTTATTACCAAAAAAGATGCCTCAGAGGGTCAGAGTCTCCAAGTATTTAATAAGTGTTTGTAAAACAGGCATCACAGTATTATATCACTTAATCACTGGAGTCATATATTGAAGGGTCATAATTAAGAACTGTCTATAAGCCCTTTACTATGTATCATCCTTGTTCTAATCAAACATGTTAAGAAACAATAATATTATTCAATTAGTCTGACCTTTAATGTTGGCTTTTTAAATGTAAGCATTTATATTTCTAATGTCACTTCTACATGAGAGAGTGTATTTACATTAATGTCACTGAGGAGATTATGCCTAGAGTTAAATATTAATATGCTACAGTTTTCAAAGAAGTCTCGTGTATTTTCTCATTTGACTTTTACAATAACATGATATATTTTACAAAAGAGGCCTCATATGATACATAATATTTTAAATCTTAATAAGGCATTCTAATTTGAAGGTGGTGTTTTTTTTTAAGTAGCTCTCCTACTTTCCATGTGGCCAGCACAGTACATTAGAAAAACAACTCAAGAGGCAAAATTAATGCTGCTTTGTGACTCAGAACACGGGAACTGCCATGTAAAAGAGAACAGGAAGGAAGTCCAACTGGTCTTGGAAGTGAATTGGTCAGGAAGTCCTATCCACTTTATTCTACCCTCACAGAAGTCCAAACATTTTACATTTATATTCAATCCCATTAAACAAATGTGACTGCATAAAAACAAAAGATTATTAAAAACAAATGAATAGGTTTATAACTTTTCATGATGATCTCATTAATACTTATTTTACTATATAGGTCAACTAAAAAGCAGAATGGAACACTTATAGAGTACCTACTATATGCCAGATGCCATACTAGGTCCTTGGCCCAAAGGCCAAAATGAGTCCTGACACATCTATAAGTATTTCCATTATAAGTAAGCAAAAGACCTGTGTTGTAGACAAAAACTGATTTGTCACTAAAGGATATTCCTTCTACTTACTTCTCTGAACTGCAATTCATCTGTAACTGTTTTATTAATGGCCAAAACATACTTGTTTTCCAGAATCCCCTAGATTATTTTACATAAACAGGCTCATATAAAGCATAGCAGAACACAGAAAGATTCAGAGTTCTCTGTGCCAGTCATCTTGATCATGATTAACTATGCACTTCTGAAGGTAGAAAATTCAAAGTTAAAGTCACTGAGGATGGTAACAGAGCCTTAATGGTTTCAGAAGGGATATATGAGGACAATAGGCTGACAATAGAAATAAACTGGAGAACACTGTAATTTTTTTATTCAGCAAGAAATGAAGTATACCATTCAGATTATAAAAGAGTTTAATGAAGAAAAAGTTTTATTACTTCTAGGTATAATCGAAAAACCCACAAATAATAAAAATAAGAAATATCAGGAACAGAATTTGTGGTCGCAAATTCTGACTAACATGATAATAAACTAATTTACCTTCTTGAAAAATCTCTACCTTTTCTGGCAACAAAAACTTGAGTATTTACCAAATTTTTAACTGAAGTTCCAATCTTAAAATTTATTATGAACATAAAATGCTGCATTTAAATGTGTAATACCTATGACTGTATAACACAGGTGATTTCATCATTTACCTATTTTATAGTTAGTAACCTATGCAAATGGACCTTTGAAAATGATTCCTACAAACACGTGATGGCTTTAAAAAGATGAATCATACAAGGTGGTCTTTATCAACAATTATGAAAGGTAAAATAAACTTTCTTTTCCTTTTTCACTTGAAGATAGTACACATTTAGAGAAAGATGCTACCTTCTACCCTTTTTTATGTTACTATAATATAGAATATGACTGACAGAAGCAATTCAGAATTTATTTGCAAAGACTGTTCTCTCTCTACCATAATCTTCAGAAGATTCTTCAGTTCCCTCAGAATTAGGTTTGCATCTTCTCTTTTCTCTTTTCTTATTGAGTTAAGCTTATTTCCCATGATAATAAACTCCCCTAGTTGTAAAGAGGTTTATAAAAGCCATGGATATTTCTTTTTCCAGTTCACTTTTCCCTTGATTCTATGGTATCCAGTACTGCATTTATAAAATTGGATTGGGAGTTTTTTCTTTTTTTAATCTAAGAAAGCATTGATCCATGTTAAGATGATTAAGACACAGTGATATAAAGCTTATAAGATTTTAAAATTCTTTTATATATATGTTTCATATATATAAAAACTTCTTTGGCTCAGGCACATAAAAAAATCACCTTCCAAGAAATGCAACTGTTAAAAAGCTTCACTAGAATTTAAAACATTCATTAGGCTAAATGTCTATTTTATTAGTTGCTTTAGTTTGATATTGCTGATATTAAATAATGTACTTTATTAAATTAAAATTTTAACAACTTTCTTCTTTATTATTATCCCATCTTAGCTTAATTCTTTTAAAAATACCACTAACAATTACTTAAGGACCTACTGGTAGTGATTGTCTCTGCAATTTAGTGTAAAACTAACATAAAATGCTCTCCAGAAATTTAACTTCTTGTTCGTTATGTCACTATGTGGTCAAACAGCCAATATAAAATATACTAACTAACATACAACATATGATATATAATATAAAGCAAAGCTTTTAAAAAGAATCTAAGTATGAGAAATCATAGGTAAGTTAGAAGACTAAATCTCTCCACTTGTAAAATTCTTATAAATAGAAGAAAAATAAAGACTATCTAGACTACCTTCAAAGCTTCAAGTTCTCCAAAAGCAGAGACCTGGTATTATCAAAAGTATTTACACAGCAGTGAAGAAAAAAAAAAGTAAAAATAAAACCAGTCTATAATAATATTATACCTATAGCATCAACCAATAAAAACAGATATTGAGGAAATTAAGTATTTTACAGAAAAAAGTCAATACCGGGTTGTGCACAACTACACCTTAAAGTTTAGGTATTAGATATTTTCTTTTTTGTGTGTGTTTTATTGTTTTTTGTTTTGTTTTGTTTTTGAGATAGAGTCTTGCTCTGTCGCCCAGGCTGGAGTGCAGTGGCACAATCTCGGCTCAGTGCAGCCTCCACCTCCCAGGTTCAAGTGATTTTCCTGTCTCAGCCTCCAGAGCAGCTGGGATTACAGGCAAGCGCCACCATGCCTGGTTAATTTTTGTATTTTTAATAGAGATGGGGTTTCACTATGTTGGCCAGGCTGGTCTCAAACTGCTGACCTCAAGTGATAGGCCCACCTCAGCCTCCCAAAGTGCTGGGATTACAGGCATGAGCCACAACACCCAGCCGATATTTTCTTAACAAGTCAAAATTGCCTTACCAAGAACCCTACCAACAAAAAAGAAGTCGTTATTACATAGTACAGCCTCACAACTATAACACAATTAATAAAATGTTTTTAGTGATGATAGAGTTTTCTAGCATCCTTAAGTGACTTCTAAGTGATCTTTTAAATTCTAATATTCAGAACATTAACTCTATCCTAAACCTTTTTTTTTTTTTTGAGGCAGGATCTCACTTTGCTGCCCAGGCTAGAGTACAGTAGCACGATCACAGCTCACTGCAGCCTCAACCTCCCTAGGCTCAAGTGATCCTCCCACCTCAGCCTCCCAAGCAGCTGGGACTACAGGCACATTCCACCACGTTCGGCTAACTTTTGTATTTTTTGTAGGGATGATATTTCACCATGTTGCCCAGGCTGGTCTTGAACTCCTGGTCTCAAGTGATCTGCCCATCTCTGTCTCCCAAAGTGCTGGGATTACAGGCATGAGCCACAGCTCCTGGCCTTTAATCCTTTTTTAGTAAGCCATCTACAAACCATAGTATTAAAAATGATGATATAAAATATAATGAATTCCTAAATTTATTGGCCTAAAAAGATGTTCAGCACAAGACAACGTAAGTTAAAATACTATTTCAAACATAATTTCATATTTTTATTCCTTCTCTAATCTTGTAAAAAATAAACCATGTGTGGTTAGAGTATGAGGAATTTTACCTTTGCCAAGTTCATATTTGGCATTTCTGTTGGTAAGTCCATCTACATACTCCATACCCAGTTTCCTCCACTGTTAGCATCTTATAGATATATAGATATAGATATAGATATACAGTACAAATAATCTATTTTTTAAAAGGAGAAGGGTCTAAATAGCTATTTCTCCAAAGAAGATACATGAATGGCTAATAAGCACATAAAATGATATTCAACATCATCAATCATCAGAGAAATGCAAATCAAAACCACAATGAGGTACCATTTCACACCTACTACAGTGGTTGTAATATAAAAGAATGACAATAACAGCTGCTGGTGAGGATTTAGAGAAACTGGAACCCTTATACCTTGCTGGTGGGAATGTAAAATGGTGCTGCCACTGTACAAAACAATCTGACAGTTCCTCAAAATGTTAACCATATAGTTACCATGTGACCCAGCAATTCCTCTCCTAGATATATAATAAAGACAACTGAAAACATATCCACACAAAAACCTGTACATGAATGTTCATGATGGCATTATTCATTATGGCTGAAAAAGTAACACTGTGATGGTTAATACTGAGTGTCAACTTGATTGGATTAAAGGATGTCACGTTCCTAGGTGTGTCTGTGAGGGTGCTGCCAAAGGAAATTAACATTCGAGTCAGTGCAGTGGGAGAGGCAGACCCACCCTCACACTGGGTGGGCACCATCTAATCAGCTGCCAGCATGGCTAGAATAAAGCAGGCAGAAGAAAGTGGAATGAGGAGACTTGCTGAGTGTTCCAGCCCTCATCTTTCTCCGTGCTGGATGCTTCCTGCCCTGGAACATCAGACTCCAAGTTCTTCCATTTTTACACTCTTGGACTTACACCGTGATATATATATATATATACAGTACAAATAATCCATTTTTAAAAAGGACAAGGGTGTAAATAGCTATTTCTCCAAAGAAGATATATGAATGGCTAATAAGCATATAAAATGATAAAAAGGGGCTCTCAGGCCTTTGACCACAGACTGAAGGCTGCACTGCTGGCTTATCTACTTTTGAGATTTTGAGACTTGGACTGACTTCCTTGCTCCTCAGCTTGCAGATGGCCTATTGTGGGACTTCAACTTGTGATCGTGTAAGTCAATTCTCCTAACAAACTCCCCTTCACATATACATATATACTATTAGTTCCATCCCTTTAGAGAACCCTGACAAATACAAACACAAATGTCCATCAACTGACGGACAGGGACACAAAATATATATTACACAACAGAATATCATTCAGGCATAAAAAAGAATGAAGCACTAATACATACTGCAACATGGATAAACCTTGAAAACATTATGCTAAGTGAAAGAAGTCAGTCATAAAAGACCATATATTGTAGTTCCACTTGTAAGGAATGTCTAGAATAGGCAAATCTATAAAGACAGAAAGTAGTGGTTGCTTAGGGATGAGAGGAAAGGGGAAAAGGAAAGTGATGGCTAATGAGCAGGGTTTCTTATTGTGTGATGAAAATGTTCCAAAATGGATTATAGTGATGGTTGCACAACGCTGTGAATACACTAAAAACCATTGAATTGTACACTTTAAATGGACAAATTTATAATATGCAAATTACATCTCAATAAAGTGGTTTTTTTACTCATCGCTGTAAGAAGTTAGACCTCAAGGTATCCACCCTTACCCCAAGTAGCCAAACAAATACCCTACCCTAGCCCTCACACAAAGGTTTATTATCTGAAGAATCTGAACCAGAAGCTGAACACAGAAATACACACAGAGAGAGAGGGAGAGGGGTGCACCAGACCAAAACCAGGGGGATGTCTGCATACTAAACAGCATGATAACCAGATTCTTCCTCTATTTCCTTCTTCCATTTTATAACCATCAAATCTGAAACTAGCAGATATCCCTTTGTAGAAATAAAAGAAATACAGAGAAAAGACCTATAGATTTTAATGTTTCAAAATTTTCCAATGAAACTTTTTAACATTTCCTTATCACCCTACACAATAAGGCTTCCCTAAACCCAAGATTCATATATTCAAATGCCTACCCCACTTCTCCCCTTGAATGTCTAAAAGGAATGTCAAATTTAACATATCTAAAACCAAACTCCTGACCTCTCCCAAACTTACTCCACTTGTATTATTTATGAGTTCCATAAATGGAAATGCCATTCACTTGTCTGCTCAAGCCAAAACCTTTGGCATTATCCTTTACTCCCTCTTTTTCTCTCATAATCCAGGTCCAATTAATCAGCAATTTCTGTGGGTTCTATCTTGCAAAAATATATACAAATTTGACCATCTCTACTACATCACCTACTACAAGGTAGTAGTAGAGGAGATGGTTAAATTTGGATATATTTTTGCAAGACAGACCCTCCTCTACTACTACCTTGTCTAAAACACTATAATCTGTCAACTAGATTATTTTTAATAGTCTCCAAAATTGTCTTTTATAATCTATTATCCAAAGAGTGTCCAGAATAATGCTTTTAAAACATAAATGAGAAAAGGCATATCATTCCTCAGCTCGAAACTTTCCAAAAGCTTTCCCAAAAACCAAAGTTCTTACAATGAACTACAAAAGACCTTCAAAATTCTGCATGGTCTGTCTACCATTCTATATCTCCTACTAGTCTCTCTCTTGCTCATTCTATTCCAGTCACAAAGGCCTACTTGCTGTTCCTCAAATATTAAAAGTACACTTGCAACTCACAGTCTTGCACTTTCTATTCTTTCTACCTAGAATGCTCTTCCTTGGGATATCCATACGGCTCAATCCCTTCCTTCCTTCAGGTATCAGCTCAAATGCCACCTTATCAAGTTAGCCTTCCATGACCACCAATATAAACAGGTAACCATCCTACCCTATTACTCATTAACTTCCCCTGGACTGCTTTATTATTCTTCACAGAATTATCGCCAGCTAACACACTACACATTGATTCCTCCTGACTGGAATGTCAACTTCAAGAAGGAAGATGCTTTTTGGCTGAGTGCAGTGGTTCACGCCTGTAATCCCACCACTTTGGGGGCCAAGGTGGGCTGATCACTTGAGGCCAGGAGCTCAAGACCGGCCTGGGTAACACGGCAAAACCCTGTCTCTACTAAAAATACAAAAAATTAGCCAGGCGTGGTGGCGCACGCCTGTAATTCCACCTACTCAGGAGGCTGAAGCAGGAAAATCACTTGAACTGGAGGTTACAGTGAGCCGAGATCGCCACTGCACTCCAGCCTGGGTGACAAAGCGAGACTCTGTCTCAAAAAAAAAGAAAAAAAGAAGAAGAAGAAAGAGGCTTTTCTTTGTTCTCTGCTATGCCTCTATGACCCAGAAATGTGCCTGCCACTCCAATAAATATTTACTGAACAAATGAATACTGCAGTCATAATATAGGAACGGGATAGTACAAAAATGGTAGAGAAAACAAGCTCTCAGAAATTAAAAAGAAAAAAGGAAACATTCAATTAGAAGATTAGAAAGTGAAGTTAAACACATCTCCCAAGAAGCATCAACAACAACAAAAAGATAAAGAGAAAGGAGAAAGTTAAGAAAAGAGTAAAATACCAATTCAGTGGTCTAACGCTTGAATAATAAAAGTCTCAGAAATAAAGAACAGAAAAAAAGACTGAGGAGGACATGGTGAAGAAATAACACAAGAGAATTCCTGAAAATGAAGGACACGAGTTTCCTGGCTAAAACGGCCACCGCGTGTCCTGCACACTGAATAAAAAAGATCCATTCTAAGGAACATTGTTATCTCTGATGTTCTGAAATTTCACAACCAGGGGGAACTGTATAGCACAGATAATTTGGTGTGTTCAAAAACATAGTATAAGGAAGAAAAGAAAGATATAGATGGAGAACTTGTAGATTAAAAGAGACTTAAGAGACATATAGATATGTAGACCTAATTGAGATTCAGAATCAAACTGTAAACATACACAACATTTATGCCATTTATGAGACAATTTAAAATTTGAATAATGCCTGGTTACTTGACTATATTCAGTAATTATCATTAAACAATTTATGTGTGATATTGATAATGCAACTTTAAATAAAAGACCCTTTATTTTTGGAAATCAATAAAAAATTAAGGTTAAAGTGATATGATGGCTAGAGATTTGTTTCAGTATAATATGGGATGAGGAAAAGTAAGCAGGCATATAATGATACAAGATTGTTCATAAATTGATCACTGTTGAAGCTGGTGATGAATAACAGGTTCATTATATTATTCTGTCTACTTTTAAATATATTTAAAGTTTTCCATAATGAAAATATTTTCTAAAAAAAAGGGGATCAAGAACATTTTTGGAGAGGAAGAGAGTGAGAAAAGGATCACAAACAAAGAATACAAAACAGAATAGCATCAGGCCTCACAATAACAACAGAAGAAAATAGAAACCAGTGAGACAAGGCCTTCGAATTCTAAGAGAAAATGACTTTCAACCTAAAAATCTACATTCAGCCCAATTACATCTACCCTAATACTGTCAACAAAAAGAGTCAAACTCTGTAAAATATTTGAAGAGATTTATTGTAAGCCAAATATGAGTGACCAGTGGCCTATGACAGCCCCAGGAGATCCTGAGAACATGTGCCATGTAGGTGTCAGGCTATAGCTTGGTTTTATACATTTTAGGGAGACATAAGACATCAATCAATACATGTAAAATGTACACTGGTGCAGTACAGAAAGGCAGGACAACTCGAGGGGGTGGACGGCGGGGGCCCTCTAGGTCACTGGAATAATATTTCCTATCCTTACTGATTAAAAAAGATACCTTAATATGTTAAATTGTTATATAATATCTACAAGCCTACTCCTGGCTTTTCAATTCAGTTTCGTTAAAAGTCTGTAGCAACAGTTAATTTTAGGTATCAATCTGACTAGATTAAGGAATACCTAAAGAACTGATAAGGCATTCTTTCCATTACTTCTGGGTGTATCTGTGAGGGTGTTTCCAGAGAAGACTGGCATCTGGGCTGGTGAACTTAGTGGGGAAGATCTGCCCTTAACATAGGCAAGCACCATCCAATTGGTTGGGGGCCAGGATAGAACAAAAAAGGAGAGAAAATAATTTTCTCACTCTCTCTCCCCTTCTATCTTCCCACCTCTTCCTCTCTCTCCTCCTCTCTCTCTCCTTCTTTCCTCACCTCTCTCCCCTGGAGCACAGACACTCTCCTCCTCCTGTCCTTGGACATCAGAACTCAAGTATCTCTGGCCTTAAGGCTCCAGGTCTTACACCAGTGGCAACCAGGGTTCTCAAGCCTTCTACCTCAGGCTGAAAATTACACCACTGACTCCCCTGGTTCTGAGTTTTTCAGACTTGAACTAAGCCATGCTACTGGCATCCCAGAGTCTCCAGTTTACAGATGGCCTGTCATGACTTTTAGCCTCCATAACTGCACAAACCAGTTTCCCTAATAATCTCCTCCCATATATCTATATCTATATCTATATCTATATTAATTCTAATACAGTACTAATACAGTCTTGTCTTAGAGTTATTGTACTTTTTGGTTACCAGCATACTGGACTCCTTACAATAACTCTTTTTTGGGGTTTTAATTTTGGTAGAATTGGGAGGGATTTATTGGGGGTGAATTACCTCTTTCAACCAAACGTCCTCTACCTGGGATTTGAATCCTCAACACAGTTATAAAAATGAAAATAACTGGTACCAGTTCACCCCAACTTCAGGCATCAATTCTGCTCCCAAGGCCTCTGAAGAGACTCTGTGAACCATATGCTTGCTCAGCTTGAATCCTCAGCCTTCCTTCTGATTCTGTGAATATGATTCCCATACTGAAGTCCCTGTTTAAGTTAACCAAAGTTGGTCTCTGTTGCAATGCAACCAAAGAATGACAATTGATGCCCTGCTGAAGCTTTATAATATGTATTCTGGTAGAAAAAAAAAAAACTACCTATTACTCATATCAAAATATTTTAGATACTCTCACCTGGTTACTTTAGTATTCTGCATGAATTTTAGACTCTATTTCCCAAAATAATTCCATGGAATTTTGGCTTGGAACTGCTTTAATCCATAATATAATCTAGGGAATATGTATATGTTTACAGTGTTAAGTGTTCCTATAATATCGCACCATGTTCTTTTAAGACCTTCAGTTAAATTTCGTAACTTTGATGTATTTGTTAATTTTATTCGTATTTTGTTACTGTGGTAAAGAAAATCTTTCAGTATTATATTATCTGATTATCGCTGGTATGTAAGAATATAAACATAATTGTCATACATTGGGGAGGTTCCAAGATGGATGAATAGGAACAGCTCCAGTCTACAGCTCCCAGCGTGAGCGACACAGAAGACAGGTGATTTCCGCATTTCCAACTGAGGTACAAAGTTCATCTCACTGGGGCTTGTTGGACAGTAGATGCAGCCCACAGAGCATGAGCCAAAGCAGAGCAGGGCATCGCCTCACGCGGGAAGTGCAAGGGGTTGGGGAATTCCCTTTCCTAGCCAAGGGAAGCTGTGACAGATGGTACCTGGAAAATCAGGACACTCCACCCTAATACTGCGCTTTTCCAACAGTCTTAGCAAACGGCACACCAGGAGATTATATCCCGCACCTGGCTCAGAGGGTCCCATGCCCACAGAGCCTCACTCACTGCTAGCACAGCAGCCTGAGATCCAACTGCAAGGCAGCAGCAAGACTGGGGGAGGGGCACCCGCCATTGCTGAGGCTTGAGTAGATAAACAAAGCAGCTGGGAAGCTTGAACTGGGTGGAGCCCACCACAGCTCAAAGAGGCCTGCCTGCCTCTGTAGACTCCACCTCTGGGGGCAGAGAACATTTTGAGCATAGCTGAACAAAAGGCAGCAGAAACTTCTGCAGACTTAAACGACCCTGTCTGACAGCTCTGAAGAGAGTAGTGGTTCTCCCAGCACAGAGTTTGAGATCTGAGAAAGGACAGACTGCCTCCTCAAGTGAGTCCCTGATCTCCCAGTAGGAGCCGACTGACACCTCATACAACCAGGTGTCCCTCTGAGACAAAGCTTCCAGAGGAAGGAGCAGGTAGCAACATTTGCCATTCTGCAATACTTGCTGTTCTACAGCCTCCGCTGGTGATACCCAGGCAAAAAGGGTCTGGAGTGGACCTCCAGCAAACTCCCAACAGATCTGCAGCTGAGGGTCCTGACTGTTAGAAGGAAAACTAACAAACAAAAAGGACGTCCACACCAAAACCCCATCTGTATGTCATTATCAACAAAGACCAAAGGTAGATAAAACCACAAAGATGGGGAGAAACCAGAGGAGAAAAGCTGAAAATTCTGAAAATCAGAACCCCTCCTCTCCAAAGGAACACAGCTCCTCACCAGCAATGGAACAAAGCTAGACGGAGAATGACTTTGACAAGTTGAGAGAAGAAGGCTTCAGACGATCAGTAATAACAAACTTCTCCGAGCTAAAGGAGGATGTTCGAACCCATCGCAAAGAAGCTAAAAACCTTGAAAAAAGATTAGACGAATGGCTAACTAGAATAAACAGCAAAAAGAAGAACTTAAAAGAACTGATGGAGCTGAAAACCATGCCACGAGAACTATGTGATGCATGCACAAGCTTCAGTAGCTGATTTGAACAAGTGGAAGAAAGGGTATCAGTGATTGAAGATCAAACGAATGAAATGAAGTGAGAAGAGGAGTTTAGAGAAAAAAGGTAAAAAGAAACGAACAAAGCCTCCAAGAAAAATGGGACTATGTGAAAAGACCAAATCTACGTCTGATTGGTGCACCTGAAAGTGATGGGGAGAATGGAACCAAGTTGGAAAACACTCTGCAGGATATTATCCAGGAGAGCTTCCCCAACCTAGCAAGGCAGGCCAACATTCAAATTCAGGAAATACAGAAACGCCACAAAGATACTCCTCGAGAAGAGCAACTCCAAGAAACATAATTGGCAGATTCACCAAAGTTGAAATGAAGGAAAAAATGTCAAGGGCAGCCAGAGAAAAAGGTCAGGTTACCCACAAAGGAAAGCCCTAACAGCAGATCTAGATGACTAACAGCAGATCACTCGGCAGAACTCTGCAAGCCAGAAGAGAGTGGGGGCCAATATTCAACATGCTTAAAGAAAAGAATATTCAACCAAGAATTTCTTATCTAGCCAAACTAAGCTTCATAAGTGAAGGAGAAATAAAATCCTTTAGAGACAAGCAAATGCTGAGAGATTTTGTCACCACCAGGTCTGCCTTACAAGAGCTCCTGAAAGAACCACTAAACATGGAAAGGAACAACCAGTACCAGCGACTGCAAAAATATGGCAAATTGTAAAGACCATCGATGCTAGGAAGAAACTGCATCAACTAACGAGCAAAATAACCAGCTAACATTGTCATGGCGGGATCAAATTCACACATAAAAATAGTAACCTTAAATGTAAATGGGCTAAATGCTCCAATTAAAAGACACAGACTGGCAAATTGGAGAAAGAGTCAAGGCCCATTGGTGTGCTGTATTCAGTAGACCCATCTCACGTGCAGAGACACACCCAGGCTCAAAATAAAGGGATGGAGGAAGATCTATCAAGCAAATGGAAAACAAAAAAAGCAGGGGTTGCAATCCTAGTCTCTGATAAAACTGACTTTAAACCAACAAAGATCAAAAGAGACAAAGAAGGCCATCACATAATAGTAAAGGGATCAATTCAACAAGAAGAGCTAACTATCCTAAATATATATGAACCCAATACAGGAGCACCCAGATTCATAAAGCAAGCTCTTAGAGACGTACAAAGAGAGTTAGACTCCTACACAATAATAATGGGAGACTTTAACACTCCACTGTCAACATTAGACAGATCAACTAGAGAGAAAGTTAACAAGGATATCCAGGACTTGAACTCAGCTCTGCACCAAGCAGACCTAATAGACATCTACAGAACTCTCCACCCCAAATCAACAGAAAATACATTCTTCACAGCACCACATCACACTTATTCCAAAATTGACCACATAGTTGGAAGTAAAGCACTCCTCAGCAAATATAAAAGAACAGAAATTACAACAAACTGTCTCTCAGACCATGGTGCATTCAAACTAGAACTCAGGATTCAGAAACTCACTCAAAACCGCTCAATTACATGGAAACTAAACAACCTGCTCCTGAATGACTACTGGGTACATAACAAAATGAAGACAGAAATAAAGATGTTCTTTGAAACCAATGAGAACAAAGACACAACATACCAGAATCTCTGGGACATATTCAAAGCAGTGTGTAGAGGGAAATTTATAGCACTAAATGCCCACAAGAGAAAACAGGAAAGATCTAAAATTGACACCATAACATCACAATTAAAAGAACTAGAGAAGCAAGAGCAAACACATTCAAAAGCTAGCAGAAGGCAAGAAATAATTAAGATCAGAGCGGAACTAAAAGAGATACAGACACAAAAAACCCTTGAAAAAAATCAATGAATCCAGGAGCTGGTTTTTGGAAAAGATCAACAAAATTCACAGACTGCTGGCAAGACTTATAAAGAAGAAAAGAGAGAAGAATCAAATAGATGCAATAAAAAATGATAAAGGGGATATCACCACCAATCCCACAGAAATACAAACAACCATCAGAGAATACCATAAACACCTCTATGCAAATAAACTAGAAAATCTAGAAGAAATGGATAAATTCCTGGACACATACACCCTCCCAAGACTAAACCAGGAAGAAGTTGAATCCCAAAATAGACCAATAACAGGCTCTAAAACTGAGGCAGTAATTAATAGCCTACCAACCAAAAAATCTCCAGGACCAGATGGATTCACAGCCAAATTCTACCAGAGGTACAAAGAGGAGCTGGTACCATTCCTTCTGAAACTATTTCAATCAATAGAAAAAGAGGGAACTCTCCCTAACTCATTTTATGAGGCCAGCATCATCCTGATACCCAAGCCTGGCAGAGACACAACAAAAAAAAAACAGAATTTTAGACCAATATCCCTGATGAACATCGACACAAAAATCCTCAATAAAATACTGGCAAACCAAATCCAGCAGCACATCAAAAAGCTTATCCACCATGATCAAGTGGGCTTCATCCCTGGGATGCAAAGCTGGTTCAACATACACAAATCAATAAAATATATTATATAAACAGACCCAAAGACAAAAACCACATGATTATCTCAATAGATGCAGAAAAGGCCTTTGACAAAATTCAACAGCCCTTCATGCTAAAAACTCTCAATAAACTAGGTATTGATGGGACGTATCTCAAAATAATAAGAGCTATCTATGACAAACCCACAGCCAATATCATACTGAATGGGCAAAAACTGGACGCATTCCCTTTGAAAACTGGCACAAAACAGGGATGCCCTCTCTCACCACTCCTATTCAACATAGTGTTGGAAGTTCTGGCCAGGGCAATCAGGCAGGAAAAGAAATAAAGGGTATTCAATTAGGAAAAGAGGAAATCAAATTGTCCCGTTTGCAGATGACATGATTGTATATTTAGAAAACCCCATCGTCTCAGCCCAAAATCTCCTTAAACTGATAAGCAACTTCAGCAAAGTCTCAGGATACAAAATCAATGTGCAAAAATCACAAGCATTCGTATACACCAACAACAGACAAACAGAGAGCCAAATCATGAGTGGAACTCCCATTCATGGTGGCTACAAAGAGAATAAAATACCTAGCAATCCAACTTACAAGGGATGTGAAGGACCTCTTCAAGGAGAGCTACAAACCACTGCTCAACAAAATAAAAGAGGACACAAACAAATGGAAGAACATTCCATGCTCATGGTTAGGAAGAAGCAATATCATGAAAATGGCCATACTGTCCAAGGTAATTTATAGATTCAATGCCATCCCCATCAAGCTACCAATGACTTTCTTCACAGAATTGGAAAAAAACTACTTTAAGTTTCATATGAAATCAAAACAGAGCCCTCATTGCCAAGACAATCCTAAGCAAAAAGAACAAAGCTAGAGGCATTACGTTACCTGACTTCAAACTATACTACAAGGCTACAGTAACAAAAACAGCATAGTACTGGTAGTACTGGTACGAAAACAGAGATATAGACCAATGAAACAGAACAGAGCCCTCAGAAATAATGGCACACATCTACAACCATCTGATCTTTGACAAACCTGACAAAAACAAGAAATGGGGAAAGGACTCCCTGTTTAATAAATGGTGTTGGGAAAACTGGCTAGCCATATGTAGAAAGCTGAAACTGGATCCCTTCCTTAAACCTTACACAAAAATCAATTCAAGATGGATTACAGACTTAAATGTTAGACCTAAAATCATAAAAACCCTAGAAGAAAATCTAGGCAATACCATTCAGGACACAGGCATGGGCAAGGACTTCATGACTAAAACACCAAAAGCAACGGCAACAAAAGCCAAAATTGACAAATAGGATCTAATTAAACTAAAGAGCTCCTGCACAGCAAAAGAAACTACCATCAGAGTGAACAGGCAATCTATAATAGGGAAAAGATTTTTACAATCTACCCATCTGACAAAGGGCTAATATCCAGAATCTACAAAGAACTTAAACAAATTTACAAGAAAAAATCAAACAACTCCATCAAAAAGTGGGCAAAGGATATGAACAGACACTTCTCAAAAGAAGACATTTATGCAGCCAAAAGACACATGAAAAAATGCTCATCATCACTGGCCATCAAAGAAATGCAAATCAAAACCACAATGAGATACCATCTCACACCAGTTAGAATGGCGATCATTAAAAAGTCAAGAAACAACAGGTGCTGGAGAGGATGTGAAGAAATAGGAACACTTTTGGTGGGAGTGTTGACACTTTTGGTGGGAGTGTAAACTAGTTTAACCATTGTGGAAGACAGTGTGGCGATTCCTCAAGGATCTAGAACTAGAAATACTGTTTGACCCAGCCATCCCATTACTGGGCATATACCCAAAGGATTATAAATCATGCTACTATAAAGACACATGCACACGTATGTTTATTGTGGCACTATTCACAATAGAAAAGACTTGGAACCAACCCAAATGTCCAACAATGATAGACTGGATTAAGAAAATGTGGCACATATACACCACGGAATACTATGCAGCCATAAAAAATGATGAGTTCATGTCCTCTGTAGGGACATGGATGAAGCTGGAAACCATCATTCTGAGCAAACTATCGCAAGGACATAAAACCAAACACCGCATGTTCTCACTCATAGGTGGGAATTGAACAATGAGAACACTTGGACACAGGATGGGGAACATCACACACTGGGGCCTGTCATGGGGTGGGGGAGGGGGGAGGGATAGCATTAGGAGATATACCTAATGTAAATGATGAGTTAATGGGTGCAGCACACCAACATGGCACATGTATACATATGTAACAAGCCTGAATGTTGTGCACATGTACCCTAGAACTTAAAGTATAATAAAAAATAATTTTAAAAAATTGTCATACATTATTTTCTGTCTAGCCTCCTTATTGAATGTTTTTACTAGTGTCAATAATTTTAAGGTTGATTTTACTATTCATTTTATTTACACATCATCTAAAAATATTAGGAATCACACTTGCTTCCTCCCAAAAGTTTTTTTGTTTTGTTTTTTATTATTATTATACTTTAGGTTTTATGGTACATGTGCACAATGTCCAGGTAAGTTACATATGTATACATGTGCCATGCTGGTGCACTGCACCCACTAACTCGTCATCCAGCATTAGCTATATCTCCCAATGCTATCCCTGCCTGCTACCCCCACTTCACAGCAGTCCCCGAAGTGTGATGTTCCCCTTCCTGTGTCCATGTGTTCTCATTGTTCAATTCCCACCTATGAGTGAGAATATGCGGTGTTTGGTTTTTTGTTCTTGCGATAGTTTACTGAGAATGATGATTTCCAATTTCATCCATGTCCCTACAAAGGACATGAACTCATCATTTTTTATGGCTGCATAGTATTCCATGGTGTATATGTGCCACATTTTCTTAATCCAGTCTATCATTGTTGGACATTTGGGTTGGTTCCAAGTCTTTGCTATTGTGAATAATGCCGCAATAAACATACGTGTGCATTTGTCTTTACAGCAGCATGATTTATAGTCCTTTGGGTATATACCCAGTAATGGGATGGCTGGGTCGAATGGAATTTCTAGTTCTAGATCCCTGAGGAATCGCCACACTGACTTCCACAAGGGTTGAACTAGTTTACAGTCCCACCAACAGTGTAAAAGTGTTCCTATTTCTCCACATCCTCTCCAGCACCTGTTGTTTCCTGACTTTTTAATGATTGCCATTCTAACTGGTGTGAGATGGTATCTCATTGTGGTTTTGATTTGCATTTCTCTGATGGCCAGTGATGGTGAGCATTTTTTCATGTGTTTTTTGGCTGCATAAATGTCTTCTTTTGAGAAATGTCTGTTCATGTCCTTTGCCCACTTTTTGATGGGGTTGTTTGTTTTTTTCTTGTAAATTTGTTTGAGTTCATTGTAGATTCTGGATATTAGCCCTTTGTCAGATGAGTAGGTTGCGAAAATTTTCTCCCATTTTGTAGGTTGCCTGTTCACTCTGATGGTACTTTCTTTTTTTTTTTTTTTTTTTTTTTTGTATTTATGAAGTATTTATTGATCATTCTTGGGTGTTTCTCGGAGAGGGGGATATGGCAGGGTCATAGGATGATAGTGGAGAGAAGGTCAGCAGATTAACACATGAACAAAGGTCTCTGGTTTTCCTAGGCAGAGGTCCCTGCGGCCTTCTGCAGTGTTTGTGCCCCTGGGCACTTGAGATTAGGGAGTGGTGATGACTCTTAAAGAGCATGCTGCCTTCAAGCATCTGTTTAACAAAGCACATCTTGCACCGCCCTTAATCCATTTAACCCTGAGTTGACACAGCACATGTTTCAGAGAGCACGGGGCTGGGGGAAAGGCCATAGATCAACAGCATCCCAAGGCAGAAGAATTTCTCCTAGTCAGAACAAAATGGAGTCTCCTATGCCCACCTCTTTCTACACAGACACATTAACAATCTGATCTCTCCCTCCTTTCCCCACACTTCCCCCCCTTCTTTTCAACAAAACCACCATCGTCCTCATGGCCCGCTCCCGATGGTCGCTGTCTCTTCGGAGCTGTTGGGTACACCTCCCAGACAGGGCAGCCGGGCAGAGGCGCTCCTCACCTCCCAGACAGGGCGGCCGGGCAGAGGCGCTCCTCACTTCCCAGATGGGGCCGCCGGGCAGAGGCGCTCCTCACTTCCCAGACGGGGCGGCCGGGCAGAGACACTCCTCACTTCCTCCCAGACGGGGTGGCAGCCAGGCAGAGGCGCTCCTCACCTCCCAGACGGGGTGGCCGGGCAGAGGCGCTCCTCACTTCCCAGAGGGGGCGGCCGGGCAGAGGCGCTCCTCACTTCCCAGACCGGGCGGCCGGGCAGAGGCACTCCTCACTTCCCAGACGGGGCGGCCGGGCAGAGATGCTCCTCACTTCCTCCCAGACGGGGTGGTGGCCAGGCAGAGGCGCTCCTCACCTCCCAGACAGGGCAGCCGGGCAGAGGCACTCCTCACTTCCCAGACTGGGCGGCCGGGCAGTGGCGCTCCTCACCTCCCAGACGGGGCGGCCAGGCAGAGGCGCTCCTCACTTCCCAGACGGTGTGGCGGCTGCGCAGAGGCGCTCCTCACTTCCCAGATGGGGCAGCCAGGCAGAGGCGCTCCTCACTTCCTCCCAGACGGGGTGGCGGCCAGGCAGAGACACTCCTCACTTCCCAGACAGGGTGGCCGGGCAGAGGCGCTCCTCACTTCCCAGAAGGGGCGGCCGGGCAGAGGTGCTCCTCACTTCCTCCCAGACGGGGTGGCGGCCGGGCAGAGGCACTCCTCACCTCCCAGACGGGGCGGCAGGGCAGAGGCGCTTCTCACCTCCCAGACGGGGTGGCCAGGCACAGGCGCTCCTCACTTCCCATACGGGGTGGCGGCCAGGCAGAGGCCCTCCTCACTTCCCAGATGGGGAAGCCGGGCAGAGGCGCTCCTCACTTCCTCCCAGACGGGGTGGCGGCCAGGCAGAGGCGCTCCTCACCTCCCAGACGGGGCGGCCAGGCAGAGGTGCTCCTCATCTCCCAGACGGGGCAGCTGGGCAGAGGTGCTCCTCATTTCCTCCCAGACAGGGTGGCGGCTGGGCAGAGGCACTCCTCACCTCCCAGACGGGGTGGCCAGGCAGAGGTGCTCCTCACTTCCCATATGGGGTGGCGGCCGGGCAGAGGCGCTCCTCACTTTTCAGATGGGGCAGCCAGGCAGAGGCGCTCCTCACTTCCTCCCAGACGGGGTGGCGGCCAGGCAGAGGCACTCCTCACCTCCCAGATGGGGCGGCCAGGCAGAGGTGCTCCTCATCTCCCAGACGGGGCAGCCGGGCAGAGGTGCTCCTCACTTCCTCCCAGACGGGGTGGCAGCCGGGCAGAGGCACCCCTCACCTCCCAGATGCGGCGGCCAGGCAGAGGTGCTCCTTACTTCACAGACGGGGCGGCCGGGCAGAGGCGCTCCTCACTTCCCATACGGGGTGGCGGCCAGGCAGAGGCGCTCCTCACCTCCCAGACGGGGCGGCCGGGCAGAGGTGCTCCTCATCTCCCAGACGGGGCGGCAGGGCAGAGGTGCACCTCATCTCCCAGATGGGGCAGCCGGGCAGAGGTGCTCCTCATCTCCCAGATGGGGCGGCAGGGCAGAGGTGCTCCTCATCTCCCAGACGGGGCAGCCGGGCAGAGGTGCTCCTCACTTCCTCCCAGACGGGGTGGCAGCTGAGTAGAGGCACTCCTCACCTCCCAGAGGGGACGGCCGGGCAGAGGCACTCCTCACTTCCCAGACGGGGCAGCCGGGCAGAGGCGCTCCTCACCTCCCAGATGGGGCGGCCGGGCAGAGGCGCTCCTCACTTCCCAGACGTTGGGCGACTGGGCAGAGGCGCTCCTCACTTCCCAGACGGAGCAGCCAGGCAGAGGCGCTCCTCACATCCCAGACGATGGGCAGCCGGGCAGAGATGTTCCTCACTTCCCATATGGGATGGCGGCCGGGCAGAGGCACTCCTCACTTCCCAGATGGGGCGGCCGGGCAGAGGGGCTCCTCACATCCCAGACGATGGGCGGCCAGGCAGAGACGCTCCTCACTTCCTAGACTGGGTGGCGGCGGGGCAGAGGCTGTAATCTTAGCACTTTAAGAGGCCAAGGCAGGAGGCCGGTAGGTGGAGGTTGTAGCGAGCCGAGATCACGCCACTGCACTCCAGCCTGAGCACCACTGAGCATTGAGTAAGCGAGACTCCGTCTGCAATCCCAGCACCTGGGGAGGCCGAGGCAGGCAGATCACTCGAGGCCAGGAGCTGGAGACCAGCCCAGGCAACACGGCGAAACCCTGTCTCCACCAAAAACACAAAAACCATTCAGGCGTGGCGGCGCGCACCTGCAATCCCAGGCACTTGGCAGGCCGAGGCAGGAGAGTCACAGGAGCCCAAGGCAGGGAGGTTGCAGCGAGCCGACATCACGGCAGCACAGTCCAGCTTCGGCAACAGAGGGAGACCGAAAAAACAAGGAGACGGAGACCAAAGAAGGGAGACGGGGAGGGGGAGGGGGAGGGGGACGGGGAGGGGGAGGGGGAGGGGGAGGGGGAAGGGGAGAGGGAGGGGGAGGGGGAGGGGGAGAGGGAGAGCGAGAGGGAGAGGGAGCCCTGATGGTAGTTTCTTTTGCTGTGCAGGAGCTCTTTAGTTTAATTAGATCTCATTTGTCAATTTTGGCTTTTGTGGCCATTGCTTTTGGTGTTTTAGACATGAAGTCCTTGCCCATGCCTATGTCCTGAATGGTAATGCCTAGGTTTTCTTCTAGGGTTTTTATGGTTTTAGGTCTAACATTTAAGTCTTTAATCCATCTTGAATTGATTTTTGTATAAGGTGTAAGGAAGGGATCCAGTTTCAGCTTTCTACATATGGCTAGCCAGTTTTCCCAGCACCATTTATTAAATAGGGAATCCTTTCCCCATTTCTTGTTTTTCTCAGGTTGGTCAAAGATCAGATAGTTGTAGATATGTGGCATTATTTCTGAGGGCTCTGTTCTGTTCCATTGATCTATATCTCTGTTTTGGTACCAGTACCATGCTGTTTTGGTTACTGTAGCCTTGTAGTATAGTTTGAAGTCAGGTAGTGTGATGTCTCCAGCTTTGTTCTTTTGGCTTAGGATTGACTTGGCGATGCGGGCTCTTTTTTGGTTCCATATGAACTTTAAAGTAGTTTTTTCCAATTCTGTGAAGAAAGTCATTGGTAGCTTGATGGGGATGGCATTGAATCTGTAAACTACTTTGGGAAGGATGGCCATTTTCACGATATTGATTCTTCCTACCCATGAGCATGGAATGCTCTTCCATTTGTTTGTATCCTCTTTTATTTCCTTGAGCAGTGGTTTGTAGTTCTCCTTGAAGAGGTCCTTCACTTCCCTTGTAAGTTGGATTCCTAGGTATTTTATTCTCTTTGAAGCAATTGTGAATGGGAGTTCACTCATGATTTGGCTCTCTGTTTGTCTGTTATTGGTGTATAAGAATGCTTGTGATTTTTGCACATTGATTTTGTATCCTGAGACTTTGCTGAAGTTGCTTATCAGCTTAAGGAGATTTTGGGCTGAGACAATGGGGTTTTCTAGATATACAATCATGTCATCTGCAAACAGGGACAATTTGACTTTCTCTTTTCCTAATTGAATACCCTTTATTTCCTTCTCCTGCCTAATTGCCCTGGCCAGAACTTCCAACACTATGTTGAATAGAAGTGGTGAGAGAGGGCATCCCTCTCTTGTGCCAGTTTTCAAAGGGAATGCTTCCAGTTTTTGCCCATTCAGTATGATATTGGCTGTGGGTTTGTCATAGATAGCTCTTATTATTTTGAGATACGTCCCATCAATACCTAATTTATTGAGAGTTTTTAGCATGAAGGGTTGTTGAATTTTGTCAAAGGCCTTTTCTGCATCTATTGAGATAATCATGTGGTTTTTGTCTTTGGTTCTGTTTATATGCTGCATTACATTTATTGATTTGCGTATATTGAACCAGCCTTGCATCCCAGGGATGAAGCCCACTTGATCATGGTGGATAAGCTTTTTGATGTGCTGCTGGATTCTGTTTGCCAGTATTTTATTGAGGATTTTTGCATCAATGTTCATCAAGGATATTGGTCTAAAATTCTCTTTTTTTGTTGTGTCTCTGCCAGGCTTTGGTATCAGGATGATGCTGGCCTCATAAAATGAGTTAGGGAGGATTCCCTCTTTTTCTATTGATTGGAATAGTTTCAGAAGGAATGGTACCAGTTCCTCCTTGTACCTCTGGTAGAATTCGGCTGTGAACCCATCTGGTACTGGACTTTTTTTGGTTGGTAAGCTATTGATTATTGCCTCAATTTCAGAGCCTGTTATTGGTCTATTCAGAGATTCAACTTCTTCCTGGTTTAGTCTTGGCAGGGTGTATGTGTTGAGGAATTTATCCATTTCTTCTAGATTTTCTAGTTTATTTGCGTAGAGGTGTTTGTAGTATTCTCTGATGGTAGTTTGTATTTCTGTGGGATCAGTGGTGATATCCCCTTTATCATTTTTTATTGCATCTATTTGATTCTTCTCTCTTTTTTTCTTTATTAATCTTGCTAGCAGTCTATCAATTTTGTTGATCCTTTCAAAAAACCAGCTCCTGGATTCATTAATTTTTTGAAGGGTTTTTTGTGTCTCTATTTCCTTCAGTTCTGCTCTGATCTTAGTTATTTCTTCCCTTCTGCTAGCTTTTGAATGTGTTTGCTCTTGCTTTTCTAGTTCTTTTAATTGTGATGTTAGGGTGTCAATTTTGGATCTTTCCTGCTTTCTCTTGTGGGCATTTAGTGCTATAAATTTCCCTCTACACACTGCTTTGAATGCATCCCAGAGATTCTGGTATGTTGTGTCTTGGTTCTCGTTGGTTTCAAAGAACATCTTTATTTCTGCCTTCATTTCGTTATGTACCCAGTAGTCATTCAGGAGCAGGTTGTTCAGTTTCCATGTAGTTGAGCGGTTTTGAGTGAGATTCTTAATCCTGAGTTCTAGCTTGATTGCACTGTGATCTGAGAGATAGTCTGTTATAATTTCTGTTCTTTTACATTTATTGAGGAGAGCTTTACTTCCAAGTATGTGGTCAATTTTGGAATAGGTGTGGTATGGTGCTGAAAAAAATGTATATTCTGTTGATTTGGGGTGGAGAGTTCTGTAGATGTCTATTAGGTCTGCTTGGTGCAGAGCTGAGTTCAATTCCTGGGTATCCTTGTTGACTTTCTGTCTCATTGATCTGTCTGATGTTGACAGTGGGGTGTTAAAGTCTCCCATTATTATTGTGTGGGAGTCTAAGTCTCTTTGTAGGTCACTCAGGACTTGCTTTATGAATCTGGGTGCTCCTGTATTGGGTGCATATATATTTAGGATAGTTAGCTCTTCTTGTTGAATTAATCCCTTTACCATTATGTAATGGCCTTCTTTGTCTCTTTTGATCTTTGTTGGTTTAAAGTCTGTTTTATCAGAGACTAGGATTGCAACCCCTACCTTTTTTTGTTTTCCATTTGCTTGGTGGATCTTCCTCCATCCTCTTATTGTGAGCCTATGTGTGTCTCTGCACGTGAGATGGGTTTCCTGAATACAGCACACTGATGGGTCTTGAGTCTTTATCCAATTTGCCAGTCTGTGTCTTTTAATTGGAGCATTTAGTCCATTTACATTTAAACTTAATATTGTTATGTGTGAATTTGATCCTGTCATTATGATGTCAGCTGGTTATTTTGCTCGTTAGTTGATGCAGTCTCTTCCTAGTCTCGATGGTCTTTACATTTTGGCATGATTTTGCAGTGGCTGGTACCGGGTGTTCCTTTCCATGTTTAGCACTTCCTTCAGGAGCTCTTGCAGGGCAGGCCTGGTGGTGACAAAATCTCTCAGCATTTGCTTGTCTGTAAAGGATTTTATTTCTCCTTCACTTATGAAGCTTAGTTTGGCTGGATATGAAATTCTGGGTTGAAAATTCTTTTCTTTAAGAATGTTGAATATTGGCCCCCACTCTCTTCTGGCTTGTAGGGTTTCTGCCGAGAGATCCGCTGTTAGTCTGATGGGCTTCCCTTTGATGGTAACCCGACCTTTCTCTCTGGCTGCCCTTAACATTTTTTCCTTCATTTCAACTTTGGTGAATCTGACAATTATGTGTCTTGGAGTTGCTCTTCTCGAGGAGTATCTTTGTGGCGTTCTCTGTATTTCCTGAATCTGAATGTTGGCCTGCCTTGCTAGACTGGGGAAGTTCTCCTGGATAATATCCTGCAGAGTGTTTTCCAACTTGGTTCCATTCTCCCCGTCACTTTCAGGTACACCAATCAGACGTAGATTTGATCTTTTTACATAGTCCCATATTTCTTGGAGGCTTTGCTCATTTCTTTTTATTCTTTTTTCTCTAAACTTCCCTTCTCGCTTCATTTCATTCATTTGATCTTCCAGGGCTGATATCCTTTCTTCCATTTGATCGCATCAGCTCCTGAGGCTTCTGCATTCTTCACATAGTTCTCGAGCCTTGGTTTTCAGCTCCATCAGCTCCTTTAAGCACTTCTCTGTATTGGTTATTCTAGTTATACATTCTTCTAAATTTTTTTCAAAGTTTTCAACTTCTTTGCCTTTGGTTTGAATATCCTCCCGTAGCTCAGAGTAATTTGATCATCTGAAGCCTTCTTCTCTCAGCTCGTCAAAGTCATTCTCCATCCAGCTTTGTGCCGTTGTTGGTGAGGAACTGTGTTCCTTTGGAGGAGGAGAGGTACTCTGCTTTTTAGAGTTTCCAGTTTTTCTGCTCTGTTTTTTCCCCATCTTTGTGGTTTTATCTACTTTTGGTCTTTGATGATGGTGATGTACAGATGGGTTTTTGGTGTGGATGTCCTTTCTGTTAGTTTTCCTTCTAACAGACAGGACCCTCAGCTGCAGGTCTGTTGGAGTACCTGGCCGGCCATGTGAGGTGTCAGTCTGCCCCTGCTGGGGGTTGCCTCCCAGTTAGGCTGCTCGGGAGTCACGGGTCAGGGACCCACTTGAGGAGGCAGTCTGCCCGTTCTCAGATCTCCAGCTGCGTGCTGGGAGAACCACTGCTCTCCTCAAAGCTGTCAGACAGGGACATTTAAGTCTGCAGAGGTTACTGCTGTCTTTTTGTTTGTGCCCTGCCCCCAGAAGTGGAGCCTACAGAGGCAGGCAGGCCTCCTTGAGCTGTGGTGGGCTCCACCCAGTTCAAGCTTCCCGGCTGCTTTGTTTACCTAAGCCAGCCTGGGCAATGGTGGGCGCCCCTCCCCCAGCCTCGCTGCCGACTTGCTGTTTGATCTCAGACTGCTGTGCTAGCAATCAGCGAGACTCCGTGGGCGTAGGACCCTCTGAGCCAGGTGCGGGCTATAATCTCCTGGGGCACCGTTTCCTAAGCCCGTGGGAAAAGCACAGTATTCGGGTGGGAGTGGCCCGATTTTCCAGGTGCCGTCTGTCACCCCTGGAAAGGGAACTCCCTGACCCCTTGCGCTTCCCGAGTGAGGCAATGTCTTGCTCCTGCTTCGGCTGGCGCACGGTGCACTCACCCACTGACCTGTGCCCACTGTCTGGCACTCCCTAGTGAGATGAACACGGTACCTCCGATGGAAACGCAGAAATCACCCGTCTTCTGCGTCGCTCACGCTGGGAGCTGTAGACCGGAGCTGTTCCTATTCGGCCATCTTGGCTCCTCGAGCCCTCCCAAAGGTTATAATCCTTATTGCTGTTCTTAACAATGTTAAGTGACAGAGTGAGTTTAATAAGTGTTAACTCTAGCACTTTACTATTAAATACTCTTCGTAAGTATTTATTTGCCTAATAAAGATTACAAATTATGTTTAGGACAAAACTTCTTTATCTGTTTAAATATTTCATTTTCCACAAAGCAAAGAGAAATTTTAAAAAGATGAACTAACAAATCAATTAGATTTAAGATTAAAGTTATTTTCAGTATCATTCACGAATAAAAATCCTATTTTTCATCTGTAAATTGATGCTCCTTTCCCAAGTAAAGTCTCATCTGAAAAGCCTTCCACAAAACCATACATGATTCAAATTACAAAATTAAAATGTAATATTACTTTTATGATTTAGAACCTACGTACATCAAAACTTTTCCTGTATTGCTTACTCAACCTAATAATGTAAACAATTACTCTCAAACTTCCCAAATATTCCATTACAGTTAATTGTTCAAAAGTGAACAGATTTTTTTAAACTAGGGCAAAACAGAAAATATTCAGATACAAAAATTTTCAAAGAAGCCAAATATACATTATAAATAAGTGCCCCTAAAATTAGTTTTACATATTATCACAGAGTAAAACTCTCCAATCTTAAATCACGGAATGGGTTTTATGTGTGTGTGTGTGTGTGTGTGTGTGTGTGTATGTGTGTGTGAAAGTTTGTATGCATATATATTATAAACGAATGAGAAAATGTACCTCAAATTCCTTTCTAAGGCGTTCCTCTCGTTGAGTGCTAAATTCAAGTTCGCTTGTTTGTCGCCGTAAAAGGTCAGAGCAGTCCATATGTTCTGTTTCTAATTTTTCTACTTTCTTATGCATATTTTGCACAGCAGTATCTTGCTCCTGGAAAATAATTCATTTGTGCATCAATAAAGTTTATAAGCCATCAATGACTAAGAGTCACTCCAATAGAAGACAGTGAGTAACTAAATCTGTGCTTCAACCATAATAATAGGTTAATTTATATAGGCAATACAGGCCTAGATATTTTCCATCAATGTTTCAGAATGACCATGTGTTTAAAAAGCAATACTGAAGTTTTAGAATTCAAAAACTCTGATTAATATTACAATGGAAAATGTTATAGCATATGAGGAAGTTACATTAGTTTAACTGACCTCTGAAGGTATTTATATAATGCTGTAGTTCAACTATCATATATAATGTTTCCCTTTCCCATTAAAATTTTTAAATATATATTGCCCTTTGTGTAATAAGAAATGATTAACTTGAATGCCTAGTAATGTTGATAATGCTTACATGAGCTCACGGTACTTAAATTACATGCTTACAGCTTTTAAAATTGCATCCACTAGATGGCTGTGTTTCATTTCCTCTTAGATTTTCAAAAAGCTTTCAAATCTTTGCTTGGCTATTGACAAAGAAATAACTTCAGGTAGTCTTATACTAAAATCTCTCAATACCCTTTCCCAACTAAACACAGAAATGGGAGTTGAATTTTATTGAAAAAGTTCAAACATAAAGTTAACACATATATCAAAAGCATTCTCCACAGTAACTAATCTAGATTCACTGTTGTCATTTAAGGCCTTTAACAAAGCCCTCTTTCCCACATTTCCCTCACCAGAGTAATGTTATTCATGGACAAACACACATGAATATTTATATATGCTTCCAACAATACCTAGCCACTCAAAAGATACCATTAGAATCTGAGTATGTTGCAAACATCAAATATAATTCTCTATCAAAGATTCTAGTTTGAAAAACACCCAGCATCGTAAGTCCACAGTGAAGAGATGAGGAAACATTTTCAATTCAATTTTTATTTCATATCTCCAATTTCTTATTTCTATTTTTTTAACTTTTGTTTTAGGTTCATGGGTACATGTGTAGGTTTGTTATATAGGTAAACTCATGTCACAGGGTTGTGTTGCACAGATTATTTCATCACCCAGGTACTAAGCCTAGAACCCAAAGTTATTTTTTCTGATCCTCTTCCTTCTCCCACTCTCCACCCTCAGGCAGGACCCAGTGTATGTTGTTCCCCTCTTTGTGTCCATGTGTTCTCATTGTTTGGTTCCCACTTAGAAGTGAGAACATGTGGTATTTGGTTTTCTGTTCCTGTGTTAGTTTGCTAAGGATAATGGCCTCCAGTTCCATCCATGTTCCTGCAAAGGATATTACCTCATTCTTTTTTATGGCTGCATAGTATCTAATGGTGTATATATACCACATTTTCTTTATCTAGTCTAACACTGATAAGCATTTAGGTTGACTCCATGTCTTTGCTATTGTGAATAGTGCTGCAATGAACATATGCATGCCATGTGTCTTTGTGGTAGGACAATTTCTCTTCCTTTGAGTATATACCCAGAAATGGGATTGCTGGATCAAAAGATAGTTCTGTTTTTAGTTCTTTAAGGAATCGCCACATTGTTTTCCACAATGGTTGAATGAACTTACACTCCCACCAATAATGCATAAGTGTTCCCTTTTCTCCACAACCCCGCCAGCATCTGTTATTTTTTGACTTTTTAATAATAGCCATTCTGACTGGTCTGAGATTCCAATTCCTTATTCTTATTCTTATGAATCCCCTTATTCATAAGATTACTATTCTATAGCAGGCTATACATGAACTCTTAATAATTACTTTCTTCAGGTAATAGGCTTCTTAATATAGGCATACCTTAGAGATATGGCTGGTTCAGTTCCTGAACACTGCCATAAAGCAAATATTGCAATAAAGTGAGTCACATCAATTTTTGGTTTCCAAAAAATTGCAAATAAAAGTAATGTTTGCACTATAGTGTAATCTATTAAGTGTGCAATAGCATTATATATAAAAACGTATTTATTTTAATTTAAAAATACTTTATTGAGGTCAGGCACAGCGGCTGACGCCTGTAATCCCGGAACTTTGGGAGGCCAAGGCGGATGGATCACTTGAGCCCAGGAGTCCGAGACAAGCCTGGCCAACATGGCAAAACCCAATCTCTACTAAAAATACAAAACATAGCCAGGTATGGTGGCGCACGTCTGAAATCCCAGCTACTCCGGGAGGCTGAGGCAGGAGAATCGCTTGAACCCAAGAAGCAGAGATTGCAGTGAGTCGAGATCACGCCACTGCACTCCAGCCTGGGCGACAGAGCGAGACTCTGTCTCAAAAATATATAAATAAAATTAAAATACTTTATTGCTAAAAAAAAATGCCAACCATCATCTGGCCCTTCAGAAAGTCATCATCTTTAATGGTGGAAGGTCCTAACTCAATGTTTGTTGATGACTGTTGACTGATGAGGGTGGTAGTGGCTGAAGGCTGGGCGGTCAGTGGCAGTTTCTTAAAATAAGGCAACAAAGAAGTTTGCTACATTGGTTGACTCTTTCTTCAAAAAGGTTTCTCTGTAGCATGCAATGCTGCTTGATAGCATTTTACCAGCAGTAGACCTCTTTCAAAACTGAAACCCTATGGCTGCTTTAGCAACTAAGTTTATGTAATATTCTAAATCTTTTGCTGTCATTTCAGTAATGTTCACAGCATCCAGGAGGAAAGTTTCCATCTCAAGAAACTATTTTCTTTGGTCATCTATAAGAAGCAACTCCTCACCCATTCAAGTTTTACGAATGCATGAGATTGCAGCAATTCAGTCACATCTTCAGGCTCCACTTCTAATTCTAGTTATCTTGCTATTTCCAACCTACAGTAACTTATTCCACTGAAGTCTAAACTCGCCCCCACCCCCCCGAAGTTATCCATAAGGACTGGAACCAACTTCCTCCAAACTCCTGTTAATGATGACATTTTGACCTCCTCACATGAATCACAAACGGTCTTAAGGGCATCTAGAATGGCAAATCCTTTCCAGAAAGTTTTCAATTTAATTTGCCTAGATCCATCAGAGGAGTCACTATCGATGTCAGCTATAGCCTTATGAAATGTATTTCTTAAGTAATAAGACTTGAAAGTCAAAATTCTTCATTGACGCATGTGCTGCAGAATGGATGTTGTGTTAGCAAGGATGAAAACAACATTAACTTGCTTGTACATAACCATCAGAGTTCTTCAGTAACCAAGTGCATTGTCAACGAACAATAATATTTTGAGAAGAATCTTTTTTTTCTGAGCAGCAGGTACAGTGGGCTTAAATACTCAGTTAAATATTCTGTAAAGAGATGAGCTGTCATCTGGGCTTTGTTGTCCCATTTATAGAGCACAGGCAGAGTATATGTAGCATAATTCTTAAGGGCCCTAGGATTTGGAGAATGGTAAATGAGCAATGGCTTCAACTTAAACTCACCAGCAATATTAGCCCCTAACGAGAGAGTCATCCTGTCCTTTGAAGCATTAAAGCTGGGCACTGACTTCTCCTCTCTAGCTCTGAAACACCTAGATGACACCTTCCAATAGAAGACTGTTTTGTCTGCAATGAAAATCTGTTGTTTAGTGTAGCCACCTTCATCGATTATTTTAGCTAGATCTTTGGGATTACTTGCTGCAGCTTCTACACCAGCACTTCTTTCACCTTGCATTTTTATGTTATGTAGAAGTCTTATTTTCCTAAACGTCATGAACCAATCTCTCCTAGCCTCCAACTTTTCTTCTCCAAATTCCTCACCTCTCTCAGCCTTCATCAAATTGAAGAGAGTTAGGGTCTTGTTCTAAATTAGGATTTGGCTTAAGGGAATGTTGTGGCTGGTTTGATCTATCCAGACCACTACAACTTTCTCCATGTCAGCAATAAGAATGGCTGGCTCTCTTATCACTTACGTGTTCACTGAAGTAGCGCTTTTTATTTCCTTTAAGAACTTTTCCTTTGCATTCACAACTTGGCTGTTCGGCACTAAAGACATAGCGTTTGGCCTGTCCTGGTTTTCAACATTCCTTCCTCACTAAGCTTAATCATTTCTAGCTTTTGATTTAAAATGAAACAGGTGTGAGCCTTCCTTTCCCTTGAATACTTAGAGGACATTGTAGAGTTAACTGGCCTCATTTCAACATTGTTGTGTCTCAAGGAGTAGGGAGGCCAGAGGAGAGGGAGAGTTGGAAGAACGGTTGGACAGAGGAGTAGTGAGAACACATACATTTATAAATTAAGTACATCACCACCTTATGCAGGCATGGTTGACGGTGCCCCAAAACAATTACAATAGCAGCAGTAACATAAAGACCACTGGACCAGGGTGGGTTAGGGGCCAAGATGGCCAAATAGAAACAGCTGCAGTCTGCAGCTCCCAGCGAGACCAACGCAGAAGGTGGGTGATTTCTGCATTTCCAACTGAGGTACACAGTTCATCTCATTGGGACTGGTTAGGCACTGGATGCAACCCACGGAGAGCAAGCAGAAGCAGGGTGGGGCGTCACTTCACCCTGGAAGTGCAAGGAGCCGGGGGAACGCCCTCTCCCTGCCAGCCAGGGGAAGTGGGGAGGGACTGTGCTACCCGCCCTGAGTACTACGCTTTTCCCATGGATTTTTGCAATCCACAGATCAGGAGATTCCCTCGTGACCCTACACCACCAGGGCCCTGGGTTTCAAGCACAAAACTGGGCGGCTGTTTGGGCAAACACCGAGCTGCAGGAGTTTTTTCGTATGCCAGTGGCACCCGGAACTCCAGTGAGAAAGGACAACCGTCCACTCCTCTGGAAAGGGGGCTGAAGCCAGGAACCCAAGAAGTCTAGCTCAGCAGGTCCCACTCCCACGAAGTCTAGTAAGCTAAGAACCACTGGCTTGAAATTCTTGCTGTCAGCACAGCAGTCTGGAGTCGACATGGGATGATCGAGCTTGGTGGGGGAAGCAGCGACCGCCATTACTGAGGCTTTCGTAGGTGGTTTTCCCCTGATAGTGCTAAGGAGACTGGGAGGTTTGGACTGGGCACAGTCACCACAGCACAGCAAAATGGCTGTGGCCAGACTGCTTCTCTGGATTCCTCCTCACTGGGCAGGGCATCTCTGCAGGATATGCTGCAGTTCAGTCAGGAGCTTACAGATAAAACTCTCATCCTGGTAGGACAGAGCACCTGGGGGAAGGGGCGGCTGCAGTCGCAGCTTCAGTGGACTTAAATCTTTCCTGCCTGTCAGCTCTGAAGACAGCGGCTGATCCTGACAAGGGGGATTCTCCCAGCACAGGGCACCAGCTCTGCTAAAGGACAGACTGCCTCCTCAAGTGGGTCCCTGACCCCCCCTGCCTCCTGACTGGGAGAGACCTCCCAATAGGGGTTGACAGACACCTCATATAAGAGAGCTCCAGCTGGCATCAGGCTGGTGCCCCTCTGGGACAAAGCTTCCGGAGGAAGGAGCAGGAAGCAATCTTTGCCGTTCTCCAGCCTCCACTAGTGATACCCAGGCAAACAGGTTCTACAAACTGCAGCAGACCTGCAGAAGTCCAGCAAACTGCAGCAGACCATCAGAAGAGGGGCCTGTTAGAAAAAAAACTAACAAACAGAAAGCAACAACATCAACATCAACATCAAGAACCCCCACCACAGGCCGGGCGTGGTGGCTCACGCCTGTAATCCCAGCACTTTTGGAGGCCTAGGCAGGTGGATCAGGAGGTCAGGAGATCGAGACTATCCTGGCTAATATGGTGAAACCCCGTCTCTACTAAAAATACAAAAAATTAGGCGGGTGTGGTGGCGGGCGCCTGTAGTGCCAGCTACTCGGGAGGCTGAGGCAGGAGAATGGCATGAACCCAGGAGGCAGAGCTTGCAGTGAGCCGAGATCACGCCACTGCACTCCAGCCTGGGTGACAGAGCAAGACTCCATCTCAAAATCCGCCCCCCCGACAAAAACCCCATCCAACGGTCATCAGCCTCAAAGATCAAAGGTAGATAAATCCACGAAGATAAGGAAAAGTCAGCACAAAAATGCTGAAAATTCCAAAAGCCAGAATGACTTTTCTCCTCCAAATGATCACAACACCTCTCCAGCAAGGGCACAAAACTGGATGGAGAATGAGATTGAGGAATTGACAGAAGTAGGCTTCAGAAGGTAGGTAATAACAAACTCCTCTGAGCTAAAGGAACATGTTCTAACACAACGCAAAGAAGCTAAGAACGTTGATAAAAGGTTATTACAGGAACTGCTAACTAGAATAACCAGCATAGAGAGGAACATAAATTCCATGTGACATGCCTGCTTCCCCTGTGCCTTCCACCATGATTTTAAGCTTCCTGAGGCCTCCCCAGAAGCCGAACAGATGTTAGCACTGTGCTTCCTGTAAAGCATGCAGAATGATAAGCCAATTAATTAAATCTCTTTCCTTTATAAATTACCCAGTCTCAAGTATTTCTTCATAGCAATGTGAGAACGGCCAAATACAAATAGTATTATGAACAACCTTATGTAATCTCATTTTTTCATAAGAGTACTTTCATATATGAAAGCACTTTTAAGAACATTATGCACTATACTACACAAGTATAAAAGACTATTATTCTATATGATAGGTCCTCCTCTTTCAATCACTCAATAGCAGTATTAATTCAGTTACTGTTAAATTATATGCCTTCTTAAATTACAAATACATAACCTCCAACTTTCAGTCATTGACTTAGATACTTGTCTACTTTAAAGTAAATAAATAGCAATTTACATGGTTAACCATAAACATAATTTGAAATAATAACAAAATGGAGTCTATAACCAAAAGATGCTTATATCCTAGTTGATTGAAACTATTTTATATAGTATTTTATATAGTAAAATAAATAAAATAGTAAAATAAATTATTTAGGAAGTCTCATGAGATTTATTTATAAAAGAAAATCATAGGCCAGGCACAGTGACTCACACCTGTAATCCCAGCACTTGGAGGCCAAGGTGGGTAGATCCCTTGAACTCAAGAGTTCAAGACCACACTGGGCAACATGGCAAAACATCATCCCTAAAAAATAAACAAAAATGGCTGGGCATGGTGGCTCACACCTGTAATCCCAGCACTTTGGGAGGCCAAGGGGGGCAGATCACTTGAGGTCAGGAGTTCGAGACCAACCTGGCCAACATGGTGAAAACTTGTCTCTACTGAAAGTACAAAAGTTAGCCAGGTGTGGTGGCACACACCTGTAATCCTGGCTATTCGCGAGGCTGAGGCAGGAGAATTGCTTGAACCCAGAAGGCAGAGGTTACAGTGAGCCAAGATCACACAACTGCACTCCAACCTGGGCGACAGAGCAAGACTCCATCTCAAAATAATAAATAAATAAACAAAAATTAGCTGGTGTTGTGGCACATGCCTGTGGTCCCCCAGTACTTGGAGGGCTGAGGTGGGAGGATCACTTGCGCCTAGGAGGCAGAGGCTGCAGCAAGCTGAGATCATGCCACTGCACTCCAGCCTGGGTGACAGAGTGAGACCCTGTCTCAAGAAAAAAAAAAAAAAAAATCACACGTGATTCCCATTCTACTGACAAATCGTGTAGAAAGACAACACATAATCATTTAAATCCCATTACAATAAACAAATAATATGCCCACTATTCCACGAAGTTTAAATTTAATCCTTTTTTTAAAAAAAGAACCTGGAAAATCAAAGGCCAATCAGTTAGGGCTTATGATGTTTATTTTGGTGATATATTACTATATTACTGCTATGATAGTTGATCTATATTTAATATTACTTGCCAAATAGCTTTTATTTAACAGTATTTCAAGATTTAGATAAAATTCTGACCTAACAATCACATTTTCAATGCAGAGGTCTGGTAGTCACTTAATATTATATGATAATTTCTATTGTATTCTTCCATATGAATATAAATACACATACAGATATAGACACATACAAACACACAAACATGTTTTCATGGAAAAAGATGTTTTCCTAAAATAGTAGAGATGTTTAGGAATTCTACTCAAGAGTAGAGATACTTAGAAATTCTATATGAAGAAAAGTTATATTACATTAATTAACTGATTGAGTTAGAATTACATTGATTGATTTTCTAATGTTAAACCCGCCTGACATTAATTGTATAAAGTCTTTTATATTTTATCTTTTTAAAATCTTGCTACATTTGGTTAGCTAATATTTTGTATAATATTTTTGCATATATATTCATAACTGAGATTAGCTATAATTATCTTTTCTTATATCCTTGTCAGTTTGGTATCAATATTATGTTATCAAGATGTTTCCATTCTCTAGAGGAGTTTACATAAAACTAGAATTATTAGCTCCTTTAATGTTTCTTTTTATTCATTGGTAAAACAATATGGGCCAGCAATTTTGACACTGACTCAATCTATTTAATGATTACCATACTATTCACCTTTTCTATTTTCTACTTCTTAAGTTAGATGGGGAAGGGGGAAGGATTATATCTAGCCAAACAATCCTATAGTAAAGATCATGGCTGAAAAGCCTCACCCAGACACTCAAAGTTTCTAGGAAACTTTTTAGTCCTTCACTCTTAAAATGAGAAAACATGATATTTTTAAAAATTAACCAACATGAAGATAAAATCTAAATCAAATAATGGTAAAGGGGGAGGGGCAACCTAAGAGAAACAGATATTTAAAAACAAGAAAACTTCAAAATATCCTCAAAGAACATAAGCAGCTCCAGAATAGGGTAGCACCAAAAATCCTTTCCTTCATAAAAGCAACAAGAACACTCACAAAAATTATCTGAATCTAATTTCTCATTAACTCTTTAACCAAAAACTTGCAGTAATCCAAAAAGCATTTATTCAGGGAAATCAATTGAATCTCAGTAAGAATAGTGAGATGTGTGGCATTTTAACTTGTACTATTCTCATCCCCTCCCCACCAGCTCCTGATAGCTTCAAAAATCAACTGCCTCAGAATAGTAGTAGTTTATGGAATCCAGCAGCCTAGCCAGCATTGTGGGGAAGGAGAGAAGAACAGGGTTGGAGCTCCCCAAAAGCCCCAGCCACAGAGAACCAGGCATATATATAGCCTTTGAAAAGCTCTGACATGTTCCTGGCATCCAGAAAACCATGCAAGTGCAAGGCTATATATATGCCTAGTCCCTGAGAAGGCCCCAGTCTCTCATCTCTGGCTGACCTTAAGGCTCTGTGCAAGTAGGAAGCAAAGGCTAAGGCAGAGTTTTAATCAGCCCACAAAAGCATTGAATGCATACTCCAACATAAAGAATGAACCACTCAGCAAAGGCTAGAAGACTTATTTGTTCACAGCATTTAAGAAAATCTTCTGTCATTCATTAGCTGACCATCTACAAACCAAGTAGAGATTTCACTGGCCACACATGACAAAGAATACACACTTTATAGATTTAGAAAGAAAAGTCACAATCAACAATATAAAAAGGTATTCACATCATTAGTCATTAGAAAAATGCAAATCAAGGTCCAGGCACGGTGGCTCATGCCTGTAATCCCAGCACTTTGGGAGGCCGAGGCGGGCAGATCACGAGGTCAGGAGTTCAAGACCAGCCTAGCCAACATGGTGAAACCCCGTCTCTAAATATACAAAAAAATTAGCCGGGCATGGTGGTGCATGCCTGTAATCCCAGCTACTTGGGAGGCTGAGGCAGGAGAACCGCTTGAACCCAGGAGGCAGAGGCTGCAGTTAGCCAAGACCATGCCACTGCACTCCAGCCTGGCGACAGAGCGAGACTCCATCTGAAAAAAAGAAAAAAAAAGAAAAGAAAAAAAGAAAAATGCACATCAAAACCACTTGTTTTTATTAAGCTTTCTTAAATGTATGTATAGACAACATTTATTTCAGTTTAATATGAGTGTTTTGAGTCTTTGTTTAGAAGTTTAGTGATTTTTTTTACCAGAAATATGCTCCAAGAACTTAACTTATTTATATCAATTAACCTATGCTAAAACTGGTTTCATTCTACATCATTCACTTAAAGTCACAATTCCCAAGAACCTATGAATGATGTTAAATGAGAACTTCTATTTCATGCCACTAAGATGGTTATCATCAAAAAGACTGATGATAACAGGTGATGGCAAAGACGTAGAGAAACTGGAACTCTCAAACATTACTCATACTGTCATTCAGCAGCATTAGAAAACAGTCCGTCAGTTCCTCAAAAAGCTAACCATAAAGTTACTATTTGACCCAGAAATTCTAATACTGAGTATATACCCAAAAGAACAGAAAATCTATGTCAACACAAAAATTTGTATATAGAACCCCCAACAAAATATTCTATGGCATTTAATGAATCTCCAATAGGCGACAGAGCCTAGGACCACCCACTACATCAGTTGAGCATCTACCATCCTGTCACCATTACATAAACCTGCAGAAGTGTTAAGAAATACAGAAGTTCAGTCCTCAAACAGATGTTCAGTGGGAAAAACAAACTAGTAAGACAGGTAAGAACTCCAACTCTTTTTATAAATAGAAGATCAAAATAAAGCCACCGAAGTATCAGGAACTGCAAAGAATGGCATAGAAACTATGCAAATATGCAAACTATTCCAAAGTAAGAAAAAGAAAAAATAACAAAAGTAGAAATGAACAAAGCACACAAAAGACAACATGCCCAACCAAGAAAACAGTCAAAACTCAAGAACAGGGGCACATTCAACACAACAGTTTCACCCTATAAAATACTTTCAATACTAAAAACACTTGGTAAAACCAGAATTCAAATATGAGATGAAAAGTGAGACTGCAGTTCTATCAGAAGATCATAAGTTAAAAAGAACACCAACAGGGGACCACTAAACAGATTTGATTAAACATAGCTAATCACCTCTCCTAAAACGCCACTTAAATGAAAGTAAAAAATAAAAACAAATGGCAGAAACAATGAATGGTGGAGAAAATGACAGCCAACAAAAGATGTCAGAAGCAAATTTGGAAGACAGAAAGCAAACTGACAAGTGATAATGACTTAGGTTTCAGCTTTTTCACCTTTTCTAAATGTGTAAAAAGGGAGAAGCCTAGTAGCAAGCTGATTTACAGCCACAAAAGCTCAGAAATTGGAGGCACAATGTCTTAGTCCATCCAGCCTGCCATAACAAGATACCATAAACTACGTAGTTTATAAAAAACAGAAATGTATTTCTCACAGTTTGGAAGATGGGAAATACAAGATCAAGGTGTTGGCAGATTCAATGTCTGGCAAGAGCCTACTTTCTAGTTTATAGAGGATGCTTTCTAGCTGTGTCCTAACATGGTGGAAGGGAAGAACTCTGGTTCTTCAGTCCCTTATAAAGGCACCAATTCTACTTAAGGTTTCCACCATCAAGACCAAACAATTTCCTGAAGACCCCACCACCTAATACCGTCACAATGGTGATTAGGTTTCAACATACAAATTTAGGAGGGACACAAACATCCAGACCCTAGCAAAACAGCTACCCCTGAAGCCAAGCTATATAGTAAAAATGAATACAGGAGCATTGTTGGAAGCCGCTATAACCAGCACTTTACACTCTCTGAAAAATCCCCCTCCATATCCTGGTAAAAGGGAAGGAGTTTACAAACTAGAGGTTGATCAAAAGAGGTTCTGAGGACATGAAAAGCAAACACAACTGGGGGTCGGGGTAAGACACCTTATTAAAAATAAGGAGATTAAGCAACATCTGCATAGTGGGCAGTTAGACCTCACAGCGCCCTGAACACTGACTCCTACACTCATAGCAATATAGGGAGGAGACTAAAAGATTTCTTTCTAGGGAAACTACCAGGCCAAGAAAAAAGACATCGTAAGGTTCCCCAATTCAATGCAAGAGTTCCACATCCAAAGAGCTTCTTCTCATCTTTTTAGTGCCTCATTCTTAAATATAAACACACAGTCTAGAATCACTGGACATTTGCGGAAAGGTTCTTGTATTAGGCTGTTCCTGCATGGCTATAAAGAAATACGTGAGAATGGGTAATTTATAAAGAAAAGAGGTTTAATTGGCTCACAGTTCTGCAGGCTGTACAGGAAGCATGACGCTGGCATCGCTTGGCTTCTGGGGAGGCCTCAGGAAACTTACAATCATGGTAGAAGGTGAAGGGGGAGCAGGCACGTCACATGGCCAGATCAAGAGCAAGAGGAAGGAGGCGCTACACACTTTTAAATGACCAGATCTCATGAGAGCTCATTCACTACTATAAGGATAGTACAAAGAGGAATGGTGCTAAACCATTCATGAGAAATCTGCCCCCGTGATCTCCTCCCACCAGGCCCTATTTCCAACACTGGTGATTACATTTCAATATGAGATTTGGGCAGAGACACATATCCAAACTATATCACTTCTCATGTGAAACTCAGAGGCTACTACAAAATGAAGCCAAACACTCAGAGAAAATAAAGACCACGCCGGGCACAGTGGCTCACACCTGTAATCCCAGCATTTTGGGAGGCCAAGGTGGGATGACCACTTGGGTCCAGGAGTTCAAGACCAGACTGGGCAACACAGTGAGACCCTGTGTCTACAAAGAACAGAAAAAATTAGCCAGGTACGGTAGTGCACACCTGTAGTCCCAGGTACTCGAGAGGCTGAGGTGGGAAGACGGCTTGAGCCCAGGAGGTTTTTTGTTTTTTTTTTTAGACAGCGTTTCACTCTTGTCACCCAGGCTGGAGTGCAATGGCACCATCTCGGCTCACTGCAACCTCCACCTCCCAGGTTCAAGTGATTCTCCTGCCTCAGCCTCCCGAAGTAGCTGGGATTACAGGCCCCTGCCACCACGCCTAGCTTTTTTTTTTTTTTTTTTTTTGTATTTTTAGTTGAGATGGGGTTTCACCATGTTGGCCAGGCTGGTCTTGAACTCCTGACCTCAGGTGATCCACCCGCCTTGGCCTCCCAAAGTGCTGGGATTACAGGCATGAGCCACCACACCCAGCCGAGCCCAGGAGGTTTAAGCTGCAGTGAGCCATGATTGAGCCACTGCATTTCCAGCCTATGCAGCAGAGCAAGATCCAGTCTCAAAAACAAGAAGAAAGAAAAGAAAAGAAGACCAGACCATCAAGGGAGGGGTGGGGGGAAAAACACCTTCAAAATAAGTATGACTTATAGCCTCAAAGAGTTAAATTAAGACATTACAAACATGAAACAAGGAGAATATACTAAGAAAGGTATCATCAAATAACAAGAATGAGCTTAGAAATTAAAAACCCAAAAGATGAAATAAAATGTAATAGAAAGGCTGCAATATAAAATTGAGAAAATCTCTCAGAAAATAAGAGTAAAAATATAAAAAGATGGACAATAGAAGAGATAAGCATTATAAGGATGTCAACTTTATGTCAAAATGATCTATAAATGCAATCCAATTTTAATCAAAATTACAGGAAGGTCTCTTGATGGAATATAATAAGCCATTCCTGAAACTCACATAGGGAAGTAAAAGGCCAAGAATAACCCCTCCCTCACCCCTAAAAAATATTAAGAATAAAGACAGAGGAACGTTCTCTACCAGATATCAAGACTTATTCTAAAGGTATAGTGAATAAAACAATTTAGTACTGATGCAGAAACAAACATGTAAGTGAAACAGAACAGAGTACCCAAGAACAAAGTCTTAGATATGAAAGAACTTGATGTATAATGGAAATGACATTATAAATCAATATGTGGTAAAAGAACAGACAATTGAATAACTAGTACAGGGACACTTGGCTATCTATTTGGAAAAACAAAATTAGATCCCATCTCATGCTATATACATATTATCTTTATGATTTTGGGTTATATAAGACAAAACAATCACAACTATAAAGAAATATACTGATACATTCAACTACATCGAAATTTAAAACTAGGCCAAGTGCGGTGGCTCACGCCTGTAATCCCAGCACTTTGGGAGGCCAAGGCGGGTGGATCACCTGAGGTCAGGAGTTCAAGACCAGCCTGGCCAACATGGTGAAACCCCGTCTCTACTAAAAATACAAAAAAAAATTAGCTGGGCATGGTAGCAGGCACCTGTAATCCCAGCTACTCGGGAGGCTTAGGCAGGAGAATCGCTTGAACCCAGGAGGCGGAGGTTGCAGTGAGCCAAGATCACACCACTGCACTCCAGCCTAGGTGACAGAGCGAGACTCCGTGTCCAAAAAAAAAAAATTTTAAACTGTTCATCATACACAATGTAAACTGCCTCTCTGTCTCTACAAAGAAGAAAAAGATGTTTGCAAAAGGAATATACATAACCAAGGGTTAGTTACTAAATATATTTAAAAAAAAAAAAGCTCTTTTGTTTGTTTGTTTATTTATTTATTTATTTATTTTAGACAGGGTCTTGCTCTGTAGCCCAGGCTGTGATCATAGGACAATGCAGCCTTGACCTCCCAGGCTCAAGCAATCCTCTTACCTCAGCCTCCCTAGTAGCCGGGATCACAGGTATATGTAACTACGCCTGGTTTATATATATATATATACACACATATATATATATATATATATATATATATATATTTTTTTTTTTTTTTTTTTTTTTTCATAGAGACAGTGTCTCTGTTGCCCAGGCTGGTCTCGAACTCCTGGGCTCAAGCAATTCTCCCACCTCAGACTCCTAAAGTGCTGGGAGTACAGGCAGGAGCCACCACCCCCAGCCAAAAGCGCCTATTAATCAGTAAAAATATACCCAAAAATCCAAAAGAAAAAAGGCAAAAAATATAAACTGGCACTTCACAAAAAAGAAATATGAATGGCCAATAAACATAACATGGTCAATGTCAAGGAAGTGGAAGTTTAAGCAAGAATGAGATACAATTTCACACATACCCTATTTCAAAAGAAATTAAATCTGAAAAATACCAAGAGGCTGTAAAGGAAGAGAAACTCTTCTTTGAAATTGCTATACCCACTTAAGAGAACAATTTGGCACATATTTTATACACACTAAACACATACCCACATAAAAAGATCTGATGTTCATGGAATCACTGTCTGTAATAATTTAAACTTGGAAAGAACTTAAATCTCAGTGTCAGTGTTATGGTTTGAATGTATGTCCCTTCCAAAACTCACGTTGAAATGTAATCCCCCATGTGACAGTATTGAGAAGTGGGGCCTTTAAGAGAGGACTGGGTCATGACAGCTCTGCCCTCGTGAATGGGTTAATCCAATCATGGATTAATGTATTAATGGGTTATCATGGCAGTAGAACTGGTGGCTTTACAAGAAGATAAAGAGAGACCTGAGCTGGCACGCGCAGCCCACCAGCATGCAATGCCCTGTTCAACCTTGGACCTCTGCAGAGTTCCCATCAGCAAGAAGGCCCTCATCAGATGCAGTCCCTTGACATTAGATGTCTCAGCCTCCAGAACTGCAAGAATAAATTCCTTTTCTTTATAAATTAACCAGCTTCATATATTCTGTTATAAACAACAGAAAATGGACAAGGCAGTCAGGTAATGAGTAAATTATGGCACATGCACAAGATAAAATACTATACAGCAGTTAAACTGAATGAACAGAAGCTATTTTATTAACTTTAAGAAACCTCAAAAATACAAGTAGGCCAGGCGTGGTGGCTCACACTTGCAATACCAGCACTTTGATAGGCCAAGGCGGGTGGATCACTGGAACTCAGGAGTTCGAGAATAGATTGGCCAACATGGCGAAACCCTGTCTCTACTAAAAATGCAAAAATTAGCCAGGTGTGGTGACACATGCCTGTGGTCTCAGCTACTCAGGAGGCTGAGGTGGGAGGACTGCTTGAGCCCAGGAGGCAGAGGGTGCAGTGAACCAAGATCGTGCCACTGCACTCCAGCCTGGGTGACAGAGTGAGACCCTGTCTAAAAGAAAAAAAAAAGTGAAAAATATAAGTTGGACAAAGAAGCATCCTGTATGATATTCTAATGTATATCCTAAAACAAAAATACTAAAATAATACAATATACTGTCAATGTATACAGACAGAAAATTAAACACCAACTTCAGAATGGCAGTTATTCTTTTGGGGCTGAAGTGGTGGCAGGATGGGGAAGTGATTCAGAATTGTCTTCAACAATATAACAATTTACTGTTTGTTTCCAGTTCCAGTAAACATAACACACACTAACATAATCTAGGTAGCATTTGTTACATTAATGGTATTGCTGGGTTATATTGGGCATTGAGTATATATAAATCCCTGGGGGGGGTTGTATGTTCAAATATTTGCTTTAAGTTTATGGTTTTATCAGTATCATCCAATTCTGAGACGCAATGTAACACACAAGAAAATCCAAAAAAAAATCGACAAAAATACCTCATGCAATTTACAGAAAAACTTGCCCTCATCCCAAATAAATGTAACTTTAAAATTGGAAATCATCATTCTCAGTAAACTATCGCAAGAACAAAAAACCAAACACCACATATTCTCACTCATAGGTGGGAACTGAACAATGAGAACAGATGGACACAGGAAGGGGAACATCACACTCTGGGGACTGTTGTGGGGTGGGGGGAGGGGGGAGGGATAGCATTGGGAGATATACCTAATGCTAGATGACAAGTTGGTGGGTGCAGCGCACCAGCATGGCACATGTATACATATGTAACTTACCTGCACATTGCGCACATGTACCATAAAACCTAAAGTATAATAATAATAATAATAATAATAATAAAAGAAAAAAAAAAAAATTTTTGTTACAGAACATATTTTCTAATCACACCAAAAGCTACCTGCATCTTTATTATGTGTGTCTGTGTGTGTGAAATAAAATCATATTAAGGACATTGGAAATTGAGGGAGTTTCTTCTTTTTTCCACTAGAGGGGGTTGTTGAACTTAAAATATTTTAAAATGAGGCTTGTTTTTGAACTGACATTTAACATCACAGGAAACTACATTTGGCTGTTAGAAAATAATTGCTTTCTTTCCACATCTTCCAGAAACATAGCCCAAAAAGGATAATTCTTTATATACACTCATATAAACAACATTTCTCAGAATCCAAAATACGGTTCCGTTCCAATTCTGAAGAATTACACTGGTTAGAAAAGTATCAGAGCTAAATGTACTCCTCTTTTCTAGCTTATAAAATAAATCAATATAGCTAACTACAACCTTAATCTATTACATTATTATCTCCTGAAAGACCCAGAACAAGTTCCTCCTCTCTAAGTCCCCAAGGCCAGCAAAGTTCTACAATTACAAAGTGTTGTTGCTGTACAGTATAAACTGGTGCTTTGTATAACATGTATCATAATTGTGAATCCATAAGCTTGAAAACGCAACAATTACATTTCTAGGCATTTACATAGAAGAATCATTTGTATGACTGCTCAAAGATATGGACAAGAATGTTAGTGAATCATTAATTAGAGCTAAAACTTTTGAAAGAAATAAAATGTGCATCAATAAGAGATTGCTGAAATACAATATTCCCTCTTATCTGCGGTTTCATCTACCCTTTCAGTTACCCTGAGTCAACCGAGGTCCAAAAATAAGTGAATACAGTATAATAAGATATTTAGAGTGCGAGAAAGACCACACTCACATTACTTTTATTATAGTATCTTGTTATGATTGTTCTATTATTAGTTACATTGTTAATCTCTTACTGTGCCTAATTTATAAATTAAACTTTATCATAGGTATGTGTGTGTATAGAAAAAAACACAGCATATCTGCAGTTTCAGGCATCCACTGGTGTCATGTAACATATGCCCCATAGGTAAGGGAGAGACTACAGTATGTTAGGAAAATCCACATGACAGAATGCCATGCAAATACTAAAAGAATAAGGTATGAACATCAAAAGATGGATGCAAAATATTATTGAGGTGTATCATTTTATTTATGTAAAAACATAATGCTTCTATATCCTGACATGAGGAGTGAAATCAGAGGTGAAAGGGGGAAGACCCTTACTTTCTTGCTTTTAAATTTCCCTAAATTAGGGACTTTTTTTTTTTTTTTTTTTTGACAGAGTCTCACTCTGTCACCCAGGCTGGAGTGCAGTGGTGCGACCTTGGCTCACTGCCACCTCCACCTCCTGGGTTCAAGCGATTCTCTTGCCTCAGCCTCCTGAGTAGCTGGGATTACAGGTGCGTGCCACCACACCCGGCTAATTTTTTTTTTTTTTTTTTTTTTTTTTTAAGGAGAGACGGGGTTTCATGGTGTTAGCCAGGATGGTCTCAATCTCCTGACCTCATGATCTGCCCGCCTCAGCCTCCCAAAGTGCTGGGATTACAGGCATGAGCCACTCCGCCCGGCCAAATTAGGGGCGTTTTTATAACAAAGTTATCAGTGTCAAGAGTCCTTTTCTATGCCATTTGTTAATAGGATACCAGTACATAGTTTTCCAGAAGAAAAGAAATGCTCCTTGCTGCCTTTGATTATTTAAGGTAAACTTCCTTAAGGTGTTTACCTGTCATACATGTTAACATATGTTAATGTGTTACATAAATAAAATTATAAGCCAGGTGTGGTGGCTCAATTCTGTAATCTCAATACTTTGGGAGACTGAGGCAGAAGGATCACTTGAGCCCAGGAATTCAAGACCAGCCTGGACAACAAAGGAAGACCCCCATCTCTACAAAAATTTTAAAAATTAACCAGGCTTCATGGCACATGCTTATGGTCCCAGATACAAAGGAGGCTGAGGTAGGTAAAAGCTGCAGTGAGCTGTAATAGTCCCGCTGCACTCCAACCTGGGCAACAGAGCGAGACCTTGTCTCAAAAATATAAAATAATAAAACAAAATAAAATTATATTCCTAATATTTTACATCCATCTGTTTATGTTCATATCTTATTTCTGTGTGTCTTTGCATAGTATTCTGTTATGTGGATATTCCTAAAAACACTTTCTTTTCACGTAACTTCCTCCAAGTTGTCACTACATCACAATCATACTTACTGGGTCAGCTTTTGATATGTTGCACCCCAATCCCTAGATTCTCTTAAGGCCTATCAGAGCACGCCTACTAAGGCTGGTCTGATAACTTTCTTCACTGCCTCCCTACTCTTCCTCCTCTTTCTATAGTTCATGGAATTATTTTCAAGCTACACTTCCCATACCGTCACAAACTCCCGCATGCTTCAACCACTAGATACATACACCAAATTTAGTCAATGAATAAGGAAAGGATAACTGTATTCCCTGGTTAAGGTATACAATTTTGGAAATGAAATAAATATGAAAACATATATATTCATCTTCTAAATGTTTTCAATCCCACTGATAAAGTATACAGTGAAATTAACTGGAAAAATGACAAAGAAGGGGCATGATAGTTTAGAAACAAAGCTTTACCACCGCCTGTCCCACAATAGAAAAGCTTGTGGCAGGGCAAAGATTTCATGATGATATCGCCATAAGCAATTGCAACAGAAGCAAAAATTGACAAATGGGATCTAATTAAAAACTTAAGAGCTTCTGCACAGCAAAATAAACTATCATCAGAGCAAACAGGCAACCTACAGAATGGGAGAAAATTTTTGCAATCTATCCATCTGACAAAGGTCTAACATCCAGAATCTACAAGGAAATTAAACAAATCTACAAGAAAAAAAACAACCCCATCAAAAAGTGGGCAAAGGACATGAACAGACACTTCTCAGAAAAAAGACATTCATGCAGCCAACAAACATGAAAAAAAGCTCAACATCACTGATCATCAAAGAAATGCAAGTCAAAATCACAATGAGATACCATCTCAGGCCAGTCAGAATGGCAATTATTAAAAAGCCAAGAAACAACAGATGCTGGCAAGGTTGCAGTGAAAGAGGAATGCTTTTACAGTGTTGGTGGGAATGTAAATTAATTCAACCATTGTGGAAGACAGTGTGGCAATTCCTCAAAGATCTAGAACCAGAAATACCATTGACCCAGCAATCCCATTACTAGGTATATACCCAAAGGAATATAAATCATTCTACTATAAAGACACATGCACATGTATGCTCACTGCAGCACTATTCACAATAGCAAAGAGATGGAATCAACCCAAATGCCCATCAATGATAGGCTGGATAAAGAAAATGTGGTATATATACACCATAGAATACTACGCAGCCATAAATGAACGAAATCATGTCTTTTGCAGGCACATGGATAGAGCTGGAAGCCATTATCCTCAGCAAACTAATGCAGGGACAGAAAACCAAACACTGCGTGTTCTCACTTGTAAGTGGGAACTGAACAGTGAGAACACATGGACACAGAGAGGGGAACAACACACACTGGGGCCTGTCAGGGGTGGAGTGAGGGGAGGCAGAGCATTAGGAAAAACAGCTATGCATGCTGAGCTTAATACCTAGGTGATGGGTTGACAGGAGCAGCGAACCACCATGGCACATGTGTACCTATGTAACTAACCTGCACATCCTGCATATGTACCCAAAAACTTAAAATAAATCCCAGCACTTTGGGAGGCTGTGGCGGGAAGATCAGGAGGTCAGGAGATCGAGACCATCCTGGCTAACACGGTGAAACCCTGTCTCTACTAAAATAAAAAAAAAAACTTAGCTGGGCGTGGTGACGGGCGCCTGTAGTCCCAGCCACTCGGGAGGCTGAGGCAGGAGAATGGCATGAACCCGGGAGGTGGAGGTTGCAGTGAGCCGAGATCGCGCCACTGCACTCTGGTCTGGGTGACAGAGCGAGACTCTATCTCAAAAAAATAAATAAATAAATAAAAATTTAAAAAATTAAATAAAGCTGGGCGGGATGGCTCACGCCTGTAATCTCAGCACTTTGGGAGGCCGAGGCGGGCGGATCACCTGAGGTCCGGAGTTTGAAACCAGCCTTGCCAACCTGGCAAAACTCCATCTCTACTAAAAATACAAAAATTATGTGGGCTTGGTGGTGCGTGCCTGTAATCCCAGCTACTCAGGAGACTGAGGCAGGAGAATCGCTTGAACCCGGGAGATGGAGGTTGCAGTGAGCCGAGATCGCATCACTGCACTCCAGCCTGGACAACAGAGCGAGACTCTCTCTCAAAAAAAAAAAAAAAAAAAGAAATGAGAAACACTATCTTAAAATGAGGTAACTTTTTGGGTAACACCAATAAGAATTCACTCATGTTAATATTCCAGAGGACACCTCTATTTAGTGCTCCAATCTCCGAGAAAGAAAAAGAATATGGCATAAAATTGAGATTTTCTTTTTACAGTGGGTCTGAATTCTAAAGCCCAGATGAGAGAAATATTATAACAAGTTTTGTCTATTAAAGATGAGGTTTCACTGAGAAGGATTAAAAAAACTTATTTAAAAAACTGAATTCTCTTAGAGAGCTACACAAAGAGATCACTATAAGATACTAACACCTAATTATAGTATGTAAAACTAAACCCATCAACAGCCAACAGAGAAGAAAATTTCACTCCATCCTTCAGGTTGTTTTTAAAAAACTTTTTTTTAACATAAAGTCACAATAGTTTCTTAAGACTGATGTATAAAAGGAAAAGCTATTTTCTTTTGTTAATTAAAAAAAGGACAAGAAATTGAGAAACAGAGTTCTAAACATTCCAGTTACAAAATACAATAAAATTTACCTTACAAAAGCAGCAAAGCAAGATACTGCTCACAGTAACTAGAGAGCATATTCCCGCATTTTTCTGTACACCTCACAATGAAAGACAGATGCCTAATTTTAAATTCTTTTAGTACTTTATATATAAACTTTGGTATAACCACAATGTTTCATTTAGGATTTACAGGACTGATCTGGAAATGAGACCAAAATCACATCATCCACATATTTATACACAGGCCTTTGAATTATATTTTATAAATTTAGACCTTTGGCTGAGTGTTTAGAAATAAAAGAGCTATTTTAATTTACTTAATTTTGCTTGTATATTCCTTTAAGACACTTATCAACAACTTAAATATCATGTGCTCTGTGAAGTCTTCCTTAGTCTCCCAGACAGCTAATCAACTTCTCTTTTGTGGTACTACAGCATTTTATTTAAAATTTTATCAAACAATATTTTCTCTCTTTACATGTCTCTGCGCTGAAATATCTTCGAGGACAGAAAACAGGTCTTAATCAGTTTTACAGCCTCAGTATCCAGAGCAGTAACTCAGTAAGTACTTAGAGAATGAATGAACGAGCAAATGAACTAATGAACTAATAAACTACACAAACTACAAACAGAATACAAGAGGTCTAAAGCATGGTTGTACTGTCCTTCCAGATTCTACAGAAGAGGTGAATGCAGAGAAAAGCACTGCACAAAGACCGAAGGTTTAGAAAAGCTGTGGTTTCATTGGTATTTTCAATACTGACATATATAACAAATTCAGAATTTCTACTGTTCACTACCAGCTTTTACTCTTAAAAAAAATTAAGTGGCGGTGGAGCCAAGATGGCCGAATAGGAACAGCTCCAGTCTACAGCTCCCAGCGTGAGTGACGCAGAAGACGAATGATTTCAGCATTTCCAACTGAGGTACCAGGTTCATCTCACTGGGGATTGTCGGACAGTGGGTGCAGGACAGTGGGTACAGCGCACTAAGCGTGAGCCAAAGCAGGCTGAGGCATCGCCTCACCCAGGAAGCACAAGGGGTCAGGGAATTCCCTTTCCTAGCCAAGGAAAGGGGTGACAGACAGCACCTGTAAATCAGGTCACTCCTACCCTAATACTGTGCTTTTCCAATGGTCTTAGCAAACGGCACGCCAGGAGACTGTATCCCGCGCCTGGCTCAGAGGGTCCTACACCCACAGAGCCTCCCTCATTGCTAGCACAGCAGTCTGAGATCAAACTGCAAGACAGTAGCGAGGCTGGGGGAGGGGCGCCCGCCATTGCCGAGGCTTCAGTAGGTAAACAAAGCGGCCAGGAAGCTCGAACTGGGTGGAGCCCACCGCAGCTCAAGGAGGCCTGCCTGCCTCTGTAGACTCCACTTCTGGGGGCAGGGCATAGCGAAACAAAAGGCAGCAGAAACCTCTGCAGACTTAAATGTCCCTGTCTCACAGCTTTGAAGAGAGTAGTGGTTCTCCTAGCAGGCAGCTGGAGATCTGAGAATGGACAGACTGCCTCCTCAAGTGGGTCCCTGACCCCCAAGTAGCCTAACTGGGAGGCATCCCCCAGTAGGGGCAGACTGACACCTCACACGGCCGGGTACTCCTGTGAGACAAAACTTCCAGAGGAACGATCAGGCAGCAACATTGGCTGTTCACCAATATCCGCTGTTCTGCAGCCTCCACTTCTGATACCCAGGCAAACAGGGTCTGGAGTGCACTTCCAGCAAACACCAACAGACCTTCAGCTGAGTGTCCTGTTAGAAGGAAAACTAACAAATAAAAAGGACATCTACACCAAAACCCCATCTGTACGTCACCATCATCAAAGACCAAAGGTAGATAAAACCACAAAGATGGGGAAAAAACAGAGCAGAAACACTGGAAACTCTAAAAATCAGAGTGCCTCTCCCCCTCTAAAGGAACACAGCTCCTCACCATCAATGGACCAAACCTGGACAGAGAATAACTTTGACGAGTGGAGAGAAGAAGGCTTCAGACAATCAAACTACTCTGAGCTAAAGGAGGAAGTTAGAACCCATGGCAAAGAAGTTGAAAAAGATTAGACGAATGGCTAACTAGAATAACCAACGCAGAGAAGTCCTTAAAGGACCTGATGGAGCTGAAAACCACAGCACGAGAACTACGAGATGAATGCACAAGCTTCAGTAGCCGATTCGATCAACTGGAAGAAAGGGTATCAGTGATGGAAGATGAAATGAATGAAATGAAGTGAGAAGAGAAGTTAAGAGAAAAAAGAGTAAAAAGAAATGAACAAAGTCTCCAAGAAATATGGGACCATGTGAAAAGACCAAATATACGTCTGAATGTTGTACCTGAAAGTGACGGGGAGAATGGAACCAAGTGGAAAACACTCTGCAGGATATTATCCAGGAGAACTTCCCCAATCTAGCGAGGCAGGCCAACATTCAGATTCAGGAAATACAGAGAACTCCACAAAGATACTCCCCGAGAAGAGCAACTCCCAAGGCACATAATTGTCAGATTCACCAAAGTTAAAATGAAGGAAAAAATGTTAAGGGCAGCCAGAGAGAAAGGTCGGGTTACCCACAAAGGAAAGCCCATCATACTAACAGTGGATCTCTCAGCAGAAACTCTACAAGCCAGGAGAGAGTGGGGGCCAATATTCAACATTCTTGAAGAAAAGAATTTTCAACCCAGAATTTCATATCCAGCCAAACTAAGCTTCATAAGTGAAGGAGAAATAAAATACTTTAGAGACCAGCAAATGCTGAGAGATTTTGTCACCACCAGGCCTGCCCTGCAAGAGCTCCTGAAAGAAGCTCTAAACATGGAAAGGAACAACCGGTACCAGCCACTGCAAAAACATGCCAAATTGTAAAGACCATCAAGCCTAGGAAGAAACTGCATCAACTAATGAGCAAAATAACCAGCTAACATCACAATGACAGGATCAAATTCACACATAATAATATTAACCTTAAATGTAAATGGGTTAAACGCTCCAATTAAGAGACACAGACTGGCAAACTGGATAAAGAGTCAAGACCCATCAGTGTGCTGTATTCAGGAGACCCATCTCACGTACAGAGACACACATAGGCACAAAATAAAGGGATGGAGGAAGATCCACCAAGCAAATGGAAAACAAAAAAAGGCAGGGGTTGCAATCCTAGTCTCTGATAAAACAGACTTTAAATCAACAAAGATCAAAAGAGACAAAAAAGGCCATTACATAATGGTAAAGGGATCAATTCAACAAGAAGAGCTAACTATCCTAAATATATATGCACCCAATACAGGAGCACCCAGATTCATAAAGCAAGCTCTTAGAGATCCACAAAGAGACTTAGACTCCCACACAATAATAATGGGAGACTTCAACACCCCGCTGTCAACATTAGACAGATCAACGAGACAGAAAGTTAACAAGGATATCCAGGAACTGAACTCAGCTCTGCACCAAGTGGACCTAATAGACATCTACAGAACTCTCCACCCCAAATCAACAGAATACAAATTCTTTTCAGCACCACACCACACCTATTCCAAAACTGACCACACAGTTGGAAGTAAAGCACTCCTCAGCAAATATAAGAGAACAGAAATTATAACAAACTGTCTCTCAGACCACAGTGCAATCAAACTAGAACTCAGGATTAAGAAACTCACTCAAAACCGCTCAACTACATGGAAACTGAACAACCTGCTCCTGAATGACTACTGGGTACATAACAAAATGAAGACAGAAATAAAGATGTTCTTTGAAACCAATGATAAAAAAGACACAACATACCAGAATCTCTGGGACACATTCAAAGCAGTGTGTAGAGGGAAATTTATAGCACTAAATGCCCACAAGAGAAAGCAGGAAAGATCTAAAATTGACACCCTAACATCACAATTAAAAGAACTAGAGAAGCAAGAGCAAACACATTCAAAAGCTAGCAGAAGGCAAGAAATAACTAAGATCAGAGCAGAACCGAAGGAGACAGAAACACAAAAAAACCCTTCAAAAAATCAATGAATCCAGGAGCTGGTTTTTTGAAAAGATCAACAAAATTGATAGACCACTAGCAAGACTAATAAAGAAGAAAAGAGAGAAGAATCAAATAGACACAATAAAAAATGATAAAGGGGATATCACCACCAATCCCACAGAAATACAAACTACCATCAGAAAATACTATAAACACCTCTGCGCAAATAAACTAGAAAATCTAGAAGAAATGGATAAATTCCTGGACACATACACCCTCCCATGACTAAACCAGGAAGAAGCTGAATCTCTGAATAGACCAATAACAGGCTCTGAAATTGAGGCAATAATTAATAGCTTACCAACCAAAAAAAGTTCAGGACCAGATGGATTCACAGCCAAATTCTACCAGAGGTACAAGGAGGGGCAGGTACCATTCCTTCTGAAACTATTACAATCAATAGAAAAAGAGAGAATCCTCCCTAACTCATTTTATGAGGCCAGCGTCATCCTGATACCAAAGCCTGGCAGAGACACAACAAAAAAAAGAGAATTTTAGACCAATATCCTTGATGAACATCGATGCAAAAATCCTCAATAAAATACTGGCAAACAGAATCCAGCAGCACACCAAAAAGCTTATCCACCATGATCAAGTGGGCTCCATCCCTGGGATGCAAGGCCGGTTCAACATATGCAAATCAATAAACGTAATCCAGCATATAAACAGAACCAAAGACAAAGACCACATATTATCTCAATAGATGCAGAAAAGGACTTTGACAAAATTCAACAACTCCTTCCTGCTAAAAACTCTCAATAAACTAGGTATTGATGGGACGTATCTCAAAATAATAAGAGCTCTTTATGACAAACCCACAGCCAATATCATACTCAATGGGCAAAAACTAGAAGCATTCCCTTTGAAAACTGGCACAAGACAGGGATGCCCCCTCTCACCACTCCTATACAACATAGTGTTGGAAGTTCTGGCCAGGGCAGTCAGGCAGGAGAAGGAAATCAAGGGTATTTAATTAGGAAAAGAGGAAGTAAAATTGTCCCTGTTTGCAGACGACATGATTGTATATCTAGAAAACCCCATTGTCTCAGCCCAAAATCTCCTTAAGCTGATAAGCAACTTCAGCAAAGTCTCAGGATACAAAATCAATGTGCAAAAATCACAAGCATTCATATACACCAAGAACAGACAGAGAGCCAAATCATGAGTGAACTCCCATTCACAATTGCTTCAAAGAGAATAAAATACCTAGGAATCCAACTTACAAGCGATGTGAAGGACCTCTTCAAGGAGAACTACAAACCGCTGCTCAACGAAATAAAAGAGGATACAAACAAAGGGAAGAACATTCCATGTTCATGGGTAGGAAGAATCAATATCATGAAATTGGCCATACTGCCCAGGGTAATTTATAGATTCAATGCCATCCCCATCAAGCTACCAATGACTTTCTTCACAGAATTGGAAAAAACTACTTTCAAGTTTATATGGAACCAAAAAAGAGCCCACCTTGCCAAGTCAATCCTAAGCCAAAAGAACAAAGCTGGAGGCATCACGCTACCTGGCTTCAAACTATAATACAAGGGTACAGTAACCAAAACAGCATGGTACTGGTACCAAAATAGAGATATAGACCAATGGAACAGAACAGAGCCCTCAGAAATAATGCCACATATCTACAACTATCTGATCTTTGACAAACCTGACAAAAACAAGAAATGGGGCAAGGATTCCCTATTTAATAAATGGTGCTGGGAAAACTGGCTAGCCATATGTAGAAAGCTGAAACTGGATCCCTTCCTTACACCTCATACAAAAATTAATTCAAGATGGATTAAAGACTTACATGTTAGACCTGAAACCATAACAACCCTAGAAGAAAACCTAGGCAATACCATTCAGGACACAGGCATGGGCAAGGACTTCATGTCTAAAACACCAAAAGCAATGGCAACAAAAGCAAAAATTGACAAATGGGATCTCATTAAACTAAAGAGCTTCTGCACAGCAAAAGAAACTACCCTCAGAGTGAACAGGCAACCTACAGAATGGGAGAAAATTTTTGCAATCTACTCATCTGACAAAGGGCTAATATCCAGAATCTACAAAGAACTCAAACAAATTTACAAGAAAAAAACAAACAACCCCATCAACAAGTGGGCGAAGGATATGAATAGACACTTCTCAAAAGAAGACATTTATGCAGCCAAAAGACACATAAAAAAATGTTCATCATCACTGGCCATCAAAGAAATGCAAATGAAAACCACAATGAGATAGCATCTCACACCAGTTAGAATGGCAATCACTAAAAAGTCAGGAAACAACAGGTGCTGGAGAGGATGTGGAGAAACAGAAACACTTTTACACTGTTGGTGGGACTGTAAACTAGTTCAACCATTGTGGAAGTCAGTGTGGCGATTCCTCAGGGATCTAGAACTAGAAATACCATTTGACCCAGCCATCCCATTACTGGGTATATACCCAAAGGATTATAAAACATGCTGCTATAAAGACACATGCACACATGTTTATGGTGGCACTATTCTCAATAGCAAAGACTTGGAACCAACCCAAATGTCCAACAATGATCGACTGGATTAAGAAAATGTGGCACATATACACCATGGAATACTATGCAGCCATAAAAAATGATAATTTCATGTCCTCTGTAGGGACATGGATGAAGCTGGAAACCATCATTGTCAGCAAACTATCACAAGGAGAAAAACCAAACACTGCATGTTCTCACTCATAGGTGGGAACTGAACAATGAGAACACATGGGCACAGGAAGGGGAATATCACACACCAGGGCCTGTTGTGGGGTCAGGGGAGCGGGGAGGGATAGCATTAGGGGATATACCTAACGTTAAATGACGAGTGAATGGGTGCAGCACACCAACATGGCACATGTATACATATGTAACAAACCTGCACGTTGTGCACATGTACCCTAAAACTTAAAGTATAATAACAAAAAATTAAGTGGCTTCTATTCTCTGCATATTTTTGGTCAACTTCTGTGTTGCAAAGTTGTTTGTGACACACAATTACTCCAAAATGTATTATATGTGGATATTTTTCATTCTTGTGAAAAATGCATATCTTTTACATCTATATAAAGGTTATTTCAATTTGTCATTCTGCGTAGAAAAAATACATAAAACACATTGTGTTATCACAAAATAACTAGAAGAAGTGATGAAAATGTATTTGAAGTTTTAAGTTAGTTGATTCACGGGTTTTTTTTCATGGGTTAGTTGATTCATGGTTAGTTTTTTCATGGGTAAAGAGGATTACCTTCACAAATTTCCTTTAAAACACAAAATAACACACTAGTTTGAGTTTCTCCTACCTCTCCTTCAAAATAAATACATATAATCTCCTGAAAAAATGCAAAGTACACTGGAGTGAGAATCCAGAGGCCTGCAGCCTTTTCCCAGATTAATCATTCAGTCTATAACCTAAGTCAGTAACTTCCAAATCTCCAACTGCTCATGTATAAAGGGGATTAGATGTAATCAGTAATTTTCAAATTGGACTATAGAAGCCTCAGGGATTCTGCGTGTTTCAGGGGTGGAGGAATAGTGGATAATTAAGAATTCGTACTTCTTAAAAAGAGTTCAAAAATTACTACACTATATGATTTGTAAGGATTCTTTAACATCCAGAATCCTATTATTCTATTTATTTTTCCTATTCAAAACAGCTATTAGTCTCAAATTTTAAATTGGAAAAATAAAATACCAAATATATATACATCCTTCTTAAAAATCACATAAGGTATGCAATGGAAATCACTGAACTCTAAACACTAATGGTATCTGTGGGTAACAGTTGCCCTATTGTCATGTAACAGCAAATGAAATGTGGCCTTCCAGAATCAAAACTAGAAATTATTTTCCCTTTGAGAGAGTCAATTATCCCACTAATGTAATTTTGAATATCATAAGCACTAAAAATATATATTTAAGGAACTGAATTATTATTTTTAAAATACCTGTACTATAAATTGTAATTCTCTTCTTTCTGCTTCCCATTGTTCTTCTTGTAATCTAAAATCCTCCAGTGCTGTCTCCCTGATATGAGACTCCATCTCATTCTTCTCCTGTTGATGTTTTTCCAACACTTCCTTTATATAAATAAAATCTTGCTTTACTATTAGATCAATAAAAGTTATCTTTCTTCCTTCATCCCCAGTTTAAATGTACAAAGAGGCTCTCCTTACCTATAGATGTTAAAACTCATCATAATTCATGTTAAAATCATTAATAAAACTATAATTTGATCAACAGAATGTAGATCTGAGTAAGAAACTATGTTTATTTAAACAACAGATTATACCTTGTTTATATAGGCATATATTTACCTATTACCTATATATAAGTATATATAAGCAACAGGTTGTATATACCTGATTATATAGGGATATATTTGATCCAATTTTTCTGAAAAATGTAACTTCAGAGGTTTGAACAAAATATCAATATATGATATCATATGATAGATATAAACAAAGTAGATTCCATTTAATATGGAAATCTCTACCTGTGATCAAAATGTTTGGATTATCCCTGATAATTTATATATAAATTTGACACAGAACAATGTATTTCCAAAAGGGAAAAAGGGGCAAAGAAAAGAATTCTGTGCAACAAATTAGGATAAGGAAACTCTAGAATGTTAAAAATTTGAAAAGCAAAAAACAAAAAATTTAAGTATGGACTTTAATTTCTAGTTCTATAGATAAACAATACTTGAAAAAATGCATTTCCTTTTGGGTTTTCTGAGGTGTACTGCAAGATCTAATTTGGTTTAATATCTTAAAAACATAAAATGCAATTTGCTGAGAAGCCCAATTTTCTAACTATAGGGTTTAAAATTAAGTTCCCATTAACAGAAGAAAAAGTCTACGGTTTACATGCGAGAGAAAGAAAGCCTCCCATGTCCACATAATGGTAGCATAGATCTGTATAACAAATATTACCCTCCTAACTTATAGAAAGAAAGCTTTCAGAAAGAGCCTTGAGGCTTTTTTTCCCCCAAGGGCTAAATAGTGACTCAGATTCAACTCCAAACTGTCCCAAGGGTCTCTGTGCAGATTAGTTTAAAGCCAATAGCCTAAAATTAAAGCACAATTCTCCTAAGCAGCTAATTGAGATCAGATCAAAATCTTCTACCTTCAGGTGCAAGCTGATTGGCTGAAGAAATACTGCCACCATCGCCCTCCTCTCCACATAACTCCAAAACATTTTATGTGGGGAAGGTTATACAGGCCCATCCAAGAACTTGTAATATCAGCTACCACGGAAACCTCCCCCATTCACACACTAATGGAGCCCTTCCGCATGCCAGCTACTGTTCCAGGGTCTAAGAATACAGTAGTAAACAAAAGAAACAATATATGACTACTGATGTGGAAGAAATCAAAAGTAAATTTGCTGACAAAGACAACATCTGGGAACGACTGTGCAAAAACTTCTACAGTTTGTAAATGCTTTTGTGTAATTAATTTTTAGTAAAGAAACATTTCCAGAATTCAAAAAAGCCATTTACACCAATGGTAAAGGTAGAACATTTTTATCACCGTTTTTTTTTCTTTGTTTTGTTTTTTGCGGGGAGACAGGGTCTTACTATATTGCTCAGGCTGGAGTACAGTGGCTATTCATAGACCCAATCATGGTACACTGCGGCCTCAAACTTCTGGCCTCAAGTGATCCTCCCACCTCAACCTCCCTACTAGCTGGAACTACAGGCGTGCACCACCATACCTGGCTTTGTCATGATTTTTTTTTTTTTCATTTAAACTGTTACTTAAAAAAAAATGGCAAATATAGACAACTCAAAATCTACCTTTTAAGTCAATGGCAACTTCAACCTTATACCACTTTTACTTTAGGGAGTAAAAAGGGAACAAAAAATGAGGGAATAAATAGCTCGCAATTTTAGGAGAAGTTAAATGTGTTACATATCATGTCTATACAGAACATGCTCTACATAGACAGTGAAGCTCACATCAAACATACAAATATTTTTCTATATTTATTGTATATTCAGATCAAACTCCAGGGCCCATATTTCTAAAATTCCAAATTTTCATATTGCTAGACAAAAAGAGCTGTAGATTCTTACCTTCTTACAATATGCCCATATAAGTGCTTTGTTGGCTTTTAACATTTTGATTAGTGACCACAAACCATTTTTCACCCCAAAAAGTATACCTATTAATATACTCCAAAAGAGACCAGCAAATACGCCCCTAAAAAAGAAAAAATGGGAGGGAGGAAGGAAGGAGGAAGGAAAAAGGAAGGAAGGAAATCCAGGATAACTTCAAGTAATGTACAACACATCTCGGTGAATATTACATATTGGAAAATTCCTTTATAAAAACTATTTTACCTGTAGAGTTTTCTCTAGTCTGCTTTTTTCTTTCATAAGTAAATCATATTCTCGATTGCAATTTTGGATCATATTGTCTCTTTCCTCCAAATCATGTTCAAATCTTCTGCATTCTTCTTTCCATTTTTGCTGAGAAGTCTGAAATGCTTTCTCAGTCTCATTTGTCTTTGCTTGAAGTTCTGAATTCTGTGCTATTAAGAATAGAATAATAGGTACATTTACAACCATGAATTAAGTAACAAGGAGCCCCAAAACCTAGACATTGGAGTTGACATCATTTACAGCATGATCCTAGGATAAAACATTTAACTTTTCCATTAAAGTAAACTCTTGAAAACCTTTCCAGTCCAGTAAACTCTTGAAAAGCTCACAGTCTCTAAACCAATCTATTCTATAATTTTCAATCTCTTCTTCCCCTTCAGACAATGATGATTTTGCTATGAAATAGTGTGACATATTTCTGAAGGCATAGCCAAGTTTAGGTGCACTTCTAGCACCAGCTGCAACTCTATCGGTTTTTGTCCTATTCAAGAAAACAAACCAGCTGAGTGTGGTGGTGCACACCTGTAATCCCAGCTACTCTGGAGGCTGAGGTGGGAGGATCACTTGAGCCTAGGAGTTCAAGACCAGCCTGAGCAACATAGGGAGACCTCCTCTCAGATTAAAAAAAAAAAAAAAAGAAAGAAAGAAAGAAAGAAAAAGGAGAAGAAGAAAGAAAAATCAATTTTTAAGACTGTGATATATAGGGCAAGTTTTTAAAAACAGTAGATTACAAATTTTTATATTTGACTACTGACAACACTAGTTGTAACACATCTTACACAAGTGTCACAAAGCTGAGGCTGGAAACCACTACCCCAACCCTTAGAACTGTAGCTATTTACTTTGCCAGATTTAGGTGCAACTCACCTCCTACCCTATTACCTCAACAATAACCAACACCTATCAACACACACCGCTGCTCTGTTTCAGCACCTAGAAAAGAAGGAAATACTCCCAGGTCTGGCTCCAACACCTGCCACCTTATTAAACCTCCCTGATTCTCTGATTCTCACTAGGAATAAGAATGTCCCTAGTTAAGTTTTTGTGAAGATAAAATGAGGAAATGTCAATAAAAACACGTGTTAAAAGATGCCACAGCTACATTAGCAGTATTTCTAAATTATATTTCTTTGCATTTTGAATCAATCATACATTCAAAACGTTCAAAATACAAACGTATAAAAGGTACAAAAGGAAATACATTAAAAGTCCCCCTCCCATTCAGCTGCCATCTCCAGAAGACATTCTTCCATTGTCTCTCATCCAGCATTGCAGGAAAGTAGTTTGAGGCCATTTTGACTCCTGATTCTTTGCATTTGACCTATTTTTCTTTTCTCGTGAAAGCTTTAGAATCTTCTCTTTGTCTTTTTCTGAAATTTCATAATGCTATGCCTGCAGTAGGTCTACTTCTTTCCATAATGGTAAATATTCAATAGACTCTTTCAATCTGGCAATTCATGTCCTTTAGTTCTGAGATGTTATCTTGAGTTATTTTCATTGATGATTTATCATACATTTCTGTTTTCTCTCGTACATCTTTCACTATTCCCTATTATTTAAATTGGTCCTCAAATTTTTTCATCTCCTCTCTCCTATTTTTCTACCTCTGTCTTTTTAATTCTAATTTCTGGGAGGTTTCTTCCATCTTCATCTTCCAGTGCTTCTAGGGACATTTTTCATTTCTGCCTTCATATTTTTAATTTGTTAATTTTTTTAAGCCAAACTGTATCCAACTTTATTAACCATATTTTTCACAAACAATAATGGTATTGTAGGCAGGTATTTCAGTTAACAGTATACAACTTTCAAACCCCCTTCTTCAAAGGACTACCAAAATCAGAAAGCCACTATAAACCCAATGAAGTCCTCATTTGATGTTCTGAACAGGGAGTTTAGAGTGGGGGTTGACATTTCACATTAACATGTTGTTTAACAACTTTTCACAAGCCGACTCTGACTTTTTGGAAGTGAAATGAAAATGGCAGGATTTATCTAAAGATCTACAATCTAGAAACAGAAGCGCTGCTATTTTGAGGAGTGCCATCTCAGTGGTGTCACTGGAAAGTCCAGATTGCCTGATACACTGGCAACCAATTACCGGGAGTCAATCCCAAGAGATGTCTGGGCTTAACGGAGTTAAGTCTATGCTGAGGGTGGAAGGGAGAAGAGGACATAAAAACAAATTTGTTTTTCCACACCACAAGGTGTTTGTGCCAAGGTGGCTATGTGTGTCAATATCAGGGAATCTCTCCTCCTGGGAGCCAAGAAGAAGTCTCTCAAAACTAGAAGGGAAAGGTGTTTTCCCCCCCATCAATCCACTTCAGAGACATTCTAGTAGTAACACATGTCCCTTCCCCAAAAAACAACGACGTTTTCTGTGGCTCAACAACATAACTTTAAAAAGAAAACACAGCTGGGCACAGTGGCTCACGGCTGTAATCCTAGCACTTTGGGAAGCCAAGGCGGGCGGATCATGAGGTCAGGAGATCGAGACCATCCTGGCTAACACGGTGAAACCCCGTCTCTACTAAAAAAAAATACAAAAAATTAGCCGGGCACGGTGGTGGGCGCCTGTAGTCCCAGCTACTCAGGAGGCTGAGGCAGGAGAATGATGTGAACCCAGGAGGTGGAGCTTGCAGTGAGCCGAGGTCATGCCACTGCACTCCAGCCTGGGCAACAGAGTGAGACTCTCATTAAAAAAAAAAAAAAAAAGTCTGCATTTTCATAAAACTTGGTTGAAAAATATTTCAAACTGTATAGTCACCAAAAGTGCACAGTTATCAAAATGCATACATTTCACTTGGCGTCTCCAGCACCCTGAACTTCTTGTGCTTGGTCTGTTTTGGCATCTCCATTTCCTGCAGGATTCTTCCCCTGCTTGTAAGCGTCAGCTTTTCCCTTTGGGTACCTTTTCTCCCTTCTTTGCAGGGGCAAAGAAGGCTTTACGGGCTTGCACTCCGGCTTTGAAGGAGCAGGTTTAGCAGACAACCTTGCGGATCTTCTCTGAAGCTTGGCTTTATCTCCTGTAGCATCCCCTTCAGGCTTTCTCTTGGGCATGGTGGTGATGCTGGTAAGACGTAGCACCAGATGCAGGGATGCAATGGCGTGTGGGCTTTGATCAGACCAGGGATCCTTCCTGCCTCTTCATGCTGCTTCTATATTTTTCATTTCTTTGAGACAGAGTCTCACTCTGTCACCCAGGCTGGAGTACAGTGGTGCAATCTCGGCTCACTGCAACCTCTGCCGCCCAGGTTCAAGCGATTCTCCTGCCTCAGCCTCCCAAGTAGCTGGGATTACAGGCACTTGCCACCACGCGTGGCTAATTTTTGTATTTTTAGTAGAGACAGGGTTTCACCATATCGGTCAGGCTGGTCTTGAACTTCTGACCTCGTGATCCACCCGCCTCGGCCTCCCAAAGTGCTGGGATTACAGGCATGAGCCACTGCGCCTGGCCTCATATTTTTAATTTCTAAGAGATTTCATCTTTTATAACATCTGGTTCTTACTTCATAGATGAAATATATTCTTTCAGATCTGAGGAAATTAATGTTACTTGTTTTAAATGTTCTCCCTGCAGAGCCTCTGTTTCTTCTAAGTTGATTTCTTCTCTCCATTTTAGAGGGTTTCCTCATATATCTGGTAACTCTTGGTTGTCTACTCTCATTAAAAGTGAGAAACTATAAATATAATACAGTTTATACATTAATATACCCACCACCTAGAACCTGAGCTTCAAGGTGGACGTTAACAACTTTTACTGGAGAAGGATCTGGATGGCTCATTTATTGGGAAATCTCCAACATCAGTATCATTAGGTTCTTCCTCCTAGCTTTGTATTAGTCTGTTTTTTTGATAAAGACATACCTGAGACTGGGCAATTTACAAAAGAAAGAGGTTTATTGGACTTACAGTTTCACATGGCTGGGGAGGCCTCACAATCATGGCGGAAGGCAAGGAGAAGCAAGTCATATCTTACCTGCATGGCAGCAGGCAAAAAGAGAGCTTGTGTAGAGCAACTCTCATTTTTAAAACCATCAGATCTCGTGAGACCCATATCACAAGAACAGCATGGGAAAGACCCACCCCAGTGATTCAATCATCTCCCACTGGGTCCCTCCCATAACACATGGGAATTATGAGAGTTACAAGATGACATTTGGGAGGGGACACAGAGCCAAACTATATCAGCTTGGTCAGGTGATAACACAAAAGAGTCCTCCAACATCCGGCATAGAGTGTAGAAATCCAGGTGTTAGCTTTTGGGGAAGTCAATATATAAAGGAAGCTGGGGGCTGAGCATGGTGGCTCATACGTGTAATCCCAGCATTTTGGGAGGCCAAGCTTGGAGGATTGCTTGTGGCCAAGGGTTTGACACCAGCCTAGTCAACATGGAAAGTCCTAGTCTCTACAAAAAAAAAATTTTTTTAATTAGTCAGGTATGGTGGCATACACCTATAGTCCTAGCTACTCAGGAGGCTGAGGTGGGAGGATGGCTTAAGCCCAGGAGTTCAAGGCTGCACTGAGCTATGACCACACCACTGCCCTCCAGCCTGGGTAACAAAGTGATACTCTGTCTCTAAAAATAATAATAATAATAAATTAATTAATTAAAGGGAAGCTGGAAGGAATGGCTCCTCAATACGCAGCATTCAGAATCTTCCTGGTTTTGCCAGTCAAAAGACTCTCTATTTCGCCATCTCCAGGGATTAAACCTCCTGACTTCCACTAGCAATTCTTAAGTAATCCCAGAATAGCATGCTCTTGGAAGGAAATCTAAGGACCTATCTGCCTCTCAAATAGCTTTCATCTAACCCTCCTTATTTTACTCACTACTGCTACTCCCATACAAAATTCCAATGGTATCTGGTGCTTCCAGTTTATAAGCCCTTTGACTAAGAATTTCTCTTTCAGTTTTCCCCACTCCTGACTTAGGATTTTAATGTCTCTCTAGCTCAGTTGTTCCTCATCCATTTGCTTTCCAGCTTCCAAAATTTTCTCTCTTGTCACATCCCATATTCTCTCCATTGTTATGGGATTATCTCATAACTGCATTAGGCTTTTTACACTACCCTCAACATTTCATTACACAAATTTTAAAAACACAGAAAGTTGAAAGTATTGTGCAGTGAACACCCATATATCCACAACCTGGACTCTAGGATTGTTAACATTTTGCCATATTTGCTTTATCAGATATTCATCCATCCTTCAATGCATGCATTCATTTATCCACCCAGCAGTCCATCATACATTTTATGCATTTCAAAGCAAGTTGCAAACACCAGGACATTTCACTCCTAAATAGTTCAGCATGTATATCATTAATTAGAATTTAATATAGTTTTATTTTTATTTTTTATTATACTTTAAGTTTTAGGGTACATGTGCACAAAGTGCAGGTTAGTTACATACGTATACATGTGCCATGCTGGTGTGCTGCACCCATTAACTCGTCATTTAGCATTAGGTATATCTCCTAATGCTATCCCTCCCCCCTTCCCCCACCCCCAACAGTCCCCAGAATGTGATGTTCCCCTTCCTGTGCCCATGTGTTCTCACTGTTCAATTCCCATCTATGAGTGAGAACATGTGGTGTTTGGTTTTTTGTCCTTGCGATAGTTTACTGAGAATGATGATTTCCAATTTCATCCATGTCCCTACAAAGGACATAAACTCATCATTTTTTATGGCTGCATAGTATTCCATGGTGTATATGTGCCACATTTTCTGAATCCAGTCTATCATTGTTGGACATTTGGGTTGGTTCCAAGTCTTTGCTATTGTGAATAGTGCCTCAATAAACATACATGTGCATGTGTCTTTATAGCAGCATGATTTATAGTCCTTTGGGTATATACCCAGTAATGGGATGGTTGGGTCAAATGGTATTTCTAGTTCTAGATCCCTGAGGAATCGCCACACTGACTTCCACAATGGTTGAACTAGTTTACAGTCCCACCAACAGTGTAAAAGTGTTCCTATTTCTCCACATCCTCTCCAGCACCTGTTGTTTCCTGACTTCTTAATGATTGCCATTCTAACTGGTATGAGATGGTATCTCATTGTGGTTTTGATTTGCATTTCTCTGATGGCCAGTGATGATGAGCATTTTTTCATGTGTCTTTTGGCTGCATAAATGTCTTCTTTTGAGAAGTGTCTGTTCATAGCCTTTGCCCACTTTTTGATGGGGTTGTTTGTTTTTTTCTTGTAAATTTGTTGGAGTTCATTGTAGATTCTGGATAGTTTTATTTTTTTACAGATAAAATTTACATCTAGTAGAATGCACAAATCTTTAGTGTACTGTTCAAGGAGTTTTTTGTTTTGTTTTTTTGAGACAGGGTCTCACTCTGTCACCCATGCTAGAGTGCAGTAGTACGATTTCAGCTCACTGCAACCTCTGTCTCCTGGGTTCAAGTGATCCTTCTGCCTCAGCCTCCTGAGTAGCTGAGATTACAGGCATGCACCACCACGCCTGGCTAGTTTTTGTTTTTAGTAGAGACTGGGTTTCACTATGTTGGCCAGGATGGTCTTGAACTCCTGGGTTCAAGCGATCCACCCACCTCCACCTCCCAAAGTGCTGGGATTACAGGTGTGAGCCAATGTTCAAAGAGATTTTATGAATAAATACATTCATGTAACCCAAACACCTATCAAAATACAGAACATTTCCTTCAACCCAAAAAGTACCCTCATACTCTCTCCCAGTCAAATCCACTGCCAACCCACCCTGCAGAGGTAATCACTGTTTAGATTCTTTTTTCACCAATGATTAGTTTTTCCTATCCTAGAACTTTATGTTAATGGAACCATATAGGATGTCCTCTTGAGGGTAAAGTTTCTCTCACTAAGCATGTTTTGGAGATTCATTCATGTTACTGCATACGTTAGTGGTTGGTTCCTTCTTATTGCTGAGTAGCATTTCATTATATAACACAAATTGTTTCTTCATTCCCTTGTTAATGAATATCTTTTTCCCCAACTTTGGACCACCAAATTTGCTATGAAATTCTTTTACAAGTCTTTTTTGGACAAATGTTTTTCTTTCTCATGGGGAAATAATAAAGAGTGAAACTGCTGGCTCATAAGATAAATGCATGTTTATTTTAAAAGAAACTGCCAGGTTTTTTTCCAAAGTGGTTGTATCATTTTACACTCCCATTAACAAAAAGTATGAGTCCCTGTTGCTCTATATCCTCACCAATATTTGGTATTGACAATCTTTTCAATTAGAGCCATCTGATAGGTGTTTAATAACATCTACTATGGTTTTCATTTGCATTTCCCTGACAATAAGTGAGGTTACGCATTTTTCCTGTGATTAATAGTCATCTCTTTATCTTACTCTGTAGAATGTCTGTTGAAATTGTTTGACGCTGAGCAAGTAACTTTCCATCTTTCCAGGATTTCACTTTCCTCATAGTTAAATGAAAGTCATGAACTTTCATATCTAGTGCCTTCCAATTCTTATATTCCTAAATTCCAGGTAGTGGTGTAACTATTATTAAACACCAAAGGTAATTACTGGGGCTCAGAACACAATACCCCCAATTATGGTGCCTTGGTATGCTGAATATTTTTCACCTGCAGAAGACAGGAGGGCCTCAGAAGGAAGGTTACTCTGACTTCCTGTCTTCTACCCCTCTTTCTCCCTTTCTCCCCAAAGCAAGACATAAAATCTAGAAAGGTCGCCTCTCTGACCTACTACCTCTGAAAGTAGGTCATGGGGCCCTCAGGTGATCTATCACCTGGAAGAAAGAAATGCTACTGAACAAACAGGCTTGCTGGGTTTCCCACTCAGTTTATTACATTGGAACATATCCTTTTGTCCAGTCATATTTCTCCACAACTATCCACTTCTTTCATCATACTTAACACAAAAATATGGTTTCCCCTGGAAACCATATTTCTGGAGGCTCCATGTCATCTAAAACTTTGTTAAATAAATTTGTTACGCTTTTCTCTTGTTAACCTGTGTTTTGTTACAGGGTTGTCAGTTGTAAACCTTGCATGGGTGAGTAAAAGATACTACTTTTTCTTCTCTACATAATCAAAAATACTTCTGACCAATGTCAATAACCCCAGACAGCTGAACAAAACTAAGGATCTTAACAGTTACAATAATTATACCTTAACATGCCAGGCGCGGTGGCTCATGCCTGTAATCCCAGCACTTTGGGAGGCTGAGGCGGGTGGATCACAAGGTCAGGAGTTCAAGACCAGCCTGGCCAAGGTGGTGAAACCCCGTCTCCACTAAAAATACAAAAAAATTAGCCGGGCGTGATGGTGGGTGCCTGTAATCCCAGGCACTCGGGAGGCTGAGGCAGAGAATTGCTTGAACTCGGGAGGCGGAGGCTGCAGTGAGCTGAGATCGCACCACTGCACTCCAGCCTGGGCAAAAGAGGGAGACTACATCTCAAAAAAAAAAAAAAAAAAGAAAATTATCTCAACATTTCTTTAGCCCCATGAAGTTAACAAAGTACTTTCTTTTTTTTTTTTTTTTTTTGATCAAGGACAATTTTTTTCACATTTTATTTTTTATTTCAATAGTTTGGGGAACAGATGGTGTTCGGTTGCAGGCAAAAGTTCATTAGTAGTGATTTCTGAGATTCTGGTGCACTCATCACCCAAGCAGTGTACGCTGTAACCAATGTGTAGTCTTTTATCCCTCACCCCCATCCTGTCCTTTCCCCAGAGTCCCCAAAGTCCATTATATCATTCTTATGTCTTTGCATCCTCATAGCTTAGCTCCCACTTATAAGTGGTTTTCTATTCCTGAGTTACTTCAATTAGAATGGCCTCCAACTCGATCCAGCTTGCTGCAAATGCCACTATTTCGTTCTTTTTACGGCTCAGTACTATTCCTTGGTGTATATATACCACATTTTCTTTTTTTTTTTTTTTTTTTTCCTGAGATGGAGTCTCGCTGTCACCAGACTGGACTGCAGTGGCACGATTTTGGCTCACTGAAACCTCTGCCTCCAGGGTTCAAGCTATTCTCCTGCCTCAGCCTCCCAGGTAGCTGGGACTAAAGGCGTGCACCACCACACCCAGCTAATTTTTGTATTTTTAGCAGAGACGGGGTTCCACCACCTTGGCCAGGATGGTCTCAATCTCTTGACCTGGTGATCTGCCCTCCTCAGCCTCCCAAAGTGCTGGGATTACAGGCATGAGCCACTGCACCCAGCCTATACCACACTTTCTTTATCCACTCCTTGGCTGATGGGCTTCTACGCTGGTTCCATATTTTTGCAATTGTGAATTGTGCTGCTGTAAACATGCGTGTGTATGTGTCTTTTTCATACAATGACTTCTTTTCCTCTGGGAAGATACCCAGTAGTGGGAATGCAGGATCAAGTGGTAGTTCTACTTTTAGTTTTGTTTTTTTTTTTTAATACTTTAAGTTCCGAGATACATGTGCAGAATGTGCAGGTTTGTTACATAGGTATACATGTGCCATGGTGGTTTGCTGCACCCATCAACCCATCATCTACATTAAGTATTTCTCCTGATGCTATCCCTCCCCCAGCCCCCAACCCCTGCCAGGCCCCAGTGTGTGATGTTCCCCTCCCTGTGTCCATGTGTTCTCATTGTTCAACTCCCACTTACGAGTGAGAACATGCAGTGTTTGGTTTTCTGTTCTTGTGTTAGTTTGTGGAGAATGATGGTTTCCAGCTTCATCCATGTCCCTGCAAAGGACATGAACTCATCCTTTTTTATGGCTGCATAGTATTCCATGGTGTATATGTGCCATATTTTCTTTATCCAATCAATCATTGATGGCCATTTGGGTTGGTTCCAAGTCTTTGCTATTGTGAACAGTGCCACAATAAACATACGTGTGCATTTGTCTTTACAGCAGCATGATTTATAGTCCTTTGGGTATATACCCAGTAATGGGATGGCTGGGTCAAATGGTATTTCTAGTTCTAGATCCTTGAAGAATCGCCACACTGTCTTCCACAACGGTTTAACTAATTTACACTCCCACCAACAGTGTAAAAGCGTTGCTATTTCTCCACATCCTCTCCAGCATCTGTTGTTTCCTGACATTTTAACAATCACCATTCTAACTGGTGTGAGATGATAACTCATTGTGGTTTTGATTTGCATTTCTCTAATGACCAGTGATGATGACCATTTTTTCATGTGTCTTTTGGCTGCATAACTGTCTTCTTTTGAGAAGTGTCTGTTCATATCCTTTGCCCACTTTTTGATGGGATTGTTTTTTTCTTGTAAATTTGTTTAAGTTCTTTGTAGATTCTGGATATTAGCCCTTTGTCAGATGGATAGATTGCAAAAGTTTTCTCCCATTCTGTAGGTTCCCTGTTCACTCTGATGATAGTTTCTTTTGCTGTGCAGAAGCTCTTTAGTTTAATTAGATCCCATTTGTCTATTTTGGCTTTTGTTGCCATTGCTTTTGGTGTGTTAGTCATGAAGTCTTTGCCCATGCCTATATCCTGAATGCTTTTGCCTAGGTTTTCTACTAGCGTTTTTATGGTTTTAGGTCTTATGTTTAAGTCTTTAATCCATCTTGAGTTAATTTTTGTATAAGGTGTAAGGAAGGGATCCAGTTTCAGCTTTCTTCATATGGCTAGCCAGTTTTCCCAACACCATTTATTAAATAGGGAATCCTTTCCCCATTGCTTGTTTTTGTCAGGTTTGTCAGAGATCACATGGTTGTAGATGTGTGGTGTTATTTCTGAGGGCTCTGTTCTGTTCCATTGGTCTATATATCTGTTTTGGTATCAGTACCATGCTGTTTTGGTTACTGTATTCTTGTAGTATAGTTTGAAGTCAGGTACCGTGATACCTCCAGCTTTGTTCTTTTTGCTTAGGAATGTCTTGACAATGCGGGCTCTTTTTTGGTTCCATATGAACTTGAAAGTAGTTTTTTCCAATTCTGTGAAGAAAGCCAGTGGTAGCTTGATGGGGACAGCATTCAATCTATAAATTACTTTGGGCAGTATGGCCATTTTCACAATACTGATTCTTCCTATCCATGAGCATGAAATGTTTTTCCATTTGCTTGTGTCCTCTCTTATTTCCTTGAGCAGTGATTTGTAGTTCTCCTTGAAAAGGTCCTTCACATCCCTTGTAAGTTGATTTCTAGGTATTTTATTCTGTTTGTAGCAATTGTGAATGGGAGTTAACTCATGATTTAGCTCTCTGTTATTGGTGTATAGGAATGCTTGCGATTTTTGCACACTGATTTTGTATCCTGAGGCTTTGCTGAAGTTGCTTAACACCTTAAGGAGATTTTGGGCTGAAACAATGGGGTTTTCTAAATATACAATCATGTTATCTGCAAACAGAGACAATGTAACTTCCTCTTTTCCTATTTGAATACCCTTTATTTCTTTCTCTTGCCTGATTGCCCTGGCCAGAACTTCCAATACTATGTTGAATAGGAGTGGTGAGAGAGGGCACCCTTGTCTTGTGCCGGTTTTCAAAGGGAATGCTTCCAGTTTTAGTTCTTTAAGGAATCTCCATACTATTGTCCATAGTGATTGTACTAGTTTACATTCCCACCAGCAGTGTAAAAGTGTTCCCTTTTTACCACATCCATGCAACATCTGTTATTTTTTTATTTTTAAATTATGGCCATTCTTGCAGGAGTAAGGTGGTATCTCATTGCGGTTTTGACTTGCATGTCCCTGATAATTAGTGATATTGAACATTTTTTCATACGTTTTTTGGTCATTTGTATATCTTCTTTTGAGAATTGTCTATACATGTCCTTTGCCCAGTTTTTGATGGGATTATTTGTTTTTTTCTTGCTGATTTGAGTTCCTCGTAGATTCTGGATATTACTCCTTTGTCAGCATAGTTTGTGAATATTTTCTCCCAGTCTGTGTGTTGTCTGTTTACTCTGCTGACTATTCTTTTGCTGTGCAAAAGCTTTTTAGTTTAATTAGTTTTTTAGTTTAATTTTAGTTTAAAGATCTATTTATCTTTGTTTTTATTGCATTTGCTTTTGGGATCTTGGTTATGAACTCTTTGCCTAAGCCAATGTCTAGAATAGTTTTTTCAATGTTATCTTCTAGAATTTTTATGGTTTCAGGACTTAGATTTAAGTCTTTGATCTTAAATTGATTTTTATATAAGGTAAGAGATAAGGATCCAGCTTCACTCTTCTACATGTGGCTTGCCAAGTATCCCAGCACTACTGGTGAATAGGGAGTCCTTTCCCCACTTTATGTTTTTGTTTGCTTTCTCAAAGATCAGTTGGCTGTAAGTATTTGTCTTTATTTCTGGGTACTCTATTCTGTTCCATCGGTCTACATGCCTATTTTTATACCAGTACCATGTGGAGCCAGGACCTAAATCTAAATCTGAATTCACATTCAGTGTTCTCTTAATTAAAACCTGCTGTGTACAAAAATGTTCATAGCAACATTATTTTTAATAATCAAAAACTGGACACTTCTCAAATGCCCATCAATAATAAATGGATAAATATAAGTGTGGAATGTTTACACAATACTATACATCAATACAAAGCTCTCATACAATATGCATGAATTTCAAAAACATAATGTTGGAGGAAAGAAGCCAGAAACAAAAGAATATATACTTCATGATTCCATTCATATAAAGTACAAAAAAGTGGCAAAATTAATCTACACTATTAAAAACCAGTATAGTAGTTATCCATGTAGAAGGGCTTTTGATCATTTTCTGTTCCGTGATCTGAGTGCTTGTTATGAGTGATATAGCTATCTAGGCACATTTGTTTTTATATATTATATGTAAATAGACAGGTTTATTTAAGTCCAAGAGCTATATAACAGATAGCTTTTGAAGATTAAATCCAGTGACTTTTTCTTTTCCAGGCACCACACTCTAGCCCAGTGATTTCTAAACCTGGCAAAATAATGAAAGAGGCAGTGCTTCTTGAACATATAGATTCTCAAGCTAGAGATTTGGATTCAGATTATATGTAATGGGGAGCCTGGAGTATATGTTTAAGACAAACAAAAATCCCTTTGTGATTCTGTTGATTATTCATGGAAGAAGTGCTTCTAAAAAGTGACTAAGAGAATTCTGAACTCCTTTTTCCATATATGCACAGCATAAAAAAATTAATGTAAAGTAGATAAATGTTCACAAAATTGCCAGGAGACTTTTTATACATACCCAGCTAAGTCTGTACATCAAAAGTCAGTCAATGAACCAAAATCTTACCTCTGACCCTGTATGGGATGTACACACAACAGTGAGGAGTGATATACAATCAGGTTACAACCCTAAACTTGGGAAGAAATACAAACAGTCTTACCACAGAGCTTTTCCTGGATCCTATGTGCCTCGGCTAATCTTTGTTCAGCAGCCCGTCTTCCAAGACCAGCTTCCTTTCTAGCAACAGCTAGGTCATATTCCAGACTTTGTCGCAATGCTTCTCCCTTTTCAACCTCGGACCGTAGCTTGGCAATCTGGCTCTCATAGCTTGCCAGCTAAAAACAGATTCCTGATATCAATATGTGTCCAAAGATTATGAGATGATACACCCAAACATTTAAGTTTCTTAGAGGAACTTGTTTCCATAATACATACAAGGCAAAAATTTATAAATTTATATATTCTGAATCACTGGAAAGAAAGCACTACCTTACAAAATGACACTCATTATGTTTTTTATTTTAGAGAATCCACTAGAGGAAAAAAAATAACAAAAAAAAATCTTATAAGAACTTTTTATAAAATTAAAGATAAATTACATGTTTTAATCAGAAATAGTCACACCTTGGCCAGGCACGGTGGCTCACTCCTGTAATCCCAGCACTTTGGGAGGTCAAGGCAGGAGGATCACTTAAGCCCAGGAGTTCAAGACCAGCCCGGGCCACATGGGGAGACCCTGTCTCTATAAAAATAATAATAATAATAACAATAATACAAAAATTAACCAGGCATGGTGGTGTGTGCCTGTAGTCCCAGCTATTCAGGAGGCTGAGATGGAAGGATTGCTTGAGCCTGGGAGGCAGAGGTTGCAGTGAGCAGAGACCATGCCACTGCACTCCATCCTGAAGGACAGAGCAAGACCATCTAAAAAAAAGAAAAAGAAAGAAAAGAAAATATTCATACCTAAAAAACAAAAAAAAAATGCATGATACATACTAAGCACTTAAAAATTCATTCTTTCTTCTCCTCCTTCTATTCTCTAAATGAAACCAATAAACAAATTGCATCAAGTATAGTTTAATAAATATTGTCTGATTATCTCTTGATTATGATATCACTGATCATAAAGTAATAAAAGTGCCAATTTTGCAGGGATTTAAATGAATGAATATCGAATTTGTCATCCTTCTGAAGTAGCATGACAGAAGGTCAGAGACAACTGGCTTCTCAATAGGCTTGATCAATGAGAGGCACGTGTAGAATGACTGACGGCAGGAGAAGTGAAGATGCCAAGTTATTTCTGCCTTTCTAGATCTACCTCGAGCAGTTATCCCTCTCTTGTCTGTGGCTGCAAATCCTTATGGATAGTCCCTCCTTCCATGGGCCTTGCTTTGTCTAGTTCTAGCTCTAATCAACCTTGGGAATAGAAGCAGTTCTTAATGTTGGGTTGTCTTAATCTCCTCTAGTTGTCTTTTCCGCTTTTCTAGTACCTGTGTAACTAATACCCGCTACTAATGTCCCTTTGTTGTAAGACTTAGAATGGTTTCTGTTTTCCTAACTGAACACCCAGTAATATTGCTCTTGGTATCAGAAACTGTCTCAAGATGGGTTTATAATATTGGATGGCTAACATATTTAAGCCTGAACACAGTGAAAGCCTCTTTGCAGGTAGAAATGGGATTCTAGTGATCTACAGCATACAGTGGGATCACAGTTCTTTAAATTATGGTGTGCAGTTGTTTAGAATGAAGTACCAGTTGAAAACAAGCCTTCGGAAAACGAAGTAATGAACGCACTTAACTATGATGCCAGTATTGATTTACTGTAAGGCCTGAGGGATAGAAAGGCTAAATCTCACTATACTAGAGAATTTACAAAAACAAAATGATAATCTCAGAGCTTTAGAATCTCAGTTCAAGACAGTCAGAAAAACCAGAGCGTTTTTATGGTGACTTTAAAATAATTGCTTATTTAGTACAGCCCCAGGGCAGATAAGGTTATGAACAAACCTGAAAATCTAATTATGGGAAATGCAAAATTACAAGTTCAATGAAGAGTTTCACCAAGTTTCTTCTGTTAAGATGGTATCAGCTGGATATTAAGTAGGAAGAACATAGGATGAGGACTCTCAGAATTAAACAAACCTAAAAACTATGAACTCTCAAATTCCCCCTTGAACATTCCTTACCAAAAAAAAAAAGCAGCCTCTCCTCTCTGACTGAGGTAACCAGCCTTTCCTTGCTGAAAGATTTAGTAATGACCACACCTGAAGCAGCTGCCTTGCAGGAGGATTTGCAAGAGCCACCTACACCGCTCTGTTCACCACAGATTGACTCAGATCTCAGTATGCTACAGAAGGAAAAATGCAGTCTGCTCCAGGAGGAAATAGCTTATATAGCAGAAGAACTGAAAGCTCTTGCTAATCTGGTATTCACAGGAACTTGGAGAACATGTACAAGACCGATGTGGATTTCGTAAGTTAACTCTTAACAGTTTTGCTTGGATGGTTGACTGAAAATTGAATTCGACATTAGCCTACAATCATTTCATAAGGTCAAAATACTAGTACTTCCCTGGCATAATACAGAGACTTAAGAACATGGGAGTAGTTTTGTGCAAACCAAAGCCTCCCTTTTCCTTGACTACATCCTCTTCAAGGCCACAAAGTACATTACTTAAAATTAAAATGCTGGCCAGGTGCGGTGGCTCACTCCTGCAATCCCAGCACTTTGAGAGGCTGATGAGGGAGGGTTGCTTGAGGCTAGGAGTTTGAGACCAACCTGAGCAACAAAGCAAGACCCCATGTCTACAAATAATAATAATAATAAATTAGCCAGGTGTGATGGCACACACCTACAGTCCTGGCTACTTGGGAAGCTGCAGCATAAAATCACTTGAGCCCAGGAGTTCCAGGCTGTAGGGAGCAATGATCACATCACTGCACGCAAGCCTGGGCAACAGAGCAAGACCCTGTCTCTAAAAAAAAGATTTAAAACAACAAATATATATACATGTATACACACACACACACACACACACACACACACACAATAACTGAAATATGATATATGATATGTAGCTATAATTTTTTTTTTTTTTGAGACAGAGTCTTGCTCTGTTGCCCAAGCTGGAGTGGCATGATCTCAGCTCACTGCAACCTCGGCCTCCCAGGTTCAAGTGAGTCTCCCACCTCAGCCACCCAAGTAGCTGGGATTATAGGTGCGCACCACCATGCCCAGCTAATTTTTGCATTTTTAGTAGAGACAGGGTTTCGCCATGTTGGCCAGGCTGGTCTCAAACTCCTGACCTCAAGTGATTCGCCCACCTCAGCCTTCTAAAGTGCTGGGATTACAGGCGTGAGCCATGGCACCTGTCCTGTAACTATAATTTCTAAAATGTGATATGTATCTGTGATTTCTACTGATGATACTCAGAAGAGTACTGCTAACACTACTATGACTTGTTAAAATGGCTGGGTCAAGCCCTTCAGAACTGAAGGAAATGCTTAATATCAGTTAGAGGTTAATAAAAATAAAATTTTAAGTTTTCCCCATCTATGTTCACAGATTCCCTGATTTCTCTTTCTGAGGACTCCAGCTTAAGAATCCCTGCTCTCAAGAGTACTGGCTGGGTCAGACAATATCTTCAGGCCATAAAGCCTACTGATTAGTCCTAAGTTTCCAGTATCTTTTGGCTAAAAGAAGTTATGTCAGCCGGATACAGTGGCTCACACCTGTTGTTCCAGAACTTTGGGAGGCCAAGGCGGGTGGATCACTTGAGCCCAGAAGTTCAAGACCAGCCTGGACAACATGGCAAAACCACACCTCTATAAAAATACAAAAAGATTAGCCAAGCATGGTGGCACGTGCGTGCCTGTAGTCCCAGCTCCTCAGGAGGCTGATGTAGGAGATCACTTGAGTCCAGGAGTTCAAGACCAGGCTGCAGTGAGCCAAGATCACACTACTGCACTCCAACCTGGGTGACAGAGCAAGACCCTGTTTCCAAAAAAAAAAAAAAAAAAGTAGTTATGTCACTCTCCTTTACCCTCTCTCTTTCTAATTTATCTGGATTTTCTTGCTCCATCATCAATATCTGGGCCAATGAGATATCTGAATAGCCTCACAGGCTTCTTGTCCTATTTTCCACAACTTTATTGTTACGCTCAAATGATTCTAAAAACCTTACAGTATTTTCCCATCCCAATCATCTACATCAATGCAACTTAGTCTCATCTGGAACGTATGAGTCTATAAGCAATTCTTCTCCCCGTATGCTATGTCTATTAATAAATCCTTTCAACAGTAATCTATTATTTGAATACCTATCAAAGAAACCTGTAGCTCAGAAAAATGAATTAACTTGCCCAAGATCCCCCAACAATAAAACTCCTAGAGAAGTCTTTAAAGATATTTTGTGCCAATCACCGTGCATGATTTGTGTTCGCATTAGGAATACCTGATAAGGCAAATATGGCCTTAGTTTTTAGATCACTGCATTCCTCTCTGCCTTGCTTCCTGATGGGTACACTTGGAGATTATATGGCTAAAAAATTTAACTACATAATACAAGTATGATTACCTAAAGAAATAATTGAAGGCCAGACACAGTGGCTCACTGGCTCACACCTGTAATCCCAGCACTTTGGGAGGTCGAGGCAGGTGGATCACTTGAGGTCAGGAGTTCAAGACCAGCCTGGCCAACATGGTAAAACCCCGTCTCCACTAAAAATACAAAAATTTGGCCAGGCGCGGTGGCTCACACCTATAATCCCAGTACTTTGGGAGGCCAAGGCGGGTGGATCACAAAGTCAGGAGTTCAAGACCAGCCTGGCCAAGATGGTGAAACCCCGTCTCCACTAAAAATACAAAAATTAGCCAGGCACAGTGGCAGGCACCTATAATCCCAGCTACTCAGGAGGCTGAAGCAGGAGAAACGCTTGAACCTGGGAGGCAGAGGTTGCAGTGAGCCAAGATAGCACCATTGTACTCCAGCCTTGACAACAGACTGAGTGAAACTCTGTCTCAAAAAAAAAAAAAAAAAAAGAAAAAGAAAAAGAAAAGAAATAATTGAAAACATAATAATAATTAGTAACATAAATCTGGAGTTGAACCAATTATAATTTCCTGTTTTAAGAAAACTGTCTTCCTTTCCTAAGATAATTTCCTGTCTCTTTAATGTGAACATATACTGCAAAACATTTTGATCAAATAAAAGAGAACAGTGTGTTCTGCTGAGAAATCTAATGATAACTATAAACATATTATGAAAGAATATATTTATTTTTATTTTATTTTTTGTAGATACAGGGTCTCACTCTGTTGCCCAGGCTGGTCGCAAACTCCTGGGCACAAGCAATCCTCCTGCCTTGGCCTCCCAAAGTGCTGGGATTACAGGCATGAGCCACCACACCTGGCTGTGAGAGAATTTATTTAATAGAGGAATGATTATCATCACACTAATACTCTCAAGTGAAATGTACATTTGGTTTTAAAAAATAAGTTTTAGAATTTATAAATAATTAGCATATATTTAACACATACCATTTTATATGGATTATTACAATGTAAATAGAAGCAATTACTTCAATTATCACTTAAAAATTACCTCAATTGGGCTGGGCACAGTGGCTCATGCCTGTAATCTCAGCACTTTGGGAGGCCAAGGTGGGCAGATCACCTGAGGTGAGGAGTTCAAGACCAGCCTAGCCAACATGGTAAAACCCCATCTCTACTAAAACTACAAAAATTAGCCAGGCATGGTGGCACGTGCCTGTAGTCCCAGCTACTGCGGAGGCTGAGGCAAGTGATTCTACAGTCACTTGAACCTGGAGGCAGTGGTTGCAGTGAGCCGAGATCACTCCACTGACTCCAGCCTGGGTGACAGAGGGAGACTTCGTCTCAAAAAAAGAAAAATTATAATATTACCTCAATTGCTACTAAAAAATACAAAGAGAATGATTATGTATTCATCTCTTGTTATTTCAATCAGCAATACCACTGCTCCTTAGATACCCTGAAAAAAATCATCTTTTCATACTCTCCTCTGTTGCCCAGGCTGGAGTGCAGTGGCACGATCTCAGCTCACTGCAACCTTCCAGCTCCAGGGTTCAAGCGATTCTCCTGCCTCAGCCTCCCAAGTAGCTGAGATTACAGGTGTGCACCACTACGCCCAGCTAATTTTTGTATTTTTAGTAGAAATGGGGTTTCACCATGTTGGCCAGGCTGATCTTGAACTCCTGACTTCAAGTGATCCACCCACCTTGGCCTCCCAAAGTGCTTGGATTATAGGCATGAGCCACCACACCTGGACCTTTTCATACATTTATTCAATACACAACTACTGACGGCCTACTATGTGCCAGTAAACATGAGCTATATGGAGACAAAGTGTGATCACTGTTTTCAGCTCTCAGGGGGTTTACAAACTAAAGAAGAGCAGGTAAGCATGATATAAATGTTTTAGTTCTAAAATATCTGTAACAGCAACATGTTGTGGAAGAACAAAGTAGTAGCTGGTTTCACTTAGAGAGACATTAAAAGGTTTCCCAACATAAGAACTGCAGAACTTAGCAACAAGGGAAGAAAAACATACTGTTTACACTTAACTGTCAATAAATTACAGCTACTATTACAGTACACAAGCACTTTCCAAATTTTATTTCACTTAATTATCACAACAACCCTTTGGTTTCACAATGAGAAACCAATGGTGTACAGGATAAATAAGTAGCCGAAAATGACGCATCTTGTAAATGGAAAGGCCAGGAATGAATTGAGCTCTGTGTAATTTGATATTCTTCCCACTACACCAGGTGGCCTAAACTGAGTTTTAAGAATAAATAAGATTTAGCGAGAAAAAACACAGCAGAGAGAAGAGGCATAAAGATATGACTCATGAATTATCTTAGAAGGGAAAGAAAACTATCTTGGAATATATACATATACATATGAAATATACATACACACACATACATACTAATAAAAGAAATAATGACTTATAAACTAAGACAATTTATGAATTGAACTATGATTGAAAATTCCATACTCAAATTTACTTCAGAGATTGCTCCATAATCGAGACCTTAAAGGAACCTACATTATGATTTCAAAAATGTCTGATTTACAAATCCTTTAATCATCAAACATGTTCATAAATTAATAATTTTAATCAATTGAACCCATTAATTAAAATAAATCTAAGATAACATACAAATAAACATAATTCATTAAAGTTCTACTTTAACACTTATGCAATTACACTACATTTTAAAATCATGTTTTCTTTATTACAATTTCCTTTTTAAGACAAAGAATGGTATAGTTATAAAGGTTAAACATGGAGTTTTTCATATGAAATAAATCTAAAAAATCAAACTCAACTTTTAACATTATTTGAGAGGAAAATAAATCGTACCTCTGCATTGTGTTTGGTTGTTATTTCTAATTTTTCTTTTTTAGCCTGATGGAGTTTCTTCCTGAGATCAGCAGTAATATCCAACTCTGTTTCATTTTTAAGTACTTGTTTTACATCCAATGAGGCACTCTTCAACCTATAAAATGAGATTACAGTAAAATGTATATGCTTCTCATAAAGCACATTTCAGAGCATTTCTGATATTTCTCATAACTTATTTTTCGAAAAACAAAGAGAACATGACATGCTTCTTGACTTAGAGTTCACAATCTAGTAAAAGATGTCCATTGCAAAAGCTATGTAGAAATACAAAGTAGTATATAAAGACAGATACCTAGCAACAAACCACTGTCTAATGGGAAACTACCACATTATTCAAGATTGCTACTTAAACTGTCTGATCATATCACAAGCTGGGTAATTTTGGAAGAGACTGGGTTCTCTCAGTTTTTTTCTTTGTAAATAATACATTTTGTTTACTGCAAATGTAATACATAATACAAAAAGAAAAATGTCAGACTAAAGCACACTACTCTCTCCCAAAAATAAAAATTAAAAATTAAAATAACAGCAAACAGAATTTAGAGGTATAAACTCACAAGAGAAAGAACACAAAAGATGAGATAATAGCAACAAATTACTGGAAGCTGAAATGCATGTGGACAAGTGGTAACTGATAACCCCCAAAAGCTCAGTAATTGGCAACACCTTTGAAAATGGAGGTAAAAGTACAGCAGAAAACAGGAGAATTATTTGAAAGTCTGCCAACAAAATAATTACATCCTCAGATCCCCTATCCCCTATACCACACAACTGGGTACCTATCTCTTTCCCAGTCTGGCAGAAAAACACTAGGGGTTTATTCCCTGGAGAGGATAAAACAGAGGGTCTCTGGATCAGAAGACATTAGATATAAATGACCTAAGTTTTTCATACTATACACAAGAAGCTTGAGTTAAAAGTTACATAATGAAAGAGTGCTCTAGAGTTTTAACACTACTTGTCTTGCCAGAATGTTCTTGCCAGAAAGATGGCAGTCAAGCAGAGATTGGAAGTGTCTTCCCTACAGAACCTAAGCAACCAGGTGAAAAATACCTAAAGATACTGATGCCAGTGGTTCTCTAGCAAAACAGCTTAACCATATAACCCCACAGAGCACACTACAAACACAAAGCCTCACACACTGAGCTTCCAGTCATCTTTTTAGGTTAAGCCCCTACTTCTCAATATAAGCAGACAGCCAACAATCACCAAAAGTTTAATAAGCATCTAATATGATAAACAGAGACCAAAAATATGGTGCATGGAAAGAAGCATGCCTTGAAAGACTATGCAGAAAGATGACAACTTAGAAGAGGGGAAAAAAAAAAAACCTAACATTGTCTCCTAAAAAAAACAGGAGAGAGTATATCATCCATATGTCACATCCATGACTGCAATAAGAAATGAAATATTCAGAGAAAAAAAAAAACAGCTCTTAAAAATCAAAAACACAGCCGGGTGCAGTGGCTCACGCCTGGCCTCCAAGCACTTTGGGAGGCTGTGGCGGGCAGATCACTTGAGGCCAGGAGTTCAAGACCAGCCTGGCCAACATAGTGAAATCCTGCCTCTACTAAAAATACAAAAAATTAGCTGGGTGTGGTGGCTCATGCTTGTAATCCCAGCTACTTGGGAGGCAAAGGCAGGAGAATCCGTGAACCCGGGAAGCAGAGGTTGCAGTGGGCAGAGATCACACCATTGCACTCTACCCTGGGCAACAAGAGCAAAACTCCATCTCAAAAAAAAGAAAAGAAAAGAAATCAAAAACATAAACTAAGAAAACGAAAAACTAAATAAATAAAAATTAAAAAAAAAAATCTCCCAGAAAATAAAGCAAAAAAAGAGATGGAGATTAAAAATAGAAAAATTTTTAAATTAGAAGACTGACCAAGAAGTTCAAAATCTAAATAAAGGTGCAGAATGAGAAAAAATAAATTTATAACATTAAATAGTCTTATTATTTTGTAAGCATTGTTCTAAGCATTTTACAGATATAAACTTATTTATTCTTCACAATAATCTCATGAGATTGGTACTATTATGACCCCCTATTACCCAAGTTCACAGGGCTAGTGAGGGGCAGAGCTGAAATTCAAACCCTGAAAGCCTGGCTCCATGATATATCCTCTTAACCACTGCACTACAATGTCTCTCTGAAGGGAAGGAAACTATTATAGAAACAAATCCATGGAAATAGGCAGATTCTGAAGGATGTAAGTTTCAAACCGAAAGGGCCTATTAAAAGAGCCCAGATTAAATGCATGAAAATTTTAGAAAACAACGAACAAAAAAGTAGTTCCTCCAAAGTCTAGAGAGAAATAAATAGGTTTCATACAAAAGCCTAAGAAATATATTTGACTATAAAAATCCCTGAAAGACAATCTAGGCAATACCATCCTGGACACAGGAACGGGCAAAGACGTCATGATGAAGATGCCTAAAGCAATCACAACAAAAGCAAAAATTGACAAATGGGATCTAATTAAACTTAAGAGCTTCTTCATGGCAAAAGAAACTATCAACAGTGTAAACAGCCTAGAGAATGGGAAAAAAAATTTGCAAATTATACAACTGACAAAGGTCTAATATCCAGCATCTATAAGCAACTTAAATTTACAAGAAAAAAAAAACATTAAAAAGTGGGCAAAGGACATAAAAAGACACTTTTTAAGAGAAGACATACACGCAGCCAACAAGCATATGAAACAAAGCTCAGTATCAGTGATCATTAGAGAAACGCAAATCAAAACCACAATGAGATACCGTCTCACACCAGTCAGAAAGGCCATTATTAAAAAGTCAAAAAATAAGGCCAGGCGCGGTGGCTCACGCCTGTAATCCCAGCACTTTGAGAGGCCGAGGCGGGTGGATCACGAGGTCAGGAGATCGAGACCATTCTGGCTAACACGGTGAAACCCTGTCTCTACTAAAAACACAAAAAATTTTCCGGGCGTGGTGGCGGGCACCTGTAGTCCCAGCTACTCCAGAGGCTGAGGCAGGAGAATGGCGTAAGCGCGGGAGGCGGAGCTTGCACTGAGCCGAGATCGCGCCACTGTACTCCAGCCTGGGCAACAGAGCGAGACTCCGCCTCAAAAAAAAAAAAAAAATGTATTGGAGATGTAGATGGTGCAATCATGCAACACAAAAGAAATAAAAGGCATGCATACTGTAAAAGAAGAAGTAAAACTTTTTAATTACAAAGGATACGATTCTGAAAGAAAATTCTAGAAATCCACTGAGAAAAAACAGACTAGAACTAAAATCAATTTCAGCAAGGTCACAGAATACAAGATCAATATACAAAAATCAATTATACTTCTATATACTAGCAATGAACAATCCAAAAACAAAATTAAGAAAACAATTCCATTTATAACAGCATCAAAAGGAATAAAATAAATTTAACAAAAGGAATGCAAGGCCAGGGGTGGTGGCTCATGCCTGATTCCAGCACTTTGGGAAGCCAAGGCAGGAGGATCACTTGAGGCCAGGAGTTCAAGACCAGCCTGAGAAACATAGCAAGATCTTGTCTCTACAAAAATAAAAAAAATTGGCCAGGCATGGTGGTACATGCCTGTAGTCCTAGCTACTCAGGAGGCTGAGGCAGGAGGATCACTTGAGCTCAGGAGTTGAGGCCACAGTGAGCTAAGATCATGCCACTGTACTCTAGCCTAGGCAACAGAGCAAGACCTTGTCTCAAAAAAAAAAAAAGTGAAAGATTTTTACACTGAAAAATACAAAATGTTGTTCAAAGAAGTTGAAAAGCTAAACAAATGGAAAGACATTCCACTATTCACATTCATGTAAGGAAAACTCAATATTATTAAAATGGCAATTCTCCCCAAATTATTCTACATATTCAGTATGATCTCTATTAAAACCCCAACAGACATTTTTGCAGAAACTGAAAAGCTGATCCTAAAATTCATATGGAAAGACAAAGAATTCAAAATAGCCAAAACAATCTTGAAGAACAAATGGGAAAACTTTTGATTCCTAATTTCAAAACTTACTATAAAGCTACAGTAATCAAGACAATGTGATATTGGATTAAGAACAGACATGTATGCCTGTAACCCCAGCACTGTGGGAGGCTGAGGCCGGTGTACCACAAGGTCAGGAGTTCAAGACCAGCCTGCCCAAGATGGTGAAACCCCGTCTCTACTAAAAATACAAAAATTAGCTGGGCACAGTGACAGGTGCCTGTAATCCCAGCTACTCGGGAGGCTGAGGCAGGAGAATCACCTGAACCCGGGGGGCAGAGGTTGCAGTGAGATCACGCCACTGCACTCCAGCCTTGACAATAGAGTGAGACTGCCTCAAAAAAAAAAAAAAAAAAAAAGAACAGACATGTAGATCAATGTATCAGAGTTAAGACTCTAGAAATAAACCTATACTTAAATGGTTAAGTAATTTTCAACAGAAGTACCAAGGCAATTCAAGGGGGAAAGGTTACTCTTATCAACAACGCTGCTGGAACAACTGGCTATGCACATGCAAAGAGACAAATTTAGACCCTTACCCCATACAAAAAGTAACTTAAAATAGAGCACTAAATATAAGAGCTAAAATTATAAAACTTCTAGAAGAAAACATAGAAGAAAAATCTTCATGACCTTAAGTTAGTCAGAGATTTCTTATATGCAAAACCAAAAGCACAACTATAGGAAAAGCACTGATAAACTGGACTTCATCAAAGTTAAAAACTTGTGCATTTCCAAAGACATTATTAAGAAAAAGAAAAGTCAAGCCACTAAACAGGAGAAAAATGTTTGCATATCATATATCTTATTTTTTGTTGTTGTTGTTGTTGAGACAAGGTCTCGGTCTGTGACCCTGGCTCAAGTACAGTGGCATGATCTTGGCTCACTGCAATCTCCACCTCCCAGCTTCAAACAATTCTCGTGCCTCAGCCTCTGGAGTAGCTGGGACCACACAGGCACACCACCACGCCTGGCTAATTTTTGTATTTTTTTGTAGAGATGGGGTTTCGCCATGTTGGCCAGGCTGGTCTCGAACTCCTGGGCTCAAGCAATCCACCCACCTCAGCCCACCAGGCCAGCAAATCATGTATCTGATAAAGGACTTGCATTCCAAATATACAAACACTCTTAAAGCTCAATAACATCAAAATAAATAACACAATTTAAAAATAAACAGATCTGAAGAGACATTTCACCAATGAAGATACATGAATTACCAAAAAGCACATGCAAAGATGTTCAAATCATTAATCATTAGGAAAATTCAAATTATAACCACAATAACATACAACTTTACACTCACCAAAATGGCTAAATTGAAATAGTCAGATAAAAACCAGTACTGGTCAGGATATGGAGAAATTAAAACCCTCAATTATTGCTAGTGATAATATAAAATGACCCAGCCACTTTAGAACACAATTTGGCAGTTTCTTGAAAATTTTAACATAAATTTACTATATGATACAGCATTGCTGCTCCTAAGAATCTACCTAAGGGAAACAAAAACATATGTCAACACAAAGACATATGCAAATGTGCACAGCAGCATTATTCATAGTACTCAAAAAGTGGAAACAACTCAAATGTCTGTCAACTGGTAGATGGGCATAATGTGGCATATCCATACAATGGAATACTATCAGCAATAAAAAGAAACAAAGTGCTGCTACGTGCTACAACTTGACAAACCTCAGGAATATGCCCTGTAAAAGAAGCCACAAAAGACCATCTATTATGTGATTCGATTCACATGAATTGTTCAGAAAAGGCAAATCTATAGAAACAGAAAGTAGATTAGTAGTAGATTTTAAATAACTGTATCCAGATTCTATAATTATAAAAAGTAATTTAGCTATTAAAAATGATGACAAGCCGGGGCAATGGTGTGTGCCTACAGTTCCAGCTACTTGGGAGGCTGATGCAGGAGGATTGCCTGAGGCCAGGAGTTCTCAGACAGCCTGGGCAACATAACAAGACCCCACTAAAGAAAAATTTTAAAACTATGATATATTGATGTGGTAAGAAGTTTCCCCAAAATTGAAAAAGCAGGATACTAAATAAGGTGAAATATTCTAATTTGTAAATACGTATTTTAAATTAGCCAGGCGTGGCGGCAGGCACCTATAATCCCAGCTACTTAGGAGGCTGAAGCAGGAGAATCACTTGAACTCAGGAGGCGGACGTTGCAGGGAACCAAGATCATGCCACTGCACTCCAATCTGGGCGACAGAGCAAGACTCTGTCTCAAAAAAAAAAAAAAAGTGGGGGGTGGGTAGCTTCAAAAGCTAAGTGGAAAACATCTGTATAGCAAATTTACGGGTAAATTACATGTTAGTCTTGGTACTTGTCCCACCCACACGTCCTTGCTGAAAAGGCAGTCTAGATCAGTCCTTCTCAAACTAAATATGAGGAAGGACTATCTTCACCCCATCCCATGATGATTTTGTAAAATATATTTAATGCATTATTTTTAAAGAAATTTTAAAAACAGACAATACAACCCCAAATGTTTTATTCTTAGATTCAGCAGACAGAATATTACTCTGTTACATGACTATAAAAGTTTCTAAACATTTACTTTTAATTTCAGTACTTATTTCTTTGTAAAGCACACTTAGGAGAGAGTGGCACTGCCCTATGTGGTCCAGTTTTATATTATAGACTCCACCCACCAAAGGTGAATGAACTAAAGGTAGGCGCCACACCCAAAGGCAGAAATCAATGGTACGAAAAAGATGAGCAACAGCAATTAGGTGTTACTTCTTGGAAGGTAAACTGAGAGATACCAAGTAAGGAAGCGAAACAGCAACAGGAGCTAAGACTAAATGAATGCTTAAACAGTAGCCATGAATTAGAGCTGGGCCAATGAAGAAAGAGGAATTAAAGCCACAGAGGTTAAAGAAAACAAAACAGAAATATAAATAAGAAAAAATACAAGGGAAAGATTTAAAGTAGTGGAAAAGAACAAGCAAGTCTCTAGTAACAGAACGAAGTTCCGACACACAGACTTTTATGGTCCAAATTAACACAGAAGCACAAAATCCCCATAAAGTCTCTAGAATCAGTTCCACTTCTTACGAGGCTTCATTCATGCTCCTTCAGTCCCACAGAATTTCTACTCCCCTTACCATCCCATGAGAATTCTTACAGTTAGCTCTGCAACCACTGACTTCTCCCTGTTCCTTGCAACTAAAAACGTTCATCAACTAAAAGAAGAGCTAGAGGCTTACCTTTGGGTATCACCAGTACCATTACTTGAAGTATTCAAATTCATGATGTTTTCCAACTCTTTCAAAATACCCTCCTGTTTCTTAATGACATATTTCTTTCTTGATGATTAAAATTGCCCAAGATGTCTATGGCTTCAGATTAGATGATTTGAGGTCTGTTAAAACAGTAAATGATACAATAGCAGTTTGAGTCCTGATACTATTGGAGATTTTTCTTGTTTTTTGGCTTATTTGGGAAAGATGTAATAATTGATAAGTGAAATTGTAGGTGTATAGAGATACCTAGACCTCAGGGAGATCACCAAAAGAAAACGAACTCAAATAAGCAGACTGAGATGGAGACTGTATCTCAGTGCTGAGAACTGACTAACAGCTCCTACATATAGATCCAAATGATCTCTACAACAGTGATTCACGTGGCTAACTGAACAGTCTCACCTAGGACAGAGGTTGAAATTTTGGCCAAGATGATGTGGGAATGGGGAGATCCCATCTCTCCAGGGACATGAAAGACTAGGTTGGAAATAGTGGTAGACAAATGAATACCACCGTCATTCATCTACTGAGCACCTACTACAGGGTCAAGCACTGTACCTGGTATTTTATATATAGCATTGCGACCCTTACAACACTGCAATGTAAGGATTATCCCATTTTTCTACCAAGAAAACCAAGACTGAGATTAAAAGTAACTTGAGCCGGGTGTGGCGGCTCACGCCTATAATCCCAGCACTTTGGGAGGCGGAGGCAGGCAGATCACCTGAGATCGGGAGTTCTAAACCAGCCTGACCAACATAGAGAAACCCCGTCTCTACTAAAAATATAAAATTAGCCAGGCGTGGTGGCACATGCCTGTAATCCCAGCTACTCAGGAGGCTGAGGCGGAAGAATTGCTTGAACCTGGGAGGCAGAGGTTGCAGTGAGCCAAGATCGCACCGCTGCACTCAAGCCTGGCCAACAAGAGAGAAACTCCGTCTCAAAAAAAAAAAAAAAAAAAAAAGAAGTAACTTGGAAAAGTCACATAGTTACAGAACCAAGATTCCAATTCATAACTCTCTGACACTGAAGTCCAAGTTCTTTCTACAAGGCCACTGATGACACATAAAGCTGAACTATAAGTTATCTTACCTGAGGGTTATTATCCTCACTTTATAAGAAAACTCATCTGATTGAGAGAGCCTCAACTGTCTTGCCCAAAGCCATTCAGCTATTAAGTGGGGGGCACCAAGGAGTCTCTATCAAGCTCTTCAGATATTGTCCCAAAATCTTGTCACCTTATCACCACGCTCCTGAAGGTCAGACCCCAGGAAAACTTCCTTCAGAATGAAAGTGAGTTAGAACCTAGAAGGAATGGACCCTTCTGTATATAAGAGTAATGTCCAAGGCACAAAAACACATACATGAAATGTTCCTGTTTTGTTGAAAAGCTTAAATACACATACGCACAGGTGGCACAACAGGCGTAAACAGACTTCTATTTATCTCTTAGGAAAATAATTTCAGATAGTTAGGGCCTTAATCATGTTTTTGTATATTGGGCAGAGAAGTGTGGGAAGAAGAAGTTACCAAGCTTTTAATAAAGTTGTTTCAATAAAGTTAAAGAGAATCATCATACTTCAGTGCATTATTTTGGCACCTAACATCTTCAAATCTGAATGGTCCTCTAGAGAGATGGCGTCTTCCATAGCTCAGAAGCAAGTTTCATCTACTTCTAGCTCACTGATATATAACCAGTAGAATACAGCAAAGATGAAGGGATGCCACTCTTATGATTACATTATATAAGACTTTTATCTTAGCAGACTGAATGACAATTTCCTGCTGACCTTAAAGAAGCAAAGTGTCAGGCCAGGCGCGGTGGCTCACGCCTGTAATCCCAACACTTAGGGAGGCCAAGGTGGGTGGATCACGAGGTCAGGAGCTCGAGACCAGTCTGGCTAAGATGGTGAAACTCCGACTCTACTAAAAATAAAGAAAATTAGCTGGGTGTGGTGGTGGGCGCCTGTAATCCCAGCTACTCAGGAGGTTGAGATAGGAGAATCACTTGAACCCAGGAGGCGGAGACTGCAGTGAGCCGAGACTGCACCACTGCACTCCAGCCTGGGCTACAGAGTGAGACTCCATCTTAAAAAAAAAAAAAAAAAAAAAAAAAGAAGCAAAATGTCATGCTGTGAACTGCCCATGGAAGAGGCCACATGGCAAAGAACTGCAGGCAGCATCTTGGACATAAGGTGAAAAAATCTTGAGTAACAGACCGGTAAGACAGGAAAATGGGTTTCCACACCAGCTCTGCCTGTGTGTCTTTTATCAAGTCTTTTTTTTTTTAATATTCTTCATCTTCCTCGCTGATATCAGCTCCTGATGACACAGAGAACAAGGATTTATTCTCTGTGTGTTTTAAGAAGACTAAATCAATGAAGGACCAAAGTTGATACGGGCAGTGGCTGAATTTGAACTATGATGGGATTCCCATGCAGTCGAGCATGGCAGAGAAGGTGCAGTAAAATCTCCTCCCTCTTCTTCCACCAGGTGAAAAGGCAAGGAATGATGAGGACAGTCAAGTTCAGAGTTACAGGATAGTAGTGAAGATGTCAATGGAATATGAAGTTAAGTTAAAGAACTGCAGTACCCTTAAAGAGTATTTATTTCTAGCTTTACTTGGAACTTCCCTGTGAAACTCCACAAAGTTAAAATACACAATTTGGCCAAACTATGTCAGTGATTAAAAATTCCTTATGACATGAAATCAAAATCAGCCTTTCTCTTCTTCAGTATTTGTTTAACTCTAAATATTACTTTCCATTTGAAAACATTCAGTTGATCATTACTTGTGAACAAACTCTATGATACAAAGTCATTCCCTGCTGTCATCATTCCAACTGTCACAAAAGTTCCTTCTCCAGGCACTGTACTAAAAACTTTCTACATATTGTCTCATTTCACTCTACACCAACCCCAAAGGGAAGATAATGCTAATATCCATACTTTATACATGAGGAAACTGGGGCTTAAAGATAAGCAGTCAAAGAGGAGGTTCCAAGATGGCCGAATAGGAACAGTTCCAGTCTGTAGCTCCCAGCATAAGTGACACAGAATATGGGTGATTTCTGCATTTCCAACTGAGCTTCCGCTGGTGATACCCAGGCAAACAGGGTCTGGAGGGGACCTCCAGCAAACTCCAACAGACCTGCAGCTGAGGGTCCTGACTGTTAGAAGGAAAACGAACAAACAGAAAGGACATCCACACCAAAACCTCATCTGTACGTCACCATCAACAAAGACCAAAGGTAGATAAAACCACAAAGATGGGAGAAACCAGAGGAGAAAAGCTGAAAATTCTAAAAATCAGAGCATCTCTTCTCCCCCAAAAGAACGCAGCTCCTCACCAGCAACGGAACAAAGCTGGACAGAGAATGACTTTGATGAGTTAAGAGAAGAAGGCTTCAGACGATCGGTAATAATAAACTTCTCCGAGCTAAAGAAGGATGTTCAAACCCATCGCAAAGAAGCTAAAAACCTTGAAAAAAGATTAGATGAATGGCTAACTAGAACAAACAGTGTAGAGAAGTCCCTGAATGACCTGACGGAGCTGAAAACCATGGCACAAGAACTACATGACGAATGCACAAGCTTCAGTAGCCAATTTGATCAAGTGGAAGAAAGGATATCAGTGATTGAAGAATAAATGAATGAAATGAAACGAGAAGAGAAATTTAGAGAAAAAAGAGTAAAAAGAAATGAACAAAGCCTCCAAGAAATATGGGACTATGTGAAAAGACCAAATCTACATCTGATTGGTGTACCTGAAAGTGATGGGGAGAATGGAACCCAGTGGAAAACACTCTTCAGGATATTATACAGGAGAACTTCCCCAACCTAGCGAGGCAGGCCAACATTCAAATTCAGGAAATACAGAGAACGCCACAAAGATACTCCTCGAGAAGAGCAACTCCAAGACACATAATTGTCAGATTCACCAAAGTTGAAATGAAGGAAAAAATGTTACAGGCAGCCAGAAAGGTCAGGTTACCCACAAAAGGAAGCCCATCAGACTAACAGCAGATCTCTCAGCAGAAACTCTACAAGCCAGAAGAGAGTGGGGGCCAATATTCAACATGCTTAAAGAAAAGAATTTTCAACCCAGAATTTCATATCCAGCCAAACTAAGCTTCATAAGTGAAGGAGAAATAAAATCCTTTTCAGACACACAAATGCTGAGAGATTTTGTCACCACCAGGCCTGCCTTACAAGAGCTCCTGAAGCAAGCACTAAACATGGAAAGGAACAACCGGTACCAGCCACTGCAAAAACATGCCAAATTGTAAAGACCATCGATGCTAGGAAAAAACTGCATCAACTAACGAGCAAAATAACCAGCTAACATCATAATGACAGGATCAAATTCACACATAACAATATTAACTTTAAATGTAAATGGGCTAAATGCTCCAATTAAAAGACACAGACTGGCAAATTGGATAAACAGTCAAGACCCATCAGTGTGCTGTATTCAGGAGACCCACCTCATGAGCAGAAACACATAGGCTTAAAATAAAGGGATGGAGTAAGATCTGCCATGCAAATGGAAAACAAAAAAAAGCAGGGGTTGCAATCCTAATCTCTCATAAGACAGACTTTAAACCAACAAAGATCAAAAGAGACAAAGAAGGCCATTACACAATGGTAAAGGGATCAGTTCAACAAGAAGAGCTAACTATCCTAAATATATATGCACCCAATACAGGAGCACCCAGATTCATAAAGCAAGTCTTAGAGACCTACAAAGAGACTTAGACACCCACACAATAATAATGGGAGACTTTAACACTCCACTGTCAACATTAGACAGATCAACGAGACAGAAAGTTAACAAGGATATGCAGGAATTGAACTCAGCTCTGCACCAAGCAGACCTAACAGATATCTACAGAACTCTCCACCCCAATATACGTTCTTCTCAGCACCACATCCCACTTAGTCCAAAACTGACCACATAGTTGGAAGTAAAGCACTCCTCAGCAAATGTAAGAGAACGGAACTTATAACAAACTGTCTCTCAGACCACAGTGCAACCAAACTAGAACTCAGGATTCAGAAACTCAATAAAAACCGCTCAACTACATGGAAACTGAACAACCTGCTCCTGAATGACTACTGGGTACATAACGAAATGAAGGCAGAAATAAAGATGTTTTTTGAAACCAATGAGAGCAAAGATACAACATACCAGAATCTCTGGGACACATTTAAAGCAGTGTGTAGAGGGAAATTTACAGCACTAAATGCCCACAAGAGAAAGCAGGAAAGATCTAAAATTCACACTATAACACCACAATTAAAAGAACTAGAGAAGCAACAGCAAACACATTCAAAAGCTAGTAGAAGGCAAGAAATAACTAAGATCAGAGCAGAACTGAAGGAGATAGAGACACAAAAAAACCCTTCAAAAACTCAGTGAATCCAGGAGCTGGTTTTTGGAAAAGATCAACAAAATTAATAGACTGCTAGCAAGACTAACAAAGAAGAAAAGAGAGAAGAATCAAAGATGAAATAAAAAATGATAAAGGGGATATCACCACCGATCCCACAGAAATACAAACAACCATCACAGAATACTATAAACACCTCTATGCAAATAAAGTAGAAAATCTAGAAGAAATGGATAAATTCCTCGACACATACACCCTCCCAAGACTAAACCAGGAAGAAGCTGAATCCTTGAAAAGACCAATAACAGGCTCTGAAATTGAGGCAATAATTAATAGCCTACCAACCAAAAAATGTCCAGGACCAGACAGATTCACAGCCGAATTCTACCAGAGGTACAAAGAGGAGCTGGTACCATTCCTTCTGAAACTATTCCAATGAATAGAAAGAGGGAATCCTCCCCAATTCAGTTTATGAGGCCAACGTCATCCTGATACCAAAGCCTGGCAGAGACACAACAAAAAAAGAGAATTTTAGACCAATATCCCTGATGAACATTGATGCAAAAATCCTCAATAAAATACTGGCAAACCGAATCCAACAGCACATCAAAAAGCTTATCCACCACGATCAAGTTGGCTTCATCCCTGGGATGCAAGGCTGGTTCAACATATGCAAATCAATAAACATAATCCATCACATAAACAGAACCAAAGACAAAAACCACATGATTATCTCAATAGATGCAGAAAAGGCCTCTGACAGAACTCAACAGCACTTCATGCTAAAAACTCTCAATAAACTAGGTATTGATGGGACGTATCTCAAAATAATAAGAGCTCTTTATGACAAACCCACAGCCAATATCATACTGAATGGGCAAAAACTGGAAACATTCCCTTTGAAAACTGGCACAAGACAGGGATACCCTCTCTCACCATTCCTATTCAACATAGTGTTGGAAGTTCTGGCCAGGGCAATCAGGCAGGAGAAAGAAATAAAGGGTATTCAATTAGGAAAAGAGGAAGTCAAATTGTCCTTGTTTGTAGATGACATGATTGTATATTTAGAAAACCCCATCGTCTCAGCCCAAAATCTCCTTAAGCTGATAAGCAACTTCAGCAAAGTCTCAAGATACAAAATCAACGCGCAAAAATCACAAGCATTCCTATACACCAATAACAGACAAACAGAGAGCCAAATCATGAGTGAATTCCCATTCACAATTGCTACAAAGAGAGTAAAATACCTAGGAATCCAACTTACAAGGGATGTGAAGGACCTCTTCAAGGAGAACTACAAACCACTGCTCAACGAAATAAAAGAGGACACAAACAAATGAAAGAACATTCCATGCTCATGCATAGGAAGAATTAATATTGTGAAAATGGCCATACTCCCCAAGGTAATTTATAGATTCAATGCCACTCCCATCAAGCTACCAATGACTTTCTTCACAGAATTGGAAAAAACTACTTTAAAGTTCATATGGAACCAAAAAAGAGCCCGCATCGCCAAGACAATCCTAAGCAAAAAGAACAAAGCTGGAAGCATCACACTACCTGACTTCAAACTATACTACAAGGCTACAGTAACAAAAACAGCATGATACTGGTACCAAAACAGAGATATAGACCAATGGAACAGAATAGAGCCCTTGGAAATAATACCACACATCTACAACCATCTGATCTTTGACAAACCTGATAAAAACAAGAAATGGGGAAAGGATTCCTTATTTAATAAATGGTGCTGGGAAAACTGGCTAGCCATATGTAGAAAGCTGAAACTGGATCCCTTCCATACACCTTATAAAAAATTAATTCAAGATGGATTAAAGACTTAAATGATAGACCTAAAATCATAAAAACCCTAGAAGAAAATCTAGGCAATACCATTCAGGACATAGGCATGGGCAAGGACTTCATGACTAAAACACCAAAAGCAATGGCAACAAAAGCCAAAATTGACAAATGAGATCTAATTAAACTAAAGAGCTTCTGCACAGCAAAAGAAACTACTATCAGGGTGAATAGGCAACCTACAGAATGGGAGAAAATTTTTTTACAATCTACCCATCTGACAAAGGGCTAATATCCAGAATCTATAAAGAACTTAAACAAATTTACAAGAAAAAATCAAACAACCCCATCAAAAAGTGGGCAAAGGATATGAACAGACACTTCTCAAAAGAAGATATTTATGCAGCCAACAGACACATGAAAAAATGCTCATCATCACTGGCCATCAGAGAAATGCAAATCAAAACCACAATGAGATACCATCTCACACCAGTTAGAATGGCGATCATTAGAAAGTCAGGAAACAACAGGTGCTAGAGAGGATGTGGAGAAATAGGAACACTTTTACACTGTTGGTGGGACTGTAAACTAGTTCAACCATTGTGGAAGACAGTATGGCGATTCCTCAAGGATCTAGAACTAGAAATACCACTTGACCCAGCCATCCCATCACTGGCAGCCAGAGAGAAAGGTCAGGTTACCCACAAAGGGAAGCCCATCAGACTAACAGTGGATCTCTCGGCAGAAACTCTAAATCATGCTGCTATAAAGACACATGCACACATATGTTTATTGCAGCACTATTCACAATAGCAAAGACTTGGAACCAACCCAAACGTCCATCAATGATAGACTGGATTGAGAAAATGTAGCACATACACACCATGGAATACTATGCAGCCACAAAACGGATGAGTTCATATCCTTTGTAGGGACGTGGATAAAGCTAGAAATCATCATTCTGAGCAAACTATCGCAAGGACAGAAAACCAAACACCACATGTTCTCACTCTTAGGTGGGAATTGAACAATGAGAATACTTGGACACAGGGTGGGGAACATCACACATGGCGGCCTGGCAGGGAGTGGGGGAAGGGAGGAGGTATAGCATTAGGAGATATACCTAATGTAAATGACGAGTTAACGGGTGCAGCACACCAACATGGCACATGTATACATATGTAACAAACCTGCACGTTGTGCACATGTACTCTATAACTTAAAGTATAATAATAAAAGAAATAAAAATAAAAGATACTCAGTCACTTGACTAAAGTCACATCTCTCACATCTCTAGTGACAGGGTCAGGATTTACACCCAAGTTAGCTGACTCCAGAGCTCTGCTGTGTGCCTTGCTATTGACCCTCAAGACACAGTTCATCCCAGCCAGGGAAGCATGTAAGACCTCACTTATCAGGGAAGCATTTCTGCTCTTTGCTGGAGATTTCTTAAAAATATCATTTTTCCCCATATCCAAACTGACAAGCCATGGCCTTCTCAACAAAAGATTACTCAGACCTTCAGTCGATTCTCAATCCAGATAGCACCTTCACAGTTCTGGACCAAAACCAGGCCATCCTGTAGCAGTAATAGATAAAGAAACGCAAGGTTCAAATTAGCTTTTTATGTTAATGTATTAATAGATTAATCTTTTTTTGATAGTGGAGTTGAACTAATCTCACCATTTCTACTAAAATAGATGATGGGATATTATGTGTATCATTCATCAATGAGAAGCATTTTTAAAAATAGATAAAAGGGTAATTGAGGCCAAGGGATCAGTGATCCGGACATCCTGAGAGGAGGTGCCAGCCAGAAAGGCAAATCTACTTTAGATTTCGGAGCCACTACTGGTAAAAAATTTTTCTACCTCACATCTGAGTCCTTCAGTTGGTCATCCCAAATGCACTCATCTTTCAGTGTGTCTGCACAGATCAGAGGAAAAACGAGGGATGGGTGGATGAAAAGATAGAAATTCCTATTATTGAGCCACTTACTATATGCCAGATACTGAGATGAGCATTCCTGATCTCATTGAATCCCAACATCTCTATGAGATTATGCACATTTCACAGATAAGAAAACTGAGGCTTGGAGATGTTGAATAATTTGTGTAAAAATATTCAGCCGGAGAATGAGAATTCAAATCCACATCTGGCTAAGTCCATTCTCTTTCACTACACACTGCTGTCTTCATTAGTAACCACACCTGTGTTGGAAGTGTTCCTCAGCATAGGTACATAACCAACCTTTAAAGGGAAAGTTTGGTTCTTACATCCAAACAAGACCAAGACCAAGGGACTGAGACAACCAAAACGTTTTAGAATCAAATGAGACTTTAGAGACTAAGTCCATCCTCCTTATCTGACAGATAAGGAACCTAACGCCTAGGAAGGTTAAGTGGTTTGCCTGCGGGGACGCAGCTCATAAATGGCTGAGCCAAGACTAACACAGAAAGCTACAAACTAAGACTATGCCCTTCATCTTTCTTCTTAGCAGGTTGCACTGCCTTTGTTTCCTCTGCATTTTATGAAAAACCATGTTCATCTTCTGCTCTACCACTGTTTTGTTGAGAGTAGGAACTAGCAGTTAAATAAAATAAGTGACATGCCGGGCGCGGTGGCTCACGCCTGTAATCCGAGAACTTTGGGAGGCCGAGGCAGGCGGATCACGAGGTCAGGAGATCGAGACCATCCTGGCTAACACAGTGAAACCCCGTCTCTACTAAAAATACAAAAAAATTAGCCGGGCGTGGTAGCGGGCGCCTGTTGTCCCGGCTGCTGGGGAGGCTGAGGCAGGAGAATGGCGTGAACCCGGGAGGCGGAGCTTGCAGTGAGCCGAGATCGCGCCACTGCACTCCAGCCTGGGTGACAGAGCAAGACTCCATCTCAAAAAAAAAAAAAAAGTGACAAAATCGTTACGTTCTTTTCTCCAATATTATGAAAACCATAAAACATCGGTATGTCATGTATTCAAAAGAGCTGGACACCAACTCTAATAAACAAAATAAAGACGTATTTATCTCATTTACCTAAAATGTATACATGAAATATGTATTTTCCTAGGATCAATATCATAATGGAATAAAAAAATTCAAAAAGCCGGCTCCATTTCTGCAGAAAATGTACAGCTTCGGGAAAACGCGCAGCTGACTCAGATTCTAAGTCTCTCAAAGTCTTGGAGGGTAGGTAGAAGCTGCAGGTGACAGTCTAGCACAACTCATTCCCGTTTATCAAACATCTGTAGAGTGTCTAGTGTGTGGCCGGCATATAAAAAGGGGAGAGGGCGCAGAAAGACGTGGTCCCTATCCTCTAGGGGCTTACTGATTCTCGGGAAGGAAAGCGCTCCGCAGCAGTAACCCTAAGAAGCTCCAAATCCCGGTCCTCCGCCTCTCCTTTGGTCCCCATCCGGCGCTCTGGTACAGCCGCAGCGATCTCTGGCTAGGATGCTCCACGGAGATCTTCCTCCAGGTGGGCGGGGAGACCCAGCCCAGGGAGGGGGAGGCGTGCCCCAAAAGCGAGGCCAACAGCCCCAGGGCCGCCCCAAACTCACTCAGGGGCCCCTACAACCCTCTCAACACCTCCCTCCCAAGTCGTCCGCCTCGAAGCCCCCACACCGTGCGGTTACCTCAGGGGTCTCGCGTGATCCATGCTGCACACCCAAGACCCCAGGGGCCGCTCCAAGTCTCAGGGGTAGAAGGAGGCCCAGACAGCCCACGGGGATAAGAGCAAAAACTGTTGGAACACGACGGACTCTAGGACCCGGGAGGAGGGGGACAAAGAGCAAAGGGGGACAGAAGGGGAAGAGCCCCCGGGAGGTGAAGTTTACAACTGCCACTTCCGGAGCTGAAAACACTCGGCTTCTCTCGCAGACCTTCCCAGACTTTCACAGGTCAGCCCAAATCAGGCCCGGCCCCACTTTTTCCTCCCGCCTCCCGCAGCCCTCAGCTTGCAGCTCCTGGATACGTACTCCGAGAACGCTGGCTCGGATTGGAAGATCCCGCCCGCCAAGCAGCGCGCCTTCGCTGAGGGATGAACGGGCGCATGCGCCGTTGCTGGGGAGCGGCGGGCTCGCGACCGCACGCGCTCTCGCTCCAGGAGCTCCGCGTCCCCGCGCGAGGGTGCGCCCTGCCCACGCGCTGCTGTGGCTTTTCAGCGTGAGGTGCCCGCGTTCCTGTCTCAGTCGCCAGAGCCGAGTGGAAATGCAGATTTCCAGCTTCTAACCCCTTTTCCCTGCCTGCTGAATAAAAACCTAAGAGGTCGGATCCCAGATCCTGCTTTTTGAAACTGGTTCTTCTGCCCATCTTTAGAGCCACAGCAACGGTGGGCTGGTCCCGGGGCCTGGGGAGAAATTCTCTGGGCTCGGGTTCTGCCCAGCTGCCTGGTTTACCTCTGGACAGCTCTCTGCCTGCACAGGGCTTCCTGTCCTCTCTTCCCGTCCCCACTGTATCCTAGCTTGGGGTGGTGAGCAGGGTCGGAAGAACGCATTGATGCTGCTTGCAGTGCGTTTCATTATCAACATTACATAACCAGGCACATCGTGGAAAACGCCTCGGAGTCTTAGCATGTGTGTTCCCTATCTCTTTCCTCGCTTCTCTCACTTTTTCTGTCTGTCTCTCTCACACACACACACACACACCGTCCTCTTATTGATAATTTATACTTTGGTTTCTCCCGGTGGCTGTTTCACAATCTGCTGCCGCCTAAGGGAGATTGGAAAACCAAATCCTCTTTTGTTCCTTAACTTTTGAAAGCCTTTTCTCCCAGAGAACAATGCAAATTGGCAGGATTTGGTCAAAGATTTTTATCTTCACAACCACCACCTCCTCTGCACAGAAAGGTGTTTAATGCAAAACGAGCCTTCTATACTAAACTGGGTCCTTGTTGATTGTAATCAACCTGAAAACAGGTGTAGGGGCAGTCTTCTCTCTCCCTTGGAAGAGCCAACGGTCATAAATGCAAACACAAATTGAGATTAAAACCTCCTTGATTCTTGTAGCACTGAAACCTTAATTGGTTTGATTTTAGTCATTTAGATCTAAAACAGAGGGATGTCCCTGATTCTTTTTACTAGATCCATAAAGAGGACAATTGCTCCAAAGGAAATAAAGGGAAAAAATAGCCCACTCTAACGTTTAGAAATGAAATGGAAAATTACAACTGACTAATGAGATTAGAACTTTTATGTTACAAGCTTTAAATAATATTTTTAAATTTTCTTTTTTTTCTTTCTCTTTTTTTTTGAAACAGGGTTGTTCTCTGTTGCCCAGACTAGAGTACAGTGGCACAATCACGCCTCACCGCAGCCTCGACCTTCAGGACTCAAGCCATCCTCCTGCCTCAGCCTCCTGAGTAGCTGGAGCTACTTAAAATTTTATTTGTGTTGGCCGGGCGCGGTGGCTCACGTCTGTAATCCCAGCACTTTGGGAGGCGGAGGTGGGCGGATCATGAGGTCAGGGGAACGAGACCATCCTGGCTAACACGGTGAAACCCTGTCTCTACTAAAAATACAAAAAAATTAGCTGGGCGTGGTGGCGGGCGCCTGTAGTTGCAGCTACTCAGGAGGCTGAGGCAGGAGAATGGCGTGAACCCGGGAGGCGGAGCTTACAGTGAGCCGAGATCGCGTCACTGCACTCCAGCCTGGGCGACAGAGCGAGACTCCATGTCAAAAAAAAAAAAAATTTTATTTGTGTTTTAACAAAATCACAAAAGTGAATATTGTATGGCAAGAATAAATGCTATGTACTATATTGTATGTTTTTGAAATGAAAAATGGATGTGATGTGAAGACCCATTTTCATTTATTTGTTCATTCAGCATTTACAGAATACAGACTATGTACCCAACATGGAGCTAGGTGATAGAAATACAGGGGAATGTTGATATCAATCGTGAGCACCCAGAAATGATTCATAGAAAAGAACTTTAGTTTAAGAAGACCGTTAAAGATTTATGAAGCTAACAAGGAACTAGAAGGAAGACGTGGAAGCTGCAAACACCAGCACAAGAACGAGCACCAGACATTTGAAAAGCTGGAAAAAGCTGTGTGTGCAAAGGAGGTGTGAGCGATGAGAAATATTTCTGCATAGAGAAATATGCAGAACCCAGATCACAGAGGAATTTCTAAATCATTCTTAGGAGTTTATCAAGCAATGAAGCTAATGAACGGTTTTAAGCAGAAAAAATATAAAAATTACACAATAAATCAGACCATTTCGAAATGCGTGGAGATTCTCTGTTGTCTTTTATTTGCTTAACATGCTGCTACTACTTGAGAAAAGCTATATAAAGAGATGTTCTCCTACCCACTTATCTTTTGGCGTCAACATCACTTCATTTCTCTCCTTTCTACCAATCCTTTTGAGATATGATTAGATTTGTTCATTCCCACCACTCTACCAATAGCTTCCAAAGTCAGTAGTGACCTCATTGCCAAATCTGAGACCCCTTGACTTTGCTGACTCATGTTGATCCTCAGATGCCTCTCCAGCGTAGGTGAGACTCTATACTCCATTGTTTCTCCAACTCTCTGAACTTTCTGCTGCTGCTCAGGAAACCATTCTTCCCTTCCTGCCCCTCAAAGTGATATTTTCTCAGTTTCTGCCCTCAACCTTCCCATCATTTGTACCAGATAAGCGTCCTCAGTGATGTCACCATTCCTGCAAGTATGAACTCCATATCCCCAATATTCAACTCTTTATATCCATCTCTGACCTCTCCTGAGCTCTAGTTTTGAATTTTTAACTCCGGTTTGAACAGTGCCACTCTAATTTCTGGCAATACTTAATTTAATATAACTAAATTTTAATTATCTTTCTGACTTCTTGTGGGAATCCTCTAAACTACTCTTCCACCTGTTTATACAACTTCTAATCTCCTAGACACCCAGGCAAGAAAAACCCTAAAAATTTTGTTTACGTCTTTCTCTCTCAAGCTCCCACTTCCTGCATGCAGGATTCCTACTTTTTCTCTAAACCTCATGTCTTCTTTCTGTGCCTACTTAGTACTAAGCAACTTCATTTGTCTGTTTCCTTGTTGCTTCCTATTGAGACACTCGTAATTAAGACCTTCCTTGTGGCCCAATGCAAGTCACTCACCTTCTCCTTCTGTGCAAATTATTGACATTTTTAGAAGTTGACCATTAACATCTAGGGCATTTTGAAACTGGCATATATAAGAAGAGAGGATCAAAAAAATAGAAAAAAATCAAAAGCAGGTCTAAGAACACCTGTATCTTTATGAAACTAGGGGAGTGTAATAAACTGATTGTACATATGTGAGCCTCAGAGTTTTAAAGCACCAGATGAACCACATTCTTTTGACCCTTCTGTAACCTCCCCTAGAAGGTTTAAATACCAGGTTTTGATTATTATTTTTTTTTAATTATACTTTAAGTTCTGGGGTACATGTGCAGAATGTGCAGGTTTATTACATAGCTATACATGTGCCATGGTGGTTTGCTGCACCCATCAACCCGTCATCTACATTAGGTATTTTTCCTAATGCTATCCCTCCCCTAGTCTCCCACCCCCCACCCCCCACCCCACAGCTTCTTGATTATTATGCTGCCTTCGTATCAATTTGTACAACTGAAAGGCCTTGCCGTAATTGTTGCTCTCATTGGCTCTGGTCCTATGCTCCTTCTATATGCTAAAACGGAAATATCCTTCTAAAGCATAACTCTGATTATGTTACTATACTGATTATTTCTTTTGGTGGCTTTTCAATTGCTGCCTGGATAAAACCCAAATTTTCTGCTGTCAGTCAAGGGCCCTAATCTCCCTACCCGCCTTTCCAGCCTTGCTTTTTCTGACCTTGCAATAAATCTTCCTTCTTGTTCCTACATTAGCAATAGAAAACACAAAATGTTTGGGAATAAATGTAATAAGAGGTAGGCATGGGCTTGTATTAAAAGTATTAAGATACATAGGTTAATATACAAGATTTAAATCCAGATAATATTATTTTGTGTTTGTTTTTTAAATTTATATGTTTTTTATTTTCAGAGACAGGGTTTCATTATGTTGCCTAGGCTGATCTCAAGTGATCCGCCCACCTTGGCCTCCCAAAGTGCTGGGATTATAGGTGTGAACCACCACTCTTAACCAAATAACATTATTGAACATATAATATGTGCCAAGCACTATACTAAGCGGTTTCACATTTGCTATGGTTTGAATGTGTCCCCCAAATTACAATGACTTCTAATTCTAAGCGTTAAAGTAAAGGAAGACACACCTAAAGCTAGAAATGATTAGCTTAGTGAGGAAGGCAAGTCAAAATCCAAGACAGGCTGAAAGCTAGGCCTCTTGCGCCAAATGGTAGCCAAGGTGTTAATGCAAAGGAAAAGTTCTTGAAGGAAATTAGGCCAGGTGTGGTGGCTCAAGCCTGTAATCCCAGCACTTTGGGAGGCTGAGGCAGGAGAATGCCAGCACTTTGGGAGGCTAAAATGGGAGGCAAGGAATTTGAGTCTAGCCTTGGTGACAGGGTGAGACTCCAGTGAACACACAAATTATAAGAACGTGAAACAGCCTTATTAGTGATATGAAGAAAGTTGTAGTGTCTAGGTAGAAAATCAAACCAGCAACACTCCCTGAATTAGGCCAAAGCTTAATTCAGAGTAAGACCCAAACTCTCTTAAAAAATTCTGCGAAGGTTGAAAGAGGTGAAGAAGCTGCAGAAGAAAAGTTGGAAGCTAGCAGAAATTGGTTCATAAGTGTTAAAGAAAGAAGCCTTCTTTGTAACATTCAAGTGCAAAGTAAACCAACAAGTGCTGATGTAGCAGCTGCAACAAGTTATCCAGAAGATCTAGCTAAGATCATTGATGAAGATGACTATTCTGAACAACAGATTTACAATGTACAGAAAACAGCCTTCTATCGGAAGATGATCCCTACAGAGGTGAAGTGAATGCCTGGCTTCAGAGATTACAAGAATAGGCTGACTCTTGTTAGGGACCAATGCAACTGGTAATTTAAGTTAAAGCCAGTGCTTATTTACCATTCCAAAAATCCTAGAACCCTGAAAAATTGGGCTAATCTGGCCAGGCGCAGTGGCTCACACCTGTAATCCCAGCACTTTGGGAGGCCGAGGCAGGTGGATCACCTGAGGTCAGGAGTTTGAGACCAGCCTGACCAACATAGAGAAACCCTGTCTCTACTAAAAATACAAAATTAGCCAGGTGTGGTGGTGCACGCCTGTAATCCCAGATACTCAGGAGGCTGAGGCATGAGAATCACTTGAACCCAGGAAACAAAGGTGGCAGTGAGCCGAGATCACACCATTGCACTCCAGCCTGGGCAACAGGAGTAAAACTCCGTCTCAAAAAAAAAAAAGAAAGAAAGAAAGAAAAATTACACTAATCTATTCTGCCTGTGCTCTGTTAATGAAACAACAAAGCCTGGACGACAGTACATCTCTTATGGCATGTTTACAGAGTATTTTAGGCCTACTGTAGAGACTTACTGCTCAGAAAAAAAGATTACTTTCAAAATATTACTGTTCATTGACAGTGCACTTGGTCAACCAAGAGCTCTGATGGCTATGTACCAGGAGATTGATACTGTTTTCATGCCTGCTAACACAACATCCATTCTGCAGCCCATGGATCAATGAAGATTTTTGACTTTCTTTTTTGAGACGGAGTCTCGCTCTTCTGCCCAGGCTGGAGTGAAATGGCGCGGTCTCGGCTCACTGCAACCTCCATCCCCGGGTTCAAACAACTCTCCTGCCTCAGCCTCCCGAGTAGCTGGGATTATGGGTGCATGTCACCACGCCTGGCTAATTTTTGTAGTTTTAGTAGAGACGGGGTTTTGCTATATTGGCCAGGCTGGTGTCGAACTCCTGACCTCAGGTGATCCACCTGCCTTGGCATCTCAAAGGAGAATTACAGGCATGAGCCACTGTGCCCAGCCGAATTTTGACTTTCAAGTCTTATTATTTAAGAAATCTATTTTGGCCAGGAGCGGTGGCTCATGCCTGTAATCTCAACACTTTGGGAGGCCGAGGTGGGTGGATCACTTGAGGTCAGGAGTTTGAGACCAGCCTGGCCAACATGGTGAAACCCCATCTCTACCAAAAATACAAAAATTAGCTGGGCATGGTGGTGCATGCCTATAATCCCAGCTACTCAGGAGGCTGAGGCAGGAGAATTGCTTTAACCTGGGAGGTGGAGGTTGCAGTGAGCTGAGATTGTGCCACTGTACTCCAGCCTGGTAAACAGAACAAGACTCCATCTCAAAAAAAAAAAAAAAAAGAGGCCGGGCACGGTGGCTCATGCCTGCAATCCCAACACTTTGGGAGGCCGAGGCAGGCAGATCATGAGGTCAGGAGATCGAGACCATCCTGACTAACACAGGGAAACACCATCTCTACTAAAAACACAAAAAATTAGCTGGGCATAGTGGTGGGCACCTGTAGTCCCAGCTACTCGGGAGACTGAGGCAAAAGAATGGCACAAACCCGGGAGGCAGAGCTTGCAGTGAGCCAAGATCGCACCACTGCACTCCAGCCTGGGCTACAGAGCGAGACTCCAACTCAAAAAATAAAAATTAATTAATTAATTAATTAATTTAAAAAAAAAAAAAGAAAAGAAAGAAATTTCATAAGACTATGCTGCCATAGATAGTGATTCTTCTGATGGATCTGGGCAAAGTAAATTGAAAACTTTCTGGAAAAAATTTACCATTCTAGATGCCAGTGAGAACATGTGTGATTCATGGGAGGAGGTCAAAAATGTCAGGTTTTTTTTTAAGAGATAGGGTCTTGAAACAGGGGCAGGTGGATCACTTGAGGTCAGAAGTTCAAGACCAGCCTGGCCAACATGGTAAAACCCTGTCTCTACTAAAAATAGAAAAATTAGCCCACAGTGGTGATGCATGCCTGTAGTCCCAGCTACTTGGGAGGCTGAGGCAAGAGAATGGCTTGATCCTGGGAAGCGGAGGTTGCAGTGAGCCAAGATTATGCTATTGCACTCCAGCCTGGGCAACAGAGGAAGACTCTGTCTCAAAAAAAAAAAAAAAAAAAAAAAGAGTGAGAGAGAGAGAGATAAAGTCTTGCTTTGTGGCCCAGGCTGGAGTGCAGTGGTGGTGTGATCATGGCTCACTGCAGCCTGAAACTCCTGCACTCAAGCAATCCTCCTTCCTCAGCCTCCCCAGTTACTAGGATTACAGGAAGACACCACACTACCACACCTGGCTAATTGTTTTTTAAGTTTTTTTAGAGACAAATTCTCATGTATTGCCCAGGGTGGTCTCAAACTCCTGGGCTCAAGTGATCCTCCCACCTCAGCGTACCAAAATGCTGAGATTACAGGCATAAGTCACTGCACCCAGCTAAAATGTCAACATTAACAGGAGTTTGAAAAAAGTTTATTCCAACCCTCATAGATGACTTTCAGGGGTTTAATTCTTCAGTTGAGGAAATCACTGCAGAGGTGGTAGAAATAGCAAGAGGACTAGAATTAGAAGTGATGCCTGAAAATGTGACTGAATTGTCGCAGTCTCATCATAAAACTTAAACAAATGAGGAGTTGCTTCTCATGAATAAGCAAAGAAGGTGGCTTCTTTTTTTTTTTTCTTTTTAATTTTATTTTATGTTACGTTCCGGGATACATGTGCAGAATGTGCAAGTTTGTTACATAGGTAAACATGTGCCATGGGGGCTTGCTGCATCTATCAACTCATCACCTAGCTATTAAGCCCCACATACATTAGCTATTTGTCCTGATGCTCTCCCTGCCCCCTGCCCCCTGCCCCCCGACAGGCCCCAGTGTGTGTTGTTCCCCTCCCTGTGTCCATGTGTTCTTGTTGTTCAGCTCCCACTTATGAGTGGGAACATGCGGTGTCTGCTTTTTGGTCCTGTGTTAGTTTGCTCAGGATGATGGCTTCCAGCTTCATCCATGTCCCTGCAGAGGACATGATCTCATTCCTTTTTATGGCTGCGTAGTATTCTATGGTGTATATGTGCCACATTTTCTTTATTCAGTGTATCATTGATGGGTATTAAGGTTGATTCCATGTCTTTGCTATTGTGAATAGTGCTGCAGTAAACATACCTGTGCATGTATCTTTATAACAGAATGATTTATATTCCTTTGGGTATATACCCAGTAATGGGATTGCTGGGTCAAATGGTATTTCTGGTTCTAGATCCTTGAGGAATCGCCACACTATCTTCCACAGTGGTTGAACTAATTTACATTCGCACCAAGAGTGTAAAAACATTCCTATTTCTCCACAGCCTCACGAGCATCTGTTGTTTCCTGACTTTTTAATAATCGCCGTTCTGACTGGCATGAGATGGTATCTCATTGTGCTTTTGATTTGTATTTCTCTAATGATCAGTGACGTTGAGCTTTTTTTCATGTTTGTTGGCTGCATAAATGTCTTCTTTTAAGAAGTGTCTGTTCATGTTCTTTGCCCACTTTTTGATGGGGTTGTTTGTTTTTTTTCTTGTAAATTTAAGTTCCTTGTAGATTCTGGATATTAGACCTTTGTCACTTGGGTAGATTGGAAAAATTTTCTCCCATTCTGTAGGTTGCCTGTTTGCCCTGATGATAGTTTCTTTTGCTGTGCAGAAGCTCTTTAGTTTAATTAGATCCCATTTGTCAAAAAATGTGTAACACTTCACAAATTTGCATGTCATCCTTGCTCAGGGGCCACGCTAATCTTCTCTACATCATTCCAATTTTAGTATATGTGCTGCTGAAACAAGCACAGAAAATGGTTTCTTGAGATGGAATCTGCTCCTGGTGAAGATGCTGTGAACATTGTTGAAATGACAAGAATTTATTATTTATTTATTTTATTTTATTTTTTGACATAGGGTCTCACATTGCTGCCCAGTCTGGAATGCAGTGGCATGATCACCGCTCACTGCAGCCTTGTCCTCCCAGGCTCAAGTAGTCCTCCCACCTCAGCCTCCCAAGTAGCTGATACTACGGGTGTGCATCACCACACCCATTTTTTTTGTAGAGACAGTCTCGCTCTGTTGCTCAGTCTGAAGTGCAATGGCATGCTCACAGCTCACTGCAGCTTCGACCTCCTGAGCTTCAGCAATCCTCCCACCTCAGCCTCCTTAGTAGCCGGGACTGCAAGCTTGTGCCACTACATCCAGGTCTATTTTTGTATTTTTTGTAAAGATGGGGTTTTACCATGTTACCCAGGCTTATCTCAAACTCCTGGGCTGAAGTACTTCTCCTGCCTCAGCCTCCCAAAGTGCCAGGATTATAGGCATGAGCCACTGCTAGATCTCTATTGCATACTTGATAGACTACAGAATAGTGTGAACATAACTTTTATATGCATTGGGAAAGCAAAATATTTGTGTGACTCACTGTATTGCAATGTTTGCTTTACTATGGTGGTCTGGAGCTCAACCTGCAAAGTCTCCAAGGTATAGCTGTGTATGACATTCTGGAAAATCAAACTAGGAGGAAAGCAAGAAGATCAGAGGTTGCCAAGAGTTGGTAGGGGAAGGGATGAATAGGCAGAGCATGAACAATTTTTACGCCAGTGAAGCTGCTCTGTATGCTAGTATAATGGTGGGTTATAAATTTGTCTAAACCCATGAATATACAACACCAAGAGTGAGCCCTAATGTAAACTACAGACTTTGGGTGATTATGATTATGATGATTCATGGATTGCAGCAAATGTAGCTCTCTGGTGGAAGATGATGAAAACGGGGGAAGTTGCACATGTGTGGGGGAAGGGTGTGCATGAGAAATCTCAGTGCTTTCTGTTTAATTCTGCTGTGAACCTAAAACTGCTCTTAAAGTCTTTTAAAAAAATAAATAAAAATACATATACATAAAAATATGTAAAGTATCCTCAAGGTCCAACTTCTCTACTCCAGATCTAAAAACATTTAAGAATATGTTTTATTTCTTTATAGATATTTTGATGTGTAAATAAATACCTAATTTTTGGCCAGGCACAGTGGCTCATGCTTGTAATCCCAGTACTTTGGGAGGCCAAGGTGGGTTGATCACTTGAGGCCAGGAGTTCCAGACCAGCCTGGCCAATATGCAGAAACCCTGTGTCTACTGAAAATGCAAAAGTTAGCTGGGTGTGGTAGCACACACATGTAATCCCAGCTTCTTGGGAGGCTGGGGCACAAGAATGGCTTAACCTGGGAGGCGGAATTTGCAGTGAGCCAAGATCACACCATTACACTCCAGCCTGGGTCACAAGAGCAAGACTCTGTCTCAAAACAAAAACAAAAACAAAAACAAAAAATACTTCTGTTTTTTACAGATAGGAGGTCTCACTATCATATCTCACTATGACACCCAAGCTGGCCTCAAACTCCTGGCTGACATATTTACATATTTGTGTATGTCTCAATGCATAGCTATAGAGTTACATAAAAATAAATTCAAAAGTATTATTTAAAATTTTAGCCAGGCACGGTGGCTCATGCCTGTAATCCCAGCACTTTGGGAGGCTGAAGCAGGCAGATCACCAGGTCAGGAGATCGAGACCATCCTGGCTAACACGGTGAAACCCCATCTCTACTAAAAATACAAAAAATTAGCCAGGCATGGTGGCAGGTGCCTGTAGTCCCAGCTACTCGGGAGGCTGAGGCAGGAGAATGGTGTGAACCTGGGAGGTGGAGCTTGCAGTGAGCCAAGACTGCACCACTGCACTCCAGCCTGGGTGACAGAGCGAGACTCCATCTCAGAAAAATAAAAAATAAATAAATAAATAAATAAAATAAAATAAATAAAAATTTAAAAGACAAAAGACAAATTTGAAGGCTCACATATCCTTTAATGTAAATTTTAATATGGATTGAAAACAAAAAGTAAAATTAAGATCTGCATTTTCTTCCTGTAACAACCTAGTTATTCATGCTCAGATAAACAGAAATTCTTCTTTATTCCCAAAATATTCTGTTAACTCTCTAGACTTCTTACATATGATGGAATCATTTTGGCAAGAAATTTTTTAAAGTTAAATTACTAGTAATCAAGGGCTGGGAGCGGTGGCTTATGCTTGTAATCCCAGCACCTTGGGAGGCCGAGGTGGGCAGATCACAAAGTCAGGAGTTTGAGACCAGCCTGACCAACATGGTGAAACCCCGTCTCTACTAAAAAAATACAAAAATTAGCTGGGCATGGTGGCATGCACCTGTAATCCCAGCTATTCAGGAGGCTGAGGCAGGAGAATCGCTTGAACCCAGTTGGTGGAGGTTGCAGTGAGCCGAGATCACGCCACTGCACTCCACCCTGGGTGACAGAGTGAGACTCCGTCTCAAAAAAATAAAATAAAATAAAATAAAAATAAAAATTACTAGTAATCACTATTATTTATCGTTGTGTTTCCTATTTGTTACAACCATGTATAGCCTTTGAATAAAATTGCTTATGCGTATGTCTTATGTCCTCTGACAACTCTTGATTATATCTGTTCCAAATTCAGTTCCCTAATTCAGAATAATCAGACTGTAAAGTTTTCTTTTTTTTTTTTTTTTAAGATTTTATTATTTTCTTTTCTTTTGAGACAGGGTCTTGCTCTGTCACCCAGGCTGGAGTGCAGTGGTGTGATCTCAGCTCGCTGCAACCTCTGCCTCCTGGGCTCAAGCAATCCTCCTGCCTCAGCCTCCCGAGTAGCTGGGACCACAGGCGTGCACCACCATGTCTGCTAATTTTTGTATTTTTTAGTAGGCATGGGTTTCACTATGTTGCCAAGGCTGGTTTCGAGCTCCTGAGCTCAAGCGATCCACCTGCGGCCTCGGCCTCCCAAAGTGCTGGGACTACAGATGTAGTTAGCCACCATGCCTGGCCTGTAAAGTTCTCTTATAAATCAAAACTTTCTTTGAATTTACTGGAATAGGCACCAGTTCAGCCAAAGAGTCAGTTTCTCAATTTATAAAAGAAAAATAGTAGAAATAATTAGGCATGTGTGACATTCTCTAAATTTTAATTATGTATGGCCAGGCCCGGTGGCTCAAGCCTGTAATCCCAACAATTTGGGAGGCTGAGGCGAGAGGATCACCTATAGTCAGGAGTTTGACACCAACCTGGCCAACATGGTGAAACCCTGTCTCTACTAAAAATACAAAAATTAGTTGGGCATGGTGGAGCAAGCCTGTAGTCCCAGCTACTCAGGAGGCTGAGGCGAGGAGAATCGCTTGAACTCGGGAGGCGGAGGTTGCAGTGAGCCGAGATCACGCCATTGCACTCCAGCCTGGGTGACAGAGCAAGAGTCCGTCTAAAAAAAAAAAAAAAAAATTGGAATAAATTTGGAAATAAAATTTGGAATAAAAAATATTAATATTGTTTCATGATTGTGAATGCTTATGTGCTAGTTACCAATTTAATATCATCGCTCCATTGCAAATCTACACTATTTTGCCCTGATTCATGATCAGTCCTGAACCCTATTATCATTTTTTTGCCAAAGGATAAAATGTTATGGTTCATCGACAGAGGGCGCTAGAGTGACACTGCATGGCCACAGCTGCGGAAAGACACTTTTCGGTTGGGCTCCAGCCCTCTTATCTTCAGTCTTCAATACACGAGCCTAACAAAGTAGCTCTGGCTGTGTCCTCAGTCTATATAGTACCTCTTCTTAAGGCGACTTTAGACCAGGTCCAGCCACCTATATCCTCTGGCAACAGCTGACCCTTTCTGCAGACTGGCCCAGCCTGCCTATCCCCACTAGCAGTGGTGAATCACTTTTATAGGCCCCTCTAGCAAGTATCTTCACCATTGCCAGGCTGTGTGGCTGTGTTTGTAGTAAACACGTCTTCTGGCCGGGGCGCGGTGGCTCACGCCTGTAATCCCAGCACTCTGGGAGGCCGAAGTGGGCGGATCATCTGAGGTTAGGAGTTCGAGAGAAGGCTAGCCAACATGGTGAAACCCCGTCTCTGCTAAAAATACAAAAATTAGCCGGGCGTGGTGGCGCAATCCCAGCTACTCAGGAGGCTGGGGCAGGAGAATCGCTTGAATCTGGGAGGCGGAGGCGGTAGTGAGCCGAGATCGCGCCACTGCCCTCCAGCCTGGGCGACAAGAGCGAGACTCCGTCTAAAAAAAAAAAACATGTTTTCTTTGAAGAGGTCTGAATCTCAGCCCTGGGGTGGTGTTTGCTGAGAGGAGCCCTTTCTCCTCTTTATCGTTCATTCTTCCTCAGCCTAGAGGGATGCCCTGTTTTTCCGCACTTGCTGCTTCTGGATTCTTTAGAGTCCTTGTTTACTCCTTTTTGAATTCACTCACCTCCTGCTAGTTAATAATTCTTTATATTAAACTTTCCCTGTTCAAAAAACTGATGTGGTTCCTGTTTCCTGTCTGGTCCCTGATTGACATATCTTAGAAATATAGTTGTTTCATGTACAAAGATTGGTACAATAATTGTCTCCAAAAAGATTTTGTATCAGGTTATTAAGTTCCAATGTCTTTGTCGATCAGGGACCACTGTAATATACCTTGTGGCACAAATTAAAAAGCCCTGGAGTCTCCTTCTGTTCATATGCTCCTATTCCCAGGATAATCATTGACTATATGCTTATATATTAATTTTCTGTTACCCCTCAAGAAATCATTCGACTGTCTTCTATTTTGACGATGTTCTGATATTTTTCATCTTGTGGAAGAGACCTCAGAGGAAAATAGCCCTTGAGCCTTGATGAAAAGAACCCATATAAGTTACTATAAACATCTAACACTACAACAAAACTCTAGGGTGTTGATGCTTACAACCATTTCTCTCAAGTAAAGAAATTTACTCATCCTTAAGTTACGAGAAAGCCCTATGGGCCAGAAACCACAAGATCATGAGGAGACAGTTTCCACCCAAGACTTTCAGATCAAGATGACTGCATGAAGTAGACAGCTTCCATCAGAGACTCATGAAATAAGACCTAGATGACTGGAGTCAGATCGTCAGGCTTGCATCGGCAGGCTTTTGTTTGTTATAGTTCAAGCTATTTTCTTTCTTTCTAGTTACCTTGAAGTTTTGGATTATTAACTTTGATACCTATAATAAGGTCCTTATCCTTAATAATGTGTTTTGTCTCCTCAATCACTCCTTGGTAAAAGTCTAATGCTTGGCAATAATTTTTCATAATTTGGCTAAAACACAAAATCAAACTAACTATTGAGTTTATATTCTCTTTACAGGTAGGTGCCTTCATTTTCCTTTTATATTAGTTCTGTGTAATAAATCAGTAGTCAAGTTCTTCTGCTCTGACAAAAAAAAAAAAAAAGAAAGAAAAATAAATAAATACTTTCCTGGTAATTGGAGTCAACCACTAAGTGACTTTTTTTTTAGAGTAACACAACAGGTCAGACATCCAGAAATACAAAATCCCCCATCATGTTCCCCTCCACGGAAACAATATTCAGGGACTATGTAATAAAAAATTTGGCAATTTGGCAGGTCTTTGTCCCTAGCTCCTGGGAGATAATTTCCTTTTTTTTTTTTTTTTTTCTGAGACAGAGTCTTACTCTGTCGCCCAGGCTGGAGTGCAGTGGCATGATCTCGGCTCAGCCCTGACCTCCTGGATTCAAGCGATTCTCCTGCCTCAGCCTCCTGAGTAGCTGGGATTACAGGCGCACATCACCACGCCTGGCTAATTTTTGTATTTTTAGTAGAGACGGGGTTTCACCATATTGGCCACGCTGGCCTCGAACTCCTGACCTCAAGTGATCTACCTGCCTCGGCCTCCCAAAGTGCTGGGGCTGGGATTACAGGCATGAGCTACCGCACCTGGCCCTCCTTGTTTTTTTTTTTTTTGTTGTTGTTGTTTTGTTTTGTTTTGTTTTTGAGACAGGGTCTCACTTTTTTGAGGCAGGACCCAGGCTAGAGTGCAATGGTGCTATCTCAGCTCACTACAACCTTTGCCTCCTGGGCTCAAGTGATCCTCCCACCTCAGCCTCCCAAGTAGCTGGGACTACCGGCACACACCACCACACCCAGCTAATTTTTGTATTTTTTGTAAAGATGAGGTTTTGCCATGTTGCTTGAGCTGGTCTCAAACACCTGGACTCAAGCAATCCACCCACCTCAGCCTCCCACGGTGCTGGGATTATGGACATAAGCCACTGTGCCTGGCCCTGGGAGATTAATTTCTAAAACCTTAGAATTGTCCAAGTGATCTGAGTATCTTTGTTATTCATTGTGGGCCCCTCAAATCACACCTGATAATTTCTGTTAGTGAAGTGCTTCAGATGTGGGCTAGCCCTTTCAGAAAGACCAACCATGTGATTAGAGGGTTGAAGCTTTGAGCCATGTATCAGCTTGACCTTTGAGAAAGAGGGGCTGGAGATTCAGTTCAACCACATGCACAATGATTCAATCAATCATGCGTGCGTAATGAAACCTCAATAAAAACTCTGGGAACTGAAACTTGGGTGAGTTTCCCCGGCTGGCAACATGCCTTGATTATTTTCACACTTTGATGCTGGGCAGGTAACACGTCCCTAAGGACAATGGAAGCTCTGCATTTGGATCCCTCCCAGATGTCACCTGATACATCTCTTCTTTTGGATGATTCTAATTTGTATCTTTTTGCTGTAATAAAATTATAATACATATACAACTTTTAGTGAGTTCAGTGAAACTTTTTAGTGAATTATCAAACCTGAGAGTGGTTGTGGGAACCCCTGAATTTATAGCCAGCTGGTCAGAAGTGAGAGTTTCCCTCGGAACCCCGAAACTTGTGGCTGTTATCTGAAGTAAAGGCAGTCTTGTGGAGAACTGTGCCTACAGACTTTGCAGTTTGACAAACTCATAGTAGAAAACTCTTGCAGGAGCCAGCTTTTGCAACCAAAAGAAATCAGTCCTGGAAAGGAATTTTAAACAGATGAGGTGTATTCAAAGATAATTTCACTTTTACTGATCTTACAAGAAAAGCACACTAGTGGGCTTAAGCACAAGCCTTATTTATTTATTTTTTTTTTGAGACAGAGTCTCGCTCTGTGGCCCAGGCTGGAGTGCAGTGGCACAATCTCAGCTCACTGCAAGCTCTGCCTCCTGGGTTCACGCCATACTCCTGCCTCAGCCTTCCGAGTAGCTGGGACTACAGGCACCCACCACCACGCCCAGCTAATTTTTTGTACTTTTTTTAGTAGAGTCGGGGTTTCACCCTATTAGCCAGGATGGTCTCGATCTCCTGACCTCGTGATCTGCCCGCCTTGGCCTCCCAAAGTGCTGGGATTACAGGTGCGAGCCACTGCACCCGGCCTCCCCAAGCTTTTTTGTGTTTGCTTGTTTCTGTTTTTGTTTTTGTTTTGGAGACAAGGTCTCACTTTGTCACCCAGGCTGGAGTGCAGTGGCACGCAAGGCCTCCTGCCTTGGCCTCCCAAAGTGCTGGGATTACAGGCACGAGCCACTGCACCCAGCCGTTTTTTGCTTTAGACCTACCTGGTGATTTCTTTATCACAAATATCATTTCTTGACACCAAACGACACTTATGAAACATTGCAAAATATTACCTCACCATCTGACAACATAGGGGTAACTCCATAGGGGTATTATCACCAAAAACAAGGTTGCTCCCTTGCACCTAGTGTTAAATTGATGGGACAAAAACTAACTGCTACTAGCATACTGGACACAGATATGTTATCTTGACCAACTGATGCCTGCTTTCAGGATCAACAAATTTCCATTCCCCACCCCCTAAACATCTTTAAATAATTTAATTCAATAAGGAGGAAATCTGGGCCTTGATTTGAGTTCAAAACCTAAAAACTGAAGGGGAATTTTTGACTGCTTTCTTCTACACAAAGGATCTTCACATTATGCTTTCTAAGAGGCCTGAAAAGTAAGACTAATCCTACATGCTATGGTTCAGAAGATAGTAAAGGAGTTCCCTGTCTAAGGCCAGGGCCTTACCTAGGAATTTTATAAAATGGGACAGACAATGTTTCCAAATAGACAGGAACTAGACATAATATGGGTTTCTTAAAGGAGAACATGTGCTGCCCTGTCTCAAAGACCAAGAAGATTTCAGAGTGGAGTTCAAGAAGAAGACAGAGAGTATATAGATCTCAGACAAGTTGCTCTATGCCTTCAACAAAAATGCTTCCTTTTTCTTTTCACTTTTTTTCTTCGTTTTACCTTTCTGACCCTCTTCTCAACTCTAGAGGAAAGCTTTTATTGCCCTTAGGAATGACCAAGCATAGCCTATTTGTAGTGTAGGTTTGGTGCTACAGGGATTTTTTTTTTTTTTTTTTTTTTTTGAGATAGAGTCTTGCTCTGTTGCCCAGGCTGGAGTGCAATGGCACTTTCTCGGCTCACTGCAACCTCCCCCTCCTGGGTTCAAGCGATTCTCCTGCCTCAGCCTCCCGAGTAGCTGGGATTAATACAAAAAATTAGCCAGGCGTGGTGGCGTGAGCTTGTAGTCCCAGCTACTTGGGAGGCTGAGGCAGGAGAATCGCTTGAACCTGGGAGGCAGAGGTTGCAGTAAGCCAAGATCTGTGCCCACTGCCCTCCAGCCTGGGTGACAGAGTGAGACTCCATCTCAAAACAAAAGAGACATTCTTCGCCGAGAGTCGTCGGGGTTTCCTGCTTCAACAGTGCTTGGATGGAACCCGGCGCTCGTCCCCCACCCCGGCCAGCCGCCCATAGCCAGCCCTCCGTCACCTCTTCACCGCGCCCTGGGACTGCCCCAAGGCCCACGCCGCCGCTCCAGCGCCGCGCCTCTCCTTAGTCGCTGCCATGACGACCGCGACCACCTGGCAGGTGCGCCAGAACTACCACCAGAACTCAGAGGCCACCATCAACCGCCAGATCAACCTCTACACCTCCTATGTTTACCTGTCCATCCATGTCTTACTACTTTGACCTCGATGATGTGGCTTTGAAGAACTTTGCCAAATACTTTCTTCACCAATCTCATGAGGAGAAGGAACATGGTGATAAACTGATGAAGCTGCAGAACCAACGAGGTGGCCGAATTTTCCTTCAGGATATCAAGAAACCAGACTGTGATGACTGGGAGAGTGGGCTGAATGCGGTAGAGTGTGCATTACATTTGGAAAAAAATGTGAATCAGTCATTACTGGAACTGCACAAACTGGCCACTGACAAAAATGACCCCCATTTGTGTGACTTCATTGAGACACATTACCTGAATGAGCAGGTGAAAGCCATCAAAGAATTGGGTGATCACATGACAAAGTTGTGCAACATGGGAGCACCCGAATCTGGCTTGGCAGAATATCTCTTTGAGAAGCATACCCTGGGAGACAGTGATAATGAAAGCTAAGCCTCAGGCTAATTTCCCTATAGCCGTGGGGTGACTTGCCTGGTCACCAAGGCAGTGCGTGCATGTTGGGGTTTCCTTTACCTTTTCTATAAGTTGTATCAAAACATCCACTTAAGTTCTTTGATGTGTACCATTCCTTCAAATAAAGAAATTTGGTACCCCCCCCCCCAAAAAAAAAAAAAAAGAATTCTGACCAGGTGCAGTGGCTCGTGCTTGCAATCCCAGCACATTGGGAGGGCGAGGTGGGAGGATCACTTGAGCTCAGGAGTTTGAGACCAGCCTGGGCAATATAGTGAGACCCTCTCTTTACACAAAAAGAAAAAAAAGAACAACACCATCATCTAGAAGGATCTAATTGACATTTATTGAATATTCCATCCAACAAAAAGCAGAACATACAATCTTTTAAAGCACCCAAGTAACATCTACAAGATAGACCATATCCTGGGCCAGAAAAGCCCTCAGAAAACTGAAAAATATTGAAATCACACAGAGTGTATTTGTTGTCCCTATTTACAGATAACATGACTGATTACGTAGAAGATCCCAACAGATCTACAAAAAATAGAGAAAGGAAAAGAAAAAGAAAAAAAGCCTTCTAAACTTAATTGGTCAGTTCAGCAAGGTCTGAGACACAAGCTAAACTGTAAGAAATCAACTGTATTTCTATATCTAGCAATGAACACTGAAATTAAAACAATCACTCCAAAAAATAAAACACTTAGTTGTAAATCTAACAAAACATGTGTGGGACTTGTAGGCTGAACACCACAAAATGCCAATCAAAGATATGAAAGAACTAAATTAACAGATATACTATGTTCAAGGGTTAGAAAACTCAGCCTAGTAAAGACCTAAATTTTCTTCAAATTTATATATAAATATATGATATATTTTTCTATATCATATAATTATGTATCATTAAATATATATTTATTTCTATGTTTATGTATTCTATATAATATGTAGTATAGAAATGTATATACAATTAAATTTATAATATATTTATAAATTTAATTCCTATCAAAATCCCAGCAAGCTAGGTGCAGTGTATACTTGTAGTTCCAGCTATTCAGGAGGCTGAGGCAAGAGGACTGCTTAAGCTCAGGACTTCCAGGCTATAGTGCACTATGCTGAGTGATCAGGTGTCCACATTAAGTCCGAGGTCAATATGGTGATTTCCCAGGAGTGGGGGACCACCAGGTTGCCAAAAGAGTGGTGAATTGGACAAAGTTGGAAATGGAGCAGGTCAAAACTCCCATGCTAATCAGTTGTGGGCCTTTGCTTGTGAGTACCCAAACCACTCCAGCCTGGGCAACATAGTGAGACCCCCTCTCTTACAACAGAAAAAAATCCCAGCAAAAGTTTTACAGATACAAACAAGCTTATTCTAAGTTTTTGACAAAGGTGAAAAAGCAATTCAAGAAAACGGGTAGCCTTTTCAACAAAGGTGCTAGAGCATTCAGATATCCATAGACAAAAAAATGAACCTCCACTTAAATCTTACAAAAATTAACTCAAAGTAGATCACAGGGTTAAATGTTAGACATTAAATGCTAAAGGTTTAAAGAGAAAACAGAAGAAAAATCTTTGGGATCTAGGGCTTAATGAAGAGTTCTCAGACATGACAACAAAAGGATAATCCATCAAAGAAAAAAACCTGATAAGTTGAACTTCATCAAAATGTAAAACTTTTAGTCTGTGAAAGACCTATAGGGAAGACGAAAAGACAAGTTACACATATGGAGAAAATACTTGCAAATCACGTATGTGACAAAGAACTCTTATCTAGAATATATAAGGAATGCTTGAAACTGGGTCTCTTGCCACAACAACATGAATGGGAGCACCAGGAACCCAGGGTTGGAGCAGGATGCCACGGATTGCTTTAGCCCTTTTCCTGTTTAGAAAAAAAAAGGGCAGCTCACTGCCAGTGCTCATTTAATTTTACATAAACAGGCTCTTGGAGGCTGAAGCAAATCTGACTGATTTTTGATGTGAAAATAAAATATAAAAACCTTTCCTGAAGTTATTTCTAAACAGAACTAACATAAAAATAGTCTGAATCATCAGAATCGTCTATTTCGGAAAAACCGGATTTGTCAAGTGAATCTTCGGGCAACAACTGTTTGAGAACGATGTTAACATCCCATGTAGGAATGCTATGTTTTCTAGGATCTGGCATTTTCAGTGATTGAGAATCACTACATTTTGCAAATGGAAATACCACTACTAAAAACAAAATGCTATAAACAGAGTGACGTCTTTTGTTTCCAAAGTCAATATTCTAGAACCATGTAAAAATAGTGATAAAAGTGAGATATTTTGTGGCAAAGTTGTGGGTAAACACTGCAGCCACAAGCACCGCTGGAGAGTATTCTCAGGGCAAATGGGAAAGGGGTTAAGAAAATGGCACACAAACTGGACCTGGAGGAAATTGCCAGCTTGGATAAGGCCAAGCTGAAGGCCGCAGAGATGCAGGAAAACACTCTGCCAACCAAAAACACCACAGAGCAGGAGAAGCGGAGTGAAATTTCCTGAGGGCCTCAAGGATTCCCTACGCCTGTCATCTGTGAGCCCCCACTTGAGATGTGGAGGAAGAGCCACCTGCAAGGTGGACATGCCCCACAAGCTGCGCTGTGAACCTGGGCTCTCTGCACCATGCCACCGACCTGTGAGTTTCTGAGGGGCCCCGCAATGGGACTGCCAAATTCTCTGGCTTGCCCCAGGATATTATAGAAAATTATTTGTGGCGGGGCGCGGTGGCTCACGCCTATAATCCCAGCACTTTGGGAAGCTAATGCAGGTGGATCACCTGAGGTCAGGAGTTTGAGACCAACCTATCATGGTGAAACCCCGTCTCTACTGAAAATACCAAAATTAGCCAGCTGTATTCCCAGCTCCTCGGGAGGCTGAGGCAGGAGAATGGCTTGAACCCGGGAGGCAGAAGTTGCAGTGAGCCAAGATGGCGCCACTGAACTCTAGCCTGGGTGACAGAGGGAGACTCTGTCTAAATAAATAAATAAATAAATAAATAAATAAATGTATGAAAATTATTTGTATGAATAATGAAAATAAAACACAACTTGTGGCAAAAACAAAAAAGAATGCTTGAAACTCAACAGTAAAAAAAAGTCCAGTTAGGAAACTAGCAAAGGACATGAATAGACATTTCATCAGAGGATGTACAGATGGCAAATAAGCACATGAAAAGATATTTAATATCACTAACCATTTGGGAAATGCAAATTAAGACCACGCTGTTAGAATAGTGTAAAATAAAAATAATGATGATACCGAATTCTGGTGAAGATGTGGAAAAACTACATTTCTCATACATCGTTGGAGAGAATGTAAAATGGCTTAGCCACTTTAGAAAATAGTTTGGCAGTTTATTTTTAAAAACTAAGTGTGCAACTACATACACCCCAGTAATGATACTTCTGGCCATTTAACCCAGAGAAATAAAAACTTATATCTACACAAAAACTATACATAAATGTTCATCAAAGCTTTGTTTGTAATAGGGGAAATCTGGAAACAACCATGATGTCCTTCAATAGGTGGATGGTTCCACAAACTGTATACATTCATACCATGGAATCCTACTCAGAAATAAAAAGCAATGAACTATTGATACATAGAAAAACTTGGATGGGTTTTAAGAGCCTTAAGATGAGTGATGAGAGCCAATCTCAAAAGGCCACATACTGTATGATTTAATATATATAATATTCTCAAAATGATGAAATTATAGGGATGGAGAAATGATTAGTGATTGCCAAGGGTTAGGAATTGGGAGGAGAAGAAAATGACTCTAAAGGGGTAGCACTAGGGGTCTTCATGGTGGTGGAATAGTTCTGTATCTTGATTGTGGTGGCAGGAATCTACAACGTGTGATAAATGACAGATAATTATACATACACATCGTTCCAAGATCAATTTCCTGATTTTGTCATTATACTATAATTCAGATATAACCATTGGAGGATATGAGTGAAGGGTTCAAAGGACCTTTCTGTATTATTTTTGCAGCTTTCTGTGAATCTATAATTATTTCAAAATAAAAAGTGAAAAAACACAGATCTACACACTGTAGGTTCAATAGAAAGTTTTTGTTTAAGGCAAGGAAAATCTGCTTTGTTTATAGATATTATGAAGGTATCGAGAAAAGGACCAGCAGTGAGAGAAATACAATATTTGCAGTGTTTACTCAGCCTTTTTTCTAACACATGGCCCTGAAAATGCTTAATTTTCTTCTCTTCATACACCCACAGTGAAGTTTTTTTTTTCAGAATTCTATTTCCTGAGTTTGTATTGTGAAAACAAAGGTATAGTAAATACATGATCCTCTGCAATACAGGGCATTGCCTTTCCCCCACTCCCCAAAATAGAAAGAATTAACCTTGGACGGTATGACGGAAATTCTTTACTTTTCCATCGAGGTAGCAGGGACAAAGAAAGACAGGTACTACTCTGAGAAGAGCTTGATGGCAGATCTTCTCTGTGGGGAAAAGGTTATCTGCTAAGATTGAGGATGATTCAAGGTTAAGTGTGAACTTGGGGAGTACTGTCATGACTTGAAAGAGTCATAATGGGTTATACAATGGAGAGGAAACAAAATTTAATGAAGGACCAGCTGAGTGATCTTAAGAGTTCAGTGGAAAAGTGGTAAGATACTTTACTGAGCTGTATTAATCTTTCTGATTCTCTACATTTTTTTGCTATCTGTAGGGCTACCAAGACATTCAAGGGATCATCCAATCAGGATGGTCTGAAGATGAGGAAGCTTTCCTATGTACCCAGTGCAGCACATCAGCCTACTTCTTGTGAACTTCTAGAAGGAGGAAGGAAATCCTACAGTGAGACTGAATTTCCTGCTAGTCAACAGTATTGAAGTCAGAGTTATTTGTCATAATAGATAAAATGTTTCTTATACAGCTGCTTTTGTAAAATATGATTCAAACTTGCCACATTAATATGAATTTTAACTTAAGGGACCTACATGATTTTGCTGCATTCTTTAGCAACACTTGTGGCCTAGGAAAGAGAAAGCAGAAATGGCCCAGTTCTGCCTCTTCTATCTTTTGAATTGTATAAAAAGAGTGAGAAAGATTCCCACAGGAGCAAAACAAACATAGCATTGATAAGAAATATAGAACATTAAAGTGTTTCTCAGTCCCCCTTCAAATAAACAATTTTGTTTGTTTTGAGACAGGGTCTTGCTCAGTCACCCAGGCTTCGGTACAGTGGTGATCATAGCTCACTGTAACCTTGAACTCAAGTGATGGTGGGCTCAAGTGATTGTCCCACTTCAGGCTCCTGAGTAGCTGAGACTACCGCACGTGCCACCGTGCCCTGCCAATTCTTTTTAGATGTTCTCACTACTCATCTCTAAGATTTGTCATTAGAGCTGGTAAATAAATCATCTTTGCACAGATGAAGTGGTATAAACTGGTTAAACTTGATTCCTAAAATGTAACTGGAAAGTTTCCCATGAATACTAAACATTTCCAGATACACTGATTAAAATCCAGGGTAAAAATTTAAGTGATTCTCTTAAACTGAATGTGTTATTCAATAATACACAGTTGGCTCTCCTTATCTGTGGGGGATTGTTCCAGAACCCCCGTGGATACCATAATCCTGGATACTCAAGTTCCTTAGTTAGCACTCACAGGGGGAGGTGGGATGGAGGGGGTGCGGTGAAGAGGTGCCAGATTCTGCATCCGCGGATTTTACCAATGCAGAATGCAGGTACTGTTTTTTCCATCAGGGTTGGGGTTGGTCGAATCCAGGAATGTAAAAACTGCTGATAGAGAGCCATCTGTATTTCAAGAACCTATCATCACATAATATTTTTTTCTAGTTTATCTTATAAAATGTTTAAGCTAGGCAGTGGTGCGTGCCTGTAATCCTGGCTGACACGAGAGGATAATTTGAGCCCAGGAGTTTGAATCCAGCCTGGGAAACATAGCAAGACCTTATCTCTAAAAAAAAAGAAGTTAAAAAATTTTACCTCCTAGTAAGAAAAAATTAAAATATCTACCAACTGCCAGACTGAGTAGTATTTACCATCTATGCCTTTCACTTTCATTAAATATTATACTTAGAAAAAATTTGATCATGACTCATCTGCTTAAGAGAAACATTTCCGATATAATTTTCATAATGAATAATGTATTAAAATGTGTAATATATGTTTATTTGGTCAATTATATATGACTAATTTTAATGAAAAACAATCTGAGGAAAAAATCTGTGTCTTATAATCACAAGAAAAAAAGTGCACTTTATAATTTCAATTTATATACATATTACTGTTACAGAGAACTATGATGGCTTCCTCAATAAAGTACTTTCTTTTTTTTTTTGACACAGAGTTTTGCTCTGTCGCCCAGGCTGGAGTGCAATGGCGTGATCTTGGCTCACTGCAACCTCTGCCCCCCGGGTTCAAGTGATTTTCTTGCCTCAGTCTCCCCAGTAGCTGGGATTACGGGCACGCACCACCACGCCCGGCTAATTTTTGTATTTTTAGTAGAGACAGGGTTTCACCATGTTGGCTAGGCTAGTCTCAAACTCCTGACCTCAGGTGATCTGCCCATCTTGGCCTCCCAAAGTGCTGGGATTATAGGCGTGAGCCACCACACCTAGCCCTAAAGTACTTTCAAATATAAAATGTATTGGATTACAACAAAATTCTACAGGGCAAGTAGAATGGAAATTAGAGTTCAAGGAGAATAAGCAAATATGGAAAATTTTTAAATGCTAATAAATTTTTATTAAGGAACAAGAATTCTTTATTCCTTAAAATAAAGATGTATTTATTCACGTTTTTCTGAAAATGAATAATAGTGGCTATGAAATCACTGTCGGTATTTACACTACACTTCATGTAACATTTTTACTTTAAAATATCTCTAATGTGCTAGAAACTGCATCTTTTGGAAGGATTAAAATGTTGAAAAAATGTTATATTTCAACTTAAAATGTTTGGCAGGGCGAACTATAGCAGCAAAAAAATGTGAAGACTGTTGTCATAGGCATCATGTGAGGTTGGAAAGTGGGATATGCTGAGTGAAGTGGGATGCAAAAATGACTAAAGTCAAGTTAACTGAGAAAAAGAGGTTCAATGGATAGAACAGTGCTGGAGAGTTGCCTGGATTACGATCACAGCAGAAAGCTCCAAGTTTAAAATCTTGGAGATAAAAGAGTTCCCAGTCAAATAAAATATGCAGGCCTATGCTGAAGAGGTATTGATTTTTTGAAATTATAAATATATGTTCCTTGGAGCAAGGAATGTGTTTAAAACACTACAGATAAAAATGCAAATTTAAAAAACCCATCATATGATTATAAATTATTAATACAAAACTCTCTAAGTAAAAAATTGTATACCACCTAAATGTGCAACATTTGAACACTATTTAGCTAAACTATAGTATAGCCAGTAATTTAGTCACTAAAAACAATATTTATAAATAAGGGGGAAGAAACAAATCTTTTTTGTAGAAGAATTCCGAAGTATATATATAGAGAGATATTCCCCTCTCTAGGAGGTGAAGCTTCATTTCTGGGTGTCCCTGACCCCCCACCCCCGGGAGTGGGCTAGACTTAGCGACTGTTTCCAAAGAATAAGTAGGGAACGAGAAAAATAGTAACTTTATAGTGGAGAAAACTAACAGACATCACCAAAATCGTGATGAAGGTTAACATTCCGCGTGGTGTCATGTTCATATCATATAGCTGATATGATGTGACCAGAAGGACACTTTACTTTTGGGGTATTCTTTCCAAAATCCCATATCACCAGTGTAACCATGAGGAAAACATCAGACCAATTCAGATTAGGGGACATTCTACAGTGGATCTGGCCAGAACTCCTCAAGACTGTCCCAGGCAGGAGAATCGCTTGAATCTGAGAGGTGGAGGTTACAGTGAGTCAAGATCACGCCACTGCACTCCAGCCTGGGTGACAGAATGAGACTCTGTCTCAAAAAAACAAAAACAAAAACAAACAAAAAAAAGACTACCAAGATCATGAAAAACAAGGGAAGACTTAGAAACTGCCATAGACTGGAAAAGACCGGGAGGACATGACAACACAGGATAATATGGTATCCTGGACAGGATCCTGTAACAGAAGGAGGACATTAATGGGAAAGTTGGTGAAATACAAATACACTCAGTAGTTTAGGTAACAGTGTTGTGGAAATGTTAATTTCTTAATCTTGACACCCTTACAATGCTAATACAGGATATTAACAAGAGTGAAAACTTAGCAAAAGGTATACAATAACCCCCTGTACTATCTTGATAACTTGTCCATAAAATAAAATTATTCAAAAAGGAAAAGTTTATTTAAAAACAATATTTACAAACTATTTTTAAAAATCTATACAAAAATCCAGCTGTGGTGGCTTATGCCTGTAATCCTGACACTTTGGGAGGTTAAGAGAGGAGGATTGCCTGAGCCCAGGTTTCAAAACCAGCCTGGGCAACACAGAGACCTCCTCTCTACAAAAAATAAAAAATTAGCCAGGCATGGTGGTGCACACATGTAGTCCCAGCTACTCAGGCTGGGAGGATCACTTGAGCCCAGGAGGATGAGGCTTCAGTGAGGTGTGATTGTGCCACTGCACTGCAACCTGGGTGACAGAGCGAGACTCTGCCTGAAAAAAAAAAAAAAATCTATACAAATGAAGACTGGAAGATAATTCACAAACATTTTAACAGGGTAATTTGTGGGTATGGAAATTTTAAAAATTCATTGCTACTATTTTGTATTTTCGAAATATTTTGTAATCTGTACATAAACTCTGTTTTGTCCAAGACACCTTAGGTTTCCATATTATTCTAGGTTAATGTCTTAACAAATATTTTCTTCAGTAAAGGACACATATAAAACACACTTAAGCAGAAATATTCTACTAACCACTGTGGAGGAGCTAAAAAGTTATGAGCTATAATATATATAAAAAATAAAATAACAATGAGATACCTAATACACATCTAATAGAATGGCAAAGATCCAAAACACAACACCAAATGCTGATGAGGATGTGGAGCAACAGGAACTATCATTCATTGCTGGTGGGAATATAAAATGGTACAACCACTTTGGAAAACCGTTTGGCAATTTCTTAAAAGTGAAACATATTCTTCCCATATGAATCAGCAATTACAGAACTTGGTATTTACACAAATAAGTTGAAAACTTATGTTCACACAAAACATGCACATAGTTGTTTATAGCAGTTTTATTCATAATTGCCAAAACTTGGAAGCAACCAACATGTCCTTCAGTAGGTGAATATTTGCACAAACAAAATATGTCCAGACAATGGAATATGTTTCGGGACTAAAAAGAAATTACCTATCAAGCCATGGAGGAAACTTAAATGCAGATTATGAAGTGAAAGAAGCCTCTGAAAAGGTTACATATTGTATGATTTGGAAAAGAGGAAAGTATGAAGACAGTAAAAAGATAAGCAGTTGCCATGACTTGGGGAATGGATGGATGAATAGGCAGGGCAGAAAGGATTTTGAGGGCAGTGAAACTACTCTGTATGATGTTACAGTGGCAGATACATGTCATTATAAATTCGTCCAAACCCATAGAATGCACAAACCAATAGCGAACCTTAATGTAAACTATGGACATTGGGTAATATGTCAATGTAGTTTCATCAATCATAAAAAATGTAACACTTTAGTGGGGGATGTTGATAATGATATAGGCTATGCATGTGTGGGGGTAGAGGGCACATGGGATACATCTGTATCTTCTCAATTTTGCTGTGAATCTAAAACTGCTCTCAAAAAATAAAATCTTAAAAAAAAAAACAACAAAAAAACCTAAACCAGGCTAGGCATTGAGGCTCACGCCCATCATCCTACAGTTTTGGGAGGCCGAGGCAGGAGGATTGCTTGAGACCAGGAGTTTGAGATCAGCCTGGGCAACATACGGAGACCTTGTCTCTACAAAAAATTAAAATAAAAAAAAAAAAGCTGGGGATAATGGTATGCGACTGTAGTCCCAACTACTCCAGAGGTTGAGAGGGAAGGATCACTTGAGCCTAAGAGTTTGAGGATGCAGTGAGCTGAGATCAGGCCGTTGCACTCTGGCCTGGGCAACAGAGCAAGACCCTATCTCAAATAATAATAATAATAATAATAATAATAACAATAATAATAATAATAATAATAAAAGACCAATCCAAGAAGAAGAAGAAAAAAATCTCCAAACAGCAAAGTCAAACCAGTAATTTGTCATCCAGCAGTCCTTAGAAGTGAAGTTTTCATACAGAGCTTTTCCCTCTACATCTAGTTGGATTTTAGACCAAGTCATAGCATAAGCCTATACATACATGGAAGACAATTACTTATTTTTCCCCCTAGGTTGTAAATATGGCTAAGATACTAATATCATGCACATTATACATTTATGATCTAATTTAAGCCTCACAATAGCCCTCCAAGGCAAGTGTCCTTATTCACATTTCACTGATAAGAAAATAAGTACATGAAGTTAAAAGAGTTGCCTAATAGCACGCATGGAAACTGACAGAGCCATGATCAGAACTCATGCTTGACTCCAAAGCCTGTGCTCTCTTTTCTTATGTCATATCAAAGTTGTAACTATTAGTTTTTTCTCTGTAATTGAACATCAAGCACGTGAGTTACTTTTTCTAAATATTAAGATACATTAAATTTGCATATAAAGTAAAGCCTCTGGCGTCTGTCTGGCTATCAGAGCTCAACTTCACATCCCTTGCTTATCAATGAGCTCATAAGAAAGCATATCGCCAAAATGTTGCATGGTACAATATTTACCATCACTAGTCCTAGGTGAGGGTTTTCCAGGAAAAAAGAAAGGGGAGTTCCATTGTCAAACAACTTTGGACTGATGGCTAAAAACCCATTTTAGAAATTCATAAAGCAAATTTAATATTTTAACAGCTATGAGATGTCTTACTTTAAAGAAAGTCATGCAACTTTGACTCTGCGTTTCTCAAATTCACTTGTCTACAGAATTTCCTTTTCCCTAATTTAGGCCTTTTAACTTCTCAAGCTACACTATTGTTCTCAAAAAACACTCTGAGGAAGCCGACCTAGAAGAATCAATGGTGCAAAGACAATAAAAGACATCAGTAGGTTGGTAGGTCTATTGACCACAGCAAGAGATCATTCTACTTACAAAGCTACGCACTTCACACACCAAAATCATGGAGTAAAAACACGGAGGAAAATGAGAAAGAATGTAGACAAAGGAATAAGATGAAGAAGGGAAAAAGGCAAAATCAGGCAGCAGAGTAAAAAAGGAGTATGGCATACACACATGTGGGTAAGAGAAGTCTTAACTGAGACTGGAGATGGAGATGTAAGAAAGAAGCAAACCAAGTGTCTGAGATGAGAAGTAATCAGGTCATCTAGTGATTTTTTAAAAAATTCCACTGGAGGTCGGGCACGGTGACTCACGCCTGTAATCCTAGCACTCTGGGAGGCCAGGGAGGGCAGATCACCTGAGGTCAGGGGTTCGAGACCAGTCTGGCCAATGTGGCAAGACGCCATCTCTCCTAAAACTACAAAAAAAATTAGCCGGGCATGGTGGCACATGCCTGTAATCTCAGCTACTTGGGAAGCTGAGGCAGGAGAATCGCTTGAACCCAGGAGGCGGAGGTTGCAGTGAGCCAAGATTGCACCACTGCACTCCAGCCTGGGCAACAGAGTGAGACTCCATCTCAAAAAAAAAAAAAAAAAAAAAAAAAGGCCAGGTGCGGCGGCTCACTCCTGTAATCCTAGCACTTTGGAAGGCCGAGGTGGATGGAGCACTTGTCAGGAGTTCAAAACCAGCCTGGCCAACATAGAGAAACCCTGTCTCTACTAAAAATACAAAAAAACAAATGGCCAGGTGTGGTGGTGGGCACCTGTAATCCCAGCTACTCGGGAGGCTGAGGCAGGATAATCACTTGAATTCAGGAAGTGGAGGCTGCGGTGGGCTGAGGTTGGGCCACTGCGCTCTAGCCTGTGTGACAGAGCAAGACTCCGTCTCAAAAAAAAAAAAAAAATTCCCACTGGAATGGCCCACAGTCTAGGCAGTCTACACAAAAGGCACCAATAGTACTCACAGGTCAACTGTCAAACTCTTATCTTTGCCTTGCTTCTTTCTAGTCTTTCTAAGAAGCACTCAGATTTCTTAAGACTTATCTCATGTGCTGAAAACAACTCTCTTCTAAACATTGGTAAACCAGCTCAGCAGTAAACCTAGTTACCAGCTCATAAGCTAGTACATCTTGGTTTTCGCCCACTTGGGAGTCAAAGCTTTGAATGCTTATTGATTTTCATGGGAAGCAAGACCTAGATTGGATTTATGACATCCCCAACTAAACTAGCTCTTTGATTAATGCTCTTTATTTTCCCCCATATTCTTGCTAACTTCCCACTATTTCCCCATCATAAGGATTAACATATAACACATGAGAAAACAGTTCAATACCTGTTCATACCAATAAATTGAAGGTGCATCACTAACACTGTGTATTAAGGTAGGAAATTATGTAAAAGATACGAAGGAAGGTTGTTGCTAATTTTTTAGAATAAAGATCTCATTTAGAAAGATTTTCATTAAAATGGTTAAAATGAATGTATTTGTAGTGAACGAAAAATGTCACTGCTCTTAAAGGGTTAACCTTTAAGTACCGTACAAGAAAAATTCATAAAGTCAAAATGAAAACACTTCCATGTGTCATACTCACCTGTTTTTTCCTCCTAAAGGATTAATGAGTCTGTTGGGGTTTTTCACTTGCTCCTCCCTCTCATTCATTCAATAAATATTTTTGAAAAGAAATTTTTTTTGAGACAGAGTCTCGCTTTGTCACCCTGGCTGGAGTGCAGTGGGGTGATCTTGGAACACTGCAACCTCTGCCTCCCAGGTTCAAGGGATTCTCCAGCCTCAGCCTCCTGAGTAGCTGGGATTAACAGGCGCACACCACCACGCCCAGCTAATTTTTGTATTTTTAGTATAGACGGGGTTTCACCATGTTGGCCAGGCTGGTCTTGAACTGCTGACCTCGTGATCCACCTGCCTTGGCCTCCCAGAGTGCTGGGATTACAGGCATGGGCCACCGCGTCCGGCGCTTTTTTATTGAGTACCTGCACTGATGAATAAGATAGTGCCTACTTCTAAGAAGTTTACAGATTAGTAGGAAAGAGTGTGAATAAGAAACTATGTTACTCTAAGATTAGGTCACATCCTTTCCAGAGGTGATTTTTGGGTTGAGTTTTTTAGGACCAGAAGAAGTTAAACAGAATGGTCTCGTGCTGGGGACAAGTTGGGGAATGGCATGGTGTGGAGGGAGGTTGTTAGGAAATTTGAAGCTGGCAATACTTTCAACCCCAAAGGCGGAAGGTGGAAGAGTAAGTACTGGGCTGCTTTTCCTTCCAGCATCTTTTTCTAATTATAAGCCACTCCTCCTTCAGCCTTGCTGCCTCCCTGCCCCACCTAGAGGCGATGTGGGATCACAAAAAAGGCACGGGCAAGTAGCCAGAGGGGCTAGAATGTTGCCCCAGCCCCTGGACTAGATGTGTGATCTTGGGCAAGTTGCTTATCTTCTGTGAGCCTATTTTCTCATCTGTGAAATGGGGATAGCGGCACTTGGGTTAAATGAGAGAATGTAGGCCAAGTTCCTGCCTCAACTCATTTGGATTTTCCTGCCCCCTGCCCTTGCTTCAGTTGTTTTGGAAATTATATTCTTTCTTCTTATAACTTTCCCATTGCTCCTCTGATCTCCATTTTGGTATACTTTTTCAAGTATCCCCACTAAGAAGGCTGACTATGGGGGAGGGCTGCACCAAGCATGGCTGGAAAAGGTCACAGCTCGAAAAGAGCACAGAAAAGCTCTCCAAGTGGCTAGGATGTGCCCAGCTTTCCTTTTCCGTTCCCTGCCCTCCCCTCCCCCTTTCCTCTCAGATTCAGAACTGTTGCTCCCAGGGATCCTGGGCTTTTGTTCTCTGGAAGCTTAAACCACCACCTGTTTTGCCTTTATTGGTTAAAGGGTATCTCCTGTTGTCCACAAACTGCCACAGGTTGAAACGGACAAAACTTAAAGGCAGCAGGAGCTAAGTATGGTACTTCCTGTTTTTAAAACAACAAAACAACAACAACAAAAAAACACTAATACTAAAACATCAATGCTTTTCCATTTTCCCTTTTTTATTTCTTCTCTGAGGTCTCCCCCAACACTAACTACCCCCTCTTTACCTGTTAATCCTACCATTAGTACTAATAAAGTTATATTTAACATTAATTATAACTTATTATATGTCTGTTTTCCTTAGTTTGAAGTGTTTACAGTCTGAGGTATCCTTTAAAGCAGTTTCTCAAACTTGAATATGCGTAAGAATCACCTAGGGATCCTGTTAAAACGCAGATTATGATTTAGAAGGCCTGGGGAAGGGCTGAGCTTTACCTGAGCTCCCAGGTAACGCCGTTGCTGCTGGGCCTTGGACCACACTTGAAGTAGCAAGGCCTTATAGGGTTTAGAGCAAATAAAGTGCACACACACAAAAAAATGATTGCTGGATGCTGCTTTGTCTCTCTTACTCTGTATCTTGAGCTTTTCTTCAATACATCTTTTTCCACCTTTTCCTATGCATAATTTATAGCCAACACCTGACAATCATTTCTTTGTGTAATTACTTAGTTGTGCTCTTCCTTCCCTTTTCCTAGTCACCATTCTCACTGAGAAATGCGTCATTTCATGAGTACTCCAGTTACCCCCATCCTCTTTCTACTAACATCTACCTTGAAACATCAAGAACTGGTTAAATAATCATTTTTACCCCTTTCTTGCTGAGCAACCTATAGTAGCTTCCTATTACACGCATTAAATTCCAATTCAGAATGAGAAGCTTCAAGACATTTCACCAACCCTTCCTTCTCCTCTGCCAATTTCTCTTTTTGCGCCACTTGGAACTCTCTGCATATTGCCCAGGTATACTTAGTTTCTCCAAACTCCTTGCAGGACATTTTACTTTGGGACTGTCTTCTTTCATTCCTTTTTAAAGACATGCTGTATTGCTTTCAAAAAACTCTCAATTTTTACCAATTCAAAAAAAAAATTTCCTAATTCATTTCCAGTTGAGTCCCGTATTTAAAACAGTATTATCTAGGTGCTAATATATGTCTTATTATTCTTATTTTTATATGTCTTAACATTCTTTTTAAAAATATTTTCAGCCTCTCAAAAGAATCAAAAAATTAATCTTTAAAATCCCTTGAAGAGCATTTTAAGAGAAAATATTTGAGGTTTAGTAACACTTATACAGTGTACCACCTACCAGCTCCTATTCACTAGGGAAATAAAATTTAGATGCAGCTAAAATTTAGTTAGGGCCCAAACCCACATCCTATCTAAAAGGTTTTTTGTTTTCCTGTCATTCTTTTGTACCCTTCGCATTTTGCATTCAGTAGGATTGCATTTTTATTAATAGTTCTTGGTGATTCAAATGTAAAATAAATGAAATAGGGCTCTCTCATACTACAATTTCAAGGAAAAGGAGACTACGAGGCCCATTCAGCGAGGTGCAAGAGGCCTAGATGCAGCACACCCTGCAACCGCCGCATGCTCCAATTTCATTTTTGGGTTTTCGTACAGCTCCTCTTTTTTGGATGATGCAAACCGCGCAAAAGCAGCATTCAAACCTCCCCACCCTGGGAAACGATACAAGAACATGAAGCTTTACTGCCAGTTTCTCCCTAACACGCAGCCAAGGGATAGAGGCCCGGATACCCGCCCCCAAACCGCGTCCACAACAATCATTTCCTCCCTCCCCGCCTTTTACATACAGTACACATACAAATACACACACGCAGAGAGGCCAGCAGGGGCGGGCCGGGCCCGACCACTCCGCAAACCGCAGGGGGAACTTGCGGCAGGCCGAGCTATTTTCGCCCAGTCCTTTCTTCTTCGCTTGCGTCTTCCTCTCCATTTGCATGCACTTGTTACATGAAAGCGAACTTGGGGACGTAGGGTTTTCAGAAAATCCGCTTCGGAGCCACACACCTTCGCCGGGTGCTGCATCATCCCCCCTCTCTCGGTAAACAGTTGGTCGCGCCCCAGTGCTAGCGGGCGCCGAGCGGGAGCCGCGCGGGAGCAGCGCAGCTACGGCGGCGGCAGCGGCGGCGCGGTTGCGATTCCGAGCCGTTGAGACGCCTCTGCGGCAGCTGGTGGCGCAGGTGGCTTGCGTGGACGCGGGTAGAGGCGACCGGCCAGCAACCGCAGCGTCGGCGCCCGCGGCCCCGGCAGGTGAGCGGGCGACGGGGACTCGCCCCGCCCCCCCCCTCGGTGGCCTCGCTCTTGGCTGTAGCGGGGAAGTGAACGCGGCCCGCCCGGGAGTCGAGGGGGCCGAGGCTGCAGCCGCTGGGCAGCAGGTTGCGGGGGAGGCCTTGCGTGGGCGGAAGGGGGCCGCTCGCCTCGGAATCCCTGCGTTTTTCTCTCCCATGCACCTCCTCTCTTCTGGGGCTTAAGCTCGGTGGAAAAAGCCTGGAGAAAGATGGGGCGGGCAGACGGGAGATTTCTGGCTGGGCAGCATCCTTGCCTCAGGTGGTGGCGTCTCTTCGGTGGCGGGGCGGAGGACCTGCCCCAGCGCGGAGGCAGCGCACTGGCGGGGGAGGAGCGGGAGACGGCCCTCCCCTAGCTCTCCCACCCCCACCCGCAGGCTCCCCTCCCCCTCCCTTTGCGGCCCCTCCCTTCGGGGTTCTTCGCTTTAACCGCCCTCCGTGCTCTCCCTAGCAGGCGCGTCGGGACGCCCCGAGGCATCCTCCCCCGCCCGCGGGCCCGACAGCTGGGCCCGCGTCCGCCGCCCGCATCCCCGCGCCGCCGCATCTCCTCGCCGCCTCTCGGGCTTCGGACCCCCGGTCTCGCCCCCGAAACATGACTCGCGATTTCAAACCTGGAGACCTCATCTTCGCCAAGATGAAAGGTTATCCCCATTGGCCAGCTCGAGTAAGTGATTTGTATCCCTCGCGCTTAGCAGTGCTACCCGCCTCCCCAGAGGCCTGCTGCCCACCGTGTCTCTTTATTTTTTCCTCTGTCCTTTCTCTCCCTCGCTTTAGTCTCATTTGTAACCTGACCTTTCATTTTAGTTTTTTGCCCAATAATCTCCCGTGTAATTATAAAAATCCACACGTTTCTACATACCTGTGTATTTCCCTGTGGTTTATTGGCAGACTTGGACAGATTTTCTTCCTAGGAAATATTTAAATGCGTTGCTAGTTAATATTCCATTGTAGGTGAAATATGAAGAATGAATTTTTGTTTAAAAATTAGTGAAACATTGACATTTCCGTAGTTTTGGATCAAGTACAAAATATCAATGGAATTTGTGCAGATTACACACAAACTCTTGGATGTCAGAGAAGTGCGTATGTGGTTAAATTGGATTTACAGGGTTTTTAAAAAAATACCTTGTACTTGATGAGGCCTTCTGGATTTGCTTGTTTAATACAGAGATTCAGGACTGGATATTCTTGGAAGTATTACAGTAGTTTAGTACCGAGGAAGGGCCAGAAAATTCATTTCCCCTTTTTTATTTGAGGTGTTTATGACCTTGAAGAAGTTGTTTTACCTTGTTTCCAATAGGCAAAAAGGAGGTGTGGACCAGATTCCTCAGTTCACATCTAGTGGTACAGAGAAATGATTAAGGACCCAGGATGTTTTGTGACATTTAGGAATTGAGACTGTTTAAAGATCTACGCTACATTTTTAGAAAAAGGGGTCTTTTTGTTTATGGTGGTACTCAGGCTCTAAAACTGATAGATAGGACCTAAGATATGTTGCAATCTATTAGATTAGGTAAGCTGAAGATCCTTTAAAAATATACTTACATGGGGTTCTGAAGTTGTATTTTTCCACGCCATTTATTTTCGACTAATTTACTGTCCTTTGAAAATGTATTTCTTAAAAATAATTAAATTCTGTAGTTTTAGTTATGTCAGCAGGCGAATGGGGGAAAACACCTATTAGATAACGGAGTCCTGTCTAGGAGCTGAGAGTGCCATCCAAGTGTAAAATGATCACTGTTCCTTGACTTTGTTCCATCTAGTTGCTCTACGTGGACTCCTGTTCACAAGTTTCCTTCCAAAGCTTTTTTCCTTGCCTATAAAGTCTGCCTTTTCGGTGCAGTCTAACTTGAACAATCCTTAGTCATAATCCTTGTCTATATATTTTACATTCTAATCTATTCCTTTCGTGATAATCTTTTGTTTTAATTCTTACTCTGTGTATGCTTTGACTTCCAAATATATTGCGATCCCGAGGGCAACAACCTTAAATGGAATTAATTTATACCCTCCACAGTCCGTAGTACATATGATGCACCTGTAAAACACAATTCACGTTCAGATGGAGCCTAGGGAAACTGATCAGGTTTAAGGCCCCTCTAATATACTTTTTCATGGTTTTCGAGGTATCCTTGTTTATTTGAGGTGTTTGAAAATCTGAGGTTGTCTCATAGATCTGTATTCCGATTTGCATGCCACAGTGAAGTTAAAAGCCAAATGAAATGTTTAAAAAATCTCCCAAATCACCCTCCCCACGCTCATATGTTAAGTGACTAAGAGTGCTACTGAAAATAAAATAGGGTAGCCTTTGGAAGATCAGAGTGTTTTCCTTATTTAACAAGTTCTACATTTAACAAGTTCATTTGGATTGGAAGGGAAATGTTTGTCTTTTCCCTTTTCCCCATCATTTTTTTCTGAGAAACACCTCCATTTAGTGTTGGTGTATTCTGTGTCCAACAATTACATTCCTTTTTCTATCTTCTTCATTCTTAGAAATTTGAAATCTTTGTTGTAGAGAGTTTAGAGTACATATTTAAAGTCTGAGCTGTAAAGGTGACACTTCTTGTTGCAATTTTGCTTTAACATTTCTGTCTACATGTCCCAAACTTCATTAATTTTTAAGTCTTAAACATTCATGTACATAATCGTTTACCAGTAATAATCATTTAAAAAATCAACTTAAATTTTGCCTGGCATTTGCTAAAGGCTATAGGTGCCAGGTATTTGCATAAACTCTCTTAAAGCTGTTTGCTAGCAGAAAGAAGCATATGAACTGGGTTAACAGAAATGATCTCTTAAGGGATTAAGGATTTTTGCAATTATCGGGACCTTCCCACAAAGTTGAGATAACAGGTGTGATCTTCATCATATAGGTGGGGAAATAGGTCCCTAGAGATATTGGGTGGTAATGATTCTATTGGTGTGTGAAAGCCTTAAGACTTCCCTCACAAATAACCAGTTCAGTCATCCTCATGGTCTTTTTTCTGCAACACCATAATGCTTACAGAGGATAGTATGTCCTCTGATGGTCAACCCCCTTCTTGACAAAGTCAGCTGATTTTCAAATTGAAGTGTTTTTGAAATTATGAAAATTATGACATTTAAAATAGATATGTTGTTAAATTCTTTTTTTTTGTTTGTTTTTTTTAAAGATAGAATCTCACTGTGTCACCCAGGCTTGAGTGCAGTGGTGTGATCTCGGCTCACTGTAACCTCTGTTGCCCAGGTTCAAGTGATTCGCCTCCCGAGTGGCTGAGATTACAGGCACCTGACACTGTGCCCTGCTAATTTTTGTATTTTTAGTAGAGACCGGGTTGCACCATATTGGTTAGGCTGGTCTTGAACTCTTGACCTCATGATCCACCCACCTCGCCCTCCCAGAGTGCTGGGATTACAGGCGTGAGCCACCGCGCCTGGCCGACATGTTGTTAAATTCTAGCTAGATAGTACTGCTTTAGTCCTGAGGTCTGCTTTTCCTTTATTGGTAAGGGAAAGTAACAAGTATTATGGATATATTAGACGTGACAGCACCTGATGATTTCTTCCTTACATAATTTAAAAGGTTGAAAGAGCAGTGAAAAAGGAACAGGTAGCCTCATGTGATTTAGGCATATTAGTGAAGGATCTTTTCCTAATAAGTTTTTCAGACTTTGGGAGGTACTGATTTAAACTTTTGTCAATGTCTGCTTTTACATTATTCTGTTATTTGTATAGATTTCCTGCAGAACTAACATTTAGGGGTTGTCGAATAGGTTCAGACTCCTTACCTGAAATGATATGATTAATAATTCAGAATTTTGGGATTTTAGGAAGGCAGGGAGAGTACATATGCCATATATTTTGCTGCTGGTGCGGTCTGGAATAGCACATGATAATCTTAATATTTCTGCAAAGAAACAACAGTGGAAACAGTAGGTGGATAAAAGAAATGACTGATACCCTCAGTGTCAGTCCAGGTTTTGCCATCAAATGAGTTTTGACAGAAATTTTGGTTTTCAGAGCTTCTTGGGTTTCAGATTTGGAGATAGGAGATTATGGGCCTGCAGAACTGGTCCATTTTATAACAGATCCCTTTTGGATGTTGTGCTCTCATTTATTCAGATAAATGTTGAGGTGTGTATGATTTAAAATATTTTAATTTTTCTCACTTTTCTTTTAGGTAGACGAAGTTCCTGATGGAGCTGTAAAGCCACCCACAAACAAACTACCCATTTTCTTTTTTGGAACTCATGAGACGTAAGTCTTTTTAGCTTTAAAGGCAAATCAGAGCTAATTTAACAGGGTTATTGTGCAGTAGACATTAATTCAAGGGGGAAATCGTAACATAATAGGAAACTTTAAAATCTTTGAACTTTGGAAAGAGTCTTTAAGTCTCTGTTTTTAAGGTAGTGTTTACAGATGCTATAGGTTTATTTTTTACTGGAATTGATATTTCCTTAACCAAAAAAGAAAGTAGAAATTCTCTCAGCAATAAGAATGATTGATGGATGAAAATATATGAGGAAAGTTTAATAAGTGATCTGATATTCCTATGCAGTAAAATAAGTGCCTTTTATAAGGACTACTTGGTACCTAATTTTTGGTTTTATGATATCAGATATACAAACTGTGTATATTGTGGGGAAGGTGAGAAGAGGAAGTCTAGCTAGTTCCCTCCATGTGTTTATATGGTGCCTGAAGCTCTGCTGCCTCTGGTGGGTATGTGGGCAGAGAACTGATGTGAAGCAAATTTTTCAAAAATTCCTCTGAATGTTGACATATGTTACTGCCAAGTGCATGGGATCACTCCAGAGACTACCATTAATTTCCCAAAGAATATTCCTACGTACCTATAATTTAATGGCCTTACAAATACTATATAATCTGGTTGATTTTGGACTTGAAGTTTGGAGTCTGTCATAATTTTGGTAGTCTTGTTTACCTGGGATGAGGAGAAACAAAACTATTGCTATTCTGATGAGAATTATATATTCCTAAGAGTGGCTACAATGGCAATATTTCGTTTAAAATTGCTTAGCTACTGTATAAACTTTCACACAATGTCTTTAATAGCTTTATTGAGATGGAATTTACATACAAAGAAGTTCACCTGCTTGAAGTGTATAGGTCAATAGATTTTAGTATATTTACTATCATAACCTTTTGATGATCACTTTCCCCTCTCCAACCCTAAACAACTACTGGTCTACTGTCTGTATAGACTTACCGGTTCTGGACATTTTATTTGAATGGTGTTATACAATATTTCATAATAAGTTTTTAAAAAAATCCAACTTTGGATCCAGAATTGGTTTGGCCTTCATCATAATTAGAGTTAGGTTCAAGTGTATTCTATATATAACAATATAATTTTTAAGAAGTGATAAATTTCTGATTCCATGGGATACTGTAAAGAAACTCTTCAGTAAATTTAATAGAGGACAAAAGTGTCTTTTAATGGAAAATGATGCAATGTATATTAGAGTAGGGCTTTTCAAAGTGTGTTGTCAGGTCTAGCACCATTAGCATCTCGTGGGAACTTTAGTTAAAATGTAAGTTCTTGGCTGGGTGTGGTGGCTCATACCTCTAATCCCAACACTTTGGGAGGCCAGGGCGGGAGGATCACTTGAGTTCAGGAGTTGGAGACCAGCCTGCAACATGGTGAAACTGTGTCTCTACAAAAATACAAAAATTAGCCATTTGTGGTGGCACACACGTGTGGTCCCAGCTACTCCAGAGGCTGAGGTGGAACCATCACCTGAGCCGGGGAGGCAAAGGTTGCAGTGAGCCAAGATCTCACCACTGCAGACCTCATTTCAAAAAAAAAACAAAAACGAAAAAAGGCAAGTTCTTAGGCCTTACTCTAGACCTACTGAATCAAGCTGTGAATGTGGAGCCAAAGACCTGTTTTAATAAGCCTTCCAGATGATTCTGATTTACGTTGAAGTTTGGAAATACTGTAGTAATGTGAGTGGACATTCCTTAGCATTTTTCAGTTTTATAAGCTTAAAATTCTTTAATTCTGATTTTTGTCTGAAATGGAACAGATTTTTTTTTTTTGAAACGGAGTCTAGCTCTGTTGCCCAGGCTGGAGTGCAGTGGTGTGGTCTCGGCTCACTGCATGCTCCGCCTCCCGGGTTCACGCCATTCTCCTGCCTCAGCCTCCCGAGTAGCTGGGACTACAGGTGCCCGCCACCACGCTCGGCTAATTTTTTGTATTTTTAGTAGAGACAGGGTTTCACCATGTTAGCCAGGATGGTCTCGATCTCCTGACCTTGTGATCCGCGCACCTCGGCCTCCTAAAGTGCTGGAATGGAACAGGTTTTGTACTTCTATATATCCTTATAGTCTTATAGAACATGCAGTCCATTCTTACATTACTAGTTTAAATTTAGAAGAGGAATGATTATCCCTTCTCCTGCATTTAAAAGGATTTTCATATTATAAATATACGTACACTTTAAACCAAAACAAATTAAACTAAGTAACTAAACTGTTGTTTGGTTAGTAGGTAATTAGGTAGTTAATGAAGACAATGAATTACTAATATTCAAGAATTTAGGATATATTCAAGGAATTCAAATGAATTTAACTTTTAAAGTTAAGCTAATGATACTGAATTTTCATTTCAAAATGCACTTGGTTTTTGCCTTAGTGTTCTTATGAGTATACCATTTATGTTTGGAAAAGCAGTGCTGCCCCATATGTATGTTGGTCTGGTGGTGACTTCTTTTGTACTTAAGATTAATTTTGGGGCTGGGCGTGGTGGTTTACGCCTGTAATCCCAGCACTTTGGGAGGCTGAGGTGGGCGGATCACGAGGTCAGGAGTTCAAGACCACCTTGGCCAATATAGTGAAACCCCATCTCTACTGAAAATACAAAAATTAGCCGGGCATGGTAGTGTGCACCTGTAGTCCCAGCTACTTGGGAGGCTGAGGCAGGAGAATTGCTTGAACCCAGGAGGCAGAGGGTATGGTGAGCTGAGATTGTGCCATTGCACTCCAGCCTGGGCGACAGAGTGAGACTCTGTCTCTAAAAAACAAACAAAAAAATACTAATTTTTGGAAACTAGGTCTCTGATGATCTTTTTTCCCCTCAAAATTTGGGAGAGTAGTTATTTGAAGTTTTTTTTGGAGACAGAGTCTCATTCCATGGCCCAGGATGGAGCACAGTGGCAATCATAGTTGACTGCATCCTTGAACTCCTGGGCCCAAGTGATCCTCCCATCTTGGCTTCCCAAGTAGCTGATACTACAGTAGCTGGCTAATTTTTGTATTTATTATTATTGTTATTTTTTAGAGATGGGGTCTTGCTACATGGCCCAGGTGGGTCTCCAATGCCTGGTTTCAAGTGATCCTCTTGCCTTAGCCTCCCAAAGTGCTGAGATTACAGGCTACTTGATTTTTTTTGTTGTTGTTTTTTTTTTTTTGTTTTTTTTGTGATGGAGTCTCCTCTGTTGCCCAGGCTGGAGTGCAGTGGCACAATCTTGGCTCATTGCAACCTCCACCTCCCAGATACAAGCGATTCCTCTGCCTCAGCCTCCCAACTAGTTGGGATTACAGGCACCTGCCACCACACCCAGCTAATTTTTGTGTTTTTATTAGAGACGGGGTTTCACCATGTTGGCCAGGCTGGTCTCAGACTCCTGACCTCAAGTGATCTACCTGCCTTGGCCTCCCAAAGTGCTGGGATTACAGGTATGAGCCACTGTGCCTGGCCTGTTTGAACTTTTTAGTTTGGATTTTGCATAAATAGTTTAGTCTGCTAACCAGGGGTTAGGGAGTTGGGATAGGAAGAACATACAAGAAGAAAGGGGTATTTGGAAATTGTACTAATTCATAACTGGTTTATAGATTAAGATTTTTTAATTGTTGATTTAGAGCAGAATTCTTTTGTAACTGCATTCTTTTCCTGGCCTACAAACATCTGATTTTACTTAGGACATTTATAGTAAATGTTCAGCAATCAAGTTTTGAATATTAGACAGTGAGCCCTAATTGTGACCACGTACTAGATATTTTAAACCTAACATATTCAGACAGATTTTTAGTAAGTGGGAATGACATGGACTTAATTCTTGCTGAAGCCAAGTCTTGGTATTATCCTTGATTACATATTATAGTCTTTCCCCTTCCTTTCTACATCTAGTCAGTCAGCAAATCTTGTTCTTTGCCTTTCAAATGCATTCGGATTTGTCCGCTCTTGGTCATCTTTGTATAATTCAAGTCCATGCGTAATTACTCCTGTAAATAATGTCCTAAGCTGGGCACACTGGGACATGTCTGTAGTCCCAGCTACTCAGGAGGCTGAGGCAGGAGGATCCCTTGAGCCCAGGAGTTCAAATCTGGCTTGTAACATAGTAAGACCCTGTCTTGGGGGGTAAAAAAATTAAAAATAGTGCCCTTACTCTATGTTGGTTTCAGTTTCCACTCTTCAAATACAGTTGGCCTGCTGTATCTGTGGGTTCTGTATCCATGGAGTCAACCTGTCACAGATTGAAAATATTTGGGGGAAAAAGATGGTTATGTCTGTACTGAATATGTATAGATTTTTTTTCCTTGTCATTATTACCTTAATGCAATGTAACAACTATATAGCATTTACATTGTATTAGGTATTATAAGTGATCTAGAGATGATTTAAAGCAGCGGTGGAAGACAGTTTTTTCCACGGGGGCTTGGGGGGATGGTTTTGGGATGAAAACTGTTCCACCTCAGATCAGCAGGCATTACTTAGATTCTTATAAGGAGCCCTCAGACTAGATCCCTTGCATGTGCAGTTCACAATAGGGTTTGTGCTTCTGTGAGGATCTAATGCTGCCACTGATCTGACAGGAGGCAGAGCTCAGGTGGTAATGACTGCCTCCTGCTGTGTAGCCTGGTTCCTAACAGGCCACGGATGGGTACTGGTCCTTGGCCTGGGGGCTGGGGACCCCTGATTTAAAGTATATGGAACGGTGTGCGTTTTATATATATATATGCTGTTTTATATAAGGGACTTAAACATCTGTGAATTTTGGTATCTGCAGGGGTCGAGGAAGGATAATTTACAGTCTTACGGATACAGAGGTACAACTGTCTAGTCAAAGAGATCTTTATATCCCAATCAGATCATGTCATTTCACTGAAAACCTTCAGTGACTCCCTATTTTAACATCAGCAGTGAATCAAAACCAAAAACTACCTACAAATGCTAGTTATAAAACCCTATACCAACTAGCCCATGCTTACCTCTCCAGCCTCATTACATTTTTCACCGCTTTTTTCTGTTGTACAAATAAGCCTCATCTTGTCTCAGGTCTTTTGTTTTCCCTTTGCAGGGAAGGTTATGCCTTCGGATATTTGAAGTCATTTAGATCTTAGCTCACATCCTCCTCCTTGTGTTTATTTTCCCCATTGCAACAGTGACTGAATTTTTTTTTTTTTTCCTTTTCTCTTTTTTTCACCCACACTCGAAGAGCTGGATCAGCAGGGACCTTGTCTATCTTGTCATCATTAACTTAAGTGCCTGGCACTTAGTAGCTGTTAAATAAATATTTGGTGATTGGAAAGCTTTGTGCACTAGATAAAGTCATTTGTTGATTATGCATTTGCTTTCCATTAGCCAAGTTTATGTAGAGCAACTAGATCAGAGGTTTGTTTTTGAATCCTGACTGCCATTTACCTGCTATATAACCTTGGGCAGGTTACTTATATTTGTGTTTTTTTCTTTCTCTTTTGTAAAGTGGGGGTAATAGTATCTTGCCTCAGAATCTTGGGATGCAGATAAGACATGACATGAATAATGCTTAGAACAATGCTTGGCATGTATTAAACACTAAATAGCAGCTATTATTTATTTAAAATGTTCAGCTTTGGCAAACTTTTATTTCATTTTGGGAACAAGACTTGTGGGGATTTACCCATTTTTCCAAGACTTCTACTAGTAGTATTTATTAAATTGAAATGCAGCTCAGTTTGAGTTTTGGTGACTAATTACCTTTGCTAATTCAGGGAATATTCCTACCTAGCTCTGTATCTTAGAAATCTAGAAAATTTAAATAAAGATATTTTGCTGTTTTTTCCTCCTTACTGCTCTTAATTGTCTTAATGCAAAGAAGTTGGGTGCTCAGTTTTAGGAACTTTAAATATAAATCACAGGCTGTTTTAAAACCCGTCTAATTTATAGTTTTAGGAGTGAAGGTCAGTGCAGAGGTACTGATAGTGGTCACAAGAAGAAAATAAAGTAATGAATCTTAGGATAGGATTTTTTTCTTCTACACTAGTTCTTCTGTACAAGTTTCATAGCTGCATGTATTGGTGTGGGACTTGTATGATTTCTCTTAAATTTTACACCAAACGAGATGAACTGTTTATTCATCTCTTTATTTTTATTTTTTTTGGAGACAGAGTCTTGCTCTGTCGCCCAGGCTGGAGTGCAGTGGCAGTGGCGCCATCTCTGCTCAAAGCAAGGTCCGCCTCCTGGGTTCACGCCGTTCTCCTGCCTCAGCCTCCCAAGTAGCTGGGACTACAGGCGCCCGCCACCACACCCAGCTAATTTTTTGTGTTTTTAGTAGAGACCAGGTTTCACCGTGTTAGTCAGGATGGTCTTGATCTCCTGACGTCATGATCCGCCCTCCTCGGCCTCCGCAGTGCTGGAATTACAGGCGTGAGCCACCACGCCCAGCCCTATTGATCTCTTTTTACCAGCAGGTTCATGACAAATAGTGCGTGCATATTCAATTGTCTGTTGAATCATTTTTCTATTATAGACTAATACATGCTATTATAAAATATAAAATATTTATAATAAACTTTCATATTTTGTGATTTAGTAATGTAGAATTGACGAAGCAAGTTAGAATGAATATGTTGTTAAAAATGAAATTTTTCTGTTTAGCAATATTACTTGGCAACACTTAAATGAGTTTTGAGCTTCATATATTTGGCTCTGATTTCCTGTTTTGTGTATGTGACTTTTTTTTTTTGAGACAGGGTCTCTCGCTCTGTCGTCCAGGCTGGAGTGCAGTGGCGTGATCTTGGCTCACTGCAACCTCTGCCTCCCGGGTTCAAGCGATTCTCCTGCCTCAGCCTCCTGAGTAGCTGGGATTACAGGGACGCGCCCCCAAGCCCAGCTAATTTTTGTATTTTCAGTAGAAACGGGGTTTCACCATGTTGGCCAGGCTGGTCTTGAACTCCTGGGTTCAAATGATCCTCCCACCTCAGCCTCCCAAAGTGCTGGGATTACAGACATGAGCCACCGTGCCTGGCCTGTGACTTGTTTCTTTTAAGAGTTCTAGTTGTGTAACAACTGAATTTTTGTGTGTGTTCTTGTGGGTATTCATATTATTCACAAAAAGTGAATTAAGAGAGATAACTGCTTGTCTTTGTTTATATACCATTAGGAAAATTGGAATGCACATGTACGCACTTAGGGCTTCAAAGTGTGTGCCATGTAAGAAACACATTGTAGGATTTGAGCTGCCTCAGTATTATAAAACTAGTATTGAAGTCAGTTAATGATTTCCTGTTTTCTTAGAATGTTTTACATCAGTCTTGACTCTTATAAGCTTTGACATTGGTATTTGAGGTCTGAGTTCGTACATATAGAGAAATAGAATGAATATTTTATTAGGAGATGTTTCAAAGACTGTATTACAGTGGTTAAAGGAAAGTCCAAAACCTCTTTAAGGAACACTGCAAGTTGAGACTCTGCTGTTTTAATAGGTAGGTGACCTTGCCTGAGTCAGTCTTTTTGAATTTCAATTTTCTAATCTTTAAAATGAGGTTTTTGGTGATCCCTCAGTTTCCTTTCAGTTCTGGAATTTGGTGGGTAAGTTACCTTGAATGTGTATCTTTTCTTGTTAAAATTTTTAAAAACAATATAAAAGGAAACAAATCCTTTTTACTCCTATTTTTTAGAAATAACCCCTAAACCTGGTAATATTTTGATGTATTTTTTTCAAACTTGTCTATGCAATTTTTAAAGGAGCTTCTGTCGTATATAGTTATGCCCTGCTTTTGTGTGCATGTGTGTGTGTATTAAGCATTTGGTATGTTGTTTTAAAGTGGAATGCCTTGAAGAATGAATCAGACCTACTGTTAACATTTTGATGTATTTCAGACTGACTTTTACAATTTTTTGGTATTTGATATTATGTATAATTATATCCTGCATTTACTTAGCATATTAAGGATTTTTTATATGTGTAATTTTAAAGTGGAATGCCTTGAAGAATGAATCAAAACCACAGCTGCGTAAGGTTGTACCCTTGGGAAGTAGTATAGTGATGTCCGTCGAAAAACTAATCTGGTCCCTGTTCACCAAACCTGTAAACCTGTAAGACTGCGTGCCCAAGGAAGATTTTTTTTTTTTTCCATCTACTGTCATTTTTGAGTCTCATTAAGAATTCATCAGTCTTGAGCATATCTTACTCTTTGTTTTTTTTTTGTTTTGAAACGGAGCCTCACTCTGTCACCCAGGCTGGAATGCAGTGGCACGATCTTGGCTCACTGCAATCTCCGCCTCCCAAATTCAGGCGATTCTCTATTTCAGCCTTCCTAGTGGCTGGGATTACAGGTGCACGCCACCACGGCTGGCTAATTTTTGTATTTTTAGTAGAGATGAGGTTTTGCCGTGTTGGCCAGGCTGGTCTCGAACTCCTGACCTCAGGTGATACGCCCGCCTTGGCCTCCCAAAGTGCTGGGGCTGGGGTTACAAATGTGAGCCACCATTCCCAGCTTGACCTACTTATTCTTAGAATTTATTGTGAAGATAGGTGCAGAGATTGAGCAATATGTTTATTACAGCAGTGTGATTTTATAATATAAAATTTGATATGGAAAATGGCCCAACAATAGGTTTAGCTATTCAGTGAAATACTGTGTAGGTGTTAAGTAATTGTTGACATAAAAAGATACTCATTTTAATTTGAAGAGGTCTACTTTTGAGTAAGTTTGTATCATATACATTGAAATTCCATAGTTGTATATATACAAATAAGTGGGCTGAAAAGAGTAGATTTAGTTGGTGAAATTATGGATTAGTTTTCTTTGATAGGATATGTTATTGTCAAAGAATTTTAATAGCTTTATTAAAATATAATTCATTTCTCCAAAAAGAAACCATGTATTCATTAGCATTTACTTTCCATTTCTACCCAATCTTCTTTCCCACCTTGGCCTAGGTGGCAACTAACCTACTTTCTTCCTATTCTGGGCACTTCATATAAATGGAATCAGCCAGGCGCGGTGGCTCACGCCTGTAATCCCAGCACTTTGGGAGGCTGAGGCGGGTGGATCACGAGGTCAGGAGTTCGAGACCAGCCTGGACAACATGGTGAAACCCCATCTCTACTAAAAATGTAAAAAGTAGCCAGGCGTGGTTGCACATGCCTGTAATTCCAGCTACTTGGGAGGCTAAGGCAGGAGAATTGCTTGAACTTGGGAAGCAGAGGTTGTTGCAGTGAGCCAAGATAGCGTCATTGCACTCCAGCCTGAGTGACCGAGCTAGACTCTGTCTCAAAAAAAAAAAAAAAAAAAAATGGAATCATAGAATGTGTGGTCCTCAGTGGCTGGCTTTTCTCACTTAGGATGATGTTTTTCAAGGTTCATCTGTGCTCTAGCCTGGATGTGATAGTACATTATTACTTTTTATTATCAAATATTCCATTATATTGATTTACCATATTGTATTTATTCATCACTTGATAGACATTTGAGTTATTTTTACTTTTGGCTTTCATGAATAATGCTGTGAACATTTGTGTCCAAGTTTTTTTGTGAACATAAGTTTTCATTTCTCTAGGAGAAAATTCCTGGGTCAGATGTAACTTCATGTTTAATGTTTTGAGAAAACTCTCAGACTTTCCAAATCAGCTGCACCGTTTAACATTCCCACCAGCAATTGTATGAAGGTTGCAGTTTCTCCACATCCTTGCCAACACTTGTTATTATTTGTTATTTTTTGGACGTCTGAGTGGGAGTGAGGGTAGTATCTTGTGATTTTTGATTTACATTTCCTGGATAACTTAATGATGTTGAATTATGTGAACTAAAAAAAAATGTGTGCGAATTTAAAAATCTTCTGTACTTAACATGAATTTACATTTGTAAAAGTCTTTTCAGTTGGAAGTACATAGTTATTTAATTTCTAGTATATTAAGATATGTGAATTTATGTATGACATCAGTTGAACCATTATGGTTAATGAAAGGTACAACTTGTAAATCTGAATCTGGGAGTAGGAGCAAGGGGTGAATCTTTTAAAAAACCTACTTAGCAAAGTTAAGAATAAAAACCAATTGTAATGAAAAGGTACATGTAAAATGAGGTGGTGTGAATAAAACTAAATGTAAACATTAATTTTATGAATGAATATAGTTCTGTTAAGACTTTCTGTTTTAATAAACCACTTTGCTATGTCTTATTTTGTGAGACAAAGCTCAAACAAGACGAAGTAATGATACAATGTCACAAAGAAAGCAGGAATGGCAATACTGCTGCCTGTTAAAAGTGGAATTTAAACTCAAAGCTTGAAGAGAGAAGGGTATATATAGGCAGTCCTTAGCTTTACATAGTTTCTGTAGGCACAAATTTCAATTGCCATGACTTAGCTAAGTAACAGTCCACTAACAACATGGTTAAAATTTCACCTACCCTGCCATATTAACTAATTGCATAAACTACAAAATTTGCTGCTAGTCTTTTCAACCCACAAGTTAAGATGTAAATTACAGGTGCATATAATGTCACTTTCAAAGCTTCTTGGTGATTGGTCACCATGCATTGGTTTCTCAAAATCATGCATAGTGGGATGTATAGTTGGCCTCTGTCTCCTAATGATGTCCCCCATGTGACAGTTTACCAAAATAAACGAGGAAATTGGTCAACAAAGATGATAGTGCAGCAAAAATCATAATGCTAGATGGGAAATTTGAATTTAATATAAATGGAATAATAGAATAAATAGCTTACCTTGTGAATATAGATGGTTTGCAGTTGGAGAGACACTAATTGTCCAGCCAGAGAAACTTAGTGAAGGCAAGCTTATCAACATAAATGAAAAAGGTAGTTGTAATGGAAAATATGAAGATATCTTATTAATAGAAGTGATACCAACAAAAAACATTGAGGATATTTCACATCATTGAAAGCATGAAGGATAAAATATTGGAATGTGATCCAAACTTAAAAAGGAGTATGACAGTTTGCCAAGGCATGGTAGATAGACTCATTCCATATCGTAATAAATATCACTAGAAGGCAAGCACTGTTCAAACTATTCTTGATAGATTTATTTTTTGTACAAAGAAATGATACACTTTAATCTCAATGTTCCTAATGTTTTAAGTTACAGCATACTAAGTTGGTATTGGTTTTACTATTTTATTTCCTTATGCATTTACATAACTGTCAGTAATAGACTGCTTAATGTTCTGACAATTTTTAAAGGTCACAGAACAATCGTAACTTCTCCCATTGATTATTAAGATTGCCTTGCATGGTCATTTTTAAGAACTGCTTTTTTTGAGGTTAAGAAAAATGATTCATGTAAAAAAATTTAACTCTAGCTTTTATACACTAACTTTTTGGTAGATCAGTCTTCAGTGGCTTTTAGACTTGGAGCCATACCTTTAAAAAAAAATACACATTTGAGGTTTTAAAACATTTTCCTGTAATTATTTTTGAGGTCTTTTCCTACTCCTGAAGTTCCTGGTGACCCCAATTTTGAGCCCTTTGGGGATTTTAACTTGTAAATGAGGGTGCTTAAGATTCAACTTCTTTAGTCGTCTTTTTAGCTTCCAAATTTTATTTTTGTCTTGTTTGGCTTTAAGAGTTTATACTTTTAAAATAATCTCTTTACTGTTGTTTTTCTGGTTTTTCAGGAGGGAGAATTTGTGTTGAATTGGGTTTGTTCTGACCAGAAATACGTTTTCATGGAGGTTTAACTCAAGTCATTTACTTGGAATTTGAAACCTGTTACATAAGAGGAATGTTGTACTGTTAATAGCTAAATGTGTTAATTTTTCTAATTTGAGATTATGGACAGGAATTAATGATGTCTAGTAAAATCTTCAGTTTTTGATGGAATGAGATGATTTCAGTTTAACTCCAAAGTAAATTTGGTAAATTATTGGTTTGCCTTAATCCTAGCATAATAATATTACTTTGAAAATGGGATGTGCAGTTAAAATACATGGATACAATGAATGTTACAGAATTTAAATAATAAAGCTGACTTTTATATACCCTGATTTTATATATATATATATGTATGTGTGTGTGTGTGTATGTGTGTATATATATATATATATATATATTTTATTTTATTTTATTTTGAGATGCAGTTTCGCTCTTGTTGCCCAGGCTGGAGTGCAATGGTGTGATCTTGGCTCACCACAACCTCCGCCTCCCGGGTTCAAGTGATTCTCCTGCCTCAGCCTCCCAAGTAGCTGGGATTACAGGTGTGCGCCACCACGCCCGGCTAATTTTGTATTTTTAGTAGAGACGGCGTTTCGCCACATTGGCCAGGCTGGTTTCAAACCCCTGACCTCAGGTGATCTGCCCAGCTAGGCCTCCCAAGTGCAGGGATTATAGGAATGAGCCACCACACCCAGCCATATTTAAATAGAACTCTTAAGTCTTTTAATTGAAATTTTTATTTTAGAGCCTTTTGAAAATTCTAACTAGAATGTTAACTGTACTCATTAGTTCCCTAATTCTTAAAGAATTTTAGCAGATCAGGAATTTGTGATATATATCTAATGATAGTAATTTAAAATTTAGTACATTTTAGAGGAAATAAGTATCAGTTCCATTTTCCTGTTGCTTTGGGAAGTATATGTATATCAGCTGTCATAGTAAAATTATCAACATACTTATGTCTAGCTTTATAGAACTGACAGACTTATGTGACTCACTGATGTGGGGAGGAGATGTACAGGGTCCGTCCTGGATAATGTATCTAAATATATATGTACAGATGGTCCCTGACCTACTGATACGGTTTGGCTCTGTGTCCCCACCCAAATTGCACCTTGAATTGTAATAATCCCCACATGTCAAGGGCAGGACCAGGTAGAGGTAATTGAATGATTGGGGCATTTTCCCAAATGCTGTTCTGGTGATAGTGAGTCTCATGAGATCTGATGGTTTCATAAGTGTCTGGCATTTCCCCTGCTTGCACTCATTCCCTCTCCTGCGTCTCTGTGAAGAGTTACCTTCTGCCATGATTGTAAGTTTCCTGAGGCCTCCCCAGCCATGCGGAACTTTGAATCAATTAAACCTCTTTTCTTTATAAACTATCCAGTCTTGGGTATTTCCTCATAGCAGCGCGAGAACTGACTAATATGGTAAATTGGTACCAGAAAGTGGGGTGATGCTGTAAAGATACCTGAAAATGTGGAAGTGACTTTGGAACTGGGTAACAGGAAGAGGTTGGAACAGTTGGGAGGGCTCACAAGAAGACAGGAAAATGTGGGAAAGTTGAGAACTTCTAGAGACTTGTTGAATGGCTTTGACTCAAATGCTGATAATGATATGGACAATGAACTCCAGGCTGAGGTGGTCTCAGATGGAGATGAGGAACGTGTTGGGAACTGGAGTAAAGATCACTCTTGCTCTGCTTTAGCAGAGAGACTGGTGGCTTTTTGCCCCTGCCCTAGAGATCTTTGGAACTCTGAACTTGAGAGAGATGATTTAGGGTATCTGGCAGAAGAAATTTCTAAGCAGCAAGGCATTTAGGAAGTGACAGAGCATAAAAGGAAAATTTGCAGCCCGATGATGCAGTAGAAAAGAAAAACCCATTTTCTAGGGAGAAATTGAAGCTGGCTGCCAAACGCTAATCACCAAGACAATGGGGGAAAACACCTCCAAGGCATACCAGAGACCTTCCTGGCAGCCCCTCTCATCATAGGACCAGAGGTCTAGGAGGGAAAAATGGTTTCCTGGGCTGGGTCCAGGGCCTCCCCTGCTGCGTGCAGCCTTGGGACTTGGTGCCCTGTGTCCCAGCTGCTCCAGTCTTGGCTAAAAGGGACCAAGGTATAGCTGAAGCTGTTGTTTCAGAGGGTGCAAGCCCCAAGTCTTGGCAGCTTCCACATGGTGTTGGGTCTGCGGATGTGCAGAAGACAAGAATTGAGGTTTGGGAAACTCTGCCTAGATTTCAGAAGACATGTGGAAATGCCTGGATGTCCAGGTAGAAGTCTGCTGCAGGGACGAAGACTTCATGGAGAACCTGTGCTAGGACTGTGTGGAAGGGACATGTGGGGTTGGATCCCCGACACTGAGTCCCCACTGGGGCACTGGCTGTGAGAAGAAGGCCACCATCCTCCAGACCCCAGAATGGTAGATCCACAGACAGCTTGCACCATGCACCTGGAAAAGCTGCAGACATTCAACACCAGCCTAAGGCGGGGTGTGTACCATACAAAACCATAGGGGCAGAGCTTTTTAAGGCTGTAGAAGCCCACCTCTTGCATTTGCGTGATCTGAATGTGAGACATGGAGTCAAAGAAGATTGTTTTGGAACTTGACTGCCCCTATTAGATTTTGGACTTGCATGGGGCCTGTAGCCCCTTTGTTTTAGCCAGTTTCTCCCATTTGGGATGGGTGTATTTAGCCAATGCCTGTCCCCCCATTGTATCTAGGAAGTAACTTAACTTGCTTTTGATTTTACAGGCTCCTAGGTGGAAGAGACTTGCGTTGTCTCAGATGAGACTTTGGACTTGGACTTTTGGGTTAATGCTGGAATGAGTTAAGACTTTGGGGGACGGGGACTGTTGGAAGGGCATGGTTGTGTTTTGAAATGTGAGGACATGAGATTTGAGAGAGGGGGTGGGCCAGAATGATATGGTTTGGCTCTGTGTCCCCTTGCAAATCTCACCTTGAATTCTAATAATCCCCATGTGTTAAGGGTGGAACCAGGTGGAGGTAATTGAATGATGGAGGCGGTTTCCCCTATGCTGTTCTTGTGATAGTGAGTTTCATGAGATCTGATGGTTTCTGGCATTTTCCCTGCTTGCATGCATTCTGTCCTGTGGCCCTGTGAAGAGGTGCCTTCTGCCATGATTGTAAATTTCTTGGGGCCTCCCCAGCCGTGTGGAACTGTGAGTCAATTAAACTTCTTTTCTTTATAAATCACCCAGTCTCTGGTATTTCTTCATAGCAGCGTGAGAATGGACTAACACACCTACAATAGTTCAACTTAGATTTTTTGACTTTAGAGTGGGTTTTTCATGGTATTTAAATGGATTTCCGACTTCAGATATTTTAGATTTACAGTGGACTTATTGGGACATACCTCCTAGTAAATTAAGAACTATCTGTGTATATATGTACACACATATGTAAACAGTTGAGCCTTGTTATTTGTGGATTCCATATTTGCAAATGTACCTACTCACCAAAATTTATTTGTAAGTCCAGATCAGTAGTACTTGTTGTACAGGTCATTCACAAACATGCACTGAGTAGCAGAAACATTTGAGTCTCCTGATAGAACACATTCTTAGCTGAGGTTGTACAAGGGAATGCTTGCCTTCTTTTTCCAGCACTCATACTGTAAGCAAGTATCTTTTTTTGCAGTCTGTTTATTGCCATGCATTTTTGTGCTTTTGTTGGTCATTTTGCTATTTAAACTAGCCCCCAAGCATAATGCTGAAGTGTTCTTTAGTGTTGGTAAGTGCGAGAAGGTTATAATGTGCTTTATAGAGAAAGCGCATGTTACATACGCTGTTGGCTATGAGTTCAGTGTTAATGAGTCAGCAGTCTGTATTAAATAAGGTGTCTTTAAACAGAAACACACATAAAATGAATTTATGTATTGATTGGTTCATGAAAACCTTGTGATTACAGGAACCTAACCCTGTATTTCTCCTAGGAGCAGTGGTTGAGTATTTGCTAATTCAGTTTTCACAGTGACTTTATAGAACATTACTACCACAGATAGCAAGAATTGATTGTACATATATGAATGAATGGGTTATAACATGTCTGATTCCCTCATTGAGTAAAATAAAATTCTTAACATACTCATTGATTATTTTAAAAACACGATAGTTTTGTGAGTTGTATAATACCCGAAGTTATTTTGAAGTGAAACTGTATTTGGGGTGCAGTTAAATGTATTGATTAATGCTAATGTGTCAAAGTTTGTAGTTTAAAAAAAACCCAAATTTATTGAATTAACCTTTTTTTTTTTTTTTTTTGAGACAGTCTTACTCTGTCGCCCAGGCTGGAGTGCAGTGGCGCGATCTCAGCTCACTGCAACCTCCGCCTCCCGGGTTCAAGCGATTCTCCTGCCTCAGCCTCCCAAGTAGCTGGGACTACAGTCGCATGCCACCACGCCCGGCTAATTTTTGTATTTTTAGTAGAGATGGGGTTTCACCATCTTGGCCAGGCTGGTCTCAAACTCCTGACCTCAGGTGATCCACCCGCCTCAGCTTCCCAAAGTGGTGGGATTATAGGCGTAAGGCACCGCGCCTGGCGATGTAACCATTTTTAAGTGTATAGTTCAGCAGTGTTAAGTACATTCACATTGTGCAACGTTTGTGGTTTTACTTAATAGGATTATGGATTTAAATAGTAGCTTGTTACTGAATTTAATAAAAGTATTTGGAATTATTAATTGCCCTTTAACTTATATAAGATTTCTAATGCAGTTTAGGTTATGTATTTTTCATAATTGCCTAATAGGGTGTCTTATTTAATAAATTATATATTTGAGCTTGCTTTGCACTCACATCCTCCCCACTTCTTTTTTAGTGCTTTTTTAGGACCAAAGGATATATTTCCTTACTCAGAAAATAAGGAAAAGTATGGCAAGCCAAATAAAAGAAAAGGTTTTAATGAAGGTTTATGGGAGATAGATAACAATCCAAAAGTGAAATTTTCAAGTCAACAGGTAAGTCATATTACATAAAATTTGGTATTACTTATTTAATCCTGGGGAATAATCACTATCCTAGCTGTAGGAAAATAAATACTAAAAGCCTTGGGAATTTCATACTAGCTTGTGTTCTTGTTTGTGAGGTTGAACCTTGGACATTTTATATCAAAATGAATTGACGAAATCATTATTTTGTGTAGTTAAACAGATCTCAAGAAACTGGGAACTATTCAGTTATTTAACTCCTGATAGAGGATTTAATACATCATTGAATTTAAAGCTGTATGTACTGTTCTAAATTTAGGTTTTGCAACGTACGTGGTGTGTGCCTAAGTTTTCTTATTCTCTTTAATTAATTAAAAAAAATTTTTTTTTTTTTTGAGGTGGAGTTTCGCTCTTGTTGTCCAGGCTGGAGTGCAATGGTGCAATCTTGGCTCACTGCAACTTATGCCTCCTGGGTTCAAGTGATTGTCCTGCCTCAGCCTCCCAAGTAGCTGGGTTACAGGTGCCCGCCACCATGCCTGGCTAACTTGTTGTATTTTTACTAGAGACAGGGTTTTGTCATGTTGGCCAGACTGCTCTCAAACTCCTGACTTCAGGTGATCCACCCGCCTCAGCCTCCCAAAGTGCTGGGATTACAGATGTGAGCCACTGCGCCCAGCCTTTAATTTCTAAATCCATTGAATTGTATTAGAATATGAACCTCATGAGTTAAATTAGTATGTGACAAATGTACTTATAGCACTATGCAAATTATATTTATTGGTGTCAGCAGCCACCTTATACCTTCTTTTCTGTGGGTTTTCCCATGGGTCCAGAGCTTTTATTAATTTATTTGTGATACTAAATTTTCATGGAGTGGTTTGCCTTTATCCAATTTGTATTGTTTTTATCCTACAGAAAACACTGGTTCTCTTACTTCTCCTTTGTGTTGGTATTGATGTGATTTACAAAAAAATTTTTATATTTTTTTTGAGAGGAGTCTCGCTCTGTCGCCCAGGCTGGAGCGCAGTGGCGCCATCTTGGCTCACTGTAAGCTCCGCCTCCTGGATTCACACCATTCTCCTGCCTCAGCCTTCCTAGTAGCTGGGACTACAGGCACCCGCCACCACGCCCGCCTAATTTTTTGTATTTTTAGTAGAGACAGGGTTTCACCGTGTTAGCCAGGATGGTCTCGATCTCCTGACCTTGTGATCCGCCTGCCTCGGCCTCCCAAAGTGTTGGGATTACAGGCCTGAGCCACTGTGCCCAGCCTAATGTTTTGTATTTTTAGTAGAGGCGGGGTTTCACCTTGTTAGCCAGGATGGTCTCGATCTCCTGACCTTGTAATCTGCCCACCTCGGCTTCCCAAAGTGCTGGGATTATAGGCTTAGAAAAATTTTTTATATTGTCGATTGCACTCTTGAATTGTTGCGTATATTCCCAAATGAATGTTCCAGAACTCTTACAATTTAAAATAAACAGATGGCTTTATAATAGGATCAGAGAGCTATGAGAGGAGGTCTTTATGAAGATAATTGGGACAGTTTCTCATTCATCAATAAACGTCCTCTGTTTGAGACCTGAGGTCCAAAAACTGGGAAGAGCACGAGTAAACCTAAAGAAGGGAGGTAGCAACAAAGTGGAAATTCTGCAGCTTTTTACTCTTTTTTTTTTTTTTGAGACGGAGTCTCACTCTGTCGCCCGGGCTGGAGTGCAGTGGCGCGATCTTGGCTCACTGAAGCCTCTGCCCCCCAGGTCAAGCAATTCTCCTGCCTCAGCCTCCCGAGTAGCTGGGATTACGTGTGCCTGCCACCGTGCCTGGGTAATTTTTGTATTTTTAGTAGAGACAGGGTTTCACCATCTTGGCCAGGCCAGTCTTGAACTCCTGACCTTATGATCCGCCCACCTCAGCCTCCCAAAGTGCTGGGATTACAGGCATGAGTCACTGTGCCTGGCCTAGCTTTTTACTCTTAAACTGATAAATTTCATTTCTTCACATGTGCCATGCTTTTTCTTACCTAGGAGAACTTTTTAGATACTGTTCTATCTGGAACATATAAATCTTTCATTGATGCTGCAAGGCCACATTAAATGATCATAAGTGACTTCATTACTTCCCAGTACTTACTTGTTAATGGTTTCATTGAACCATATCATAATTGTTTCTGTACTTGTCTATACCTGCTACAGAATATTATGTTGCCTCTGTGAACAAAGGTTTATGTCCTGTGTGCTCAGCATGTACATGTGTGAGAAGAATAGCTAATCACTAAATATTTGTTGAATGGCTACATGGTTTCTAATCATTATTGCCTTGACTGTGTAATGGGAAGACATCTGTCTAAAGAGACAGAATTGATTGTTTTCTGAAACTTAACGTCTTGTAATTTCTTTTTTGTTGTTGTTTTTTTGGAGACAGAGTCTTGCTCTGTCGCCCAGGTTGGAGTGCAGTGGTGCAGTTTTGATCTTGGCTCGCTGCAACCTCTGCCTCCTGGGTTTAAGCTATACTCGTGCCTCAGCCTCCCGAGTAGCTGGGATTACAGGCGCGTGCCACCATGCCTGGCTAATTTTTGTATTTTTGGTAGAGATGGGGTTTCACCATATTGGCCAGGCTGGTCTTGAATGCCTGACCTCAAGCGATCTGCCTGCCTCAACCTCCCAAAGTGCTGGGATTACAGGTGTGAGCCACAGTGCCCAACTACGTTTTGTAATTTCTCTTGGATCATTTGTCCTGTGATTGCACCTTTATGGTCTTTTTCATCCTCCAAATTGTCAAGCCTTGTCACCATATAGTCTTGGAGTTTTTTTTTATTTTTATTTTTTGAGACTGCGTTGCCCAGGGATACAGTGGTGCAATCATGGTTCACTACAGCCTTGACCTCCTGGGCTCAGGCTGAGGAGGGAGGATGCCTTGAGCCCAGGAATTGAGGCTTCAATGAACCATAATTGCACCACTGCCTCCAGCCTGGATGATAGAGTGAGACCCTGTCTCTTAAAAAAAATAAAAATAAAAATAAAGAATTGTATATATTATTGGGGTAAAAACTTATTTTGTGAAATTAATAGAGTTGATTGCACACAGGCAGCAACTAAACAATCAAATGCATCATCTGATGTTGAAGTTGAAGAAAAGGAAACTAGTGTTTCAAAGGAAGATACCGACCATGAAGAAAAAGCCAGCAATGAGGTGTGTTCTATTTCTCTTAACATTTTAAACCCATTTTGTTTCAAGGAAGAAATAATGAAATGAGTTGGCCATGATTAATTAGTAAGTAATTTTTAAAGTACTTGAAAAGTGAATTAGAAAATATTTAAGGCTTATTTCCTTGTGTAAATATGAAATGCAGTATTGTTAAACAATTTATGCATCTTTAAGATGCATACATGTTATTATTTGAAGTTATTTTTTTTTTTTTTTTTTTTTTTTAATTTATGAAGTATTTATTGATCATTCTTGGGTGTTTCTCGGAGAGGGGGATATGGGAGGGTCATAGGATAATAGTGGAGAGAAGGTCAGGAGATAAACACATGAACAAAGGTCTCTCGTTTTCCTAGGCAGAGGACCCTGCGGCCTTCTGCAGTGTTTGTGCCCCTGGGTACTTGAGATTAGGGAGTGGTGATGACTCTTAAAGAGCATGCTGCCTTCAAGCATCTGTTTAACAAAGCACATCTTGCACCGCCCTTAATCCATTTAACCCTGAGTTGACACAGCATATGTTTCAGAGAGCATGGGGCTGGGGGAAAGGCCATAGATCAACAGCATCTCAAGGCAGAAGAATTTCTCCTAGTCAGAACAAAATGGAGTCTCCTATGCCCACCCCTTTCTACACAGACACAGCAACAATCTGATCTCTCCTTCCTTTCCCCACACTTCCCCCCCCCCCTTCCTTTCAACAAAACCGCCATCGTCCTCATGGCCCGCTCCCGATGGTCGCTGTCTCTTCGGAGCTGTTGGGTACACCTCCCAGACAGGGCAGCCGGGCAGAGGCGCTCCTCACCTCCCAGACAGGGCGGCCGGGCAGAGGCGCTCCTCGCTTCCCAGACGGGGCCGCCCGGGCAGAGGCGCTCCTCGCTTCCCAGACGGGGCCGCCCGGGCAGAGGCGCTCCTCACTTCCCAGATGGGCCGCCCAGGCAGAGGCGCTCCTCACTTCCTCCCAGACCGGGTGGCAGCCGGGCAGAGGCGCTCCTCACCTCCCAGACGGGGCGGCCGGGCAGAGGCGCTCCTCACTTCCCAGACGGCGCGGCCGAGCAGAGGCGCTCCTCACTTCCCAGAGGGGGCGGCCGGGCAGAGGCGCTCCTCACTTCCCAGACCGGGCGGCCGGGCAGAGGCGCTCCTCACTTCCCAGAGGGGGCGGCCGGGCAGAGGCGCTCCTCACTTCCCAGACCGGGCGGCCGGGCAGAGGCGCTCCTCACTTCCCAGACGGGGCGGCCGGGCAGAGACGCTCCTCACTTCCTCCCAGACCGGGTGGCGGCCAGGCAGAGGCGCTCCTCACCTCCCAGACAGGGCGGCCGGGCAGAGGCGCTCCTCAATTCCCAGACTGGGCGGCCGGGCAGAGGCGCTCCTCACTTCCCAGACGGTGTGGCGGCTGGGCAGAGGCGCTCCTCCCTTCCCAGATTGGGCAGCCAGGCAGAGGCGCTCCTCACTTCCTCCCAGACGGGGTGGCGGCCAGGCAGAGGCGCTCCTCACTTCCCAGAGGGGGCGGCCGGGCAGAGGTGCTCCTCACTTCCTCCCAGACGGGGTGGCGGCCGGGCAGAGGCACTCCTCACCTCCCAGACAGGGCGGCCGGGCAGAGGTGCTCCTCATCTCCCAGACGGGGCAGCCGGGCAGAGGTGCTCCTCACTTCCTCCCAGACGGGGTGACGGCCGGGCAGAGGCACTCCTCACCTCCCAGACGGGGCGGCCGGGCAGAGGCGCTCCTCACCTCCCAGACGGAGTGGCCGGGCAGAGGCGCTCCTCACTTCCCATATGGGGTGGCGGCCGGGCAGAGGCGCTCCTCACTTCCCAGATGGGGCAGCCGGGCAGAGGCGCTCCTCACTTCCTCCCAGACGGGGTGGTGGCCAGGCAGAGGCGCTCCTCACCTCCCAGACGGGGCGGCCGGGCAGAGGTGCTCCTCATCTCCCAGATGGGGCAGCCGGGCATAGGTGCTCCTCACTTCCTCCCAGACAGGGTGGCAGCCGGGCAAAGGCACTCCTCACCTCCCAGACGGGGCAGCCGGGCAGAGGCGCTCCTCACTTCCTCCCAGACGGGGTGACGGCCAGGCAGAGACGCTCCTCACTTCCCAGACGGGGTGGCCGGGCAGAGGCGCTCCTCACTTCCCAGACGGGGTGGCCAGGCAGAGGCACTCCTCACCTCCCAGACGGGGCGGCCGGGCAGAGGCGCTCCTCACTTCCCATACTGGGTGGCAGCCGGGCAGAGGCGCTCCTCACTTCCTCCCAGACGGGGTGGCGGCCGGGCAGAGGCGCTCCTCACTTCCCAGACGGGGCGGCCGGGCAGAGGTGCTCCTCACTTCCTCCCAGACGGGGTGGCGGCCGGGCAGAGGCGCTCCTCACCTCCCAGACGGGGTGGCCGGGCAGAGGCTCTCCTCCCTTCCCAGACGGAGTGGCCAGGCAGAGGCGCTCCTCACCTCCCAGAGTGGGCGGCCAGGCAGAGGCGCTCCTCACTTCCCAGAGTGGGCGGCCGGGCAGAGGCGCTTCTCATTTCCCATAGTGGGTGGCAGCCGGGTAGAGGCGCTCCTCATTTCCCAGATGGGGCAGCTGGGCAGAGGTGCTCCTCACTTCCTCCCAGACGGGGTGGCGGCCAGGCAGAGGCGCTCCTCACCTCCCAGACGGGGCGGCCGGGCAGAGGCACTCCTCACCTCCCAGACGGGGCGGCTGGGCAGAGGCACTCCTCACCTCCCAGAAGGGGCGGCTGGGCAGAGGCGCTCCTCACTTCCCATATGGGGTGGCAGCCGGGCAGAGGCGCTCCTCACTTCCCATATGGGGTGGCAGCCGGGCAGAGGCGCTCCTCACTTCCCAGACGGGGTGGCGGCCAGGCAGAGGCGCTCCTCACTTCCCAGATGGGGCAGCCGGGCAGAGGCGCTCCTCACTTCCTCCCAGACGGGGTGGCGGCCAGGCAGAGGCGCTCCTCACCTCCCAGAGGGGGCGGCCGGGCAGAGGTGCTCCTCATCTCCCAGACGGGGCAGCCGGGCAGAGGCGCTCCTCACTTCCTCCCAGACGGGGTGGCAGCCGGGCAGAGGCGCTCCTCACTTCCCAGATAGGGCGGCCGGGCAGAGGGGCTCCTCACATCCCAGACGATGGGCGGCCAGGCAGAGATGCTCCTCACTTCCTAGACGGGGTGGCGGCGGGGCAGAGGCTGTAATCTTAGCACTTTAAGAGGCCAAGGCAGGAGGCTGGTAGGTGGAGGCTGCAGCGAGCCGAGATCACACCACTGCACTCCAGCCTGAGCAGCATGGAGCAATGAGTTAGCGAGACTCCGTCTGCAACCCCAGCACCTCGGGAGGCCGAGGCAGGCAGATCACTCGAGGCCAGGAGCTGGAGACCAGCCCGGTCAACACGGTGAAACCCCGTCTCCACCAAAAACACAAAAACCATTCAGGCGTGGTGGCGCGCGCCTGCAATCCCAGGCACTCGGCAGGCCGAGGCAGGAGAGTCACAGGAGCCCGAGGCAGGGAGGTTGCAGCGAGCCGAGATCATGGCAGTACAGTCCAGCCTCGATAACAGCGGGAGACCGAAAAAAGGAGGAGAGGGAGACCGAAGAAGGGAGAGGGAGAGGGAGACCGAAGAAGAGAAAGGAGGGAGAGGGGGAGGGGGAGGGGGAGGGGGAGGGGGAGGGGAAGTTATTTTTATACGTAAAACATGAAGTCCAACTATAGGGTGCGGTAGTGTTAAGGATTTTTTTTAAAGAGAAGTGTTGTGGGATGGATGTACTGGAAAAAGCATTAGACTAAATTTTTTAAAACCTAGGTCGATGTCCAACTGTATATGATCGGTGTGTAAAGATTACTCATTTAGCCCTTCCAGGCCTAATGAAATGGTTATTAGATGATCTTCAATGTCCCAGCCACCCTTTAAAATTCACAATTCAAATTTATCCACCCCTAAAATTCAGAATTCTAGTGTAGAGAAAGTAGTTTTATAAATTTAAATAGACGGACTTCCTGGCGTACTAGCAAGCATGACTTATATTTGATCTGACAGTGGAAATGCATTTTTCTCACTTTATAATGAGACACAATGTTTTTAATTTCAGAACTCTACAGAGCAAAACAAATTTCCCCAATGCTTTCAGTTAAACGTGCTTGTAACTTTTAGTTTAAGAAGGTTTCTTTCATTCCTGGGATAATTTATTCAGTATTCAGTTTTTTTTTTTCTTCTTTAGGATGTGACTAAAGCAGTGGACATAACTACTCCAAAAGCTGCCAGAAGAGGGAGAAAGAGAAAGGTAATTTCACTGACTTACCAACCACAGGGATCTGAAAAGAATTTTTATTTTAGTTGGGTTGAGGGAGAGTAGATATAATGAAACTTTAAATTTCAGCTTTTATTCTAAACCCTTTAATTTTTTATGGGTTATGTTTTACTTGGCAAAACTACCTGTTTCTTTCTTAGTGATATAGCACCCTTCAAATAACTTGAGTGGTAAAGGAAATAAAATGCACCGGTTTTCATTCATTTTAATGACTGCTTCAGTTTTCTTTAAAATGGGTAGAAATATATACTCCAGGTTTGTGGAGGATTAAATGATTTAACATATGTAAAATGTTTATGCTAAATCCTGATACCTAAACACTAGTAAGTGCTGTATAAGTGTTGTCCATTATGTTGTTGTTATTGTTACTTCACAACATTGTTGTGAGAAATGAGTGTGAGTGACAGTGCAAGGTTAGGTACATAGTAGGCTTTTAATTAATATGAAATTTTCCTTCCATATACGAAGTTTTGTTCACACCCTTTTCTGACCTATTTATGTCTCAAATTATTATATACCAAAGATGCAAAGAAAACCAAAAGTTCAGTATCTCATGAGGAGGTAAACTATGAAAATAAATAATTACAGTGGCTTATTTGTTGTGCAGTATGGGTTGGAGGTGGTGTGATAACAAGATTTTAAAATACAGGCAGAATTTTGTCAGGCAGATGAAGGAGCAGGGAAGGACACATGAAGCCATTTGAATAGCATCTACAGGCACATAGAGGAAATTCTGTTTCAAGCATCTTGAGTATTGTATTTCATTATTAACACACCATGAAGTTTGAGGGAAATGGGTACCAAAAAAACCTGATGTTGTCCTAAAGACCTTGGAATTCACAGAAGTGATGGGAAATGATTGAATTATTTTAAATTTTAGATACCTCCTTTAAAAAAATTTTTTTAAGAGATGGGGTCTCATGTTGTCACATAGGCTAGAGTAGTGCACTGGTGCAATCATGTCTCACTGCAACCTCAAACTTGTGGGCTCAAGGGATTTTCCCATCTTACCCTCCCTAATAGCTGGGACTGTAGAAGTGCGCCACCACACCTGGCTAATTTTTTTTTTTTTTGAGACGGATCTCGCTTTGTCGTCCAGGTTGGAGTGAAGTGGTGCGATCTTGACTCACTGCAACTTCCACCTCCTGAGTTCTAACAATTCTCCTGCCTCGGCCTCCCAAGTAGCTGGGATTACAGGCATGCACCACCATGCCCAGCTAAGTTTTGTATTTTTGTGTTTTTTTGTTTTGTTTTTGTTTTTGTTTTTGTTTTTTTTTGAGACGGATCCTCACACTGTTGCCCCAGCTGAAGTGCAGTGGCGCCATCTCGGCTCACTGCAGCCTTCACCTCCTAGGTTCACGTGATTCTCCTGCCTCAGCCTCCCGATTAGCTGGGATTACGGGTGCACACCACCATGGACGCCTAATTTTTTTGTATTTTTAGTAGAGATGAGGTTTTACCATGTTGGCTAGGCTGGTCTTGAACTCCTGGCCTCAAGTGATCCACCTGCCTCAGCCTCCCAAAGTGCTGGCGTGAGCCACCATGCCTAGCTAATTTTTGTATTTTTAGTAGAGACGGGCTTTCACCATGTTGGCCAGGCTTATCTCGAACTCCTGACCTCAGGTGATGTGCCCATCTCAGCCTCCTGAAGCTCTGGGATTACAGGTGTGAGCCACCGGGCCTGGCCTTTTTTTTTTTTTTTTTTTTTTTTTTTTTTTTTTTTTTTGATAGACATGGGGTTTTGCTATGTTGCCTAGGCTGATCTCAAACTCCCAGCCTCTAGTGATCCTCCCAAAGCACTAGGATTGCAGATGTGAGCCTCTGTGCACAAATTGATGCCTCTTTTTTTCTTTTTTTTTTTTTTTTTAATATAAATTTGGTGTTTGTTTTTTTTTTTTGGACACAGAGTTTCATTCTGTCACCCAGACTGGAGTGCAGTGGCATGATCTTAGCTCACTGCAACCTCCACCTCCGGGGTTCAAGTGATTCTGCTGCCTCACTCAGCCTCTGGAGTAGCTGGGATTACAGACGTGCACCACCAGGCCTGGCTAATTTTTGTATTTTTAGTAGAGATGGGGTTTCACCATGGTGGCCAGGCTGGTCTCAAACTCCTGGCCTCAAGTGATCTGCTCACCTCTGCCTCCCAAAGTGCTGGGATTACAGGCATCCGCCACCATACCCAGCTAATTTTTTGTATATTTAGTAAAGATGGGATTTCACTTTGTTGGTCAGCCAGGTCTTGAACTCCTGACCTTGTGATTCGCCTTCCTTGGCCTCCCAAAGAATGCATCATTTTTTTAAAGCAGTGTAAACGATGGGGATTGGATTGGGGCAGTGAGACCAGTTCACTGTAAAATTCATTCAGAATTTTAGTACTAACTTTACTGGACTTGGCATGGATTTGAGTAGTCAGTAAAGAAGACAAGGTCTTTATTTCCATTGAACTTACATTTATTTTGAGACAAAAAATAAATATTTAAAATAAGAGGGTTTAAATGGAGAGTTAATTAGTTGGCAACAGACTAGGCTACAAAAGGCCTTTCTAAGGAGTTGGCATGAGACTGGAAGGACAAGGATCTTATAGCAGATTTTTTAAGTGGTGTAGACGAGATGGGATTTAAGAGCACTTTAAGAGGTTAAGTTGATGGTTGATGAGAAGTGGATGGTGAAGGGGGTGGGGGAGGGACCCAGAATCTAAGGTGGCTCCAAGGTCTTTACTTGAATAACTAGTTATTGGCAGTGCAGAGGATGTTGGTTTGGAATCACAGCCATGAGTAAGGGGAAGGTGAAGCACCTGTGGGAATTAGAGTGAAGAGATATATATATTGTTCTGGCACCAAAGAGGGAGAAGATGTAAGTTACAGATGCAGTCTCTGGCATGAAGATAGGATAATAGATGAGGTCAAAAGGAGAACTGTTGATTGAGAGGATGCAGAAACCAGAATCCTGAAGGAGTATAATGGAGAGGGGGGAAGGTTGCCCTGTGAAATTATGGCTGAGAATGAACTGTCAAGAGAAAATCTAAGAGGATATCAAGCTAAACAAGGGAAGGGAGAATGTCCAGAATGAAGAAGTGGTCAGTAATGTCCTGATTTAGAGAGGGTCCCAGTAAGATACTTGCCAAATAGGCTGCTCTAGGATACTTTCAGGTGAACTCCATTTAGTTGAATGGTAAGGACAGAAACTAGATTAAGGGGTTAGAGAATAAATGTTTAATGGTAAAGTTACACTGTGCTTTTTAAATCTTTGAAGGAAAGGAGAATGTGGCAACATAATAGGGATTTTCATGGCTAAGGGAAAGTGTTAAAATGACAAAAGACAGTAAATGCCTAAACACTTTTTCTTTGCAAAATTAGGAAAGATCAAAGATGTGGAGTCAGTTTAAATTATTTTATGTAAATATGTGTTGGATGAGAGAATGGAGGGGACATTTGAAGGAACTGACTTAACAAGGAGGAGGTGGATGTTTCAGTCTCTTAACACTGAAGGGGAGGGATGGAGGAGGCTCTGAAAATTTTTTGGGACACTAGGAAATTAAGGGAATTCCTTTCTACAGCCCTTACTCCCTTCTGCCCCATCCACATCAAAGCAAGACTTTGGATGTGGTACAAGTCAGGAAGAATAGATTGAGTGTTTATGCAGCTATTGATGGGAGGAGGAGGCCTGATCAGATAGGGTGAAGTGACTTTGAGATCTCAACTGAGATTGCATAAAATGAATGCATGTTTGTACATTTTCTTTTTCCCAGCAGGCTTCAGCAGCTGGGAATAATAGAACAGAGAAGGTAGAATTGTATGGTAACCTCTCTCTTGAGGATTTGTGGGACAGATACAGCAAAACAAGGATGTGGAGGACTTATGAATGCGTTTGAATAGTAATCCCATGAGGTTTTTGTGTGTGTGTGAGGTGGCGTGTTTTTAGTTAAGATCAAGGAAGCTGGTAGAGCTAGAAAGGGGTAAAAAATGAAGAGAAAATGAGGGTTAGATGTCTTAGAGCAAGTAAAATATGGAAGAAACAAATGTGTAGTCAGTAGTTTAAAATATTAGCATTTAAGATGTTTAAATATTTAAGCATATCCTAAGAGTGGAAAAAAAAAGTTTTAAATATATATATTTCATATAACTTCATTGGTCCTTTCTTTAGATAAAATATTTCTTATTCTTTGATTTTATTTTCATGAGGAATGGTTCTGACTTGCATGATTTTGCTGTAATAGTCATGAACACACGTGCATAGTAGGGCTGATCTCTTAGTGTTAATATAGTTTTAATTATTATTGATGAACTTGTTACACTTATTGGTACCTCCTTAAAAACCATCTCTTCTACCTATAATTATTTGTTTTTTTTTTTTTTTGAGACGGGGTCTTGCTCTGTTGCCCAGGCTGGAGTGTGGTAGCAGGATGTCAGCTTACTGCAATCTCTGCCTCCTGGGTTCAAGTGATTCTCCTGCCTTGGCCTCTTGAGTAGCTGGGATTACAGGTGCCTGACTTATTTTTGTATTTTTAATAGAGATGGGGTTTCACCATGTTGGCCAGGCTGGTCTTGAACTCCTGACCTCGTGATCTGCTAGCCCCAGCCTCCCAAAGCACTGAGTGGGATTACAGGCATGGGCCACTGCACCCAGCTCTACCTATAATTCTTATTCAGTGTTTTATTTCCTAAAGCAGAAAGTGTAAGTGGAGAGAGTCTTCTTTGCAGCAAAGAATTAATCAGTTGTAACTGAATTTTAGACAAATTATGCCCTCTTAACTCCTCAGTAGGAAAAGAGCTCTCAGTCTTGAGTTCTTAAGCTTTGTTACCTGGGGAGCTTTATAAAAACACAGAATCCTGGTTCCCTGACACAGAGCTATTGAATCAGGATTGGGGCAGGGCAATTTTGTAAGTTCTTAAAATTCTAGAAATAAAACATGAGCTAATAATGTTCAGGGAGGAATTTTCAGTGTTCTCTGAGAACAACTCAAGGGTTACCTTAGATGAGTTTTAATAATACTTTTAATATGCTTCATTATGTTTTAGTTATTAAAAGAAATGTTTAAAAAACTAATAAAGAAATGGATCCATTCGTAGAAGTGGAATTGCCATATAAAGGTTTTTTTTTGTTTGTTTTGTTTTTTGAGACAGTCTTGCTCTGTCGCCCAGGCTGGAATGCAGTGGCATGAATTTCGGTTCACTGCAACCTCTGCCACCTGAGTTCCAGCAATTCTCCTGCCTCAGTCTCCTATGTAGCTGGGATTACAGGTGTGCGCCACAAACCTGGCTAATTTTTTGTGTTTTTAGTAGAGAAAGGGTTTCATCATGTTGGCCAGGCTGGTCTCGAACTTCTAACCTCAAGTGATCCACTCATCTTGGCCTCCCAAAATGCTGGGATTGAGAGTGGGTGAATGTGGGTGTTGAGAGTGAGCCACTGTGTCCAGCCCTATATAGAGATTTGCACATTCTGTATTGCCAATACTCATTCATAATTATGTGCTTTCATAAAGTATCAGTTTATTGATACCAGCTTATTGATCATTGGTAGTCAATGTATGAATGATTCTCCACATGCTTACCAACACTGGGCATTATGTTTACAAATCATTGATGAAAAGGCAATTTTTAATTTTTTTAATCAATGAGATTGGATTATGCATGTTTTTGAATGCCTTCTTGTTTTTATCTTTAGTGATACAGTTAATGCTGAATTATAAATAGTTGGGGGAGATGGGGAAGGAGCCCATCTCCTCCTTTGGTCTTTCTCTTTCCTCCTTTTGCAGTTATGATCAGTACCAACTGCTGCCTCATGTTTACATTTTGTTTCTAATTTGTGTTCTTAACCTTTGTTCCGTGCTAATGCTTAAATCAATAATACTGATTCTCATTTGGGGCCATTCTCTCCAGGAGAGTCATATCAGCAATTATCAAAGGGCATTAGACTTTGCAAATGGTTAGGGGATTCCTTACTCTCTGTTGTAGTAAATCCCTTCTTACGGGAAAGAAGAATAACTCCTAAAGGAGAACTGTTAGCTAACAGTCTCAGTTTAGAAATAAAATGTGTCTGTATGAAGGAAGAATTAGAAATAGCACTGTGTTAGTTGCAGTGTAATCACATACTTTGTTTTCCATATTGTATCAAGAATGTTAGCTTTATTTTTACAAATGACTTCATTTCTAAGAAGTTATTATTATTTTTTTAAGAATTGTTCACTAGAGTTATAAACTAAGTTTGAAGATGTTACTCTTGAGTTGATTGTTGAAAAAACAAAGATCATATAGAGGTTATATCTACACTTGAACTCAGCGTTACCATAGACTGGCATATTTTTGCCATTGAATTAAACTTTGAGTGCCTACTATTTGCTAAATAAGTTAATTAAATTTTTGTAATTCAGGCAGAAAAACAAGTAGAAACTGAGGAGGCAGGAGTAGTGACAACAGCAACAGCATCTGTTAATCTAAAAGTGAGTCCTAAAAGAGGACGACCTGCAGGTAGGATTACTGATGTTTAAATATCTGTTTGGCTTGTGATTAATATTCCAGTCCATTTAAAGTGTTGCTGCCTCAAGTATTTTGGAATGAAGCAAATAGGCAATTGATTATGTGTAACATACAGATTTCAAAAGAGATAAACATGATTTGTGCTCTGTTTCAAAGTATTTAAATTTGAAATAAACTTTGCTTTATCTCTGTTATGTTTTTCCTAAATAGTGGTAAGAGAGGCTGTGGTGAGGTTAAAATTATCATGAATAATGGGTTTATTTTACCTTTCGCTTAAGAGTCATAAGAGTTCAAAATGGAGTTATAATCAGAGAATGAGAAATAGCATTTGATTAAAGTCATTAATAAATTTTTGCATTCTTTATTGATAGGGATTTTGATTTTTACAGTTTGCAGCTCTCTTCAGCATTGCCTATTAAAAGTATTTTCTTAATTTGGCAAATTGGAAATATTTTGGAAAGATCTTCGTAAAACAAAACCAAAATTGAGTGAATTTTTTTTCTACTTTTTAATAGGATTGTTACTGAAAATGGGGGGTAAGATGATTAATACCCAGAAAAGAAAAAAGATTTTTATTTACATAGTTTGGAGTTTAATATTGCAGTGGATAAAATTAATAGTGCTAGGGAAACTCAGTGAATTTTGATATGAACTTCCAAAGATATGTAACTGCATAAGTAATATACTATGTATATGAATATTAAATATAAGTGCTGTTTCCTATTCCGAAGTTGAATTTTGTGACATTACTGTTGAAGCGATAGTGAAAAATGTTTTAAGCCCTCTCAGTCATAGTAAGGACAAATTGAGGGTTAAACTCTGTTGACCTCTTTATAAACTTTTTTGTTGCTCATTTTAACCATGGTGGGGGAAGTAGTATTTTTTAAATTTAGCAATAATTGTATCTGTAATAAGCTACTAATATTCTTAAATGGTATGTATCATTTCTGATATTTATATCTGAGATTTGTATCTTAAATAGAAACTAGTAGTTACTGATTTTTTTTCCATGTGTATATTAGCTACAGAAGTCAAGATTCCAAAACCAAGAGGCAGACCCAAAATGGTAAAACAGCCCTGTCCTTCAGAGAGTGACATGTGAGTTTATTTTTAATGTATAATTAGTTATGCAATAAATGAGACATTTGACTTTAAACAAGCACATATCTCTGCGTTTTTATCAGTTTTCTCTTACAGGATGTTTGTTATTATTTTGATATTTCTTAAAATTACAGGAAATACTGGAAAAATTTTGTAAAGTAAAAATTGGTAAGGAATGGCTATATATCATTTCATTAATTAAGACTCCAGTATATCAATTTATGTAGATACTTAGATAATACAACATAAAATATATAATAGAGAAATTGGGCAAGATGGTATGTTTCAGGAATTTTAGAATATATTTGAAGTAATGTCACAAATTTTTTTTTTTTTTTTAAGATGGGGTTTCACTCTGTCGCCCAGGCTGGAGTGCAGTGGTGCAATCGCACACTGTAACCTCAAACTCCTGGGCTCAAGGAGCCTCTTCCCACTTTAGCCTCCCAAGTAGCTGGGACCACAGGTATGTGCCACCACACCTGGCTAACTTTTTTTGATGAGACTGGTCTCATCTTTCCCAGGCTGGTCTCAAACTCCTGGGCTCAAACGATTCTCCCACCTCATCCTTCCATAGTGCTGGGTTTATAGGTGTGAGCCACTGTGCCTAGCCTACAAATCTTTATCTCCTCCAGAATAGGTGCTTTATTTAAAAATAGGGCTAAAATAATTTTTGTATTTATTTTTAAAGCATTTCAGAATAACTATTCAGTTATCCGGGAAATTGTGAGTGTTTTTTGGTTTTTTGCATTTTTTCCTTGCTGCCTTTTCTACTTGGATCCTTTTTACTTTGGCTTTTTTGGGGAATCTTTGCCAGAAGGAATAGAGAGTATGTTTAGACAAAGGGGGAGAAAAACTTTTTATGGCTATTATGTTTGAAGATTTGAAAGGCTTAAGTGGGGTATGTCTATTAAGCATAGATTTACATTGTTTTGAATGAACTGATTATAGAAAATTCTAATTGTAGAACACTATTAGAGAATTGGTTTCAACCAAAATATGTTTAAAGAGTTTTACTGCCCATCTGTATTTACTTTCAGAAATAGTGGCACATAACAATATATTATATACTTGAAAATTACTAAGAGAGTAGACTTTAAGGGTTCTCACCACAAAATAGAAATATGTGTGTGAGGTGGTATGTTAAATAGCTTGATTTAGCCATTCCACAATGTATACATACATCAAAACATTGTGTTGCACACCATAAACACATAGAATTTTTACCTGTCAATTTTTAAAAACAGTGGCAGAAAAATACAACATACTTTAACTATTATAGTGAAGTTAAGAAATTGGATACTTAACAGGTGAGTTGGCAGTCATTATTCCCTAGGAAATCTGAAATTCTGCTGGGAAAATACTGGGAGATCCCTCTATTTTGGATATAATTAGTGTTCCCTAATTAGGTCCCAGTTTTCCCCCCGGAGTAGGCTTCCCACTCCGTTTGTCTTCATGGCTTTTGGCTGATTCCTCTGGAACTTCTCTACTTTTTCAGTATCATCCTTTGTTGCATCTGAAAAGGTCATTGGAAAATACTGCCCTCCTTATCAGCTGAGCAGCTTTCTCAGCCTGCTTTCGGACCATAGTGATCTGAGGGCCCAGTGTTCCTTTTTAGGAACTTATCCTTATCTCACTTACTTTCTCTTGATGGAGTCTGGTGTCACTTTTGGTAATGTAATACTTTTGTATGTATGTTTAATTCTGGTCAGCTTCCTATGCAATTATTGGTAAGACTTTTCTCAGACATGCTCATCTTTTTATATTTAATAACAGATACTTTGAGTTTATAGGTTTTTGTGAGAAACCATCCCGCAGGAATCATTTGTCTATCTGAAGGATTAACGAAGTCCAATTTTAATTCTTAAGGATTGCAGCTATACCCTTTATTGGGTCTTTGACCCAGGCTGTCACCCAATTTGAAAGTCCTACATCCTTACTTGAAAATAGGCTAATCTTTTTTGAACACATCTCTTTCTTGAACACTATCAAATTTATCTTGATAGTCATTTCACGCTACCAGTATTCTATTTTGAAACTTCTTCACCCAAAGCCACAAGTTCATCGAATATATTTTCTTATTTCTGTTACGGTCCAACAGTTTTACCCATTGTATAATAACGTATTAGGGTTTCCAGTCTCCCAGCCCTAAAGCAAGTGACTACATGTTTTAGGTTTTTGGTCCTGGTGTCAGTTTCTCTATTAGTGAGCTTTTTCCTGAGGCAATGGACAACCATAAAATCGCAGTAGCCTTTACAGCGTTTATTTCTTATTCATGCTGTACGTAGGCTGAGTGTGAGCTGTAACTACTCTTGGCTTTGTATCTGGGCACACACTCAGTGGAGTGCAGAACTGTATAAGCTCTTTTTAAACTTCTGCTCTTCACCGTTAGAACACCTTGTATCTCTTAGCGTCTGCTGCTTTGCCACGGGTACTGATGTGACACTATTTTTGACAGTAAAATACAGCCCAGAAGAGCTAAAAACCAACTCATAATCCTCAGAAATGTTTGTTAAAGCCCACTGAAGTACTTAGGGTCGTGTTTGCATTAGTCTTTGCTTATATTAACATATATTAAAAGATTAAGAAATTTACAAATACAACTTTGCTAATATCCCTTGACCTACTAAAAAGGGAAATTGTCACAAGTCTGTATTTCATGGAAGAACCACTGGGAAAAGACTCATTGGTAGCAAGCAGTGATAATCATGTTTATGCAAATTGTTTTGGCACAAAGATTATTTCATACCTTGAAATAATCTTTTTTATGACCTTAGGATAAATTGTTTAAATAAATCCCTAAAGTCACTTTTTAAAGACCAGCTGCATGGTATCCCACTATATGTTTTATAATTCTTAAGATCTATCCTATGTATGGATAGACGATGTTAAAAACATTGTCATCTATTCTTTTGTACATAATGCAAATATATTGGTTAGGATACATTGTTAGAAGCAGATTTGCTGGGTCAAATGGTATTTGTATTTTTAATAGCTATATCCTTCCATACAGGTGTAACATTTTGGGAGAAGTAGTTGGCCATTATGTTTAAGAGACACAGAAATGTCTTTTTAAATGGGACTCTAGTCCCATTTTTAGGAAACTGATTATCAAAATATTTACATCAGTGGAAATCCTGAAGAAAGCAAATAGTTTCACTTGCATGCTTTTACTTTCATTTATTAAAAGTAAAGGATGGTTTTAATCCCAGAGAGGCTGAAGTTAAAAGGATGAAAACCATAGGACCATTAGAAAATAAGCATACCCAATGATAATTATGTAATAAAAAGTTTCTAAAGGGGCAAAAGTAAATTTCTTCTCTTCCAACTTAATAGTTCTTAAGTGGTCAGGGAATCACTTGTCTGGAAGGAGGTTAATGGATTTGGAATTGAGATATTGGGCTTGTTATTTGACCTTTTGCCTCATCATTTTCTCATTTGTCAAATGGAAGAGGTTGAACTGAATGATATGAAGTCTCTTCGAGCTCTCAAATTCATTGATTTAATTGAATAATTTGCAAAAATCTCAATGAAATTCTTTGGACAGTTAAAAGGTTACAGTTTTTAAACATCTTATTCCAGCTTCAAGTGAAGTATTTATTTATAAAAGAATTGCTTTAGAAGAATATATATAACCATAAAAGTAATTACGTGGTTAGTATTTGCATTATTTGATTCTCCTAGAGCCTATTTCTGTAGTACCAACTTGCATAAATATGCAGCAGTAATTAGGATTATTGAGCAGTTTATGTAGTTTCTCGTTTTAGTGGTGTCTGTGAAATTCAGTGGTGATGGGAATACTTAGGTGCTAGTCAGCACAGCACTGTCTGAAAACATGCTTAATTGGCTATATATTTATCATATGCTTAAGTTGGGACCTTTTTATCCTGCAAAGAATATTTCTTTGAGTTCTAAAATGACCGTATTTGATTTCACTTCCGCAATTCCATTTGTCCCAGTGTGTCTACTTTTTAAACATAATTTATTCTTACAAATATGTAGAATTTAAGTTGCATAAGAGCCAGGGATCTGCCCATCTTATATCTTCTAATTTATACCAAAAGGATGTTCTGTGACAGAATTCCTTTTATGACTGGATAGTGAAGACACTCTTTTACTTTAAGTTGTTTTAGATTTGCCTTTAAATTAAAAATTATAGCTTACTGATATCTAAAATACTGTTCACTTGACTGGGAGAATATAGTTGAATGACAAATATACATTGTTATGTACTCTAAAATAGCATTACTGAAGAGGACAAAAGTAAGAAAAAGGGGCAAGAGGAAAAACAACCTAAAAAGCAGCCTAAGAAAGATGAAGAGGGCCAGAAGGAAGAAGATAAGCCAAGAAAAGAGCCAGACAAAAAAGAGGGGAAGAAAGAAGTTGAATCAAAAAGGAAAAATTTAGCTAAAACAGGGGTTACATCAACCTCTGATTCTGAAGAAGAAGGAGATGATCAAGAAGGTGAAAAGGTATAAAGTTTACATATATAAAATGGCTGTTCTATTCTTAGTTTATATATATATTTTTTTTCTTCTTTCTTTTTTTTTTTTTTTTTTTTTGAGATGGAGTCTCGCTGTGTTGCTTAGGCTGGAGTGCAGTGGCACAATCTTGGCTCACTGCAACCTCTGCCTCCTGGATCCAAGTAATTCTCCAGCCTTAGCCTCCTGAGTAGCTGGAAGTACAGGCGTGTGCCACCACTACCGACTAATTTTTGTATTTTTAGTGGAGACAAGGTTTTGCAATCTTGGCCAGGCTGGTCTTGAACACCTGATCTCAGGTGAACCTCCCACCTTGGCCTCCCAAAGTGCCGGGATTACAGGCACCACACCTGGCCATTTATGTATTTCTTAATCTACCTAGTTTAAGAGCTTTTAATATTTTGGAGGAAGTCTATAAATATCAGTGGCAGTTAAAATGAATTTGTTTACCTTTTTGAATAGACTTAAATTAGCTGTTACAAAGCATATTGAAAATGTCCCTTTATTGTCTGTTCTCTAAATTTATCTTACTATTTTACAATTATGATCTGGAAATTAAGTAAACAGTACCTTTCCAGTAACTCCATCTGTCTAGAAAAGGTAGATGAAATGAAATAGGCTGTGGCCAGTGAAGACAAATGATAAAAGAGGTGGATTTATATAGAGATTTTTGTTATTTACCCCCAAGAAATTCTTAACACTCTTCAAGCCTATTATTGTACATCTTATCAGTGGTATGTAACTTTATTTGGATGCCATAGTTGTTGGCAATCTCATTAAAGCTGTGTATCCTTTTGTGTAAAAAAATAAAATTTTGTGTATAGCCTTAGAGATTTACAGATCCAGGTCATGCAAATCTTTTGTTTACTTTCATCTGATTTTTGGCTCATTTCTTAATCTTTTAGAAACCAAACATTTTAAATTGGATAGGTCATGTAGTGTGCTTGTCAGTACTCAAGTCAAATCATTCTGTAGAGAGGCAAACAGACTGACATACTACATTTTATCCAAAGGACATCACTCCTATAGCAGGGCATAAAACAAGATGATTATTTCATGGTCATTAATCAAAGTTAAATTTGCAGAGATAGGTGTAATTCAAAGACTATTTTTAGGTTGCTAATTTGAGTATTCATCCCTTTTTTAAAAACTAGCTGCTGCTTTTCTCCCAAGATTGTAATTCCATAAGCACTAGTCACTGACTTTATAGTTAACTAAAACCATCCTAATTCTCAAAACAGAAGAGAAAAGGTGGGAGGAACTTTCAGACTGCTCACAGAAGGAATATGCTGAAAGGCCAACATGAGAAAGAAGCAGCAGATCGAAAACGCAAGCAAGAGGAACAAATGGAAACTGAGCAGTAAGTATTTTTTTTTTTTTTTCTAAATTTTGGGTTCTTTTTAAAGGCTAGCATGGAATTTTTAAATAATAGACTTTCATTTTCCAGACTTTATGAAGCCTTTTGAAGAAGTGACTTTTCCCATGTGTTAGAAAAATCTTCAATATATGATGATGATCTTATTTCAGGCTTCATTCTTTTCTGAGAGGATGAAATTGACTGAGGCAGTCACTCTGTGAATTATTTTTGAATTTAAACAAAGTGCAGATAGGATTTAATTGATACTGGCTTTGCAAGAAGTGTACTCATCCTCTACCATTTGTTTGTATAATATAATACATATAGATAGAGGGGCGATAATATACTGGTGGACAAAGAATGCAGGAAATAATACCCTTATTCATCACACCACCAAGCAGGCCTCACCCTAAAGACCAGCAAAAGTAACAAAAGCACATTTGGAAACCCAGGAAGCCAGTAAAAGTAAATCTAAAGGCTGACAGGGTGTACATTATTATATATGTGCAATATAAATCAAATTCAAAGCTGTTTTCTCTTAAATTTTGATACTTAGAGACAGTACTTGCCATGGGGAATTTCTTTCCCCTTATATAATTTTATTACTAGAAGGAAAAGTAATAACAATAATAATAATGAACAGACTTCGTGTCTTTATTACATTTGCATTCCTAGTTACCTTTAGACTGTCACTTCTGAGTTCTTTCTCTGACATGCTTTTCTTTCCTCGTGAAGCGTCTTACATTCTGACTAAATTTTGTTTTTTTGTTGTTTTAGTGAGGTGATTTTTAAAACATGCTCTAGGTCAATAAGACAAAGTTAATGATGAGCAGTGAAACGATTCTTGAATAATTTTGTACTTTTTTTCTTTATATAATATATCCATAAGCCAAAGTCTTTCTTGACAAGTACAGCGTTTTACTCTGCTTTCTTAGTTTGGAGGATATACAAGTAGTTTTAGCTCCTTGAGGGAGTAATTAAATAAGTTATCTAAAGCTCAAAAATATTATTCCCTCTAATCTGTTAGACTTTAAGCACTTCTGTAAATATTTAAGTTATTCTTTGTCACCTATCATTTTCTATTCTATCTTTTCACTGAAAAGCTGTTGGACTGTTTGTTGCTTTTGACTTTATTGTGCTCCCAAAATTAAGATATAAAATTAGTTGTTACTAGTATATGTAGCCCAACCCTTCTTTAGTATCTTAAAGTTATCTTTATGTATTTCAGTTTCTTTTGAATGTCCTCCAATGTAACTTTCTCAAATTCTAATATTTGTGTTTTCTTTCCTTCTCCTGTTATTACAAAACTTTGTACTTGGACAGTTTTGCTCTGTAAAGCATTTCAGATGCAGCTTGTGTGAAATGCATTATGCAAAATAAAGTTTATTGTATTGTATTCCCAGCCAAACAACATGTAATCTACAGTAATAAAAAATATATCTCATTTTGGGCTCAAAGCATTAATCCAGTTACTGAAAAGAGAATACAAGTGGAGCAAACAAGAGATGAAGATCTTGAGACAGACTCATTGGACTGAATTTCCCCCTTCCCCCAATTGATGGAAGAATGTTCCAGATTCTAAATTGAGGACTTCATTATTAATGGCATTACTGTGTTATGATTGTTAACAAATTTCCTGTAAGGTACACACTACATACTAAGGTCGGCCATCATTCTGTTTTTTTTTTTTTTTTTTTTTTTTAACCAAGCTTAAAATGAAGCTTTGTGTTTGAAAGTAATAACAAGCTCAGACGAAGATGGTTGTACATTATTCATTTAGAAAATATAAAAATTCATTTTGTTTTGAAGCTAGTTATTAAACTGGAATAGCAGTTATATCCCTGAGAATGGGGCCCTTCTCCTGACATTCCTTTGTTGTTTAATTCTTTAGAATCTTAATAAATGTTTTTTTAATCCTGAGAGATTAAACAGTAGTAGACTTGTTAAGAATGAAACTGTAACCAAAATTTTAAAATAAAGTTTTTTTTTTAAAAAAAACCTGATTTTTAGATATTTTTTGTTCTTGTCTATTTGAATTGGTTCATAATATGGCCTGAACTCTAAGCCAAGGTACTAGAAATTAAGATTTCAATTTTAAGTGGTTATTTTTGTGATTGACAATAAAATGGTACCTTTTGTGAAATGTTAGTGAATGTTACTGGATGTCATTCAAGTTTGATAAACTGGCCAAAATTAAAAAAAAAAATATCTTAAGTCTATTTAACCTTAAAGCTAACTTCAAAACTCATTAATCTACTTGTTACATGCACAACAATTAAATTGATCTATTTTAACATGCAGCCTTAAAAAAGAATTGATGTAGAAGCCATTAAATATTTATAGGTATCATCTTCCCATTGTGGCCTATTTGTCCAGTGACCCTGAAATTGGTCTTCTAGCAACACACTATTTCTGATGTAACTGAAAAGTTAGATATGATTTAATTTAGCATGTTAATTAGAGTTTTGCTTATATTTATGCTATGGAACTGCACCCTTATAAGAGGTACAGTCAATTCCTTTGCAGTCTAGGCTATTGACTTATTTTAAGGAAAACATTTTTAGCTTTTACATAGGGATTGTGGGCATTTAGTCACAAAGTTCCAATGTTTTGAAATATTTTTGTTAACATTTGATAGGCAGAATAAAGATGAAGGAAAGAAGCCAGAAGTTAAGAAAGTGGAGAAGAAGCGAGGTTAGTTATTTCACTTTCTAAGATACATAAAAGTATACATGGAAAGGAAGTTATATAGACATAACTTTTCATGTATTGGTTTTGGAATAATTTTATACTCATATCCTACAAATATAATTTTTCAAATCCCTAATGGGCTTTATATAAATTGCATTGTATTTTAAGCATAATCAAGTGAACTTGCTTGAGTTGTGTTTATGTTTAATGCTCATTAATTATCTGATGGTGTCAAATTTTAGTACACTTGCTGAAAGCTGGATGCTTTCCCATTTCAGACAAATCCCTTGGTTAAACATAAGGAAAAGCAGGTGTTTGGGGACTGGAGAGCAGAGGAGTTATCGTATGCAGACTATTTATTTTAGAAAAAACGCAGCCAACTGGTGGTTTTGTGCTTTTACACTGCATGTTGCTTTTCTCATCCAGACACTAAAAATGGCAATAAGTACTTATTCTTAGTTAAGCTATTGTGCATCTCTTTGAGCTTCTTAGTAAAGATTACTAAGAACATTTTTTTTTTAAGTCCACTAATTCATTATACTTAGCGTGTATACAGAAATACTGGTTTTGGAAAAACTGTTCACTGTTTTTCACATATTTTAATTTGTAGAAACATCAATGGATTCTCGACTTCAAAGGATACATGCTGAGATTAAAAATTCACTCAAAATTGATAATCTTGTAAGTGTTTAACTTCATTTAATACTACAGTACTGCATTTATAGCTTCATCTTTTCTCACATGATCTTATGAGTATGTAAATTTAAGATAAGGGATAATTACTGGTCATTTTGCACTACCTTATTATTTTTTTTTGAAACAATCTTTAGAAACAGATTGTAAGTGTTAAGATAATTAACAGCTATGAAATTACTGTTTTGTCATGAAGGATGTGAACAGATGCATTGAGGCCTTGGATGAACTTGCTTCACTTCAGGTCACAATGCAACAAGCTCAGAAACACACAGAGATGATTACTACACTGAAAAAAGTAAGTGATTTCAAGTCATGTAGATTCTTTGAGTTTTGTCATTACTTCATTTAAAAATTGTTTAAAAAATCAATTAGGAAAACAATTATGATGAATGTATATTGTTTTCTCAGATACGGCGATTCAAAGTTAGTCAGGTTATCATGGAAAAGTCTACAATGTTGTATAACAAGTTTAAGAACATGTTTTTGGTTGGTGAAGGAGATTCCGTGATCACACAAGTGCTGAATAAATCTCTTGCTGAACAAAGACAGCATGAGGAAGCGAATAAAACCAAAGATCAAGGGAAGAAAGGGCCAAACAAAAAGCTAGAGAAGGAACAAACAGGTATGTGGTAAAAAGCCAACAATTTCACACCAGTTTTTAAACCATTTGCCAGGACTGCTTTTAAAAATGGCTTTCATATATAGTATACACCACAGAAAAAGTATACATAGGCAAAATGGTGAAAATGTGATGGGCCTATTGAAGGACTAGAGCAGTGTGCATTGAGAACAAAAAATCATGTCAGTTTGTATTTGACTTCTAAGGCAGAAACCATTGCTCATGAGGCAGATGACTCTGGATAAACAATTTTTAAAAAGCCATCCATCACAATGCCTCCTCATCCCTAGAGTACCCACTTCCTGGTTGCTCAGCTGCTTCTGACGTTTTCTTCTCACCTAAAAAGTAAAATAGCGTACAGTAGCCTTTTAAATTAAAACACAGCCTTATAGGTGGAGACTACACCTGCCATTACTTGATACAGGTATCCTGATGATGCTGCTGAGTTACCCTGAACAGACTTCAGTGTATTAATGCCATGTCTTTTTTTTTTTTTTTTTTTACTGTGAAGTACTTATGTATGAATAAGTTTACAGAAAATGATTTCTCATTGGTAGCATATAAATTCAGTCAACAATGATGGCATCGCCAAGCAGCCAGATTGTCCACATAGGTGGCTAAGAAGATATACCTTTGCTTTCTATTGGTTCTCAACGTACACAAACTTTCATATATAAAATTATTAAAATTATTGTGTGAAATTACCTTTAGGCTATGTATATAGGTGTGTACAAAACATAAATTTCATGTTTACAGTTGGGTCCCATCCCCAAGTTAAACTCACGTATATGCAAATACTTCCAAAACAATTCTGTGTCTTACCTACATTAAATGAGAAAGTTTTTTTTTTTCTTTGTTTTTTTTTTTTGAAGATGGAGTTTCGTTCTTGTTGTCCAGGCTGGAGTGCAGTGGCGTGATCTCGGCTCACCACAACCTCCGCCTTCTGGGTTCAAGCGATTCTCCTGCCTCAACCTCCAGAGTAGCTGGGATTACAGGCATACGCCACCACACCAGCTAATTTTGTATTTTTAGTAGGGATAGGGTTTCTCCATGTTGGTCAGGCTGGTCTTGAACTCCCGACCTCGGTTAATCCACCTGCCCCGGCTTCCCAAAGTGCTGGGATTACAGGCATGAGCCACTGCACCTGGTGATAGTCTTACAAAGCACTTAGATGTGTAGCATATATGTAAAGCATTCAACCTTAGCTTCTACTTTTTTCACTAACTTTAGCAGTAGTTAAATCCTGCTAGTACTTATTACTAACAGTAGTTATTTTCTTTTCATTTGTATTAGGAAAAATTTATAACGTACACAAATAGAAATAACTTCTCATGTCCTTGTCATCCAGCTTTGGCAGTTCAGTTTATGATCATTGTGCTTTTGTAGCCCATAAGCTTTCTCTATGCCCCTCTTGAAAGTTGTTTTATGAAAAATCCCTGACATATCATTTCACTCATAAACACTTCAGAATGTATGAAAGACTCTTAAAACAGAATCATAGTACCATTATCAGCTCCTCCAGTCTTGTTATTAAACATCTTAGTGGCAGCTGCTTAAGGTAGAAGCTGGCATTTCAAAAGCGGTTGGCTTTTTGTTTTTGTTGCTTTATTGGGGAATGACATGGGTCCCCTTAGAGAATTATTAATACGACTTACAGGAAAACCCCCTTTATTTATTAGGCACAAAAATATCAATTAGGAAATACTCCTTTAGCACTTGGTTCTAAAATAATAAATTTTAAAATTTGATTCACATTGCTTTTTCTTAGTAGAATAAATAAATATGTTAAGAATTATAACACCCTGTAGTCTTCCTGGTAATAGTAACAACCAGAATAATCAGATTAATAATCCACTTCCTGTACTCATAGATAGTTAACCTGCTTTTTATGGTGCCTTAGCTACCCAAAGCCTCTGGCGGTGATCTGCTCCCCTTTTTGACAAAGCATCAAAACCCTATTCAAGAGAGGGTTGTATTACAATGTAATTTCAAATAAAAGACATTAAGTAGTAGAAACACGAGGGCCATGTTGTATTTCGATTTTGGATCTTTAGTAGACACCTTCAATTATTATTTTGTAAGCTTTAACAAAGTTTTTCCATTGGATTCCTTCTCAAGGGTCAAAGACTCTAAATGGAGGATCTGATGCTCAAGACGGTAATCAGCCACAACATAACGGGGAGAGCAGTGAAGACAGCAAAGACAACCATGAAGCCAGCACAAAGAAAAAGTGAGGAATAGGTTTTAATGGGTCTTTTGTGTTTTTATTATTCAGGTTTTTAATCACAGTTCTGTTCCAAGGTTATCTTAGTATAATAAGCAGTTATCTTTTGATCACCCAATTCCTGAATTCAGTAAGCAAGTTACAATTCAAAAAGGAAGAAGAGTAAAAACCTTTTGACAGTGACTTTGCCACTGAATTCAAGGGAATGGAACTAGCTGGGAACCCAGTTAAAATATTTGCTCCTGGACTTCTTTTACTGAGATACTGTTAGTTATGACTTGCATTCACACTTTCTTGAATTGTGAGAGGATAATTGTAAAAAGTTAGATGGAGAATCAGTTTTTTTTTTTTTTTCTTTATTTGAGACAGAGTTTCACTCTTGTTGCCCAGGCTGGAGTGCAATGGCACGATCGTGCTCACTGCAGCCTCCACTTCCTGGGTTCAAGCGATTCTCCTGCCTCAGCCTCCCAAGTAGCTGGGATTACAGGCACTTGCCACCATGCCCATCTAATTTTTTGTATTTTTAGTAGAGATGAGGTTTCACCATGTTGGCCAGCCTGGCCTCGAACTCCTGACCTCAGGTGACCCACCCACCTTGGCTTCCCAAAGTGTTGGGATTACAGGTGTGAGCCAACACGCCCGGCCATCACAGGCTATTTTTTAATAACCACTCTAAAATAGGCTATGGAGCCATAGTTGAAGTCTTGGTTTGTTCCACTGTGTATCTGAAGGACTTAGAAGCATCCCTTCGAATTCTGAAATTGAGGGAAATCTTCTTGTCTATGTGTATATCAACCTCTCTTTTTATTAAGATTTTGAAATTTGTTGGTATCACAGATATAAAACATTCTCATGTTCTTTAAAGAGAATTCACTTTTAAGCTAGAAATGATGGAAAGGGCTTGGTCCATGACACTTTCCTGAGTTATTTTGCTTCATCTGCATATTACTTTGGGAAGAAGATACAACATGGTAAAATAACAATTATGAAGAAGAAAAAAATAATGACTCTTCTAATAACAAGTCAAGTTTTTTTTTGGTTTGGTTGGTTTCAGTCTTTTCATGCGTTTAAAAATATAATGCAGACTTAATGTCTTTTTTTCCTTCATCAGGAGAAAATCCTAATTCCAGTTGTACCTTTCCCCCTTTTCTTCAGGCCATCCAGTGAAGAGAGAGAGACTGAAATATCTCTGAAGGATTCTACACTAGATAACTAGGTTGACATACCTGGAATATAGAGAACACTTGAGAAGTTTGTAATGGTTTTCATTTGAAATAGACTGCTGAAAGTTTTAAATTTTTATAAGCATAGGTTTGATGTTGAAAACTTGTTTTGAGGGAGAAAATCCCTTTATCTTTGTTTTAAAGTAAACATTATCGCTGAGTGTACTTGTGCAGTATTAACAGCTACATTATACAGTAAATGTGGGATAAAATCCATTTAGAAAATGTTAAACTGCTTTTCCAGACATGGTTGTAGCATATTTTCAATTAGTGTTTGTATGTTAACGTGTAATTGATAGTAGAACAGTTACATTTTTAAAACTGCTACTTGTATAAACCTTGCCTCTTTTCCCAAATACCGTGGGTTTTGTGCATAGTTTTTACAAACCTTGGATTTACCAGACTGTCTTTTCACTGTTCGTGGGTTTTGTAGAAGTTAAGCATTTTTATGGTAGATAAAATGTTACTTCTATACAAGTACTCACTCCCTTTTTATCAAAAGTTAATTTTAATCTCACAGTCTACATTGTGCTACATTATCCAGCTTCTTTGGAACAATGTGTGCTCTGTATGGTTTTTTTTTTTTGGTATGACAACTAATTAAGCAACTGACATTGAACTGACTGAGAATTCTACAAACTATAAAACATCATGTTAATTTTTGAAGGTAATTTAGTTTTGTGGCTGGGCATTCAGTGAAGTCTTAGGACTTCTCTGCAGATAACTGACTGGGTATATATAGGAATGAATCTGGCTTTAGGGTTAAATCATTTAAGGTCCTTTTATAGGCAGGCACTAGTAACTAAAACTGAAAAGTTAGTTAGTTTATTTTTGAGGAATGTTGTTTAAAATGTCTTTAGGAAGTCACTAAATAGTACTTAATTGGAAGAAAAAATCATGATGCTTATACGATAAATATAAATAAATGTTATATAAGGAAACTCACCTATTTGAAATCATGGCTATATTATTTTTATTTTCTGGATTCCAAAAATACAAACACTAGTTGTTCCAGCATTGTACTTTGATAGTCTGTACATTGACGTGTATGGACTAAATCCAGGGTGAAACCGATGTTACAAAATTGAAGGGTATATTAACTAACTAAAGGATAGCATTTCTACGATATTTTGAATATTAGGTCATTTGGCACTTCTCAATAAGTAGGATACTTCTCATGTTTTGAAATTATATGAATATGGAAAAAAATGGCTTAAGACCAGCATCTGTGTATGACATTGTATGGTTTATAACTGTTTTCATCTACAGAATTGCATTTTTGCTTTTATGAGGTCTTATAATGGAACTAGGAATCACTGTTTTGAGAGAACCTGCATATATACCAGTCATTATGTGTTTGGTCCTTATACAGTTAGATTTGTTCTAGTTAAGCCATAAGTTCAACATGTAAACTTGTTTTGATTAAAGAATTTTTCTATCAAACTCTGCTATTAAATTACTTTCTTGCTATTTACAAGAGTAAGTGATGGAATTCTGGGTTTGCTGCCAAGGAAATAATTTCTTAACTGGTCACAGAGGTTGTGTTGTTTTGGGAAACGGGGTAACTAAACAAACAGTAAGCTCAAGATGATAAAAAATAAAGGAAATATTTATCTTTTGTTCACCCTCCCTTTCTTCCCATGACCCACCAGATCTATAGTTTTACAAAGCCAGAATATTCAAATTCTAGAGATACAGCATCATTCTCATAATTTACGTCAGCTTGTACAGGCTGACCTTGCTCTAACTAGTTGATGTATGTTTGCTTCAAGCATAATTGCTGTCCTTTAATCGTAACTCTCAAGAAATGTGCTTGGTCATAGGCTGATTTACAGATGATAACTTCTCAGAACTCTTGATAATTATTCATAAGACTTAAGAACTTTCAGGATCATTGAAATTGTTCATTGGCTCAATTTGTGTGTGTGGTCAAAACTCCACAGCTGGACAAGGAACCAAGAGGTAATTTTGAGATAGATAGCCCCCCACCGCACCCCTCCAAAAAGTACGTGTAATACTTATGTTTTAACACCTCTTTTGGGCTGGTATGTGTGTGTATGTACGTATGTGTTTTGATTACTGGATAAAAGAGTCATACATCAGCCAGGCGCAGTGGCACGTGCCTGTAATCCCAGCTACTCGGGAGGCTGAGGCAGGAGAATTGCTTGAACCCGGGAGGCAGAGGTTGCAGTGAGCTGAGATTGCGCCACTGCACTCCAACCTGGGAGACAGAGCAAGACTCCATCTCAAAAAAAAAAAAAAAAAAGAGTCATACCATGACCAAGCAGAACTGACTATTGAAGGTTTTCTTATCTGCTTGGAGAAACTGCAGATACATCCATCTGAATCTGAGAACTGATTGGGATTTGGTATGTGAACAACTGGAGAGAATCGTACACTTTATAATATTATATCCAGTGATTTCAAATAATATGATAGATTTTGCTGATACAGTACTGCTGTCTGTGTTCCTACTCACATACACTTACCTGGTTACAGATGTCAGGTCAAGATGAGGTCTGCATCTCATCCTGTATAAGAGCAAAGATTTTTCATAGGGTGCTGTGAGGGCTTTGCTAACTTTATTTTGTCCGATTGGCTAGAAAAAGGATGCTCTAATGGAAATAGCAAATCCATATCATTATGAAACAAAGAAACTGGTTTAATAGGCAGAAATGTGTTTATGTTTGCGTTGTATAATTCTGCAACACAATGTTAGAGATGACTGACCTTTCTCCTAGTAAAACTAAAATGTCTAATTATCCTTAAACGGTACTGAGGCCTGAAGAATGTTTAAAGAAATAGCTATTGCTTCTCTAGTGACTTCTGTGCATGTGTATCCACTATTATATAAAAGTCAAATTCAACTACCAAGCAGGTTGATTGACATGTTCATGACAACATTTTCATATTTGCCTATCTTCATTAGATAATGTGTTAACATGTAATCTGATAGGCGTATTACATTTGATTGAAATAAGCATAAAGAAAAGCTGCCTTGAAAAAAGAGAAAAGCTGTCTTAAATCAGGGGTTTTATAGCTCCAGAAATATACAAAGTTAGGAATTTCTTTTGACTTGAACTTGGTGGGATACCTGTATAACTGATACATAACACACGGGCAAACTGTGGGAGTAACCTGGTTGATTAACTTTTCTCCTCAGTTTCACCAGGAAACAATAATAGGTAGGTACCTGAGTCTTTGATGAAAAAGTTAACCTTAAGAACTAGCAGAATAACATTCTCAAATAATAAAAGAATCCCAGTAGCAGAAATGTTTTAACTGGCATGTTTCTTCTTTGTCCACTAAAATGAATTGACACCACACATGGAATAATGCATTATGACAATAATTAACTTTTTGAAGTTTGGTGTTTTCAGAGTATGAAATGAAAATGAATATAATAAAATATCCTTGCACATGCATGTAAGTAAGACCTATAAGGAATGCAGTATTAAAAATGAATAAAAATTTTTACCCATAGAATTTTAGGGTTGGGTAAATCATTTATCTTAAATCTATGGTTTGCTGGCAGTTATCAATCTGCTCAATTTTAGCATTGTTGTATACAAGAAAGTAAAAATTTAGGCATAACATAAGCCAGCCTCTTGAGTTCTCTATACTGATTATCTGTGTACTGACTGAATCAGTGAATGAGAACACTAGACATACCAGAAACACGTGCTTGTCATCTCCAAGCCAATGGACTTAACTGTTAGTGGCATTTAAGTCCATAAAACATACTTCACTGTCAAACACATAGGCTTATAGGTTTCATCAGTTTTCCATGTATATGATAAATATCTGTTCTTAGCCATCCAGATACTCAGTCAAATTTAAATACAACCTAGGAGAGAGAAAGTGGAATTTATTTATTTTAAATGATGCATTTGAAATCTATAGTATTCCTAAAAGTCTTTTAAACAGTATTAAATTTTCTACCCATAAAGGTTTCCAGAAAATATTTTAATATAGCTAGCTATAAATCTATCTGATGGTCTAGACCTGAAAAGTTTCTTTTGCTGGGCGCTGTGGTTCATGCCTGTAATCCCAGCACTCTGGGAGGCCAAGGCGGATGGATCACTTGAGGTCAGGAGTTCGAGACTATTCTGGGCAACATAGTGAAACCCTGTCTCTACAAGAAATAAAAAAAATTAGCCCGCCATGGTGGTCTGTGCCTGTGGTCTCAGCTACTCGGTAGGCTGAGGTGGGAGGATCACCTGAGCCTAGGGACGTCAGGGCTCCAGTGAGCCAAAATCACGCCACTGTACTCCAGCCTGGGTGACAGAGTAAGAGCCTATGTCAAAAAATAAGTTTAAAAAGTTTTGTTTTTTTTTTGTTTTCTCAAAATAAGATGAGAGTAACTAGGATTACTATAGTAAGGGGACCAGAGGAATGGAAGACCTGGGCCAGAAAAAGTTATTTTTCTTTTTGCTTATATAATTTTGGTATACATCCAATAGTATCATTACCGGAGAATAAGTGAGCCAGAGCTAGCAATCAAGAGGATCTTGATTTTTCCATGTCCCCACAGTCATAAGAAATCTGCTATTGTTTTTTAAATCATAGTATTAAATTGACATTTTAAACTCATAGCATTCATAAAGCTTTTGTCAAGAAATAAAGCTTCAAGTTAATGTTATTTCTGGAGTTATGAGTATATACTCAAGATCTTTTTAAATTCATTATTCACATAGTCTTATTAACATGTCTTGTATGCCTAGTTTCCTTCAAAACAAAACTTAACATTACCTAAACAGCACACTAAGATTAAATTCCCCCAAAGCAGCTGGGCGCGGTGGCTCACACCTGTGATCCCAACATTTTGGGAGGCTGAGGCGGGCGGATCGCCTGAGGTTAGGAGTTTGAGACCAGTCTGGCCAACATGGTGAAACCCCATCTCTACTAAAAAATACAAAAATTAGCCAGGTATGGTGCCAGGTGCCTGTAATCCCAGCTACTCGGGAGGCTGTGGCAGGAGAATCACTTGAATCCGGGAGGCAGAGGCTGCAGTGAGCTGAGATTGTGCCATTGTATTCCAGCCTGGGCAACAAGAGCGAGATTTTGTCTCCAAAAAAAAAAAAAAAAAATCCCTAAGCTATTAATTTTGTCTTATTTGTAAATAATTCATTCTCCCTAATTTCCATTACAGGTATTTGAAGGATCTTTACCTTGGAAGCCTCATGGCAGAAGGTGTAGCTCTCACATTCTTCAAGGAATTTTCAAAACACTTCCACTACTTGATGTATCATTAATAATTCTATCTTTAGCAAAAAACTCTGGACAGAGAATGAATAGGGAAGGCATGGATTGGGAGAAAGAATATGTGTGTCTGACAAAGGATTTAAAGTCAGAATATATAAAGTACTACAACTCAACTCAAAATGAGTAAAAAGCACTAAAATACTATTTGGAATAAATATGAAATTAAACTATGTTATAAACATTTAAATACAATCATTATAAGAAAATCTGTGATTTGGACTTTTTTTTTGATAGCTTTAGCGGACTGTTCAAAGTGGATCCTGTTCCTCAGTGGCATTTCTTAGAAATAAGGTAACCATTCAAGAGAACAGTTATTTCATGAGGGGGTACTTTTGTGAGTGTAGCTATTCTTAATTAAAGGTTCCAGGATCAACATAAGGATAAGCAAGGAATTCCCCCAGTTTGTTGCCTTCTGAATCATAGTGCAGCATTCGGAAGCAAACATCACAAAAGAAACATGGGTCCTCTGGTGCAAAACTGTCATTGTTCGTCACCCATCTGTAGTTTTTAAAAAAAGAAGTACATCATTACAATCAAATTTGCCATACTTTAACATGCTTTAAGTTATGACCTGTAGCAATATGTAAATATAACATTCTATTTCCTTATCAGTTTGTTATTAATGCATAATAATCCTTTAATTTTGTACACATAGATACAAATACATCACCACCAATACTCTCTCTAGAAAGCAAAAGGGCATCTAACATTAAGAAACACTGAAGAATGCTGTTTCTCTGTAATACCCTTAAAGGAAGAATATAAATCTATTTGAAAGCATCACACATTTGCCATGACACCATATCCTCCAAGTACGAATATAGTCATTTTCTTCTAACAGACCATCTTGAAAAACCGTGGCAAAATTAGATGCTACAGATCTGATAAACTTTTGCTTAATATACCTTCTTAACTGATAAATTGAGTACTGGTTAATTTGAAAACTATATAATTCTTTTTACCTAGAACTCAAGATTATGTTATAAAGTATATACAAATAGCAATATGGGCAACATTATTCAACCAAAATGCTGAATGGCATGAAGATGCTATTGTATGGTATGTTTGAATTCTGCATCTCATGGAATGTTTGCTTTTAACATTATTTTCAGTTTGATTTATCATGTTTTCCTATTCATCTTTCAGAAAAGAATATTGTGGTGGGGTGGCGAAAACAAACTGAAGATACAAGTTGAGTATTCTTTATCTGAAATGCTTGGGACCAGAGAGAAGTATTTCAAATTGCAGATTTTTTTCAGATTTTTAAATATATTATGCATATATTTGCCGGTTGAGCATCCCACTGAGAATTTGAAATCCAAAATGCTCCAATGATCATTTGAGCATCAGATATTGCCACTCAAACACTTTCAGGTTTTAGATTTCTGATTCTTGAAATTTGGAATGCTCAACCTGTACTAAATTTCCTTTCCTCTGAGTGGCTTTCAGATTTTTTTTATATGTTTTTTTATAGTTATTGCTGTGTTGTCCAGGCTGGTCTCCAGGCCTCAAGCGATCCTCCCACCTCAGCCTCCAAAAGCAACAAATTTTTTTTTACTGACCCACAGTAAGAAATGCCTTATAATCTAAACATGTAGAATCACATAAAGTAAAAATTTTATAAAACTATATTTTAATTTAATGTGATGTGCTGTGGTATTTTTTTAATTGATGAAGTTTTACTGATGAAGCTGATTATGTAAACTATGTGGACAAGAGGCAGAAAGAACATGGCTCTCGAGCATTTTGGATTAAACAAGGTTTTCTTTTGTTAGACTTCCCAAATCCCTTTATGGCAATGTACACTGTGACCCTCTAACAGGGAGTTATTGTACACAGCTTTTCTTGAATGTATTCTATCAGAGAATTCTTTGCTTTGCTTAACACTAGTAACTTTTTATTCACCTAGCTGTATACATTTTACAAGCCTGAAATTTGACCTACCCCTGGACTTGTGTACATATAATATTTCCTTACTATTTAAGAATGTTTTAACTCATTAAATTGATTTTGTGGCACTTCCCTACTAGATGATACTTCATATTTATAACCTAAAGTACAAGTATTCTTAGATCCAAAGTGGAAAACAAAATACCAAAAGTCAAAACTACCATTTCTCAGAGAAAAAAAAAATACATTATCACTCACCTAGCTGTATACATTTTACAAACAAAACATTTTCTGGTCCATAGCCAATGCTTCTTGATAAGGAGGGGATACAGTGTCCTATCCAAGCAGTCATCATGATGCACAAGCCTTTTGTTTATGGGGAAATAAAGATATTAAGGTGACAAATATTAAGTGACAAATTTTTATGACCTATTAAAATATATCTGTACCTGAGTATTAGGAAAATAGATATTTTCAATTTTTGCTTACAATATGTTGCTGAATTACTTGTTATGCCACGTTTGACCAAATTGTGTTCCACAAAATACTTTCTCCAAGAGCATTTTGGATTAAACAAGGTTTTCTTTCCTTAGGCTTCTCAAATCGCTTTATGGTAATGTACACTGTGATCCCCCACTAAGAGGGAGTTATTATGTAGAGCATTTCTTGAATGTATTCTACCAGAGAATCCTTGCTTTGCTTAACACTAGTATCTTTTATTTTTATTTATTTGAAATGGGGTCTTACTCTATTACCCAGGCTGGAGTACAGTGGCATGATCTTGGCTTACTGTAGCCTCAAACTCCTGTGCTCAAGCAGTCCTCCCACCTCAGCCTCTCCAGCAGTTGGGACTACAGGCATGCACCACCACACCCAGATAATTTTTTAAGTTTTTATAGAGACACGGTCTCACTATGTTGTCCAGGCTGGTCTCAAACTCCTGGCCTCAAGCGATCCTCCCACTTCAGCCTCCCAAAGTGCTGGGATTATAGCTGTGAGCCACGACACCTGGCTAACATTTAGTACCTTGTAATGAAACATAATTTGGGCAAAGCTACTCAGTGATATTTTACCTAGATTAACTGGTTGTTACAATGTGGCTCTTGTTTTTTTAAAGTCTCCTTTATTAAAATCTAATTCTGACTCCTGGCATAATATGAATTGGTAGAATCTTAGTTTTAAGCATCAGAATTATGAAACCTTTAAGAAGTTTCATAATTTTTATTAAAAAAGAAATGGAAGTCAGTCTGTACTCTGCCACTAATCAGCTCCATGGCTTTGGGTAAATCTTTTAAATCATGACAGACATCAGATTCTTCTGAAAGATGAAAGGACTACACAAAACTGTTCTAAAAGTCTCTAACAATTCTAAAATTTGATTTTTTTTAATTAAAACTTTCACCATCAGAAAATAATTAACCTTTTGATAGTTGGTATTATGGAATGGCAATGAATGATTAAATCCACCTGTAAGATAAAAATGACTTCTCTAAATTGCCTTTTAAAAAGCCCTACATTGCATACTCTTAATAAATGTAAAGTGTTTAAAAAAATTAAAGGGCAGATGTGGTGGCTCACGCCTGCAATCCCAGCACTTTGGGAGGCCAAGGCAGGAGGATCGCTTGAGCTCAGGAGTTCAAGACCAGCCTGGGAAACAAAGTGAGACCCTGTCTCTACAAAAAAATAACAAAATTGGCCAGGCATGGTGGCATATGCCTATAATCTCAGCTGTGGGAAAGACTGAGGGAAGAGGACTACTTGAGCCCAGGAGGTCAATGCTGCATTGAGCCATGATTTTGCTACTGCACTCCACCCTGAGCAACAGAGTGACATCCCCTCTCAAGAAAAAAAATAGTGTAAATTGTTTTTCTTTGCCATTCAAACAAATCATGTTTCTTTTGTTGATCACTGTATCAAGAAGTTACCATGAATTTAATGGTCATGTTTTTATCCTTCAGCCTTGGCATCATGTTGTTTATAGAAATAGGCCTATACTATAAGAAATGTACGGAAAAGGCCAGGCGCAGTGGCTCATGCCTGCAATCCCAGCACTTTGGGAGGCTAAGGTGGGCAGATCACCTGAGGTCGGGAGTTCAAGACCAGCCTGACCAACATGGTGAAACCCTGTTTCTACTAAAAATACAAAATTAGCCGGATGTGGTGGCACATGCCTGTAATCCCAGCTACTCAGGAGGCTGACGCAGAAGAGTCACCTGAACCTGGGAGGCAGAGGTTGCGGTAAGCCGAGATCACGCCACTGCACTCCAGCCTGGACAACAACAGCGAAACTCAGTCTCAAAAAAAAAAATAAATAATACAAAAATTAGCCGGACAAGGTGGCACGTGCCTGTAATCCCAGCTACTTGGGAGGCTAAGGCATGAGAATTGCTTCAACCTAGGAGACACAGGTTGCGGTGAGCCGAGATCATGCCACTGCATTCCAGCCTAGGCAACAGAGTGAAACTCCGTCTCAAAAAAAAAAAGAAAAATTTACGAAAAATAAGGCCATCAGAGAGAATAGGGGATTGCCTTCCATCTTATGTTTATTACAAGGCCAGCACATTTTCCCACATTTGAAAGGAAGAGCAGGCAGAACAGCTTATGTAATTTTTTTTTCTTTTGATACAGTCTTGCTCTGTCGCCCAGGCTGGAGTGCAATGGCACGATCTTGGCTCACTGCAACCTCCGCTTCTCGGGTTCAAGTGATTCTCATGCCTCACTCTCCCAAGTAGCTGGGACTACAGACGCCCATCACCACACCTGGGTAATTTTTGTATTTTTAGTAGAGACAGGATTTCACCATGTTGGCCAGGCTGGTCTCCAACTCCTGACTACAAGTAATCTGGCCACCTTGGCCTCCCAAAGTGCTGGGATTACAGGCATGAGCCACCGTGCCAGGCTGCTGATATAAAATTTTAATAACATCAAAGACATAAATGTACTGTCTATAATTTTTAAAGTCATATAAATCCAAGGTTTATGTATTCTTTTGGCCCTTGCCTCCTCATTCTTCTTCCCTAGGGGCAACTGTTTTCCATTCTTGTTTGTTTAGAATTTAGCTCCTCAACTTCTCCCCATAGAACTACCATAATTTTGGTTAAACAGATATTTAATTCATGACGAATTAGTGCTACTTCTACCTAAGCCACACAGTTGACATCTATTGGACGACATTTTGTTTTGTAGCTATTAATCTATTAATTCTCTCCCATTTACATTTGCTTAATTTTCTTATTTATTTATTTATTTATTTTTTGATACGGAGTCTCGCTCTGTCACCCAAGCTGGAGTGCAGTGGCACAATCTCAGCTCACTGCAAGCTGCGCCTCCCGGGTTCACGCCATTCTCCTGCCTCGGCCTCCTGAGTAGCTAGGACTACAGGTGCCCGCCACCACGTCTGGCTAATTTTTGTATTTGTAGTAGAGACGGTTTCACTGTATTAGCCAGGATGGTCTCGATCTCTTGACCTCGTGATCTGCCCGCCTTGGCCTCCCAAAGTGCTGGGATTACAGGCGTGAGCCACCACGCCTGGCCCATTTGCTTAATTTTCAATGTACCTGTCACGAATTCAGTCACCTATTTTCTGACAGAACAGTGAACAACCGGGAATCTACCAGTTTTATTTTTCCTCCCAGACATCCTTCCTGAGTTCTGTATGCTCCTGGCTCCAGACCCTGGATCAAATCTCTGGGTCTGGTGTAAAGCTCTCACACTGGGATTTCACTTTTCCATCATTCTGAGAATCCCTTTTATGTCTATTTAACCTATTCTGTGTTGCATTCCATGTCTTTCTTGTTCACGGTTTACACTTTCTGTGAAGCACTTTTACATCTTCTGGTGGTTTCCTGAGATGGGAGTGCATGGGATACAAAATTTTGGAGAAGAGTCAGTTAAAGACCAAAAATGGAAGCAGGGACTTTCTGAAAGCATCAGCTTCTTTCTTTCTTTTATTTTTTTTGAGACAAGGTCTCACTCTGTCACCCATGCTGGAATGCAGTGGCATGATCATAGCTCACTGCAGCCTTGACCTCCTGGTCTCAAGCAATCCTCACATTTTAACCTGAGTAGCTGGGATTACAGGCACGCACCACCATGCTCAGCTAACTTTTGTATTTTTTGTAGAGAGGGTTTCACCGTATTGTTCAGGCTGGTCTCGAACTCCTGGGCTCAATCTGCCCACTTCAGTCTCCCACAGTGTTGGGATTATAGGCGTGAGCCACTGCGCCTGGCAGGCATCAGTTTCTATTAGTGGTATAATAAATTACTAATTAATACCAGTAATTACTGGTTTCTAATTACTGGTCAAACATAGGTACGTTATTGTTCCAGAAAAAACTTTTAGATGGTCTCTCATAAGGAATCAAACCAGCAATGGAGCAGGGTTTACTCGTACATAGTATTTCTTCTTAAACTGTGATTTCCTAAATAAAGAGGAAATGAATAGCCTTATTCATGGAATAGAGCTATTAGCTGTCTAAAATTTATAACTCATCCCTAAGTCTTATTTTAGACTATCTTAGCTCCTTCCCAATTTAAATCTTTGTCAAAGCATTAAGACTTCACATTTGTCAAATATTAGAATTACTCTTCCTCCAATTCCCTTTTATCTCCTTCAAATTTTGGCAAAAAGACAAACCTAAAAACAAAGTTGCAATGTTATATATAAATGGATAAGTAATGTCTGAATAACAGCTATTTAATACAAAATGGAGATACTTTTTAAAGTATTAACAGATTTTTAACCGTCTAACAGTAAAGTATTTCTTAAAGATTTTCCAAAATAATGAACAATAGAGGATGCAAATGGATGGAAAGAGTTGGTATTTGCATGGAAAGAGGACAGTATTTTTGCTGCTCCCAAGCCAAGTTGCAACGGTTATTACTTTTACTCCTCTTATTTTTTAAAAAACTATCTCTGCTTTTGTACTCTGAAATAAAGAAAAAAAAAGGTAACAAAATGTCCTACGTGCTGTCACCTACCTTATGTCAGTAATGACAATGACATGTTCACAGTCTCCCTGATGACAGTATAAGTAAGGAAAACCCAGTTTAATACACAAGTCATTGAAGGTGAAATCTTCCATTCTAGCAGTCTGAAACTTTCCATAGCCTCTATCATGGGACTCTGACCACTCAATGATAGTTCTGAGGGGGGAAAAGGCAAGGATATATCATTTTTCCACAAAAACTTAAAAACTACAGAAAACAGTTTGTGATTGCAGTAATTCACATTAACCTAGCTCACCCAACTAACTGGACAGTTGCCATCTTGAGATGAAGACCAAAATGTTTGACACATGTTGAGATTAGGAATGCTGAATTTTCATAAGGGATCAGTTTTCTGCAGGTTACATGATGTGCATCACTTTAGCTTAAATGCAAAATGTGTAACAATGCCACTCATTATTGTGTTTTGAAAAATATTTTTCACAAAATGTTAGTATGTAATGAGATTATTTAATATTTCAAATACTTCTTAGTTTCAATGTTTAATATTATAAATATTGATAGTTATAACCCACATAAGCAGTAGCTCATCGGGGTCTTCAATTATTTATAGTATAAAGAAATGCAAGGCTGGGCCTGGTGGCTCACACCTGTAATCCCAGCACTTTGGGAGGCCGAGGTGGGCGGATCGCTTGAGGTCGGGAGTTCAATTCCAGCCTGACCAACATGGAGCAACCCCATCTCTACTAAAAATACGAAATTAGCCGGGCGTGGTGGTGCATGCCTGTAATCCCAGCTACTGGGGAGGCTGAAGCAGGAGAATCGCTTGAACCTGGGAGGCAGAGGCTATGGTGAGCCGAAATCGTACCATTGCACTCCAGCCTGGGCAACAAGAGCGAAACTGTCTCCAAAAAAAAAAAAAAAAAAAAATGCTGAAACCAATAGGTTTGAACTGTTGGGTTACAATACAGATTAAAAATGGCTACAATATGCTGGGCATGGTGACTCACACCTGTAATGTTAGCAGTTTGGGAGGCCGATGCCGTTGGCTTACTTGAGGCCAGGAGTTCAAGACCAGCTTGGCCAACATGTTGAAACCCTGTCTCTACTAAAAATACAAAAATTAGCTGGGCATGATGGCACACACCTGTAGTCCCAGCTACTTGGCAGGCTGAGGCACAAGAATGGCTTGACCTGGGAGGCAGAGGCTGCAGTGAGCTGAGATCATGCCACCATACTCCAGACTGGGTGACAGAACGAGACTTTTTTTCTTTTTTAAAAAAAGGGCAACAATAATATATATACTTATATACTATAACTGTTAAGACATTGATAATGAAAGTATGGTCTCATTAAAATGAGCTTATAGATTTTTCCTATATTATGTACTTAAGCAATATATACATCACCATCACCTAGGGCAAACAACAGTATATACTGGATAGGCAGAAAAAATAGTGAAAGGTTAATTTGCCGCTATTACTTATATGTAAAGGTCAGAGACAACTAATGCATGTTAAGGGGATTTAATTTTTTTTTTTTTAGATACAGAGTCTTGCTATATTACCCAGGCTGGAGAGCAGTGGGTATTCACAGGCGAGATTATAGCATGCCGTACAGCCTTGAACTCTTGGCCTCAAAAGATTCTCCTGCCTCAGCCTCCGGAGTGGCTGGGACTACTGTGCCTGGCTAATTTTTTTTGGATGTATGTAATGCACAAGACAAGATTTATCAATAATTCCTTGGCAAAGGTCCTTAATAGGCCAATAATAGGATTTGTGGAGATAACACTACTTTAATAACTAGAAATAGGAAAGACTTTGAGAAGATTTTTGGAAACTATACCTGCTCAAATCTCTGCATTCCGGGTATCTTTTATCATTATAAAATGTTCCTTCAAAATAAAAGAAGGCTGATTTGTATAGGTCCTACAAGAAAACAGATGGTATTGAGAGAAAGTCAACTATTAACAGTGATGAAATTGCTCTAAGTATTAATTCAAAATATATATATCATAAAATCACACTAATATGTGTTACAAAAACTGCTACTACTTTCAATTTTACCCTATTGCTGTTTTAATCACTACGTTTGATTTAAAGGTGTATATTCTCCTGAGATTCATGAAAGGAACCCAATTAGAAATCAAATAAACATCATTATTTTATTATACTTACACAGCAGTAAGTAGTGTTGGATACTGGAACTAAAAACTAAACAAAGTCCTATCTTTAATGTTTCCCCAGTAATAACAATGATCATCGAGCTATGTTTTTCTGGCATTTTTTTGTATTTGCAATGTTTTTACAAAAATTCTCTCTTTATATTTTCAGTAACTCTTAGGCAGACAGAATCTGAATTTCTATTTTTACTCAAGCAATCTTGCCCCAGGTACCATAGTTGTACCACAACTGGTTGGAACCTTCAAGGTTTCTTAACTCATTCTACCAGTTTCCGTCAAAGGAGTGGCTCTCAATCCTGACTGCAAAATTAAATCACAAAAACACCAAACACTAAGTATCAACTCAGACTCATTAATTAAGAATCTTTGGGGATCAGTATTTTTCCAAAGCTCTCTAGAAAAAAACATGCAACCAGAGTTGAGAAGCACTCTGTTAAACTGGTCCTTCACCTTCTATTTAGACCCCCAAATGAGGGTCAGAAGACCTGAGTTCTTTTCCTTAACCTACCACTTACTAGCTTTGTGATTCTGGTATGTAGCAATCACTTCTCAGACCTGTTTTCTCATCTGTGAAATGAGAATAATAGTATCTGCCACAATGTCTTACAGGATTGGGGTGAAGATCAAAAGCAATTTATGTATAGGAGATGTATGTTTCAGGTACTAAAATAATTTTACCGTAATATTTTAATTTTTCTCCTACTTCTTTGAAGCTTCCATTTTTCTTTCTTGTCTTCATTCCCCCACTTACAGATCATCTTGTGTTCACATCAGACACTCCTGCAAGACTGGCTATGTTGTTTCTTCTTGGACCAGTCACTAAATCTCACTCACCCTCTGTTTTCCCATGTAAAATGTGAGTAAAGCCTTTACCTTCATCATAGGTTGTTATGGAGATTATGTACATTAAGTATAATGTACTTAATGTCATATGACTAGCTGCTACAATACAAAATCTGCCACTTAATATACCTCTACACCCTCAAAGAGGTAAGCAGGGTCCAAAATAAAGGTTCTAAAAAAATAACTATTGACTTATTTTGGAAACAAAATGAAGTTTAATATATATAATTGTGTTTTACAAAACACTTCCATAAAAATTCATCTTAGGTGATTTAAGCAACTTACTATCTTTTGGCATAATTATTAATTACAAGGTGAACTCTAAAAGAACAAAAATGTTTTCCATTTAAATCAAAAGTCATCCACTAATGAACTTCCCTGACTGGCCTGGTGGCTCATGCCTGTAATCTCAGCACTTTGGGAGGCCGAGGTGGGCAGATCACCTGAGGTCGGGAGTTTAAGACCAGCCTGACCAACATGGAGAAACCCCATCTCTACTAAAATTACAAAAATTAGCCAGGCATGGTGGTGCATGCCTGTAATCCCAGCTACTCATGGGACTGAGGCAGGAGAATCACTTGAACCCTAGAGGCAAAGGTTGCAGTGAGCCGAGACTGTGCCATTGCACTCCAGCCTGGGCAAGAAGAGCAAAACTCTGTCTCAAAAAAAAAAAAAATATATATATATATATATAAAATAATAATAATAATAATAGAAGAGACAGAAACAATATAACAGTAGATATGTAAATATTTTAAAATAACAATTATGGGTTATTTAATCCCTGCTTAGAAAACTTCTGAAGCTATCAGCACCAACGTACAGACCAAGTAAACTGACAAAGCCTGGTTAAAACCTTCTCCTGGGCAACACAGTGAGTTGTTGCCCAGACTGGACTTGATCAAAAAACAGACAGACAAACATTCTCCAGGGTTTCCTGAAGGTAAGACTGATTCCCAGGTCTGACTCAAATTGCTTTGAGCAATGTTCAGATGGTTGGAGTGAAGAGGATAAATTCAGATTTTTCTTCTTAGACTGATCTTATTTAACAGTTACATCTTATGTTTTTTTTAACAAGGTTAAAAAACTTTGCAGAAGATTGCCACTGCTGTTTTAAAGAAAAGATAAATCTTGGCCAGGCACGGTGGCTCACACCTTGTAATCCCAGCACTTTAGGAGGCTGAGGTGGGCGGATCACCTGGGGTCGGGAGTTCGGACCAGCCTGGCCAACATGGTGAAACACCGTCTCTATTAAAAATACAAAAATTAGCTGGGCATGGTGGCTCACGCCTATAATCCCAGCACTTTAGAAGGCTGAGGCGGGTGGATCACCTGAAGTCAGGAGTTCAAGACCAGCTTGGCCAACATGGTGAAACCCCGTTTCTACTAAAAATACAAAAATTAACTGGGCGCAGTGGGGCCACCTGTAATCCCAGCTACTTGGGAGAGTGAAGCACGAGAATCACTTGAACCTGGGAGGTGAAGGTTGCAGTGAGCCGAGATTGCATCACTGCACTCCAGCCTGGGCAACAGAGCCCCATCCAAAAAAAAAAAAAAAAAGAAAAAAAAAGATAAATCTCATATTTCCTGCTCCGCATAAAGTTTTGAAATTCTACTTTTCTTTTTATCCTATTGTTTCTCTCCAAAAGCACTGAGACGGCAACCCCAAAGAACCTAAATATCTAAAAACCATTTTCAGCATAACTCAACAGGTACTTAAGTGAAATCTACATGTAAGCCATATGCTAGTCTCCACACTAGTCACCAAAACTGGAATATAGTCAGCCTGTGGAGCAGACACACACATATTACACTGAATCAGCATACTGAAATACATACTACAATGGACAAAAGAAAAGGTGCCAGGGTAACAAAGAAAAGAGTCAAGAAAAATTGCATATAATTGGTGAGTTTTGAGCTGGGTTTGGAAATCTGAGAATGAACTCACAAAATGGATGGAAGTAGGGAAAGGGCTTCCTACCATGTTCAAATAGAGACATGAAAAAGTATGGTACACTGATGAAAATACACAAATTCCCTATGGATGAATGAGGTGTAAAGGCAGCAAGTAAACAGTACAGAAAGTTAATTTGGGAAGCATCATTATAAAAGGCCTTATATGTCAGCCTAGGGAGAAAAAAAAAAGTTAACATGAAACCTAAGTTATACCAACATTTATGTGGCTGGTGGAACAGGACCCAGGAAAAAAGGAGATTGTGTTGGTTCTTGTCCAAACACTATCTTCATCCTTGTTGTTCCAAGTATCTTTTTACTCATCTCTAGGAGATGCTATCCCTCCCCTGAAATGGCCCTGTAAACCTGAGGCCCTCTGCCAGAGTTTTAGCAGGTTTAGTTCAATCCTGCCCTATGATGAAATGTGGAAGGGATCAAGGCCCTCCTGCTTTATTAGGTAAACGATCCTTTCTGAAAACATTGTGGGTAGCCAGTCTACCACACTGCTCCTTTCCATCTTTATCCAGGGGGTATGCAGGGCTTCTCTTTCCTTTTGAGAGCAACACATTGGGGAAACACCAGCAAGGACCAACTTCATATGCTCTCTCCTTGTTGGGTATTGGTCCTTGGGCAGCAAAAGGTGAAGAATGGGTGCTAACTATTTGAAGCTCTCAGGCTGACTTGAGCCTTTTGCTGGGTGCAATCATGACAGATCGCAATTCTGACAGAGCTTCAAACAAGAGTGAATGAACAGCAAAGTCACATGCTACAGTGAGGTCAAGTTATATAAAAATGGAAAAGTGACCAACTGCTTAGAAAATTAGGTGGTCACTATTGAGCTGAGATGGCGACACTGCACTCCAGCCTGGGCAGCACAGCGAGACTCTGTCTCAAAAAAACAAAAAACAAAAAAAACAAAAAAGAAAATTAGGTGGTCACTATTAGCCCAGAAGGAAAAGTCTCCATACAATAGTTTAGAAACAAATGAGAGATGAAGAAATCAAAACAGAGTCTAGCATCTTCTTTGGAAAAGTTCCAGTGATAAAGGGAAGGAATGAGATAGTGTAGTAGTTTGATGGAATCCCACAGAAGAAAAGGATTTACTGGGACATTTATGAACCTGCTAGAGTAATCACTATTTTCTTAGCTTGTTATTTCCTTGTTTTATGGGAGAAAATCACCTTACTTTGCTGATGTGCTCAGGGGCTTGGTCAGGAGTGTTGCTGAATTCACCACCAATCTGGAGGTCACTGACACAGCGAATTGAATCCCTCAGTTCTGTGAGTTTTTGACTGCCCAACACCAGTATTGTTTGGTATGGTTTGTGTTCTTTGTGCTAGAAGTCGAAGAATAAATAAGTGTTCATTTAGAGACAAAGCGATAAAACTACAAATCCTGTTATGACTAGATCAAAATTAAATTGCTGGTTTTCTTAAGTTTAAATTGTCCCCATAACTTGATGCTCTGTATTTTCACATCCAATAATTATAGGGCCAAACTAATGGTCAAAATTGTTTACGTCTCCC